>NC_141690.1:122280992-123774613 GCF_964263255.1 Lissotriton vulgaris
AGAGGAGAGCGGTGTCTGGGCGACTGATTTGCCTTTTGGTGGCACTGCTGCTGTGGGAAGCCCTTGGAGATACAAAGACGCAGGGGTCTCCCCCTGCCCACCCCCACCTCCGCCTGGGGCCTACCACTGATCACCGGTCCGGATAAATTGTAACTCGGTGATTGCGAAGCAGCGGTGGGGACCAGCGACTCCTGCAGTATTCTAGGTGAGCCAGGATCCCCTCGAGGACAGCGGAGAGCCCATTCAAACCAGGCTGCCATCCTGCCAGGGGGGCTCTGCACTGACTGGCCATGCTCTGGCACCGAGAACGGGGTAGGGGGCCTCTGTTTTCTCCCCACCCCCCACTTCCTATCAGTGTGCTGCAAAAATCGTCAGCCACAAGCCGAAGCTCCGAGGAAGAAGACTTGATCCCGCCTGGAGGGTATCGATGGGATAGAGGACTACGCCAGTGGCAAGTGGCACCCGTGAACAGGTACCTGGTGGGGCCAGATGGCCCAACACAGCATGGAACTTTCTTCCTGAGGCAAGACATAGACCCCTCCATAGCAGTGGCATTGAAAGACACGCTGCTCCTGCAAAAAAGGTGCCTCCCTCCCGGCGCAGTGCACAGTTGGAACTGTTGGCCTGGAGCTGAGTCCCTATCACAGGTTTGTCCGCAACCAGAGTTTCTGCCCGACTGCCGCAGAAATAGAGGGCCCAATGTTACGTTTCTGATACCGGGCCGAGTGGTGGACATGGTCTGTCGTCCGGGGAGGGGGGGAGCGCTTGCAACATCGGACCACCTGTGGGGCCTGGCTGTGGTCACTGAGGCATGGGCGGTGAAGTGAGGTACATGGCAGGCCTCACCATGTGTGGATGCAGCAAGCTTTGGCAACGACCGGAGGGTTGAACCAGGGGTGATCGGCTGCCCACCCGATGGGGCTGCACAGCGCACTGTGGGATCCTTGGCCACAAACTCGCTTCTGCAGCTTGTACCGCTAGACCGGCGGGGCAGCCTGACGCTTGGAGGCGGGTAACACGCAACGCTAAAGGTGGTTGTGGGCCAAAGCGCACCCTGTATTTCCGGGCACTGCCAGACTTAGCGCATCGCCGAGGGGTACAGATCCATCTGAGGCGGCTCCATAGGAGGAATTTGGAGACAAAGACAGCCCCACTGCCACGTGGATGGTGGAGTGATTGATACTCTACTTGGATTCCTGATCTTGCGTGTAGGGACGGTGCAGGTACGGTACTGGATCAAGGGGCCACTCTAACCTTAGGATACATTCAGCAGGCAACCCGGCAGCATGAACCCCAAAAGCTGCGCGTCGGTGCAATCTAACAGACTTGCCAAATGCGCAGTCCCAAAACATCGGATGCCAGAAGATGGGGCCCCGTTGGGCAACCTGCTGACCCTGAACCATCACTCAGCACAATATTTGCGGCTATCTACGTCCTGGGTACAACGCTTGAAATAAAAATTGACAAAGTCTCCATAGAAATGAACCTGCTTAGAGCAGACATGAATAAAACAGCAGACCGTTTGTACATTTGCAATTTTCTCTGTTTGTATCTTTTATGTAACGCATGTAATTCTAAGTCCTTATATTTTGCAACTGGTTTTTATGTAAAGCGCTCTGACACCTTCGGGTAAAGTTTGCGCGATAAAAAAAATCGCATTAAATAAATAAATAAATAAAAGCGTGGACCTCTTCCTTGAGGACGTAATACTCAACCACCTCAAACCAAAACGGCCTAGGACAATCATTGCCAAAATCCTCAACTACAGGGACCGAGATGCAATATTGCAGGCTGCCCATCTTCAGGGAGGCCACCTTTATCCAAACATCACTGTGCGTTTTTTCCTGGACTTTACTCTTAAAGTGCAACATGAGCGACACTGTTTTGATGGAGTGAAATGGGCGTTAAGGGACAAAGGCACGAAGCTCAAGATCATTGTTGAATGTCGTGGTTCTTCACGGGTCTGTCGGAAGTACAAGCATGGCTAGACGAAGAGACCACACAGAGGGCGAGACCGACTCATGGGGAAAGTTGGAGAGACACTTGTTTCCTCTCACCAGGCTCCCTGGCCGGCAGGTCGGAGTCAGACAAATGAAGCCAGCGATCATGGAGGTGGAGATCTGTAAGCCCAACGATATTGCAGGCAGAGATTCAACGGGTCTCCCCTGATGCCAGATTCATAGACACGTTCCAGTAATCAGTAACGTATAATGTTTGATATTGTGGCATGGGAGACGATATCCGCCTCAAGGGGTTGGCGCTGCGGGACTGCTGGCATTTCGCAATGACACTCTCCTGGCGAGCCACTGTGAAGGGAACAGCTGACTATTGTCCCGCCACGAGTAGTTGAAAACTATTGAGAAATTCCACGCACGAAGGAAACGCTGCGTGCACGCATCGGTTGCGATTAAACGCTGCATAGGAAATGCCCGGCTAATTGCTCCTGGTGTCTCTTTGATAGTGAGGAATTAGATCATTATCTGAATGTATGAAGACACCGACCTGGACGCATGACGTCTTGAAAAGCTCAGTGCCGTGTTCTTAAAGGACTGTGTTCACTTCTGGTTCGGTTCCGCTTGAATTTTCGGTTGGAATTATTGGATCAAAATCTACCCCATGATATCAGACATTTCAAGTCCGTGATATAAGAATTTACATCGCCCCGTTCCTTGATGTGACTTTTGCGCAATTGGTCTGAAACTTTATTGATCATTGTTGGATCTATATGTTATGTTATGTTATGTTATGTTAGGGGGGGGTTTGTATAGCGCTCAGCTACTCAGAGGAGTGTCCCGGCGCTTCAGACCTAACACGGGCAAGGAACAGGCAGAAGGGGGATGGGCACTACTGGACAAACAGCCATGATTTTAAATCCTTTCTGAAAGCTAACAAATTGACGTTCTTTCTCAGAGACACCGGCAAGGTGTTCCATAGTAGGGGCGCCAGGCATCTGAAAGACCGGCCTCCAATCCGCGCTTTCCTAGTAACGGGGACCGAAGCCAAGGCCAGGGATGCTGACCTCAGAGATCTAGATGGCTGGTAAAAAACCAACTGTCTTCGGATGTATTTAGCGCCGATGTCATGGAGAGTCTTAAAGGCGAGAGTAAGCGCCTTAAAAAAATGTGTTTCCGGACAGGAAGCCAGTGAAGTGTCTTCGAGAGATCAGAGGCTCTGACTCTCTGCTGGAGGCCAAAGACGGCTCGTGCAGCCGAGTTTTGGACTACTTGCATGCGTTGGAGAAGATACTCTGGCAATCTGAGGTACAGGACGTTGGCATAGTCAAGGCGAGACCCAATTAGTGCCTGCACTGGACCTTTTCTGTGTACCTGCGAAAGCAAAGGAAGGAATTTTTGGAGCATCTTGAGGAGGCCAAAACATTTCCCTACTAGGCCAAGAATCTGGGGCTTCAACGACAGACCATTATCAATCTTTACTCCCAGGTTCTTGGCCATGGACGAAGCAGCCAACGGAGGGAACATGCCCACAGGCCACCAAGACTGCCACCTAGGATCTGACAGGCAGCCAAAAAAGAGCACCTCCGATTTATCTGAGTTGCACTTCAGGCTGTTTTGCTGGAACCACTTAAACACCGCCCCCAGGTAGTCTCTGATGCTCTCCCCATTGAAATCAGACCCCTTCTCACAGGTGAACAGGAGCTGGGTGTCATCGGCGTATGACACGATCTGGGCACCAAAAGACTCCGCCAGTGCTGCCAGGGGGGCCATAAAGATGTTAAAAAGAGTCGGGCTCAGAATTGAGCCCTGAGGGACTCCCACCTCTAATGGCGGCACCACGGCAGAGAAAAGATGGTCCAAGATCGTTTGACGCCGGCCCGCTAGAAAGGACTTAAACCAGCTGAACACCGTCCCCCGCAGACCGATCTCACTGAGTCTTGTGAGGAGACCACCGTGGGGGACGGTATCGAAGGCCGCAGACAGGTCAAGCAACACCAACATCGCCTTACCCCCCGCATCCAAAACCTCCTTGATTGCCTCCGTTACTTCCAGCAACGCTGTCTCCGTGCTCATGTTAGCACGAAAACCCGACTGAGTGCAGTGCATGATGTTATTCACCTCAAGGAAGTTGGAGAGGGAGGAGTGAACATGTTTCTCAACAACCTTGGCAAAGGCTGGCAGGAGGGAAATAGGTCTATAATTGGCATGGACCACCGGATCCATATTAGGCTTTTTCAGAAGCGGTATAATAAGGGCTTGCTTCCCGGCTGAAGGAACCACTCCCGTGCTAAGAAAAAGGTTAAACACGGGATTGAATAAGGGATTAATCACTTCAGCCATTCCAGCAAGAAACTTGGCCGGACAGGGATCCAGGGGATCTATAATACAGTTGTTGGTGGTCCTGAGGAGAACCCCGTGATTAATAAGGTTCGAAACGTGTAGACCTTTTTCGTTGTTTTTAGCAGACAAATGCATTGATATAGACAGTTAAGGCTGGTTGTTTAGTTTAAAACAAGTGGGTGTGTATTTTGTCCTGTTAATTTTTTAGGTTGACATAACCAAGCCTGGTTTACATCTATTGCATTGTTTGTGGTATAGGGTCCCTTTTTCATTCTATGCAGAAGAATTCTTGATTTATGGAATTTAAGGGACTGTTTTGAGTATGAGTGTTATTGTGCAGTATGAGTGAAGTATTGTGGGTTGAGTACATGGAAAGCGTTTGCATGGTTTGGATACATTTTGTGTGAGGTGTGTATATAGATCAATTTTTGAACATTTTGTTTTTGTGTATTTTTGTACCAACCTGTGGTGATGTTTCAAAAAAAGTGTATAAAAAGATATAATAATTCAACTTAATTTTTTTTTTTAAGTTTATTGATTAAACTTGGCACATTTTTGACTAGTGACTTGTGTGCCATCTAAAGTCGTTCTAGTGTTTATCAGTTTTGGCATCTGTGGTTGTTGTTGTTACTCTCCTGATGTGGGCGGGTTTGGGCCCCGGGTGGCCAGAGGTGGTGTCACCCTATACCCCCCGCAAATATTGATTTGTTCACTGGGCGACAGGCGCTCTACTAGTTGGGGATGTGGCTAGTTTCAAGCCTACGCAGCAGGGTGGGGGGGAACGGTTTATGGGGAAGTTTCATTGATGATTCTTGCTAATTGTTCATTTGAGTTCTGGGAGGTGGGTTGTTGGGATGGTAATCGATGGTCACGCCTCACTCACTTTCAACTGTTTGGACTGATTTGCACATCGCAAGCACACAGCACACATCTCCTTTTTACAAATGTGTACCCACTGGGACAAGAGCCTTAAGCTCCTTAGTTGGAACGTCAATGGGTTAGGGGACAAGATAAAACAAAGTATTGTGCTCCAGTACATAAAGTGGCAGGCCCAGACATAACACTGCTCAAGGAGACACATCAAGTTGGTAACACTTGTAAGGCTTTGAATAGATGAGCGTACACGTCAGGGTCTAGAGGGGTGGGCCTTATCCTCAAAAAATCCTTCCCGCTCAGCATTCAACACACTTGGACCAACGCATTGGGACGTTACTCGGCGGTCTCTGGGCAATGGGAGGGACACACCCTTACGCTGTTAGTGGTTTACATACCACCGGGTTTGCAGAACCAGACCTTTAAGGACCTGGGGACTTTCATGCTCTTGCTTCCAGAGGACCACCTGGGAGGGGACTTCAACTCAGTTGTATCGGGCCACCTTGATCGAATTCCTCCCGAGACATTTGCGGTGCGAGCAGCTGGCTCACAAACTTCCAAAAATCAATGAGCCTCACGGACCTCTGGAGAGCACACCACCCAGAACACAAGCACTACACGTTCTACTCGAGGTCACACCAAACTTTCTCCAGAATAGAATACATACTCATGCCCTTGTCATAGACAACGACAGTACACGAAATCAGACATCTGGCAAGAGGAATCTCGGACCACTCTCCGATATGGGCACACTTGACACTTAGCGACAAGAGAGTGGGTAGTATAGCGCCCCTTAACCTGTGGTACTTCTGCAATCCCACAGTTGAAGCCACACTTACAAACTCTCTTGACCACTACTTTCAGGAAATTGAAGGTTCAGTCAGTTCTTCCACGACTCTCTGGGAAGCATTTAAGACAGTAATGAGGGGGCAAGCATTGTCGGCTATTGCTGGGTCAGGCAAAGAAAAGTTTAAAGACATGGCTCGCCTTGAGCTCGACCTCCTCCGCCTGGAGGAGGAAGTGGAGGAAGGGGATGAACATGACACTCTCCAACAAATGCATCTGAAAACAACGGAGTATAAAGCTGTTGCGATGAACATGGCCAAAACACTGGCGAGAGCTAGGGACGGCAGACTGTATGACCAGGGCGGACAATGCGGGTAAATTAATAGCTTGGTTAGACAGTGAAGAGAAAGTGCATAGGCTGGTCCGGGAGGTCAAAAGTAGCACCAGCGCTATGTTAACAAACCCCCTAGGTCATAGTTAATGCGTTTGCAGAATACTTCAAAGGGGTGTACCCGAGCGGCTAGGTCTTGCTGGAGGAGGACTCCTGCACTCCTCGCAGACATCGCTCTGCCTACCCTCACAGCCAAAGAATGGCAGGCGTTAGACAATGCCCTAACGAATTATGAAATAGCACTGGCAATTCGGAACCTCCTACCAGGGAAAGCCCTGGACCATAACGGACTACCAATTACCAATTAAGCTGTACAAGCTTAAACCTGACAAACGGCCTGCATCTCAAAAACATGTTTGAGGAGAGTAGAGACCGTGGCCAACTTCCACATGATCAACGAATAGCAACGTTAGTCACCATACATAAGGAAGGAAAACCAAGAGACGCATGCTTCTCCTAAAGGGCCATTTTCCTCTTGAACGCGAACACAAAATCCTGGCTAAGTTGTTGGCAGGCCGGCTAAATCAGGTTATATGCAAATTGTTGCATCCTGACCAATCTGGCTTTATGCCTCATCGCAACACAGCCCTAAATCTATGGCAGTTGCACGGAGTACTGGGCAACTGGCCACAATTCGAGTGGACGCAGTAGTGGTTTCGCTGGACGCCACCATGGCGTTCAACACACTTGAATGACCATACCTATTTGCCGTTCTCAAAAAGTTGTGCTTCGGCCAACTTCATTGGGTGAGTACAACTCCTCTATTCAGACCCCCTGGCTCAAATAGTAGTAAACAAAAGAAATCTGATGCATTCACCCTTAGCCGAGGGACTCGACAGGGCTGTCCACTCTCGCCCTAGCTCTTTGCTCTCTCCCTTGAACCTTTGGCGGCTTGGAAAAGACTCATCCATTAGGGAACTCAAGTGGGCAGAGGGTTGGGAGGACCGTATCTCCTTGTATGGAGACGACATTCTTCTATACCTCGCCTCTCCTCAAAAGTCACTCCGTATCGTTCTTGATATTTTCACAAACTTTAGGAGAAATTCTTGGTATAGAATTAACTGGAGCAAGTTGTTGCTTTACGTGGTGGGAAGGGACCCCGGGGCGCTAGGGTCCCTCCCCTTACTCCCCGGGGCTGCCCCATACTACTTGCTCCAGAGGGATTTAAATACTTTCATTATGTCCGACAACAAACTTCGCTATGAGCGTAACTTCCTTGCCCCATTACAGAGGTTCAGGTGAGACGCCGCAACTTGGGAGACGCTGCCGCTATCACTGTTGGGACGAGCGGCGCTTTTCAAAATGATGTGTGAAGTACCCCACAAGGCTTACCTTTGCTCCTGAAGTAATCCCGTAGAGCCGACAAGTGCAATCGCCCCTGTACCCACCTTACCCTGTGGAGAAAGATGTACCAAGCTGAGATGAGATGGGACCAGGGAAGGAAGCTAAAGATGATGGGAAGGTGCCCTTCTAATCAGGAGAGGACATCTCTTGACACGGGAAGGACCGTGAACTCCAGCTGGCGGGAGACAAAGGAAGACCCAGTTAGTGAGGTTCTGTGACAATTGTAAGTGGTGTTTTCGACTCGCACGAATATGGTCGAGTCTGGTATCTATGAACCGCAAATGACGAGTTCAGTGGGTGTACGCGTTTTCGCTGTGCTAGCCTAAACCGTTTGTTTGTTTCGTGGGTTTCTTCATTTGAACCCACGGGTTCCATCTTAGACACGGCATCCATTTTGTTTCTTGCCCTCAAGTAGGCAGCGAACGGACGCTGTCCGCTTCGCGACCCTGGGATTCCCAAACTCTTGCGGAAGACACGTGTTCCTTTGAAGGTGTCTTTATGATGAGAGGGATGACACTGTAAGGCAGATGGCCCCGCTCGAGGCTCATCTTGCCGTGCCGGTCTATTGTCTTAGTTGTGCATTCATTAGGCACGTCTCCTTTGATGCCTGCAACTCGTGTTTCCTGATACCACCCCTTTTACACCCTTTTCGATCTGTTCGCTATCCTCGTCTTCCTCTGCACCTGTTTCTGTCTCCTCCTTGATTTGTTTACAGCCGAACGGAATGTATTAATGGTGGGAAGATGTACTTTTACAGTTGGGAACTGCCAAATGCTACTGTAATTATGTTCCGGGCCCTGAATACATGAAAGCGACCCCCTATGACATATACTGTGGGAACCGGGTTGTAATCTTTTGTTCATCATGTTATCCTATGACTGAAAACTGTATAAGAAGAGCGATCCACAGATACAATTTGAAGCAGACTCCTCGAACTTGCACGTGTTGTACTTCGTGTGATTTCTGTGTTCCCTGCAGTAATAAACCTCGAATCTTTGACGCCGAAGGAAGTGTCCCGTGTCTCTGTCATTTGTACGCTGGAACAGGTTACCCACGAAGGTTTTAGGTGTTATCCCTGGCACCGCTGGGTCTTAGAAAAACCCAGTCCTTCAGTTGGCGCCCAACGTAGGGCTGCATCAGCGGTACCGGTCCAAAGCCCGACGATCGTGAGGAACTTCGTGTGAAATCTCCGAGGGAAGGTGCACCCCGCTTCATCGATCCTGTTGTCGAAACAAGTGGCCCGACGACTTTTCCCGCGAAGATCCCCGCCTCCCGACGGCTGCGACGGACTGCTGCCCTGACTGTAGACCTGTTTTGGCGCCTGGCGTAGACCTTGGTACAGCGAGACGATAGACGGGCCTTCCTGGTGACGCCATTGATTTTTGAGTTAAGTATTTGTGGGTCGCTCCCAGAGTCCTTTGTTGTTGTGGGTGCTTAGTTGTTGCATGGTTCCATTGCATTTGTGGTTCTTGGTATTTTGTTCTTTGTTGTGCTATTTGACGTCTGCAGTCGCCAAAAACCGAGGGTTTTTGCTTTTTGCAGGGACATTGTAATCCTATAACCCTTGACGTTTGTGAAACTCGGTTAGTGTGCATGATGCCTGGCCGTAGTACTTTGTTCAGTTGCTTCAGAGGTTGTGGTGCGGATTCCCGGCTGGAGGACTCGTGTCCGATACCTCCTGTTGGAACTCCTACTTACGAATTATACAGTCGACATGGTTTGGGTCCAATTGCATTCAATGACTGTTGGGCTCGTTACACTAAAAAAGACGGTGTCCTTAGTTGGCCACCTCATGGTAGTTTTGAGGCCCCGATTTTAGATAATCTTGAAGCTAAATTGTTCCAAAGAAAAGCAAGGCCGGCCATGTTTGATTCCTTTCGGTTGTGGCGTAAAGAAGCCAAGCAGAAAGAAATCAAGCAGATTAAACGTAATAAGAGAGAAGGGATTGTTACGACGATGAGAAATGCAGAGCAATTTCAGCGAGATAGGGAGGAGAAGGAAATGGAAGTTTTTGGTAGATTACAGCGTATGACTGTGGATAAGTGTTACCCCGCTTTACCGACGGGTACGGATACGAAGGGAGATGAAGTAGCAGAGGACGCTTTGCTGTCCTATCTATTAAAGTCGCCACCTCCGTATGCACAGGATACTGTGGTTCCTGTGGTTCCTCCTGCTCCTGTTCCCCAACCTGTTCCTGTTCCACAACCTGCTCCTGCTCCTCTACCTGCTCCTGTTTCTACTGCTCCTCCATCTATACCTTCTCAAGCTGTTGTTCCCGCTACTTCTGCTCTTGCAGCTACTCCTACTGCTCCTGCTGCTCCTGTCTTTAGCCCTCATGTTGTTGCTCCCGTACTTTATTCCTCTTCTCCGTCTGTTCGCAGACGCATTCCTAACACTGTTGCTAATCTCTATTCTCCTTTTGGACCGATTTTTGGGTCAGATGAATCTGATGCTCCCCAACGTCGGAGTCAGCTTCCTGGCGGTAGGGAACGCGATACATTAATCAATATGGCACGTAATTGGATTAGGTACCCCCTTAAAAATTCCCCGCGCACAATTGTTGACACTTTTTCTCAATTCAATGTGCCGACACAGAGGTTTGTGTTTGACGAAATGTGCAAATTCTTACGTGAAGCAATCTCTAATGATGAGGTCAACGAAGTACCGGTTGACGTAACTGAACTTCAGCTTCAGTTTGCGAGTGGTATACTCGTGGGTAGCAATGTTCGACGTGCTCTTGAGCATCTTCTATCTTTTCGTCCTACTGTGATACCCCGAGCCCTGTTTAAGGACGAAACTGACGAGTGGATGGCTACACCTGGTCAGTATCCCATGCGCGAAGTTCCACCGGTGTACATGCCAGGTGACCCTGGTGCTAACCCTCCGATCTTACCATTCTTCCAGAGAGTGTGGATACACCTCCCATGGAAGCGATCAGAAGTTTTGCAGGTGAAGCAATCTTTGCCTGACCCTCGAAAGAATCCTGCTGGGTACTATAAAGAGTTGTCTCAGCTAGTGGATGCGACAGTGATGAATCTTGCCGACATTGATATGTTGTTTGGCAATGTCGTACCGCAACCGGTATGGGCAAAGATTCGTCAGGAAGATCATGCAGCAGAATTAGGTGGTGACTGGGCTGCACTTTGTGCCGCGGATGCCTTGCAAGTTGGTGGGGCCAAGCTTGACCAGTTGATTACGGCTTTGCCTCAGAGAATAATCACTCTCATGAAAACGCTTATGCCAGCTATGAAAGTAAAGTGGGACAAATTGTCCGCTTGCAAGCAAAAGAAGGATGAGAGTGTCTCTGATTTCTTTACAAGATTTGAGGAGGCATTTATTGATCATAGTGGTCAAGATATGGGTACTGAGGGAGGTCAGAGGTTATTCGTGGACAAATTTGTGTCAAATTTGTTGCCGGATCTAAGCAACAAATTGAAGAATTCAGAGAGTGCGTGGGCTGTTTCCACTTCTGCTCAGATATTGGCTACGGCCCAATATTATGAGAATAGAGAGAAAGAGGAAAGTGATCATGCGGACAAAAAGACGAAAGAGCTCAAAACGAAAGTGTTGTTACAACAAGCGTATCCTCCACGTTCGAATCAGAATGATTCGCAACAGCGGAATCGATCGCAGTCTCAGTCGAATAGGTCGCAATCACGAAATGACTCCTCTTCGCAGAGATCTACGCTGGGGTACAATCAGTGTGCCTATTGTAGGGGAGAGGGTCATTTGAAATTCGATTGTCCAGTTTTGCATGATCGAAATAATGGTAATTCATCTAGAGGAGGCCGTAGTGGTCCTCAACAGGCCTCACGTGGTAGAGGTCGTGGTGTTCAAAATGATCGTTCTAACAATTCTTCTGATTCTAATAATTGTTTCGATCAGCGTGGATCGTCGCAAGGCAGATCCGCACAGTACAATGTGGACGATTATTACGTCGATCAGGGCACTGACGACGGTAATTATTAGGACAGCCATAGACAAGGAGAGGGAGTGGTATCAGTTCCGGTTGATCAGAGAGGGCCTTACGTCGCAGTTGCCACCTCGGGCGTAGTTGAGCCTTTTCTGTTGGACACTGGTGCAGCGAAAAGTTCCATCATGCATTCGAAACTCCCTGGCGCACCTTTGTCTGGCTTAACAAATGTTTCATTTGGATTCTCTGGCGCCCCTGTTAGTAATCCGGTTTCACGCCCTTTGCCCCTTACAATTGGGCCTCGTGAGCTGCAAGCTCCTTTGATTTTGACCACTGGTTGTGGTGAAAATCTCTTGGGCCTGGATTTGCTGAAACGTCTGTATGCGACTTTGTATTGTTCTCCTGCAGGAGTGAAGCTTACATTGGGCGAGAGAGTTATCTCTCCTATGTACTTGTCCATCGATAAGCTTCCAACGGAATTGAGTTCTCTTCCTGCATCTTTGTGGGCAACAGGTCCCAATGACGTGGGCCTGCTTGACATCTCCCCTTATGTTGTTCACTTGAAATCTAATGTGCGTTTGCCACGTATTCCCCAGTATCGTATCTCCCTTGATGGTGAGCGAGGGCTGTTAGCGATCATCTACGATTTGATCGAAAAAGATGTTATCGAGGAGACTCGGGGAAACGTGTGTAATAGCCCTGTGCTGCCCATTCTGAAACGCACTGATCCATCTAAGCCTCCTGTTTATCGTTTTGTCATCGATTTACGGGAGGTGAATAAAATTGTGATTCCTCAGTTCCCTGTGGTGCCCGACATTACGGCTTTATTGACTCTGATTCCAGCCTCTGCATCCTGGTTCTCAGTGATCGATCTGAAGAATGCTTTCTTTAGCATTCCGATTGCTGAGGAGAGTAGGGACCTTTTCGGTTTCTCTCTAGGTGGCCGCAGCTTTAGGTTTAAACGCGCTCCTCAGGGCTACTGTGAGAGTCCATCGATATACAGCCAAGCCTTGAAGAGCCAACTTGATGCGTTTGTGTTGCCGGCCGGTGCGGCCTTGATCCAATATGTCGACGACTTATTGGTGGCTGCGGACACTCAGGACATTTGCAAAATTGCTACGGTGTCGTTGTTACAGCATCTCTGTGACTTACATCATAAGGTGTCACCTTCTAAACTGCAATATTGTTGCCAAGAAGTAACCTATCTAGGTCACTTATTGTCAAAGGAGGGAAGAAGGTTGACCCCAGAGAGAATTGCAGCGATTGCTCGAATGACTGTGCCAACAACTCAGAGAGATGTTCGTGCCTTTTTAGGTATCACGTCATACTGCAGGCAATGGATTCCACATTTTTCATTGCTAGCGAAACCATTGGTGGCTCTTACGTGCAAGGATGTTCCATCTCCTTTACCATGGACGGAAGAATGTCAGAAAAGTTTTTCTGAACTGCGTGATGCGTTGTGTTCGGCCCCTGTGTTAGGTACTCCTGACTACAGTAAGCCGTTTACACTATACGTTCATGAGAGGGAAGGTTGTGCGTTGAGTGTCTTGACGCAACAATTCGGTGGTAAGCAGCGTCCATGTGCATATTTTTCCTAGACCTTGGACCCAGTAGCTAGAGCATTGCCGAGGTGTTTGAGAGCAACAGCGGCAGCTGCGGTGTCCATCCGACAATCTGCAGGATTGGTCATGGATAATATGCTTACGGTGATGGTTCCACATGCAGTTGACACTCTCTTGAATCGTACGATAACCCAACACCTGACGACTGCAAGGTTGTCTGGGTATGAGCTGACGCTTCTGGCAAGTCACATTCAAATAAAGCGTTGTAATGTCCTGAACCCGGCGACTTTGTTGCCAATCAATATGGAATCAGATGAGGTAGCACCCCACGACTGCTACTTACGAACTGAGGAGGAAACAAAAGGTTGTGTGGACCTGAAAAACACTCCATTGGAAGACCCCGATGGTACCTTGTATGTGGATGGTTCGTGTTTTAAGTTGCCGAATGGTGATGTGACGACTGCGTATGCTGTGGTGACGTTGAGTACGGTTGTGGAGACTGCGAGATTGAATCAGAATTCTGCACAGGCGGCAGAGCTGATTGCCTTGACTAGAGCGTGTGTTTTGTCAAAAGGGAAACGGGTGAATGTGTTTACGGACAGCCAGTATGCGTTTGGTGTTGCGCACAGCTTTGGACGATTGTGGAGAGAGAGAGGTTTCATGACGTCGCATGGTACAAAGATCCAGCATGGACAGCTTGTGAATGGTCTTTTGGATGCACTTACATTGCCCGAGCAGGTGGCGATTATTAAATGTAGTGCACACCGTAAGGTGACGGATGATGTTGGTCGTGGCAATGCGTTCGCTGATGAGATTGCTAAGGAGACTGCCAGGAACCTTACAACTAGAATGTATGTGACGAATTCAGTAAGGTGGCCTGCAGAAACTGGTATGTGTGAGGACACTATCGAGAGTGTGAAAGCAATTCAGAATGAGGCCACCAAGACTGAAAAGACGAAGTGGAAAGAGAGTACGGGAAAGCTGGATGCGAATGGCTGTTGGATTGATTTGTCGGAGAATAAGAGGTGGATGTTGCCGGATGCGTATGTGCTAGCTGTTGTGACGATGGCACATGGCTTGTCACATATTAGTGCGAAAGGTATCTGTAAGTTGTTGTCCCCTGTATGGAAGAATGATGGTATCGCTAAGTGTGCTGAGAGATTGGTCAAGAATTGTATGATATGTATGATGTACAATCCTGGTAAGGGAACTCCTACACCTCCTGGCCATTTTGCTCCTCCTTCATGTCCCTTTGAGGTGATTCAGTTAGACTTCATCCATATGGAGCGATGCAATAACCTAAAGTACGTTTTAGTTGTGGTTTGCGCATTCTCCCGATGGATTGAAGCCTACCCTCTTAAAGACAATACTGCCCTAACCACTGCAAAAGTCCTACTGAAGGAATACTTTCCTCGGTATGGAATGCCACGGATTGTATGGTCTGATAACGGAAGTGAGTTTGTGGGGAGTGTGATGAAGAATGTGTGTAAGGGCCTTGGAATTACACAAAAATTCCACAGCGCCAATCATCCCCAGTCAGCAGGTTTGGTTGAAGGGTACAATGGCACTCTTAAATTGAAACTCGCGAAGATTCAGGCTACGACTGGTCTCTCGTGGCCTGACGCTTTGCCCTTAGCTCTTCTGTCAACCAGGGCGACTGTACACTCCCGAGTAGGGCTCAGCCCCTATGAGATTGTGTTCGGCCGTCCTGCCAATATTTGGGGGGTCCCTAGACCCAGTGCGTTTTCTGATCTTGAATATCCAATGTTGATCGATTATCTTCATGATCTGACTGCTAAACTGAGGTTAATTCACCAACAGGTCTTTGAAGCACTGCCGACGCAGACGGAGGGTCCAGGCCACCAGCTCCAGCCCGGAGACTGGGTGGTGACGAGGAATTTTGTCCGAAAGCACAATCTTGAGCCACGATTCATCGGACCCTACCAGGTGCTCCTTGCCACGAGGACTGCTGTCCGTTTGGAGGGGCGCAAGCATTGGGTGCATGCCACCCACACCAAGAAGGTACCTATACCTTTGCCAGCGGACTCGTGGGTGAGGAAGGGCATCGCTTCGTCTGAAGCTGAGACCGTACCTAACTTTGTTCCATTCAGCGACGCTCAGCCTGTCGGAGATACCTCAGTGCAGCCGAACGATATTGTTGAACATTCGTCATCACAGAACTCAAGATCTGAACAATTGTCTGGTCGACAGGATTCTGTTTCATCATCGGACCAACTGTTTGACGATCAGACTCGTCCTGGGAGAAGCCGATATTTTCTTCGCTCCAATACCAGAGACTAATAAAGAAATATTTTTGCTTTCTCCCCTGACATTCACGTCACCCCATTATCACTCTTCAGTCTGAACACTTTTGAATAACTGTGATTTTGTAAATTTTGAGTCTTTTTCTACATATGTGTATTTGTTTCCACAGCTAGGGGATTTTGTATATATTGTTGATTAAAGTACCTTACATCCGGGTAGATCGTAGGGCCGCGCGGGTACTTCCTTCTGGTTAGTAGGTCCTGACACTAGGTCGGAGACCGTTGGTTCCTAGGAACTCCTGGGGATTGACTATTGCTACACAGAACGAAGTGCGTCAAGAACGTTGCGGACGGTTTTAGAGGATGGCTTTCTCGAAGCTGTCGGAATTGGAAAAGGCTCAAACTCAAAGATTCGAACTGCGTAGAATTGCACGTACTAAATGCTTCATGTTTCAGGTGTTCCTTCTATTCCTAACTGTTTCTTCGTTATTTAGTGGGTGGGGTGTATTACATGATACAGTCATTGTTGCCTTCTGCCTCACCTACCCCTTCTTCTGAACCTAAGCCTACCTCCACTGTCTCTCCTCATTCCTTCCACATCCTACCCCAACACGAGCAGGTTAGACGTGCGGAATTCATGAACAATTCCTTCGTTCAGCTCCTTCATCAGCATCAGTTGGTGATGAACACTACCAATTGTTGGGTGTGTGGGTTAATGCCACATACCACCGATAAGGGAATTCCGTACTTGGTCCTTCCTTACAGTTCCCAGGGTTCAGCTCGAGCATTCCAAGGTATACACCTGTTACAACGCAACTTTTACAACTACCTACTATTACAACGCAACTTTTACAACGCATACCATTACAATGCATTGCGCTGGGGGGCGCTCTAGGATAGGGAATAAGTATAATTTACTATCCAACACCTTCCCTAGTGTCCACGGGGACTGGAGTTGGAATAGTAAATTATACTTACCACTATCCAGCACCTCTAAGCGCTATGCGTTGTAATGGTATGCGTTGTAATGGTCGTGTTGTAATAGTAGGTAGTTGTAATGGTATGCGTTGTAACATGGTACATCCGCATTCCAAACAATGTTTCGAAGCGCACTAGATTCTTACCCCAATCGAGAGCCACGTTCTCCACACTTTGGTCCCGGTCCGTACCATAAACCTTTGGCAATAGCGATTGCTGATTTAGATAGGGATATCTATGAACCATCGCTCATCCCAGAGGAGGAGGTGCGAGCCTATAGGGATCTGAGTGAGGCTGAGTACAGTGTGCTTGTGGGTGAAAGACAGCTCAAAAGTTCATCTCCGATATGGATCGTACCCCACCTTGGTAATTTCTGTTCAAAAGGCCGTGGCCGAAGCCCGAGAGCTCACCTTGGGGAGAGTGCTTGCACTGAAACGTATGTTTTACCAATGCTCTCTTCCCCTGTTCTCCTGACTGCCAAGGGTACGTACTTTGTCTGTTACGACCGTGCATATACATGGTTGCCCCTTGACTTCTCGGGTACCTGTTATATTGCAAATTTGCTGCCACCGACTTTTACAGTCGCCTCCGATTATCACAAGACCAGAGTTGTGAGAGGCGTGATTAGCAAAGAGGACACTGCCGGTCAAGAGGCAGGAGACTTTTTCAAGGGTTTTTTGCCGTTTTGGGGACCTATGATCAACAGTAGGAACCTAAGACAGTTGACTCGAGTGGTGGAATCGACCGCTAATATCACTGCTAGTGCCCTTGGCAACATCACAGCAGAGCTTCAGGCGGATAGGCTTATGACGTTGCAAAATCGTATGGTTTTAGACGTCGTCTTAGCAGATCGAGTTGGAGTATGTAAGGTGATCTATTCGAGCTGTTGTATTTTCATTCCAGACAATGCTCCGACTGTCTATCAAGCCATCTCGAAGTTGCATAAGATCTCCGAGTCCATACACGTGGACGTAGGGGATTGGACGCTACTAGGGTGGTTTTGGGGCCTAATGTCGACTTGGGGTTGGAAGATTCTGATGATCATTGGGGTTGTTGTAGCATTCCTGTTCACGTGTTGTCTTTGTGTGCAGTGTGGTCCTGCCTTATGTGGCCTCTGTGCTACGACGTGTATAAGGCAGCCGCCTGTTACCAAAGGAACTCTGATGGATAGAATTATGTTGCAACAGCATCTAGATGGTCTGATGAATATCGAGATCGATTCTGATTCCGACTAGTGCTTGCCTACATGAGGGCAAAAGGAGCGTCTGAGGTTCCGTGACAATTGTAAGTGGTGTTTTCGACTCGCACGAATATGGTCGAGTCTGGTATCTATGAACCGCAAATGACGAGTTCAGTGGGTGTACGCGTTTTCGCTGTGCTAGCCTAAACCGTTTGTTTGTTTCGTGGGTTTCTTCATTTGAACCCACGGGTTCCATCTTAGATACGGCATCCATTTTGTTTCTTGCCCTCAAGTAGGCAGCGAACGGACGCTGTCCGCTTCGCGACCCTGGGATTCCCAAACTCTTGCGGAAGACACGTGTTCCTTTGAAGGTGTCTTTATGATGAGGGGGATGACACTGTAAGGCAGATGGCCCCGCTCGAGGCTCATCTTGCCGTGCCGGTCTATTGTCTTAGTTGTGCATTCATTAGGCACGTCTCCTTTGATGCCTGCAACTCGTGTTTCCTGATACTACCCCTTTTACACCCTTTTCGATCTGTTCGCTATCCTCGTCTTCCTCTGCACCTGTTTCTGTCTCCTCCTTGATTTGTTTACAGCCGAACGGAATGTATTAATGGTGGGAAGATGTACTTTTACAGTTGGGAACTGCCAAATGCTACTGTAATTATGTTCCGGGCCCTGAATACATGAAAGCGACCCCCTATGACATTTACTGTGGGAACCGGGTTGTAATCTTTTGTTCATCATGTTATCCTATGACTGAAAACTGTATAAGAAGAGCGATCCACAGATACAATTTGAAGCAGACTCCTCGAACTTGCACGTGTTGTACTTTGTGTGATTTCTGTGTTCCCTGCAGTAATAAACCTCGAATCTTTGACGCCGAAGGAAGTGTCCAAGTGTCTCTGTCATTTGTACGCCGGAACAGGTTACCCACGAAGGTTTTAGGTGTTATCCCTGGCACCGCTGGGTCTTAGAAAAACCCAGTCCTTCAGTAGGAGGAGTGCTACACCACCCAATCCTACGTGCACCTCTACACACATACAGAACAGTAGCTACCTGGCAGCAGAAGCACCATGGCTCTGGAAGACATCTTTAGCAGTGAAAAGGAAGAGGTGCTCCAGCGTAGTCAGCAACACAAATGTAAGCGCTCCTGCGCTGCTTAGGCAAAAAACAATGTAAAGTGCTTCAGCGCGATGTGGGACAAAGAAAAGTAAAGCGCTCCAGCGCGGTGTATGCAAACCCCAATGACAGCGCTCCAGCGCGGTGTGGACAAACACCGCAAGTGCTTCAGCACGATGTGGGATGAATCAAGGCAAAAGCTCTCCAGCGTGGTGTGGGCAAAACAAGGTAAAGCGCTTTAGCGCAATGCGGGTCAAACCAAAGTAAGCGCTTCAGCGTGGTGTGGGTCAAACAAGGTAAATCGCTTTAGCGCGATGCAGGACAAAAACAAGGTAAGCGCTCCAGCGAGGTGTCTCTGCAGGGCACCCCCATCGGGAATGTAAAAACAGGTCTGAGGGTGAGAACGAGGCAGCGCTCCTGCGCGACCTCGGATTACCTGCTTGGCGGTCTTGGTCCATAGCAGGCAGCTTCAGGAAGGATTCCAGGAAGAATTCGAAGCACCGAACAGGCGGTAAGCGCAGCAGTTAATCGGATTTCCCTAGAAGTGCTGGGTGCAGTGGAGGGGGTACCTGTTTGTGGAACTAGACCGCAACCTGACCTTCACCTGGAAATGAGGATTACAGTCCTCCGTATGTGTGAAGAGGTTACGTAGTGCGGCAAACATCACAACCACGACAGTACCCCCCCAAGACAGAACCCCCACCAAACCTCGAGATCAGACTGGGTGGCAGGGCGAGGGTTAAGTGGGTGACTGATATGAAAGACCCGAACCAACTTGGGAGCATGGCGTACATGAGATAAGGGCTCCCAAGACCATTCCTCCGGACCGTACCCCTTCCAGTCCACCGGGTAATAGAGCTTCCCCCGGGTGCAATGAGAACCCAGTATGGCTCTGACCTCGTATTCCAGGTGGTCGTCAACACAAACCGGAAAAGGGGGAGAAAAGATAGTGCAGTCATGACGAACAGCTTGCAAAAGGGACAAGTGGAAGACGGGGTGTATTCTCATGTGAGGAGGCAAAGAGAGTCTCATGGACACAGGATGATCACTCTCTCAATGGCATATGGTCCCACAAAGCGAGGCAACAGTTTCTTGGGGCCGTGCATGTTGAGATTTCGAACGGAGAGCCACACCCTGTCCCCTTTTTGGTATTCGGGTTACGTCTGACTGTGGTTGTCAGCATACAGTTTATAGGACTCCTTGGCTTGTGCCTGAACCGTGGGTAAATTACTGTTTTTGGGTTCATCCCATGCAGTAGTACTGGGATGTTTGTTGTACGCATATTCCAACATCCATAGCACTTCTGCCCAATCCTTTTCCACCACCAGCAGTAAGCAGCAGAGAAACTGTTCCATGGTGTGATTAGTCCTCTCGGCTTGACCGTCCGTCTGGGGATGATACGCAGAAGATAGGTGCACGTCCATGTCCATAGCCTTGCATACTTCTTTGCAGAAGCGGAACACGAATTGCGAACCCCGGTCTGTTATCACCACTGAGGGAATGCTGTGGAGGCGAACCACATTATACAAGAAAGACCAGAGCCAGCTTGGATGCCGTAGGCAATTTCTCCAGTGGCATGAAATGAGCCATCTTTAAGAGGTGGTCCACAATGGTAAGAACCGTGGTGTAGCCTGATTTGGTCATTGGGAGTTCCACTATGAAGTCCATGGAAATGGTGTGCCACGGATAAGGAGGAACAGGAATGGGATGTAGCCGCCCTGTAGGGGGTTCTGACCTGTTCTTCCATTGAACACAAACTGCACAAAGAGCTACATAGGTCCTTGCATCTGCCTCCATGGTAGGCCACCAGAAGTGTCTCTGTATCAGGTGTAAGGTTTTGTGGTATCCCGGATGATTGGAAAGGATATGGTTATGACACATGTACAGTGATTGTTGTTGACGAGCTACCATTGGTAGGTAGTACCTGTCTTCTTTGGACAGAAACCCATTCTGTTTGGTCACACACTGATGTTCTCCTGCCACGACTGCTGGATTGGTCTGGCTTACGTCCTTCTGTAGCTGAATCAGGAACTCAGAAGACAAAACAACCCCCTGGAAGCGGTGTTCAGGAATGATAGGAACTGGCTCGGAGGTGGGCAAGGTGTCCTCGGTTTCTTCCAGACGGGAAAGCACATCAGCCTTGGCGTTCTCCTTTCCAGGTCTGTACGTAATGGTAAAGTTATATTAATTAAAAAACAAGGTCCAACG
This sequence comes from Lissotriton vulgaris, assembly GCF_964263255.1. NCBI lineage: Eukaryota > Metazoa > Chordata > Amphibia > Caudata > Salamandridae > Lissotriton > Lissotriton vulgaris. The sequence goes on from NC_141690.1 coordinate 122,301,909, forward strand.
CAGTTGTCTGGATGTAAGGGCACATGCTGAGTGCAGGAATTGGAGATTCCTGTGATCCGTGTAGATGGTCACAGGGTGTTTGGCGTCTTTCAGGTAGTGGCGCCATTCCTCAAATGCCATCTTAGTGGCCAATAGTTCACGATCAGAGACCGTGTTATTGCGTTCAGCGGGTTGGAGCTTTCTGGAATAGAATGCCACGGGATGTAAGAGCCCTGTAGTGATGTCTCTTTGCGACAATACGCCTCCCAGTGCGTCCTGCGAGGCATCTGCCTCCACTACGAATTGCTGCTCTGAATCGGGCTGTATCAGAATGGGGGCTGTGGTGAACCGCCTTTTCAACTCCTGAAATGCGTTTTCTGCTTTTGCATTCCAACAATAGAGGACAACCTTGCGAAGTAGGCGAGCAACCATCCCGGAAAATCCTGTAATGAAGCGTCGGTAGTAGTTGGAGAACCCTAGGAACCTCTAGACGCTTTTCACGGAGGTTGGAGTTGTCCATAGCAAAATGGATTCCACTTTTTTGGTGTCCATCTGTATACCAGCAGGAGTGATGATATGTCCCAGGAACCCGACAGCAGTAGTGTGGAATACGCTTTTCTCCAGTTTCACATAAAGACGGTTTCTTTCCAACTGCTGGAGGACGGTACGGATGTGCTGGAAGTGTTCTGTAATGTTTTGCAAATAGATCAGTATATCGTCGATATACACAATACAGAAGACATCGATATAGTCTCTTAACACCTCATCTATGAAATATTGGAACGCTGCGGGGCGTTTCAGAGTCCAAAAGGCATGACCTGGTACTCGAAGAGGCCAAATCTGGTCCGGAAGGCGGTCTTCCATTCGTCACCCTTTCCGTACTCTGACGAGATGATATGCCCCCCACAGGTCCAACTTGGTGTAAATGGAGGCGTTTTTCACCTGATCCAACAGGCTAGAAATCAACGGCAGGGGATACCGGTTCTTCACGGTGTTGGCGTTCATAGCCCTGAAGTCAGTTCAAGTCCTCAGTTCTCTCTCTTTCTTCGCCACAAAGAACAGAGGAGAAGAAACTGGAGACCTGGAATGGTGTATGAACCCATTGCTTAAATACTCATCCAGGTAGGAGCGTAGGTGTTCGTTCTCCTTTTCCATGAGGGAGTAAATCCGACTGCAAGGAAATGTGGAACCAGGGATCAGATCAATCCGTCAGTCAAGCGAGCGATGAGGTGGCAAGGTATTGGCCCCTTTCTTGTTGAACACGGCTGCTAAGTCTAGGTAAGCCTCTGGCACGTCCTCCTGGGTCACTACCCCCATACCTATCAAGGGTAAGGAGTGAGCGTGTATGGTTCGGACACCAAAGGGACCGTCCTTCGGATAACAGGAAACGCTACAGTGTTCTGAATCCAAGGTTATGACTCTGGACACCCAATCAATCCGGGGATTGTGGTTCACTAGCCAAGGAAGACCCAATATAACCTTGAACTGAGGGGCATCGATCACATCAAAGCCAATGGTTTCAGTATGGTGATTTTCAAAGGACATAACCATATCTTCTGTCTGATACCGGATGAGGCCAGAGGTAAGGTCCGTACCATCCACTGCCTTGACCGTTTCTGGTTTTGCCTTGGGCACAGTGGCCATTCCCAAGCCCTGATAATAATAGGTGTCCATGAAATTGCCAGAGGCTCCGGCATCCAGAAGAACAGTCTTGTAGTGTCACATCCACACCCACATGATGACTGCCATCAAACTCAGCAGGGATCGCTGTCTTGCAGGATGATGACTCCAGTAAATGGACACCCTTATCTACTGGGTTGATTTGTTTCCCGTCTTGTCACCCTTGGATGACACTGCACTGCATCACTTCACTCCACCAACATCACATAGGCCACTACTGGCACAGGCTCTGTACACATGCATTCGCTCACAGCCAAAGTCACCCTCCCCAAATACTCACCCCTGCCTTGCTGTTGATGCTCCTTGAGTCACTGCCAAGATGCGGCCCATCAGTGGTGTCATGCTGCGCCATGCCAACCGCCCAGTGCGAGAGAGCAGCCCCAAGGTCATCTCTGCCACGTTCTTTGCCAGCCAGCTGATGTCATCCCACCTCTTGTGGCAGTGGCGTACCGTCGGTTAGATACCCCCAGAGCTCGCACCTTTGCTGTTATGGTCCTCCACACAGCCTTACGCTGGTGTACCTTGAGCTGCAGGCATGGGAGACAAGAGGGGGAAATGATCAGTGACACAGTGTCATGTCCCAGCATCTATCAGTACAGTGGCAATACACAAACTCATTAACATGTCTAATCTCTCTCCATCCCACCCTTGGGGACATCTCACATGGGCACTCTGCATGGGCTAAGCTGATGTGACTGCATGCATTTATGAGGGCGTACACAGTCCCTGAACATCTCACACACATGCAGAATGACAGCACTAAACCCCCTACGTGGCTTGCACACATCTCCAGTCCTTTGCTTCTCTGGCCACAACATACATCACAAATCGGCCTGTGTCTGTGGTTTGACTCACCGTGTGCAAGACTGTGCAGCACTCAATGTTCATGCCATTTGAATATATCAGTATGTCATGTGTGTGGCATTAAGGGACATGGACTCACAAACAAAATATATATCTACATAAGTGTGGGCGTGTGCAATTCTACAGGCCTGAGAGGGTACATATTTGGATTTGACTGAAAAAACAATAGTAAGGACACAGTAAGTGAAGTGATGTGACCTCGTCTTGGTGGGTGGGCACTGTGCTGACCATCTGGGCTCACACTGAGATGGACAACAGGGGCACACAAAGCCATTCAGCAAGCAATCTCTGTCCTGGCACCTGCATGGCCAACATACTGTGTCACTGTATGGCTGACAATGCAACACACTTCACTCATACCTATAACTGCAGGCAGGGAAACCTGTGACATTGGGACACACACTCCTTCCCCTTGGAAACAGCATGTATGACAGTGCCTTACACAACCCCATACCTTCAGGCATATACTGCATCAGTCCAAATCATGTGTGCCCCCTCGCCCTACACCTCCACTTTTGAATACTTGCCACGACATTTGGGCCACCATACAGCCTTGGTGTTAGAATTGGGGGTCTCTGATTGGCACAGGTATGCACTTGTGACAAACAGGGACCCTCTCCTCTAGTCAGGGCAAGGGAACTATCCCTTAAGAATAACCCCTGCTCACCCTCTTGGTTGCGTGGCGCGAGCAGTCAAGGCTAATCTCTAGAGCGCTAAGTTAGTTAAGCATTTATGATCATACACAGTAAAAACACTGACCCCCCACAAATGGACACCAGGCTGTATTTTTATAAAAATACTTAGACTTTATGTAAATATAGTTAGATATGCAGAGTTATCACAAGACCATAAATAACGTTGGGTTTTGGATGCACACAATACTTTCTTTAGATTGGAATAGGTGCTTTCTTTCAAAAGTGTCTTTGGATCAGGAATAACACTTAAACAATTTGGTTATGCGTTTCTCATGCGTTTTTCCTTCAGCAAACCGTCTTAGTTGCACTCAAGCACAGCGTATTGGTTGTGCGCCGCGTGGCGGGGTTAAACTGTCCCAAAGAAAGGGGAGGCCACGGGCGGACTCTCGAGTCGTTTGCGCACAAATTACAATGCACTCTACAGCGCCGTATGGAGGGCGCGCGATGTGGTGGAATGAAGCGGCCATAATAAGAAAGGGGGAGGCCACGGGCGGACTCTCTAGTCCGTTGTGCACAGCTCACAATGCGCTCAGTACAGTACCTTTGTGAATGACTTGGAGATGCGATGAGGCAAACGTAGGCGGGACTCCTGGGGCAATCTGGCGGCTCTCCTCCCGGTGGGGCTCGTCCAGCTCGTGCAGGCGTCTCTGGCTGAGACGTACGAGCGGGGTGCCCCCGGGGAGGGGAGCGGGCGAAATCCAGGCGAAGTCCTCGGTGTACGCGAAGTTGCTTCGGGGCGTACCTCTTCAGGCGGGAGAAATGCCATCTTTTCAGCAGGACGATGTTCGGGGCTTGGTACACTTCGGCGTACGAGGCGTCCCCGGTCTCAGAGGGCTGCTGGTTTAGGTGCGCAGCTCACAGGGCAGGCCGGTACGCTTGTACGGGCCGAATGTGCGATACGCCTCCTCTGTAGGCTCTTTCTCCAGCGGGGATATGGCGAGCGGTGCGGTTCGGCAAAGGGGGGTGAAGCAGGTGTGAGCAGCCCAGCGGGACGGTGTGGATACGGCTCGTAGTCAGAGCTGTTCACACGGGTGGGCGGCCACAGGGACGGCTTCACGTCGGCCAAGGAAATGCGGGGCACACTTGGCTGGCCGCTCCAGCAGGTGGGGTAGAGTTGGCAATTTCCTCTCAGCTCCGATACAGGCAGGCAGAGCCCACTGTTCCTGGGACTCAGATCAGGGGGCCAACTCACTTCCAGGCCCTTGGAGATGAGCTTGGAATCACAAGTTTTTGTAGAAGTAAAAATATAAGCAAAGTCTTTCAACAGGATTTCCTCCTCTCCTTTGGCAGCAAGGTTCCCACTGTAGGCCAGTCCCCCAGGATAGGGACAGTCTTCCTCCTTCAGCTTCCTTGGTTCCTTCTCCTAAGGCAGAGGGGTCGTCTTGGTTCACAAGCAGGATCTAATTTGCTAGGAGCAGAGCTCCTCTTTTTATACACAGTTTCTTTTGTCTTTTCAGGCCAGGGGGGCCTTTGCCTAGTCCAATTCAGCTCTGGAGCACTTTGTTGTGCAGACTCTGGCTTGTTCTTTCAGTGCATGGGGGAGGGACAGCAGACGCTCCGCAGAAGGTGGTGCCAGCATTGTGATGACAAGTACAGTCAGGAGCACTCTGTTGCAGTCCTCCCTCTTCCTGGGCAAGGTGCAGGGCAGAGTCATCAGTCACTCCCCAGGAGGTGGATTCAGCATTGTGGTGGCAGAGCACAGCCCTATTCAGAGTTAAGGGGCACTCCCACCACCCATCCTGGTGTAATCCCTCTATTCACCACCTGTCATCCCCAGCCCTGTCACTCACAAAACCCACTCAGCAGATACACATCCTAGCAGAGGCGGGCTGAAATGGTTAGGCAAGAAAATGCTAACTTTCTAAAAGTAGAATTTGCAAACACAGGATATTAAAATAAACTTTACTAAAATAAGTATTTTATTTTTCTGAGTTCAGGCATACTAAACTTGAACTTCTACCATGTTCCCTGAGCCTCATGGGATTATATAGTGTAATAATTCCAGCAGCCCATTCTGGCCTATGAGAACAGGTAGCCTTACAATAGTGACAAACTAAAACTGGCTGTAATTCACTATTAGGATATGCCACACACATCAGGGCTTGTCCTACCTTATGCTTACAATGCACCCTGCCCTAGGGCCTACCATAGGGGTGACTCAGATGAAGTAAAAGGAAGGTTTAGAGGCTGGCAAGTGTGGGCACTTGCCCAGCCAGCATGACAGTACCAGACTGCACGCAGGTTCTGCAATGGCAGACCTTAGACTCATTTTACCAGGCCGCTTCTGTGGGTGGCACAACCAGTGCTACAGGCCCACCAGCAGCATTTGTATTTACAAGCCCTGGCACTCCTCGTGCACTTTACTGGGGTCTGACAGTAAACCAACTGAGCCAATAATGGAATCCAAACAATGTACACATTTTACAGTAGGGAGAGCATATGCGCTTTAGCACTGGTCAGCAGTGGTAAAGTGCCCAGAGTCATTAAACCAACAAAAACTGGTGAGAGAGAATATTGGAGGAAGGCAAAAAGTTCAGGGATGACCCTGCAGAGAGGGCCAGGTCCAACACTTGGGTACTGTGCGAGCACCTCGTCCACCAGGACCTCCAGATCCTCGCTTGTGAATGGACTGGCATGGATCTTCTCTGTCCTTGCCATCCCTGTGAACATGGAACACCTGTGGTGGTATTGGGTGTCGAGGGGTCTCAGGCAGCGGTCCCTGGAGCAGCAGCAGATGAGGGGTCTCTAGCAGCAGTCCCTGGATGCAGCAGCAGATGAGGGGTCTAAGGCAACAGTCGCTGGAGGCAGCAGCAGATGAGGGGTCTCAGGCAGCAGTCCCTGAAGGGAGCAGCAGAAGAGGGGTCTCTGGCAGCTGTCCCTGGAGGCAGCAGCAGGTCAGAGGTCTCTAGCATCAGGCTCATTGAGCAGTAGAAATGTGAGGCTTACTCACACACATATATAGCCCACTGAGGTCGTTTCTAAGGTGCCAAGCTGCAACAATTGGTTGTCCAGGTCTGCCTCATTCAAAAGCATCCAATGACCGCCTCTGCAGTGGCAGAGCACGCCTGCTGCGATTTTCAAAGTTGCATCATGCCACCGCAATCATCGTTTCCATTGGCTCTAGGGCAAACGACATGGCGGTGACACACCACAGGGGCCCGGGGTGCGCTACCGCGATGGTGCATCTTTGAAAAGCATCCTATGACCGCCTCCGCGGTGGCGGAGCACGCCTACAGCGATTTTCAAAATTGCATCATGCCACCGCAATCATCGCCCCCATTCGCTCCCGGGCATGCTCCATGGCGGGGACACACCGCCGGGGACAGGTGGTAGCTACAGCGATTTGGTCCACATACAATGACATGAGGCACCGCAATTTGGGTGGTGGGACATGCCAACCGCCATTTGGACATGTTGCCATGCCAATGACTACCGCACCGGTGTGAATAAGGGGTGCTGGTGACACACTGCCGGGGACAGGAAGTAGCTACCGCGATTTGGGGCACATACAATGATATGAGGCACCTCAATTTAGGTGACGGAGCATGCCAACTGCCATTTGGGCATGTCTCCATGCCAATGACTACCGCACCTATGTGAATGGTGGGTGCTGATGACACTCCGCTGGGGACAGATAGTAGCTACCGCGTTTTGGGGCACATACAATGACATGAGGCACCGTGATTTGGGTGGCGGAGCATACCAACCGCCATTTGGGCATGTCTCCATGCCAATGACTACCGCACCTATGTCAGGGGGGGTGCTGGTGACACATTGCCGGGGATAGGCAATAGCTACCGTGTTTTGGGGCACATAAAATGACATGAGGCACTGCGATTTGGGTGGCGGAGCATGCCCACTGACATTTGGGCATATCTCCATGCCAATGATTACCGCACCTGTGTAAATGCGGGTTGCTGGTGACACACCGTTGGGGACAGGCGGTAGCTACCTCAATTTGGTGCACATACAATGACATGAGACAGCGTGATTTGGGTGGCAGAGCATGTCCACCGCGATTTGGGCAAGTTTCCATGCCAATGATACCGCACCTGTGTCAATGGGGGTACTGGGTGCGCCGGGGACAGGCGGTAGCTACCGTGATTTGGGGCACATACAATAGCAATGTCCATCGGGCACACTTTAACAATGCACAGTGGCCACATGGTGAAGGGCACATCATTGTGCACACTATGGTAATGTTCGCTGGTGCCTACACATGCCATGATTGTGTTTGTGGGACGTACGTTGGTCTGTAGTCCATAACATGTCACGAATGCATTAGATGGTTGATGAGGCAGGACAGTGTTGTAATGGACTCCATAATATGTACACATGTCAATGTTTTGAGGGGCAGTGATGACCTCGGCAAGGCTTGTCTCACTGTATTATGTAGTTACTTCCAAATGCTCTTCTGTCTGCTCATACACACATTTGTCTGTTCACCTACAACTATGTTCATTGTGTTGTGGATGTGTGGCAAGTTAGCATGATGCATTGAGGTGTGACGGGTACAGCAGATGAGTATGAGTCAGTGGTGTTGATTTGTCACACATTGGCTGAATGCCACACTCCCAGGCCTGCACATGTGTAATGTGGCCATATAACTTGTGCATTCACATTGACCTATGTGGTGTTTGAGGCACTGGTTTATTGTAAATAGGGAGATGTGCCCTCTGTGTGGCCCAAACATCCACCTATGTAACCTGGTGTGTCACTCAATTATCAAGTTAGTCATTGTTTTTTCTGTGCCATCCAGAACAGGATATGCTGTGGCCATCTAATGATGGATTTCATTGACATGTGTTCACTGTCATCTCAACTAGGAGGAGGCCAAATCTGATTCGTCACTTGACACTGCTGGAGGACATGGAGGATGTGGCGATCATTCGCAAATTCCGTCAAGATAGACCCACCCTAAGGATCTTTTGTGATATGTTGGAGCCCGACCTGCAGCCTCGACTGACATATCCAACAGCTTTCACCCCAACTCATAAAGTGACAGCAGCTCTCCATTTTTTTGCCAGTGGATCATTCCAGGAGACTGTGGCCAGCGCTGGTGGGATGTCTCAACCGATGTTCAGCATGGTGCTGCGTAATGTTCTATCCGCCATGATGATATACAAGGACAGATATATCCATTTCCCCAGGGGTGCAGTGTTGCCAGCTGTGAAGGGAGACTTCTATCCCCTTGAGCACATCCCCCATGCTGTTGGTGCCATAGATTGCGCACATGTCGGTCTTGTGCCACCACAGGAATGTGCAAAAAACACAGTTGATGGACAAAGTGCAGAACAATGTCTTACATTCACCCCAGTACAATGATCTGGGCCTAAATCCATCGTTTTTTTTGCACTCCACACCACCCTAGGTCAGACAATGGCTATATGCAAATCAGCTATGACCCTGTGCCTCATGGGAACAGTCTAGCCGGAACTACCAAGCCATGTCTTTCCTAGACCGGAATCAAGCATCCAAGGACCGGTTTCTGGCTTTCAGCCTTCTTCAGCCTGGATAGCTTGACTCCAGTGATGGTGAGAGCCTGGGACTCACGTCTGAGCATACCCAGCCCACTCGGGGCGAAAATTGCAAAAAACACAGTTGATGGACAGAATGCAGAACAATGTCTTACATTCACCCCAGTACAATGATCTGGGCCTAAATCCATCGTTTTTTTGCACTCCACACCACCCTAGGTCAGACAATGGCTATATGCAAATCAGCCTTGACCCTGTGCCTCATGGGAACAGTCTAGCCAGAACTACCAAGCCATGTCTTTCCTAGACCGGAATCAAGCATCCAAGGACCGGTTTCTGGCTATCAGCCTTCATCAGCCTGGATAGCTTGACTCCAGTGATGTGGAGAGCCTGGGACTCACGTCTGAGCATACCCAGCCCACTCGGGGTGAAAATTGCAAAAAACACAGTTGATGGACAGAATGCAGAACAATGTCTTACATTCACCCCAGTACAATGATCTGGGCCTAAATCCATCGTTTTTTTGCACTCCACACCACCCTAGGTCAGACAATGGCTATATGCAAATCAGCCTTGACCCTGTGCCTCATGGGAACAGTCTAGCCCGAACTACCAAGCCACGTCTTTCCTAGACCGGAATCAAGCATCCAAGAACCGGTTTCTGGCTATCAGCCTTCTTCAGCCTGGATAGCTTGACTCCAGTGATGTGGAGAGCCTGGAACTCACGTCTGAGCATACCCACCCCACTCGGGGTGAAAATTGCAAAAAGCACAGTTGATGGACAGAATGCAGAACAATGTCTTACATACTGGGCCTAAATCCATCGTTTTGTTGCACTAAACACCACCCTAGGTCAGACAATGGCTATATGCAAATCAGCCTTGACCCTGTGCCTCATGGAAACAGTCTAGCCCGAACTACCAAGCCATGTCTTTCCTAGACCGGAATCAAGCATCCAAGGACCGGTTTCTGGCTATCAGCCTTCTTCAGCCTGGATAGCTTGACTCCAGTGATGTGGCGAGCCTGGGACTCACGTCTGAGCATACCCAGCCCATTCGGGGTGAAAATTGCAAAAAACACAGTTGATGGACAGAATGCAGAACAATGTCTTACATTCACCCCAGTACAATGATCTGGGCCTAAATCCATCGTTTTTTTTGCACTCCACACCACCCTAGGTCAGACAATGGCTATATGCAAATCAGCCTTGACCCTGTGCCTCATGGGAACAGTCTAGCCCGAACTACCAAGCCACGTCTTTCCTAGACCGGAATCAAGCATCCAAGAACCGGTTTCTGGCTATCAGCCTTCTTCAGCCTGGATAGCTTGACTCCAGTGATGTGGAGAGCCTGAAACTCACGTCTGAGCATACCCACCCCACTCGGGGTGAAAATTGCAAAAAGCACAGTTGATGGACAGAATGCAGAACAATGTCTTACATACTGGGCCTAAATCCATCGTTTTTTTGCACTAAACACCACCCTAGGTCAGACAATGGCTATATGCAAATCAGCCTTGACCCTGTGCCTCATGGAAACAGTCTAGCCCGAACTACCAAGCCATGTCTTTCCTAGACCGGAATCAAGCATCCAAGGACCGGTTTCTGGCTATCAGCCTTCTTCAGCCTGGATAGCTTGACTCCAGTGATGTGGCGAGCCTGGGACTCACGTCTGAGCATACCCAGCCCATTCGGGGTGAAAATTGCAAAAAACACAGTTGATGGACAGAATGCAGAACAATGTCTTACATTCACCCCAGTACAATGATCTGGGCCTAAATCCATCGTTTTTTTTGCACTCCACACCACCCTAGGTCAGACAATGGCTATATGCAAATCAGCCTTGACCCTGTGCCTCATGGGAACAGTCTAGCCAGAACTACCAAGCCATGTCTTTCCTAGACCGGAATCAAGCATCCAAGGACCGGTTTCTGGCTATCAGCCTTCTTCAGGCTGGATAGCTTGACTCCAGTGATGTGGAGAGCCTGGGACTCACGTCTGAGCATACCCAGCCCACTCGGGGTGAAAACTGCAAAAAACACAGTTGATGGACAGAATGCAGAACAATGTCTTACATTCAACCCAGTACAATAATCTGGGCCTAAATCCATCGTTTTTTTGCACTCCACACCACCCTAGGTCAGACAATGGCTATATGCAAATCAGCCTTGACCCTGTGCCTCATGGGAACAGTCTAGCCCGAACTACCAAGCCATGTCTTTCCTAGACCGGAATCAAGCATCCAAGGACCGGTTTCTGGCTATCAGCCTTCTTCAGCCTGGATAGCTTGACTCCTGTGATGTGGAGAGCCTGGGACTCACGTCTGAGCATACCCAGCCCACTCGGAGTGAAAATTGCAAAAAACACAGTTGATGGACAGAATGCAGAACAATATGTTACATTCACCCCAGTACAATGATCTGGGCCTAAATCCATCGTTTTTATGCACTCCACACCACCCTAGGTCAGACAATGGCTATATGCAAATCAGCCTTGACCCTGTGCCTCATGGGAACAGTCTAGCCCAAACTACCAAGCCATGTCTTTCCTAGACCGGAATCAAGCATCCAAGGACCAGTTTCTGGCTATCAGCCTTCTTCAGCCTGGATAGCTTGACTCCAGTGATGTGGAGAGCCTGGAACTCACGTCTGAGCATACCCAGCCCACTCGGGGTGAAAATTGCAAAAAGCACAGTTGATGGACAGAATGCAGAACAATGTCTTACATACTGGGCCTAAATCCATCGTTTTTTTTGCACTAAACACCACCCTAGGTCAGACAATGGCTATATGCAAATCAGCCTTGACCCTGTGCCTCATGGAAACAGTCTAGCCCGAACTACCAAGCCATGTCTTTCCTAGACCGGAATCAAGCATCCAAGGACCGGTTTCTGGCTATCAGCCTTCTTCAGCCTGGATAGCTTGACTCCAGTGATGTGGCGAGCCTGGGACTCACGTCTGAGCATACCCAGCCCACTCGGGGTGAAAATTGCAAAAAACACAGTTGATGGACAGAATGCAGAACAATGTCTTACATTCAACCCAGTACAATAATCTGGGCCTAAATCCATCGTTTTTTTGCACTCCACACCACCCTAGGTCAGACAATGGCTATATGCAAATCAGCCTTGACCCTGTGCCTCATGGGAACAGTCTAGCCCGAACTACCAAGCCATGTCTTTCCTAGACCGGAATCAAGCATCCAAGGACCGGTTTCTGGCTATCAGCCTTCTTCAGCCTGGATAGCTTGACTCCTGTGATGTGGAGAGCCTGGGACTCACGTCTGAGCATACCCAGCCCACTCGGAGTGAAAATTGCAAAAAACACAGTTGATGGACAGAATGCAGAACAATATGTTACATTCACCCCAGTACAATGATCTGGGCCTAAATCCATCGTTTTTATGCACTCCACACCACCCTAGGTCAGACAATGGCTATATGCAAATCAGCCTTGACCCTGTGCCTCATGGGAACAGTCTAGCCCAAACTACCAAGCCATGTCTTTCCTAGACCGGAATCAAGCATCCAAGGACCAGTTTCTGGCTATCAGCCTTCTTCAGCCTGGATAGCTTGACTCCAGTGATGTGGAGAGCCTGGAACTCACGTCTGAGCATACCCAGCCCACTCGGGGTGAAAATTGCAAAAAGCACAGTTGATGGACAGAATGCAGAACAATGTCTTACATACTGGGCCTAAATCCATCGTTTTTTTTGCACTAAACACCACCCTAGGTCAGACAATGGCTATATGCAAATCAGCCTTGACCCTGTGCCTCATGGAAACAGTCTAGCCCGAACTACCAAGCCATGTCTTTCCTAGACCGGAATCAAGCATCCAAGGACCGGTTTCTGGCTATCAGCCTTCTTCAGCCTGGATAGCTTGACTCCAGTGATGTGGCGAGCCTGGGACTCACGTCTGAGCATACCCAGCCCACTCGGGGTGAAAATTGCAAAAAACACAGTTGATGGACAGAATGCAGAACAATGTCTTACATTCACCCCAGTACAATGATCTGGGCCTAAATCCATCGTTTTTTTGCACTCCACACCACCCTAGGTCAGACAATGGCTATATGCAAATCAGCCTTGACCCTGTGCCTCATGGGAACAGTCTAGCCCGAACTACCAAGCCATGTCTTTCCTAGACCGGCATCAAGCATCCAAGGACCGGTTTCTGGCTATCAGCCTTCTTCAGCCTGGATAGCTTGACTCCAGTGATGTGGAGAGCCTGGGACTCACATCAGAGCATACCCCGCCCACTCGGGGTGAAAATTGCAAAAAACACAGTTGATGGACAGAATGCAGAACAATATCTTACATTCACCCCAGTACAATGATCTGGGCCTAAATCCATCGTTTTTTTGCACTCCACACCACCCTAGGTCAGACAATGGCTATATGCAAATCAGCCTTGACCCTGTGCCTCATGGGAACAGTCTAGCCCGAACTACCAAGCCATGTCTTTCCTAGACCGGAATCAAGCATCCAAGGACCAGTTTCTGGCTATCAGCCTTCTTCAGCCTGGATAGCTTGACTCAAGTGATGTGGAGAGCCTGGGACTCACGTCTGAGCATACTCAGCCCACTCGGGTGTAAATTGCAAAAAACACAGTTGATGGACAGAATGCAGAACAATGTCTTACATTCACCCCAGTACAATGATCTGGGCCTAAATCCATCGTTTTTTTGCACTCCACACCACCCTAGGTCAGACAATGGCTATATGCAAATCAGCCTTGACCCTGTGCCTCATGGGAACAGTCTAGCCCGAACTACCAAGCCATGTCTTTCCTAGACCGGAATCAAGCATCCAAGGACCGGTTTCCGGCTATCAGCCTTCTTCAGCCTGGATAGCTTGACTCCAGTGATGTGGAGAGCCTGGGAATCACGTCTGAGCATACCCATCCCACTCGGGGTGAAAATTGCAAAAAACACAGTTGATGGACAGAATGCAGAACAATGTCTTACATTCACCCCAGTACAATGATCTGGGCCTAAATCCATTGTTCTTTTTGCACTCCACACCACCCTAGGTCAGACAATCGCTATATGCAAATCAGCCTTGACCCTGTTCCTCATGGGAACAGTCTAGCCCGAACTACCAAGCCATGACTTTCCTATACAGGAATCAAGCATCCAAGGACCGGTTTCCGGTTATCAGCCTTCTTCAGCCTGGATAGCTTGACTCCAGTGATGTGGAGAGCCTGGGACTCACGTCTGAGCATACCCAGCCCACTCGGGTGAAAATTGCAAAAAACACAGTTGATGGACAGAATGCAGAACAATGTCTTACATTCACCCCAGTACAATGATCTGGGCCTAAATCCATCGTTTTTTTGCACTCCACACCACCCTAGGTCAGACAATGGCTATATGCAAATCAGCCTTGACCCTGTGCCTCATGGGAACAGTCTAGCCCGAACTACCAAGCCATTTCTTTCCTAGACCGGAATCAAGCATCCAAGGACCGGTTTCTGGCTATCAGCCTTCTTCAGCCTGAATAGCTTGACTCCAGTGATGTGGAGAGCCTGGGACTCACGTCTGAGCATACCCAGCCCACTCGGGGTGAAAATTGCAAAAAACACAGTTGATGGACACAATGCAGAACAATGTCTTACATTCACCCCAGTACAAAGATCTGGGCCTAAATCCATCGTTTTTTTGCACTCCACACCACCCTAGGCCAGACAATGGCTATATGCAAATCAGCCTTGACCCTGTGCCTCATGGGAACAGTCTAGCCCGAACTACCAAGCCATGTCTTTCCTAGGCCGGAATCAAGCATCCAAGGACCGGTTTCTGGCTATCAGCCTTCTTCAGTCTGGATAGCTTGACTCCAGTGATGTGGAGAGCCTGGGACTCACGTCTGAGCATACCCAGCCCACTCGGGGTGAAAATTGCAAAAAACACAGTTGATGGACAGAATGCAGAACAATGTCTTACATTCACCCCAGTACAATGATCTGGGCCTAAATCCATCGTTTTTTTGCACTCCACACCACCCTAGGTCAGACAATGGCTATATGCAAATCAGCCTTGACCCTGTGCCTCATGGGAACAGTCTAGCCCGAACTACCAAGCCATGTCTTTCCTAGACCGGAATCAAGCATCCAAGGACCGGTTTCTGGCTATCAGCCTTCTTCAGCCTGAATAGCTTGACTCCAGTGATGTGGAGAGCCTGGGACTCACGTCTGAGCATACCCAGCCCACTCGGGGTGAAAATTGCAAAAAACACAGTTGATGGACAGAATGCAGAACAATGTCTTACATTCACCCCAGTACAATGATCTGGGCCTAAATCCATCGTTATTTTTGCACTCCACACCACCCTAGGTCAGACAATGGCTATATGCAAATCAGCCTTGACCCTGTGCCTCATGGGAACAGTCTAGCCCGAACTACCAAGCCATGTCTTTCCTAGACCGGAATCAAGCATCCAAGGACCGGTTTCTAGCTATCAGCCTTCTTTAGCCTGGATAGCTTGACTCCAGTGATGTGGAGAGCCTGGGACTCACGTCTGAGCATACCCAGCCCACTCGGGGTGAAAATTGCAAAAAACACAGTTGATGGACAGAATGCAGAACAATGTCTTACATTCACCCCAGTACAATGATCTGGGCCTAAATCGATAGTTTTTTTGCACTCCACACCACCCTAGGTCAGACAATGGCTATATGCAAATCAGCCTTGACCCTGTGCTTCATGGGAACAGTCTAGCCCGAACTACCAAGCCATGTCTTTCCTAGACCGGAATCAAGCATCCAAGGAACCGGTTTCTGGCTATCAGCCTTCTTCAGCCTGGATAGCTTGACTCCAGTGATGTGGAGAGCCTGGGACTCACGTCTGAGCACATCTTTCGTAATCGCAAACATTACCACTCCATCAATGTGCAGGTGCCAGGCAGATATGATCATCTCGTATGTGTGTGCCAGATTCCCTGGCTCAGCCAATGACTCCTACATCCTGAGGAACAGCATTGTGCCCCGGTTGATGGCTAATCTGCTTCCCGAGCGTGCATGGATTGTGGGTGAGTATGCCTAGTCGTAAGTTGTGCTGGGTGTGTGACCTGCTGCCCTCTGCCTGTGCAACATTGCAATATATATTTGTAATATACCTAGGTGACTCTGCACATCCCAGCTGTCCATGGCTGTTGAGCCCACTGCGGAATCCCAGGACCCCGGCTGATATCTAATACAATGAGGCCCATGGGAGGACTCGTCGTGTGGTGGAGTGTACTTTTGGTTTGCTCAAGTCACATTTATGCTTGCCTGGACAAAACCGGAGGTGCACTGGCATACTCGCCTGGGAAGGTGTGTCAGATCGTAGTGTCATGCTGCATACTCCACAACCTGGCCATTCGCAAGGATATTCCCCTGCTCCTGGATGATAATGAGGACCAAAGGCCCCGCATGCACAACAACATAAGTCCAGTGATGAGGACAGTGGCGAGGAGGAAGGTGGTGATATGCGTCAACAGCTCATCACCCGCTAATTCACTTGAAGGTGGGTGACAAAGTCCAACATATCCATTGTCTGGTGAGATTGCTGTTGTCGTGAAGGCCTATGAGCAAATGGTATGAACAGCCAGATGTAAAGTCACCTGTGTATGGATATGTGACTGTGACATGTCATCTGTGAACGTATCCTTGACGTTCATGTTGACTCTTTTTGCACTTTGTGTTGTCTGCATGTTGGCTTCTGTAGATGGTTGGTGTAGTGTAATTTCTGTGATGCCACATTCACACCAGTAAATGTTGTTCTGTTGTGTTTCCCTAGGTGCCTCAAACTGATCCTTGCCTACATGCAGAACATGCTTCGGATACATTATGTAGATTTTGTAGACTGTACATCCTGCACTAAAGACAAAGGTGACACAATGAAAGTATGTAAGGTATTTTATTTCCAAAGTTGACACGTAAGGGGGTGGGCAGATTAACATAGAGGTAGATACCACATTGATGTGGTGACCCAGTCCAACAGACCTGTGCCACACATAAGACAGTGTGGGGAAGGACAGTCCATACAGTCAATGCAGTGGGGAAAAGGGTTGCCATCAGGGCTGGCTCAGTGACTGGCGTTTGGCTGGTGCTTTGCCTCCAGAGACTCCCAGGCTCTTCCTAGGACGGCCCCTTGGTTGCTGGGGTAGGGGGGTCCCTTCTGTTGTGCCAGCGGCGTCTAAGGACTCACCCCTTTCTGTGGCCGGGGGGCAGGATGGTGAACTGTCATTCTTCGGCCCACAAGAGGGGAGTGGAGGTGTTGGTTGGGACGCAGGCCTGTCCCTCAGTATTGCCACTTGCTGGCCCATGAGGTCCACCAATTGTCCAATGCATGTGTCAATGGACTTCATCAGTAGGATGAGCTTGCGTAAAAGATCGTCCGACCGACCAGTTTGTCCCTGGGCCTGTTTGTGTGCCCTAAGGACTCTAGTGATGTGTTCCAGGGATGGGGTCCCAGCTTCCTGGTGTCTGCTGGTGAGCCTGGCCCTCCCACCTGCCCTGCTGCCACTGACTTGTCGCCTCGCCACTGTGGGTCCCCCGCACACTCTCACTGCCATTTAAAAAAAAAAATGTGTTTGAGTTTTATATAGCGCTGGCTAGACCCGGAGGTATCAGAGCACTTTACATAAGGATCCACAAATTTACAGAATTACAAAGTTACATCAGTTACAAGAAAACATTTCAAAAGCGGCGGAAGACTAAATAAATGGAGCTGAGAAGGGTAACGGGGTGGGGTGAAGATGAAGGAGGGAAAAAAAATAGGGATAGGTTGGATGGAGCAACGAAGGAGAGTCTGCCCAAAGTCCAGCTGGATAAGTGACGGCCGAGGGGGGGAAGTCCACAGCCCATCTCCTCTATAGCCATCAGGCCGCTCCACCGGGCTTCAGTCAAGCAGCTAGGTCTCAGTTAGAGAGCAAAGAAGAGGGATAAATGGAGCGCAAAGGAGAAAGTGGGTGGAGTAAAGGGGTAGAAGGGAGAGTTCGTCAGAGAGACGAACTAAGGTCTGCCCAATGTCCGGCTGGGTAGGTGACGGCCGGGGTGGGGTTGTGGGGGATACACAGCCCATCTCCTCTATAGCTATCAAGTAGCTCCACCGGGCATCGGCCAAAAAGCTAGGCCTCCACGGTCAGAGGTAGGTTCACAGATTCAGTATCCTGTAGGGTAGGACGGATGGGGGATGTGTTCCGAGGTCTGGTCTGAGTCCATTTTTTTCTCAGAAGAGTAGCACAACGCGGTAGGGAACACTGTGGCCGCCATCTTGGGGACAGGCAAGGGATTAACAGGAAGTAACAGGGAGGGCTTAAAAACTTGCTTTCCACAAAATCTTGGTGCCCTCATGCCTCTCATTGCAGACCTGACCTTGGGGAGCATTCATAGAAAAAAAAAAGTATGTGGGAGCAGCTCAGCGAGTGAAATACGGACAAGCTCGAAATATGTAAATTAGATGGGAGCCATCGCTATTTCAAGATCGGCAATTATGGGGGGGCAACCTCCACACTGGCGTACACTGACACAAGCAATATCAAAAATCAGAATTGGGCTGGAGATCTGGCAATAATGGGCACTTTTAAGGCATATTCAGATTTTCTGTGCATAGATTGCAGGTAGGTGTGGATTTACTTTCCCCACCGTCAGGTCGACCATCAGTGCCTCTACAGTGCTCCTGGTGCCCTCAGATCTGCCTGCCTCAACTCTGTCGCCTGAGGAACCAGCGGGGGCCCAGAGCTCCGATGCTCGTCAGCAGCGCAGCATAGAAGGCACAAAGGCCGGCCGGTCATCGCTATTGCAGACAGGGACAGGCTTGGAATCTTCTGCCTAGGTACGCATCCAGGGCCTCTATTAAAGGCAGCAGAGGCGGAGTTGCTGCTCCTACTCCCAGGGCTGTCCGGAGGGCTTCTCCTCAGTTCCTTGTGTTACCGGGATCCTCAACTTTGCCTCCCAGGGAGCCGGAGGTGCGCAGTCCATCACTGGTGCAGCGGTGAAAGGCCCAGGGGCCGGCCGGGCTCAGCTACTGCAGGCAGCGGCAAGTCTACTATCTCCTACCTTCGGATCGTGTTCAGGGCTCCTCACCAGCACCCGATGTTCTCCTAGCCCGTTGCCCGGTCTCTGCTCACTGGGGCACCAGGGAGAGCTCCGAAGGTCCACAGGTCGGAGCTCCGAAGGTCCGCAGGTCGTTGCGTGCATGAATGTACTTCAGCCGGTGATCAGTCTGCCATTGTCATGTACCCCCGACCTCCCTTCTTGCTGGATTGCTGGGAAGGTCACTGCACCCCACAAAGTTTGATGCGCTCCCTCGACCCACCGTGATGTGCCCTGTCCAGTGCAGCTCACTGATTTGATACTTTAGGTGGTGATCCCAGATCATCAGGCCAGGCAGAGAGTGAGTCATAATTTTTCCAATCGCCACACGCAAGTATTTCCTTTTTTGAATGATTCAATTTGAGATGGCTCTACGTTATCCATTGATCTGAGGCATTCCAGTTGAAGCAGTATTTGCGTGTCATCTGTATTGTTAAATCACGTGAGGTCAATCGATTGATAAGTGCCGATAATGACTTCATGTAGATGTTGAAAAGCATCGGTGAGATGATAGAGCCTCGAGGGACCCTTGCTTTTGTGAAGTAAGGAGAAGACGCGAAAGGGGTGGCATAGATGATATTAGGTCTTTTGCAAAGGTAGGACTCAATCCAGTCTAGAACAGTCCCCTCTGTGCTGGCTTCGTAGAGTCTTTGTATTAGGGTGTCATGGTCAACTGTGTCAAAGGCAGTCGAAAGGCCAAGGAGAAGTAGCGCAGCAACCTTGTTGCGGTCAACTGTGTTCTTTAAGTCATCCAAGATGGCAACAAGGGCATATTCTGTGACTCTTCCTTGATGAAATCCCATCTGAAAGTATTACATTATCTTCAATGAATTGTGACATCTAGGGAAATGCTGCTCTATCAGTTTGCCCAAGAAAGGACCATTTGTAATTGGTGTGAAGTTGTCAGGGTTTAGCGGATCCCAGTTTGTTTTCTTCAGTAATGGGCGAATGGACGACTGGGTCTTTCTTGATATTTTGTGGTAGTTAAGGAATTGTTGATGATTCTTCTTACTGGTTTGGCAGCAGAGGTTGTTAGAAGAATTGTCTTGAAGGTTTGGCCTGCTTGCTTTGACCAGATCCATATATTTGTTGTGTGAAATATGTTGGAAGTAACGGAGAAGCTGGGTTAGAGTGTTCTTGGATTGCTGTTTTGGAAAAGGGTCTGTGTTGATGCTTTGTCTTGATTTTAGATATGAGACCAATGTGTCTTCTTTGGCAGTATATTAATATGCCAGTTTGTCTGTGAAATCTTGAGTAACTGGATAAGCTCCTCCTAGGCAATTTGGCTGACAAAATGCATAGAGAATTTCATAGAATTCTTTATTTGAACATTTAGCATTTTGAATTAGGTCTGAATAATACATTTTCTTAACTTTTTATACTGAGTTGTATAATCTGTTAATTTTCTGTAGGTGAAGTTTGTCTTGATTGGCGTTTGCTTTGAGCCGGGCACATTGCAGCTTTCTAATTTGTTGTTTTATCTCTTTTATCTCTGTGTTTCTCCAAGGTGCTTATTTTCTTTTGTTCTGTTGTTTTGTTTTTAGTGACATTAGGATATCAGAAGCTTCTTGTAGTGTGGTTAGATCTGAACTGAGTGTTAGTTGAGCTTCTAAGTGTTCCAAAATGAGTATGCTCCACGGTCAATAGGTGGATGAACATAAGATGGTTTGTGGTGCGTCGCTTAGTGTTGTTTTATGTTGGAAAGCAAGCAAATGGTGGTCCGACCATGTGATTGAAGTCATTCTTTGAAAGGTAACGGGTTCTGTATTTGCAAAAATGACTTCTAGGGTGTGCCCAGCGATGTGTGTGGGTTTGTGGACAATTTGATTCAGGTTCAGTGTGTTTAGGCCAGCGATGATTGTTTTCAGATTGGGCATTTCAGGTTTGTCAAACCAAATTTTGAGTCACCCAGATTGGATCCTCAGTTGCTGGTGTGGGGTGCTCATCCCCTGGGACAGAGGTTGCAGGTGGCACTGAAGGTGGTGGTGGCGGTGGACGCACAGGCCGTAACTGCAGGGGTCTGCTGTGCAGTTGTTGTCGCAGCAGATGTAGTGGTGGAGAGGATGGGGTCCTGGGACTTGTTGCTCCCTGGCATACCAGATTGGCCGGCCTCAAGCTCATCGTCCTGAAAATCCTGGGAGTCTACATCCGAGAGTCCATGTACCGGGTGGGAGACCGGCTCTGCTGGTCGTTGGTGTTGTCCTCAGCTGTAAGTTCTTGGTCACCTGTGGATTAGATGGGGAATGGTCATTGTTGTGCACTCTGCAAGCATACTGTTAGCTATGTATTATCCACTGTCTGTACACTACACAATTGACTGATCTTCACATCCCTTTCTATGTGCACTACTGTGCCTCCTAACATGGTGCCAAGGTATATACATTACTTGTACATGTTGTGAGGCATCAATGCATACCATGCAAATCCTGCAAAAATCATGTTCAAAAGGACATGTTCTGACATGAAACAATCGGAGAGAGAGAGGGCAGGAGGCACTCTTAGTCCCCCGGGTTATATATACAAAACAAAAGAAGAGTGTCATATGTAAGGTGTCTATGTAGAAACACAGAGGCAAAGACTGTGAAGAAAGACTATAGAAAGATGCCCCCTTGTTGACACATTGGAAACCTTCAAGGGTGTTATGAGAAGCCCTCACTCACCAACCTGGTTGGTGACATGCTTCATCATCGGGCCCACCAGGAGAAGCCGAGTGCCTCCCTGGTGTGCTACAACGCCAGATTACTGCGGAGCTGGATTTCGTGACAGTGATGTGAAAAGTGATGTTAAAAATGTCCAATACTGTACCAACCAAAATGATTTATTTAGTGGTCAGTTTAGACATGGTTAAAAAGGTTATGTGTGGAAAAACTACACCAATTATGATGGGAGTTTCGACTTAAAGTGGGGTTAACATGGTTCTGCCCTTTATAAGTGTAAGAATTACGTGGGCATTCGTCAGGACCGTGTAGCGTGTACCTTGGCGGTATGGGCGCGCTAAGGCCCACCCTAACCGAAGGACGTGAAAGTTAAAAATTGTGCTATGTGTAAAAAGGTGCAAAACAAAACACAAACCACAAGTTGTGGGATTTACCTCCACTCAGAGGAACCTGTATAGTTTGTGTAGTAAAAGATCCACGCCCCATGGGTCTCGGGATGGGGGTGGAGGCGAAAATGGCACACCGCCCGCAACGCCTAGCACCCTCTTGGCACCTAAGTTCTCCTGCTCCGGACCCCGTGGACATGTTGCCATGTAGGGACAAGCATAACATTTTTTATTGTTGTCTCCTTGTTGATTGTTCTGAACTGGCAGACGTCACATCTGGCCATGGACTGGGCATTGTATTGTACTAAATGACTTTGTCCTGTCATGTACATATTTTCATTCATGAGCCCACACATGCTTTCTAGATATTGAAATGGACCTTGCTGATTGGGCCACATGGCAATGCACTGATCAGTGTGTGCTGTGCATGGTTTTGCCCAGTCTTCCTTGTGCATGTGCATTGGTGTGTGACTCTTTGGCAGCAGTGACAGTTCGCTTTGCTTACTTGTGTGCACACTGTGCGTGTCAAGCGGGGTCGGTGTGCATATTTGAGGGCAGGTTTTGCCATATAACAGCATTTTATTTGAGACAAATGTGTGGGTGCACGTACAGGCTACCTACCTGTTAGGTGAAGGTGAACAATGCAATGGCTTCCAACTACTTCTGGGTGGTATGGGGGAGTGATCCATCCTGCTGGGGTGTGGGACAGGGGGCATGGTGGGAGTAGTGGTACAAGCCTCCCTCCCCCAAACAGACCTCCCAGGTTAGATGGCTACTTACCTGTTAGTTTGATGAGGGTGATGTAATGGCTCACACAGGCTTGTGGGTGGGATGGTCAAGGGATCCATCTTGATGATGCTGTGGGACTGGCGGCATGGTGAGAGTTCTAGTGCAGGCCTCCTTCCCCCAAACAGACCTCCCAGGCAAGATGGCTACCTACCTTTTAGGTGATGGTGAGCAATGCAATGGCTTCAAACTGCTTCTGAGTGGTGTGGGGGAGTGATCCATCCTGCTGGGGTATGGGACAGGGGGCATGGTGAGAGTGGTGGTACACGCCTCCCTCCCCCAAACAGCCATCCCTGGGAAGATGGCTACCTACCTGTTAGTTTGATGAGGGTGATGTAATGGCTGACACAGGCTTGTGGGTGGGGTGGTGGAGGGATCCATCTTGATGATGCTGTGGGACAGGGGGCATGGTGAGAGTAGTAGTGCACGCCTCCTTCCCCCAAACAGACCTCCCAGGCAAGATGGCTACCTACCTTTTAGGTGATGGTGAGCAATGCAATGGCTTCAAACTGCTTCTGGGTGGTGTGGGGGAGTGATCCATCCTGTTGGGGTATGGGACAGGGGGCATGGTGGGAGTGGTGGTACACGCCTCCCTCCCCCAAACAGCCATCCCTGGGAAGGTGGCTACCTACCTGTTAGTTAGATGAGGGTGATGTAATGGCTGACACAGGCATTTGGGTGGTGTGGGGGAGGGATCCATCCTGCTGGGGTGTGGGACAGGGGGCATGGTGGGAGTGGTGGTACAAGCCTCCCTCCCCCCAAACAGACCTCCCTGTGAAGATGGCTACCTACCTGTTAGTTTGATGAGGGTGATGTAATGGCTGACACAGGCATTTGGGTGGTGTGGGGGAGGGATCCATCCTGCTGGGGTGTGGGACAGGGGGCATGGTGGGAGTGGTGGTACAAGCTTCCTTCCCCCCCAAACAGACCTCCCTGGGAAGATGGCTACCTACCTGTTAGTTTGATGAGGGTGATGTAATGGCTGACACAGGCTTGTGGGTGGGGTGGGGTGGGGTAGGGGTCCATCCTGCAGGGGTGTGGGACAGGGGCCATGGTGGGAGTAGTCAATCAATCAATCAATCAATCAGTCATTTGTTAAGCACACTACATACCTGTGAGGGTCTCAAGGCGCTGGGGTGGGGGGAGGTGGGGGCAGCTACTAATCAAACAGCCAGGTCTTTAGTGTCCTCCTGAAAGTCAGCAGGTCTTGGGTGTGTTGTTGGCTCAGTGGGAAGGTGTTCCATGTCTTGGCTGTGAGGTAGGAGAAGGATCTCCTGCCAGTGGTTGTTCTTTGGATGCACGGGACGGTGGCGAGTGATAGGTCAGCGGAGCGGAGCTAGCAGTTAGGGGTGTAGAAGGAGAGCCGTCTGTTGAGGTAGGCTGGGCTGGTCTTGTAGAGTGCCTTGTGTGCGTGGATGAGGAGCTTGAAGGATATCCTCTTGTTGACGGGGAGCCAGGGCAGGTTTCTCAGGTGGGGGGTGATGTGGCCGTGTCGTGGTACATCGAGGATCAGTCGTGCCGAGGTGTTTTGGATGTATTGTAGTCGATTGATGAGCTTGCGGGGCTCCCGCATAGAGGGCGTTTCCGTAGTCGAGTCTGCTGCTGTCGAGGGCCTGGGTGACTGTCTTTCTTGTATCTGTCGGGATCCATCTGTAGATCTTGCGGAGCATGCGGAGGGTGTTGAAGCAGGAGGAGGAGACGGCGTTGACTTGCTTGGTCCTTGAGAGCAGTGAGTCGAGTATGATTCCCAGGTTGCGTGCGTGGTCGGTGGGGGTCGGGGCTGCCCCCAGTGCAGTTGGCCACCAGGAGTCGTCCCAGGCTGACGGGTTGGAGCCGAGGATGAGGACCTCCGTCTTGTCCGAGTTCAGCTTCATACGGCTGATCTTCATCCAGTTGGCGACGGCCTTCATTCCTTCATGGAGGTTGGCTTAGGTGGTGATGGGGTCCTTGGTAAGAGAGAGGATCAGTTGAGTGAAGTCGGCGTAGGAGATTATGTTGAGGTCGTGCTGTCGGGCGACGTGTGCAAGCGGGCCATGAAAATGTTGAACAGTGTCGGCTGAGGGAGGATTCTTGGGGTACGCCGCAGATCATCTCGGAGGCTTCAGAACGGGGGTAGGCGGACGCTCTGGGTTCTGCCGGAGAGGAAGGAGGTGGTCCATTCCAGAGCCTTGTCTCGGATCCCTGAGGCGTGGAGGCATGCGAATAGTGTGCAGTGGCAGAGGGTGTCTAAGGCGGCAGAGAGGTCTAGGAGGATGAGCGCTGCAGTCTCCCTGTTGTCTAGCAGGGTCCTGATGTCGTCTGTGGCGGCGATGAGGGCAGTCTCGGTGCAGTGGTTGCTGCGGAACCCTGACTGGGAAGGGTCCAGATTCTGTTCTCTTCGAGGTATCGGGTTAGCTGTTTGTTAACGATTTTCTCGATGACCTTGGCCGGGAAGGGGAGCAGAGAGATGGGTCGGATGTTCTTGAGGTCTCTTGGGTCTGCTTTGGGTTTTTTGAGTAGATTGTGGATCTCGGCGTGTTTCCAGCTCTCTGGGAAGGTCGCGGTCTCAAGGGAGAGATTGATGATGTTGCGTAGGTGGGGTGCGATGGAGCTGCTTGCTTTGTTAAAGACGTGGTGCGGGAATGGGACTGATGGAGAGCCGGAGTGGATTGTGCTCATGGTCCTGATGTTGTCATCGATGCTGACACTGGTCCTGGCTAGTAAGGGGATGTGGTCAATGGTGTGCAGAAGGTCTGTTGTGTTGCTGTCTGTTGGGGCTTTCTGGGTGTTGAAGCTGTCGTGGATGTCTGCTACCTTACGGTGGAAGAAGGTGGCGAGGGAGTTGCACAGTGCTTGCGACGGCGGGATGTCGTTGGGGTTGGAGCTGGGGTTAGAGAGTTCCTTCACGATGTTGAAGAGCTCCTTGCTGTTGTGTGCGTTGTTGTCGAGGCGGTCTTGGAAGGAGGTCTTCTTGGCAGCCCTGATGAGGTGGTGGTGGTTGCGGACGGCGTCCTTGTGTGCTGCGTGGCTGTCCGGAGTTTGTTCACTGTGCCATTTCTTCTTGATTTTCAGGCAGACTTGCTTGGAATCTAGGAGTTCTGCTGTGAACCAGATGGCCCTCTTGCTGGTGTCTCTGTGGGGGGGTTTCTTCAGAGGGGCGAGAGTGTTGGCGCAGTCCTCGATCCAGCGTCTGAAGTTGTGGGCAGCGACGTCGGTGTTGGAGGGTTCGGTGAGTGGGTTGAAAGTGAGGTTTGCATGTAGTTGGTCTTCTGTGAATTTGCTCCAGCGGCAGCGGGGGATCTGTTGGGTATGGTGGCGTGTGGTGGGTTTCTAGAAGGTAAAGTGGATGCAGCGGTGGTCGGTCCAGAGGAGTTCGGTGGAGTGGCTGACGGAGACTTGCGGGCTTGAGGAGAAGACGGGGCCGAGCGTGTGGCCGGCGGAGTGGGTGGGCATTGTGACGAGTTGTCTCAGTCCGAGGTTGGTGAGGTTATCAATCAGGGTTGTGGAGTTGTTGTTGTTCTCAAGGTGAAAGTTCAGGTCTCCGAGGAGGATGTAGTCGGTGGAGGTCAGGGCGTGCATACTGATGAAGTCGGCGATGGAGTCGCAGAACTGGGGGCGGGGTTCGGGGGGTCGGTAGACGAGGGTGCCTCTGAGGGTGGAGTTGGGGTCTGTGTGGATCTGGAAATGCATGTGTTTGGCGGTGCTGGGCGCGTCGTCTGTGCTAGTCGAGACCCTGATGCTGTTCTTGTGGACGATGGCGATTCCTCCTCCGACTGTTGGTGCGGTCTCTGCGGGTGATCTTGTAGCCGTCTGGGATGCCTATGACGATGTCGGGTGCGGAGGAGTTGTTCAACCAGGTCTCTGTCAGGAAGGCGACGTCCGGGGAGGTTGTGTTGAGCAGGTCCCAGAGCTCGACGGCGTGTTTGCGTGCGGATCGGGTGTTCAGTAGTATGCATCGGAGGTGGTTGAAGTCTTTCTTAGCGGGTGGTTCATCGGCTCTGTGGATGGTGTAGCTGCAGTTCCGGCAGGTGAAGGGACCGTGTGTGCCTTTAGGGGCGGCCTTGAAGCAGTTGTGGGTCCGTTCGGGGTTGAGAGCGTGCAGAGTGC
Source organism: Lissotriton vulgaris (assembly GCF_964263255.1). Taxonomy (NCBI): domain Eukaryota; kingdom Metazoa; phylum Chordata; class Amphibia; order Caudata; family Salamandridae; genus Lissotriton; species Lissotriton vulgaris. The sequence continues at coordinate 122,328,592 of NC_141690.1, forward strand.
TGGCGTCATAGTGGCTGCGGTCGTCATGTCGGGTGCGGGGGCCAGGGGGGCTAGCGCTGGGCATGGTCCAGGTGCGGACAGGCACAGAAGGACTTGCCGTGCGCCAGCGGTGTGATTGCGCAGCGGCCGGTATGTATTGGTAGGTGGAAGAGAGGAGCAGCTGGGAGGCGGGAGGCGGGGGCCGCGAATGGGCAGTCAGGGGGGTGGAGCCGCAGGGGACGCAGTGGCGTGGCGGTGAGGGGCAACAAAGGAAACAGAAGGCAAAGGGCACAACAATTGAAGGGTAAACGAGTGGCACAGAGGGCAGAAAGGTCACAAAAGGGCACAGAAAACAGATGAAACGAGTGGCACAGAAGGCAAAAGATCACAAGAAAAGGGCAGAAAAGTCACAAAAACGGGGGGAAACGAGTGGCACAGAAGGCAGAAAGGTCACAGCAATGCAGGGGCAGCTAAGCAACAGAAGGCAAATACGGGCAGAGAGACACGGGGCCGCGGGAGGAGCAGAAGGAAAAACCGGGCAGAGAGACACGAGGGCAGCGAGGGGAGCAGAAAGAAAACCGGGCAGAGAGACACGGGGCAGCGAGGGGAGCAGAAGGGAAACTCGGCAGAGAGACACGGGGGCAGCGAGGGGAACAGAGGGAGAGAACGGGCACAGACCACGTACAGGCAGCGGGGGAGAAGACGACAGCTGTCACAGACACAACAATGAAAATGCAGTCACTACAACAGGAGCAATGAAAGAAAATACAGGCAATACAGAGGAGTATGAGCAAACCTACAGCCTACCACTGGCCACCAGGGATAAGGCGCAGGTGGTGGCCTGCAAGTGGAGGAGGGCCTTGAACTTCCTCAGCAGCGACAGCTGGGGCAGGGACACACAGGTGGTGCTGTGCGGAGGGGGAGCGACCTATGGGAGTAGTGGTACAAGCCTCCCTCCCCCAAACAGATCTCGCAGGGAAGATGGCTACCTACCTGTTAGTTTGATGAGGGTGATGTAATGGCTGACACAGGCTTGTGGGTGGGGTGGTGGAGGGATCCAACTTGATGATGTAGTGGGACAGGGGGCATGGTGGGAGGTTTAGTGCAGACCTCCCTCCCTCAAACAGACCTCCCAGGCAAGATGGCTACCCACCTGTTAGGTGAAGGTGAGCAATGCAATGGCTTCCAACTGCTTCTGGGTGGTGTGGGGGAGTGATCCATCCTGCTGGGGTGTAGGACAGGGGGCATGGTGGGAGTAGTGGTACAAGCCTCTCTCCCCCAAAAATACCTCCCTGGGAAGATGGCTACATACCTGTTAGTTTGATGAGGGTGATGTAATGGCTGACACAGGCTTGTGGGTGGGGTGGTGGAGGGATCCATCCTGCTGGGGTGTGGGACAGGGGCATGGTGGGAGTAGTAGTGCTCCCATGGTAATATTGGTAGCTACGTTTAGGGTAAAAGGGAGTGAGTGAAGTTTGTATCTGTGAGACAGGTTTTTGTGGGTGTGTGGTGCAGATGGATGGGATTTGTCTTGGGTGGTGTGGGTTTTTGGTTGTGCATGAAAGTACATAACAGTGTGTTAGTTAACATTTGTTTGTACTTACCAGCCTTCACTCCCCCGATCCTCCTGTGAGACTCTCGGGATGCATTATGGCAAGCACCTTTTCCTCCCATGCTGTGAATGTTTTCGGTGGGATGGGAGGGCCACTGCCAATCCGGTTAGCCAGCTCCCAGTTCTTGCTCCTCCTCTGTTTGACAACCCTCTTGAGATCATGCCACCGCTTCATGATCTTCTTTGATCACGGGGTGGTTCCTATTGCATTGACCCTTTGTACTATCCTCTCCCACATTTGTGTCCTTGTGGCTAATGGTGTCTGTTGGACCAGGATACCAAACAGTTGTGGTTCCACTCTGACTATCTCATTTACCATGACTGTCAACTCACTCTCTGTGAATTTGGCCATTTTATGTTGGGACATGGTGTGTGGTGTTCTAAGTGTTTGTGGGTTCAGGGGTGTGGGTGGTGGGTGTGATGTTGGTGTGTGAGGTGTGTTATGTGCTGGGGGCTTGTTGGTGCTGGTGTAGTGGTGGTGGTGGTGTTGAGTGTGCTGTTTTCCTTTGCCTCGCCTCTCTGATCTGGTGGATGAACTTCTCTTCTGGAGTGTTGCAAATGATTGTGGTCAGGGAAGGGGCTGATTTTATACTCAGCTATGTGGGTGTGTCCAAATGGGATTTTGCTGTCAGGTGTGTTGTGGGTGTTGTCCTGGGATTTGTATGTTTCTGTTTGGCATGTATTTGTTTCATTGGGATGTGTTTGGTGTCTTTGGGGGGCATGGGTACTTTGATTTGTGCATTGTTTGACATTATTGTGGGGTTTTTACATCGTCCACCATGTTTTCTATTGTTCGTCCACTGCGGTGGCTATGCTACAGCTCTTCCGCTGGCTCTCCCATTCCCTCCAGTGTGCGAACGCGGTAGTCAGAGACAGGGGATCGTACCGCAGGAGACTCGGGGATATCCTAATTTCCCTTGCGGTGTCTCCGCTATGCTTGTGGGGGGTTGTAGATTTTCCATTGCGTTTCTGACAGTCGCGGTCGGATTTTGGACATCACCGCCCACGACGGACAGTTTTTATTTGCCCGCTACCGCCGCAGTCTGACTTTTTTGGCGGTTGATCCTAATTTGACTGCAGGATTATCCAAGGTCCAGGCGGACGGTTGTTTTCGGCTTCCATGGCGGTCGGGGTTGTTTTCCGACCACCATCTTAATGGACCCCAAAGTGTGATCATTCCTCTGATATTGTTGCTTTCAATAGTATCACTGTCTCAATGATGATGTATTCTGGAGAGAGGCTTTGTTCAGTACTTCCAAGGTAAAAGTATCTGCTTGAGCTAGATGTTACTCTGTACAGTTATGGTGAGATGCCAATGGATCTGGTGGGGTATTTTGACGTGAAAATAAAAGTTTGTGGTAATGTGACTAATGGCAAAATATATGTTCCAGTAAACGGGGACACTGTGTTGAGTTGTCCCCATCAGAAACCTTCGGGTATCTACCCTGATCCCAAATTTAGATCCTCCGGAGCAGATCAGAAAATAGATACTATTTGAAATGTTCCAGCATAAACTTCCTAATGTATTGTTAGAGAAGGTTGGGGTGGTAGGGATTATTCTCATCACATTGATGGATGATGCAGAACCCAGTATTTCTAAGGTTAGAAACATAGCATTTAGTCAACAGGACACTGCCAAAAATAGAGTTGGATTGGCTATGTAAGGAGAGTATCATTGAAACAGTGGTGGCTTCCCAGTGCGTGGCATCTGCTATTTGTCACCAAACTTTTTGGTGAGATTATACTTTGTATAGATTTTAGAAATCTTAACAAGGAAACTGTTAAGGACATGTTTCTCTTATCTAATATATCTGAAATGGTCTATTAGGGGATGGAAAGTTCTTCACCACAATGGATTTAACTTCAGCTTATCATCAGGTCCAAATGTGTGAAGACTTCAATGATCTAACTACTTTAACAGAATGCTATTTCATCTCTGTCCAGTGGCATCAGTTTTCCAAAGACTCATGATAGATATTTTGGATCCAGTTTCCGAGATTAGATTTTTTCAGGATGATGTGTTGTTTTTCTCTAACTCTTTTGAGTCGCATCTTGAGAAAATGAGAGAGGTATTATGGATTTTTGATCTTGAAGGGATTACGTTGAAAGTAAACAAATGCTGGTTTTGCGAACTGGAAACTACTTATTCGGTTTACGTCATCACTAAAGAAGCTCTCAAACCCAAAACAGATCTTGTCAGAGCCATCACGGATTTACCTCATCCCACCAAAAAAGAGAGTTTTTTGGTGCATGGCTGAATTTTATAGCAAGTTAATTCCAAATGTTGCTAGCCAAACATGCGCCATCTGTTGTACACTCAAGAAAGGTGTCCAATTTAATTGTGACAAGGAGTGTTAAGAAGAGTTTATAATATTACATCTAGTTTAACTTCAGCTCGGTCTTTTAAATGTTTTGTGCTAGGAATGCCAATTTAATTGTGACAAGGAGTGTTAGGAAGAGTTTCTAATATTAAATCTAGTTTAACACAGTCTTTTAAACGTTTTGTGCTAGGAATACCATGTTTGCTTGTGACAGATGCTAGTGAGAAAGGTTTAGGAGCTGTCCTGCAGCAGAAACGTAATGATAGTGAAGTTACCATTGCTTTTGCATCAAGGTCTTTAAAAGGGCTTAAAATAGTTAGAAGTAGGCTTTGGTAGCATATTTGCCCAAAACAAAATTCAAACACCTTTTGTGGGGTATAAAGTTTGTGGTTAAGACCATTCACAAGCCTGCCTCAGAAATATTTAGGCATGAAGGTGTTGGATAATGTGTTGTCTCTCATTTGTAGATGGTTGGTTGCTTTACAGGATTATCATTATTTTGCAGTACTTCGTATTTCTGGTGTGAACAATAAGACAGTGTGCTGCTTATCGAGATTAGTTACAGACTGTTTGAGAGTTGAAGAAGATTTGCACAATACAAAGGTTAATACTAAAAGAATAATGATATAAAGGAGTACAATTCGTGTTGGATAGAATCAGCCACAAATTAAATCTGGGACACGGGAGCAGAGAAAAAAACAATTCTCCAATCCATTAAATCCATTCTGTTTTGGGGGCCTATATTTTTAACCCTCTTGTCCTCTTTCGAATATTCTTAGTTTTAAAGATTGCAACCTGGATGTTCTACATGGATAAAAGCTGAGCCCTCCATGAGGAAAATAACGGAGGATCTGAAGAAATCCAATCCTTAGTGATATAGGCACGCAGGACAGCCATACAGATGACAAGAAAGGCAACAGTTGCCTCCGGTCTGGTTTGCACATTAGATTCAATTCCTAACAACACCAAATCCCTTGAAATACATATTGGTAAACCCAGAAATTCAGCCAGAAGCTGTTGAATAGACGTTAAAAGAACTGTCAACTTGGGGCAGGAAAAAAACATATGCTGCGCATCGGCAGCATAACAGCCGCATCTGCTGAAGCTGGCTCCAGCTCCTGTGCTCCATTTAGAAATTTTCCGAGGAGAGTAATATAAATCATACAAGACCATATAGTGTTGTGCCCGCATCATGCCTGAAATCAAAACTTCATTTGCTAAGGTGATAGAGGAATTAAGGTCAATTATCTCTACATTTAAATTTATTTTCCATTTATCTGGGCATTGCTCTAAATCATCTGGGATTATCTGTATTAGATTTGAATAAAAAAAAACTATCGACATTCCTTTTCCAATCCCCTCAATTAGTTGAACTTTCCTAAACCGAGAATTGTTTTGCCCCAACGTGCCATAAAAACTGCGGATTTGCAAATATTTAAAAAGATCCTTCTTTTGTACACCATATTTGAGTTGTATCTCTTTAAAAGACAGAGGTTGAAGATCTTGAAACAGATCCCCTAAACAGCTAATACCTATCTGGCGCCACTTCCTGGTTATTAAATCTCGAAAAATTATATGTCCTCTTTTTATGTCTATGCTGTGTGTTTATTATTAATTCTGTATCACTTCTGTTCCTTGCATAAAAAAAAAAAAAAGTTGAAGAAGATGAGGATATGTGTCAGAAGGAGAATGAGGTTAGGATGTTTGAGATCTCTGATGGATGCGTATCAGAGGTTGAGTGGTTAAGTGAAATCGACAAGGACGATGTGAAGAAATTCAGAGAGGCCGTTGAAAGTGGTTGGAAGGTTCCTGATGAGGTTATGAATTTCAGGACTTTAAGGACGTACGTAATGAACTCTGTTAGTAACAAGTTGCTGTTCAGAGGTGGCAGACTAAGTCCACCATGTGGTGTGAGGAATTAATTGTTAGAGTTAGCTCATAAGGGCATCAAGGAATCTGCAAAACCAAACAATGCTTGAGAGCTGTGTATTGGTGGCCTGCTATGAATATCCAAGTTGAAAGGATTGTGTGTGATAGCTGTGGGTTCAGGTTGAGTGACAAGATACAAAAAATCAGGACTTCTTGTTTGATTTGTAATGAGATTCATGCTGATGTGTGGGAAGAAGCAGCATTGGGTATTTTCATGCCTTTAAATGTTGGTGGTGTTTTCAAGAGAAGGAAGCCCTAGGTATATTCTGTTCACTTAGAGGGCAATGGAGAGTTATTTGAGGGAGACAGGTATTGTACATAAAAAGTATTGTTTGTTCTATCCAGAGACTAGTGATGTGGGTGAAAGGTTTGACAGAATGTTGAAGGAGACAATACAAATTGCTAAATTTGAAGGATATGATTGGATTGAGATGGTGAAGAATAGGGTAGTGGAATACAGGTTTACTCCACACAAAATTACGGGGATCACTACATTTGAATTGTTTAAAAAATGCTAGCCATGCACTCAAGTGTGTCTTCCTTGGGTAATGACTTACAATATGAGTAATTCAGATGTAGAGGAATATGTTGGAGAAGGAAAAACAAAAAACTTTCTATGCAGGAAGAAAGGAAAACATTGTCTGATCTCCTCAAAGCTGTCAAGCCTTGTGTTGTCAAAGTTGGAGTCTTAATGACAGTTAAACTACCTAAGAAGACAAGCGGATCTTCTTGTTTTAGTAAACTTCATCATGTTACCAAAGTTATTAAGGAAGACGTGAAGTTGGAGGATGGCAGGATGTGGAATTTCAACTGGATTGCAATTAATAATACCAACTGAGTTGTTATAGTGGTGTATGTTGTTTGTTATTCTTTTTCTTGTTAGGCTTTGCTTTGTGGGAGGGGAGACATGTGGTATTGTTTGGATATTTCATAACTCTTGTATGGCTTCTTCCATATTTTCTCCATACTATATGGTGTGGTATGGGCTATTGGAATATGGAATTGTTTATGTTGGATTGGCGAGCGGTGAAGGCAGTGACTGTTTGGAATTACCAGAGCCACCATACTGGAAATATCTTCTTCTCCTCCTTACCAATAAAGAAGTGGATTTATTTTACTACTGTGTGCTTTATTACTTTCACATTTTCCCACAATTTGGGATGCCTTTAAGTCAGCAGCCAAAGATTTTATCATTAGATTTATCCATAGTAAAAATAAGAAAGCTGAAACAAAGTTGAAGGATATTTTGTTTAACATTAAGGGCATGACTATGATGACGGTCGGAGTTGCCTCCGACTAACTTGTCTGCGGTTTTGGAATTGACCAATCTCGGGTCAGAGGCCTGACACCACTATTACAATGTGACCGCACATGGCGCCGTTGCAAACTTCCATTTTCCTATGGGAGCTTGTACGGCGATCAGAAACCGGCTGCAGCACAAGCTCCCATAGAGAGATGGTAGTTTCCGTAAATCCCTGCACCTTGTGGTGCCTGCCACACTGTGCACAACTAGAGGCCGTGGAAGAAGGGTGGCCCTGCTAGGGACCCCCAAGTCGCTTTCTGATAGGCTTCCCCTGTCAGAAACTAACATCATATTCCCAGCGGGGGAAACACCACCCGTAAAAGATTATGTGGAGTTTCCGACTGGTTGACCGGGCTCCTTGAGCCCGTTGGAAGCTGGTCGGATTGACCGGCTGGTATGGACTCCGACCACTGTCATTGTAATACTGCGATCGGACTTAAAACTAAACATGTCAGTCGTTAAGCCTCAGACGAGCGGTTGGAGGCTTACCAACCAACGTCGTGATCCGGCCCTAAATCTATTGAACACTCTTGTTATACCTCGAAATCCTCTAAGTGTTTGGATGTTTCAATAAAAGCTAAATTTTAATTTAATAAGTACTGAACTTAAATTGTGTTTCTTATCTTCTCAAATCTAGTGCTCGATATAATGGGGATCAAAGAAAATGTGTAAATTATAAGCTAATTACCTAAAACTGAAAAATGAAGTTTGAACATTTATAGCATCGACACTACAAATAATACACTAATGTGTAATGATTCAGCAATCTCACAATCAAATGTTGAATATTACAAATCATTTTATACCCCTGCAAATATTCAATACGATGAAAAAAATCTGAATACATTTCTTCAATTACTAAAATGTTCAGAATTGCCATTGTTTTTAATCCTATAAAAAAAGATATTGCTTTATATAAACAAACAAAACAATCAATTTGTTTAAAAAAAGGCACGGACCCTCGACCTGAAAGTTTTACAACTGAATTTTATATCCCTTTTTACAAAATATTTATTACCTAAATTGTTTGATTTTTTAGTTAGGTTTATAATGCAAACTTTTCAGAAGGTACTTTTCAAGAAGCTCTTGTTTGCTTAATCCCCAAGGATCGTCGAGATCTTAGACATTGCAATAATTATAGACGTATCTTTTTAGTGAATAGAAATTATAACATATTTTATGAAATCATTATCTTTTGCTTAGAACCATTTTTACTGAAAATAATTGGAAAAGAACGGTTTTGTTTAAGGTCATTTATTGCTACATAATACTAGAATATTCTTTAAATGTTTTGAGAAAATCTTACTTTTCTAGATTTCCTTTAGTTGCTATCACATCGGATGCTGAAAAAGCATTTACTAAAATGGGTTTGGATTTCACATTTCACTCCCTTAATTGGTTGGGCTTTGAACCAAAAATCATACATTTAATTAATTTTTATATTTGGTACCCAAAGCAGCTACTTTGTTGTATCAGATTTTAACCATTCATTTACTCTTACTTATTCTAGCTCTTGAACTACCTTTAACAAAAATTGTCAAAATAATGACATACAAGGGTTTATGTATGGGGACAAACAATAAAAATTGACAGTATGTGCAGATAGTATCCTTTTATTTATGTTGATCCCCTTTTTTGAAGGAAGTTGAAATATTTGCTACTGTTTACACTTGTAAATTAGATTAAATTCTGAAAAATCCAAAGTTTTACCTTCAAATAACTTTTGTTTTAAGTATAATGCAGGTTTCTCGTGGAATCCTAATTAAATTAAATATCTAGGTTCAATGTTTATCAATTGAAAGATTCCATTAAGCTATACTTTGAAGCTACCTTCATGAACATTGATGCTTTATTTTGCAGATGGACTCCTCTCTTTCTTTCTTGGTGGAGTAAGCTTTATTCAATTTTCTATGGAAGAATAAAAAAATCAAAACTTTCAATTTTGATACTGAAATTTTCCAAAAATGGGGAGAAGTTATTTACCAGATTTCAAATTTCATTATCAAGCTTTTTTCTACAAGCAATCCTATTTTTGGCTCTCTGATCTACATAATTCCTTCTCTCCCCTATGGGTTGGCATAGAAAAACCACTTATAACTTCATTATCCTTTAAGGAATTCCTGCAATTTACGAAGCAACCATCTTTTCTTTTATTGCCTGTATTAAAGCATGTATTGAGTTTACTTTGAAAATTACTGTAATTTCATTATAATAATAAAGTTAATATTTCCCAATTCTACTACATGGTATAACACACTCAATATAAAATAAAAACCTATATATCTACTCTATTGGAGACTTGAAGACCATATTTGGGTACATCAACATATTTCCGATTGACAAATAACTCCCTTTTCAGATGTTCAGAAGATATTTAATTTTACAAGGAATAAATATACCTTATTATCACATGGATTCCTTGATGCTTTTGGTAAATGTTATGATTTTGATGTTCCCCATCTACAAACCAATCACCTATCACAAACTAGACTTACCTTTCCAAAGGTGTTCCATATTTATAAAATCTTGAAAAACCCTTCTTTTACAGAGATATCCAAATCTATTATCGTTCTACCCTGGGGACAAGATTTGAATGTCTCTTGGCCGATCTCAATATGGGATAACATTTGAGGAAAGTTGCATTAATCATCCAGAGCTGCCAATGCTACACAAAACCATGTTTTCATACACAGCAGGTTATTATTAACACCTGATCATCTACACAGAATTAACCCTATTTTACCTGATAATTTTGGTAATGTGATGAACCTCATGCAGGCCTAACACATATCACTTTTTATTCTAAGAATATTTCTAGTTTTCAGCATGGATTTTGCGTACACCTTAACTGTATTTTTGAAACGAATACATGGTTTAAAGGTATTGATGTAGTTCTAGGAAGTTTACTTGATGTATGGAACTGTCATGTTTTTTAATGTTCATATATTTGACCTTTCCATAGTTTGTGCTTGTTAACAGTTTACAAAACTTTGGAAAGATAATGCAAAATGTTACTTTCAAGGGGGGATCTAGAGGGCCCACGACAAGTTAGCCACACTCTAGAGCAGCTCTGCCTGCCGAGCCAACAATCCGCTCACGATCCTTGCCTTCCTGCCTATGGTGGAAGCCCTGACTACAGGAAAAGAATAGTGGAGTGCTGCGGGCTGCTTTTATCGAGCTGAGCTGATTGCTGCATGGTCAATCCGCCAAACAGGAGGCTGTTGATTCGTTGGGCCCGCGCTGACAACATGACAGCCCGGGATGTGTTTTGAGCACCAAGCTGCGGTGAGCTCTGAGCGGTGTTGGCTGCGGCTTGCGGACAGCAGAGGAGGATCACACTGCCCAGCTGTTGGCCAGTGTGCTTTGTGGGTCGGACCGGGAGTGGCGGGCACCCCGGTGCTGGGTAAATCAGCACCTGGGGGGCGGGCTGGCTCTTGACCCCAGCCTGGGCGTTGCACTGGTTACGGGCTACTGGAGACGGGGTAGACCAACCTGCCATTCTGGGCTGCCAGCTTGGCCTGCATTCAGGCTGCTGTGGACCACCGCTGGGACTGGACGGCCAGGTGAGTGCCTGATCTTTGATTGTGGCCTACCCTATCGCTGCCCTCCATTGGGCCTCCCCCTGCTGCAACTAGGAGGCTTTCACTGGTATTTGATCCGTGGCCTGGTGGGGGACCGCCTTGCAGAAGAATCTTTGTGCGCCGTGTGCACTGAGGACCGGCGGCGCCTGTGATCCAGAGCGACTGATCTGCGGGTGTGGCCTACCTGGCGGCTGTCCATCGTTGGGCCTGCTTCTACTGCAACCGGGAGGACCTTTGTTCATCTTTGTTGCGTGGCTGGTGGGGTGGCACTCTCGGAGAGCCATCGACGTGTCCCGGGGTGTATGTGACTGCTACGGGACGGTGGCTCCCCGGTGGACACCCTCTGCTACTTACCTGATCTCCTAATGATCGCAACCACCCACGCCACAGTCCATGCTCCATGTGCCCTATACACGCGTGGCAAAGTGCGGCCCTGTTTGAACCAAGATCTATTTTGTCTACCCCTTCTCTCTGTGGCGGTGCTGCTGTGCTGGGGCGCTGAAAGCACACAACCTCACGGCGCTCGGCAGAGTTTATTATCAGCCATCTCATGTTGGGTGTGGACCTTCCTGCGACCCGAGTGCTGGATCTGAGGCGAAGAAGATGTCCCCATACGGGGCTGCGCAATTTCTGAGTCGCTGGCGTCAGTTGCTGGACGTCGTGGGCTCACGCTATGACGGGACGTGCACCATTGCTATTCACATTGTGATTTTCTCCTGAACTCCTATACCTACACTAGATTGTTGGACAATGTGCAACAGGCGACCATTTGCTTGTAACATCCTCACCATTCTTTTACACTTCAGTCCAGTGGTATCCCTGTGGGGAAGAGTAAGCGCAGCCAACCATGCCTCACTTTTGAGCGCCGCAATCGGGCAAAGCGTCTCAGCATGCTGCCTCTGACTGGGAGGCTGATGCACCCAGCAATCATTTAACTAATATTGATAAAACTCTTCTTGCAGTTCAAGCGAGCTTGCAGTCCATCAATGGGAAAATCGATAATCTGAATCTGAACATTGATCATATGTCCACAAAGATGGATAAACATGCGCTGCGCCTGGGGAAGGCTGAAAAGTGTTTTTCAGGTGCTGAAGATGGCTTGCAACAGCTGACCACTAGAGTCTATGGTGAAAGTGCTGGCTGTCATGCAAGCCCGTAAGGAGGATTTGGAAGCTAGATCAATACGTAACAACGTGCTCATAACTGGCCTGCCAGAGTCTACAAACACGGACCGTCTCAGACCTATGTGGAGAAACTCCTTCCAGACATCTTCGTGCGGAACAACTGTCTTGGGTCTTAATTGTAGAAAGGGCCCATCATTCCCTGGCCGCTCACCCCCACCCGCCCCCCCAAGGCGCACCGCTGCATCCCATCATCGCCCATTTGTTGAATTATAGAGATTGGGATGCTGTCCTTCGCATGGCTCGAGAGAAAGGTACCTTCACTCACGAAGGGAACACTCTTGCCTTCTATCCCGATTTTACTGCAGCTGTGCAGGGGACCTGGAGAGAATACCAGCCTGTTAAAAAAACGTCTCATCTTGTAATGAGCCATGCTCTATCTATAAGTAAATGGAAAGCCCAAACTCTTCATGAACCCGAAATTGGCAATGGACTTTATTAAAACTCTTCAACGACGCAGCCGGACCCCCACCACTGCGGCTGACGATGACGGCGGGATTTGAAGGGCTAGTTTATGTGGCTGATTATATTCTTGATGCTGTGAGAATTGCATATGTTCCTTCATGCACTACAGTTGTATCATGCTAGATGTATAACATATTAAAGTTCTGCATCCAGATCACACATTAATTACCTGTTAAACATGGAATGTGCGGGGACTTAACTCACCTAAAAAGATCCGCTAGGTCATAGCGTATCTGGATCGTCATGAGGTTCAAGAAGCCCTTTTGCAGGAAACACACTTAACTCAGTGTTCTGAAGAACATGTTCGGGCACAGTGGTCTGGGTATCGTTTGTCCTCTTCCTGCTCCTCCTTTTTCCAGAGGAGTGATCACGCTAATTAAGAAAAATCTTCCTTTCACCATTATTAAAACAGGTTGATGCAGGATGATATGCCATTGTACAACGGAAGCTGGCGGCAGTTTAATTACTATTGTAAACACCTACAGCCCAAATATAGATGATCCTGCCCTATTTGACCGCGTCATTTCCACACTGCGGGAAAGGCCCTAAGCTGTGATATTGTGGGGGTGGTGACCTCAAAACACATTTAGACCCTAGAAGAGACAAGTCGAACGGCAAGGGTGGTCAGCAGCCCGGTGTGGCCCAGGTCATTAATGAGGGAATGGCCGAACTGGGATTGATAGATGTACGGCGTCAGCGCAATGTAGAGAAGTGGGAGGGCAAACACATTTCAACTGAGCATGGTTGCTGGTCTCGGCTAGTTTACTGACTGTTGAGTGAGGCAGCGAGGGGATGGGTGTCCAGGATAGAGGGATTACCTCATACATTGTCTGATCATAACCCAGTCTGCATCAACCTGCACATTCCATGCACTGTTCACCGGTAATTCACCTGGTGCTTTCGCACTGAGGCTCTGCTTGACCCATTACATGTTACAACTGTTCGCGAGGCCATCGTGCAATACTTTGACCACAACAAGGGTTCAGTCAACAGTTCTATGACCCTTTGGGAAGCATTTATGGCCACTGTTCGAGGCACATGTATTGGCACTTTAGCTGGCATTTTGCAGGACTTACGTGGACAGCTCGCCAAACTAGAAACCACTTTACAGCGTCTTGAGCGTGATTATGAGAGTTCACCCTCCGCTCAGACGCTGGCGACAATTAAAGAGTCCATACTGGAATATAATGAGCTGGAGGAGAGGGAGGCAAGGTATATATCTAGACACCATGTAGCTCCTGCTTATGGGGAGGGCGGACAACCAGAACACCATCTAGCTGGCAAGATTAAAGCTCGTATTGATCGACACACTATTACTAAGATTACTGACATAGTTGGTCAGGGGATGTATGTTGATACCACGCATACTTTTAGCACGCATACCATTACCACGTATTTTTTAAAACGCAGAACCCATTACCACGGATACCTTTACAACGCATTATACTACAACGCAGGTACTATTACAACGCATACCATTACAACGTAAGTATAGGTAAGTATATAATATTTTAAAATAATGTAATTAATAATAATTTAAATATTTTAAATAAATAATAATTATTTTATTATTAAATATTTTAATTAATTATATACATTTTTATTTATTATTTTTTAAATATATATATATAAAAATACCCCTGTACCCCAAAACCCAAACCCAACCCTGAAACCTAAAAATACCCCTGTACCCCAAAACCCAAACCCAACCCTGAAACCTAAAAATACCCCTGTACCCCAAAACCCAAACCCAACCCTGAAACCTAAAAATACCCCTGTACCCCAAAACCCAAACCCAGCCCTGAAACCTAAAAATACCCCTGTACCCCAAAACCCAAACCCAACCCTGAAACCTAAAAATACCCCTGTACCCCAAAACCCAAACCCAACCCTGAAACCTAAAAATACCCCTGTACCCCAAAACCCAAACCCAACCCTGAAACCTAAAAATACCCCTGTACCCCAAAACCCAAACCCAACCCTGAAACCTAAAAATACCCCTGTACCCCAAAACCCAAACCCAACCCTGAAACCTAAAAATACCCCTGTACCCCAAAACCCAAACCCAGCCCTGAAACCTAAAAATACCCCTGTACCCCAAAACCCAAACCCAACCCTGAAACCTAAAAATACCCCTATACCCCAAAACCCAAACCCAGCCCTGAAACCTAAAAATACCCCTGTACCCCAAAACCCAAACCCAACCCTGAAACTTAAAAATACCCCTGTACCCCAAAACCCAAACCCAACCTTGAAACCTAAACAATACCCCTGTACCCCAAAACCCAAACCCAGCCCTGAAACCTAAAAAAACCCTGTACCCCAAAACCCAAACCCAGCCCTGAAACCTAAAAATACCCCTGTACCCCAAAACCCAAACCCAATACCCCTAATAAATGTTATTTAAAAAAGATAAACTTACCTATAAACTTACCTAAACTTACGTTGTAATGGTATGCGTTGTAATAGTACCTGCGTTGTACAATAATGCGTTGTAAAGGAATCCGTGGTAATGGATCCTGCGTGGTAATGGATCTGTGGTAACGGTACTTCGTGCTAAAAGTTGAGTGCTAACAGTAACATACCTTGGTCAGGATTACTACACCACTCAGGAGTTTCTGGCACAGTTTAGAAACACATTTGCAAACTTATATACCACACAGGGAGTGACTGATGGTGAGGAATTAGATGCATACTTATTGGATGTAGCCATTGCGTGGCTCTCAGATGGGGAGAGGGAGTTTCTTAGCCAACCAATTACGGAAGAAGATATCCGCACAGCGATCAAAACATTTCCAAACAAGAAAGTCCCTGGCCCTGACGGGTTTCCCAGCGAATTTTATAAGGAATATTCAGAAGAATTAACCCCCCATCTCTTGGAAATGTATTCCGAGGCTTACGACACTGGTAAACTGCTGCCAACTCTTCGAGAGGCTCTGATCATTACTGTACTCAAAAAAGATAAAACGCTGTCTCATTGCGACTCATATCGGCCACTGTCGCTTATCAACACTGATGCTAACATATTAACCAAAATCCTGGCCACCAGACTACAGCCTCTCATGCACGGGCTGTCCTTCCGGATCAGTCCGGCTTCATTCCCACCTGGTCTACCTCCCATAATCTACGTACACTCTTTGCTATGTTCCATATTCTTGATCCAGGGCTCCAGGCTAGCGGCTCTGATTTTGGGCGCCGCTAAGGCTTTCAATTCCGTAGAATGGGGTTACCTTTTTTATATTCTGCGTCAAATTGAATTTCCTCCTATTTTTGTCAATTGGATATGTCTGCTGTACACTGACCCTGTGGCGAGTATCCAAGTGGAAGGTAGTACATCATACCCAATATGCATCTCCAGGGGCCCCCTCTTGGCCCTTGTTTTTGCATTAACGCTAGATTCCCTAGCCTGCATTATTAGACAGCGGCATCGAGTCTCGCCCTCCGATTTGTCCACCGCCGCTTCAGCATTCCACTTTACGCCTATGACATGCAGCTTTTTTTACGGGAACCGCGTGCTTTCATGGCACCGATTTTACAGAAGTACATTCAAATTGGATTGTTCTCTGGTCTACATATTAACTAGGCTAAATCAGTGGTGGTGCCACTAACTAAAAGCACCCTGCCTCATGAGCTTGAGCTTCCGCTTGTGTGGTCCATGGACCCTGTAAAGCAGGGGTCTTCAAACTGTGGGGCGCGACCCCCAGGGGGGCCGTGGAGCGATGCAATGGGGGTCGCGCATTCCCACTGACACTTCTGCTCAGGCCCAAGGGCTTCAACCCCCCTCTTCCCCCATCCTGTGTCTCATCCCGGGCTGCTGCAGTGTAACTCGAGCTGCTGGGGCCTCAGCTGGGCAGTGTCTGGAGTCTTATCTCCAGCACACCTATCAGAGTTTTTCACAGGTCTTTAAAGGCTATTTACATATTTACATGCCTTTGTAAACTGGTTACAGAAGCTTAACGTTTTTTCCTGATTCCAGTACCTCCTGGGATCCACTCTGCCTATTCCTTACATTTATATTTTACATTTACTGCTGTGTTAGAATGCATTTCATGAAAAGGAATATAAAGTAGGGTTGCCAAAAGTAAAATGCCTGTGTGTGTTCTTTAAAGAGCCTGCAGAGACCTCCTCTTGACACTAAATAGATTCATAAATAAAAAAGTATGTATTCATTCATTATGTGACTTTTCTGTCTTTGTTCTCTTCAGTTATCAGTCATGGACCATTCAGGTCGCCCTAGAACACAATGAAAAGTTTTTTCTATTTACATTTGCTATTCGACGTATGCACATATAAGTGCTTAAAATACAGCTTTAGGTGACTGCTTATTTTTGTACCAACTGGGCCATCAAAATAATCTGCTGGCAACCCTAACCATAGGACTGGAAGTTTGTTATAGCATCAGCACCTTATTTATTTCCTCCACCCTCGATCCCGGATTAATGCCATAATAGCAATAGTTTAACTTGTATCTGAAACCCTACGCCACCGTCAATAACATGCTGAGTTACTTCAAGTGTCTGGGAATGCACCCTGCATTCAGACAACTCACTCCTCATTCTCACTCTTCACTTTCACGCTCACCCTGCGCTCATAGCGATCGCAATGCACTCACACTGAGCACCATGCACTCACACCATTCACCTGCTCACCCTGCACTCACAGTGATTACTCAGCACTCACAATGCACTTGCGCTGTTCATCCTATACCTCACCCTGCAGTCACAAAGGCGCACTACTCATTCTGCACTCAAGTGACACTTCAATCACCTGTCCCCCTCACTGCTGAATATAGAACTCACTCAAACAAGCCCAGCAGTAATCATATATTGATTCATCCTATTCTGAACTTGCATCCGCACCAAAATTCGCACGGCCACCTCACTCACCCTGCAGTCACTCCTCTCACCCTACTCTCACACTGTTGCATCGCTCAATGAGAAATGACTGTGAGTAAACTATGAGTAGCGCTATAAAAAATGGAATGTTTCTCAGAAAGGTGCTATAGAGAGATGAGGTGCATTGTTGGTGAGTGGTAGTGAGGGAATTCATGGAGAAGAAGGAAACTGGGTTGGGCACTATAAAAGACTTTTGCACCCTGTGCAACCAGTGTTAAGCCCAGTCCTGGCTGGGAGTGTTAGCCCTCCCCCAGAAGTTCTGGTCTAGTGGCTTCCCTGCTTCTGCCGATCTATTAATATTTACATTTGTAGTGCGCTACTGTTACCAAAAGATGTTCTGGGGCTAATAACCATTTGCTTCCTGAAGGCAAATGAGAAACACACAGAAGGAGAAGGAGAACCAGCCAAATGGGGTGACCTACAGAGCACAGAGAAAGGTTTTTAGATCTTGCTAAAGGACAATAGATTCTTGGTGGAGCTAAGCAAAGGAGGTTGCAAGTCTCATAACTGTGCAGCCTGCACCAAAACAGCGAAACAGAAACTCATGTCTTCTTGAATTAGGGAACAATTAGCAGAGTGGCACAGGCTGAAAAGAGCATACAGGTCCGACCCGTATGCTTTGTGAGGAGAGATGAGATGATGAGCGAGGACAGCAAGGGAGTGAGAGAATTTGATTAAAAAGGTCAGGGATGAGGAGAAATGTAAATTGCAGAAGAGAAGTGTGGACAAACAAGAAGTGAGTGTGAGCCAAAGGTGAGGGCTTCTGTTAGAACAAAGGGGAGATGTGTAAGATACAAATAGACAAAAAGTTGAATGGAGAGATAAGGGGAAGGAGAAGTGCTGAAGGCCACAGGAGGTGCCGGGGCCAGAGAGACCATGAGATAAATGCGAGAGACTGTTAGAGATGAGGGCAGTGAAAAGACAGAATGGCAAGAGGTGATTGAAGGTGAAGTGAGAGGTTGAATGGGGAGAGTTCACAAGTTGTAAAAAGGGGTGAAAGAAAATGGCCTGCAAATTGAGAGAGGGATCCGGGGTTGGGAGAGGAGAGGGGGATGGAAGGGAGGGGTGAGAGGGAAGCGGCATGGGTAAATTGCTTAACTCTGCACAAGACCGCCAGGGTTTTAAGGGACCCCTGCTGCTCCCTGCCATGGCCAGGTGAGCTTCTAATGTGGCAGCACGTATTCTTGCGGAGTGGAAGGCCCTTCACCAAGGTTGACTAGAAATCTTTCTGATGTTAATTGTTGTATTTTGATTATAAACAGGTGCTGATGGGGTGAAATCTTTTCTCAGTGTTACTGTGTGTAATAAATTAATTTCAAAATAATGAAGCAATGCTAATCCAAAATACGTGGCATCACATAACATCATTTACATTTTCTTCCCACACAATTTAGTCAAGCCTGTCGCTTAATTTGGTCCTCAACTGCCTCATAATTCCAGTAGCTCTGCTACAGGTTTAGAAATTTTTGTCAGGAGGTGGTCCTTGCACTTCAAAATGTTGCCACTGGGGTCTCGGCATTCAAAAGTTTGAAGACCTCTGCTGTAAAGTATTTGGGGGTGTGGGTTCATAGGGACCCCTACACGGTTATCCGCGAGAGCTTCAGCACTGCGTATACGATGTTCGAACAACAGATGGACAGATGGGTGAAGCTCCCGCTATCACTGGCCAACCGTATAGCGCTTATTAGGATGGTTGTGCTGCCTCAATTTTCATACCTTTTTAGCAATATACTGATTCCACTCCCCAACAATTTTTCAAAATTGTGCACTCTCTGCTCCTCCTGTTAATTTGGAGAGGTAAACAGGCTTCTGTGAACTCGGAGACACTCACTATAGAAACAGGGGCTTCAGTGTGCCTGACTTTTATTTGTATTATTTATGTGCTTACGCACAACATGAACACTACTGGTTTGGCTCTCATGACTTCATCCCACATGTAGCAGTAGAGGATGGAGACGCATATCCTATTCCTTTACGCTACATTTTGACTCACACTAGTCGACAGACACCCCGCTCTAAGATCAACACTGTTGATACCTCTATAGCGGCCTGGCAGGCACCAGGCCGTATGGCAGGGAAGTTGCCGTTGTATTCCCCCCTATTGCCTCTTGAGTTCCATTCAGACCTGTCAGCGACACACGAAGTGGGAGCTATGTATGCTCTGAAATTGGCAGGAATATATAAAATGCTGGCTCTATATCCCAACAGTGTTTTTCTGACAGACGATGATCTTAGTTACGTGCAGAATATGACACTGTTATTTATATTCCTCTTACACAGGTTAGAAAAGGCGGCGCAGGCACATTATCTTACTTTCCCCGTGGAGCCCCCAACATTGCAGACCTTAAACACTATGCTTATCAGTCCAACACAACGTAAACTCCTTACCAAACTCTACTGATTCGCCAGAGCGGAGAAGCCCTTGCCACACAATAAAAGTTTGGAGAAATAGAATACATATTTGATTCCACCACTAACACAGCAAGATTGGGAGCATTGCTGCCAGCTTACTGGTGCCCTAACTTCCAATGGCAACCTCCGAATAATTCATTTTAAATACATTCACCAGTCTTATCATACCCCACTCAAATTGTTCAAGTATGGACTCAGAGATACTAATGAATGTAAGCAATGCAGAACCATGGATGCTGACTTCTGGCATCTAGCGTAGGGTGGCGGCGTTCTGGAATGATGTGGTCAGTATACTGTCTAATATGGTTAAAGTTGAATTGCAGTGTTCTCCGCACGTATGCTTGCTGGGCCTGGTGGCATCCCTGAAGGGAGCAAATGGTAAACTTGTGAGAGTGACTTTACTCATGGCCAAGAGACGCATACACAATGGCTCATGGATCTTGTGTATTGCCGGGACAATCTAGTATTGTATGCGGAGGAACTCCCTACCTCCGCCAGGCCTAATGACATTTTGGAGCCCCTGCTACAGTATCTGCGATCTGCTAAACATGTTGAGTCCCCCGACAAAGCAGAATGTTGAGTGTATTATTCTTTCGCTTACATGTATGATACTTCACCATGCTACAAAGATCACATCTCTGTTGTGGATGTTGGATATATGCACAACTGCCAAGGGTTGTTATGTTTGTTTCTTATTTTCATGTACTTTTTGATGCTTTCTCTGTACACTGCATATGGTTCAATAAAACTCAATAAAAAAAAAGTATTTAAATAAAACATTCCTTTCAATCTTGATGGTATGAAGTTTATTACATTATAGACTAAATAGAGCCTATATAAACCCAGAATTCTGTAAATTAAACAAGAGGTCACTAACTTCTTATCAACTGTTTCGTCTGGCTTTAATTT
The DNA here is from genome assembly GCF_964263255.1 of Lissotriton vulgaris. NCBI lineage: Eukaryota > Metazoa > Chordata > Amphibia > Caudata > Salamandridae > Lissotriton > Lissotriton vulgaris. Next base: position 122,349,179 of record NC_141690.1, read on the forward strand.
CCATTCTCCATACAATGAATCAGTACCAAAGCCACCTTATATATACTATATTAAATAATTTCACATTGTTATTTTATTATTGTTTGTTAATTTAAATGACAAGGTATTTACTATTCGGGATCATCTTCCATATTACAGTACTACAAAATGATTGAAATGTAATATAGATTTCAAATTTCATACCTCTTGCCTTTTTCCTCCCCTTCCTCCCATTTTCTCCACCACGATTATTTATGTTTTCTTTCCACAATAATATTTATACCTGCATTTATGAGAATATGTTTTATATATTGCTCTATTATATGTATTGGTATTTTATTGTCTCACGTTGTATCATGAGTAAAATCTCTTTAAACTAAAAAGAATTCAATAGTCATGTTCCTCCGTTCCATTTGTATTAGGCCACACCCTCCGTTACATGGACCAATGTCTCTTATGTGTATTCCTTACTGACACTTCTCTCCTCATATCACTTTTACCCACTCACCCCCACCACCTCCTTTTTCAACACTAAGGTGCTTATTGCAAGTGAAACAGTAATCACGATGGGGCTGGTAATGAGAGCTATACAACAACATTGGAATTATATATTCTTTGGTAAATCTACAGATCTTGTCAATTTCACCCGAAGAGTTCAGATTTAGAGGGTTTGCCTGTTGAAAAAAGTCATCATTTCTGGGTAAGATACCTGGATGAAGAATAAACAGGCACATCAGGACTGAATTTGCCACAGTAACTCTGTGTTACTAATGGGCCCCTAGGGCCCCACTTGTAATCTCCAAGTACTCCACCCATGCAGAGTTGCTGGTTCGCCGGATTTCGGCTGCTCAAGAGGGTGCAGACTTAATGATGTCAGTACAGGGACATTTGTTAAAAAACATAAAGTGTGGGTTCCCAACATATTTCTTAGGCAGCTGAGTGAGAAGACAGTTTTTTGTGAGGAGAAAGTCTTTATCAAACTCACTTGATTGTAGTCCGGTCCCAGATGCAGGGTCGGTATGGGACAGTGCATAGATACGTTTCTAAGTGCTGCACTCGATATTCTGCACTCAACCTGCTAGAAAGGATGCACGCCGTCCATTATGGGTCGTGGAAAATGAAGAAGGGATCCAACCCATTAAATGGTAAATGGCAGCTGTATGTGCTGTCTTTCTATTTGTGTGGACCATTGTGGAAGTACAAAATGGACTCCTATGCTTTCTTCCACTGCGTTCTGAACTACGGTGGCTGCAGTACAAAGACTGGGACAGTCGTGGAGGGGGCAACGAGTCCCAGTCCTGTCAAATGAGTGCTGATGGTGCTCAGTACCAGCAAAACCAATTTCTTTGCAACTTTTTTGCCACAAAATGGAAGTGACCACTGAAAAAAGGAACAGGTTAAATCAGCACAGCCTTGCAGCATGACATAAGGTATTAAATAGAACCTCTGTCTGGAATGAAATGGATCACTTTCAAATAGTAGATACATTCCGTGCCTATGCTTTGACACGTTTGAAAGGGAATAAATTACGAGCATGGTGCAGCACGCGACAGAAGGAGTATCTTCTTGTTACATTCTGCTAAGGAACAACTTTCAGGATCGCAGTTGAAAACCACTAAAAACTTTCCAGGTTTGTGATGAAGATGATTAATCATGCCGTTTATTTTTCTCGAAGTTGAGTCTCGCATAGCCTGGAGTGACTGCCGAACTTTTGAAGAACACTATCAAATATCTATCGTCTTTTCAGCTCATTGTACTTCTGGCATGTTATAAGACCCATCCACACAGCAGCAGGTACACCTTATAATTGTTCTGCATTCCTTGTGCAGACAGCCCCTCACAGAATTGGAATTCACGCTGGTACCACGTGAACTCTGGGGCTAAACTTATGTGAGCCCACCAAAGGTATTGTATCAAGTCAGCTTTGTTTGCAATGATTGTGCTACTGTCACACATTTGATGCTACACTCAAGCATGTTTGCGTTTCCTTTCTTTGTTTCATCATGCATTTCATGTATTGTTTCCCCATGTGTCTAACGCACAATACAGGGACAGCTCTGTTTGTAGTAGTCTGGTATGACTGATCAGGCTTCTCTGAGTTAATAGAAAGTGGATCATTTCTAAAGGAAATAAGCTAGATTGAAAATACAGTGGTGTCAGTGTCATGGCAGGTTGAATAACAAATACTTTTAATGTTACAATTTTACCATCGTACTGGGACTGATTCACAAAAGCATCTACGAGTGCGGGAGTCCAGAAAGTAATGCTAGAAGACTACTGTCGACCTACTCTTACAAGCCATTGTGAACTGGCCCTAAAACACATGATTAGTAAAATGGCAAAGAGGACATAGGGCCACATGTACGTAGGATTTATTTTGCGATTTTCCTTACAGCGAATTTGCCATTAGGAAATCGAAAACACCTGTGTACAAATGTGTCCTTTACACATTTAGCGATTCCTAATGAGGTCGCAATTGACTTACCTCATTTAGGGCCATATGTATGAAGCTAATTTTTGGTCGCAAACGCTGCAAATCGCTAAAAAGAGCGTTTGCGACCAAAAATTCACATTTTCCAATGTATGAAGCAAAAACACATCGCAATTTAAGGAATCGCAATAAAAGCGATTCCTTAAATTGTGTGAGCCAGATTTCTGCGAATCGCCTTGCGATTCCTTATTCTGCGATCATGCAGTTAGCGAAATTCGCAAATAATGAAATCGCAAATAAGGAATCGCAATGGAATGTATCAAAAAATCGCAATTTGCGATTCAAGCAAAACAACAATTTAAGAAATCGCTATTACCACCAAGTGGGAGCAGGTGGTAACCAGGTGCAAAGTATATAAGGAATCCCACAATGCAACAGACTTTTTTCCACAATGGCTGGGCTGTACGTCATTGCGAGGAGGCGAAGACTGAGAGCTGTTGCGCAGAGGAGGCGCCAGGAGAGGATGTTCCGTGAGCGCATCACCATCTTCCAGCGCACAGAGGAGGACATCTACACCCATTACAGACTGGAGGAAGACAGTATACTGGATTTAATTGAAGAGCTGAGACCCTATCTAGAACACCCCACACGCAGGACACAAGCCATCCCCACTCACATCCAGGTCCTGTGTTCACTACACCTGCTGGCCTGAGGTAGCTTTCAGGGGGTGATAGCCTCAGTAGGAGGGGTGTCACAAAGTGTCCTGTCGCGCTTTTTCCATGCATTCCTCGATGCCATGGTACAGAGAATGGAACACCACATACACTTCCCCAGCACCCCACAGGAACCTGCCCAGACCAAGATGGACTTCTACAACATTGCCCAATTCCCCCACGTCATAGGATGCATCGATGGGACACATATCGCTATTTCACTCCCCTCACACAATGAGTACATATGCAGGAACCGGAAATGCTACCATTCACTTAACATACAGGTGGTGTGTGATGCGAAAAACATCATAACTGACATAGTTGCAAAGTATCCTGGCAGCACACATGACGCGTTTATTCTCCGACACAGTGGGCTATACCGTAGACTCTCCAGAGGTGAATTTGGCGAGGGATACTTACTAGGTAAATGCTTTTAGACATAGGGCACATTACTACTGACTACTATGTGCATTACAGTGACTAACCATTTCCATATCTACCCACAGGTGACAGTGCCTATGCAGTCCGGGACTTCATCTTGACAACCTACCTCAATCCTGCAACTGCTGGTGAGTGGAGATTCAATCGGGCACACATTAGCACAAGAGGCACCATTGAAAGAACATTTGGCATACTGAAGAGCAGATTTTGCTGCATCCATAAAAGCGGAGGAGCGCTCCAATACAGCCCAGAAACATGCTGCAAAATGGTGGTAGCATGTGCCATGCTGCACAACATCGCCACAAGGAAAGGCACGGCAGTGGAGTTGAGCGATACAGAATCCTCTGACGTGGAGGGGCCTGGACCTTGGCAGCTGGTGTCGCTGGTGCTGCAGCTGGCCACCAGAGGCGTGATGAGATCATGCGCAACTACTTCTAGGTAAGAAATAATGACACAATGACAACTCCAATGGGTGTAACTGTGTTTAATTAGCATGATGAACAATGCCACATAACCTCTGTGGCAACTACTCACGCTCCAAATGAAATGCACATGTTACAGTCACAGTGCAAAATATAAACTTGTGTGACCGCAAAGTCATCCTAATTGTGCGTAGCAGGCCTATTGCTCCTGCCACTACGGCGCCTATCCTGGATGGGTGGTGGGGTGTTGTTGCTCCGCACAGACTGGGCGTCCTCCTCACTGGGAGTCAGTACTCCAGGGCCATCTGTAGGGAGGGCCCGCAGCTCGTCCACAGCAGATGTTGCCTGCACAACTGCAGTAGCGATGTCTTGCATGCCATGTGAGAATTCACGCTGCATGAGAATGCTGCGCCGGGATGAAACGTTGATGGCAGAGGCCAATCTATTGATGGCCCATGTATAACGCTCCATGCGGTCCTGCTCCCTGCGCCGTGCAGCACGTTCTGCACGCAGCTCCCCACATAGCTCTTGCATGGCGCCCCTCACCTCTCCTTGTATGCCCCTGAGCCCTGCCCTCATCTCTCGCTTTAACGACTTAATGTTTTTCGCTTGCAGGCGCTGCACCTGGAGCATGTTTAATTCCAAGCCTGCAAAGACAGAATCCTCTTCCTGTTCCGCAAAGCTGCTGGCTCTGCGTTGTCTGCGCCTGCCTGTGCCCCGTAGACGTTGGGTGTCCTGAGGCCTGGACTCCTGCTGTGGCTGTGTATCTTGGGACTGTACATTGGATTTATTGTCCTCTGCCTCGTCCTCCATTGGTAGCAGTGGCCTCACTATGTGCCGCCTCAGTCTCTTGGGAGGATTGACAGGGCTGTCCTCCCCATCTGTATCTGGCTCCTGCCCTGCATCTCCGGAGTCTGGGTCATCCCTCACTGTTCCACTGCCTCTGGGCTATGTAGTTGCTGTTACTGTGGACAGAACAGCACGCATTAATTATGTTTACTCATTTGCTATTTTCAAATACATTGTCTAAACGTTTGGGTATGCATTACTCATTCTTGTCCCTTTCCTGACCTGCACATGCCTATTTTGCCTAGCGTGACTACTTAACACAACTTAGCTTTAATTCTGACTACATCTCCCATACTGCATTGCTGTCACTGCCTTAGTAACTGCTTTGGCTTTAAATGTGCTTCCCCTACCCTCTGGGTTGCTGCAGGGAGTCTGGGGGGTGCGGTTTGGGTTATGATGGCATGATTCTTACCTGGTGTGGATGCTTGTTGGTCTGAGCTGTCTAGGTCAGCCACGCCCATCACGCTTTCTGGTACCAGAGTACCCTCCACAAGTTCCTCCGGTGGTGTTGATTCTGGCACAGTTGATGTCCCTCCACCGGTGAGCTGTGACTGCTCCATCCTGGCAGCTAGCTTTTCTTTGGAGCGCTGGCGCAGGTCGTACCAGCGCTTGCGTAGTACCTTCACACTCCTGTGTGTGACTCCCAGGGCATTTACTTTTGCCTGAATGTCAGACCAAATCCTTCTTTTCCTGGTCTCTGGCACCTTCAGGGAACTTTTTCCAAAGAGCAAATCATGGTTAGGCACCATCTCATGTATGAGGGTCTCTATTTCAGCCTCAGAAAACTTCATTTTCCTCTTCCTGGCACATTCTCCTTCCTGCTGCTGCGTCCCAGCCATTTCCTTGTTGCCACTTTCTGCCATGGTGTGCCTGGAGCAGTCTTCAGTCTCCACCTCTTCCTCTCTGTGAGTCTCCCTCAGCAAACACTGTTGCAGCATGGGTAGTCTGTTACTTCCTGGTGGTGATGTCATCAGAGTGCACCAGTATTCTGATTGGCTGTAGAGCGAAAATCGCAACATTGCGATTTTTCCCGTTAAGGAATCGCTAATTTGCGATTTTTTGACCGTTAAGGAATCGCTCTTCTACTTCTCGCAGATAGTTAGCGATTTTTACCGAATCGCTAATTATTTGCTATTTATTTGATACATATCGATTTGCGATTCTGAATCAGCGATTCGGTAAAAATCGCTAATTCAGAATCGCAAATCGTGTCCTACATACATATGGCCCTAATATTCAGGAGGTCGATCGCAATTTGGACCCATTGGGAATCTCTAAAAACACAGGGATGTTGGCCTGCTGGGGACAGCAGAGTGCAATCTATGTTTTTGCTTTTAAATAAAGCAACTTTTTTTTATGTAGCACGTTGTCCTTAAAGGAAAATGAGATGTGTTTCAAAAACATAAATGAAATATTTCAGTGTATTTTTTTAAGAGTAACTCTTAAAATAAAATGTGTATGCATTCACAAAGGGGAAGTGGTCACCTGGGGACCCCCTCTTTTTTGTGACTGAGTTTCCACCTACTTGAAGTAGGCAGTAAAATGCAAATGTTTTGCATCCACATTTCGGTTGCAAAACATTCCAACATGGCTATATGAGTAGCTATTAGGAAGGGACCCTATTAACATGCCCCTTCTTAATACTGAATCGCAAACCCATTTTGATTTTCGATAAAAAGTTACCGAATTGTAAAACAGGGTTCTGTACATACAAAAAAGCTTGTTTTTTTAGTTGCAAACGGCCCGATTTTGAGAATCGTGTAATTTGCGATGACAAAAAAGCTACGCACACGTGGCCCATAGCCCTTTCTTTTTGTAATAGTGGTATACAAATATTTTATTATTAGGGTCTAATTCTCAAAGGTTTGTCAGAATACTTAAAATGTTACTATGGCAATACTTTTTAACATACTCTTACATACTTTTGAGAGTCAGACCCACTTTGTGGTGTCTGGAGTGCATGCCCTGAACTTAATGGGCCTAAAGTGCATGTAAAACATAAATAGTAAAATATATATTGGATAAAGCGCCTCCGCCATACATTATAAAAATATTGGAAGTCACAGAAGAATTCCAGGACTATATAGAGGAAAAAGCCATAGGCTGAGTTCCTTTATATGGTCATGGAATTTTTAAGGTGTTTTGCAATGTCAGTCAGTCAGTCAGAAATAACCTTATTTCGCCAAAACAATGAAGGCATAAAAAGTATACTACAGATAAGACATTTATCAATATTGCAGTAAGTTTAAAATAGAAGGATTACAGTGAATTTACGAGAAAAAGAAACACATTTAAATATATTATTCCCATTATAGAGGTAGAAAAGAAAAAATACATTCACACACACAGTTATTAACACAATTAAATAAATGTATTCATCTATAGGTATAAAATTAGCAGATTGAACGTTTCTTTTTTCGAACGAATATAAAGAAAGACACCAATGAAATACATGTAAAAGGGTCAGATAATAGCTGCAGGTAGTAAAGGACCATACAACACTGTTTAAAATTCATTTTACGCATAAGGGGGACAATAAACCTTTTCCTTTCATCACAATAAAATTTATAGAAGAACAGAAAATGCAAATCATTCTGAATAGATCGATCATCACATATACAACATGAGAGATCGGAGATTACATAAATATTACTGGGAAGACCCAACATCAAGGGGATGCAATTTAACCGAAATCTCACCAAAATATATATGTATTGTAAATTAGTTACGAACGATAGATATGTTGAGTTCACATCAATTTGCATTATGCTAGGGGTCACCAGGTATGCTCTAACTATTGACAACTTAGGCCCCCATTAGGATGGCGGGCGGACTTTGCCCGCCCGACATCCCATCGTGGAAAGGGGCCGCCCGCCATAAGGGCGGGGTCCCGTGGGGGAAATTAGGATGCGGCCGCCACAGTGGCGGGCGCATCCTGCATTTTTAACATTGTGGCCGTTCAGCACCGCCCGCCGGAATGGTAAAAATACCTGTTGTGCATTTCAAAGCACAACTTGACAGGCATCGCGCGGTGCCTGCCATGTTGTTCTTTGAAATGCTGGGGGGTACCATAGTTAAACCCCCATGTGCTCCCCCCAGCCCCCTGGGGGCCCCCAACGGGCCCCCAAAGCAGACTCTGCATGCCTTTCCGTAGAAAGGCATTGGAAAATGCTCATTGTAATATGGCTGGCGGTGTCTGATAGACACCACCACCATAGAGAACCCTTTTCCACCCGGTCGCAAGGCGACCGGGCGGAAAAACGGCAGACGGTCTTTCTGTCTGCCGCAGACCCCCCAGCCATACTAAAATGGCAGGGGGTCATTCCGGCACGGATGGCGGTCGCCGGCCTGGCGGGGCGATCCGCCCACCATCCTAATGGGGGCCTTAATATTTAAAGCCTCCCTTCTTGCCTGCAACCTAGATAACAAATGAATTTTCTGTTTTTTTTAGAAATAGACCAGCAGGTTGTAGGGTCTACAAAAAGGTGGTGTAACCCAGCTGCCTTTAGAGTGGATTTGACTTAGCATAGCCCGCTGATATTGCTCAACCCATCTAGTTTCAAGACATCATTTATAATATCCCTTGTCAATGAGAGCCTCTCTTTCCGCCATACCGAGTGCCACATTAAAATTGGCGCCACACACATTTTGTCAGTTATTTAAGGGACTCTCAACTCCACATGACAATTAAAATTAGAACATGACTTTGGAAATGAAACAAACTTTTTTTAAACTTGTCTTCTACAGATTGCAGTTTCGAGCAATCTCTAGTGCCCCAAACTGCTGCTCCATTGGTGGCAGCAGATACCGTTTTTGCTTCATAAATTGTTTTTATTACTTCCACAGGTTTAGAACCAATTTTTTTTATAAATTTGGATAGAGCTCCAATGTTCTTCTCCATCTGCATCCCCCTATTTACAACCATGCTTTGCCAGATATTTTGACGATCGAACATAATCCCTAAATAATTAAAAGAATCCACAACTCCCAGCTTACACCCTTCAGTATTCATTTGTGGTTGTTTCCGCTGCTTTGAGCCTGCCACTAGGACAAAGGACTTTGAATACTTAATTTTCATATCCAACTTGTTCATAAATTGCGTGTATTCCAAAACCAAACGACACAGCGCATTTCTAGTACGAGCTAAGATCATTGCATGGCCCGCATATAGCAGTATTGGTACTTGTAATGAATTAATATAGGGAACATCTGGAGTTGATCCCAGCGGAGCAGATTCAACATCATTGGTGTAGAGTGCAAATAGGAAGGTGTGAGGACGTACCCCTGTCTCATGCCTCTAGCAATTTTGAAATGCCTGGTACACTCGCCTCCTTTTCCAGAACGAACACAGGCTGAGGCACCTGAGTACAGATCCCAGTAATGTTAATAATCCACAGGTCAATCCCCATTGCCTCCATGATCTGCCACAGCCTAGGTTGTGTCACGCAGTTGAAGGCCGCCTACAGATCCATGAAGGCAAGATACAATTGGCCATTTTTGGATGCCGCATATTTTGCTATTATTAGGCTCAGGTTCAGGCACTGATCCACAGTGCCTTTCCCTTTTCCATCATCCCCTTTTGTATCGCTTTGTTTTCCCTTTTCTGAAGCCAAACTGACATGGGATTATAACATTCTTTTCCAGGGCCCATTCCTCAAACCTATTCAAAAGCAGCCGGCCCATTAGTTTTGCAGTGGCGTCTATCAAAGATATAGGTCTGTAGTTTTTCGGAATTGACCTATCCATCATTTTGTAGATAGGGACAATTACAGTCTTCTATGAAGGGAGAGCACCTATCTGGGCAATTTTGTTAAAATTTCTTAGTAGCTGGGCCCAGAGATCTTGGTTATCTAAAAATAAATCAATTGGGACACCATCAGGTCCCAATGCCTTTGCACGTTTACACTGATTTACGACATACTTCATTTCTTACAGTGTAAAACTAGCAACACCTCCTAGCCCAGCTAAAGTTACGAAAGTAGACTGAATAATTGCCTTCTCATTAGTTCCAAATACACCTTCAAAATGTGTAACCCATTCCTCCTGTTCAACATGGGTATCTATGGACATAGACTGCTCATTTCTTAAAAAAGGTGCGTTAATCACAGACCAAAACTCCTGCGAGCTTTTTAAAGAAGCAGCCTTTTACAAATGTTCCCACCACTCTTCCTTTAGGGCTTTCAGCCTTGATATCCTTGCTTTTTTATAAGACTTAACCAAAGATAGGTTAAAGGGTGTAGACTTCAAGGCCATATGAAGCTTTTTTAGTGAATCATCACAGTCCTCATCAAACCAGCTATATTTCTTACGATGGCCATTATGTATAACACAAATTAGATTATTTTGAACTTGTAATAAAATCTGAGTATGCTCTGCCATATCAAAAACGTATCGCCAATCGCTGTGCGATTAACGCTGGATTTCCAGCAATAATTGCACATTTGGCAGCTAACTCTGGGATTTTTATCGCTTTGGAGATAAGCGTCGCTGATAGCGCGCTATCTCAGCGATAAAATCCACCTCCCTTTCTCTTCCTAGTCCTTGGCTCTGAATAGTTATTCTCCACTCGAAGAGACGATAATTGCTCCTGCTCCTGAGTGGCTTTATAGCGTTCAGATGTGGTGTCAGTAGATGAGGATAAAATCGGCGTTAGAACTGTAGCGGTGCTGGGCTCGCTTGTTAATTGCCCAGAGATTGGGTGGTCAATGCCTAAGGCTCCTCCGTCAAGAGAAGAACGTTTTTGGGCAACAAGTGAGTGCAATGAAAGCCTTCTCTCAGTTAGCTCAACTTGCAATGTACTTTTAGTATACAACTAAGTATATTTTATCCTTTATAATACATGGTCATACTATCACACTTCCATAAACCTTTTAAATCCTACTTCATATTAAAGAGATGGCATGGTTGGAAACATAAAGAATAAAAGTTGATTATGTATTGCAAAATTAAACACACCAAAAACAATTTAGTAATTTGGGACAAAATATATTACAAGCAATTTAACATATGCCAGAATTATACTGTAACCTGCATTTCACCTTAGCTTCTTGCTCTGGCAGGAGGCATTATGATGTCACAATTCAGCGGTACTAACTTATTATAATTCAGCAGCTATGTCATTTTCACATCACAGCTGGACTGCAGTGAGGAAATTAGAAGTGGGTTTTTATACAGAGATTACAAGCTCCCATCTTTTATAATTGAGTATGAAACCAATTAAGACGAGAGTATGATACTATCAAGGGAAATCAAGTGAGTAATGTGGCACGTGCTAAGCAGGAGAATACTGGCCACTTGTCTGTCAAATAAACATAATATGCATGCACTGGTGAACAAAAAAAAAATTACACTGCATGGATTTCAAATGCCATAACAGCCTTGTTTTGTGGAGCATATGTCTGGTACATCAATTGTACAAGAATGGAATGTGGACAATACACTTCTTTTGCACATATCTATATCATAATTGCAAGTGTTGGCAAAGCCAGTAGGTCTAATGTTCACAGTTTACTACTCGCATGCAGGCAAAGCAATTAATAAATGCTGATTGCATAAGTTAGTACATTAAGGGGCGAGTTATTTTTTTGCATGTAATTTTTCTTCTTTTATAAAGGAAACATGTTGCACAGTTCAGTAAATTTCCTCAATTTAAAAAAATACATTTGTAATATTCATTTAATTCACTAAGTGGGATAGTCTGTCAATGGGCCTTCAAGCCAGTAGACCCAGTACTAGGCATGGGTGCATGAAACAACTGTTTCTGTGGTGTCTGGTGAATTGAAACATCATTTAGACCATGGATGGCATTGGATTAAATGATAAAATGTGTTTTTTGGGATATTTGAAAAAATTGTCAGCAAACAGTGTATAGGTAGGGTAAAATATTTGATGCCTTTGGAGGATGTGTGTTGTTGTCAAAAGTTTTAGCCCATTTAATTTTCGTTTTTGGCTTTGCTGAATTAGTGCTGTTTCTCCTGTGTTACCATGCCTCTTTTGTCTGGCCATTGTGTGAGTGTGTTTGCCATAGGCCACCATTTGTCTTTGTTCCCAATGCCTGTGGCCAGTGGCCATTTTGTACAGTTAGTGTCCATAGGCCTGCATGTGTTCTTTGTTTTCCAGGCCTCCTCCTTGTTGTTTGACTATGTGGCTGGCGGCCATTTTGTGTAGGCAGCCAGTGATCTTTTATCATAGGCTTGCACATGTTCTTTGTTGTGGCCATGCCTCCTTGCTTGCTGTTTGAACATGTGGTCAGCGGTAATTTTGTGCATCCAGCCAGTGGGCCTTTGCCATAGGCCTGCATGTGTTCTTTGTTTGTTGCCATGCCTCCTTGCTTGCTGTTTGACCATGTGGTCGATGGCTATTATGTTTAGCCAGCCAGAATGCTTTTGCCATAGGCCTGCAAGTGTTCTATGTTTTGGCCATGCCTCCTGCTTGTTGTTTGACCGTGTGGCTGGTGGCCATTTTGTGTGTTATGCTTGAGGCCAAGTAGCTCAATGCTTATACTAAATGTACTGTATGAGCAGCGTTCATCATCTGTTCTTTTTGCATTTATATATTATAATATACCTTTTTTGCATTTTTCATCTTCACTACTCCTTGCTTCCCAAATCCCAGTGGGTTTCTCATGGTAGTCCCTTTTCCCTAGTACATCAGCAATTATATTACATTATTTATTTATTTTTTAATTTCTTGTTGAATTTTTTATTCTTTTTTACTTTTCAAGTTTTTGTAATACTTTTTCAAAAATGTGTCTTTAATTTGTTTACAATAAAAAAATCTACTTTTCTTTTACCATTTCCCTAACATCCAGCATCAACCCCAGGCCTGCTATAGGCGCACATCCGCCCAACAGCATTCAAAATTCAAAGTAACTTTATTCGGTTTCAAAAGAAGACCATAAAAGTTCATAAAATCAGCATAACAATTTTTATTCCAGTGATCTACATACAAACCAGCATAACAAGCAATTCATACACTTTAATTCATTAGGTAGAAAGAGAGAAAAATATACACCTTAAAACAATCTTCTAATAAAAATACAATCTATATTACAAGGCACTTATCACCATTACGCATTAATTTTCTAAGAATTATTCCATTGTCTCCTGCACCTATCTGAGTGCCACATAAAGCAAACAGTTAAATCTGCATGTTGTTGTTGCTCTTTCTTATCCTTCCTGAGTGTTCATGAAAGTTTATGTTGGCATGGTTTTTCGAATGGATACAATGTATTGTTGATTGATTATAGCTTAAGTAAACACACAATACAATATTGTTTGTTTGTACTACTAATTCAATGACAGCATTGCCACGTTTCATTGATGTTCTTGCTGGCTTGTTGGAAAGTGTGTTTTGAGGTGGGGCAGCATTGAAGGACTGGCGGAGGACGGCCGCCAGCAGACTGGTGCGCTGGTGTTGAGAGGCCGGAGGCGCTGGCTCTAGGGCCTGGCGGAGGCCATGGGCAGCTACCTTCTCCTAGTCCAGGGCCACTGGCTATCAACCTGGATCACCTTCAGCATCTGCTGCTGCAGCTGGGCTGCTATATCCTGCTGAGATGGACAATAACCAGGAGTAGCTTGGAAGAAAATAAGACAGATTGTAAACCATTCTCTGTGCAAAAACCTTGTTTCAAATTATGTATTGGGTGGCACAGTAGCAGTACACTGATGGTCCCAGAGGGCCATTCGATTTGATGTGATTATAGTCACAGCCATTGCCTGCACATGCCTCACATAAAATTAAAGGCAAATGGCAAATGCACTGATTGTCTGAAAGTAATTAAGGCAGAATAAACACAGCAGCACACCAGTTTAATCCCTTGCATTCTCATGACGGCCCCCGTCCATCATGCTTCACAGTGGACGTGTGCAGAAGACGGCCAGGGGCTGTCCAATTCCCGCCCACTTTTAAAATCACCTGCACAGCGCGAAAATTAGTGGTGCATGCCAGGGGTTAAAGGTTAAGGATTTCCTAGTAAAAAGTAACTAAACAGACACTTTGTGTGGAAAAATAAAAATAAATTACCTTTAGTTAGTGAGAAAGGCATTATGCAATATGGAGCACAAGTATTCTAATTTAATGAATGGAGGTATGCTAGCTCATCTGGTGCCCAAGTTGTACTCGTTAGTCATACTTTGCTAGTCTCTGCAGTCTTTAGCTGGGGCAGCTATAATAGGCAGTTATATTATTCTAATGGCCCTACTCTACTCCAAAAGTGCTTTCAATTTTGCCCTGAGTACAAGGCAGATGAATAATATGAATGATACATATCACATATAAAATAAATCAATCATGCGGACATCTTGTCCCTCTTAAGTAGACAGTGGGACAAGTGATGTACTGCAGTACAAGGAAAGGATTAAGGAATGGGATATAGCTTTGGCACATTCATCACAGACCATCCCATCACAAAAGTCGAGCAATTATTCATTCATCATTGCATTGTTCTTCTATTATTCTTAACCTTCCCCCTTGGCTTTGATACACACCATTTAAGCTTCACATCTTCTCATCCAGTCTTTCACCATAGAAAACCATCCATCCATATATATCCAATCCAGCCATCCAAACATGGCTCCCAATGAACCTTTCACCAACATCCATGTACCTCCCCATGCATCATTTCACTCATTCACCCATCCTACATTGCCTTTAACCCACCCGAGCATTCCTTTCACCCACCTAGGCAGGCATCCGTTCACCCATACCCTTTTATCCATCCAGACAGGCATCCGTTCACCCATATACGCTTTCATACATCCTTCACCCACCCATGCATCCTATTACCCACCGATATGCATCCTTTTTCTCCCACGCATTCTTTCACTCCTATTACATACATTTCACCCATCCTTTCTCCTTCTATCCTGTTTTCCCTTTCACATTGACCCATCATTGTTAAAGTTAATTTATGAGATTTTGCCTGCTGAGTTGCAGATAGAAGAGGCCATAAATGCTCAACTCCCGCTTTATTTGCTAAAGTGAGGTGTTCACGATTCCGCGCCCTTGCAGTGAGTATATTACTATTTGTCAATAAGCAAGAAATGTGACATACCACTGCCTGTCCCTGCTGCCGCTTGGACTCCCCCTTCGTTGACCATTGCCACATCCCTTTCGCTGGCATTCTCACTGCTGGCTCCGGCACTGGTGGTCTGTGCGGCTAAGAAAAACATTGCAAATTTTAAATGCCACAAAACATCACTATAGTTCTGTTACAGTATCTTCTATCAAGATATCATGTTGGGCATTTTGTTGGTTGGCAATGTTTGAAAAGCCAGATTGTCAAGCCTACCAAAAGCTTTTTGTTATTGAGGGGCAAAGCTATGATGAATCTGAGTTATTGAAGTGCAATGAAAGGGTGCAATAGTTGGGCAAAAAAGGACATAATTGGTCTTGGTTGGCTAATGCAATTGTGCTGTTCTCCTCATACGTCCAGCAATGCTGCAAGGTCATCAGCTGCTGTTATACTATGATAGTAATACACACACAACATTGGGGAGCCCACCATGACCATAGCCACTCTCTTGTTTTACTGTTTAAGCAACAAAAAGGAAGCCTTCTCAGCAAACATGTAGAATACCTTACGTGGGCATGCAATCTTCACAGTGGACTACCTGACCTAAAATGGGTTCTCTGAGTCTTAGAGTACCACCTGTCTACAAGATATATAAGGGGTGAGGGAAAGCTTACTAACAAATCAGAAGAAAGGAAACGACAGACAGGCTAGTACGGACAGTTTAAAGTCAAGTACAAAAACTTTAAATATATAAAATTAGTAGATTGGATAATGCAGAGAGAAGGAGAATCTAGGATAGAATGAAGAGAAGTTAGACAAAAATGAGAAGAAGACAGGCACATTAAAAAGGAAAATGTATTCTAAACATGGAAGAGTAAAAGTTAGGGAAGAATAATAATAACAACAGGAGGAATTAATGGGGCCAGCAGAGCCATCTGCAGCGCCTCTTGTGAGGGCACCTTTAGCTCTCTTACCCACCTCAATGGTTTCACTCTAGCCTCTGGATGCTGAGGTAAGAAATAAACAAAATTAAATTAAAAAAGAGTAGTGGTACAGTTAGAAATCTCCCCCAAAATATTTTGACAAAGAAAGGCAGACGCAGTAACATTGAACATTTCTAAATCAGATCTCCTCATTGTATCGTGGACCTATTTCTAATTTCCATAAACTAACCCTATTCCAAATCTTCTAACCTACATTTTGGAACTACTAATAAATTGGAATGAATGATCTTTGCTTCTCATTTAATTCTCACCTCCCTTTGATGGACCCACTCAGTCTGCATACAGCACATCACTGGGAAATTGCCTGGGGTTGGGACTGTATGAGCTTCAAAAAGAAAGGCACAGAGAAGTGAGAGAATGCTAAATCACTAATAAGGACCACTATCCTATTGACAGGACTGAGGATTCTCTGCATTATGTCTTAAATAATCAGCCCAAGCGAGCACCAAAGAGTAGGATTAGGTAGCGCCATCGAGCACCTGTCTATATGATGATCACATAATATTTGTAACATAAACTTCACTTATCTGAGTGCAAGCATGCAGCATGCTTGCTATTTTGGGTAAAAATATTAGCTTAGAACAAAATAATTAAATAATTATTACTCACCGAGCCCCGCAACCTCCACACCCAGCAGGTCGAGCCGGTCCTGTTCCCTATCAAGGATGTCGGTCCACCGGTGCATAAGCTGCAGCTGGGTTTGCTGGACCCCAGAGCTGCTGCAAACAGCATGGCGGACCCGCTCCCAGTGTTGCCAACACTCCCGAAGCCCATATATGCTGCCAGGCCTGTTGCCAGGGTGGAGGGGAGGTGGTGCTGCACATAAAAAATGAGCGCAGCCAACTCCACCTCAGAAACAATGGCTTGGGGCTGCACCCCCTTTGCAGTGCTGTTGACCGTAACGTAGGCGGCTGGAGCTACAGGTGGTTTGGTAGGGCCTGGGGCTGCCGCTCCCCTTCTGTACCATGTCACTGGGTGGGGAAAGTAAAAAGCGAAAAATCTAAAAAGTACAAAAGTCACGCAAAAGTTTGAAAAAACATAAAATACACAAAGACACACAATAAGATAATAAATAAAAAGGAGGGATGGATACGTTTCAGAGGGGTAGGAATAAATTGATTAAGAAGGGATTCAAAAAGTAGGCCCCAGCACCATAAACAGAGACAAAACGAGATAGCCACACCCATGCGAACTGTGTGGTGTGGTTCCTGCATGATTTCTGGCACGAGAATTCACTTTGCGTATGACGTAAAACATCACGCGAACTGGTGCAGCGAGCATTTTCGCTCACTCATGGAACTCTGCATTGTGCCGCAGAGTTTTTATAACACTCCGAGGAGTTTGAGTAGCATGACTACACAAAGTCTGTCTAGTAATTAGTTGATTGTGGGGTATGCGTACTTCCTGTCCCTCACGACTATTTTGTGTTGTTGCCATCTCCAAAATAAAATGCATACCAAAAAAATGTAAACGTCCACCAAAAGCCATCGACTCATCCAAAAATAGGACAGACAACCAAGCTAGGCAATGCCTCAAGGAGTCTCGTCCAAATGAGCTAATATCTCCAGATGATTGACCCAAAGCCCCTTTCTACATAATATGTTGCATAATATTTGTGGTGCTGACATGAGGTCTTGTCAGACCATGATAGCTATTTAGAGCGAGACTGTTTCAAGTCAAGTCAAATAACTTTATTCGGTTATTCGTAGTAACAACCATAAAAGCATATTTCATTAAACATACATTAACACATACATTCAAAAAGATTTTTTTAAAAAGCAACATAGAACAAGAAAGTCACAAGCAGAATATACTATAAAAATATAAATAATTATTATTAGCTAAAAATATATCTATCACTAGCACCGTTACCCCTCCATGGTTTTCCTAAATTTAAGTGCTAGTTTTAAAAAGCTGCATACAAATAAAGTGCAATCACAACTTAACAGCTGAAGGTAGTAAAGTGCGGGTCTGATTTGTGCAAAGTTAAATTTTTTGAGGCAAGGTTATAAGTATAGCCTCCGTGGTACAGTGTAGTAGGGGCAGACTGTTAGAAATGGGATTCTTGGTTCGGTAAGGTATGCACCTAGGCCAGGCTGGAGCCACTACTCTGGTCAGGGTAAGCTAAGGTGCTAAGTACACACTAAAAGATAACCTGTGTTCACCCTCTGGAAGCTTGGCACAGAGCAGCCAGTTTTATCTAAAGAGACAATGTGTAAAGTATATGTGCAACACACACACATTAATACAATGAATACACCGCTAAAAGACTTCACAAAGGTCTAGAAAAAAGAGAATATTTGTCTGAGCAAAATTAGACTAAAATGATAACAATATAATCAATAGAAGTCAAAATATGAATTTTTAAAGATTAAATGCAAAAATAGTACTTAGAAGTCATTAGCGGTCAAAAGGTACTTGAGGCCACGAGGGACCGTTGCACATCCAAAGTTCAGGCTGACCGTGCTGGAGGGCATGATTGCTATGTGCCCCACACAGGGCCAGCTAAGAAAATACCTTGGATGTAGCAAAGCATTGATATGGAGGGCACGATGCGTCAATCTTTTCCACTCAGTCTGGCCGCTGCGTCGTCCTTGAGCTTCACTGAAGTGAAGGCAATGCTCATCCTCGAACTGTGCAGAGCGTCGTAGTCTGGCAGCGCAGACTGTAGAACCACTGTTGTTGAACAGCCTCTGCATCAGCGTCGAAGGGCAATGCCTCAGTTCCAACCAGCACAGTGGTAACGTATGTTGGTTTTGTAGAAAAGAGTTGCTAAGCCACCTCTGAGGCCCAGAACTTGGTGAGAGTATGTCAGGCAAGGGTACTACTCACAGAAGGCAGAGTCCAAAAGCAACAGCAGAACTGCAGGACATCTTTTGTGTTTCTGAGACTTCAGAAAGCAGGAAGCAAGCCCTTGGAGATCACTTGGAGGGAAGGCAGAGTCCAGCTCTACTGAGGCAGAGTCAGAGAGCAGCAGGGCAATAAACAGAAAAGCAGTCCAACCAGAAAAGCAGCACAGTTGAGTCTTAAGCAGCACAGCAGTCCTTCTGATAGAGGTTCAGTTCAAAATCCAGAAGTGTCTGATTTGATGGGGTCACAGACCCAGTACTTATACCCAAAAGTGCCTTTGATCTGGGAGGTGGCTTCAAGGCAGTTCTCCCAAGTGCACAAGTATCCCTTTCAATGCAGTCATGTCTGCCACAGCCTATTCAAGTGGAGTGTTAGCCCCTCTCTTCCATCCTGCCCAAGTATTACCATCAGAATGCTGATGTATGCAGATGGGTACTCAGCCACACCTATCCTTCCTGTTTTGTGGTTGTCTAGAGGGTATGACAAAAGTGGAACTGACATCCCGCCCACACATGTATTGGAGTCAGGCTGCAAAGCATAAAGAGTTATAAGCACAAAGAAATGTCCACTTTCTAAAAGTGGCATTTCTAAAATAGCAATGTAAAATCCAGCTTTACCACAAAATAGGATTTATCATTACCTTTCTAAAGATATGAAACACTGATTTAAGTACTCTTTTCTAATCAGGAATTATAGTTTAAAAGGGTTTTAAGGAATTCCCAATGCTAGCCTGTGAGAGAAGTAGGCCTTACAGTAGTAAAAAAATAATGTAGCTGTTTGTCACTACCAGGACATGTAAAAAATAAAAGTACATGTCCTACCTTTTACTTATACATCACCCTGCCATTAGTTCTACACAGAGTCTACCTTAGGAGTGACCTATGTGTAAAAAAATGGGAGTTTAAGACTTAGCAAGTAATTCAAATGCCAAGTCGAAGTGGCAGTAGACTGCACACACAGGCCCTGTAGTGGTAGGCCTGATAGAGGTTTGGAAGGCTACTTGTGTGAGTGGCGCAATCAGTGCCGCAGGCCCACTAGTAGCATTTAATTTACAGGCTTTGGGTATTTTGTATACCACTTTATAAGGGACTTACAAGTAACGTAAATATGGTAACCAGGTGTGAACCAATTGTTCGAAGTTTAGAGAAAAGAGCACATGTTCTTTACTACGGGTTAGCAGTAATAAACCAATTAAAGTCCTAAAGCCAACAAAAAGAGGGCCAGAAAAATAGGAGACTGAAGGCAAAAGGTTTGTGGTAACCCTGCAAAAAGGACCATTTCCAACAAAGGAACATTTATTGCACATAATTTGGAAAGCTACTTTGGATAAAGCTGGTAGGGAAAGGATCGAAGGCTCACCTGGCCCTTGAGCATGTGCTAAACCCAAACCAAAGATCATTTCAAATAGTATCAAGCTAGATAAGGCATCATGGTCCAGATGTAGGTAAGTTAATTTTACCGATTCATAAATACCGAATTTTACCGATTCAGTATTTATGAATCGGTAAAATAGAAGGGGGGAGATGTAGGGCAGATCGGTAATTGAATTACCGATTCTGTAGGAATCGGTATTTACCGAATCGGTAAATACCGATTCGGTAATGCCCATTGATTCCTATGGGCATTGAAGCCCATAGGAATCAATGGAAATTACCGAATCGGTATTTACCGATTCGGTAAATACCGATTTTTGCAAGGGTGCAGGGGGTGTCACTTTGACACCCTCTAGCACCCCGATTTAAAGCATGTGTGACATGTGGCACACAGACATGCCCTAAGGGCATGTCCGTCTGTCACATGCCATAGGTGTGCATGCACCCCCCTGGGGCCTCATTTATGAGGCCCCTTGCGCCATCGGAACTTCACTTTTCATGAAGTTCCGTGGCGCAGAAGCCAGCGTGGTATTTATCAGGCAGCAGTACGCCAGTTTTTGTGGCGTACTGCTGCCTGATAAATATCAGTCCCTGTAACGCAGTGTTCTGCGTTAAAGGGGCGTGCAATGGGTGTTGCTGGGGGCGTTCCCAGCAACATCCATGGCCTTTTGACACTGCCCCAGATTTACGAGAAATCGTAACTCTGAAGCAGTGCCAAAAGCTTACGCCTCCCCAGGGGAGGCGTAAGGGAGGCGCAACAGGGAGAAATGTCTTTATTTCTCCTCGTATTTCCTTTTTCTATGTGTGCTGCATTCTGCAGCACACATAGAAAGAGGAAAAGCCTCTTGTGATTATTTTTGTACAGTAAGGTTTCCCTTCCTGTACAAAAATAATCTTCCCCGCAACGCAGGCACCCTTGCGCCATTGTGCAAGGGTGCCTGCGCTGGCGCAGGCAGCCCATTGTGCGCTGGCGCAGGGAAAAGGACAGGAATGCGCCGTATCTTATAGATACGGCGCATTTCTGCCCTTTTCTTTTGCCGTAGGGAAGCGCAGCAGGAAGGCCTGCTGCGCTTCCCTACGGCAAAAAGTCATAAATGAGGCCCCAGGTAAGTAAGTGTTCACATTTTTGCGCGTGTATTGCCCATGTATGAATGTATATCGTTATGATTATGTGTATGCATGTCATATCTATGCTGACCACCCTGCTTGTGGAAAGTACTTAAAGCGCACGCTTTCGTCTTCTGTCTCCTTCCTTCACCCCCATAAATATAAATAAATGTGAAAGTTAACTTTTAAGCCAAGCCATTTGCTTGCTTTTTTCCTGCAACACGATTATATACGCACATAGGTTTGAGGAATGTGCTATCTCGCAGTAGGTTCAAAATCTAAGCATTTCCGCCTGCATGGATTTCCGACTTTTTTCTAACTCTCTACTACAATTATTTCTATACAGGATGTTAAAGTGCTCTGAACACCCCTTTCGTGGCCCAGAGCAGCAGGCAGCGTCTGGTGGGTGTGGGTGGGGCCTCTGTATCTCTCTGCAGGTGACTGCGCTGCGATTGTTTATCTGACACCTAAGAGTAATGTGAAACCACAAACGGTACCTGACCCTTGTTCTGACATATTCATTGATGAACTTGTCAGCATGTCCTTAAGTGACTTCTTACTTTTGTGGTAACATGAGCTATGTTTGTATACTACGTCTTCCTCATTTTCTGTTGGCTATCCAGACTAATATAATTTCAGGTGGTGTAATCTTTTTTATTTTTGTCGGTATTTTGTATTGCTCTCGCATACGTCTCTCTCATTCATCTAGTTAGTACAAATGTTTTAATTTTAAATATAGTTCAGGTTTATTTCTGGTCAGTATTTAAATCTTCAACACGTGCTTTAATGTGCTGTTCTTCGCTCCATACCCACTATTTGCATAATAGTTTAATAGTGTTTCATTTTGTGACACAGAGGCGCTACAACAGTGGCCAAGTAGTACTATTGGAGCAACCTAACGGCAGTCCCTTTGCCCCACAGTGGTACGGTGGAGGTGAGTGTATTTACAAGTGTTGATGTGAATGTTGCACAGTTCTAGTCAAACTGGTCGCACTCCCATGGAAGATTTATTTGCCCACACAACATGCTTAATGCAGTGCTCGGTGGTAAATGTTTTGATGAGCCACACCACTCCACATTCGTGGAGTGATGTGGCTCACTGGTTAGAGGCGGCAGACCCGGAAGCAGGAGTCGGCCCGGGACCAGGGTTCAATTCCCGACGTGGCAGGGTCGTGGACCAGGGTCAGCGGACTCGATAATTCTAGCCTCGGTGCCTACTCTAACCAGGGGTCCCACTCGGCAACTCTGGGCATTAGCTTGCCTAATCTCCACAACGGCCCCATCAACGCCGGGGATGCCTGGCTCCACCTTGGGGACTCCCAGTAGGGACCATCCCACAGGGAAAGCCAGGACGGGTTCCCCAGCGGTATACCGCGCCAGGATACTCCGGTAGTAGTTGTGCGCGTTACAAAACAGCATATAACATATAACATAATTGTACACACATTCCAGTCAACCGCATAAACCAGGGTCACACTTTTATTTTCAAAATGGTAAACAATTAAAAGCTTTGTAAAAAAACACAGCTCATTAAGTTCCAGAGCACACACACTTGGATTTCAAACAAATTAGAGCCTGAACTCTAGGGCTGAACATAAAATGAAGCATTGCTTAGTGTGATGCATCCACCCGTCTGTCACATGGTTATATAATAGTGGGGCTATATTATGCCTCGATTAAGAGTGCCTAGAGGAGGTGATATTTAACACACTTGCTGGAAACAGATATGCCCGGGTACAGAATTTAAAGTCAATCAATCAAGGGGTTTAAAGCGTGCTACTCACCCGTGAGGGTCTCAAAAGCATGGGGCTGGGGTGGTGCAGCTCTGGTTCAGCCGAAGAGCCCGGTCATGAGGCTCTTCCTGGAAGTGTCCAGAGTAGGGGAACATCTGATGTTGACTGGGAGCTCGTTCAGGCTTTGGCTGCGATATAGGAGAAGGCTCTTCCACCCGCTCTGATTCTGGGGATGCGTGGGGTTTCTGCTACGGCGGGGTCGGTTGAGAGAAGATTCCTTTTGGGTACGTGAAAGGAGACTCTTTTGTTGAGCTATTTGGGTCCGTTGTTGTGAAGGGATTTGTAGGCATGGGTGAGTAGCTTGAAGGTCACTCTCTTCTCAACAGGGAGCCAGTTGAGGTCTTTCAGGTGTTGAGTGATGTGCTCATGACATGGGATGCCGAGGACGAGTCAGGCCACAGTGTTCTGGATGGTCTGGAGCTTGTCTAGCAGGGATTTGTTGATTCCGGCATATAGGGCATTTCCGTAGTCCAGTCTGCTTGTTACGAGTGTGTGGGTGACGGTCTTGCTGGCTTAAGGGGGATCCACTTGAAGGTCTTGCGGAGGATTCGGAGGGTGTAGAAGTAGGTGGAGGCGACGGCATTGATCTGTTGAGTCATGTGAGGGAGGAGTCGAGTATGATGCAGAGGTTCTGGGCGTGGCCTGTGGGGGTGGGGGGTGCGGAGGGCAGATGGCCACCAGGAGTTGTCCCAAGCTGAGGGGGTGGGTCCAAGGACGAGGACTTCTGTCTTCTCCGAGTTGAGTTTCAAACAGCAGCTGCTCATCCAAGTTGTGACGTCCTTCATTCCTTCTTGGAAGCTGAGTCTGGTGGTTTCAGGGTCCTCTGTGAGGGAGAGTATGAGCTTGGTGTTGTCGGCATAGGATACAATGCTGAGTCCACGCTGTCTGACAATGGTGTAGAAAAAGGGTAGGGTCGATGTCGACCAAGAACCTTCAAGTATTGCCTGGCGTTAGACGTCTTTCATACCATTCAAGATTATCAATCAAAGAGGCAGGCGCTGGAGACTGGAAGGCAGGAAACAGGAGTTTATTCAGACGGAGCAGAACACGTCAAATCAGACAACAGGGTATCTTCTCGAGGTGCTCTATTCGCATCTCTGAGGCCTGGCCTCTTATACACAGGTTTATGGTCTTTATTGCAGTTTATTACATGTGGCACATTCTTGCAAATACTTTGATGTACGGAAAGACATCCTCGGAATCCCTGCTCCATGCCCGTTCCCACACACATTTACAGTAGAAGTCCCCACCCCGGTCTCAACAGGTGATGACTGTCGCGCAGCTGGACATTCCCGCCGATTCCCGGAATGTGTGCGGCTGATCGGATCTCATGGGGTGGGGGTGTTAGGGGGCATTGAGGCTTTATGGGGCACAGACGGCGAAATATTGGCCGCAAACTACATTTCCCAGCATGAGGTGCGCCGCGCACGACGTGATCGGATTGTATCCGGGTCACGTGGGCGGAAACGCATATTGCTGGTGGAGTCGGGCAGGACGCTGCCGATTATTCTTGCCCTGCGGTTCCCGTGATGTGAAGCAGAGTTCCTGGTGCGGTAAGGGTGTTGTTACACCGAGGATCCGTTTTGTCTCATCCCCTGAGTCAGCATCAGGTGGTGTCCGGACTTCTATTGCGTGCACCAGGATTGGGCACGGTTGATATGTATTGGATGCGGTCGGACTGGTAACTCTGCAATCTGGTTATAGCAGTCTGTGACTATACTCTTGTCTTTCTTGGTAATGTTGAGACTGAATCTGGGGACTTTGAAGTTGATGCCAGGCATCTAAGACGCATCACTGTTCTTGCTGAAGGAACATGATGAATATGTACATTGGATCCTTATAGGTGCTTTCTTTCCCTTCGTTGGCGGGCTTTACAAAACCGGCTGGTTTGTGAAGTTCATGCGAGGGAGAGAATCTTGGTGGCAAGAAATGGTATTGACTTTTAGCCATCATAAGAAAATCTGAAATAAGCTTGATTATTATTTCTGAATTGTGGTGAAGAAAATGTTTACCTCTAGTTTGGCATGGTGCACAATGTCATAAGAAACGGAACCAAAGTATTAGAGGTTTTGTGGAGGAGAAAGAAGATAAAGGATTTCTCTTCTTTAATCAGAGAGACTGATCTCATGGTTATGAACAAACTGAATTTCAAGTGAAGTTACATGCTCTTTTTGGCTGAGGTCAAAGAAAAGGTGTTATTGATACATGCAGTTGTTTTAACCTTTGCCTGCTGTTTTCTTTTCTTATATGCAGGAGTGTGTATGGTTAAAGAGGTTTCTTTCGGCATGAAAGGTATTTAGGTTTCTCCATCAGTTAGGATATATGTGCTAAGTATCTTATATAGGATCCTTACGTATTCTGTTGTTTTTACTGCTTCATGACCAGGAAAGATACTATGTACACTCCTTCTGCATACCTGTTTATTGTATTTTTCTTTACAGGTTAGTAACGTAGAATTGTGTATTTAATATAGAAAGGAAGGATTAAGGAGTCAAGCTAATTATCCATTCTGTCTTGTGTCTTCTGACAGATCTCCCTCCCCGCTGTCCCCATCCTTTCCTTCCTTGCTATTCACAACCTTCCCTCGCTTGACCATCTATAAGTCTGCTTATTGTGTAAATGCAGATTTAGGGCGGTTGAGAGGTGGATACCATTTGAGCATCGCTTCAATCCAGTGGAGTCGTATTGGCCTGGAACAGGGGGCTTTGATCAGTTGTAGATCCTTTGAGGAGAGAAGCTTCCTACTGTATGGGGGCAATACACTGCATCCGCAGGGCCAGGTGGCGGCCTGTGAATGAGCAGGACAATCGGGCACAGGGGAAAAGGGGGGTTTATCAAAGGATACAAGATCATGAAAGGGATGGAGGGAGGTGTTTAGCTGGGAACGGGATGTGGCTCAGAGGTAGGGTTGCGCTGAAGGGGAGGTTTATGGCCCAAGCATGTGAGAGCGGGGGCTATCAGCGTGCAGGGGGATGCTTGCAAGGTTAGAGGGGGAGAGAGAGAGACGCGCTGGCTAGCGGCAGTGGGCAGAGAGGTCATGGCATTCAAAATGGCTGCTACTTACGCGCACATATGAGCCTGAAAAGGGACAAGATGGCGCCGATAATGTTGATGTCGCAAACTAGATTTTAACAGTCCTCCCTTTTCAACATATCTAGCCAGCTTGTCAGTCCACGTCTATCCCCATTATATTCCTAACCTCGACATCGTACAATGCTTTCATGCGTTCTTTTTCAAAGTCCAGAGTCTTAGGGCAGATACAGTTTGCACATAGTGAACACAGGGGTGGCAAGCATTAAATACCCAGGCAGAATCCACATATTATGACAATCGGTATCAGTATGATCATAAATAACCTCCACCCCCAGTTCTTCACGGTACTCCAGAACCAACCCCCAAGCGACCATCCTTCTTGTTCCTGGTGAACTTCTGAGGAAAGTCTGTGAAGGTGCTCAATGGCTTTGTACACTGAGGGTGAATTGTCCGGTATGTAAGTGCAACAGCTGGACCCAATGATACGGCATGCTCCTCCACGATCCGCTAGAACCACATCTAGAACAAGGCGGTTCTGAAGAGCCACCAGGCGGACCGCCTGAAGCTCGGCTGTATTGTTTGTGAGGATGCCAGCTGTAATGTTCATTGTCGTCTCAACTGCCTGGGTCAAATGTCGGATGGCACGGCTGTTCGCCATCGGACCCCAGAGTGGAACAAGTCCCTTCAGAGCGTCCAAGAACTGTGCTCCAGTGGAGTCGGCTTGTTCAATGTCTTTTGCTTGCCTTTGTCGGTGATGGTTTGCTGGAGCCACATAGGTCGGAGGAAGGATGAAGGCAATGTAACAGGTACCCCCCCAGCCTTTGGGGAGCCAGGTGTAGGCTTTTGTACCACAAACAAAGTACATATTAGGAGAAGTGACAAAAGAGGGTGGATCTGTTGAGTCCAAAGTTTTGGTGATGCGGCAAGCGCTGTGGCCTACCAGCTGTGTCCCAAGCCCTTCAATGCACATAAGGCCTGAGACATTGACGACAGATAGGGCCACAGTCAGGGTGGCAGCTGTTCGTTTCCGGAGGTAGGAGAAGGTGGGTCTGGTCGGGTTGTTGAGCACCTGCATTTCAATCCGTTCTTTGACAGGGATGTCCATATGAACAGAGTCGTTGGATGTCAGAGGGCAAAAGTGTGCAGCAGTTCTCCCTGTTTTGTTCTGCCAGACCTCATGAAAGAAATGTGTCATAGTTCTGCTGGAAGTGGCATTATCCCTGTAGCTTTCTTGCAAGAGGATCAGCCAAGCAAGGCAGGAGCCGTGAACGGAGAAAGGTGAAGGGATGAAGGGGATGGAATGTCCAGTGGCGTGGGGTAACAACCCACAGATCCAGCAGTTGGTGGCATTGGTGGCAAGATTGTGCTGGTGCAGCAATTGCATGAAGGAGTTGTTCCAAAACTCCTTACGTCTTTCTCGGAGTTGAGGTGAAAGGGAGACCAGGTAATGTTCTCCCTTTCACCCTTTCATTGTGGTAGGCTGTGCAGTGGTCAGGAATGTCTTATGAGCTGGTGCGCTCTCTTCCACGATCCAGAGGGTGGTCATGAGGAGGAGGCAAAAGAGAAGGGCGATAGAGAGAGCAATAGCCTTTGAGCTGTGGATTTTGTCAGTCTTTGGGTTTCTGTAGTGTGTTTTCGGATATCCGGTTGCTTCCCTCAACTTCGCGTCGGGGGCTTCCATCATCGTCATATTGGGCGCTTCCATCATCTTCAAGGCGCTCGGTAGCGGGCAGAACACAAACTTCGTTTGGCTTCTCTCCTGGCAGCCTTAGTAGTGTTAGGCCACCACTCTTGAGAATTGTAACTTAGTCAGTGGTCTGCTTAGCCGAAGCTCCCTCCTTTCGTCGCAGGTTATACCCTTCTCTGGATGGCACAGTGGGATCGGGAAATTCTGTTAGTTTAAGCGTCTCTTTATCAGGGTAGCAGCTCAGGGATGGTCGATCTTTGTTCAGGAGCTCTTCTTGGGTGTTCACGTCTTCGGTCGTCGTCAGGGTTGAGGAGATCTTTTTACAGTGGTGTGCATGTAGCCAGTTCCGCTTGCCTTCCACTTGAAGAGCTGTACGGGTGGCGATCAAGACTTGCCAGGGTCCCGTCCACCGAGGTTCCAGACTCTTTGCGCGCTGGAAATTTCGGACTAGCACAAAATCACCGGGTTGGATGTCATGTCCGGGGCCCCTGGAAGCATCAGGAATGGCATGCAGCACCTGTTGATGGATAACAGACAGTGTCTTAGTCAGATTGTACAAATAGTCAGACATTAGGACGTCCGGGACGTCGTGAATGGAAGTTGGTTTTGGTGCAGACCAGACGCTCATGGGCCGGCCGAAAACGACCTCGTAAGGTGTCAACTGGTGTTTGGTGGGGGTGGAACGCATTGATAGCAATGCCAGTGGGAGCGCGTCTGGCCATTTTAGTCCCGTGGTAGCCACTATTTTAGCTAGTTTGAGCTTCAGTGTGGCATTATGTCGCTCAACTAGTCCAGCACATTGGGGGTGGAAGACTGCATGAAATTTTTGTTTTACACCCAACCCCTTCAAGATGAGTTGGATAACTTCGGCTACGAAGTGGGGGCCATTGTCGCTCCACAAAATTCGACAAAGGCCGTAACGTGGGAAGAATTCTTTCAGTAGTACCTTTGCAGTGGCAATGGCAGTGTTGTAGCGAGTTGGATAGGCTTCCACCCACTTGCTAAAGGCGCACACGACAACAAGTACATATTTCAGGCCTTGGCATCTTTCTAATTGGATGTAGTCCATCTGCAGGACTTCGAATGGGTGATTGGGAACCCCAAACCCTCCCCGTGGTACTACAGTTCCTTTCCCAGGGTTGTGTTGCAGGCACATCAGACATTGTTGGACCAGACGTTTAGCAGAGTCTGCGATCTTGTCATTGTGCCAAACTTTAGAGACAAGTTCGGTCATAGGGGCAGGTCCTATGTGTGCAGGAGTGTGTGCCATGGTCAGTATGGGGATCAGGTATGAATTGGGTAGCAACCATTTGTTCATGTCTTTTGTCCGCCAGCAGCCTTCATCGTCTTTCAGTCCCACCCGTCCCCATTCAGTCAATTCGTGTGATGAGCTGGCCATTTGGATGTCTCTAATAGTCTCCCTAGGGTCCGTCCATTTTTCTGCTTGTGACCTGGTCACGTACATGCGCGTCGTTGTCCTATTTTCAGCTGTGGTTCGGGCAGTGATGTCGGCCAGTGCATTTCCCTGCCCAATGATGTCTGTCACCTTTTTGTGTGCCTGGCATTTGATTACTGCAAGTTGCTTGGGAAGGAGGACCGCTTCAGTCAGAGCAGAGACTAGATCTCCGTGTAAGATGGGTGTGCCGTGTGAGGTCAGGAATCCCCTCTCCTTCCATAGGAGCCCAAAATGATGGACCACCCCGAAGGCATACTGGCTGTCGGTGTAAATGTTTGCTGTGGTACCTGCTGCTAGGATACATGCTCGTGTGAGGGCAATCAGTTCTGCTGCCTGTGCAGATCGTTGTGTGATGCGGGCTGTCTCTACTACAGTTCGGGCTGTGGTAACTGCATAAGCAGCTGAGGAGGTGCCATCGGGGAGTTTGATGCAAGAGCCATCCACCCACAGCTCTCCGTCAGGGTCTGAGAAGGCTGTGTCTCTGAGGTCAACCCTACTCCTAGTTTGCTCGTCCGTGAGGGTCACACAGTCATGTATAGGGGACACATCGGGGTCGTTCTCAGGTAGGGGCAACAAGGTGGCCGGATTCAGCGTGGTGCATCTTTTCAGGGTGATGTGGGGTGCAAGCAGAGTCAGTTCATACCCAGTCAGTCGTGCACTAGTCAGATGTTGTGTCTTAGTCTGGTTCAGGAGGGTGTCGACCGCATGGGGTACAAGCACAGTGAGGGAGTTCGAGAGTACGATCCCCTCACTTTGTCGGATAGAGATAGCAGCGGCAGCTACGGCTCGAAGGCAGGCAGGCAAAGCTCTGGCTACGGGGTCAAGAGTGGCAGAGAAGTACGCGCATGGGCGTTGCTTTGGGCCAATGGACTGGGTCAAGACAGACAAAGCGCATCCCTCCCTTTCGTGAGTGTAGAGGGAGAAGGGTTTTGTGTAATCGGGGGTTCCTAGGACGGGGGCTGAGCAGAGGGCATCTCGTAGTTCTATGAAGGAGGATTGGCACTCAGGGGTCCAAGGGAGCGGGAAGGGGACATCTTTAGCCAGCAGGGAAAGCAGTGGTTTCACAATGAGGCTGAAATTTGGCAACCACTGTCAGCAGAAGGAAGTGAGGCCTAGCAGGGAGCGGACTTGTTTCTGTGTTTTAGGGACAGGAGTTTCGAGAATGGTCTGAATTCGATCGGGGGTAAGCTTTCTCCCGTCTTTGGACAAGAGGTGGCCTAGATAAGTGACCTGGGATTGGCAGAATTGCAACTTCTTCTTGGAGACCTTGTGGCCATTTTCCGCAAGGAAGTGCAGGAGTTGGATGGTGGCTGTGACTGCAAGTGGAGTGGTGTCGGCCGCCAAGAGGATATCATCAACGTACTGTATCAACACCACTCCATCGGGTAACTGGACTGCGTCCAGTTGTCTCTTGAGGGCCTGGCTGTAGATGCTGGGACTTTCAGTGTAGCCTTGGGGTGCTCAACAGAATCTATACGAGCGGGCTTTTAGGGTGAAGCCGAAGAGGTATCGGCTGTCTGGGTGAATGGGGATAGAGAAGAAAGCGTTCTTGAGATCAATGACAGTGAAGGTGGTGGCAGTGGAAGGAATCAGAGTCAAAATAGTGGTGATGTCTGAGACTATGGGGTACTGAGGTACAATTACTTTGTTGACCTCTCGTAGGTCGATGATGAAGCGGTACGCTTTCTCATCTCCTTCACCTTGCTTCTTTATAATGGGTAGGATCGGGCTGTTGCAAACATTGCTAACTACTTCCTCTACCACTCCTGCATCTATCAGGGACTGGATAATCTTTACCAATGCCTTCTCGCCCTCGGGCGATATCCGATATTGTTGAAGTTTTGGGAGTATTGCGTCCTGTCGAACAGTTATGTGCACTGGGTCGATCATCATGCGTCCTACGTCCGAGTCAGTCTTGGCCCACAGATATGGAGGTAGAGTGTCAAGTAGGGACGAGTCAGCGTCAGAGATTGAAAACATGCGTCGGGAGGGACAAAGTCTGAGCAGAGCCGGGTTATCGTACAGAAAGACCCGAACTCCATCTTGCGAACACCTAATGGTAGCTCGGAAATGCTTCAGTAAGTCAAGTCCCATAATGGCATCAGGGGTGTTGGATGAGAGTAAAAACGTTGTGTCAGTGGTGTTATTTTCTAAGTCAAAGGAGATCGGTGTGGACAAGGGATTAGTGGAGGGCGTTCCATCGAAACCTATCGATGTTACAAGTGAGCCAGACAAGGGTGCCCTTGGAATCAGTCGTTTAGATAACGCACTACGTGTTGCGCCAGTGTCTACCAGAAATGGAGACTTCGTACCCAGGACCTTAGCGGTGACATAAGGACCTTGCTGGTCAACATAGAGCTCGACTGGATCCCTCCCTTGCCCTTGGCAGTCCTATGCGAAGTCGTGAGTGTCGTCGCAGTCAGACTGTTGGTACTGGTTCTGTCGGGGACGGTCAAATGTGTTCGGTCTGCCTGGCCTGTCGTTATTGGTGTCATTCATGGATCCTCGTCCCTGTCCTCTATTTCTTGGTCCACCCGCTACATCTCTGGTGTCCCTATTCTTATTCATTTCTAACAGGACCGGACACTGGGATTTCCAATGGCCGAATCCCTTGCAAAATGCAAACTGGTTCTCATCAATATCTTTACGTCCAACATAGGTTGTGGGTGTACGGTCTTTAGGGGGTGGAGTTCTAGGAGCATTCCACTGGTAATTTCCCTTGTACTGCTCTCGTCCTATAGTCACCCCTTGCAACTGTACAATCATCACCCTCTCCTTCAAGTCCTTTTTCTTTTTCTCGGTCGCCCTATTGTTTTCATTTTTCTGATGCTCATAATACTGGGCCATCTGGAGGATAGCCGCAGGTTTGGAGGCCGTCCAACTACTCTCGCTAGCCTGTAGTTTCTGAGAGACCTCCTGTGATAGACCTTTAATTTATTTATTTATTTATTTATTTATTTATAAAATTTCTAGAGCGCACAAATACCTTACGGTGTCTCGGCGCTAGAGTTCGTTAAGATTGCAGAGAGCTCCTACATAACTTACTGGTTGAAAAGCCACGCTTTAACATAGTTCTGAACAAACAGATGGTGTCCGGTTGCAGTGGTTATGTCCTGGCCGCTGTAATCGGAAAACACCGTTTCGAACCAGGAGTCTTCCTGGGGTTTCTGGTGGCAGGCCGTTACTATCGACCAGTCCACCTTCTTTTCTGGGATCAGGGTTTTCAGTTTCTGTACAATTTTGTCTGGGAGTTATAAAATGGATTTCAAAGGTTTCTGTCCAGGCTATCGTTGTCTGTCTATGCCATCGAGTTGTGACCAGGTATGTCCGAACAGCTCAAGGTGGTCGACTTTCCGGATTTGCTTCCACACATCAGCTGGCAGACATAACCCGAAAAACAAATGGATGTCAGCTAGGGTCATAATCGTTGAACCTAAGGCTGTACCTAATTCAGTGTAGAAGGCAGTGGGGTTTTTCCGTAAATCAGGCAGAGATTTTCGGAACGTCAGAATATCTTGCTGATCCCATGGTTGGTAGACCCAGTTATAAACTACCCTCCCTTTCGCATCTTGATGGTTAACATTATCGTGCGTTCCCAGACCTCGTGGGGGAACCCAGTAGGGAGCGGCCTCCCTTATAGGCATCATGGCATTAGCTTGTTCTATTCGAGGTTCGGTCGCTACAGGAATCGTAGTTTTAGTTTCCAACCCCTGTTCAGTGAGGTGGCGGAAAACCTCAACCGTACGCGCGAGGAGGTCCGTCACGTCACACTCGCTCTCGTCCCCAATGTCAACCTTTCTATACAGAGTCGTTAAGCTTTCGGGACCTTTGTCTCGGTATCGCTCCTCATAAGCATTTAGGGTATGGTAACAAAATCGCACGACAAAGTGTCGTCTGTGGCTCTCAGCATATGAATTGTACATATCCATTACGTACTCCTCACTCTCCTTCCGTTCCACTACTGTCTTTACTATCTTGTCGATCCCTGCTCGCTCATCCTTGCTCAACCTGTTTATTCTAGTGGAATCTTTCTTTCGGGCCTCAGGGTCGTCTAATACTGCTGCTTGCGCTGCATCGAGTGCAAGGGGTTCGGCCGGCACAGAGGCCATGAGGACCGAGGCCCTGGCACTATTCTCATCTGTGCTTGGGGGCTGTGGGTGCTGTACTAAGGGTTGGGAAGGGGCATATGGAGGGAGCATGTAGATGATTGGAGGACCCAGTAATAAATCATCGTTCGCTCGCTGTTTTGAGGGTAACTCGGGGTAGAGCGTAGAGGGTGTTCTGACAGGACACTGACTCGATGTTTCGGACTCTTGCTTCTGTTTGGCTTTCTCCCTCTCCTTTATCTCTTCCTCTAACTTTCTGGCAGCTAGGTGAGCTGCTTTTCGTAGTTCTTTCTCTAACCTGACTTCGTTTCTCTTTTTACGTTGTTCCGTTTCTTTGCGCCACATGCCGAGACTATCAAGCATAGTGGGCGTTGTTTTATTGTTACGAAGGGCTGTTTCCGGCGCGTTCATTTTATTGTCATCGAAGGCTCCTATCAGTGGCCACTGACTTTCCCGATCCTTTTTTGTATATTTATGCCATAGCTTGCTATAGGCTATAGCGATTAGTCCATGCTTCATGAACATGTCCTTATTAGGGGTGCCATCCAGTGGAGCTGGATGGTTCATCTCTAATAAGCGGTCCGGGCTAAACCAACTACCAATCAGTGGGGAGAAGATAGGCATGACAGATTACACCGGGGGACAAAGGTCCGCACTACCTATCCTTCACTACTTGCAAAGACTAGACAGAATATTTCTATTCTACGTTATTTGCAAACAGAGAATATCTCAAAAGAACCAACTTCGAACAATCAATGTTCGGACAATCAATCAATCAGTGGGGAGAAAAATAGGCACAACAGATTACAACGGGGGACAAAAGTCCGCGTTACCTACCCTTCACTATCTGCAAAGGAAGAGAGAATATTTCTATTCTTCCTCGTTTGCAGGCAGAGAATATCTCAAAAGAACAAACAATCGAAGAGTAATACTAGTATTTTCCAAACAATCATTTCGCAATTTGTCGTGTTACACGACCTTACCCGGACCGCATGGACAGTTTCTCGTCTTCCGCATCCAGCGCCCGATCGTCCTCTATTCTCTGTAACTGTCGTGGCACTCCTGGTGGTTCCCAGTCAGGACCGTAGATCACTCGAGAGAGGTCTGCTCGGAACCGGTGAAGTTCGGAAGATCGGCTGCCAGACGAGGGTCTATCGGGCAGGAGCTCTCCCGATCGATGCAGTCGTTCACTCTGTCATCAGGACCTCTCCCACTGGATCCACGTGTCACTGATGGGCCCCACGTTTGGGACGCCAATTGTAGAAAAAGGGTAGGGCCGATGCCGGCCAAGAACCTTCAAGTATTGCCCGGCGTTAGCCGCCTTTCATACCATTCAAGATTATCAATCAAAGAGGCAGGCGCTGGAGACTGGAAGGCAGGAAACAGGAGTAGAACACATCAAATCAGACAACAGGGTATCTTCTCGAGGGGCTCTATTCGCATCTCTGAGGCCTGGCCTCTATACACAGGTTCATGGTCTTTATTGCAGTTTATTACATGTGGCACATTCTTGCAAATACTTTGATGTACGGAAAGACATCCTTGGAATCCCCGCTCCATGCCCGTTCCCACACACATTTACAGTAGAAGTCCCCACCCAGGTCTCAACAGGTGATGACTGTCGCACAGCTGGACATTCCGCCGATTCCCGGAATGTGTGCGGCTGATCGGATCTCATGGGGTGGGGGCTTTGATCAGTTGTAGATCCTTTGAGGAGAGAAGCTTCCTACTGTATGGGGGCAATAACCTGCATCCGCAGGGCCAGGTGGCGGCCTGGGAATGAGCAGGACAATCGGGCACAGGGGAAAAGGGGGGGTTTATCAAAGGATACAAGATCATGAAATGGATGGAGGGAGGTGTTTAGCTGGGAACGGGATGTGGCTCCGAGGTAGGGTTGCGCTGAAGGGGAGGTTTATGGCCCAAGCATGTGAGAGCGGGGGCTATCAGCGTGCGGGGGGATGCTTGCGAGGTTAGAGGGGAGAGAGAGACGCGCTGGCTAGCGGCAGTGGGCAGAGAGGCCATGGCATTCAAAATGGCTGCTACTTACGCGCACATATGAGCCTGAAAAGGGACAAGATGGCGCCGATAATGTTGATGTCGCAAACTAGATTTTAACAAGGGCAGCAAGGGAGGCCGTATAGATGTTGAAAAGCGTGGGACTGAGTGATGATTTTTGGGTGCTCTGCGGTTGATCTCTGTGGGTTCGGAGAGGAAAGACGGGAGTCTGATTCTTTGGGTTCTGCCGGCAAGGAAGGAGCAGAGCCAGTCGAGGGTAGTTCCATATATTCTGGCGTCATGGATTATGGCTGCGAGAGTGCGGTGAGAGACGGTGTCGAAGGCTGCGAAGAGGTCGTGTAGGATGAGGGCCACGGTGTGGCCTTGGTTAAGCAGTGTGCAGATGTCGTCTGTGGTGCAGAGGAGGGCTGTCTCTTTGCTGTGGTTACTGCAGAATCCGGATTGGGATGAATCAAGGATGGCGTTCTCTTCGATGAAGTTTGTCAGCTGGGCGTTGACCATTTCTCAGTGACTTTGGCCGTGAAGGAAAGGGGAGAAAGGGGTTGGTAGTTCTTGAGGTCCATTGGGTCTGCAGAGTGTTTATTGAGGAGGGCTTGACTTTCCATGTTTCCAGTCGTCGGGGAAAGTGCTGGTGAAAAATGTGTGATAAATTTCTCTCATTACAAATTTGAGCCCTAAAGATTGGATATAGCTTGCGGAGTGGTCTTACGCCTCATCACCTTTAAAATTCACAAGCTGCCACTGAGTAGAGGGATGACATAGCACCACACCTGAGAGTTTATGAGTTTCCATACATGGAATGGGGGGAGTAAGGTATAGAAAATGTGTTAGTGCACCATTTTTCCACGTGTTTTTCCTGAATTTTGGCCTTTTTTCTGGGCATAATTTTATCTGTTCTTTGCAGGTGACTGGGTGGTCCTTCGCAATCATGTGAGGAAGAGTTGCCTTGATGCACGTTGGAGATGCCCATATCAAGTGATTTTGGTGACAAATATAGCTGTGAAGTACGGAGGCTTGCAGAACTGGATATACGTCTCCCGCAGAGTTTCAGAACCCTCGGAAGAACCAGCTCCTCTCTAAGGAGAAAATCCATCTGTGGCTGCGAGGCCACAGGGAGGACAAGCCAAGCATTGAGGCTTTCTGACGAAGCTGGTTGCCCACCAGAGCAAGCTGAGAGGGGTCACCGCATAAAAGGCCCAGGTATTGACTCTGAATGAGATGGTAACATTGCGAGTGATATAAAGTCAGACTCAGCCAAAAAAACTGGTGCGCAAGTTGGTCGGGTGCAAAGAAGGACAAAATTTGCAGAGGGAACATGGCCTGGAAGACAAGGGATGCTAAATCTGAGATTGGCGCCTGAAAGAGATCTTGCTCCTGTGTCTGAGATGTCTGAATCAGAGCTAAGTGATGCAGAACAAGCACAGGGGAGTCTGAGAATGTCGAGAAGGGTGAGGGTGCCTTGTCAGTGAGAGGCCCACTCCAGAGTGTACTTACCTAGCTACCGATGCCAGGATTAGTGGGGACCGGGAGGCTGAGGTCTTCACGACTGGTCAGCAGGACCCCGGAATTGAAAATTGATGTTGTATTGATAGTTCTTGAAGTGGAAATAGAGGGGGTGTTGACAGTGACAGTGCCAAGACCTCTGAGTTTGAGCAAAGTGCGACTTTGATTCTAAAAGACTTGTCTTTTCCAACTTTTGGATTTCAGTCATCAGCCCAAGAAATTTTGCAATGCGTCATAATTGAAATTGGTTCTAAGTTTATAAGAGACTGTTGAATGAACTGTGACTGTCAATGTGTTGCTTTAAAAGAAGATAACCCAGGCCAGAGTGGAAGAAGAATACATTTAGGTAACTTTCCGTAGAAGAAGAAAGAGGGCTAAGGAAGTCTTTTTGAACTTTGTAAATAAAAATAAAAAGAACAAACTGTAAATTCATTTCCAGAACTTCAAGAATTGCATTGGACTGGTTAGCAGCAATAAGAGGAACGAGAAAGAGACTGTGCAAATCCTCTTGCTGTGACAAACCGACAATTGCAAATGGAGTCTGGAAATTCAAATCATAGGTCTAAGTGTGTGATAGGTACACTCATAGTAGGAGTGATTATAGTAATAGCAGTAGTTATTATTGTTTCAGTAAAACTTTCAGATGATGCTGAAGTTGAAGGGGTGGAAGTGAAGGGAACAACCACACCTGTTACTTCTAGCACGAAAGACGGTATTGTAGGAGCTGAAAAGGCTATGCTAGGTCAGACTAGTCATGTGTTACATGTAGAGTTGTCTAAAGGTGATTACACGCTTAATGCTTATGTGAAGCTGCTTTATGAGTATGTGAATATGATGGATGTGAGAGATTGCTATGTGTGCATGCAGTTTCTTGCATCTGTGGAGAAAGGTATTCGTTATCACCATCTTCCTTTGACATATGGGATAATGTGTAGTCTGTTGCTTAGTATGTTTTACGGTAAGGGTCATTATGAGTATTACTTTTCTAATTATGATGTAGTGTTTTCAGAGGTTCCAGTTTATAAGAACTTGAATAAGTATGATTATTACAAGCAAGAAGATAGAGTATGAATGTATTTCATACCTACCGTCACCTTAGATACAGCTTATGCACATTGTCATAACTTGATGTGTATGTTAACTGACATAGAAAAGAAATTTGTAGATCTGGTAGAAGATAGACATATACAGTCGTCAGTGAGGACTAACACTAGAAAGGGGAAAACTGCATGGACCAAGGAGGAATTGGCTCACAATGGCGAGACGGAGTTCTGGTACAATAGCTTTAGATTTTGAACAGAGAGGGAAGTTGTGCATTCGACAGGTATAGACATACTACGACAACATCTATGAGGGACAGAGTATGTGTGATTATATCTTCACATTTGAAGCAACTGCGTAGAAGTTTTTGCAGGAGACGGTGCAAGTGGTACCGATTGTGTATTTAGTGTGTGGGAAGAATGCTTATGTGTGATTGCCATTGAATTGGTATGGTACATGTTATGTAGCTGTGGTATTCCCAAAGATCTATCATGTTGAGGATCTAGGACCCTTAGAAGGTGGAGTACATCATAGGGACAAACGAGGTACTAGTGCAGGAGAGATGGTTGGAGATGTGTTTGTTGCAATGATACCTAGCTTAGGATGGATTTCAATGATGTTAAGATTAGAAGGTTGTCAACGATTGTGGATAAATTGTTAGCGAATACAGCTCAGTCATTGTTACATGTAGATAGAGAGATGGTGTCGATGAGAGCTATGGTGATACAGAATCGTTTTGCTTTAGATGTTTTACTAGCAAAAGAAGGTGGAGTCTGTAAAATGTTGAGGTTTTAACCGTGCTATAATGATATACCTGATAACAGCAAAGGTCTGAAAAAGTATAAAAGTAACATTGCTGAAATTCATAGTGAGATACATGATTTGGCTACTGAAGGTGTTTGGGATACATTTGGAAAAGGTTTTCAGGAAGTTGGAAATTGGTTTGCTAACCTTGGAAATGGAATACGTGGTTATATCTTGAAGCCCAATATCATAGTTGTGGTTTGTGTGATCTTGTTGTTGGGAGCTGTGAAGACCTACAAATGGCATAAGGCAGGACAGGCTGAGAGATCTCTTAGGGAACGAGAGCGAAGAATGGAGAGACTGCAGAACAGTCGCTATGAGAGTCTTAAAAGCTTAGAGGAGTTGCGACAGGGAAAACAAGCTACAACTTCTGCATAGGTTGGTTCTGACTCCAGGCAATTGTGATTGTTGTGATGACACTTGTCATCAGAGGGGGAAACTGATGGAGTGTGATGGTGTTTTGAAAATTGTAGGGGTGCATCATAATCACGGATAGCATATATTCCTTTGTTGTGATAACACTTGATCAGTAGAAAGTGTTCAGTAATAACACATGAAAGTGTAAACGTTAGGAAAGCGTCATGTTATGTAGAGAGACAATGTATTCTTCATGTTATAACATTTTAAAGCATGGTATTGGTGTTGTTGCCTAACGAGATTGCTATATGCAATGCAATGTGTATGATTAAATGTGCACCATATTAAAGTTGCACATAAACGTGACTAATTGCATAATGTGTAGATTTTTGTATATTCGCTTCCAATAAAATTAATTTATGTGCTTTGTAATGTAATGGTGTAGAAAGGCCTAAATGAAATATTCTCCTATGTATATTTGAGAGGCCTATGTGGTTCACTCTTATATTGGCTAATATCTGTAGGTCTAAAATGTATTTTCCCTGGGGGCTCAGTAGTGAGGGTTTTAGAGAAACTTCATGTGCATGTTGAGTTTGTTCTGTTCTCACGTTTCATGGCAGGTTGAGAAAGTCATCTTTGTTAGTTACAATAATCTTTTATTTAGGAGAGTTAGGCTCAGAAGGATGTGATACATTCTGCTGAGGAGAGCTGATAATTGGGAGAAGTTGTTCTTTCTCATTGAGGGAGGCTTGGGAATCAAGGTCATTGAATCAGGAGCTGGGAGCATTGACACCGCGTGAAAAATCACCTACGGGAAGTATCCAATGAGATGAAGTGATCTATGGGCGTATTTTGTATTTTCATGTTTCACATTAGGGATTGTGTCCCGAGGTGAAGACAGGAGAGAAGGGGTGAGTAGATCGAAGGAGACAGAAGGAAGGAGCTCTGTAGCTTTGGCTACTTGACCCATACAACATGAGTGAACGTCTTAGGAAGTCTTCACGCGCTTACACCTTTTTCTTGATCTTGCCTGGGAAATGCTAAGTACGGATGTCACAATAGTGATAGTGTAGGGACAGACTAATGTTTTTATTCATTCCTGCCAGATGAAGACCGAACTGGATGTGGGGGCAATCATTGCTGGTGTTCTGCATCTAGAGATTGTCATTATGTTTATGATCCATTGCATAAAGTTAGTCAGTAGGTTTAAATTTGTATTAGTTCCCATGTATTTCTACAACCTAGAAATGAGGCGTTTGTACATTCAGTTGATTTTGGCTTTGTAATAAACCCACTAAATTGGAATCCAGCGTCTATGGTTCTTCAGAGTCACAGTCCTTGTAAATTGCAATCTTGAAGAATGATTTGGTTCTTCCCTCTACACTTCTCAGCAGGCAACAAAGGCCCATTGACCGTGTGTTTCATAGTAATTTTATAGAGGAACTCAACCCTTTTTCACAAACATAATTCATATCAACTTTTCCTAGTTTTTAAAATTTTTAAACACTTTAAACGTGAACCCTGTATGCTTTGCATGCGTTCTTTCGAGTGAATGGACTCCTGGCATCTAATTAATCTACTGGGCCATTGAGGGTACTGTGTCTGACGTCCAATTGACCAGAATTAATGATGTTGCTACCAGAATGGAAATGAATACTAGCTGGCGCTGTCTAATTGACAGTTCCTTCAGTTGAACGAATATCCCAAACAGTGCTCCTGAGCATCCAGAAATACTAGGCACTTGAGACTTAAGCTAATTTCCCTAATTTCCGCAAAGACGTCTTACAAGAACTCCATTAAATGAGTGCAGGTAAACATAATATGGAGCCAAAACTCTGTTTGTATTGAGCGATCCTTGACCTTGCCAAGTAGGTCGCTCCCCCACTGCACAGCTCGGCCTGTGTTTTCTGGCCGCCACTGCTGGTTAGCTCACCCTCTGCCTGCTCTCTCTGTGCCCCGCTCTGCCTCTGTGCCCGTTTTGCCTTCCGTGCCCCGATCAGTCATCCCCTAGTGTTGCCCTTGCCTCGTGTTCCCCATGTGTGCTCCCAATCCCGTGACCTTGCCTCTGCATTCTGTGCCCTGATACTTGCCCGGTTGCCGCTGCAACCTTGCCACTCCAGATTCCTGCTGCTGCATCCCCTGTGGCTCGCCCCCTCATTGTCAGTCGCTGCTGCCCCTGCCTCCCAGCTGCTCCTCCCTCCCACCTCCCCATATATGGCACCAGCTGCGCTGTAAGGAGAGCGACCCTTGACCTTGCCAGGTAGGTCGCTCTCCCACTGCACAGCCCTGCCTGTGTTTCCTGGCTGCAGCTGCTGCTGCTTGTTAGCTCACCCTCTGCCTGCTCTCTCTGTGCCCGCTCTGCCTCTGTGCCCATTTTGCCTTCTGTGCCTCGATCCGTCATCCCCGAGTGTTGCCCTTGCCTTGTGTACACCCTGTGTGCCCCCGACCCGTGACCTTGCCATTGCCATCTGTGCCCGGAATCTTGCCTGGTTGCCCCCGGCAACCTCACCACTCCAGATTCCCGCTGCTGCATCCCCTGCGGCCCACCCCCTCACTGTCCAGTCGCTGCTGCCCCTGCCTCTCAGCTGCTCCTCCCTCCCACCTCCCCATATATGGCGCCAGCTGCACTGCCGCGCCTAAGGCAAGCCGACTGCTCTCTTCCGCACTTGGACTGGGCCCAGCGCCAAAACCCCTGGTCCTCGCGCCCCCTGCGCCCACAACGACCCGCCAGGAAGGACCCTAACCACCTCAGATGCATCCTACTGAACACCCGCTCTGCACGCAAACACGCCATTGAGCTCTGGGAAAGGCTCGACACATCATCACCCGATGTAGCCTTCCTGACAGAGACCTGGATGAACGACTCCTTCGCACCCGGCACCGCCATAGCCATCCCCGATGGCTATAAGATCACCCGCAGAGACCACATCAAGGCAGTAGGAGGAGGAATTGCCATCGTCCACAAGAACACCATCACCATCAGGGTCTTCACCAGCACCGACGACACTCTCTGCACCGGCGAACACTTGCACTTCCAGATCCACACGGACTCCAACACCACCCTAAGAGGCAGCCTCGTCTACAGACCTCCCGGACCCGGCCCCAGTTCAGCGACTCCATCGCCGACTTCATCAGCACGCATGCCCTGACCTCCACCGACTACATCCTCCTTGGAGACCTGAATTTTCATCTGAAGAACAACAACAACAGCAACTCCACCACCCTGATCGACTCTATCGCCAACGTCGGACTAAGATAGCTCGTCACATCGCCGACCCATTCCGCTGACCACGCTAGACCCCGTCTTCTCCTCAAGCTCCCACGTCTCCTTCAGCCACACTACCGAACTCCTCTGGAGCGACCACCGCTGCATCCACTTCACCTTCCAGAAACCCACCACACACCACTGCACCCAACAGATCCCATGCCACTGTTGGAATAAAGTCACCGAAGATCAACTACAAGCAAACCTCGCTCTCAGCCCACCCACCGACCCCTCCAACACCGACGACGCTGCCCACAACCTCAGACGATGGATAGACGACTGCGCCAACACTCTCGCCCGCTGAAAAAACCCACCTACAGAGACACCAGCAAGAGAGCCAGCGGGTTCACCCCAGAACTCCTAGCATCCAAGCGTACCTGCCAGAAACTAGAGAAAAATGGCACAGCGAAAAGACATCGGACAGCCAAGCAGCACTCAAAGACACGATCCGCAACCACCATTACCTCATCAGGTCCGCCAAGAGGATCTCCTTCAAAGACCCCTTGACAACAACGCACACAACAACAAGGAGCTCTTCAACATAGTGAAGGACCTCTCCAACCCCGGTTCCAACACCAACGACATCCCACCGTCGCAAGCCCTGTGCAACTCCCTCACCACCGTCTTCCACAGCAAGATCGCCGACATCCACGACAGCTTCAACAACCAAACAGTCCCTACAGACACTGACACACCAGACTCGCCGCCCACCATCGACCACGACCCCCTGACAGCATGGGCCAACGTGAACATCGATGACACCATCAAGACCATGAGCACAATCCACTCCGGCTCCCCATCTGACCCTTTCCTGCACCACATCTTCAACAAAGCCAGCAGCTCCATCGCACCCCACCTGCGTAACG
This sequence comes from Lissotriton vulgaris, assembly GCF_964263255.1. NCBI lineage: Eukaryota > Metazoa > Chordata > Amphibia > Caudata > Salamandridae > Lissotriton > Lissotriton vulgaris. Next base: position 122,392,290 of record NC_141690.1, read on the forward strand.
TCATCAATCTCTCCTTCGGGACCGCAACCTTCCCAGAGAGCTGGAAGCACGCCGAGATCAACGCCCTACTCACAAAACCCAAGGTGGACCCGAGACACCTCAAGAACTTCCGGCCCATCTCCCTGCTCCCGTTCCCAGCCAAGGTCATCAAGAAGATCGTCAGCAGACAGCTAACCCGATACCTCGAAGAAAACAACATCCTGGAATCATCCCAGTCAGGGTTCCGCAGCAACCACAGTAGAGAGACTGCCCTCATCGCGGCCACTGACGACATCAGGACCCAACTGGACAACGGCAAGACTGCAGCCCTCATCCTGCTGGACCTCTCCGCCGTCTTCGACACGGTCTGCCACCGTACTCTACGTGCATGCCTCCATGGCGCAGGGATCCAAGACAAGGCCCTGGAATGGACCACCTCCTTCCTCTCCGGCAGAACCCAGAGAGTCCGCCTTCCCTCAATTCGATCCGAAGCCTCCGAGATCATATGCGGCATACCCCAGGGCTCTTCCTTCAGCCCGACAATGTTCAACGTTTACATGGCCCTGCTCGCACGCATCACCTGACAGCATGACCTGAACATAATCTCCGACGACACTCAACTGATCCTCTCGATCACCAAGGACCCCCTCACCGCCAAACCCAACCTCCACGAAGGATTGAAGGCAAACGACAACTGGATGAGGAGCAGCTGACTAAAGCTGAACACGGACAAGAGGGAGGTCCTCATCCTCGGCTCCAACCCATCAGCCTGGGACGACTCCTGGTGGCCAGCCCTGACACCCACCAACCATGCACGCAACCTGGGAGTCATCCTCGACTCAACGCTCTCCATGACCAAGTAAGTCAATGCCATCTCCTCCTCCTGCTTCAACACCCTCTGCATGCTCCGCAGAATCTACAGGTGGATCCCAACAGATGCAAGAAGAACAGTCACCCAGGCCCTCGTCAGCAGCAGACTCGACTATGAAAACGCCCTCTACGCTGGAGCCCCAGCCAAGCTCATTAAACGACTGCAACGCATTCAAAATGCCTCTGCACGCCTCCTCCTTGACGTACCACGCCACAGCCACATCACCCCCCACATGAGAAACCTGCACTGGCTCCCCGTCGACAGGAGAATCTCCTTCAAACTCCTCATCCACGCACACAAAGCACTCCACAAGACCGGCCCAGCCGACCTCAGTAGACGACTCCTCTTTTACGTCCCTAACCACCAGCTCCGCTCTACCGACCTCTCCCTCTCCTTCGTCCCGCGCATCCAAAGAACAACCACCGGCTTTCTCCCTCCTGGCCGCCAAGACCTGGAACACCCTCCCACTCAGCCTACAACAGAACCAAGAGCTGCTGACCTTCAGGAGGCTACTCAGGACCTGGCTGTTCGAACAGTAGCGGCACCCCCCCCCTCTTTTTTCCCCCCAGTGCCCTGAGACCCTCGCGGGTAAGTGGTGCGCTCTACAAATTCCATGATTGATTGATTTATATTTAAAACATTTAAGACCATATGTATTAAGCATTTTTGCCCGCGCAAATGGGCTGATTCACAGAATCGGCCCGTTTGTGATGGCAAAAAAGCCTTTTCTGATTCATCAAAGGCTTACCATTTACAACTTAGGTGATCACAATTTTTTGCAATTACCTAAATTATGAATATGAATGCATTTAGGGAATCCCAATTTTTGATTCCCTAAATGCGATGCATCAAGCCTTTCCTAAATACAAACTGTGCATTTAGGAAATGATGTTGATTAGTAATTTGCGCATGCTTTGAAAAATGCACAAAAGTGCATTTTTCAAAGTGGTGTGCAGCGCACACATGCATACTTAACTTTTTTGGGAGGTGTATCAAGGGGGCGTTAGGCCCCCCGGTACCCTTGGAATTGCATTTGCAATTTGCGATTACCAATTTGCTAATCACAATTTGCGAATGCATTCCCATTTATTCCTATGGGCCTGTAGGTCTATAGGAATGAATGGAGTGACATTACCTAATAGCGATTCGCAATTTGCAAATCGCTATTAGGTAATGTTTAGGAATCGCAAAATTTAGTGCGATTCCTACCTGCATAAGGAATTGCGATTCCTAAATAGAGATTACTTAAAAATCCCTATTTAGAAATCGCAATTCCTTATGATGATGCATGTGGCAGTTAGGCTCCATCCCTTAACAAATCTTAGCTGGAGTATGATACTACATCCATTTACTAAAAAAGGAAATTCTTCCAAAATTAGCAGCTTGCATGGCCTTTGAGCTGATTCAGTTAACATATTTCCACTGTGAGATATCCAGTCTATACACTGTTGAAGATTCAATTCGGAATAGTAAATCTAAAATCAACGCCTCTCTTCTTTTAAGGGGCATTAGTCTATACCAATTCCCTGTACCCTGTATTTTGGGCACAGAGTAAGCTTTACTAGGGAAGGCTGGTAAAGTTCTATCTCTAATTACAAAAAAATCACCAAAATGCTTAATTTGGACAAACGTTTTTTAACCCCTTCGATGCTGATGACGGCCCCCAGCCGTCATGCACTACGGTGGGCGTGTGCTGATGACGGCTGGGGGTCGTCATAAACCCGCCCACTCGCGATTCTGCCTCACAGGCGCAGAATCGCGGCCGCGCCCAAGGGGTTAAAAAGCGAGAAATTGAGGTTAGGATTTATATTAATTAATGGCTGCCACTGAGAAAACACATTATTGTCGAAAAAATCTTGCAACAACTGAAACCCCAGCTGACCCCACCTACTGCAGTTATGAATGAATGTATGATGTTAAAACGCATACATTTACAACGCATGCTTTTACAACGCAGTTTTTACATTGCAACATCCTTTTACAACGCACTCCATTACATCGCATGACACTACATCGCATTTTTAGAAACTACCTTTACAACGCATTACATTACATCGCATTATAACTTTACAACGCATACCATTACAACGCATACCATTTCATTGCATTTAAGGCAAGTATTGACTAGTAAGGGGTCAAAATTACTATTCTAACTCCAGGGGGTGCAACAGTAGGGTAAGTGTTGGATAGTGTAAGGATAAAAATTACTATTCTAACTCCAGGGGGTGCAACAGTAGGGTAAGTGTTGGATAGTGTAGGGATAAAAATTACTATTCTAACTCTAGTGGGTGCAACAGAAGGGTAAGTTTTAAATAGTGTAGGGGTACTATGCGCTGTAATGGTATGCGTTGTAATGGTATGCGTTGTAATGTCTGCGTTGTAGTGACATGCAATGTAGTGTCATGCGATGTAGTGTCAGGCATTGTAATGCCGGCATTGTAGTGAAATGAGTTGTAAAGGATGCTGCGATGACTGCGTTGTAAGTGTAGTGTGATGTAATGGTTCCGTTGTAAAGGATGTTTCCCATTATGAATAGACATACGCAAGCCCAGCAACCTACAGTATGATAGTGTCAGTTGGGACTGGAACTTAGGAATTACCCAGTAAACCGTTCTACAATGATGCGGTATGTCTTATATCAAGACTTTTTTGGTAGCCCTGGGAGTTTTAGGAAAGGTAAAAAGGTAAATTTTCGATGATTGCTCCATCTGTTCTAAATATAAATTTGGATCACTAGAACTGACCTTATTAACCAATCGAGAAATGAGGCCTGATAATAACATTTCACATTGGGCAGCGCCATCCCTCCTTCCTCGGGGTCTAACTGGATAGCATCCATTTTTTAGTATGGGTTTCTTACCCTGCCAGATAAAGTATCGAATTGCTGAGTCCACTAACTCAAAAAAGGACAGTGGGATTTTAATGGGAGAATACAAATTTTCATCTGAGCGACCTGCTCTATAATTGTAATGGAAAGGTTCTGCCATTGACTTAATATCCTGTGAATTTTATCTAAAGTAGATTTAAAATTTAGTGAATACAAATCTCCAAGATTAAAGGTGACAAAATTCCCTAAATACCTTATAGGCGATGTAGGGGAATAGTGGAATAGTGAGATTGCATTGTAAAGGTAGCACATCTGGAGAGCAATTAAAAAGAAGAGCTTCCTACTTAGCATGGTTTATCTTACGCTTTGCATTTTAGAAAATCCATCTGTTTTCTCAAATGCATTTAACACGTTAGTTTTATCTTCCGCTCGTAGAGAACCATGTCATCGGCAAACTGTTTTATTTTAGCTGCCTCTGCTACCTGAGCTTTGATATTGACGCAAACAATTGCCGCAATGAACATTGAAAACAAAGGGCCTCATTTATGAGGCTGTGCGTCACTTTTACACCGCCGGTGCGTCACTTTTTGTGACGCACCAGTGGCGTAAAAATACACCTTGTTGTGCCATATTTACAAAGTGACACATCTAGGTAGATGCGTCACTTTGTAAACCCCTGCGCCACATTATACCTGCGTCAGGTGTAATGTCTGCAAGGGGGGCGTATTGACGCAAGGAAGGGTCGTAGAAGTGACACAGTGAAATCTATGAGATTTCACTGTGTCACTTTTAGGATGTCGTTGGGTCAAAATCTTGCGCCTGCTTCTCAGCAGGTGTAAGACTGACGCAGGCCCTTTCACATGGGGCTTGCCCCATGTGAAAGGACGCATTGCTGGAGTTGCGTCACTTTTGTGACACACTCCAGCAATGCGTCACTTTTGCACTTACAGATACGTCAGAAATACTGACGTATCTGTAACTCCTTGCGACATGAGGCGTCATACATTAAATATGACGCATCAGGAATGTCGCAAGGAGTGCGCACTGAGAAGTGACGCAGCGCTGCTTTCACCCAGCAATGCGTCATTTCTCATAAATGAGGCCCATAATAGGGGAGAGGGGGCAGACATGACATCTCCCACAGCTTCTAGTAATATTCCCTGCCATACTGCCATTTATGTTTATGCACGCCTTTGCCCTTAAAAGATAATTTTTGGGGGACTTGAACGAACCCCGATGGGAAGGCCAATTTAGCTAAAATTGGGGCCAAAACATTCCACTGGAGGCGATCGAATCCTTTCTCTGCATTCAGCATTATAACAGCCGTCTTTGTGTTCTGTAATGTAAAAAAAATCTATTGTCTGAATTAGGTAATGTGTACTATTTGCCATCTGTTGACCCAAAAGAAACCCATTTGATCCCAATGGATATTCGTTGGAACTTCTAGGGCAAGACGTTGTATAAAAATTTCGTGAAAAGCTTATAATCGCAGTTAAGAAGACTGATTGGGCGATAGAAATTGACGTTCTTCTCTGGCTTGCCCTTTTTAAGAAGCTGATAACGACTGAGGGGCAGATTTATAAGGAACTGACGCATCTTCATAGATGCGTCAGTTTCCTTGCATCAGCGCCTCATGTCCTTGCGCCACTATGGATGTGCTGTATTTACAGTACAGTGCTCCATGGTGCAAGGATTAACAGATGCGTCAGAAATTCTGATGCATCTGTTGGCACAAAAGTGACGCATTGCTGGAGTTGCTCATGAAAGTGACGCAACTCCAGCAATGCACTACAACAGATGGGTGAGTCCCATTCAAAAAGCCCTGTGTCATTCCATACGCCTGGTCTGAGCAGGCGTAAGGATTTTGATGCAGTGAAGGCGTAGAGTGACGCTGTGAAATCTTGTAGATTTCACTTTGTCAGTTCTAAATGGCTTTTTGCGTGGGAATGACCACCCTGCATACATTATACCTGGTGCAGGTATAATGTGATGCAGGGTTTTACAACATGATGCATCTCCCTAGATGCGTCATGTTGTAAATTGGCTGCCTTTTTTACGCCGCTGCTGCGTCACAAAGGTGATGCAACGGCAGCACACAAGTGTCGCAAGGGGCTTGTAAATCTGCCCCTGAGTCTGTAAATGAACTCGGAATTTCAACTCTAGTTAGAATGTTATCAAATAGTCTAACTAGAAATATATTTAACCGTAGGGAATCGCTTATATATTTCCCTAGGAATCCATCATTGCTGTAACACAATTCTACAAAAATATATGAAGAAAATAAACGCATTGGAAAATACTTCGCCTGCTCGGCCAAGTGTAGATCAAATACTAATTGCATTAAATAGATACAAGATCTTAATTCAGATACGATTATAACTCATTCACAAGGTATAGCGAATGTGTTTTTTTGTCACTTCAAGACTCTACTCTGATTCATATGATACAAGACTCTACTCTGATTCATATGTAAATCTCTTGAAGTGGTGTGCAATTAGCTAGAAGAGCTTACTTTAGCTTTGGCTCAAGAGCAGGCGGAACCTTTGCTTAACTCAATTACTTTAGCAGTAGTAGTGCAGGTAGTTAACTCCGACCAGAATGTGAAAGCCTACAGCAATGATGGGATTCCTGCAGAAATATATAAGCTATTCTTTACAGTTAAATATATTTCTAGTTGGACTATTTGTCCGCCCTAAATTGGCAGGGTATGCCCCGATGTTAGTCCTTCGCTCACTTTGCCACTGGATTCAAGCTAGCCTGGCTGATGAGGACTGCTAGCTCGAAACCGGTCCGAGGATGCTTGTTTCCGGTCCAGGGAAGACATGGCTTCGCAGTTCGGGCTGGACTGGTCCCATAAGGAACAGGGTCAAGACTGATTTGCATATGGCTGGGTCCAAACTGGGGTGGCTTGGTGAGCAAAAGAACAATGGATTAAACCCAGATCTTTGTGACTGGGGGTGAATGTTTGCATTATTCAGCATTCCGTCCATCATTTGTTCCTATTGCATCACTGTGAGTGACAGTATTCTGCTCTTTCACATGGAGCATATCGGCACACAGAGTAGTTTTGTTTGGTGTGAGTAACTACTGTGGCAGTATGTGCTTTTTGAGACCTAAAACAATTTTTGCTTTTGTCAATGTTCGTTATAATGGTTAGGGCCCGGCAGCTCCCACACCAAAAAGGGTTTACAAAAACTATGCCAAAACAATTGACACATTGACAAACTAAAAGGCTTACCACCAATTTCAGACCTACTGGCTTGGTCAATATTTGTTTATTTGTGTTTCCCAGGATCTTACAGTAACTGGTTACACTGATTTTCCATTATGAATATTTTTGGGAAATACTAGCATGCATCAACACATGTTACTAAATGATGCTGCAAAGAAATGGTACCTGAAATTTTACAGTAGTTTAGCGAAATGTTTTTTTTCCCAGCTTTCATTTTTTATGAACGTTTTATTTTGAAAGCAAAAAATCATCACTCTTTCTTTCAAGCTTCTGTAAATATTTCCATCAAATCAGAAAGCATTTTGGGAGCATTATATATAGCCTCATATAGCTAAACTCTGAAAACGTGTGTACACATTTTTATACTCGAACCATTGTCAGTAGTGCAGTAAGAGCTTAGGACATTTACTTAGAGCGCTCACCCTAATAATAAAGGCTTTCAATTTATGAACCATAAATACAAGTTTGAACAGCATTAACATATGGACAAAAATATGACCTTAACTGCAGATAGTGCCCTTCCCTGATCCATAATGTGGTACTCCAGACTGGCAGCCAAAGGGTTTGTGCGGCAGGGGGTTGGGCTATTTGTCCCAAGGGCAAAATACACATGAAAACTTGTTGACTCTGACCACAAACAATATGTCCCGGGCCACATCCCTAGAGTGGGTGCCTCTGCTTTCCTCCAAGTGCCAAAGACCACTCTAGTAGCCAGGTGGAGTCTCTGGGAGATCAACCCCCCATACAACAGGTGAAGGACTCAGGGACTCCCACAACCCTGACACTATTCGTCTGGGAGCAGCCCTCTGCATCCTCTACTCTTACCACTAGTTGTGCCACAGTGTTTCGCAAGGTCTGTACTTTTACCTAGCAGGTCTTCAAAGAGTCCTCCACTTCTGAGAGTCTAGTTTCATTACTGGTGACCTGCAGCACTGTTATGGAGTTCCTGACGACACATTTTTCACAAAGCAAAAATAATTACAACAAATGTTTTTACAAAGCATACCATTACAACGCAATATAATAAGAATGCATTATTAGTGCCATCACAACGCAAAACAATACTACACATACCATTACAACGCTAAAAAAAAATATTTTAAATACATTTTGAAAAATAACTCCTGGCACGGGATGCAGGGAAAATAGGGGTTTTGGGTGGGTAAGTGTATTAAAATGTGGCACGCAACTGAACGCATAATTTTTACAAAAAACGGGCGTTTAAAAAAATTAATGCTCTGGTATTAAAATTAATACTTCAGTATTAATCAAGTAACTTATTTTTTTTACAAAAAGCAACATTTTCAAAAACGAAAACATAAACTAAATTATTAATATAATAAATGCATTTAGAAAACAATGTAATACTACAAAGAAAACAATCGAAGTAGCTAAAAACGATTCACCATTTTATGAGCTTGCTCAAGCTCAAGCATAAGTCCTATAACAGTTTTCATGACAAGAAATAGAACCTACAGCAAACAAAATGGAGGAGAAAAAACTGATGAACCCATTAAACAGTCACTTTATTAAAGATAAATTAAAATATAAGTTCTCACATCAAACGAATCCCAAAAATATGAGAATCAAATTGAATATTTTTCCGAAAATAATGGTGAGACACCCAAAAAAGTATAAATAAGGCTTGTACACCATTTTGAAATCAGTGGTCACCAGACTACCAGCGAGAGCAGACGCTTTTAACGCTACCTCTCACGCTCCCACAGAAAGTAACACAGTGGAACAGCCTTTTGCCACGAACGGAACTTTGCTGGAGCAAAAATTAACTTACTTGCTGCCCATTTCTGGGGTCCTGCAGTCTTGTTGGGCGCTCGGCTGTTGGGAACGCTGACACCTGGGCACCTGGTCCCCCCCGCCGCCGCCTACCATTCGCGGCCGCAGAGCGGGGGGACTACAGCCCCCACAATACCTCCGAGTCCCGCCCACCAACACCATTGGACGTACCCGGAGGCGCACAGAAACAGCTTCGCTCCTCCCGCCTCGCGGGACACGAGCGGGACGCTGGACGAAGCCCGGGCAAAGGGCGGGCCCTCTTAGGCCCTCAGAGGCTGAAGAGCCTGGGCTGGGCCACCCCCCTTGGTCCCATTTTGCCCCCTGAAACATTGACAGAGGTGACTTTTTATATATTTCTTTTGTATATACATCCTTGTTACTTGGTATATGCTTTCCTAACGGATTCAATTCATCCGTACTGCTTGTTGATTCATTCTTAGCGGTATTCTGTAGAAGGGTTCACCTATAGCTGCATCAAGATATATTACCACCATTATGAGCAAGAGCAAAAGTACACCAATGTCGACCTGTTCTACTACAAGGAAAAAGCCTCAAGTTACCACACCCTTTCCAAGTCTTACCGCAATTGACAGAATGCTCCAAAAGACTATAGGAGTTGTTGTCAATGCGATAGAGAGCACGGAGAGGCGCCTCTCATTACCCCCAAGTATGTGCCTTTCCACTCAGCCAACCCAGGACACGCACATGCACGCAAATTCATCTACTCACACGGCATATTCTCAAGATTCTATCCTTATGGAATCCTTTGCAGGCTTACCAGATGTAGAGAATAAGCAGCTAACTTCTTCATGCCAAACCCCCCCCCCCCCCCATCTGATTTTGTTACCCAGGAAAGCAGGTTGTCCTTGACCCCCAACATGCAGACAAATGCAGAACTCTCCACACCCACTAAAGCCTTAGCGGTAGTAGAAGTGATGGATGTCTGTACTTACAACGCTGCTTGTGATCCATCGGACAAAGCAACTTTCCCTAATAACTGTACCCGAGGGATAGGGAATGCAGGTGCTTCGACATCTAGAAGAAGGGCGAGGATGGCAATTAAACCTAGGGCAAAACTGAAATATGTTAAGCGTAAATTTAGGCATGGTCAAGGGGTAACTGTGAGTTTAACACAGAGAGACTCTAACATCGTAGTAAAACCCTCCATATCAGTAGACCAAAGTCAGCTGACAGTTTCCGAGAGCAGTACAGGCCCCAAGACTATTGATGCTGATACTAATCTGATCAACAGGGTAAGTGATAACAATACCTATGTGGAGACTCTCATGTTAAAAATAGAACATCTAATGAAGTCTCTTATGCTCCCTCTATTACATAGAGTTAAAACGATAGATGAGAAATTAGAAAAAATGGAAGCAGTTCATCTGCGAAACAACGAGATCTTGATGAAGCATGTTAAAACTCCCCAAACTCAGACCTATCATAAAACTAAAGCCAAGCCGCTGTGCCCTTTAACTAATAAGAATACCCCTGTAGCTACATCAGGTCCATGTAAATTGGCCAAACAATCACAGCTACCGAAACCATTAGACAAGGGGCGCAAGGAGCCTTCCAAGGTATCTATTGTGATAACAGGAGGGAGTACAGATGAGAGGGTTCCCCTAAGTGTGCTGCCTAGCAAGACAGGATCAGAAACTATAGAAGGGGGGGCGAGAGTGAGTGGGCAGCAGAGGGTCTAAACAACGACAAAAGCAATAGTCAGCAGGTCCAACCCAAAAGATCGGTGCTAGATAGCAAGTTTTCATGTATCGATTTACCTCCGGAATCCCACCCCTTTACCGTGGTCATGATAGGAGTACCCACTTTAGGTGTAGGGAAGTTTGAAGGTCACCTAGAATTAAAAAATAAGGTTAGTCATTGGCTAACTAGACACAGGCCCATTCCCCCCTTTTTAAGTGGACAAATCCTACATGTTAGAAGATTAAACTGGGTGGGACAGAGGAAAAAGAACTATGAAGGTGACTGCATTGTAATAAATTTTAAAGACCGGCGGGTGGCAAACTACATTAGTGGCTGGGGGGAAGGTGATTTAGAAAGTAGGATCCAAACAGTAGATCTCAGCTACTTTTATCCCCCGCCCCTCATGGCCCAAAGGAACACACACCGACAGTACCCACATAGATCTAGGTACTATACTCATCACGATAACCTTTCAATGGCCCATTGCTTCACGCGCCCTAACTATACTTTTGGATGTGGACAATATGATCACTATGATACCCAGTATAGGGTACCCACTTTCAATCGATTTGACGCCTTCCATCAGCAGGAAGGCCTCGAGGGAGTGGATTGACTTTATGAAAAGACCTTAACACCAACAACAGATACCTTCCCAGATCCACAACACATTGTTGTAAATAGGGATAAGGCGCAGGAAGTTCTGGACCATGATCTAGCCCCACGGGTCGCTTCAAAACAATTGCTGAACGACATCTCTGTGGAAATAAACGAAATTGAGGAGCCTTCAGGACCCCTGATGTCACTCAACGACCTGATGACATACGAAGGGTCAGCTAATGCCTTGCCCGCACAGACTTATGAACAAACGCAAATGCCAATTAGTGAATGGAACATTAACCTTGATCCAATAACAGTTGTAGGGGATAATACTGAGCTAATCTTTGCTGTTTCTCTTGAAAAAGCCACAGGGGATGAAGTCCTGGCTCCAGCAGACTCAATGGAAATGAGGCACAATGTAACCTCATGGAACATTGCTGGTTTAGCGGGTAAAATCAATGATCCGATTTGGGTGACTTTTATAAAATCCTTTTCAGTAATTTGCCCACAAGAAACATGGCTGGTAGGAAAAATGTATTCATAGAAGGGTATAAAAGTTTCTTTGTGCCAGCCGAGCCGTCCAGAAGCGGCAGAGCCAAAGGGGGTCTGGCTGTGTACATTGACTTAGCACTAACATGTTCTGTTAAAAGATTTCCCTTTTGTGATAATGATATTCAAAGACTGACGGTTAAAAACGCGAAAGAATCATTAACTTTGATTAATTTTTACAAAGCTGTTAACCAAAAAGGGGATATTAAGATTGCTGACCTAGGCAGTTTTCTTAGGGATAACATAGAGAAAATTTCACCTCAGATCATCATTGCAGGGTATTTTAATGTACATCCCTGTGGGACCCCAGCAAATACCGCAACCGGTTTAATGGGTTGCAACAGACTAGAAGGTTTCCATTTTGATCATACCCACCGGGGCAATTCGCTGAACGACCTCATGGATGAATTTGATCTAATTACTGCCATGTCCCATGTGGATGATCATACTCTTCATGAAGTCCCCACATATAAAGGCAGCGCGGGGGGTTCCTATATTGATCACATACTTCTTTCTAGTGCCCTTAGCACCCATATATTAGGTTTTAAAATCTTACAGAATTCACTTAGTGACCATAATCTAGTCGGTATCCATTTAGGAGGCAAGATCTTAAATGTACAAGAAAAAAGGTTGCAAAAGATGGCAAAAGACGCTTAAAGTGGGCAATGGTGAACTCGGTCAATTGTATGAAAAGATTAATAGTACGTGCAATATCGAGTTATCAGCCTGTGTTTCTACAGCAACCTCAGCCCAGGAAATTCTCTTAGCCGTTGATGGTATTGTTTCAAAGGTTGGGGAAATGTTAAGCGTACCCTCCACAGGCCGGGTTTGTAGTGATCCTAAGTAGTTTGACCAATCTTGCTCCAAGGCAAGTCGTGACTTAAAGATGGCTTTAAAGACCAGACCGAGGGATCCGCCAAGTATTAGGGCAGCTCGCCTTAGCTATAAAAAGGCTTTGGCTATACGTAAAGCAGAAGTGAAAGCCTCTACTTGGGAAAATCTGTTAGATCCCATAACTCTTGGTAACAGTGCAAAATTTTGGGGAATCATAAACAAACCCTTGTTTGAATCCCCAGGCGATTCCTCGGTAGGCACCCATATATTAGAAGAAGAGTGGGTCTCCCATTTTAGCTCTATTTTTAACAGCGATATGCCAAAGCCAGAATATAAAAAAAGTGATCCAGGAGACAACCCTCTGCGATTTTCAATTCGTGAGGTGGAGAAGGGTATTATGGGCCTATCCAGTAATAAAGCACCCGGGCCTGATGGCCTGCCCCCGGACCTTTTTAAATCAAGGGTATCATTGTGGGCGCCTGTTCTTTCTGCTGTATTTAACAATGTTGCTGATCACGGATGCCCAAAGTCCTGGGGGGTATCCACGATAGTCCCAGTTTTTAAAAAAGGGGACCGTAATAGCACGACCTGCTACAGGCCAATATCCTTAATTGACTCGATGGTCAAAGTAGTGGGAGGTGTAATCTTGAATAGGTTAACAGCCTGGTCTGAAGAAAACAACATAATTTCCCCGATCCAGTATGGCTTTAGACCAGGTCACTCCACCATCTCACAGTGCCTCAACCTGTATATGGTCTTGGGAAAATATACATTGGCACGTCAGGGCACAATTCATATGGCCTTTATGGACCTCTCTTCAGCCTTCGATTGTGTCAACAGGGCCAAGTTATGGGAGGCTATGGGAAATATGGGGGTGGAACAGAACCTTGTTAACTTTTTGGCGGATTTACACCAGGACACCGGAGCCAATGTACGATATTCCCAGGACTTGAAGGTAACCAGGGAATTCGGAGTACACCGGGGAGTAAGACAGGGCTGTATCCTGGCCCCGTTTCTTTTTAATCTATACATTAACAATTTGGAGAACAATCTTTTAAATACAGGCACCGATTATCCTTATTTTGGGCGCAAAGGGTTACCTGTCCTACTTTACGCGGACGGCGCCGTTTTGCTGGCTAGGACTGCAAAAGGTCTCCAATTGCTGCTTGACACCTTTTTCAGTTTTATGAAATCCCGGGATCTTGCCATTAACAACTCAAAATCCTTTGTAATGAATGTAGGCAAAGGACACAATAAGACGTTTTCATTTTATGTAAACGGGGAGAAGATTCCTACAACAAAAACCTTTTCATACTTGGGTGTCCTGTTCGATAATCAGCTGAAATGGGGACCCGCCGTACAGAGGAAAAAGAGGGAGATAGCCCGGGCTAATGCTGCCATTTTTAACTTCGCGAGGAAAATGGGCAAACGCGGCCAACCGCCGCGCTGTTAAAAATCTACCAGGCCAAGAGCATGGCGATAGGTGTTATGGAAGCGAGTTATGGGGGCATACAGCTGTTAATGATCTGGTGGTAGCTGAAAATAATTTCCTGAAACAGCTGTTGGGGGTCCCGAGGGGAACTGCCAATTTTATAGTGCATGAAGAACTAGGTTCTCCCTATTTAAGTGACATCATAGCACTTCGGCCTTTAACATGCTGGTTGAAATGCTGGCTTAATAAGGATCTGCCGTTAAGCCACCAGCTTTTGAGAGAAGCTTTATCATGGGATAATATGTTAAAAATACCGTGGCTAAAATACCTGAAAAACTGCTTCCTCGCATTGGGGCGCCCTGAACTTTTCTCGACCCATGACTCTATCACCGTAGCTGATGTAGAGTTCGTGAAGAATACCTTTTCTCTCTCGCAGAATCTACAGCGTGAGGAGGTGGAACTAAACAAAAGCAGAGTTCGAAAATATGTTGTTCTACAAACTACATTTAACTTGGAACCTTATTTGTCCTGGCCAATATCGAGCTTTGACCGTTTTTTGTTAATTAGGTTCCGTCTGGGTCTTTTTCATTTACTGCTAGCTGTTCCAAAAGGTAGCCACCAAGGCCAAGTGCTACCGTCCTGCGGCTGCGACCATGTGTCTCCGCAGGACTTGGTGCACTTTTTATTTATTTGTCCGTTTTATGATACACCTCTGAGGGTTTACCTTAAGCCTCTTCTCAAAAAATGGAATTTTACCCAGGTTAGACCTGCACTTTGTTATTTACAGCTGCTAAATCACGAATGCACTTTATTTGTAATCAGCTTTTTAAAATTAGCCCTAAAATTTTGAAACAGTATGGAGGGTTAAAATGTCTAGAATTGTTGTAAATCTTGTACCAGAATAATTGTGTTTTATATTTCTGGATAAGTGGTTTTTAGATTTTTGGTTTTAATGATGTTTTTATCAAATTGTGCTTTTATGGTTGTTTTGTGTAAATAACCGAATAAAGATTTTCTGATTCTGATTCTGAATAGCAGTTCAACCATTCTCAAAAAGCAAGTAAGTATAATACATTTCTAGTAAAATAATAACTTTAATTAATAAACCATAAAAAAATTATTAAAATTAATATATGCTATTTTACAGTTTTTTGCAAACTTGACAGACATTTAACCAACTAGCCGAATATTGGAAACCAATTAATAAAATTGTAAGTACATTAATTAATTAAATAATATATACAGTTGTTTAACTGGAAAATGAAGGAAAGTTTTCATTTTAACTTTGAAAATGAATCAGTCGGATGATAATTTAAAATCGTTTTTCCTATTAATTTACCTAAAATGAATCATCTTTAAAATGTACTAAAAAAAAGCCTATGTATGAAATGTGATGAACCTATTATAATTGTAATTTTTATATATGTCTTCCAAAGGGTTTTATTAAAATGCAATTAATGCTGCAAAAATGTAATAAATAGGTAAGACTGTTGAATAATGCTCTAGTAATATATGTTTTTCACAAAGAAAAGTTCAGAATACAATGTAATTAAATATTATGAATGGCATGATTATTTTGTTTTAAAATACCTCTTTTTTAAAAAAAATAACATGCTAATTCCTATCACTTTTACTTATTTCCAGGGGAAATACAGAAAATAATTCTGAACATATCAATATAAAATGTATTGAATAAACACCAATTACAAAGAACGACATCTCTGTCCAATAGAAATTAAACCTTGTACATTTCTGCAACTGTTTCTGAACTGTAATCTATAAAGTTTTGATAAAAAAGTTAGTAAAATGTTTGGTGTCAAAATTTCAATTTTTGAAGAAACTGTAATTCCTTGTTTCCTTGAAATAATGCAATATTTTAATCCTAATAATCAGGATTTAATAAATTGAAAATAAATAGTCTATATGTATTATATCCTACTACAGATATCATTTACATCTGAGCTCAAGCAAGAAAGAAAAAACACCAGCTTCAGATCACCTTCTAAAGAAAATCATCAGCATCTTCAAAACATCCTAAAAAAATACTGAAGGTAAATAGATTTCATAAAAGAGAAGACAAATAATATAACCCCTTTTTCTCCAGATAGAACAACAATACAAAACAACACAATAAATTTAACCAAAACTTTCAAATTATCTTTCAGCACAACAAATTGAAAAGTCAACGAACCAACAAGCACTTCAACCTAATCCATCGTAACGAACCAGCAACCAACATAAAAGGTGAAAAATATTTTTCCATATTTTACAAGGAATATTTCAAACAACTGACAATAATTTAAAAAATGAGAAAATAAACCAAGCAATCAGATAACATTGCATATATGTTTTTTGAAACAACTGTACCAAAAGAAGCAGAACCAAAAAAATGAAAACAAATCATTTAGTAATAATTGTGACATACTTTTCTTTTATTTCTTATCATTTCAGACAATGTCAACAAATAAGACATCCCAATTTTATTACCTCAAGCAAAGGAAACCGGCTTCTGAAACATGCAGGGTACATTTATTGCAAGGGGAGAATAACAGAACCAAGGAGACATTGGACATGTGTGCAATACTACTCAACCCATTGCACAGGCAGAGCGGTTACTCTGGGTGACAGAGTTGTTAAAACAACAGAGCATAACCACTCTGCCTCTGCAATGGAGTTTGAGGTAAGAAGAACAATTAATGAAATAAAAGATATTGCAAGCACCTCCAATGACTCCTCTGGTTCTATTTTGAGGGAGGTTGCCCAGCATGTCCCTAGTCATGTTGCTAGCAGTGTACCCATCATACCCAATCTGAGAGGAATTATACAATGTAAAAAACAGGCAAGTAACCCACAAAGAGTTACCCGTCAAACATACTCTGATATAATTATTCCTCCTGAACTGTCAGTTTCTATATCTAACGAACCTTTCTTACTGCATGATAACAAAAGCCCTAAAAAAATAATTATTATCTTTAGCACACCCCGTCATTTAGCAAAGTTAGAGAATAGTGATGTTTGTATGATGGATGGGACTTTTAAAAGCACTGCCCATCCATTCACCCAGATGTACACTATTCATGCTAAAATAAACAATACTGTAGTCCCTTTAGTATACAGTTTTCTACCTGATAAACAATCCACAACTTACACTGAACTTTTAACAGTGTTAAAAATCAAAACATCAAACAAAAGACCTAGGAAAATAATGATTGATTTTGAATTAGCAATGATTAATGTTATTACTAAAACATACACGGATACTCAAATTCAAGGATGTTTTTTCCATTTTTCCCAGGCATTTTGTGGATTACGTATCAGATAGCAAACTACAATTCGAATTGAAAAAACTAACTGCACTTTGCTTTGTTCCTCCTGAAAGTGTAAACGAGTACTACACTGCAATTACAGAATCAAACTTTTACAGATCAAACGAAGAAAGATTGGCACCCATACTATATTATTTTGAAGACACATGGATTGGGCAACTAAGCAGATCAGGTCGCAGGAGGAAGCCACGTTTCCATGTGGAGTGGTGGAACTGCTACTCGAGCTGCTTAGAGGGAGGAGCAAAGACAAACAATACCATAGAGGGATGGCACAACTCCTTCAACCACACAATTGGCAAACCTCACCCCAACTTTTTTCATTTTTTGGAAACTTTGAGGAAAGAGCAAAGTTTCAAAGAAATGAGAATGTCACAAGCATTAACAGGTAGTCTAAACCCACGCATTTCTAAAAGATCAAAAGAAATGTCTGAAAGACTATTGGGTGCATTACAACAATTTTTGTTGTCTGTGGCTTCAGACTACCTAGATAATGTTGCACACATTCCACATTACTAACTCAACCTACACTATTACTTTCCTGTTTTGTCCTAAAATATTTGAATACAATTTTAAATTGGCATTTTTCATAAAAAAAAATTCCAAAATGAAAGTCGGGTCATCTTACCTTAGATATCTTCATTTTTCTTTATTTGTCTTTTTTAATCCAATCCATAACCATGTTTTCCATGATTTTTTTTAAATCCAAAATTAAATCCACAAAACGAATTTCCATTCGGAAAATCTTCTTTTTAAAAATCAAATTCCAAAACGATAACCATTCCAGTCATAGGCAAATTATGTATTTATTTTCTTCGCAGCCCTTCCTTTAAACTTCAGAAAAGAATGATAAATACAGTTGGAAATTCTATTAATTGAAGAACAGAGGAGAGAAGGGGACAGAATAGTAAAAGAAGAGTAGCAACAGTTAAAATAGGAAGCAGTGTGTGAAGGTTAAAGTAGGTGAATTCTTGAATTGTCCGGAAACTGAAATCTGAAAACATATAGAGTTATTTGTATTTGTATTTTTATTTGTAAAGCGCAACATTCAAACTGAAGGATATCATGGCGCTGTGCTAAGACTCCGGTAGTTGATGAGTTTGGCCAGTATTAGGTTTAGCGAACAGGTGGGTCTTAAGTTGTTTTCTGAAGACAAGGTATTCCTCAGTGAGGCGAAAGTCTTGTGGAAGTTCATTCCAATGCTTTGCTGCCAAGTATGAGAAACTATGACCCCCTCCCTTACTTTCTTAATTTGTTTTGCTCTGGCTTGAGCTAGAGACTGTGTTCTTAGGCACCTGGTAGGTACATAAAATTCTACTATATTCTGTAGGATAAGAGGCCCTCGTTGGTGCAGAGCCTTGTATGCATATCTGAGCAGCTTAAATATCGCTCTTTGGTGCATTGGAAGCCAATGAAGTAGTTTCAGGCACTCAGACACTGAGCTGAGTGTGTCTTTGTTACATACCAGCTTGGCAGCGGCATTTTGCACCACTTGTAGGCATGTGAAGAGGTAGTCTGCCATGCCCACGAACAATGCATTACCATAGTCTAACCTACTAGTAAGTAATACTTGCGTGACTGTTTTCCTACATTCTTGTGGGATCCAAGGAGCTTCAGCATGGCAAAGCTTCTTCCACATAGAACCCGCACATGGTCCTACATGGATAGGGTGTTGTCCATAAGGATCCCCAGATTCTTTCTGCATTGCTTTGGAGCAGGGGCACACCCCAGTGTCTGGGGCCACCAAGTGGTATTCCAGACAAGTTTAGCTCCTCTGAAAAGTAAAATGTCAGATTTACCTGCATTTAATTTAAGGGAGTGTTCTGCCATCCCGGTTGCCATCTCCAAGAGGCAGTTATTCAATTTTAATCTTGTGTTCTCGTGCCATTCTTCAATGGTTACCAGCAGTTGGGTATCGTCTCCGTGGGAGCAAATACCAAAGCCCCACTTCTCACTGATTTTTGCCAGAGATGACACATATACATTAAAGTGTATGGGGCTCAGGGATGCCCCCTGTGGAACACCATAGCTGATGAATTTTGGTTTAGATGAGAACCCCCCCATTTGCTCTGTGTCTTGTTATTTAAGAAAGAGCTCAGCCATTGAAGTGGTTTAGCATAAATTCCTTTTCCATGAAGAAACTTCAGTAGGTGATTGTGTGAGACAATGTTGTCTAACATGGCTAGGAGGGTTGCTTCCGTACTGTTAGTGGCTCTAAAGCCAGTTTGGGAGGGGTGAAGTAGGTCATTTGAATCAAGGTAATTTGACAGCTGTCTATTAGCCAGTTTTTCCATAACTTTGGAAAGGTACGGGAGTTGGGAAATAGATCGGTAGTTTGCAGGATTGCTCACATCTGTTCCTGCTTTCTTCAGAATGGGGGTCACTATGGCCTGTTTACATGTTTTTGGGAATACTGCAGTATCTAGCAGGTTATTAAATAGCTGGGTGATGTATGGGCAGCTTATGGGTATGAACTGGAAAAAAACAAAATGAGGGCAGGGATCAAGGGAAGACCCTGACTTGACTTTCCCCATTGTTTTAGCAACTTCTTCCTCTGTGAATGGGGAGAAGCTGCCTATGCAGGCAGATGCATCAGGGGAGGGGTTGAAGATTCACAGTTAAACGCTAGTAGTGGGGTGTTGGTGTTAAATGTGGAGCATATTTTACTAATTTTGTCTGCGAAAAACTCACTGATTTCTTTGCAGCATTCATCTGAGGGAGGCAAAGTTTGGGATAGGCTCACTGGGTACTATTTTATAAAACTCCTTAGTTGAGCTACAATTTTCATTAACTCTTCTGGCAAAATAGGTCTTCTTAGCTTTCTTAATGGCATTATTGTAATTCCTCAACTGTGTCTTGTATGTCTGTCTGCCTGTTTGTGATTTAGATAGTCTCCTGTGATGCTCTGTTGTTTTGCACTTTCTTTTAAGTGCCTTGAGTTCATGTGTATACCACTTTCCTGCTTGAGGTTTGTTTGACTCCTTTTTGCCGATTTCCTGGTCAGCGAGTCTGCGAGGAGTGTCATTGGCTGCGCGCGTGAGTGCTGCAAAACACCGAAACGCCGAAACCACCACCGAAAGCCGCAGACTGTGAGCCGGGACCAATTCAGCCCTCCATCTGGCCCCCCTGGCCCTTCAGCTTGCCCCCCTGGACCTCCTTCGACAGACAGAGGTGAGGCGACCGGACTGGCTGCGCCGCCGTGGCGCCACTCGGCGCAGAGTGAGCCACAAAAGCTTGATCTAAGCGGCAGGAGGCGGCAGGAGGTGCACTTTAGAAAACACCCTACCAAACCTGTTTAACCTGGCAGGAGTACATCAGGAAAGTTTGCGGCGGTGCTGCCCGGCACAGAGGGACCCGCAAAAGTTTGTTTAAAAACGGCAGGAACCGCAGTTCAGAAAGCTTGCTCCACACAACAGAAGACGCTTATCAGCTTGCTAAACATGCCCTAAGCTGCAGCTTACACAATAACTCAAGAGTCCTTGGAGAGTCATTTTTCCTCTGGAGAGTCATTCTTCGGGAGGCGGCGAGGCAACCCCTCTTTGCTTAAACCAGCTGTAGAACCTTCCCAGTGGCTGCAATGCATCTTCAGCGTGATAGGAGCCGCAAATCATCAGTGAACAGACTAAGCTGATCAGAGGGCTCCAGGAATGTTCGGTGAAAAGAGGAGTTTTTTTTTTACTTCATGCACTCTCTACCTGGCAGCTGGCAGAGAGTAGCGAGCGGCGAGGTGAGGTGCCGACAGGCGGGAAGAGTTTAAAAGCAAGAGTCAAATAGGAGGCACGAACGGAGACCAGGGAATATGCGATCGGGTCGATTAAGAAAAGCACCAGCAAAAACAAAACAACAACTACAAAACAAAGCCACTAAACGGAAAAATGAGGGAGCGAGTGGGTCCAGTGACACTATCCCCCAGGATCTTGGTCCAGATTGCCACAAAATTAAACGTGGAAAGGTCGAAGAAACCCAAGAAACAATGATGGCCAAAGCATTCTTTAGTCCCTGCAGTGCCCTGCATCCTAACGTCGCTATCAACCACGCTTTTTCATTCCAAGAAGGGTGCTCCTCTTTAAATGTTGCGACCGGACCAACGGATAAAGCAGTTAACAAAAGGTTGGCTGTAGAAGATCAGGATACAATTAGACCAGATGTGTCTCCATTAAGGAAAAGCCAGTACTCCTTCCAGCCTAAGATATACTCAAAATTCTCCTTTTTGAAAGACCCAGGCTCAGCAATATTCTATAAAAGCGGGACTATAGAGGGGCTTCAATCGCCTCTTCTACCTTTAGCAACACACAACCTTGATCAAAAACAAACTCTAATAACAACGAAGGATACCGCAGCATTGATTCACTCAAATTTCAGGTATCCAGCAACTACAGGAAATAATGCCAAGGGGTCTTCCAGTTGCGATGAGACCTCCCTTCAAGTTGATGATGAACAAACACATGGTGCAACAGTCGACGCAATGCAAGCAGCAGTCGAGACAACAGCGCCTTGCACAAATAATGAATATAGCTGTGAAGAATTGAAATATCAGTCCACCCACCAATCGGATAACAACACAGAGCACGTCACCTCTTTACAAAACACATCACTGGACAGCTTAAGTAACACCTCAAACTCAACTCCGCATCCACATTTGTGCAGGCCTGTACTTGTGAATCCAATGGATTTATTAGTTTTAACAACTTCAATACCGCAGCGGCAGGAGGGCTTATTATCAGGTTCAGATCTGCCAGATTCTCGGCATCCTCAAGGGACTCCTTCTGCAGCTGCGACAACTCCAACCGAGGAAGTTCAAAAACCCTCTCAACAAATAGACTCTGAACAAAGACTAAAGGACCAAGGACCACACTCTAAAACCTCACCTCATCAACTTCTGGCAACTATAAGCCTAGACGCAACAGCACTAGGGTTTCAGGCAGGCCTGTTGCCGATGGACAAACTCCATGGGAAATCGCAAATAGGGAATGGACAATCGTTTCCCAATGAAGATCCGTCCCCTTCCAAAAGAGACATGTCCTTTCTAGCTTCCCAAGAATGGGAGGACTTAGTTACTTCTTATAATCAGGACTCCAATACCTTATCAATAACACTACAGGCAGATAGACTTAACATCAACCATAGTAACAAAAACCTGATATGGGAATCATTACTAAGTACTATGCAATACTCAACTGCGGCTTTACAATACCAGTCCCTCAAACTGGATCTTCAGCTTACTGTTCTTCAAACATTAGCTGATTTCACCTCTGGGATTGATAGGAAGTTAGCCGATCTGAATGGCCTAATAAGGAGAGGGCAAGAAGCGGTCTTTAACACATTGCCTGTGCAACTAGAATGTTCTTGCGCCCCAATTGTGGACAAGCTACTAATGCTCCCGACAATTTTGGGAGACCTACTAACTGCCCTGAAACCAACAGCTATAACCTGGAATACTGCTAGCGAGGATAAAATTACGGTAGATAATACAACACTGGACCCGCAAATGACAGGGCCATCACCGTTAAGCAACAATAACCCAATAGGAGGATGTGCTCCCTTGCAAGTCTCTAAAATTGGACTACAAAACGGAAATGATATCTCATTAAAAACATGCCGCAAACATAAAAGGGAAGGCAGGAAAAAGACTCCAACCACACAGGCTCGGTATCCGGCTATTCATCTCCAGTCGGCTCTAACCTTAACGGACCAAACAAGAGAGGAAATTCTAGACTCAGCAGCTGCAGCGCCGGCCTCTGAGACAAAGGACCTAGTGAATGAAAGACCCAACCTCATAGAAATACAGTATAGGTCCTCCTGCCTCCCAATCAGAGACAGAGCCCATCTTGAAGTCAACAAAGATCCAAACAGGAAACCATACAACAGCATCCCCCTTCCTAGCCCTTCTACCCTAGGCACCAACCAGGCAAGCACCAATCCAAGCCAAGATCCAATCATAAGTACTTTAGACAGAAAGGCATCTGTTGAGGATCCACAAGCAATAGATTTGAAAGGTTTAGCCTTGCAGGTCAGTTCTGTTGAACCTCCATTATTGTCAAGTCAAAACCGTGAGCAAGCCGTCTGCATGCAAGAAAAAGCTCAGTCCTCTCCTGGTCAACCTACATCTTCTCACAAGTGTCATAACCAAGGAAGAGATAAAGTTAATCCTCAACATCAAGGGGCCCTTGTACACACATTACACAATAGCTTTGCCTCACACTGCCACTATCATGAAACATCTGCTTGTACAGCAATTAACAGTGAAGGCACAATGCTTTGAGATAAGGATTCAATAAAGGAAGACGAGATTGACACCCTAATTTTCATCCCTCAATATGAAACACAGGGGCGTGAGGATACGTTAAACAGAGGGAATGTTCTACGGCTCTTACATTCCATCACATCTTTAGCCAACATTGACACATCGGACTTACTATCAGTTGAATTTATGCAACTCAACAACAGCCAGAGCTCTGAAGCAACCAAAACAAGATGGCAAACCCCGGAGGTTGCAGGTAGAATCATGCGGGAAAGAAATAGATTTCAAAATTGGGGAATTACCTTGAAGCCAATTCCAAAGCCACTATATCCAACTCTCTTCCTTAAAAAAGAAGCCAGCAACCTACAACAGACTACCTTTTCGGTTTTGAAAGGAGCAAGGAGCAGAACACCAGGTATATCCACTGCAGCAAATTTGATAATAGCAGTATTACCAACTCAAGCTCGACCAGCTCCAACTCATCCTTCAACAACTGACAACTGGACAGGCACCCAACGACTAATAACAACTGCACGACTAAATTGACAACAGAAGACCGCAGCTCAGTCAATTCATACAGCACAATATGGCATGTCAATTTGCATCTGGAATATTAATGGCTTTGGCTTCTAAAACGAGTGACCAAGAGATTCTAGATTACCTGAAATCCTTTGATATGATTTTACTTCAGGAAACCTGGGAAGATAAGCTGTACGATCTGTAAGGCTATACCTCTTACTCACTACCCGCAATCAAGGGATCTGGCCGTCGCTCAGGGGGGTTATTGTTCCTCGCTTCAATAACAGAAATAGGGGACTTTCTTCCCATCACAATTCACTTAACACCTCCAAGCTGTATTCAAGCAGTAAAAGTTACACTCAAGATTAACCAGCTCAACAAGGACATAATAATAATGAACATTTACGTACACCCCAAACAAAAATCAAAGGCAGCAAAGGAGTTGATTACGGAGCTGAAGAGAATAATGGATGAGGAGACAACAGACCTCCTATCCTGGCCGGAGATTTCAAAATGCAGCTTCTAGGGTCCACTAAGGCCGATGATACAACACAGGCTCTTTCGGATGCTTGGGAAATTCCAACACAATGTCAAGTAGAGACCAATAAGGCCTCAAGAACAGCAAAGATCTTGCTCCAGGATTTGGAGCACCTAAATATGAGAGCTTTAAATGGACGGTTTAAGGAGGACATCCCTCCAGCTGCAACATATCATTCCACCATAGCATCAACTCATCTAGACTATACCTTTATGACTCTGACTCTGTTCAATAAAATTGCAACTTTTAAGATCGGAACAATGAATTTAGTGACCATCTTCCACAAGAACTGTGTTTACAAACAATATCATGCAATCCGCCAGAAATTAGACGTCCAACTGCGCAAGACGAGACCAGTAATCTCAAAAGAATAAGGTGCAACTCTAGTAACATACACAAAATGACAACAACAGCTAAAACCCTATTCAATCAGGTTGGAGCAAATTTGCAACAGCCCATGAGAAGTTGGGAAGAGTTTGTTACATCTTTAAGAGGTAAACTTGCAACGAGGCAAGGCCCGACCCAAAGGAAAGCCGCAGCAACTACTATCATAGCGCCAAGACACCCACGGGTATATGCTGCGCTTTATAAATTTTTAAAATAAAATAAATAAATATCAAAGCTGGAAAGAGCCCTGTTTCAAAAAAATTAAAGCAATCTATAAACCGAACGTTAAAGCAACAACGTAAATTTCCAAATAACCGGGCCTGCAAGGCACCCTCCGGGAACTAAGGACAGCGCTTAAACAGCGGAGATGGGTGAACAAAAGGGCAAAGGAAAACGCACTATGGGCACAACCTCTTCATGATGCAAAACAGCGAAATAGTGCTAAATTCTGGGAATCAGTAAACAAACTGCAGCGGCCTAATCACCGTGGCATAGACTCCAATATTACAGAGGCAACCTGGGCTGATTATCTATCCCAACACTTAAACGACCTTGAACCAGTCCTTGTTACCCCTCTGGTCAATCCTGGGAATGCCAGCTCCGACATTTTTACAGGGGCAGTAGTAATCCTTCAGCACTCAAGTAATGGCGACAGCAAACAACCAGAGCCCATGCAGCAGGAGACAGCAGTGCAACCAAATCTGCACAATCAATGCAGCGCAGTAGACGAGCAAAATGATCTCCTGGCTTTGGCAGTAAGGAAACAAATAGCCAGAGGCAGAAGGGTGGGTGCACCTGGCCCAAATGGCATACCCCCAATGCTGTTCAAACAGGATGAATTTTGGAGCAAAGCATTAGCCCCAGTAATAGGACACGCTTTAAGATCCTCTGTATTTCCAGAGTCATGGAGAGGCTCAATCATCAGCCCAATACATAAGCAGGGGACAAGGACTGCCCCAAAAAATAATCGATTAATAACCCTCATAGACTCTGAGGCCAAATACAATGCGGGCATCATCTTAAACGATCTGGCTAGCTGGTCCTCTGCGAACAACATCATACCCATAACTCAAACAGGTTTCCTCCAAGGGCATGGCACCACCACTAACATTATGGCCTTAACTATGCTTATGGACGCTGCGAAGCAGGGCAAATATCCTCTATACCTCTGTTTCATAGACTATTCAGCGGCCTTTGACCACATTTATCGTAAGAAGCTCTGGCATAAACTGGACAGATGGGGCATACCAGCACCCCTTTTAGACCAGCTCATTAAACTGCACACTAATACGTGGGTAAGAATCAAGCTAGGTGCTGGGACCCACCTTTAATCCAGAATCACTACAACAAAGGGCCTAAAGCAAGGATGCATTTTGTCCCCCCTGTTATTCAGTCCTTTCCTGGCGGATCTACAAGGCAAGCTCAACAGCTGCTCTTCCCACGCTCCGAAATTAGGCGGCATAACATTAACAAATCTGTTATATGCCGATGATCTAGTCCTAATCAGCTGGACCCCCATCGGACTTCAGCTCCTCCTAGATGCGACTCACATGTTCTCGCTACAGAATGGCCTAAACATACATTTCCAAAAAACTAAAACCATGGCAGTAAACCATCACAAGAAGGCAAATCCTAGTTGGTATCTGGCCGGCAAACATCTAGACCAAGTACCAAGCTATAAGTACCTGGGCGTGTTGTTAGATCACAACAACTCATTTAAACCGCAGCTGGAATCCTTGCGAAGGAAGGAGGTCACAACCTACCTAGCGCTGAAACCCCTGAAGAAGTTGCTTCCAGAGCTAACTCTCGACCCTTTTTTAAAAGTCCTCCGAGCCAAACTGAAACCTACTATCACCTACGGAAGTGAATTGTTGACCGGTAGAGATGCTGCAACTCTTGATAGCATAATGGTATCCTCCTACAGAGCAATTTTCCACCTTCCCAATTACGCTTCACCAGCTCAAATTTGGCTGGAATTTGGCCTTCAAAAACAGGCAGTATAAAGGAAGGGAGCCTTCATGAAAAGCTGGCACAAAATTAGAGCTGCAGAAACAGGGTCCTTAAATAACCATCTTTGGGTAGAGCTGCACCACACCGTAAAATTGGCAGCCTACAAGTACCTCCAAGAATCCATTAAAACCTTAGGCTTGACAGACGCCTGGAACATTTCAATCAGTGGAGTTCAAAAAACTAGTAACAAAGACAACAAGATTAATATCATCAATAAAGGACAAGAATACAGTGTCCAAACGTGCTCATGGTTGGGCCTTGCTTAATAATTACGATGTCCTTAAACCCCAACCTTACCTTACGGCACATACAAAGATTGCCACCAAGGAAAAGATCTTAAGACTTCGGCTGGGAGTTGGCCTGATTAATCCATTTCTAACACCTTGGGAAAGAAAAGGAGGTGATCAGCCTTGCCGTCTGTGCACCAGTGGCACGGAGAGTCTTATTCACATTATATGTATTTGCAAGAACTTAAAGGACATACGGATCTCCTTGTTGAAACCATTCTTTAATCTGCATGGCGTTAGGTCTTGTAGACAGGCGGTGAGGATGTGCTTTAATCCAACGTTAGTACAGTTTAACTGCCGACTTCGAATTACCAGGAAGAAGGCTAAAAAATCTATCCTCGGTTATTATGGACTAGATCTGCTTAACGGCTCTGGCTCTTCAAGATCATGCCCGGTAACGCAACCTAAAGGCTCCTCATTTGGTAGTGCGAAATTACATGCTGGGACACCAGGCAGTTGTCATAAGTTGCACAGGAGCATCCAATCAGTTTATAGCGATAAACTTCATCAAACTGTCTTTTTACAGACTGAGAATTAATTGCACCATTGATTTTAGCACGTATAATTATTTTAGCCCTGCAAACTCCTCATTTATTGTAACTTTGATTTTATTGTTCATGTGTTATATGCAAGGTTTTAATTAATCAAGCATAATAAAATGTTCTTACTTGACTCCTTTAATGGCAGTTTAGGTGCATACAAGCCTAAAGTATTGGTGATTTCTTTTTCAAGATTCGTTGTTTCCCTATTGGCCTGAAGGATAGTTAAGCCTCTGGATTCCTGGGGCGGAAGTGGATCCAAAAGGTATCTTCGGTGACCAACCACCATGCTCTCCTTACCCCCTGTGAGCGCCTCAAGGGCTTAATTGAATTTACTGGGAGCTTAAGCACAAAAGATATAAGTGAGTGATCTGTCCAGGGAAGGGGTTTAATCTCCTGTATGAAAACTGAATCGAAGTTTGAAAATAGTAAGTGCAGAGTATGCCCTGCAATGTGCTTGGGCCCTGTGACCCACTGCTTTAATTGAAGAATCTGCATGTCATTCTCCAGGTGCAAGGCCGAAGAGTTGTTGGCTTTCTCACAGTGGATGTTGAAATCCCCTAGGACTAAGTAATGTTTATATTTCAGGCAGGAGGGAAATAGTTGAGTTAGTAAATAGACGCTAAGTTCAGATTGGTGCCCAGGGGGGATATAAATTACGGCTCCGCCGAGTACTACATGGTCCTTTCTTCTGGCCACCTGAAATGATTGTACCTCGTGCTTCCCTACTCATGCCACTGCAACATGAAGGCAGGTGAGGTGGTCTTTGAAAAGAATAGCCAGTCCCCCACTTTCCCTCCCTGCCTATCTTGTTTTAAAATGTTGTAGTCTGTGGGTAGGGCGGTAGCAATATCGGGAAAGTTGCTTTCATCCAGCCATGTTTCCGTTATAAAAACCAAATCAGGGAGCATTTCGTTAATGGTGTCTCAGATATCAAGGGAGTGTTTGGGTACAGAGCAGGCGTTAAAATAGATGCAGCTACGTTTGTACAGATCGTCCTCCTCCCTGGCTGGCCGCTCTGACTGTATTAGACTGCACTGTTAGAAAATCATTAACTAAAACTTACTGTATTAGACTGCACTGTTAGAAAATCATAAATTAAAACAAAGAAGGGGTCTTACTTGCTGTGTGATTTTAAGCAATGTATATGCTGTCTTATGTATTATGTTTTCATTAAGAGTCAAAGAACAAATATAACATTTCTCCTTAGATTCATAGAAAACGAAAAACACAAACCTTTTAATCACAATGTTTCACTTGGCTCTTATTTATAGTGAGCTGGTATTTATTAATTTTATATAAATGTGTGGAATAAAGAACAGAAAGTATTTACTTACTCATACCTCGCCTGTTGTGTTGGGGAGCGGAGGGGGCTGAAGTTGTCTGGGGGTCCCACTGCGCGGGGCGCCCATTGTGTTGGAGAGCGAAGGGGGCAGGAAGACTACAGGCCCCAAGCACACCCGCGGCAGGCCGCCGCCCACACCGCAGCACTCACGCCCAGAGGCGCCTATTTCTGTTGTCTGGGGTTTACGCTAGTTTTTCTCTCTATTTCCACTTCCTCTTTCCTTCTTTCATTTTCCCATTCTTTCTTTCTTCCTTCATTCTCCCTTTCCTACTCTTCCTACATTCTTTCTTTTTGTTTGTTTCTTCTTTTTTTTTCTCTCTCCTTATTTCTTGCCTTTCTTTCTTTCATTTTCTTTCTTTCTTTTGACTCTCCTTATTTCTTGCCTTTTCATATTGTTTCTTTCCTTTCCTTCTTTGTTTGTTTGTTTGTTTCTTTCTTTCTTTCAAGAGGTTTGCAGTCAATGCCAGACTGACCGACTTTTTAGGTCTCTATTAGCCAAGGCATTGGAATTTTACTAAAATGATGTGTGTAACATAGTTACTTCTAGAGGTTTCTGACAGATTTCGTCCATTAGTCTCCTGTTGGTGTCATTCGCACTTTTCTTCCACCTACTTCAGCTTGCATTAAGGGGCAATGTATCAGCCCACTTCAATCGTTGACTTACTTCACTACGAGTTATAGGATTCCGCTTCTCTTCAATGCCAGGGAGTACTATGGTGATTTGCAGTTTTGTTGAGACCCCAAAATCTTTATTGACTAAAACATATATTTATGTTTTAGATTGATGAGGGCTCAGCGTATATCCAAGCAATAACGTTTTGCAAAAACCATGACAAAACAAGTATTACCAGAAGGCTGGGTCAGAGGATGTCATAAGGGTTTGAAATATGAACACACTCATGTTAAAGGTTCTAATATTTTTTCTAGTGCCATTGCTGAACATAGATAGCGCTAAATAAGGGTTAGCAGTATTTGGTGCCATTTAAAAATATCGGGGCATATTATCAAGGGGTTTATCTCCGCTTTTTTGGCTTTAAAAGCCAAGAAAGCGGAGATAAAATGTATCTCCCTATTACCTAGCTGTCGCTAACACCAGTTAGCGACAGCTAGTAGGAGATAGCGACCATCTTGGGCCCCGCTTTGCATGTCAGTGATATTTATCACTAATGACATGCAAAGTGGGCGTGCCAAGATGTTAGCGACTGAAAACAGTCCCTAACATCGCTATCTCCTATTACCAACTTTTGGAGATATTCGCGCTCCAAAAGCTAACACCTGCCCTGAACAGTTCTTAGCCATGTTATCCAATGGGAGGTGGATAACATGGCTAAGAGCATTAGCTCGGTAATGCATGAATATCGCTGACTTTTCAGCGATATTCATGCATTGTGGCGATTTTTATCGCATTTGCGATAAACCTTGGTAATACCAAGGTTTATTTGCGGTAAAAATCGCCGCAGCTCAGCGGTAAATTTTTGTCACTAACCAAGCAATAGCGATAATTATCGCTATTGCTTGGTAATATGCCCCGATCATGTTTACAAACTGAGCTTTCAATCTGAAAAGGTAAAAAAAATCCAGTATTTATGGTTAAATCATACTAATTGTGTTTTGCATTCATTGCTGTTTTTGTTTTTTTGTGAGGTATATCTTTAAAGAATCATACTGTAAGACACATCACTAGACAGTCAGTGACGTGCTGTAATATGACACGCAACGCAAGCATTATGGGATGTTGTCTATGCCACGATGGGTGTATCTGTGATCCACACGCCTCTCCCATTAATCACTCGAAGCCTATGGTTAGCCTCGTGCAGATTTCGCCTTCATAATATGATATATGCTTTGAGGACACCCTGCCACTTATGATTCACCAAAAGGTTGTAATGTTTCTGCAGCTGTACGCTGTATCACGTTTCTGTGTGTGTTTTTTTTCGTATACTTGTTTTTCTGCAACCTAGAAACTAGAGTTACATTTCAACTGGTGCCCCAGGTGAGGAATTACTCAATGGTATCTTTGCAACCAGGACAATAGAAAAACAGAAATACAGGTTAAGTGTCAGTCAGCCCTTTGTTCACCCACTTAAACGAATACCTGTTTCGGTAATTGATCTCGGGAAATAATATGTCTGCTCTACAGAAAACTGGAAATGCCGGGTCACTTGGTTATGTAGTCCGTACATATTAAATTAAATCAGCCTTAAATCGCTTTATTTGCAAAACTGGAAGATCTTACAATGGAGCCATTCTTACAACTGTGCTAAGGTCGGTATCCTTCGGCAGATTTTGCATCTTGTGCAAATTAGTGGCCATTGTTTTGTAGATATTATTAATCAGGGCATCTTCTGTAATAAGTGCCATGCTGCTCCTACTGGGATCAGCACTCATCACAATTATAAGCGAACCCCATTTACTGAAAGAGGCAGAATACTGTTATCCATCATTTGATAGTTAATGCTCCCTGTATTTATGAGTATCATGCAAAAAATGTAAGATGCAAGAATTTCGCTGTTTAAGTATGACTCATGATCATATAGTTATAGTAGTGATCTCTGTGGTCAAACAGTTTGAAGGAAACCACTATGGCAGCTGCAAAATGCCCAAATTAAGACGTTTTAGTTTAGTATATTTTTAATTCGGGCAAATAGAACAACATCAGACGGGCATTCCCACATCCCCTTGCGACTTCCCCTTCTGATACCCATCCATGGCCTGTGCCTTCCAAGCCCATTCCTAATCTACATGCCTTAGGGGTGTCATCCATCTTATTGTGTTCTGAGCTTTCCATTGGTGCAGCGCAAAGTTACCCACTAGTTACACCTCACGAATTTTGACAGAAAACATTAACAGATGCATGACATGAACGTGCACTTACCACATGTTCCTTTTACTTGATTCAATTATTAATTAAATGTTACATTTGTCCTTAATATTAAAGAGTGCATTTATTGTAGAATTCAAGAATGTACTCACGAGTCTGTTTAATCATGTTAATTAAGATATTTCAGTGAAGTCTTGATTAAATAAAACCATCCACTATGAAGAAGAAATTTGACTTTCATAAACATGTGCTATAATTGATGTTTAATACATAATGACCTGAAACTGTGATTAAAACCATCCTCATATATGTAGAATGTGATCTTATTTGAAACAACAACGTTTATGTAACGTGTGCACTGATGTTTTATACATATATGCATTTAAATGTAGCTCTTAGCCATACAGACACTTGATTTATTTTAAGGATTTATTATATGCCACGGATAGTATGAATTTAATACCATGTACTAGAACCATATATTAATTTGTGTTTAAATGTGAAGACGCATATTTAATGTGCAGCATTGAATTTATGTTAAACTTGTCCTAACAATTTAAGCTTGTATTTCACCATGCTGCCTTTCATCAAATACTATTTTACATTTTCTGCTGCTATGGCCTTTCTTGCAGGTATTGGAATGGATTGTTAGTTTAGGATAGAAACATTACTATTCTAGATATAGAGGAAAGAGCCTGAGAAGAAGACCTTGATGAAGGTACATGGAGAAACAGAGAGTTAACTGAAAGGCCTATTGATTAAAAGCTGCAATCCACGTGTGTCGATAAAGAGATGTTGTTCCCAAGTCTAGTGTGGGGACCTCTGATGGTCTGACCAAGGGGGTGGACTTTGCATGATATAATATACCCTTCACCCTGGACTTACATCTGAGATGCTTTACAGACCACTTCAGATTGCTTTTGGGCTTCCTTCATGACTTCTTTCCTGATTTCTGCAACCCTACGCAGATATCTCTGGTAGAATCCTGGCAGACACCTTTCTTGATTCCCCAGCACCTGAATGGACTTCTAGAGGTTTAGACCTTAATGCTTTCCTTTCGATTCTTACTTAAGAGTGGCTGAGGCTAACACTTGTTTCTGACTCATAGAAAAGTCTTGACTGAGCTTCTGATACGCTAAGAATTTTTTGCTTTATTTCCTTTTTTCCTGTCCTGATTTCCTTCATGGAAATTCACTGGTTTGTGAGTTTCTTTATTACCTAACCATCTTCTGGTCTTTGAAATCCTAGAATACTAATGTATAGACGAGAGAATCTTGGATTATTTCCTGAGCACAAGATATTGATGCTACTTTTCTCTATCGCAATCACAAAACTGCTTGTTTGTTTAATACTAGTCCGCCTCAATTTCTTCAGGAGGTTGGGTTTTTCAGTTGTTATTCTGTACCTTGACAGCAAAGTTTTAAAAGTAGTGTATTGGAACTTGATTATTAACTTATAATAAGCTTTTTAAACTTGGCTTCCGATTCCTGGTCATCATTGTATATCAGTAGCGGCCTGTGGAGGGAGTTCTGTGGGGCAGTGAGGCGGGCGGGAGAGGGGCAGGATGGGGGGTGGTAAACACCGGAATATGGATTAACGGAGGTAAGTAAACATTTAAATAAAGAAAACAAATTTAGTTGCACACGCTGCATTGCATTTTGTGATGCAGCGCGCAACGAAATTAGTTTTATTTATTTAAATGTTTACTTACCTCAGTTCATCCATATTCCAATGTTTATTACCCCCCCACCCTGCCCTTCCCCTGCGCCCGCCCCGACTAACCGCCGCACAGAACTCCCTCCATGGGCCGCTACTGTTGTATATCCTAATGGATTGAACTGTTGATTGAAATGTGATTGAATGCAAAGACCAACTCCCATCTCCCTTCAGTCGGGTTTTGAGGATGACCCCTAGGTTGCGTGGATGGTCGGTGGGTGTTGGAGCTGTTCCCAGTGCAGTCAGCCACCAGGAGTTATTCCATGCCGAAGGGGAGGACCCGAGGATGAAGACCTCCGTCTTGTCCGAGTTCAACTTCAGTTGGCTGTTCCTCATCCATTCGGCAACGGCCTTCATTCCTTCGTGGAGGTTAGTTTTGGCGGTGTGGGGGTCCTTGGTGAGGGAGAGGATCAGCTGGGTGTCGGAGTAGGAGAGGTTGTTGAGGTTGTGCAGTTGGGCGGCGTGGGCGAGTGGTGCCATGTAGATGTTGAAAAGCTTTGGGCTGAGGGATGAGCCCTGGGGTACGCTGCAGATGATCTTGGTGGCTTCGGAGTGGAAGGGCAGGAGGCGGACGATGGTCGGTCCAGTGGAGTTCGGTGGTGTGGTTGAAGGAGACGTGGGGGCATGCGGAGAAGATGGGGTCGAGCGTGTGGCTGGCAGAGTGGGTGGGTGTTGTGATGAGTTGTCTGAGTCCGAGGTTGGCTAGGTTGTCAATCAGGGTGGTGGAGTTGGTGTCGTTGTTGTTCTCGAGGTGGAAGTTCATGTCCCTGAGGAGGATGTAGTCCGTGGAGGCGAGGACATGTATGCTGACGAAGTAGGCGTTGGAGTTGCTGAACTGTGGTCAGGGTCCGGGGGGGTCTGTAGACGAGGTTTCCTCTGAGGGTGGTGTTGGGGTTCGGTGTGGATCTGTAAGTGCAGGTGTTTGACGGTGCTGAGGGTGCCATCGATGCTGGTCGAGACTCTGAGGGTGTTCCTGTGGACGATGACGATTCCTCCTCCTACTCCGTTGGTGCAGTCCCTGCGGGTGATCTTGTACCCTTCTGGGATGGCTATGGCGATGTCAGGTGCCGAGGAGGGGTTCAGCCAGGTCTCCGTCAGGAAGGCGACGTCTGGGGAGGTTGAGTCAAGTAGGTTCCAGAGTTCAACGGCGTGTTTGCGGGCAGAGCGGGGGTTGAGAAGGATCCAACTGAGGTAGTTGGCTTCTTTCCTAGTCTGTGGGTTGGCGGATCGGATACTGGTGTAGCTGCAGTTCCGGCAGGAGAAGGGTCCTTGTGTGCACTTCGGAGCGACCAGGCAGCAGGTGCGTGATCGTCCGGCGTTAAGTGCATGAAGGGTGTTGGAGTCGTAGCAGAGTCGGGTGGCATGGCGTTCGCGGGGGCCAGTGGTTCTGGCGCTGGGAGTGGTCCAGGCACGGATGGGCGCAGATGGGCTTGCCTTAGGCGCGCCTTCGTCGCAGCCGCGCAGCAGCAGCGATAATAAGGGGAGGTGAGAGGGAGGAGCAGCTGGGAGGGGGGAGCTGACGAATGGGCGAGCGGAGGGCGGGCCGCAGGGGACGCAGCGGCGGGAAAACAGGAGGGGGAACGTTGAAGGGAAACAGAAGGCAAAAAAGGCACAGAAGAAGGGGAAAGAGTAAACAAACACAGGAACAAATAACCAAGTACAGTGCAAATAAACAGAACACGCAGAAAACAATAAAGCAAAATACAATGCAGATACAAGTAAAGCCTACGGCCTACCACTGGCCACCAGGGATGAGGCGCCAGGTGGTAGCCTGCGGGTGGAGGAGGGTCTCGAACTGGCAGTCAGAGCAGCGGCAGTGTGCTGGAGCAGGAGCACAAAAGGTGGTGCTGTTGCGGCATGGGTCTCATTTCATCAACATAATTGTATTTTTTTAATATCACCTTGGGCGGAGACTGCGAGTTACTCTCATCTAAGTTATCAGGTTAACTTACACAGATAACCCCATAGATTTCACTACTACCCTAAAAATTGGATCATATCATCACAACAATGCCCTTGGCGTGTGTTGAACTCTTAACTTTATAAGCAAGTATCCCCCTCATGTGAAACTATTTTCCCAGCTTTTGTTATTGTGAGAATATAACATGAGGTATGTTCATCTTATGTGCCTTTAATTTATTTTTTTACAGAGACTCGCCCCTGAAGAAGGGAACAGGGTTTCCCGAAATGCATTGGGCGACATCTTTTTACAAGTTTAGTGACCGTAAAAGAAAATAATGCAACGTGTTCACATGATTATGTATATATGAAAACCATGAATGATTGCATTTATCTCAGAAAAATATTGTACAGTTGAATATAGGCATTTCAATCAATTTATGTTTTGCATTAGAAAATAGTAGCCTGTATCTACAATTAAACAGATAACAATGGTTATAAACAAGAATTTGTTCTATTAGAAATAAAATGTGTTTCTTTGAAAGAGATATATGTTGACAACATACCTTCAAGAATATATAAATGTAAGAAATTGTGAGAATAACATTCTCCCCAGGAACAGTGCTTTCTGCATGTAGGCTCAGCTTACATTTCAGCTGAGCTTTGGGGCACATCTAACACAGATTCATTGACAAGGTCTGAATAAATTTTTGAGGGGTATTATGTCACTTCCGCAGAGTACCCCAATGATACCTCTGTTGCTGGTCCTAGGTTGTAAACCCATTAATGATTTGGCAAAACTTTGACTGTTGCTTCTATGGGCCAGACTGTGGCGAGTCCCTGAACTCGCTAAGTACGCTAAGAGGCTAGCGGAGGTGATGTCAATGGTGGGCTAGCAAAATATAAAATGGCTTAAAGATGTCAAACATCTCCTCGGTAAGCTAGGCCTTAGTGAAGCCTGGGATAGTCGGTCCTCTCCCCCGAAAGCTACCATAAAGACCCTGTACTGGAACTGGGTCACCAATAGAGTCAGTACAGACCCAACTCTTGGCAGGCTAACAGAAGAGTTCTTTAGGCATAAGGATGTCCCATTCCGGGAACTTTATCTAGACCTGGTTTGGAAGCCTTATGACAGGGCCCTGTACTTTAGATTTAGGGTTGGGTCTCTTCCAGTTCGCGCCCTAACTGCCCACTGGAAGCCCCCGTCTCAGACCACTCCTTTCTGCCCCTTTTGTCAAACAAGTGTTGAGTCTGTATCCCACATTTTGTTTGTCTGTCCGGCCTATGTGCATCCAAGGCAAGCATGGCTTAAACCCATATGTTGGTCTATGGGCACTAGGCTTTCAAGTGAAGCACTCCGTATTTTAATATCGGATACCCTGCCTCAGTATGTCTGTGGCCTCTCAAAATTTTTATCCTGGACATGGTCCATCAGAGTTAAAAGGCTAGCATCTAATGTTTAATTGTTTTTTAATCGAAGGATTAACCTTGAATTTTGAACTTTTAATTCTCTTTTTACTCTTTTGATACTCATGTATTTTAAGATAGAATTTTTTAAAAGATAACTAAGAAATAATGTCAAAACCAATGGGCAATTTTATATTTGTACAAAATGTTCTTTCTTTGTATTATTGTGATGCTTTTATGATTTGATCTATCGAAATAAAGCCTTTGAACTGATATATATGATTTGACATTATTTCTCTCTGCACAGCTGGGCAATAATATAATTTCCATAAAAATTATTTATTGCTGATATTACTTGAATGATGCCTTGCAAATTGCACATTGGCACATGGTGTTGTGGTTGTTTGTTTTTCTCTTTCCGGTCTCCTTCCCTGGTGTACCCACCCTTAAGCCCTTCCCCCTGTCGGACCACACTATTCCTCTGCTCATATTCTTGTTAGAGACAGGGCTGCCGGAAGGTGGACTTATGGGGGGTACTGTTTCTAAGTATCCTTCCTGCTGACAGGAAGGTGCAGTAGTTCCTTCCACCGTGGCCAACAAAAACAAAATATACCAGGCTCAAAGTAAGGAAAGAGGCAGATATATCAGTCCTGGCTAAACATTGTGTGGCATAAACCTGTTATCCAGGGGCCATGAAGTCCCGCATTAAGGCTGCTTTTGGGAAATGTCAGTTGGGTATGACCACTAAGGTGCACAAGTAAAGTATTGGCCTAGACAGCAGTGGGGTGAGCAACCCTTCTAGCCCCCATGAGAACATCATGGATGGAGATATAGTTTGCAGTGGACCTTTGACGGTCACCCAGCAAGAAAACAACAATAGGGCTGGACAGCTACCATCCACAGCTACCATCCACAATGCTGATTTTTACCCAAAATCTATTGGTGCTTCAAGTGACAGTACTGTGTCACATCTCAGCATATCTCCCTTGTCATCCCTGGTGTTAGACCTGCATCCATGGAGTGTTTTCCCCTGACTTTGTGCCTTCAGACATCCTGTTTTACTGACTTCAGTTTTTCTGGCTTTAGGTCTCTGGGCACTTTTCCACTGCTAACCAGAGCTAATGTGCATGTGCTCTCAGCTTGAACATGGTTTTAATTTACTTATAAGTCCCTAGTAAAGTGCACTACAAGTGCCCAGGGCCTGAAAATGAAATGCTACTAACGGGCCTGCAGCACTTATTGTGCCACCCGCTTAAGTATCTTTTTAAACATGTCATAGGCCTGCCATTGATGAGACTATTTGTGCCATTTTAAACTGCAATGTCAACCTGGCAAGTTAACCCTCTTGCCAGGCCCAAATTTTCATTTTTAATACATATGTCACCCCTAAGGTAGGCCCTTATTACATTTCGTAAGTATAATTTCCAATTGGGAAGAAACTGGACCCCCGGGTATGGTGTTGCTGGAATCACAACTTAAAATCACAATTTAGGGTGAAGTTGTAATTCTGAAAATGCCACTTTTAGAAAGATAAATTGACTAGGGCCCAACAGTCCTAGACAAAGTGTGCACTACCTGTAGCACTCATGAATGAGTGTGTCAACAATCTATTTATCAAGCTTAATACAATTTAACAATTTTTTTATAGTACTCTACCTAAACAAAAAACAATTCTTAATGCTTCTACAGTTCAACATAAAACAACAACTCTATCCGTCTTTTCTTCCCTACGCTTGCTTTTATTCTGAAGCGAAATTCGTAAGTGATGTACAACTTTAATCTGCAATGTACGACTTCTTTACAATCATGAAGATAATCAGTCCAAATGCATTTTGTGTGTGTTTAACACCCTTCGTCAGGGGCTATCTACAATACAATGCATAGATTGTAAATATGTATTATACCGTATTTAACAAATTAACCCGGGAGAGAAGAATACTGAGTGTAGGAGAGTATGATCTGCTTACCATGGTTACCCCCACTTTTTGATGGTCTTTCACTGTTTTTTTACTTTAGTCTGACTGGGGAACTGCTATCCAGGACCCAGCCTAGCTGCTTTCTCTCTAAATTGATTGCATGTACTTTAGGTACTCTCCAGTTTGGTTACTGGGGTACCCTTATGAGTCACTAGTTCATGGTACCTTAGTTACCCAGGGCATAGGTAGCCCAGAGACCTACCAGGGGCTGCAGCATTTATTATGCCACCCCTGGGAAGCCTTCCAAAATGACACCACAGGACTGCTACTGCAGCCTGGGTAAGGTGGTGCATGCATCCCTTATTAAGATATAGGTCACCTATATCTACCTTCAATCACTGCATATAGAAACCTAACAGGCACCCCTATGGCAGGCCTTATCAATCCTGAAGGCAGGGTGCTTGATTTCTTGTGAGAGAGTGCCCGTGCATGAGCAGGACCGCTCTGCAGCATTCAGAATCTATTCTCTGGGGCTGTACTTTGATGCAGCCAGACCATATACTCTTAAGTGCATTATAACCTTGCGGTAAATGCTAACTTTGGAATGGCTACATGGAAACATGTCGTGTTTGGTGTCAAACACTTTGGAATCCCACTCCCCGCCAGTCTTGGCGGTGGGGGTAGAATTCTAGAGGGAGAGACATGTACACACCGGTACACCCAGTACCAGTTTAAAAGAGCCCTGGCATCACAAAATGGATGCTGCAGCCACAGACACGAGTCTGGCTTCCTGCTGCTGACCGAAACTCCGGCAAGGGAGGCCTGGACAATAGGTTTCCTATCACAGGGAGATGTAGCCACTTCCCAGACAGGCTTTAGTTTATTGGGGCTGGGTGGGTGCACTCAGAGAGTGCTTTGAAGTCAGCACTGGGGGCACATTTGGTGTCCCTGCCTGCGCATAGTCCAGTTCAAACCGGTGCAGGGGCTATCAGTCCCTGCTCTGGCATGAAACTGGACAAAGAAAATGGGTGTAGCCACCCGTCTTTCCAGACCCTCCCACAGGTGGGTCCCCAGTGTATGGCCAACCCCTTTAGTGTAAGCAAGGAACCCCTGGCAAAAGGACTTTAGATTACACCTGGACGAAACTCTGAAACTGAATCCTGGAACTTCGATGCTCTACTAAAGACCAGAGGATGGAAGGAGCTCCCTTGGGGTCAAGGAGTGACCCCCCTGCCGGGCAGGCACCAATGAAGCATCTTGCCGGTCTGCATTTCCAAAGCTCCCGCCGGACTCCGAAGTATTTGCAACACAGGAAAAGGATTTCCAGACTTCTTAGAGGCCAACCCGAGTCCCCAGCAAAGCTGATACTGGCAGCTCTTGTTAGTGACGTGGAACCATAACTCCTGGACACCATGCACATTTGCTAGTGCATTGACTTCTCAACGTCTCCTGAAGTTGTGCATTAGGTTACTTATAGCCCAAGCCCCGAGCACCATATGCCCCGAAGATTGTGGGCCTAGTGACCCAGACTCTGTCCCCTCTGCTTTCAGGTTCTTCTCATCTTCGATCCAAGCTTGGATCACACCGGACACTTTCCACTTCTTCAGCAGCAGCACTTTGTAGCAGATAGCCATTGGAAAAGACGACGATTCCCGGCTCCAAAAGACCGCTATGCACCCGGCTTCCCTGGGTGAGGTAACTCGAGTACTCCGATGCTCCCGTGGGTGTTGGCTCTAGAAACCCTTAAGTCTAAAGGGGTTTGCTCAAAGTCCTCATTTAAGTGTACCTTTTCTTTAAATTTCAAAACTGTGACTTTCCCTATTGAAGGTAATGGTGATCCGCGGCTGTGTTTAGACACTGCACGCGTCCTCGGTGAGTCCCCTGTGTCATTACCTTGGGTGGTTCCTTGTGGCCCCAGCACTTCTACAGGCTCTAGGCCTTGTATCTAGTGAAGTCGTGGTTCTGATACCACTTTCTTAATAAATGGTTTGGTACGCCCCTAGGGCTCAACGTACATTGTGTTGATTTACTGTGTGCTATTAAGTTTACCGTATGTACTTTCGCCTCTAGCCTCATAAAGAGACTAGTGGGATGTGTTCAGAATAAATACATATATTCTATATATATACCTGGTGTGGTTCTCCTTTCATTTGGTCATTCACGAGATTATAGACTGGTAAAACAAGCTGCTTTACATTCCTCCAAGACTTAGCCTGAAGGCTGATCTCCATATCTACCACTAGGATAGCTTTCAATAAAGGTGGTCTTTAACCTACCATCGATAAGGGATGTTTGGACTGGTGCAAGGTGCCCACTAGAATAGCGGACAGCATATGCCAGGCCAACTCCACACACTGAGTATTAATAAGCAGAGCAGTAGTTGTGGGAGTCTTTCCTATAGTGCCACTGAGATAAGGATAGTCATTTCCAAGGAAGAAAAGAAAAGTTTTGCACACCACCAATCATGCGAGTTGGATTATTAATAGTGATAATCAAACCATTTCACCTGTGTCATCCTAATTCTCTTGATGATAGAAATATCTGTGCCTTACTTACTAAGCTTAAAATGAGATCATGTTACCTCCATTAGTTTTTAACAATAAGGCGCTGCTCCTAAATCCTGAAAGGCTCTGGCCGCGTTTTAAGGAAAACACCTACAAGGATGTCCCTTCCTCGTTCTACAATGCAAAAAATTTGCTAATATATACTTTGCGCCATGTTTTAACAACGTGGCTGGCTTGCCACCTAATTTGAGTTCTCACCTACCACTCTGATGCTAAATGTGGAAGAGAATCTGTGCTACGAGCTCCTGCTCGTGTGAAGTAATCTTCAAAAATTGCAACCTGCCTGAAAAAAATGTATCATGTAACTCCCATCCACTTTCCTTACCCCTCTGAACTAGCTTACACTAGTGGATATCTTAGGTGCCCCAGTAATCAGCGCTGTCACCTGCTTGTTAGATGCCAGACTTTCACTTTATAAAACGCTAAACATCAAAGGAATCCGATGTTCATCTGCATAGACTATGAACATGGAAGTGATTCATCAATCACCCATCTTCACTGTCCCCCGGTCTCTCGCTGAACACGCATCTGCCCATCCGTGCGCCACGGCGTGTCGCATTTTAAATGCGGCTTATCAGTAGTGGTGCATGGGTGGTTTTGCGTGTCGCAAGTGGTCTGGCGCATTCCTGCTGATTTGCAGAGGTGCGCCAGACCTTGTAAATCTGCCCCTCAGTATTCTTCTTTCCGGGGTAATGCGAGTTACTGATTAATTTGTTAAATACGGTATAATACATATTTTCAATGTATACATTTTATTGTACATATCACCTGATGAAGGGTGTTAAACACACCCGAAATGCATTGGGACTGATTATCTTCATGATTGTAAAGAAGTCGTACATTGCAGATTAAAGTTCTACATGACTTACGAATTTCGCTTCAGAATAAAATGAAGCGTTGAGAAGAAAAGACGGATAGAGTTGTTGTTTTATGTTGAACCGTAGAAGCATTGAGTATTTTATATTTTTTGTTTAGGTGGAGTACTATAAAAAAAATGTTACATTGTATTAAGCTTGATAAATAGATTGGTGACACACTCATTCATTTACTTAAGTGGTAAGAACTCCTGGGATAAAGAGGAGGGAAATATACTAAAAAGCTTGTTCCTGCTGCCTAAATTATCTGTGCTATAAATGCTTGTATGGCCCTTATACGTTTTTGGCAGCGATTGGGAGCAGGGGAGTCTCTTAAAATCTCCCAATGGGCCAAAGAAGAAATTGCCACTAGCGAGCTGCCCTGGGCGAAAGAGACTAGAGCATCAATAAGCGGTGCATATGGGGTGCTTGATTTGAAGGTATGTCAGCTGCAAGACCACATGACAATAGATAAGAAAGAATTAAGGCTTTTGGGGTTTGATATGTCCTGTATATATGATCGGGAGTACCTCTCACAAAAAACCTCGGTGGCCCACATGACATTGGCTTGGGAGATTGATCAACATTTCCCCTATGTAGACCGGTTACCAAGCTACAGTTTAAGGCGGGAAGTTTTAAAAATGAGAATTGGGATAAACCCATGTTATGCAAATATCGGGGTTCGAAACCTTATGATAGATTGCAATGGTAGATGCACTTGTACATTAGGTACCACCTGCGATATTTTACACATTTTACTAGATTGTATGAGGTTTTTAGATATACGAAAGGTGATTTTATGTCCAATTTTTAAAAAAAGATTAGGAACAGGATGCAAGCTGTTAACCTTTTGGTGGAAATGGGGAATTTAGATATAGCCTGTGCTATGGGGAAATATATGAATAAAGTTAAGGTGTTCCTCAAGTGCACAGAGTAAGCACTAAAAGTGCTCCCCTTAGGATTACATGAGGTGGAACTATCAAGGGATTACACTATTACTTGCTACATATAGGAAGGATGTGATGTATATGTATGAATTAAGTGATTTTATTAATTTAGAATGTTATAACACTCCGATTTTAAAAAGAAAGCTAAACTATATGTATTTGAGGTGTAATATCTTTTTATGATACCGGTGTGTTATGTTTTTTCACTATCAGGATAAGAGGTAAATTGTACTTTTATGGTTGTAACAAACCAAATAAAGTTTTGTTTGACTGACTGACATTCATGAGTGCTAAAGGTAGTGCAAACTTTGTCTCGGACTGTTGGGCACTAGTCAACTTTTCTTGCTGAATTGGTGGGATAGTGGAACCACCTCAGAGTGAGCACACCAACTGTGATTACTAGAATCCTTCGTTTATTTAGACAAGTGTTTTACTGAGTTCACCACTGCTGTTCTTTTACATTACTTTTGGGAAGATGGCATGTTCTAACTAATA
The DNA here is from genome assembly GCF_964263255.1 of Lissotriton vulgaris. Lineage (NCBI taxonomy): Eukaryota > Metazoa > Chordata > Amphibia > Caudata > Salamandridae > Lissotriton > Lissotriton vulgaris. Next base: position 122,435,914 of record NC_141690.1, read on the forward strand.
TATAAGCAAAATGTCCAGGTAGTTAACTAACACTGGAATTGGTTTTTTGGATCATTAGTTTTGGTATCACTTTGTTGGTTTTTTGTGTTGAGCTGGATATTGGTCTCCGTGTGCCTCAGGGTTTATTATTATTGTTGTTATTATGTTTGTATTAGACATTGCTGTGCAACGTCTCTGTCCTGAAGATGGTCCGACGGATCGACTTGACCAGCATGGACCGAAACGTCGACGCTTAACACCTGACATGCAATACACTGTATAATTCACTGTATAATTTGATTTGTGAATTTTTATGTGTAAATATCTACCTTGATGTGGTCCGTAGATCGTAGCCACATGTTATGCTGAAGGTGTATGTAGACTATCAAACAGTTTACATGTTATGGTAGTCTGTCTGTTGCCAGTTCTGAAATTCTTTTCATGTATTTAAAAACGAAAATTGAAAATCAAAAATAAATTAAGTATATTTTTGATATAAGCCCTCTGGTTACCATATTGATTTGTGTGATCACGCACGTGACATATTTAAATGCAAAGTGGTTGTTGTGAATGATTCCTACCTGGACATTTTGCTTATATATTTGATATTACCCAGTCCCGGTGGGATTATTGGGTGGCTCTATTCTAAAAATGTTCTAACTAAAGCAAACAGAAGGAAATGATGGACTGAGCGCTGAAACTTTTCAGACACTCAACCCCAGTCATAGATCTGGGTTGAATCCATCATCTTTCTTTAGCTCTCTTCGCCATCCCAGTTCAGACCCAGCCATATGCAAATCGTTCTTGACCCTATGCCTCATGGGAAAAGTCCAGCCCAAACTGCCAAGCCAGGTCTTCCCTGGATCAGAAACAAGCATCCTGGGATAATGATGGATTCAACCCAGATCTGGGACTGGGAGTGAGTGTCTGAAACATTTCAGCACTCCGTCCATCATCTCCTTGCGTTTACTTTGTTCGCCCTAAGTTGGGAAGGTATGCCCAGATACGGGTCCCTTGCTCATTTTGCCTCTGGATTCAAGCTAGCCTGGCTGATGGGGGTGTTACCCGAAAATGTTCCCAGTATGCTTGTTTCCGGTCCAGGGAAGACCTGGCTTGGCAGTTCAGGCTGGACTGTTACCATGAGGCACAGAGTCAAGACTGATTTAGATATAGCTGGGTCTGAACTGGGGTGGCGAAGTGAACTAAAGAATGGCGATGGATTCAACCCAGATATGTGACTGGGGGTGAGTGTCTGAAAAGTTTCAGTGCCCTGTCCATCCTCTCCTTGTGTTTGCCATTTTTTTCTGTAGCCATTTGGTGCCTTCTGCTGGTCTCTGAACACAACCAGATAGCCTCAGTTGGCGGTTTATGCTTTTAAGCACCACATTTCAGTATATGCTTTAAAAATGCATTACTCCTGTTCTACTTATTGCATCTTTGTCTTTTTGGTCTTGTTTTGTTCATTAAATTAAGCTCTATTCTTATAATCAGGCATGGTATCTTTTTGTGTGGTTTTCACGGTTTTACTGTTTGAAGTGTGGCACAAATACCTTACACATTGCCTCTTGAGGTAAGCCTGACAGCTGTGCCAAGCTACCAAGGGGATGAAGATAGGTTAATTTAGGGTGTCTTTGTTTTATATCCTACTTATTTAATAATATGTATCCCAGTTTACCTATCTCCCAGCTGTTCAGCCAGTGTGAGTGTTGAGAATGGAATGTTGGTGTGACTGTGATGATTTGAATGTTTGGGTGCCTGTGTAGATGAGTGGTGACAGTTGGAAGATGGGCTAAGCAGCAGGCAGGCTGCTCCTGGTGATTCTGTAGTATAAGGATTACCAGGCTGATGGACTGATGTACACAATTACCATCCTGTTATACAGATTCACCGTCCTGCAACTTGATCTTAATAAAAATATAATTAAAATACAACTCAGCCACATCTGGTAAGATACAACACATTTTGGCGACGAGATGGAATACTTACCCTGATTAGGATTGTGGTTCCTGCTTGGACAGAGTGCATACCTCTGCCAACCAGAAATCCTATATTTAACACAGTCTCATAAAAATATATCCTGAATCAGAATCTGACCCAATCATGTGCCCTATAAAAACACATCTCCATAAAGGTACAGTGCCATTGGGCTCTGAGAGGAACAGTACCATAGTTACCAAACTTACAAGAGGAACACAGCAACCGCACATGCCGTAATCACAAGAAGCGCATACTCAGAAGCCTTGATGTCAGTTAGAATAGCAACAGAGATATCATAGGAACAAAAAGAAGAAGGCGTTGTCACCATATCAACACTGTAGCAACAGATCTGACTCACTACTGAGTCGTGCAACATCAAGTGGATCCTTCATTCAGTGACATAGGGTGCCATGGGAGGATGCAGAAGAGTTTGAGCGTTTTGTGCCCAACAGGTCAGGCCATTGTCTGTCATGGTCCAGACCTAAACATCCTAGCACAGAACAGTGGCACATCTGTGAGAATCAGAAACAGCTCAGCAGTGAATAAATAGGCTTATATCTTTAGTGTCAACTTCATTTCAACTTGTGTTGCCACCATAAGGTCTTAATTTGCATTAAAATAAATCACTGAAAAAAACAACAGTTAAATGAGACAAAAACTAACATTTAACACCCCCAAACCAACTGAAATTCACTAGTTATAGTCAACTAAGTATAACCTGTCCCTCATGATGCACTGTTTATGACCTCACATATTTCATCACTCATGGCATGTTAAATTACATCATTGAGTGCATCACTCATTAGAGCTCAAATTAAATCACTAATGAGATCATCATTGATACTGTTATGCATATTACTCCATAATTTATTTTATGTTTCTAATAAAGAAAGTTGGTAGTAAAGTATCTACAGTAATGTACAGCATAGGATTACTGAGTGCACATATAACATTGCATTGAATGGAAACAGCCTAGGACCTACAGCCCAGTTTGACTGCACATGGCGAAAGCTCTATGGTGAACAGTTTACCTGCCTGTAAAGTTTCAGATGCAATCAACAGTCCATGTTAAACAAGATAAAGGATGACAGCAACTGGTCTGGGTTTTAGAGGCACGTTTCTAAGTAGGTTGTGACTTAGAAGCAATGCCTCTTGTCATAACTGTCAGAAAAGGCACGGACAGGAAATTATGTGTTTGCTCCCGCCTGGCAGGGTCATTTTTAAATATCCTGCCAGGTGGGAGGGAGCAAACATGCAAATCTACTCCTACCAGGCGGGATAATAAAACATGCTTCCGTCAGCTGGGAGCAGACTTCTGTTCTGTTTCTCCGCCCGCACTGATGCGGGCATGGAAATAAAACACCTATTGCTCCCGTCCAGAGAGAGAAAGCAAAAAACAGCTGCTTTCTCTGGGCGGGAGCAATAACGTCTAGGCACCATGCAGGATGCTGGCTACAGTCATGAGGGCCCTCTTTAATGACAGACTTTAGGTCGCAATTTTGAAAATGCCACTTATAGAAAGTTGCCATTTTCCTGTTTTATTTTGTGCTTGCAGCCTGTTCTTGGGTCACATGACTGGGTGTAGTTGGCAGTTGACTCTTTGTAGATTCCTTCCAGACAGCCACAAAATAGAGGGATTAGGTGTGTCTGAATGGGCCAGTATAGGCAAGATGGGAGGCGGAGCTGGGCACAGGTTCATTTGCAGTTAAAAGTGTGTGGGCTGCCTTCACACAAAGAACTTTACAATAGCCTTTTGTTCCCACAGACAAACAGAGAACAGGGCAGGGAGGCAGGATATTCCAAGCACTTTTGAAAGAGAACATTCTAGAAACGTCTGCTACTTCAAAAAAGGCACAAGGTATACCAATAGGACCCTAAGATCCACTCTTGAGATCACTTCTTTCTGAACCTGGGGAAGAGTCAGAAGAAGGACTGCTGTGCTGGAAAAAGGAATTCTCTGCTTCCCTGCTGCTCTCCTGCCTTAGTAAGAAGGACTGGACCTGCACCTTGAACCCAGGACCACCAGAGTGACTCCAAATGCTGGTTTGCCTGCCTCCCGATCAGACCCTCAGGAACAGAAAATGCTCCAACCATCTTGATCGCTGCACCTGAACTCTGCCTGCTTTGAGTCCTAACTGCCCCAAGTGAATGCTCCCCTGTTCTTTACCCTTGGAAGTGGGACTAAAGGTGCTCTGCCAGCCCAGCTGTTGTACCCACAGAACCGATGCAAACCTATCGCAGCCCTCGCAGCTCCTCATTAGTACAGATGCAGTGACATGCAAACCCAGTGCAGCCCTTGCAGCTCCTTATTAGAACCAACGCTGTAAGCCACCCCTGGACGCAGGAACTTGCATCGCTCCTCGGAACCGCCATGCTACATGTCTCGCATCAAGGACATAAGGTGCAATTCTCAGCAGGCCTAACCTGGTCCTTGTATCCGGCCCCCGCTCCATCGCAGTTGGCTTGAACTGGTCATTTGTGTCCCAGTCCAGCAAAGCCATATAACGCTTTTAGACACTATTTTTACCTAAACGTTTAGAATCGCATATCTTTGGTTCAACAAATTGGATTTGTGTTGTTTTAGGATCAAATAGTTTATTGAAATGTACTCTATGTTTACAAATTGGTGAGGGATTGTTCTTGTGTTCTGTTTTCACTTTATTTCTGTTAGTGTGCTGCATAAATACTTTAAGCATTGCCTCTACGTTAAGCCTGGCTGCTTTTGTGTCAACCTACAAGGGGGTTAAGCACTGGTTAATATAGTGACTTTTGTGGCTGTTGCTTGAGTATGGATTCACCCCACTCAACCAACAACCCAATTTCTCAGAGGAGACATGTACATAATTCACCAATATAACTGGAGTTGGGGGGTGTGGGGATGTAAGCCTATTCAACATGGAGTGGCTATAGGACAAAGCATTGTGAAATAAATAAATAGCAAAAGGAGCGTGATTAAAATTGATTTGCATTCTTGCTCCCCATTTGAAATATAGTGGGCAAAAAATCAGTGACCTGGAATGCAGCATTAGTCAATTGCCATTGGCTGGGACTTTTGCAATCATTTCATTCATCACCTTTGCTGTTGTAACATTAACCAAGTATCAGAAAAGGCCACATAGTAAGATAATTACGTTTTTAATCACATAAAGGGCAGTAAGTGCATTGAATAACTTCCAATAGAAATGGTAGATACGAAATCAAAAATATAATTCGAAAATTCACATGATTTAGAGAATAAGCAGTAGTTGAAGAATAAAGACAGAGGTGAAAACAAGGTAGATATAGAGTGAGTAAAAATGGTGTTGGTGGGAATGCGCTATAGAAATACAAATAACATTGTCAGCCGTCATCTGCCGTCGAAATCTTTTCATGTATGAACCCATCTGCCTCTGTGTGATTCCCCAGTGTTATATTTTAGCAGAGACTCGCTGCCCAGTAGGGCATGCTCCTATTAATTGCCCTTTTCACCTCTTCTGAATTTTGTTAGTGAATGAAAATAATATTACTACCTTCTAATAGGCTTGTGCCTTTATGTCTATTAACAATTCACTTTCCTTAGCTATTTATAGACAAAAACATGAAAACGACGCCCTTCTTTCATATTATATTTCATTTTAATGACAGAAGCAGACAGTGTACGTTTAAAAAGAATGAGACATGTCTTTACATCAGACTTACTGGCCTCCTTAGTGAAAGAATGGCATGCAAAGTACCTTCCCAGGTGATTCAAGAACACAGCCAGGCCCTTTAGCTGCTGTTCGGCAGATTGAATTCTGACCCGCAGGGCCAGTTATACGATATGGAGCAACTTTGATTCAACCTATTAATCTTTGTTTTCTTTGAATTTTTTTTGAAGAGCCCTGCCTGACACATATCACAATGCAGAACGCCTGATGATTAATGTGAAAAGACCTTTCTTGTATTGTTCCATCAGGACCACTTCATGCCTAAAGAAAGTTTCTGTTATGCATTTGGTTTCAGTCATAATGAAACAGCTTACGTGTTGTCTATATATGTCTGCAAAAATCAGACATATAGACAGAATAAGGCAAAAAGAATCATGTGTACTGAGACAGCAACAAGGAAAGAACAGTAGGGCAAATATCTAGTTAGCCGAAAACATCCTTGCCTGTTTAGGAGACCAGAGTATGAGCATAATGTTGCAAACACAGGTAATCTGCAGCCAATGACACTATAGGATTCACGCGGACTCTGCCTATATTTCATCACTGAGGGGGTCTACTCTTAGGTCACGGGTCACAGGTTTTGCAAATAAAAATGTCGTCTTCCTGTCAAGCTGCCACATTCACTGGTGCTTACCATATAAAGGCGGGTCCATTTTGTGTCTTTAAACTCCTTTCATATTCTAAACAAGTACACTGATTAACATCTTCATTACTCCTGTCCTTAACTTTATCTTCCAATTGCTCTCAAGTCTTGAGAAGACCCCAAAACATTAAATTAGCCAGAAACCTATAATCCCTCTTACAGGGTGTATAAAGCAGAGTTCACAAGGGCTCCATCATATCCAATCCAGGAGCAGGGCTAACGAGAGGAGGTGATTGGTGTGTTCAATCTGTCTTTAATGAATTAGGGTATGACAGTACATCATTTGTGATGCGTTGCTTGAACTACGGCAGCCACAACTACTTCATAGTAGTGCTCAATTAAACTTAAACTGGAGAACAGTATAAGTATGTTTGCAATAATCTAACATATTGTTGCTTGTCATAGAGTTTATGGAGAGTGTTCAAGAGAATAATCCAGTAAATAGTAGCCTATCGCCAGCACAGCTCACCTACATGGAGTCATTGCATTGCATTTCATATCCCATGATGTTTCACTAGGTCAGTTTGACCCATGGCTTAAACCTGTTGTCCTGGTTATGCCTACAGTGGTCTGAGTAATAGAAGGGCTCCCTTTGTACTGCTTTCTCACCAGTGTCTGTGCCATAGCTGGGGAGATTGTGGCATTGCTGGAATGTTGCATCTACAACTCTGCAGCAGGCCCTACCCAGTGGTAAAGGCCTCCACCACCCCATGGTCTTGGAATTAACTAGTAGTGGGGATGCAGCACATTAAAGCCATCTCAGATGGCATCTACAGTTATTTCGCCACCTCGTGCCTTTCTATGAATAGGACAAAGTAGTCACTGCCTCCTGAGACCTCTTTAGTCATTACTATGTGTGAGAGTCTCTCTTTCATACCTTGGTCTTGTTTTCTGGCAACAAGTTTTTCATTGACTGGGTTTGAAATGTCCCCGTGCCTGAGTGACAAGCATAAGCCTACACTGTAACAATCTCACCTTTCCGTAGACATGTCACTGTAGATGCATGCAGTTTTCTACAGGAGGGTCAAGTGCTGGATTACTCTTTAGTTTTGGCTGCCAGCTTCCTTACCTTAGTGTTCTAGCTCCACCCTTTTCCTGCCTGAAGCTTGTTGATACATTATGTGGCCTGGCAGTCTAGACCCAATAACTAAAACCTGGACCGACTTGCACCAGCTTAAATGGAGCCTCCAAGTGCGCAGGCCCTGGCGTGACGTGAGAGTGCAGTGGCCATGCACGCTGTTATTGTACAGTCTCCCATAATTCAAAGGTTGCATCAGAGCTGAATGGGCAACTCTGGGGATAAATACTGCACAGTCTTTCCTGATTAAAGTGCCAAAATACCTAATTTACCAAAGAGGTACAACACACTAGTGTGGTAAAGAAGATTGAAAGTTGTTCTGTTCCAGGACTAAGGTGTCTGGTTGATAGCTCTTGTAGCTGGTTGGGAACTGAACCTCCAGTGTGCCCCTGGCTGCTTCACAAAGAGCCTTAAGATGTTCTCTTGTCTTCTCTCTTTCCTGCTGGAGTATATAAGAGGCTCTGCTGAGCTGAATGGCATAAACGACATTGAAATCCATGCAGTGGTGGTGTAGTTGGTAACTCTGACACGTGTGAGCTTTTTTCCCCTCACTCTATATCCCCAGGGCTATGACACCTATTGGAAAAGGAAAAAGTTGACAGCGATAAGCGGCTTGTGAGCTAAGTGCCGTATTTCACTTCTGGTGCAAAACTATCCTAACTGCATTTCATTTTTATCAAGTACCATAAAGAAATCTCCCTTCACTGGAATCCTTTTGGGGATCCCAGTGTTTGACAGCTGGGACCACCTTTAGTCCTTTAAATTGTATGCTAACTCCCTTGTATTCCCCGCAGCTGCAAACCCCCAAGAAAAACAACCCTCTTCTGTGCAAGGAGTCAGATTTTAGAGCGACGTGCGACCCTCCCATTGCAGCACAACTCACAGGCACGTATTGGGTGAGAAATCATAACTACAAACTCATGTTGCCTTAATAGCAATGCTTCTCTGAATATGTATATATCAACGTGTTCTAATATATTACCTAGCTGAATTTGAATTTTGTTCTGTATTAATCTGAAGTATTAATTAGCCTTACCTTGCATGGTAAGTTTTAGGATTTTCTTGTGCCCAGAGGCCATTTTATTTGAGTCTGTACATTTGCACGTTTCTGCATCGTGCAGTACTGTTTAGCCTCAATTTCAATGTTGGCAATGAGAATGTGGTTTTCAGGAAAGTAGTGAACTCAGCAATATGTTAGTGCATCATTATCAATGTCTCAATGTCTTCTCACACTCTGTCCGCGAGAAGATTTGCCTCCTTAGACAGTTTCTCTGAAGTGACCTTTCTAGCAAGTGTTCATGTTCCATTGACTTGTATTGAAAGCAAAATGTACGAGATTTCTCCCAAATTCCATACATGCAGCATTACATGCTCCAACTGGCTGTTGAATGCTCTGGTCAGTTGAAATGACAATTGGCAGTTGCTATTTTGCTGCCTTATTTTCTATGTCTGCATTAAATGAATGTTAGACTTTTAGGTCTCCACACATGTTATGTTTTCTTTTTACAGGGGTATGCGTAGCTACATGTGGCACATTGGCACAAAAGGCAACCCTGGTTCTGGGTGGCAAACATCATTCTGCTTGCAGGCGCCATAGGTATACACTAAACAGAAATGTAAAATCAGATCCATCTCCTAGGAAAGGTGAGAGATGCCTAAAGAGTGTTTTTAAGCGGTACATGCACACTGATCTCTAGCCAAGAAAGCACTGGAGAAGGAGCTTGGTTTTTTCGTTCATTGTTCCGAAGCCAATAGTGCAACATTATCACATTCTAGTCACATGTTAAAATGGACTGAACATTGCACTCCATAATAACCAAGACATTACGCACGAATAGAGTTAGAATGAGATTTTTTTGATGAGCATTGGTCCTTCTGAAACAGAAACCAAACTATAGGTTCAACCATCTTTGACCCATTTACAGAGTACGATTCATCCTTGCCAACTGATGTCAGCAGACTTCTCGATAGCGCAAATAAATGTCTTAACTCAGACCATGAGGTCTGGTTCTTAACGTGATCCGTGCCCAGCGGATGTATCTTCATCTAGCAAAGGACGTATTGCAGATACAGCTACACTTTTTTTTAATCTGTTTTCCTCATAATTATTCTATAAAATTGGCAGCTCTGGACATATTCAACTGTAGTGTAGTTCCTATATTCCCAAAAGGCTCTGCGCATTGGAATAACATAAACAGCAGTGTAGACGTAGGACTGAGGTCTCTAGGTATCTACTGACTATGTTAGACTTAATTGTGTGTGCTAGCTAGCTCAGAGGTCACTAGAAACTTTCTCGAATGAACAGGGAGGGGTTAGCTTCCCTGATTTAGACAAGAAGGGATTAGCTTCTGACAACCATAGAACATGACAACTTTGCTCCCCCAGAATAAGGAGTGTATCTCCAGAGTCGTGTGAAAACAATAGACAGCTATTTCACTCAGTCAATCGTGCATGCTTAGTTCCACCAGAGTGCAGAGAAATAGGGAGACGGGCGTTTTCAATAAAAAGGTGTTATTTTATTGAGCAGTCTTCTTTCTCGTGCAAGAGAAGTGAATTGCTATAATTGCAATACTTATCATGAAGTAAAGTGCGTACAGTAAAAGGAGTATTATATAATAATACTGTAAAAGCATTGATATGGTTTCTTAGCCATATGTCACTTTAAAATGTATAAAATATTTACATACATAAAAACATTGACTAAACGAAATCAACTGGTGCTTCTAAGATACGCCTACCCCGGTGTACCTGACCTAAGCCTAATACATGGGAAGGAGTAAGTAAGTTGCAGTTTTAAGTTAAGTTGGGTTTTTTGCCAAGAATCTGAATCAAGAATTCTCTCTAAGGTTTGAGTCAGCTCCGTACCTTGGTTATAGAATGAAGGAGGTCTTGTATCTCGTTTCTCAGGACTCGATCTTCCAGCAGCCAGCAAGCGTGACTAGAAACACCGGAGCTGGATTTCTCGGCGTGAGAAAAGGCAGCTTCTCCAGCGTGTCAAAGGGGAGGGGCGGCTTCCTTCGGCTCTCGCATCAGCTGGGCTTCGGATAAGTAGATAGCCGCTCTGCTCCACACCACCGTGTGTTTGCTTAAGGCAAGTGTTGGTTGGTGTTTGACGTAAGGTTGGACATAAGACGTCAATAAAGAGTCACTAAGAACTGACTGTTCTTTTAGTGCTCGCAGGAGTTCAATGACAAATCAAAACAAAGTCATGGGGAATCCCCAGGTTACTGAAGGTTTGGTGTGTCGAAATAACTCGTTGTGCTCTCTAGGAATCTAAGGAAGTAGCCTTGCCGTATTTGGGCTGCGTGGGCTATTGCTGAATATGGGTAAGATTCGTATGTCTTCATTAGGACATGATTTATCATAACCGCATAAGGACATGAATCAGGGATAATTAATTAGGGTCCTAGATACATTCACAACACCCACTCCACGTATAATGTCTATCATTACTAAATACTAAGCAATATATAAACATATAGGTATGCATGTGTTTTCCAACCCACCCCAAAATACAATGAAATGCATTTGAAATGATATAGATACACGAAATGAGTATTATACTGTACACTTTCAAGCAGAGTTATCATTCAGGAAATGTAAATATGAATATTGGCTGAATGAATTGCGAAAATTACATTTATGAAATGGCTCTGAATACAGAAAAAAAAAATCGAGACCATTTCATCACATAGCTATACAAGATTGTACATATGCTAGAGGCTGATTCAAAATATTGTCTCTAGAGTCTCTAAAAATAGAACGTCTGTTCTCTAAGAATAGTTCTACTTTAAGCACAGTGCCATGTGCCAAAAAAAAATGGTAAATATTTTGGAAATTTAGGGAAAAATAATTTTGTTCTCGGGAAGGGAGAACATTTTTTTGTCACTGTCTTATTGGAGTTCTGTTTATCAAAATTGAAGGCCGAATTCAGAGTTCAGGGAACAATGTGAGCTCGTTTATCTTCAAATATTATTCTCTTTGTTAGGGGAGAACATTAGTTCTGATAGGTCGGTAAAAAATTCCTCTACAACAGTAGGTGAAAGTTGGGTCAATTCCGAAAAGGTAGAAATAGTGCAAATGTGCCATGCATTGCCATCATCGATGTCAGGATCAGCATTGTTCACAGAAGGTTGTACCTGTGTGGTGCCGCTTTCATCTCGTACCTCACCGCCACTTAATCGTAATGGTGAAGTCTCAACGAATGCCGTCATCAGAATAGGTAGCCGCTGGAGACAGCACGTTGCATGAGTCTTTATAGGACAAAGCAAAGCGTCGATATCCATTGGTACTGCTGATGGTAATGTAAGACACACGTCCAACACGCATTCTTCTCCGCATAGCAGACATCGAAGCACATGTAAGATGCAATTTTGCCAATTTGGCCTGCATGAAAGAAACCAGGTAGTATTCAGATCTCTTAGCCGGGCCAATCCGAGGACCTTAGTGATACGGTCTTGATATCTTATTGCTAGGATCGTTTCTTCCATCGTTGCCAGAGGTTTGTCTGTGACTTGGCTTGCCATACCGGAGCAGGAGGAACAAAAATAAAATTCCTGCTACAAGTCCCAAAATAAGAGGCAGGCGGCCGAAGAGCGAATGCACAACATTCGGGAAGATGCCAAGAACTGCTTTGAAGGGTGTTAGCAGTCCCGAAAAAATTGTCTTAAATACATGTGCGATGCCACTGGTATCTGACATGTTTAAGATTTGGCTTAACATTTCTACGAAATGCACCGGACAATTTGTCGATAATAGGGTATGTATCTCTGCCGTTGTCCTTGCAACTTGCAGGTCATATGTCTCTTTGGACGAGGTTAAAGGCACAGTTGTCTGTAAAAGAATAGACTTCATTCTGCTTAAAGTATCAATTCGAATAGAAGAGATATTCACATAAGGCCATATTGCCGCCTCCATGTCTGGACTGCTGTTTGGATACAATACTTGCATACAGCAAATGTCCCTGGACGTCACAGTTACGAGATAGGCTTTTCCTGGCACCATGCCACAGCAGCTGTTATCGCTTATTAAAACGTAGCTACCGTTGGAAAGCTGTCTAAAAAATGGCTCTATCTGTGTAGTAGGGGTACCCTGAAGATGACATGAAAGGTTGTTTGAAGAACCTTCACAGACCCCATGCAAGTTAATACCTTGGCACAGGAGTGTACTGCTTAGTGATTTTTTACAATCATTACCACTAAGAAATACCTCTTTTTCCCTTCACTGGAACATTTGTGTGTATAAGGTATGTTCCAGGTCAATTTGATGCATCCTTTACCCAACCTTTCATACAGGCCCGCTGGTATATATCTTTGGCAGTATTGAAACTGAAAAGTTGTTATCGGGATTGTAATGGTCCCATGTATTATCCATTCAATGATCGGTCTTTCTGACATTGTCAATGGTAATCTCTCAAGTTTTTCAGTGCTCAGTATCGTATAGTCTGCTCCTTTCTGTGCCAAACTGATTTGTTTATCAGTAAGGTTAAAGATAGAAAACAATGACGTTGTGTTGATTAAACGCCATGGCACATAGCCTGAACGTAGGTTTTGTAATGTGCAACCTAGCTGTACAATAGAACGTAATTGGGACTGGCCATGTTGTAACATTAGCATGTCCTGCTCTATTATATCAATAGCAGATGATACAATGCTGTCCAGTGAATAGATTCTGGAGGACAGAGTCGTTAACCCATTGTCCATCACAGAAAATGATTTCTCCAAATTGATACGGTCAATTTCCCGTATTTTTTCGGCAGTTTCAATTTGTTTCAATTTCCAAGCTTCATTGTAAGCTGCGTATATACCGGCGTATATGAAACGTTTTTGACGCTGTTTGCGAGGTCCCATTATGAAATCTCACAAGTCAGCACCTTCCTTAAGTAAAGTTAAGTGTTGCTTTATTTCGGGAAGTGTGGATTTCTGTAGCCAGTCAAGGCATAGTTTTCCTACACTATATGTTGTTACTATCCCTGGATGTTGTCTCTGGGAGTATCTAGGGTCTGGCCTGTTATGTTTGAACCCCTGTATTTTGTTCAGGAATCTATTTTTACAGTTATTTGTGTCTATGGCCAGATCAACCATTTTTTCCAATTAGGATTTGTTCTGTTGTGTTTTAAAATAATAGGACACGTCTAACCCCTCATCTGTAGTGGTGTTTCTATCAGGCATAGGTTTTGGTATAGACGGGTTATTTAAATCTTTTATCTTAGCTAAGCCAAGACAAGTTGTTTGCTGAATTGTGTCATTCAGGAACATAATTTGTTCTGGGATCATGCAGGCTCTGAATAATGCTTCTTGTCCTTGTATCTGCCATTCTTTTGTTCCCCAGATTGTTTTTGTATCAATGTTGTTTTTCCAAAACTCAAAACCAAATGTTGACATTTTGTAATAAAATTTTTCAGAATAAATCAATTTAGTGTTTGTCAGCATGTTTTTCATTCCTGTCTTATTTAACATCTGGAAATAAAAAATTTCTGGATCAGTGTAATTAAACCCTGAAAAGTATGGGAATTTTTCATAAAACGTTTTTGAACTGCCTATTGGCGGTGTTAGACAATGTTCCCACTGATTATAAGAAAAAACATTTCTAGGATTCGCAGATTTATGCAGATAATGATGACCATAGTCGTTATGACAGTACATCTCTTCATAATTCGATGAGCCCTGTAAATAATCATGTTCTGTAAATTTTGCTGACATTTCTAAATCTAACATCATATTATTAATGTTTTCAAAGTCCCAATCATCAGAGAAAGAACTTGGTGTCACAAAGTCACTAAATGAAATCTTGAATTGGTGTGGATACTTCAAGAGCTCGACCGGGCCATAGATTTCATAGTCAGTTTTGTCCCATGCTATACCACCAGGTATAGGCTTTGCTGTGATGTTCACTGATGATAGTTCTCTTTTCTCTATGTGAGAGGATCTGTGTGGTTTCAGGACCAAGTTGATGTTCCGACTTGCTGTGTCCATTGTACTGTATTTTCCATCAATAAATCTACCCAAAATTAAAACTAGGATTAGCCAAAGTAGAAGGATAAGTACATCTAACACAATCCATAGTTCAATCCAAGGAGAAATCAGATATGCTTGTTTGAGTTGATGAAAAAATTCTTTAATTTTCAGTTTGAAAGTTTTTGTTGCTGGCTTGTCTCCATGTTCACTCGGATCATCGGAAAAGTCATCAAAGTTGATAAAGTAGCCAGATGCAGTTCTGTCAATTGGTGGGATTGCTTCCGGATTTCCATTGATCTTTGCATTTTCTTTTGTTTCATTTGTATAGTCCGAGGCTACATCATTGTAGACTGCTGTTTCTTGAACTGTTGCAATTTGGGTTTCAAGAGGCACAAGTTCCATGGCTTTGTTGCATAGTCCTTTTTTATTCACTGATGGTTTATTGAAGGTGATTAGTCTTTCAGTTTGAACCTCTTGTATTGTAGCAAGATTTGGTCTTCTGCTATTTCTTGGGAGTCCACTGGGCCTACTACTTATTATCGGCCACATGATTGTGGTTTCACCAGGTCGATGGAAACAATTCTGTTTTCTTTTTTTACCAGCAAGTGGAGGTAGTACTACTGATCTTGTTCCGCTGACAGCTAAGACAGGTACTGCTTTTCTGTAAGAAGGCCCAAATTCCTTCTTCACCGCGATCTTTTCTCTGACCAGTTCCCCAATCTTTGGAATCCAGACAGGTCTTGCTGGGACAGGTGTTTCTTCAGTGGTTGTTGGCTTAGACTTTATGTTACTTAGACTTTTTCTTGTTTCATTTAAGTCCTGTAAAACAGCCAAAAGATCTTTGATATCAAAGGTTTTTTCTTCTACCACTGAAGTATGACTATCTAAGTCTTGAATTCTCATTCTAGTACCGAACAATAGTTCATATGGAGTGAAACCCCTAGAGAATTTCTTGGCAGATTGTTAAGACTACGTTGGACACTTGTTAGATGTTTGACCCACCCATCACCCGAACCTAATACTCTCGCCGTTATAGATTGCTTTATGTCATGGTTTTTTCTTTCCACAACCGCATTTCCCTCAGGATGGAAGGGAGAAGAGTACCGCAATGCACCCATGCTGCTCATGGCCTCTTTGTTAGCTCGAAAGCTAAACGCAGGACCCTGATCAGAATGTAGCATGCCAATTGCGGATGTGCCGATATAGACTCGCAAATCTTTTATAACAGTTCTGGCGTCAGCCGAGCACTGGGGCCACATCTTTAGTGAATCAAGTCTTAATAATTATGGGACCGCATTTGTCCGGTAGGACTTTTGCGCATAGATATCCTGATGCTGTCTAATAGTGGTGTCTGGCCTGGTGTCTGGTCCGGTTCACAACTGCGATCTCTGTTGCAGTCCTCACAATTTATTGCAAAATTGTAAATCTCCACACTCATTCCCGGCCACCAGTATAGTGCTTGTAATTCTATCAGAGATTTCAGGATCTCTTGGTGCCTCAGACCCAATCCCATGTGTGCTTCTTGTATCAATAATATTCTCCGGTTCGTGTTTGGAATTACTCTATCCCCCACTCCAGGGATTCGAGCAAACGGAACGGAGTTCGCATCAATTATGTATGTATTATTGAGTGGATAGTTGAGAGGTAATGCCGCATAATCGCATTTTAATGAGGCTTTTACTGCCAGCATGGTTTCTCCATCTATTTGTTTTTCTGAGCGCTTTTTAGTGGCTATGGAAGCCGGTTGACCAGCCGCCTCTGTGGCTCTATCAGCCAATGAATTCCCTGCAACGTGAACGCCATCACGTCGATGACTCAGTGTATGTACCACGTGAGTCTTTTGTAGTTCTTTCTGTAAAAGAACTACTTGTTCCCAAAGCGTTTTATGCTTTATTGTGGCACGTGTGTCATCTTTGTAATCGTTTTGTATCCACGTCTGCAGGTTCTTATTGTAAGATTGGATGCAGTAATGAGAATCGCACACTATTAGTGTGGGGAATTCGCGATCGGCATTTTAAAGCGCCATCTTTAGGGTTCTTATTTCAGCTCGCTGAGCTGTACAGTTTCTGAATGATTCTGTTTTTGTGACCAGTGGTCTGAATTTACCTAAGCGCCAACGACCTTTAACAATCGCACACGCGTTGTTGTAAATTTGCTTTTTCACAACAAAATGTTGTGCAAATCTCTCTGTGTAGATCATATAGGTGTTTTGTTCTAGAGGCAGGATTTCGATCGGCAGAGGACATTCATATTCGTTTTCCATATTTTCTAATTTTTTCATATTCGGATCAAAATAGTGTTTCACGTCTTCTGCAGCAAGAGAATTATCCCATTGTATCCATTTCGGATCTAATGCCACAGTTTTTAGATTGCGTGGACTTCTCAATGCCTCAATGGCTGATTCTACTGTAAAAACAGTTATTCCCTTGTCTTGGGCTAGGGCTCTTTCTCTTACTACAGCAGTTTGAACCGCTGTCAGAATTTTTTCTGTAGAAATGAATTTCATTTCAGCTTGTGTGTACAAATGTGATTTGTATGCTATGGGTACCGTTTCTCCCTCATTAGAGGTCAGGTATGTGAATCCGCATCTTCCTGGGATGACTCGGATTACCTGATTGCGTTCGTTTGCGCGTGTTTGCAGTTTTCTTTTAGTTAACATGTCTGTCTGTAAAGATCTCAAAATTTCTGTGTGTCTTGAGTCCATTTATTTGGTTTGAAATCAGGTTTTATTAATTTGTAGAGAGGTTTAACTCTCTCTGCATGATTTAGAATGTATGTTCTTCCAAAATTCAGGAAACCTAGTATTGATTGTAAGTTCTTCAGCATTTTAGGTGCTTGGAGTACCGCACATTTCTCTAAGAAAATGTCTGCTAGACTTTTGCCTTCGCTTGATAATTCATATCCTAAAAATAGGACAGTTAGATGGGCTATTCTTGACTTTTTAAAGTTGAATTTGTAACCTTCGGATGGGAACCCAAGTATTATGGTGTTCACTCTCTTTAAGTGAGTCTCCAAGTCATCGTCTGTAAGATAGATGTCATCGACATACGATAATGCCTCATCATCATACATTTGTAGTAATTCTGTTACTCTTGCTGAGAATAATCCTAGGCTATTCTTGAATCCCTGTGGGAGTCGACAAAATTGTTTTTGCGACCCCATTATTGAGAAAGCGGTCAAATACCTGCTTTTGGGTGCAATGTTTTAGTTTCAAAAGTGTTTTTATTGAGATTTTAAACAGGCATATAGTAAGACATCGCTGTGAGAAAAGTAAGCTCGGAGCATACATTGCAGGCGGGACAGACAAGCATGTCTTCCCTTGTGCAGCAGAATAAGCAATGAAGATATGCTCATTGAGCGATTTGACGTCATGCTTGGAAGGGCAAAAGATTGACATGGAAAAAACAACACGAACCAAAAACCCCCACCCCCTCCCCACAAAATCCCCCTTCCCTCCACCCCGACCAGTGTGCCCAGGAAGGTCAGTGGCATCTACAATGTGCCGCAGGAGTATGACGATGCCAAGAGTAGAATCACCGGGAGTAATCGGTGGTGCTAGTGAGGCGTAAAACCCTAAGATATTTGGGGCAGGTGACTTCATTGAACTCCTTGGATAAGAGGGTCAGCAAGGGAAGCCACGTTCTGCGAAAGGCGTCTGTGGAGCTGGTGAGAGTGGCGTGGATACGCTCCATCCCAAGGGTGAACC
Source organism: Lissotriton vulgaris (assembly GCF_964263255.1). Taxonomy (NCBI): domain Eukaryota; kingdom Metazoa; phylum Chordata; class Amphibia; order Caudata; family Salamandridae; genus Lissotriton; species Lissotriton vulgaris. Next base: position 122,453,939 of record NC_141690.1, read on the forward strand.
ACAGTCTGTGGAGCCATCCCGTGTGTGTAGGTTTAGTCGCAGTGCCCCATAGTGACAAGATGTGTTGCGTGGCTGCCTGCATAGCGATGCCCATCTGTCGACCTCGCAGTGATTTGAGGGGAAACGTTAAGGCATTGGGCAGGCCTAGCACGGTGTATGCAGGGAATCTCGGGACTTCAGTTTCGAAAGTGGAGTCTATGTCATCCAGGACCTGTTTCCAAAAGTCTCCCAGTTCGAGGCACTCCCAGAGGATGTGAGTTAAGGTACCACGTTCCCCGCACCCTCTCCAGCAAAGATCGCTGCGCTTCGGGTTTCCTTGGTGTAATCTGGCTGGAGTAAGGTGCCAATATATGGCGAGTTTGACTGCAGTTTCTCTTGCTTTGGTGTTTCGTGTAGTGTGTGAGGCTCTGTGGTAGATGTACCCCCATTCTTTGGATGACAAGGGTCTCCCAAGTTCAGCCTCCCAGCGCCGTTGACCGGGAGATTTAGCCTGGGAGGGTGAAGGGGCTAGCATTTTATAGAGTTCGGAGATGAGGCGCTTGTCTGTGGTTTTAGTAAGCAGCCACTTCTCGAAGTCCGTCATGGGGCGGCCCACTAGGGTGATGACGTTCGGGTCAGTGAGCCAGTGTTGGAGCTGAAGGTATTGGAAGAAGTGGGGGTGTTCTATCCCGTATCCTTGTTTAATGTCGTCGAAGGAAAGAAATCCGTTCAGGTCAAAAAGGTGACCCGCAGCTCGGCACGCTGAGCCCCGCCACTGAGAAAATGCACCCGGGCCTTCACCTGGGGGGAAGTCAGGGTTGTCCAGGAGGGGAGTGAAAGGGGAAGGGAAAGTAGTCAGTCCGCGTTTAAGTGCCACCCGATTCCACACCTGTAGGGTCGTGCGAGTGATTGGGGACCGCGACATGTATTTGGGCCTGTGGTGTTTGGCCAGGAATGGAACCCGCCACAGCGGTGTCTGAGCCATGGCTCTATCTTGGAAGAGCCATCTCTTCTCCGATTCGGGTCTGTACCACTCCACCAGGTACCGGAGTTGGGATGCCTGGAAGTATCGCACCAAGTCCGGGATTCCGAGACCGCCCTCGTCCATGCTCCTGTGCGCAAGCAGTTTGTGAAGTCGGGCTCTCTTCCCCTCCCAAATAAAGCCAGACAGTAAGTCTTGTAGGGTTTTTAATGTGCCCGTTGGGGGCATAATGGGGATTGTTTGAAACAAATATAAAATCCGCGGCAAGACTGACATTTTTATAGCGGCCACCCTCCCCAACAGAGAAAGAGGTTGTTTGGACCATCTCGACAGGTCTGAGCGTATCTGGGTGATGAGAGCTGCGTAATTAGTGGAGACCGTGAGGTCGGTTGAGGGAGTCAGGGTAATACCGAGGTATGGTATCCGGTCGGCCACCTGTAGGCCGCTGCGGTGACCCACTGCCGGGGCCTGCGAGCGCGCATGCTTGCCTAGAGGTAAGATGAGGGATTTTGCGACATTGATGCGGAAGCCTGAAACAGCCCCAAACGAGGCAAGTTCCTCCATGAAGGCAGGCACAGAAGTATCAGGGCTGTGCAGAGTGGCTATGACATCGTCCGCGTACAAACTGATAGGATGGGGTTCGCGCCCGAAGTCGATGCCCTCTATTCTCGGGTTATCGCGGACTCTCTGTGCTAACGGCTCGATATACATCGCGAATAGGAGGGGGGAGAGGGGGCACCCTTGCCTGGTGCCTCGCTGGATCTCAAACGGGAGCGAGCGCAGGCTCCCCAGGCGGACCGTGGCTTGCGGGTGATGATAGCAGCTCGCTATGCGCGAGCAGAAACGGTCACTGAGACCGAACCGGCGGAGTATGTGTTGTAAATAATCCCAGTTCACGCGATCGAACGCTTTCTCCGCGTCGATGGCAAGAAGCGCAGAGTCCGAAGCTCGAGAATGTGTCTTATCAATAAGGTGGAGCACCCGTTTAGTATTGTCTGCACATTGGCGGCCTGGAACAAAGCCAGATTGGTCTGGTTCCAAAAGACCAGGAAGGCACGGGCCAAGGCGGGCAGCAAGAATACCTGTAAAAAGCTTTAGGTCTAGATTCAGCAACGAGATGGGGCGGAACGCAGAGCAGTGCGTGGGTTTTTTCCCGGGTTTAGGAAGCACTACCACTTCAGCGGCTAGCATGTCCGGAGGTATGGCTGCCGCCCCCTCGAAGGAGTTGAAGAGGCGAGCAAGCACCGGGGCCAAACGCCGATGGAAGAGCTTATAGAAGCCCGCTGAGAAGCCATCCGGTCCCGGGGACTTAAGTGGGCGCAGTCGAGAAATGGCAGCCAAGACTTCTTCCTGGCTTATGGGGGCATCGAGGGCCTCCGCAGTGGCTTCAGGGATCGCGGTGATAGCCGCAGTATTGAGGTATGCCTCAATATCCCTGGATGAGACCTCCTCCCCCCCATATAGGGAGGCGTAGTATGAACGAAACGCCTCGGCCACTTGGGCGTCGTCTGTGAGCGCTTCACCATTGGTGCCAACCAAAGTGGTGATTTTGGCCCGTTGGGTCTTGGCCTTCAGAGCACTGGCCAGTAGACGCCCCGTTCTGTTCCCTCCGACATAGTAAGTATGCCGTAGGCGGAGAGCTGCAAATTCCGCCCTGTCTGTGTCCAGACTGGCGAGTTGGGCCCGAGCAGCCTTTAGCTGTTTCCACACTCGAGGGGCACATGTGCGACTGTGTACCCGTTCCAGCTCTGCCACCCGTGCCGTAAGGTCCTCCCTCTTGCTTTTGCGGTCTTTAGCTTCCGCAGCCGCAATAGCTATGAGTTCGCCCCGCACGACCGATTTCAGAGCCCCCCAAAGAGCTGTCGTTGAGATGCCCGGTGTGTCGTTGGTAGATAGGTAAGTGTCTATGCAGTCCCCAATACGTTTAGTGACATCAGGGCGTTGTAGCAAGGTTTCGCGCAGGCGCCATGGGCCCCGGGGGCGGCGGGGTGCACGGAGAGCGAGGGAGAGTTCCACAGCGTCATGGTCAGAGAGGGCTGCGGGCGTGATGGTAATGTCCTCAAGGGTTGTAAGGAGGTCTGAAGAACCCAGGAAGTAGTCAAGCCTGGCGTAGGTATGGTGCACATGTGAGTAGAATGTGAATTGTGAGGCAGTCGGATGACGGGCCCTCCAGAGGTCTACCAAGCCTCTTTCGGACAGCCAGTCATGACCGGCAGATGACAAGGCCCCAGTATCTCCATAGCGGTGGCCAGACCGATCGGCATGTGTATCCATAACAATGTTAATGTCCCTGCCCAGGAGTAGGGGTGTATGTGGGGTTTGGAGGGCTTCGGATATGGCGCCTTTTAAGAAGGCTTCCTGACCTGTGTTTGGGGCGTACAGGGAGCCGATTGTGAGTGTTGTGTCACCCACAGTAAGAGTGTACGCCAGGAGGCGGCCTTTGATTTCCCCCACCTTGCTACCCACCCTCCCTCTAAAGGAGCTAGAGATTAGGATCGCAACCCCGGCGTTCTTTGTTGGAAGGGAGGAAAAGAATTGCTGTGGGAAGACTCGCGAGCGCATTCTGTGCCAGTCCTTCTGGAGGAGATGCGTCTCCTGTAGCAGGCAAATAGCGGCATCAGAGTTTTCCAAGTAAGAGAGAACAGCTCTCCTCTTGATCGGGTTGTTAAGCCCCTTCACATTAAGCGTAATAACCTTAAGGGTGTTATCTGTCATCGCGCAAGGGGTGTGTGACGCAGCGCTGATTGGGCTATAGGCATGCCAAAGGAGCACGTGGCGGTTCTCGGCGAACAGTGTATGGTATGGCCTCCAGTTGTGTCTGGGTGTGAACCTTTTGTGTAGGTGAATACTCTAAGTTGACACATGCATCGTGGTGAACGGTCTCTCCGCGAGAGAGCAGAATGAGCGCAGCACACTGGTCCCCACCCTGGATCCCCCCCTAACCCAACTTCCCCCCCAAAAACAGCCCACAGCCACCAAAGTATGCAACGTAGCACATGCAGAGAAGGACAGTAGTAGGCAGCGGCATAATAACAAAACCCAATACCCAGCTCCCCCCAACCCAATCCCAACCAAACTGAAACCTGTAGTCCCAATCCTGTCAAGGCACACAGGATCGTGGTAAAGAACAGTGAAGGGGTCATTTCCGATGGCGGCTCCTCCGGGCCCCCCGCCCGACCCACCCGCCGTCAGGGCTGAACAGGTGCGATACACAATCTCCATAGCAAGAGGTATTGTCACTCTGGGGAAGAGGTTTCCCTGATCACCTCTGCCACTGCAGTCTCACGCTCCCGGGAAATGACAGAGGCATCGGGCTTGAAGCGTTGAGGAGGGGATCGTTTGCGTTGTACAGTCTGCCAACCCCCTCTGGAGGAACCCTGCGAACTCCTGAAAACCGGCTCAGTATCCACTTGGTCTAGACCCAGGAGATCACAAGTGTCTTTAAGAGATCGCAGCTGCTGTAGCCGTCCGTTCCACTTGAATATGATCCGAAAGGGGTGCCCCCAGGAGTATGAAATTTCTTTTCCCCGCAGGAAGTCCGTGACTGGCTTGAATTCCTTCCTTTTCTGGAGAGTTGTGGCGGAAAGATCTTGGTATAGGGCAATGGAGTGGCCTCGAAACTGGATGGGCTGAGCTCTCCGGGCTTCCCGGAGGATCCGTTCTTTTAGCGGGAAGTCCGGAAGAAAGGCCAATATGTCCGGCGGCGGGGCTGGGGCTCTGCGGGGCAGTCCTACGCGATGTGCCCTGTCAATGCGGATGTGGAAGTCGTCTGCCTCACCCAGAATGCTTCTGAAGAGGGCCTGCAGGTACGCGGTGACATCAGCCCCCTCGTCTTTCTGAGGGACCCCCCGGACCCGTATGTTGTTCCGTCTGGAACGGTTTTCTAGGTCCTCCGTGTGGGTCTGGAGGTCAAGGTGCTGGTCCGTGAGCCGCAGGACTTCTTGCTTGAGCAGTTCGATCTCAGAGCTCCTGGCCTGATCCGCCTCCTCGACCGCGACCACCCGCTCGCCGAGGTCCTCCACATCCCGCCGGAGTTCCTTTACCTCCCCCGCCACTTCCTGTTTCAGGGATTTGAAATCTTCCCGTAGCGAGTTGAAGAGTGTCTCCAGAAAGGCTTTGGTGATGGGCACTTGGTCGTCCGTGGCCGCAGGTGATGCCTTCCCCGTCCCAGGGGACGGCGGGTCTTTGCCAAGTTTGGGCTGCGATTTAGCCAATAGTTCAGGGAGAGTCTGTGATCCTTTCTTGCCTCTTTGTCCTGTCATGACGTGTGAGGGCGTAGGGCTTTGACAGGCAGTAGGGCAGTGGAGCGCGTGTCCTAAGAGGGACCAGTGAGGAGGCGGACGGAGAGCGGAGGGTATGGCGGTGACCAGGCGGCTTTATATGCCTGTGCACGGGGAGGGACCAGTGTCTCTGGATGACTGCAAGCCCAGGGGGGGGGGGGGCAAGGAAGCGGCCCCCGCCCGGCCGGCGGCGGACCGCAGCGAGTGGAGTGTGGCTTATCCCCCGAGGAGGCGCTCCAGAGGCACCAGTCAGTGATCTGTGGCGGGGGCCCACAGGGACGTCCGTTCGCCGGGGACTCGATTGCGCCCCCCGAGTTCTCCCACTCCCCTCTCCACACTCCTCACCTGTGGTAGGTCGGTGTGCCCAGAGACTTCTTTCGCCAGGCCAAGTCAGCTGCGTTGCCCTAGGTTGCTGGGGGCCAACAGGAGATCCAGGGGGCAGCGTCCAGGACCCCTCCGGTTGCGGGGCCTGTCAGGGCTCAGGTCGGCTCCCGGCAGGAGTCCAAGGCAGGTGGAGGAGTAGACCAGGCCCGAAGCCGGGGCCTCGAGTTGCACAGCCACCAGTCGCTAGTACCATGCAGTGTCGTCTGCCTTAGTCAGCCCCTCCCCGGGAGCTCGAATGTGCCCCCCGAGTACCTCCCCGTGTCTCTCGCCCCTCTCCTCACCTGCGGAAGCCCAGCGCACTCGGGGGCCTTCGCTCACCAGGCAGCCTCAGGGGTGGTGCGGCGGGTCTTTCAGGGCCAAGCAGGTATGCTCCGGGTCGGTGGGGGCCTCCAGGGGCTGCAGGGGAGCAGTATCAGGGCCCCGCAGGCGTTGCCTCCTCTCAGGTGCTCAGGCCAGTCTCCCGGTCAAAGTGTTCGATGAGGATGAGGGGCGAGCCCTAAGCCGGGGCCTCGATTTTCACTGCCGCCGGACGGGCCCCCGGACATCCACTAGGCCGCTTTCTCCCCCCGGTATCTGTTGTGGCAGGGGGGGGGGGGGGGCACACAACCTGCACACGCTGGGGGCAGTAGTCCGGGCCCCGCTCGCTGCAGGGGGTAGACGCTCCGCCAGTAGGCCTCAAGCCGGGGCCCCGAGCCTCATGGGCGCCGGTCGGGTTCCTCCGATATCCACCAGGCCTCCCGGGCGGCAGTCTGTTCCACTCCTGGTAACCGTGTCGGCAGGGGGGGCACACAGCGTGCACCCCGCTGGAGATGGCGGTCCGGACCCCCGCTCGCCGCCCTGGGAGGCCGTGAGGAGGAGTGCTGATGTGTCGCCGGTAGGCCCGAAGCCGGGGCCTCGCGTCTCGCGGCCACCGGTCAGGGAGGCACCCAGCCCCGGGCAGGGGCGTCGGCGGGATGGTTGGCCACCGGAGGCTCCGCAAGCCAGGCGGCGGCGGCGGAGTCCGGCAGGGCGCCGCCGAATGCCTCAAACCCTCGGTATTCCAGAGGTGCTCCGCAGAGCGCTGGCAGCCGCCGCTGATCCGTACCGCTGGTCCGTACCTCCTCCGGCACGGCCGCCACCGCAGAGCGCCAGGCCCCGGTCTGTCGGTGCCCCCGCCGCGGGCGCCGGGGAAGCGGGCGCGTTGTAGAGCTCTCGCCGTCAGGCACCCGGTCCCAGCGTTTTGGTGCAGATTAACGGGAGATTTAGGCGATTTGATGGCGAAATGGCGGGATCGGGCAGGGAGCTCCGGAGACCTGCGTCCGATCACGCCGCCATCTTGGACACGCCCCTGGGTGCAATGTTTTGACAGAAGAATCCATTAGAGATATCTAATGTTGTTTTATATTTTTTGCACACAATGTTATTCATTAGTGCTGCACTGTGTGAGTTTTGGACAGCAAAAGTTTTACAGCATGAGTTAAGATGTCTGTAGTCCAAAACTAGACGATATGAATCGTCTGGCTTGGAGACAGGAAACAAAGGATTGTTCATTTGTGAGGTGCATGTTTCTATCACCCCTTGATATTCAAGTTGATTCGAGATCTCTCTGACCTGCTTTTTAGCTTCTTGTTTTACTGGGTACTGCCTTTGTGCAGTAGGTTGATTTCTTAATTGGATTTTGTGGTGAGGAGAATCCTCATCCCATCCTACATGATTTTTATATAAGGCAGGGGCTTGGGCCACCGCCCACTTTCTTGCAAATGTGTATTTTTTATGAATTGGGATATGATTGAGAAGGCAGGCATAATCATTTCTTCGCTATGAGGGCACTCCCTGACAAACTCTGGTGGCCAGTCTTTCTCAGCCAACAGGATATCATAGCCTTTAGAAAGATTCTCCCAAAAGAGACCTTTAATTTTCCTAGTTTTATCTCCCTCTATACGTAATGTTATTTCATATAGTTTATGGGGCACGCTAACTTGTGTGTCTGCAGTTTCCACCTGAATGTATTCATTCGTGTCCACTGTCTCCAGAAGATTCATCAGGATCTTGCGAGCTATGGTCACTTCTGCTGCGCTGTCTAGCATTGTCTGGGCCCACTCTCCGATTTTCAGGTGTGTCCTCAGGATTCTCGGCATGTTTAATTTTAATACTTGCTACCTTCTTTCTGGGAAATTGTGATTTTTTTTACTATGATGAGCAGGTTCTTTGTCTTTGGACTTGACGTGCTCTTCCTTGTGTTCTGACCGTCCTCTTCTTTCCGATTTCTGGGAGGAAGTCTGAAAAGATCGAGAGGGACGTGTATCAATATCTTGATATCTGTCAGGTTTTTTTAATGTATCCCTATCTCTAAGATTATATCTTTTTTCAGAGGGTTCCCTTTGGGGAGACTTGTCTCCTCCAACCGGAGACTTATTCCTCCGTTGGGGAGACCTTCCTCTGGAATGAAATTGTTTTTCTCTGGGAGTGGATTGTTTATTACCCTCCCATTTCTTCTTTTGAGTATTAAGATTGTTTTTAATAAAGTTTTTTCAGGATTTTCAATTAGTTGTTCCAATCGGTAGTTTGTACTGTCAAGTTTAATTTGAACCAAATCTCTATATCCTTTTGTTAATTCTTTTATTTTAACTAAGAGTTCTTCGTTTGACATACCTTCAATGCCTGGGTGTCGTGTGTAGCTGGCTATAACCGGCCACGTGGCTCCTGGTCTACCTAGTGGACCGAGGCTGGTGATGTGATTTTGATGTTTTAGGGCGCTATTAAATAAGAGCAGGTGCTCTTGATATGTTAGTGGAATTTCAACTTCCTCGAAAGGAGAGTATTCCTCTGGAGCTTCCGCTATTTAATAGTAGTGGAACTCATGTGTTACAGCATTTGCTGCTGGAAAGTTTATCCAGGTATAGAATACCTCTGTCTGCCGAAATTCATGTGCCTCTACCACAAATACTAATGTACCACCTCTTGATGATACTTCATTTTCTATAAGTTTTCTAGTTATGGTTTTTCTTATATTGGCCGGGATGATTATTGCATCATGATCGTCTTCGGTAGACCCTGTAAGGTCTGCCCCCGGTTGATTCGCATTTATTACGGCTTCATCGGTTTCATTGTTATCGCCGTGGTTTGACATTGTTTAATGAGAGTTTCTTGCAGAGCAAGTTTTTAAGGAAACAAAGATTAGGTGCACAATATTTTGGAACACTGTATCCTTCAACATTGACTATACCGTAAACTAATACATAGGATTCTCATTTTACTAAGTTTCGGCGGATATTAACCTTTCACCCACTCCAGACGTCTATTGGAGTTTTTACGGGAAAAAGGGGTCTGTGTGAAAAGCACGACTGAGTTACTCTAGTATCTTGCGTTAGATTATCGCCTTACCAAACGTTGGGAGCCATGTAGTGTAGTTCTTATATTCCCAATAGGCTCTGCGCATTGGAACAACATAAACAGCAGTGTAGACGTAGGACTGAGGTCTCTAGGTCTCTACTGACTATGTTAGACTTAATTGTGTGTGCCAGCTAGCTCAGAGGTCAATAGAAACTTTCTCGAATGAACAGGGAGGGGTTAGCTTCCCTGATTTAGACAAGAAGGGATTAGCTTCTGGCAACCATATAACATGACAACTTTGCTCGCCAAGAATAAGGAGTGTATCGCCAGGGTCATGTGAAAACAATAGACAGCTATTTCACTCAGTCAATCGTGCATGCTTAGTTCCACCAGAGTGCAGAGAAATAGAGAGACGGGCGTTTTCAATAAAAAGGTGTTATTTTATTAAGCAATCTTCTTTCTCGTGCAAGAGAAGTGAATTGCTATAATTGCAATACTTATCATGAAGTAAAGTGCGTACAGTAAAAGGAGTATTATAAAATAATACTGTAAAAGCATTGATATGGTTTCTTAGCCATATGTCACTTTAAAATGTATAAAATATTTACATACATAAAAACATTGACTAAACAAACTCAACTGGTGCTTCTAAGATACGCCTACCCCGGTGTACCTGACCTAAGCCTAATACGTGTGAAGGAGTAAGTAAGTTGCTGTTTTAAGTTAAGTTGGGTTTTTTGCCAAGAATCTGAATCAAGAATTCTCTCTAAGGTTTGAGTCAGCTTCGTACCTTGGTTATAGAATGAAGGAGGTCTTGTATCTCGTTTCTCAGGACGCGATCTTCCAGCACCCAGCAAGGGTGACTAGAAACACCGGAGCTGGATTTCTCGGCGTGAAAAAAGGCAGCTTCTCCAGCGTGTCAAAGGGGAGGGGCGGCTTCCTTTGGCTCTCGCATCAGCTGGGCTTTGGATAAGTAGATAGCCGCTCTGCTCCACACCACCGTGTGTTTGCTTAAGGCAAGTGTTGGTATATTTATACCTGGAAGGTGCCGTGTTTGACGTAAGGTTGGACATAAGACGTTAATAAAGATATCACTAAGAACTGACTGTTCCTTTAGTGCTCGCAGGAGTTCAATGACAAATCAAAACAAAGTCATGGGGAATCCCCAGGTTACTGAGGGTTTGGTGTGTCGAAAGAACTCGTTGTGCTTTCTAGGAAACTAAGGAAGTAGCCTTGCCGTATTTGGGCTGCGTGGGCTATTGCTGAATATGGGTAAGATTTGTATGTCTTCATTAGGACACGATTTATCATAACCGCATAAGGACATGAATCAGGGATAATTAATTAGGGTCCTAGATACATTCACAACACAACAATTCAAACATTGCAGTTATGTTCAGCTATCACTTTTAAAATGGCAGTCAAATATGGCAACAATGCAAATGTATCGCTAGTGTGCTCCTTTATCAGACACTAGGGGGGGGGTTATTTCTTAATCAGATGCAAACTCCTCCCCTCACCCAAATTGACACCTAACTCCAGCCAGGACATTAGTGAAAAAAGCATTTCTGATAGTGCATTACTTTGTGGCTCACTGTAACTCTGTTTTCTTTCACTAGAAAGAGAGTACTGATTTATGCATGTGTTTCTCTATTCCTTATGGGCATATTAAATGCTCCTCTTGCCCAGAACCTGGAGCGCTCCTGAGATCACTTGAATTCCTCTGGATGAATTTGTTATTTGATAATGCCAAGTCACAGATGCTTGGAAACAAACTAGAATAATTCCACTGTTAAAGAAACATTCAACCTATCCATCTGCCATAATAATAATAAGAAAATTAATTATTGCCCTAAGTCCCTCCTTCCATGTGCAGCGAAGGTGACTAAAAAGTTCAATAGCCAAGTGTCTACTCTTATTAGGAACATTCTCCTTCTGAGGCAGCCCAAGCAAGCTTCCCTCCAGTTCACAGTACTGTAGAAGCCTTAATATGTTGTGAGTTCCTTATAGGGCCCACTGTAGATTTCCCCTATGTTAGTCTAACTACATAAGTAATAGGCCATTTTTGCTTTGCAAATGTTATGGAGTAACACACTTGTTTTTGTGGCACACTGTTATTTTTTGAGTAAGCTGAACATGTTTTGATATCTAGCTTTTCTGCTGGGATGCAGTCTGCACATTTTGTGCAAGGCCAAACAACACTGTTCCCTATTTTTCTCTGTGGTCGAACACTAACTTCCTGACATTATAGAGAGATATAGCTGCTTTTTTTCAAACAGGCCAATCCTTATCATATAAGCTGAGACTTGTGATTCTAAAAATAGAGACGAGCTAACCTTACAGAGAAAAGGTCCTGAGACGAAGGAGATGCACACCTGGGATGAAGACCAAATGATTATGACCGTCAGGTATATAGCCCGGCAGTAATACAAGAGAACTTTAGTATAACACTGTATTTTCATAGTAAAGGTAGGCTTAGGCTGATTTGTCATTCGCTTTGACAAGGCTTTTCATTGAGTACAGTTTATTAATTGTGCTAATCACATTATTGACTTGCATATGCCTCCAAATTACAGCACAGTAACTTCATGATAGAGCTCGTTAGTTTCAATAAATATTGCAAGCATTCTTCGTGCCTCTTTCCTTTTATTGTGGACATGAGTGAGTGACAAAACGAAAGGTGTTCCCGCAACTCCTGAGAGAGTTCAGAGTATTGTGTTCTGGGGCGCATATTCAGCTGTCCAGTGCTTTATTTGGAGACAAATAAGTGCCAGGACCCTCATTAGGAGGCCACTGCAGCTTGCACCACCCATTGTCCATGCCAATGCTGCCAGTGACAGAACCAACACAAACATTTACCATAACACCCTACAGGTTTGACAATTATGACTATTTTAGGTCCCCAGAGCTATAAGAATTGTTTGGGCAGCAGATATTAGTTACTTTTAATATATATAGAATTAATAAAAAGCTGGTGTTGGTTCATCTCTAATTTCAACAAACAGAGCCACCATGTGGCAGATTATTATAAGTACCGGTGTTGGCAATTAAGTGCTGATGCCGAGCGCCAGAAAAAAACCAGCTCAAATTAAGCACTGCATCTGTCCCTCTAGAAGATTAGGAGGTCAGGTACAGCACTATGAGTTAGTCTAGATTTGGACCCATAGGTACTGATGTGGTATGGTGACTAAGTTCCTACATGCTGCGATCCCGAGATCCTAGGTTTGGTCTGTTTCTAAGCAGAATCCCTGCAACACTTTAAATTACAAAAGGGGGTCAGTATCAGAGTTAATGCCTTCGGATGGATATCCTAATTTCTGACGTAACAGTCACTAGGTTTCTTGAACATCAAGGCTTCTCCTTAATGTGTTAAGTCGATGCTACTCAGTTAATCACTACCCAGCTCTAGTATCTTCAGTATTTAACTTGGGGTTTGTGTTTGACCAAGATCTCACCAGGTAATCACAAATCTCCTCCGTGAAGTCCACTTACTTTTTACCATCTTAAACTACTGAGGAAGATCCTTTGTTTTATTCTGGCCGTTCAAGCTATTGTTGGTTCTCAACTTGATTACAGCAATTCCTTGTATCTTGGTATTTCCAAATACTGGATTCACCTTCTACAACTGCTCTAAAACTCCATGGCCTGACTACTCTTAGGACTTCCTTGCAGAGTCCTTATTTCTCTTTATAATTAACCTGCATTGTCTGCCTATCAAAAAACGTATTTCATTCAAAACATTGACTGTTTTCCACAAAGCGTTGCACTGGCTTTCTCTTTCTTTATTTCCAGTCCCCTTCTTTTGTATCAGCCTAGTAGGAACCTTCAATTTACATAGCATCACTTCATTAAGATTCTTCAAAAAAGGAAGTTGGGCTAAAAACTATAACAGCCTAATCTTTGATCTGAGATCCACCCCTGGCCACTTTAGAAAGCATCTCAAAATCTGGTTCTTTAGGAACTCGATTCTGTGATTTCTTCTTGATTTACTTATTTAATTCTTTGAGGAATTTGCGTGTGGAAAAACGAATAAATAAATCATGAATAAAAACGTGGTATTTAGTTGAGTTCAACAAAAAGGAGGACCCGGCACAATACAGTTAAATGATCCCATTGTTATAAGTAGGCCCCGTAACTCATGATCGCCCTCGGACCGACTTAACAAAATCTCATGACTATTGCAGTCCTTTGTGCCAGACTGCTCGGTGAGGCAAGCAGACTACTCTAAACTGAACACTGATTGAACGCCGGCGAAGGTGCCTTTGGGCTTCAGTAAGATGGGATTTTCCACATGACTATAAACATCACTAACAGTCCTATTTTGCACTTGTTGTTTGTTTTTCAAGTTAATAGACTGCAACAGCCAACGCCTAAGTCAATAGTATAATGTACTTTCTAGAGTATAAAGGAAGGAACCAAAGCAGTACATGGCCACAGCCAGGAGCTTTCTATTAATCTCTTCCAGTGGTTAGTAATCTATATGTTGCCTGTAAAATGATTTAGCAAGCCTAGCAATGGTTCTCTGTTGGAGTCATAACCATAAAAGGTTGACGTGTCAGTCCACATACATTAGTAGTCCAGGGTAATCCTAACCTCAGTGCTTTAAGTGGACCGGGTCTCACCGGGTCTGAGCACTGGCAGTTTTTTCAAGGGGGCCTCGAAACGGGTCTCTGTCGGGCTCTGTTTTGTATCCTGGCACAGCCGGTCCGTTTTTTTCTGGACAACAGTGACAGCTGGCACATCGATGTGCGCGTGCTCACACTGCACACTTCTCACTAGTGTAGAAGTTATGGCATGACGTCATGCCAGGTGAGCGTTGTAGGGGAAGGGAAATCCTTTAAAGAGAGTCATTTTCTCTCTGGATTTCCCTTTTCTTTTTGAGACTCAGGAGCAGCAACATTGTTGTGGTGTTGCCAGGGCTTTAAGTGGTAGCTTTTCAATATTATATACAAGCCAGTGTTGCTGCTTATTTATCTTATGCAACTAACAACCATTGACAAAGCCAATAGTCCTGACCTGTTGTAGATATGATGTTTCTTGTTGTATCATATATCTGGATCCAATGAAAGAAACAGTAAAATACAAGTCGGGCGGCACACTATGCTAAGCAAAGATTTTTAGCTTGTGTGTTTTTAAGCCACGCCCTGAATTACATTGGCCACGCTCCTTTCAGAGACCCCCCAGGTTTTTCATCCCTCTTAAAGTGCTGCCTAACCTCAAAGTTGAGACTTTGTGGAAGGAGGACATGGACCGTGGAACAAGGCAATAACGAGTGCAGAGGCAAGTTTAGGTCATTGTGAACAAGATTAAAAGGAAGCAAATAGCTAAATCCCTAAATTAGCTGTTTACCACCATCACGTCAAACAATGTCAGAATTATTTAAATAATGTTCCTCAGGAGACAGAATGGTAAGAATAGGGATGCGACGTCCGGATGTCAGGGATAAGATGCACAGTCTGGGCAATTTGTCAATTCAGAGGAGCTACCAGGCTGCAACGCAGAGTTCGTTGTTGTTGTCGAGTCTGCCATAAATGAGAGATGGGATGGCCTGCACTGAGGATGCAGCGCGCAGAATGGGTTCCGAAGGTGATGTGGACTGCATGTCTTTTTCAACAGGTCCAATCCACACAGCAGCAGAGTAAAGTCGATTCTGCTTGGGGTAGCACCAGGCAACAGATGAGATGGCTGGGTTCCGCTGAATCCAGAGGCTGGCGGAGCACCTTAGTCCCTATTTCCAAGGGTCCAGGACTGGGCTGGCACCACTTGGCAGGGTAGACTCACAGATGGGAGAGTCCAGGTGCACATATAAGGTTGCTGGAAGACTCTTGTGTCCCTGAGGATTCAGATCAGGTGGCCAGTCAATTAGCCCTTGGAGTCACTCTGGGTTCTCGGGTTCAAGAGATGCAGGTCCAATTCTTCTCACTCAGGCAAGGGGGCAGCAGGTCAGCACAGCAAAGCCGGAGTGAAGCAAAGTGCAGTCAAGCAGAGTAGCAGTCATTCAGCAGCACAGCAGCCCTTCTTCCTGCAGAGTATCCACAGTTCCAGAAGTGTACTGAAGTGGTGGTGTCTGAGGTCCATCTTTTATACACTGGTGTTCTGGTTCTGGAAGATGGAAGACGCTTCTAGACAGGTACTTTGAAATGCAAGGAATTCACTGCCTCCCCTGCTCTGGCTCCAACCTGGCTGGAGTGACAGTGCAGGATTCTTAGGCCATTTCTGTTGGAATAGGACACAGCCTATTCAGGTGTAAGTGAGGCTGTGCCCACCTCCTCCATTTCATCCTGCCAGTGATGGCCCATCAGTCACGCCTAATCTCCCATTGTGTGTGGCTGTCTTGGACGAATACACAAATCCCAACTGCCAACTACACCCAGTCATGTAACCAGAGACAGGCTGCAGGCACCAAATAGCTAAGGCAAGAAAGTGCTAACTTTCTAAAAGTCTCATTTTCAGATTTGTAATTTACAATCTGACTTCACCATGAGCTAGGATTTAAAATTTTAATTCCAGTGACACCAAACATGAACCAGGTATCTCTTTCCATTTAGAAATTACACTTATAAAATGTAATAAGACAACATGTTATCCTATAGGAGAGTTAAGCCTTGCAGAAGTGAAAAACTAATGTAAGAGTTTTTCATTACCAAGACTTATCTCATGTAAAGAGGATAAATCAATTGGATGTGGGAGTGAGAGTCTCCTTGCTTTAGCAGTCTCCTTGGAGCTTCTTTCTACCTTTTCTTCATGTATGACACAGAGACTTGAGGACAGATTTGTATCCCACAACCTCAGGTTGCTTGAAAGCATAGAGCGAGCATAGAGGCATATCTCTCTTATTCTCCAAATCCCCTTTCCTTTTTAGATTGTCTAAAATCACTTGGTTGATTCATATGAATCCATGCGGTCCATTCACCACCTATTGACTCTGACTCTTCTGCCCTGGGATCTCCAACACATTGCTTAGGTCTGGGAAACCGTAGGGCAGCCATGCGCTCTATAAATCCGCCATAATAATAATAATTGCTTCAAATCTGTGTCTTTTCCACCACAAACAAGTTTATACTTGTTTGAGTTCTTTATTGCAGCACTTTTATTAGAACTAGAGCAGGAGCTGGAGGCATTTGTCACTACAACATCAATTACATCGTGAGCAGACCACTGCTCCAAAAACAAAGATTGGGTACATTTATCCAGGCCAGATTCCATGACTGCCTTAGTATGCACTTCCACAGTCACCTTTATCACATCCTTTTTCCTTGGAGTAGTGCATAAGTGTAAACTCCCAGTAGTCTCCACAGTATTCTGGGCTCTATGTTCATTAATCACTGGGACCAAAGATGGTTGTTCCATTTTAAACTCAAAGTCTCCAGTGACAAGCTTATTCGCAGACCTCAGGCAACTGTTGGCAGATAACTCCCTTTCTTTGACTTGGGTTGCATAAATTACCTTATTGAATAATTCTATGGCCTCGTGACACATCGATTTTTAATTAGCTCCCTCCTTTTCACAACTCGTGATCTCAAAACACACGATAGGCTCACTGCTTCACAAGCGCCTGAAATAACACTGGACTGCATATTAAATCTGTGGTTCATACAGACATTCCCCGAAAGATGGTCCAAGGCTGCCGGCAGTTATGAACCATGAATAACAGGTGAAACCGGTTTGTTGTAATTATATTTTACAATGATTTCACTGGTACATTCACAGCTTCAAGTACTGTTCTCCCAAGTCTTTCCAAGTAACTACTTTCTAAAAGGGGGTATTTCTGCAAACTCTTCGAAGAACAAGGAAGCAGTTTCAAGGGCAGCTCTGATGTTCAATGTACTAGTCCAATGGTGGCAACTAATGACACAAATACCATCCTGACCAATCTCTTATCCAAATTAGCAAAAGATGCCGCTCACAGTAGCAAGATGTTGCACACTCAAATTTATTTGTGGTATAAAAACACAGAAGAAAACATGTATAAGACAACTGTATACAAATGCACAAAAATTCAGGCAACATCTCCTACAAAAACTTTTGACCCCTAGATGTGACCTAAAACAGAGATGGTTTGACATAGACCCTGCCGACCCCTTGGACCTATACACCACAGATGGCCTCAATTACACTGATGTGGCTTCTACAAGGCCTGGTGGAACGAATCAAATAAGTTAATATACAATGTGACAGGGAAAGAATAGATTGATAAAAAAATAGGAGTCATCACCATCCTCAAAGACCACCAAGAGGCACAGTCAATACATTAATGTTACCTTAAGTTAATTGGCGTCACCTAACTTTTAGAACTATTTCCACTAGGACTCAAACAGTACTCCAATAGCGCTGGGGCATATAGAAACACGATACCCGAACCACATTTCCCATCTTACACGCAAGGGTTGCCAGCGGTAAGCCAATCAGAACTCTCGATCTAAGACCTTAACCCCACAACCAATCGAGGAGTCAGGCGGGTTAGGTTTGAATAAAGAGACCTTCCCCCGCAGGTTTATTACAGACCTCCAGGAACTGACTCAACACGCCTCCGTGTGAGGGCTTACATGAACTAAAGGTATATGCCCAGCCCCCTTTCGAACTCATATCGATTACTTGGTCACGCGTTCAACCTCGGGATCATATCACCTTTATTGCTGTGGTAATTATTAGCAGTAATATACTCTTAATTTCATCTGAATGGACTTGACAGTGGTTTGTTATAGGTTTTGAGGCGCCTCTTAGAATGTAGCACAGTATGAAATCGCAAGTTTATTTGACAGTGCTATAGGGTAAAAGGAACCACTATTCCTTTTCAATTTGGCTACTGCAATTGAGTTACAACACTCCCTAGCACACGTATAGTATAATATAGTTCGTATAGTATAATATAGTTCATGTGTATCAGTGTTTCCACCGGTTCTTGCAGGAAAAGTAGAGAAGAGTTCTTGTTCTCGTAATTCAATTCCAAGTTTTATTCTTGATAACTGGAAAACGTTCACACAGCCAACACGTGTTTCGTCGTAATTGGGAATGTAACCCACGACTTTTTCAAGGCTGTACAAAGTAAGAAGAAAGTTGCATGTCGCAATATGTATATATAAACTATTATTTACAGTTGGTTTAAAAACCTGTTACACATCTCTAATCTTTGTTAGAGATGTACCCTCACCGTGATTTAAACAAAACATTGTAGTGTTTACGGTACATGGCGCTGATACAGAGTTGAAAAGAAATAAGAAAATAGCATAAATCATAAAATAACACAGAATGTACCTCTGAGTAGTCAGAAGGTCTATGAGCCAGGCATGAGGTGGAGAGACTGCGTGCCATTTATTAGTTGATTATTCATCCTGCACATTTATGTTTATAGTCTGAAAGGGATCAAAGCCGGAACAGGTATTTGGATTAAATCTAGAATTAAAATTATACTTCCTTGTGAATTCAAGCAAGCCGGGCAGAAGACGGCTGGAATGCCAGAAACCGGTCCTCGGAAGCCTGTTTCCGGTCCAGGGAAGACATGGCTTGGCAGTTCGGGCTGGACTGTTCCCATGAGGCACAGGGTCAGACTGATTTGCATATAGCCATTTCTGAACTGGGTTGGCAGAGTAGGCTAAAGAACGGTGATGGATTAAACCCAGATCTTTTGACTGGGTGTGAGTGTTTGATTGATTCAGATGCTCCGTCCATCACCACCCCACTTTGTACTGCTTTTGACCGCCATAAGTGTGGCAGGGTATGCTCAGACGTGAGTCCCTTGCTCACTTTGCCACTGGATTCAAGCAAGCTGTGCTGAAGACGGCTGGAATGCCAGAAACCGGTCCTCGGTAGCTTGTTTCCGGTCCAGGGAAGGCATGGCTTGGCAGTTCGGGCTGGACTGTTCCCATGAGGCACAGGGTCAGACTGATTTGCATATAGCCATGTCTGAACTGGGGTGGCAGAGTGGGCTAAAGAACGGTGATGGATTAAACCCAGATCTTTTGACTGGGTGTGAGTGTTTGATTGGTTCAGATGCTCCGTCCATTACCACCCCCATTTGTACCGCTTTTGGCCGCCATAAGTGTGGCAGGGTATGCTCAGACGTGAGTCCCTTGCTCACTTTGCCACTGGATTCAAGCAAGCCGGGCGGAAGACGGCTGGAATTCCAGAAACCGGTCCTCGGTAGCTTGTTTCCGGTCCAGGGAATATATGGCTTGGCAGTTCGGGCTCGACTGTTCCCATGAGGCACAGGGTCAGACTGATTTGCATATAGCCATGTCTGAACTGGGGTGGCAGAGTGGGCTAAAGAACGGTGATGGATTAAGCCCAGATCTTTTGACTGGGTGTGAGTGTTTGATTGGTTCAGATGCTCCGTCCATTACCACCCCCTTTTGTACCGCTTTTGGCCGCCATAAGTGTGGCAGGGTATGCTCAGACGTGAGTCCCTTGCTCACTTTGCCACTGGATTCAAGCAAGCCGGTCTGAAGACGGCTGGAATGCAAGAAACCGGTCCTCGGTAGCTTGTTTCCGGTCCAGGGAAGGCATGGCTTGGCAGTTCGGGCTGGACTGTTCTCATGAGGCACAGGGTCAGACTTATTTGCATATAGCCATGTCTGAACTGGGGTGGCAGAGTGGGCTAAAGAACGGTGATGGATTAATCCCAGATCTTTTGACTGGGTGTGAGTGTTCGATTGGTTCAGATGCTCCGTCCATTACCACCCCCTTTTGTACCGCTTTTGGCCGCCATAAGTGTGGCAGGGTATGCTCAGACGTGAGTCCCTTGCTCACTTTGCCACTGGATTCAAGCAAGCCGGGCTGAAGACGGCTGGAATGCCAGAAACCGGTCCTCGGTAGCTTGTTTCCGGTCCAGGGAAGGCATGGCTTGGCAGTTCGGGCTGGACTGTTCCCATGAGGCACAGGGTCAGACTGATTTGCATATAGCCATGTCTGAACTGGGGTGGCAGAGTGGGCTAAAGAACGGTGATGGATTAAAGCCAGATCTTTTGACTGGGTGTGAGTGTTTGATTGGTTCAGATGCTTCGTCCATTACCACCCCCTTTTGTACCGCTTTTGGCCGCCATAAGTGTGGCAGGGTATGCTCAGACGTGAGTCCATTGCTCACTTTGCCACTGGATTCAAGCAAGCCGGGCTGAAGACGGCTGGAATGCCAGCAACCGGTCCTCAGTAGCTTGTTTCTGGTCCAGGGAAGGCATGGCTTGGCAGTTCGGGCTGGACTGTTCCCATGAGGCACAGGGTCAGACTGATTTGCATATAGCCATGTCTGAACTGGGGTGGCAGAGTGGGCTAAAGAACGGTGATGGATTAAACTCAGATCTTTTGACTGGGTGTAAGTGTTTGATTGGTTCAGATGCTCCGTCCATTACCATCCCCTTTTGCACCGCTTTTGGCCGCCATAAGTGTGGCAGGGTATGCTCAGACATGAGTCCCTTGCTCACTTTGCCACTGGATTCAAGCAAGCCGGGCTGAAGACGGCTGGAATGCCAGAAACCGGTCCTCTGTAGCTTGTTTCCGGTTCAGGGAAGGCATGGCTTGGCAGTTCGAGTTGGACTGTTTCCATGAGGCACAGGGTCAGACTGATTTGCATATAGCCATGTCTGAACTGGGGTGGCAGAGTGGGCTAAAGAACGGTGATGGATTAAACCCAGATCTTTTGACTGGGTGTGAGTGTTTGATTGGTTCAGATGCTCCATCCATTACCACCCCCTTCTGTACTGCTGTGCAATCCTGCCCATGGTGTCAGGCGGCAGGAGTAGCTAATCCTCCCGCACCTATACTGACGGGAGCAGTGTCTGAGTATCCCATGGATATGTGCCAGCATGGATTTTGGGAGTCTCCCACATGTAATGCACACCCTGGTGGTGATTGATGGTTACTCCAAGTATCCGGAGGTAGAAGTCCTGTCCTCAATGAGTGCATCTGAAGCTAGAAAAGATCATGACTACACACAGGTTGATCAAAGACCTCCGAACTGACAATGGCCCTCTCTTTCAGGGGCAGGAAATTGAATAATATTTCACTTTGCTAGGAATCGTCCACAGGAATATTACTCCCAGATGGCCTCGAGCCAACGGAGTGGCTGAACGCTTCATGAGGACCTTGAATAAGATCTTTTGAATCGCAGCGGCGAATAGCGAATCCTCTGAGCAAGCCATTTACTCATTCCTGAGGGACTATTGAGAGACTCACTACTCCACCTATGGTTGAGCCCCTGGACATCTCTCCTTAAGAAGAATCATTGCCGACTCTATCCCCAATCATCCAAAATGGGTTCCAGGCACCATGAATGATAAGTTGGTGTATAACCGGAGGAAGAGGTCTAATGAGAAGATCAGACGTCATCGCTGAGCCAAGAATTCTAATCTCAAAGTTGGGGGGTTGGTGCTAAGGCAAAATAAACATTCAGGCAGTAAATTTCGGCTGTCCTTCGAGAGAGATCTATGGCACATCACAACTATATGCAGGACCCAAGTTACTGCCTGTCGGGGGCAAGAGACAATAACTCGAAATGTGTTGGTGGTTGAAAGAATTCCATCCCTGCCGAGGCATCTCATCCACTGGTGACACTCCGGATAATGGTATCCAGGATCAGGAAGAATGGTCGGATGATGAACCTGGAGAGGCCGAACCGGTGTAGGAGGAGAATCCGCAAAACAGGGATCCAGGAATGGGTTCTGATCCAAGGGAGAGACTGCCAACTGAGAGAAGGTTCCCAAACTGGGTCATGAGTCACAGACCAGGTATGGTCTACGGAGTAATCCTCAGCCGTCAAACAGGTTGAAGAACCATGTGTGGGACTTGGTTCATGCCAACCCATCGAGGCAGGTATATTGCTGGTTAAGCACACTGTAAGATGAAGAACAAGGACTGATGCAAGTTTGAACAGTGGGTTTTTCTTTGTGATACAGAGAACTGCCTCACTTGTATTAGAGTTGATCATGGTTTATAGCACTATTTGATATTTCATTTTGTTTGGTGAGGAATGTAGTATCGCCTGTTGCGATACTTAATTCCGGATAAAACCAGGTGATCTGTCCTGGGTGGGGGTGGGCCTCCACACTCCCTGTTTCTTTTTGGTATGTTGGTTTACCCCATGACACGTCGGCTTAAGTAATAAAAGACCACTGCTGCAGGGAGTGTCCTCAGTGACGGACCCCGCGCAGCAATGAGAACACCTGAACACTGCTTTTGGAATCTAAATATTAACACTGATAGGCCTGAGCTGTTGCATCAGCGCCATCAGTTATCTCACCCTTAGTGTGAGTGACCAAAGGTGCTCCTGGCCCCAAATGCTACACCACAAGCCCCAAAGGGGCTCCCACAAGCCACACCGGGGGGTGCCTTCCCTCAGCCTCTGCAACTCCACTACTCCACCAGGCCACCATCATCCATCCTCCCCAGCGGGATCCCCCCACACATACACTCTCCTGCACACACCGCAAACCTTAGAACCACCCTCAAAGCTGGTGTTCAAAAATTCAAAGGTGTGAATACCACATCCACAGAGCTTACCACCAGCACTCTACCAGAGCTAGAGCAGAGGCTGGCAAGAGAAAGAGTGGAGGGGAGACAGGCAGAGGAGGAAGTGGTATGAGGGGGTCCAAAGATGGAGCAGCAAGGCCAGGAGGGCACAAGCACACCTGGTCGCTTCTGCGGTCTGCTTGCAGACAGCATTTCGATGTTTTCACCACCTCACTCGGCCCCACTCACTGGGGGCACTTCCAGTCCACTCCAAAGAACACTTACACAGAACACCTTTGGCCCTGCCCCCCAGCCCACCCCCCTGTCACTTAACTGCTGGGCCAGGCTTCACAGGGGTATACAGCTGCTCTAACCTCTTTAGCTGGAGCCCAAAGCATGATAGCTGAACGAGAGAGCCACGACCGATGAGGCAAGAAGAGTCTAAGACGACACACATCCGGCGGTCAGGGAGCAGTGCAGCGCTCCGCTGACTGATATCTGTCAGTTGAATGACAATTGTCCACATGGGTAAAAACCAAAAATATTTGGAATGCCCAAATAGTCTGTTTTGCTTGTTTTATTTCTTTTCTGAGTTGTAATTTTAAGTTTGAGGGGTTGTGAAAGAAGTTGTTGCAGTTGGTTTGGGAAACGGCTATTATTGACTCTTGAGGATGATATTGTCCATTATGCAACGAACTTTCAATAGAGTTTCAATATAGGTTCTAAGAAGTAAAACCTCTGGATTTCAGTAGTAGTTTTGGAGCAGGTGAGGTAGTGTGGACGGCATTCAGGCTGTGAAGATTGCTTTTTTGGTCCCTCTTTTGTGGAACCTATTTATGGCTTCTTTTATGTAAAACCCAAGAATCAAGAAGGTATAATTTGTTTTATTCCACGTCATTTTTGAAATCTTGGTAACTCTCATCAGAAAGGCACACTTTTTCTAAGCTCACAGCAAGCGTGTTTTAGAGCAATTTTTGCTGCCTGCGTTTGTACCTAAGCTCTTCTGCGTTTTGTGGTTCTGTAGGCAAGCGTTGGTAAGAAAAATGGTAATTCTGGTGGAATGTTATGGGGGCATATTACCAACAACTAGCGATAATTTTTGTCTCTAACTTGTTTAGAGACAAAAATTATCGCCGCACATCGGCGGTTTTTATCGCAGATAAACCTTGCTATTAGCAAGGTTTATCGCAAATGCGATAAAAAACGGCCGCAATGCATGAATATCGCTGAAAAGTCAGCGATATTCATGCATTATCGAGCAAATGCTCTTAGCCATGTTATCCACCTCCCATTGGATAACATGGCTAAGAACTGCTCAGGGCAGGTGTTAGCTTTTGGAGATATTCGCGCTTAGCGCGAATATCTCCAAAAGTTGGTAATAGGAGATAGCAATGTTAGGGACTGTTTCCAGTCGCTAACATCTTGGCACGCCCACTTTGCATGTCATTAGTGATAAATATCACTGACATGCAAAGCGGGGCCCAAGATGGTTGCTATCTCCTATTAGCTGTCACTAACTGGTGTTAGCGACAGCTTGGTGATAGGGAGATAATTTTATCTCCGCTTTCTTGGCTTTTAAAGCCAAAAAAGCGGAGATAAACCCCCTTGATAATATGCCCCATGGTTTCTTAAATGCGAGATTATTCCCTCTTCATGTCTTGTTCAGAATCTTGTGATCATTGCTTGTGTGTGTTTTCATGTGGTTGTACCAGATTACCTGATCTCAATTATCTACCTGACCCCCAGTTCTCAGTTTATGTGCCTCCCTGTGACAGTGCTTTCTGTTACCACATTTTCCAGTTCCCAAACCATAAGTGAGTAAGTAAGTAAGTAGGCTTTAATTGTTTGCTTAATTAAAACCATAACAATGTTACCTATAAACCTTCAAGATTATATCAATTAAAATATAATACCATACAGTACGTATGCCCCATCTTCTCAATAAAATCGATATACTTATTCCTTCTTAAAACTTCCGCAATTTTTTTCCCAGTTCGCAGACCACAACACTTAGGTTCCGCTTTTTCTTTTACTGTCAAGACTTAACAGCAACGTTCCTTGCCTCAGAATCTAATAATGCAACTTTCTTATTTATGGATGCTTTCATTCGGGTAAAGGCATGCTAACATATTGGGAAGACTCTCAGCTAGATGGCATGCTGCAGAAATAATGCAGCATTGTTTCTGATAATAGTGTATCGAATATATTAATATTCAGTGTGGTAGAGTAACTGCGTAGAAGATTAATACAAACAATTGCCTTATATCACTCAAAGTGTCAGTCACAAAGCCGGAAATTACGGCAAGGATGTATATTTAATATCCCGAGAGGCATACTACCTGAGATCATTCCGTGAACTTTAAACAGTCTGTCAAACCCCAAATGACTTTTTACTCATCTGGAAGCAAGAGTTTAGAGTGTCAAAAAGCATTAATATTGTGGGGTCAAACCGTGAACTGCACATTTCCTCCTTCTGCCATGCCGCATTGTCTTGCGTCCTGACAGACGGTGCACTGCCTGGTTGTAAAATGCTGCTGATGAATTCTTTTTGGCATAGAGTCTAAAATCTTGAAGGGTTAAGCCCTTCAAAATGGAAAGCAGAGCCTTTCTATGACATTAGCCCTGGACGTGCACAAAACAGAGACTGGATTGTGCAGGCCAGACAGAGGCCTGCTGCAACATGGCCAGGATTCTGGCAGCTGAGACACTGAGAGAGCTGTAGGCAAAGACTTCAATAAAGCCTACCAGTGAAATGATGGCATAATTAATTTCTAATGACTCATTTAAATGGACTTCTGGAATCTGTATTAGCAGTTTTCCCTCATGGAGAGGTCAGTGTCCAGATGTTAACATCCACCAAAGGAGTTTAGAGTTACAGGTGAAGCCAGTGGCAGCTAATCCAGATGGGGCGCAGTGTGACAGTAAAAGTGCCCAAGCCACAGAGGCCTGTGCTAACCAATTTAAGACAGACTTCAGCTGTGGGAAACCCAAACTTATTCCTTTTTCCAACTGCCATACGTTTTGAAAATAAACAAAATTAAATGAAGATGAGATAGCTAAATGGGAGAAAAACTGTTTTTTCGGGAGAGTTTCTACGGTAAGTGCAGGTATTCTGTACAGTAGTAAAATTATAAAAAAGGAGTCGTACATAAAGGGTGTATCATACAGAGTTATTATAAAGTAAAATGACGTAAACATTGCACACCAACACACCAAGGAAGTATATGGCCAAGGAATGTTTGCAGTTTTATTGTTCTTTTAATTATAAAGCGTTATTTAGAACAATCCAGGTACAAAAAGGCGCGCGAGAACTGTACCGCACATGTAGCACAAACACACGAAAGTAGCTTGGGAAATATATTTATGAGACTGAAAAATATAGGTAATAATGGCTATATATTCTTTTGAAGCTGTGTAGAAATGTATCCACTGAGCGAGTTAGAACAAAAGTAAAATAATTCGGGAGATTATAGATCATAACGTACAATAATGTAATAGTCCATATTGTAGGGTATTGAGGAAAGGAGTATGTGGGGTGGGGAGCAGAGTGGCATCAGAGGAAGCGAGGGAGTGAGCGCCTGGTAGAGAGCTCCAGTTTAAGCATCATAAGGCATTATTTATTTATGCATTTTTATATAGCGCGGACTTTACCCGAAGGTGTCAGAGCGCTTCACATAAGGAACAGAAATGAAACATAATGAGAAACATTACAAAAGAACAGATTTCAAACGCATACGTTACAGTACATAAGGTAATAGTGACATTTGTGAGCAAACAAAATACATGAGGTAGTAAAAATTGTGAGCAGTCAAAAATACATGAGGTAGTAAAGGTAATAGTGACAATTGTGAGCAAACAAAATACATGAGGTAGTAAAAATTGTGCGCATCCAAAAATACATGAGGTAGTAATAAGTGCACAGGAGGAAAAAGTGACAAGTGTGCAGTTACAAGAGAGGATAAAGTATCATTTGGGGTATAATACTGCAAAAGGTGCTAGACACTCCGGCACAAGAACAAGTGTTATGTAGGCAGAGGTGGCACTTGTGCCAGTATCAAAGGTAAAAACATGTGAAAGGTCGCAAATCGTGTGTTACAAGGGCAAAGTGGTGTGTGCATGTTACAAAAGGGCACAAAACACAGGTACATGGAAAATACTCCAAAAAGGCAGACACTCCAACCCCAGGGATACACTGGGAAGGCACTTCCATGGTCGTGGAAATTATCAGTAGTGGGAAGCCTTCCTCCAAATAACAAGAGGACGTGGATTACTTTTGGAGGTGTCTCTGGAGGAGGAGAACTTTGAGGTCCCTTTTGAAGGCCTGGGAGGAGGCGGTGGTCCGGAGCTGAGGCGGAAGGGAGCTCCAGATTCTCACTGCGTTGCCTGAAAAGGATTGGGCCATTGTTCTCTCCTTCTTGAAAGTGGGAGGTTCAAGTAGTAGATTCTCCGCATTGCGTGAAGGTCTAGAGCCTCCAGAGAGTTTCAGTTTATTCGCCAGGTAGCGAGGAGAGGAGGAGTGCAAGGCTTTGTGGGTGATACAAGCGGTCTTGTAGATAGCTCTAGCCTCGAAGGGAAGCCAGCGGAGGGTAGATAACATTGGTGTGATGTGATCGCTTCTTTTGGCCCCATAAATGAAGCGAGCTGCAGAATGGAAAACAGACTTAAGTGGGGACAGGTGAGATTTGGGGAGGCCAGTAAGAAGAGAATTGCAGTAGTCAAGTCTGGAGAGGACCAGCGATTGCACCAGGGTGATGAGGTCCTGCTCCGGGAAGAAGCGTCGGATTCCCCAAAGAAGGCGCAGTTGGTAACGAGCAGATTTAGCAATAGAATTGATGTGGGGAGTTAGGTTGAGTTTTTTGTCTAAAATGACTCCAAGGGATTTGGCGCTGTCGACAATGCTGGGTTTATTGTTTAGTAGATTCATCTGATCCATCCATGCTTGGACCGGGGGAGGAGAGAGTGAGGAGGAGAAGAGGAGGAATTCAGTTTTGGAGGGATTCAGAATCAGTTGATGAGTTGACATCCAGTTTTGGATGGAGTCCAGAGTAGAGCTTAGGAAGGAGAGATCATGAGTGGAGGCAACCTTGAGGTAGAGTTGAGTATCGTCTGCATAGAGATGATAGTGAATCCCGGATTTGCTTAGGAGGTTTCCCAGTGGTTCTAAGTAGAGATTGAACAATGTGGGTGCAAGTATAGAACCTTGAGGAACACCCTGACCTACCGCCACAGGAGAAGAAAGACTGTTCGCTATTTTGATCATTTGGGATCTGTCAGAGAGGAAGGATGCAAACCATTTAAGCACAGTGCCCTCCATGCCCATTCTCTGTTGAAGGATATTGAGGAGGGTTTTGTGATTGACAGTGTCAAAGGCTGCGGAGAGGTCAAGGAGAATTAGAAGACAGGACCCCCCCGAATCGAGTATCCTCAGTGCGTCATCAACCACTTGCAGTAGGGTTGTTTCAGTGCTGCAGTTTTGGATGAAGCCAGACTGGCAATTGTCAAGAAGATCATTGTCCTTGATATGACGAGAGAGTTGTTTTGCTACACATCTTTCTGTGATCTTCGCAAGGAAGGGAAGGTTAGTAATTGGGCGGAAGTTGTTGAGGTCCTTCGCATCAGCAGTGGGCTTTTTAAGCAGAGGGGTGACCTGCCCAGTTTTGAAGGAGACAGGAAGGGAGCCTTGCCAGAGGGAGAGGTTGATCAGAGTGGTCCAATAGGAAAGGGAATGGGTATAGAAGTCCAAGGCAATGGCACTGGGGATAGGGTCAAGAGAATGGTTGGAGGGCTTTGTTTCGCGTATGCACTTGAGAAGGGCATCTTCAGAGATGGGGTCAAAGCTCTGCCAAATGGCTAAGGATTTGCGCTCCTCTGGAGGTGTAGGATGAGCGACCTGATCCACAAGTGATTTCACTTTTTCATCGAAGAAAATAGCGAAGTCCGCTGCTCTTTTAGTAGAATCCTCCACCTCGGAGGATGGGGGAGAGCAGCTCGGAATCTTGATGAGATCGAATAGTTTTTTGGGTCTATTTTTGGCGGAGTCAAGGAGGGTTTTGAAGTGCGCCGCTTTCTCAAGGAAGATATGCTTGTGGTACTTGGATCTTGCTGTGCGAAGCATGGCTACATTGTCTGTGGAGGGCACTTGTCTCCATTGCTTCTCCAGAAATCTTAGCTGCTTCCTTTCCTCATAAAGGGATTTGTTGAACCAAGGTGCTGAGGGAGTGGGCCTTATCCTTTTGCTTTTGAGTGGAGCGACGTCATTAATTTCAGCTGCAAGCACTGTGAGGCATTGGGAGGTGAGATCGTCAACAGCTATGTTTGGGTCTAGCCTTGGAAGTGAAAGCAAAGCTGATTCACAGAGGGGGCCGACATCAATATTTTTGGCATCACGGAACCAGGAGATGGCCCTCTTGGGTTGGCCAAGAGTTATAGAGTGTGAGAGTTGAAGAGAGAATGGGATGAGGTGATGGTCAGACCAATCTACATGGATTGGGGTAGAGGTAGAAAGCATGCCTGCTTTAGAAATAACAAGGTCCAGGATTGCGCCCTTAGAGTGGGTTGGTTCAATGCAGTGTTGGATAAGATCGTTTGTAGAGAGGAATGTGGCCAGAGAGTTCGCAGAGGAGTCTTGCAGTACGCCCCAGTGGAGATTAAAGTCACCCACGAAGGTCTGATTGTCACTTTGTGAGTATTGGTCGCTGATGAAGTCAGTGAGATCTTCTATAAACGAAGGGCCACTACGAGGCGGGCGGTAAATGGTATGGAATCTGAGCGGTGGACGATGTTTCAATTGAAGCTCAAGAGAAAGGCATTCAAAGGTGAGGGAGGAACCGATTGGAGAAGCCTTAAGTTGGAGGGCGTTTCTAAAGATGACTGCAACACCTCCCCCGGTGTTGTCAGTTCTGTCATTCCTAAATATGGAGTAACCTGTGGGTAATAGGAGGTCAAAAATAGAGTGAGAGGTATCTTTGAACCAGGTCTCTGTGAGGAAGAGCATGTCAAGTTTGTGAAGGGTGATGGTATCGGAGATTTCAAGTTTGTGTTTTACTGCAGATCTGCAGTTGTGGAGCATACAGCGCAGCTCTGTCAAGACTGTTTTGGTGACGGGGGCACTTGGGCTCTGAAGGGTGATCGGGATATTGTACTTATGTGGGGGTGCTCGGGAAGGTTTAGGTGGATGCTTTGTTCTGACAGAGGTGATGGTCTGAATAGTGTAGATAGTGGGGTTGCTAGGGTATGTCTGTTGAAGCAGGGTGGCGTTCAAGGGCTTGTGTGAGTTAAAGACGTTAGCAGACGAGAGGTTGGGCTTGGCTGTATTGGGGTGAAGGGGCGAGGTACATCTCATGGGAGGTTGGGAGGGAGTAGAGGTGCATGGATGGGTGGAGATCTTAGAGCATAGAAGTGAAATGGCAGCTGTAAGCTGGGAGATGGAGGTGATCAGAGAGCCTAGCGAATTTTCCAGTGAGAATGAGGCAGAGCATGGAAGGTTGGGTGGCTCGATTGAGACAAGGGGTGGTGGTATTGGTGGTAGAAGGCAGGGAGAGGTGGGAGGACAGGAGGTAAGTTGGGGAGAGGTGGGGGGACAGGAGGTAAGTTGGGGTGAGGGGTTCACAGGAGGAGCAAGTGAATTGGGCGTTAAGGGAGAGTTGTCAATGTTGGTGTTGCAAGAGGGAGAGGAATTAAGGACAAATTTAGAGGGAGAAAGGTGCGGAACACGGCGGTAGGGAAGTAGGAGGGGAGATGCCTGAGTGGCGTCATGGGAATGTCGGAGGTTTGGGAGGGAGCGAGGTGCAGTGGTAGTGGAGGTCCTGACAGTTAGGAGAGGTGGAAGTGAGGGAACGGTCATCTGGCAGAGTGAGGGGGGTTGAGAGAGAGGGAAGTTGTGGAAGGGAAGTGGTCCTGCTGGGCCCGAGGGTTGGAGATGGGATGGGTTACTAGGAGGGGAAAGGGGGTAGTGCAGCAGTACTGGAGGAGTAGGAGGGAGGAGAGAGATGCAGTGGGAATGTGGCGACAACGGGATGAATGGCGAGGGGATGCAGGGGTGGAGAGGAGGGATGAAAGGAGGGATAAGGGGAGCATAGGGAACGTTAATCGGGGGAGAGGGTTGGAGGAGAGGTGGACTAAGAAGGGGGGTGAAAGGGAGAAGTATGGGGGAGGAGAAGAGATTTGAGTATCGCGATAGTACAGATGGGACGAGGAGCGTATTAGCTAGTGGTAAGGCTGAAGTAATGTGGGAGGGGACATACTGTGAGGGGGGAGGAATAGGAGAAGAGGTAAGTTGGGGCGGGGAGGGAAGAGGGCCGACCTGTGCTTCTCGAGAATGCAGCCGATTGGAGTGGGGTGGGGTCGGCGGGGGAGAAAGGGAGTAATGGGTGGAGCTGGAAGGAGAGACAGGGGGAAATCCGGTTGCAGAGGAGGGGAGTAAGGAGGGGAAGAGTTGGTCAAAAAGCGAGAGGCAGGTGTCTTTGCCTTGGATCATGACAGTACCGTTATTATAGAGTGAGATAGTGAGGTAGCCATTGAAGCACTGAGAGGGGGAGATTTTTAGTTGTTTCCCATAAGGGATAGAGGAGGAGGAGGTGACGTTGAGGGAATTGTAAAAACTATTGGACCAAGAGGGGGTGTCGCGAGTGAAGAAAATGAAATCGTTTTTGAGCCTCCCAAGACAACCATTGTAGAATTGATCAACAAAAAGGGAGTCCGGGAAACGTTCAATAGTGTTATGCTTCAGTCGTTTTATTGTAGCCTTAGACTGATCGGGAGGATAAATGATTTTGTAGCAATTGGCTCCAGACTTAACTCGAGAGGTGGCCATGTTGGGAGGATGAGGCGAGGAAGGGTGGGGGAGGGATGAGAGGGGTGTTATTGGGAAAGCGGTGGTCAGGAGAAATAAAAGGGCAGAAAGGGGGCGCATAATCCAGGCGTTTATGGTGAGATAACCGAATTAATGTGCCGTCATGGAAGTGAGGAAGGAATTTGTTGGGCCCTTCATCTAGGAGTATGAGGTGCCACCTGGCACTAGATAAAGGTTACAGGGGAAATATTTGCAAATAGCAGGGACCCATCACAGAGCAGATACAGACAAAGTAGGACAGAATAGAAATGACCATCCAGTGACCATTAGAGAGCACTGAACTTACTGCCAGCCTGCTAATAGACCCAAATTCGGTACCAGCCGCCATGTATGCCCAAGTTCTCACCAGACTACTATATGACCTAAAGCTCCTGTGAGACACTAACGTTAGGGCAAAGAGCATAGGGTGGATCACAAGTTGATTAACAATGTCTAGAGAATGCTCAGCAACCTCGTCGTCTTCAGACCACCTCTGATGCCGCAGGAGTCATGACTCAATTTGAACTGACCCCACAGATAAAGTTGCTTAATAGGTGCAGCAGGCACTACTAGATGTGCACCTGTGAAAAGGACTAAACAATGCAGCTGGTAATACTTGCTGTACATCTAAATGATGGCCTAAACGGTGCAGCTGGCACTACTTGCTGCGCAGCTGTAAAAGGCCTAAACGGTGCACTGACTGAGCAAGGGTGTGGCACAAGCCCCTGCAACCCTTGGAGCCCCTTCAGCGCAGGTGGGGGGCACCCCTTCAGAGGCGCGCCAACCCTTTAGGAGGCACCTATTCAACCTACGGTTAATGAATGTCTGTTTGGGAAGGGAGACTGGTGCCCTCATCACATTCTGCAGATGGACCCCATAATTTCATATTGCATCACTGGCCACCAGGAGCCGCATTATGGATATGGGCGCAATTCCCAGTTTGTGCCATGGCGCACCTTAAAACTGGTGTGCTAGGTGCAAGCAGGAAAAGTGCACCCTATTACATTGAGTGCCCTCCCCCCAGGGGGCATTTAAATGAAAAACAGAGCAGCTTTAAAGCTGCTCCATGTTTCACTGTGCAGGCAGCAACCCACCTGCACTCTTAAGAGGGGAGAGTGATTCATGGGTCAATCAATCACACATTTCTAAAGCGTCCTACATACCTGTGAGGGTCTCAAGGGGCTGGGGGGGGCTCTACTGGTCGAAGAGCCAGGTCTTGAAAAGTCTTCTGAAGGCCAGCAGGTCCTGGGTCTGTCGTTGGCTGTTAGGGAGAGTGTTCCTGGTCTTGGTGGCGAGGTAGGAGAAGGATCTGCCGCCGACGGTGGCTTTCCGGATACGAGGGATTGTGGCGAGGGCGAGGTTGGCTGAGCGGAGGCTTTGGGTGGGGGTGTGGAAGCTGAGTCGGTTGTTGAGGTATGTAGGTCCGGTGTTGTGTAGTGCTTTGTGTGTGCATGGATGAGGAGTTTGAAGGTTATCCTCTTGTTGACGGGGAGCCAGTGCAGGCCTCTCAGGTGGGGTGTGATGTGGCTGCGTCGGGGGACGTCGAGGATCAGTCGTGCCGAGGCGTTCTGGATTCGTTGTAGTCGACTCAGGAGCTTGGTTGTTGTTCCTGAGTAGAGGGCGTTTCCGTAGTCGAGTCTGCTGGTGACGAGGGCCTGGGTGACGGTTTTTCTCGTGTCGGCGGGGATCCATTTGAAGATCCTGCGGAGAATTCTGAGGATGTCGAAGCAGGATGCGGAGACGGCGTTGACTTGCCTGGTCATGGAGAGGGTGGAGTCGAAGATGACCCCCAGGTTGCGTGCGTGGTCTGTGGGTTCCGGGGCTGTGCCTAGCGATGTGTGCCACCAAGAGTCGTCCCAGGCTGATGGGGTGGGTCCGAGAATGAGGACCTCCGTCTTGTCTGAATTCAGCTTCAGTCTGCTGTTCTACATCCAGTCGGCTACGGCCTTCATTCCTCTGTGGAGGTTGGCTTTGGCGGTGTGGGGGTCTTCGGTGTGGGATATGATCAGCTGGGTGTTGTCGGCGTAGGAGATGATGTTGAGGTTGTGATGTCGTGCGACGTGGGCGTGCGGTGCCATGCAGATATTGAACAGCATCGGGCAGAGGGAGGATCCCTGTGGGACGCCGCAGATGATCTTGGTGGTTTTTGAGCGGAAGGGTGGGAGGCGAACACTATGGGTTCTGCCGGAGAGGAAGGATGTTGTCCAGGGCAGGGCCTTCTCTTGAATTCCGGCGTCGTGGAGGCGTGCTGATAGGGTGCGGTGGCAGACTGTGTTAAAGGCTGCTTATAGGTCCAGGAGTATGAGGGCAGCTGTCTCTTCTTTGTCCATCAGGATCCTGATGTCGTCAGTAGCGGCGATGAGGGCGGTTTCGGTGCTGTGGTTGCTGCGGAAACCGGATTGGGAGGGGTCCAGGATGTTGTTGTCTTCAAGGTAGCGGGTTAGCTGTTTGTTGACAATCTTCTCTGTCACTTTTGCAGGAAACAGGAGCAGGGAGATGGATCAGAAGTACTTGAGGTCTTTGGGGTAAGCCTTGGGCTTCTTCAGAAGGCTGTTGATCTCGGCGTGCTTCCAGCTTTCCGGGAAGGTTGCTGTCTCGAAGGAGCTGTTGATTGTTTTCCGGAGGTGGGGCGCAATGGTTGTGCTGGCTTTGTTGAAGACGTGATGAGGGCAGGGGTCAGATGGGGATCCGGAGTGGATGGAGTTCATGGTTTTGATGGGTTCTTCGTTGCTGATGTGGGATCAGGCGGTCAGGCGGCTGGTGGTCGCAGGGGTGGTGGACTCGATGGTGGGTGCGGGGGTGTCGGAGTTGAAGCTGTTGTGGATGTCGGTGATCTTGTGGTGAAAGAAGGTGGCCAGGGAGTCGCACAGGTCTTGTGATGGTGGGATGTCGTTGGTGTTGGAGCTGGGGTTGGAGAGTTCTTTCACGATGCTGAAGAGCTCTTTGGTGTTGTGTGCATTCTTGTCTAGGCGGTCTTTGAAGGCGGTCCTCTTGGTGGTCCTGATAAGTTGGTGGTGTCTGCGGGTGGCGCTCTTGTGGGCTGTGTGGCTGTCTGGTGTTCGGTTGAGGAGCCATTTCTTCTCCAGCTTCCGGCAGGTGCGCTTGGAGATCCGGAGGTCTTCGGTAAACCAGGCGGCTTTCTTGTTGGTGTGGTTGGTTGTGGAGGTCTTGAGGGGGCGAGGGTGTTCGCGAAGTCGTTGATCCACAGTTTGAGGTTGGTCACGGCGGTGTCTGGTTCGGTGGGGTCGGCGGGTGGTCTCAGGGCGAGGGTGCTAGTGAGTTGGTCCTTGGTGACCTTGCCCCAGCAGCGGCGTGGTAGCTGTTGGGTGCGGTGGTGTGTTTTTCTGAAGGTGAAGTGGATGCACCTGTGGTCGGTCCAGTGGGGTTTGGTGGTGTGGTTGAAGGAGACGTGGGGGCTTGTGGAGAGGATGGGGTCAGTGTGTGTTTGGCGGCGTGGGTGGGTATCGTCACGAGCTGTTTGAGTCCGAGGTTAGCGAGGTTGCTGATCAGGGGGTGGAGTTGGCGTTGTTGTTGTTCTCGAGGTGCTGACGAGGTCGGCGATGGTGTCGCTGAACTGTGGTCGTGGTCTGGGTGGTCTGTAGATGAGTGATCCTCTGAGGGTGGGGTTGGGGTCGGTGTGGATCTGGAAGTGCATGTGCTCGGCGGTGGTGAGGGTGTTGTCGGTGTTGGTCGTGACTCTGAGGGTGTCCTTGTGGATGATGGCGATTCCCCCTCCAACACCGTTGGTGCAGTCTCTGCAGGAGATCTTGTATCCCTGTGGGATGGCTATGGCAATGTCTGGTGTTGAGGTGGCGTTCAGCCAGGTCTCCGTCAGGAAGGCGACGTCGGGAGCGGTGGAGTCTAGGAGGTCCCAGAGTTCGATGGCGTGCTTGCGAGCGGACCGGGTGTTGAGGAGGATGCAGTGGAGATGGTTGGGTTCTCTGGCTGGTGGTTTGGTGGGCTGGATGCTGGTGAATCTGCAGTTCCGGCAGGTGAAGGGCCCTTGTGTGCGCTTAGGGGTGACCCAGTAGCAGGGGTGGTCTCGTCCGGTGTTGAGTGCGTGGATGGTGCTGGGGTCGTAGAGCAGTCTGGTGTTGCGGGGAGCGCGTGGTCCAGGGTTTCTGGCGCTGGGCGCGGTCCAGGCACGGACGGGCGCAGACGGGCTTGCCTTTGGCGCACCAGCGGGCGTCCGCTGCGCTTCCACGCGGTGTCCTCCATAACAGGCAAAGTGGGAGGGAGGATCAGCTGGAAGGCGGGAGTGGGGCGTCCAATGGGCGAGGGTAGGAAGACAAAAGGGGGCGGGCCGCAGGGGAGCAGCGGCAGGGAGCGGGGGGAGGGCTTAGAGGGCAGTGGCAAAGAGGAGCGCTTAAGCAGATAGACCAAAACGGCAAAAACAAAAAGGCAAGTTGCAGAAAACAAAAAAACAAAAGGCAGGTTAAAAGGACAGTTTGGGAGAAAATACAAAAGAGAATAGCAGTACAGCCAAGCAGTCACCAGTGGCGTCGAACCCTCGGCAGCAGCGGGGGCGAGAGGGACACAAGACACCGGCACCCTGGAGGATGCGTGCGGCGTGGGGAGTGACCCGAGGTCAGGTCAGGTTCCATTGGGGACTCCACCTGCCTGCAAGGGGAAGTCTGGAGGGATCCATAGAACTTCCTTGAGCCCCATCAGAGGGCGCATTGACAGCTTCTTTGCCTCTGCGCCATGTCTATAACATGGCATGGCCTCAGAGGCAAAGGGATTCACAAATTTTCATGCAGCCATGCCCCCATGCAAATGAGGGAATGCCCTCTGGTGATAGCGTTGGCGTTATATGTGCCCCAGCGCTTTCTGTTTTACAGAAGGGGCAACACAGGCGTATGTGCCTCCTTCTGTAATACCAATAATGCCCTATGTGCCCCTTAGCACTTTTGTAATATGGCACGAGAGGTTTTAGCTTGTTTTTTATTTCTATTTGAGAAGCTGTTTGGGGCAACTCTGGGAATTGTTGTGCTCAAATTTCAAATCTTTTCTCTCTCTCTTTCTGTCTTTCTCTCGCCTGCGCGCTCTCTCTCTCTCTCTCTCTCTCTCTCTCTCTCTCTTTCTCTCTCTCTCCATGCTACAGCACCCCAATCATCCTTGCACCCCTTGCCGCCCCCACTGCTTCATTATTGTTCTCCCACTCCATCGCCCTTATAACAGAGATTGCTGTGGCTCTGAGTCTCTTTTTCTCTCCTCCCATGCCTTTATCTTCCTGCCCACCAGACTCTCCTCATTGTTATCAGCTTTGCCATTACTTATAAATTTGCACCAACAATGGCAACCCCAATGCCAGTGACTTGGATCTGAGTAGTATAGAAAGGTATGCAGACAAAATATCGATATTTAAATATCGATATACATTAATATCGAAGGGACATAATATAGAAGGTAAGTAATATCGATAGATTTAATATCGATATTAGTAATATCGAAGTGTTAAATATCGATGTAAGTAATATCGATGTTAATAATTTCGATGTTACTAGTATCGATTTTTATAATATTTTTGTGTATATTATTATGTATTTATAAAGTTTGTAATTTATTTGTATGTAATTTTGTATTTTAGTACTGTAGCGGGTTGTGGGTTTATATGGGAATAGGGTGGGAAGTAATTTATTTATGTTAAATTAATTAATATTTAGTAGGAACTATAAATTAATTTTAATTGATTGGTAATAATTTTTAATTAATTGGTAATTAATTTTAAGCAAATGAATAATTGATAATTATGTTCTGTAGCGGGTTGTGGGTTTATAGGGGAATAGGGTGGGAAGTAATTTAATTATGTTAAATTAATTATTAATTAGTAGGAATTATAAATTTATTTTAATTAATTTGGTATTATTTTTATTTAATTGGTAATTAATTTTAATTAATTGATTAATTGATAATTATGTTCTGTAGCGGGTTGTGGGTTTATAGGGGAATAGGGTGGGAAGTAATTTAAATGTAATTAATTAAGGAAAAATGTTTTTTAACTAATTGTTTTGTTAATTATATAAATGTTAATTAATAATTGGTAAGTAAATTTTATTAAATGGTTTTTTAAATTTTTTTATTTAAATATATTTTGCTAATCATGTTTTTAATAATTATGTATTGGTATTTGTAAATGGTTTATATTTATTTAATAGTTACGTTTTTTTATTATAAAAAAAAAATACATTTATTTATAAGTATGTTATTTTTACCCCTACGCTATCCAACACTTTCCCTACAGTTGCACTCTCTGGAGTTGGAATAGTAATTGTTACCCCTACGCTATCCAACACTATTCCTACTGTTGCACTCTCTGGAGTTGGAATAGTAATTGTTACCCCTACGCTATCCAACACTTTCCCTTCTGTTGCACTCTCTGGAGTGGGAATAGTATTTGTTACCCTTACACTATCCAACACTTTCCCTACTGTTGCACTCTCTGGAGTTGGAATTTTAATTGTTACCCCTACGCTATCCAACACTTTCCCTACTGTTGCACTCCCTGGAGTGGGAAATTGTTACCCCTACGCTATCCAACACTTTCCCTACTGTTGCACTCTCTGGAGTTGGAATAGTTATTTTTACCCCTACGCTATCCAACACTTTTCCTACTGTTGCACTCTCTGGAGTTGGAATAGTAATTTTTACCCCTACGCTATTCAACACTTTCCCTACTGTTGCACTCTCTGAAGTTGGAATAGTAATTTTTACCCCTACGCTATACAACACTTTCCCTACTGTTGCACTCTCTGGAGTGGGAATAGTAATTGTTACCCCTACACTATCCAACACTTTCCCTTCTGTTGCACTCTCTGGAGTGAGTGGAAATAGTAATTGTTACCCTTACGCTATCCAACACTTTCCCTACTGTTGCACTCTCTGGAGTTGGAATAGTAATTGTTACCCCTACGCTATCCAACACTTTCCCCACTGTTGTACTCTCTGGAGTGGGAAATTGTTACCCCTACGCTATCCAACACTTTCCCTACTGTTGCACTCTCTGGAGTTGGAATAGTTATTTTTACCCCTAGGCTATCCAACACTTTCCCTACTGTTGCACTCTCTGGAGTTGGGATAGTAATTTTTACCCGTACGCTATCCAACACTTTCCCTACTGTTGCACTCTCGGGGGTGGGAATAGTAATTGTTACCCCCTACGCTATCCAACACTTTCCCTACTGTTGCACTCTCTGGAGTGGGAATAGTAATTGTTACCCCTACGCTATCCAACACTTTCCCTACTGTTGCGCTCTCTGGAGTGGAAATAGTAATTTTTACCCCTACGCTATCCAACACTTTCCCCACTTTTGCACTCTCTGGAGTTGGAATAGTAATTGTTACCCCTACGCTATCCAACACTTTCCCTACTGTTGCACTCTCTGGAGTGGGAATAGTAATTTTTACCCCTACGCTATCCAACACTTTCCCTACTGTTGCACTCTCTGGAGTTGGAATAGTAATTTTTACCCCTACGCTATCCAACACTTTCCCTACTGTCGCATTCTCTGGGGTGGGAATTGTAATTGTTACCCCTAAGCTATCCAACACGTTCCTTACTGTTGCATTCTCTGGATTTGGAATAATAATTTTTACCCCTTCGCTATCCAACACTTTCCCTACTGTTGCACTCTCTGGAGTTGGAATAGTAATTTTTACCCCTACGCTATCCAACACTTTCCTTACTGTTGCACTCTCTGGAGTTGGAATAGTAATTGTTACCCCTATGCTATCCAACACTTTCCCTACTGTTGTACTCTCTGGAGTGGGAAATTGTTACCCCTACGCTATCCAACACTTTCCCTACTGTTGCACTCTCTGGAGTTGGAATAGTTATTTTTACCCCTACGCTATCCAACACTTTCCCTACTGTTGCACTCTCTGGAGTTGGGATAGTAATTTTTACCCGTACGCTATCCAACACTTTCCCTACTGTTGCACTCTCTGGAGTGGGAATAGTAATTGTTACCCCTACGCTATCCAACACTTTCCCTACTGTTGCACTCTCTGGAGTGGGAATAGTAATTGTTACCCCTACGCTATCCAACACTTTCCCTACTGTTGCGCTCTCTGGAGTGGAAATAGTAATTTTTACCCCTACGCTATCCAACACTTTCCCCACTTTTGCACTCTCTGGAGTTGGAATAGTAATTGTTACCCCTACGCTATCCAACACTTTCCCTACTGTTGCACTCTCTGGAGTGGGAATAGCAATTTTTACCCCTACGCTATCCAACACTTTCCCTACTGTTGCACTCTCTGGAGTTGGAATAGTAATTTTTACCCCTACGCTATCCAACACTTTCCCTACTGTTGCATTCTCTGGGGTGGGAATTGTAATTGTTACCCCTAAGCTATCCAACACGTTCCCTACTGTTGCATTCTCTGGAGTTGGAATAATAATTTTTACCCCTTCGCTATCCAACACTTTCCCTACTGTTGCACTCTCTGGAGTTGGAATAGTAATTTTTACCCCTACGCTATCCAACACTTTCCTTACTGTAGCATTCTCTGGGGTGGGAATAGTAATTGTTACCCCTATGCTATCCAATACTTTTCCTACTGTTGCACTCTCTGGAGTGGGAATAGTAATTGTTACCCCTACGCTATCCAACACTTTCCCTACTGTTGCACTCTCTTGAGTGGGAATAGTAATTGTTACCCTTACGCTATCCAACACTTTCCCTACTGTTGCACTTTCTGGAGTTGGAATAGTAATTGTTACCCCTACGCTATCCAACACTTTCACTACTGTTGCACTCTCTGGAGTGGGAAATTGTTACCCCCACGCTATCCAACACTTTCCCTACTGTAGCACTCTCTGGAGTTGGAATAGTTATTTTTACCCCTACGCTATCCCACACTTTCCCTACTGTTGCACTCTCTGGAGTTGGAATAGTAATTTTTACCCCTACGCTATCCAACACTTTCCCTACTGTTGCACTCTCTAGGGTGGGAATAG
This sequence comes from Lissotriton vulgaris, assembly GCF_964263255.1. Taxonomy (NCBI): domain Eukaryota; kingdom Metazoa; phylum Chordata; class Amphibia; order Caudata; family Salamandridae; genus Lissotriton; species Lissotriton vulgaris. Next base: position 122,494,105 of record NC_141690.1, read on the forward strand.
TAATTGTTACCCCTACGCTATCCAACACTTTCCCTACTGTTGCACTCTCTGGAGTGGGAATAGTAATTGTTACCCCTACGCTTTCCAACACTTTCCCTACTGTTGCGCTCTCTGGAATGGAAATAGTAATTTTTACCCCTACGCTATCCAACACTTTCCCCACTGTTGCACTCTCTGGAGTTGGAATAGTAATTGTTACCCCTATGCTATCCAACACTTTCCCTACTGTTGCACTCTCTGGAGTGGGAATAGTAATTTTTACCCCTACGCTATCCAACACTTTCCCTACTGTTGCACTCTTTGGAGTTGGAATAGTAATTTTTACCACTACGCTATCCAACACTTTCCCTACTGTTGCATTCTCTGGGGTGGGAATAGTAATTGTTACCCCTATGCTATCCAACACTTTCCCTACTGTTGCACTCTCTGGAGTGGGAATAATAATTGTTACCCCTACGCTATCCAACACTTTCCCTACTGTTGCACTCTCTGGAGTGGGAATAGTAATTTGTACACGTACGCTATCCAAAATGTATTTAATTTTTTTTATTTGTTTTACATTTTTACTGATTGTTATTTATATTATTATTTGATGTACATACATCTATTTGTAATTTATTATATTTTCATTCATTTATAAGTTATTATAATATTTTATTAGAGGTATCAATAATGAAGTATATACTATGTATTATATCTTTATTATTATTATTAGTTTTTATTACATTATTTATTAATTTTAAATATTATAATATATATTTAACTATGTTTATTAAATTTATAAGTATTCTTTTGTTAATATTCCATGTTTTTTAATTGAAAAAAAAACGATATTTAAAAAAAAACAATATTTTTGACATCGATATTATTTTTCCGATATTTTTGTACTTACCTTGTTAGAGATAGGGTCTCCATATTAATGTAATCGATATTTTTGTTGCGATATTTTGGTAGGTAGATATTTTTGTAGTCGATATTTTGTCATAGATTCGTATGGAAAATAGTATAGTACGGTAAAGTATAGAAAATAACTTTTCCAGATAGGAGGCCACAGCTGTTTACATTGCCAATGCTTGTGATGTAATTTTGTAAGCTGTGGAAAAGCCATTACCTATGGCCAAACATCTTGAAGAATTATTTTCTATGCTTCCAAAATGGCAGTCAAGCTGCATCAAATCGTAATGTTGTGGCCATTTTGGAATTAGTCAAAATAACCTTGCCAAGGCACTGAATGCTTAGGCTGCTAGTGTCAGAACTAATAACTATAAACAAAAAGTATTGGCAATGTAATACACTATTAGTTTCCTTTAGCCATTGAGTTCCACCTGTCCCAATAACTTTTGGGGCCCCTGACCTCTTGTGATCTTTCAAACTACAGATTCTTCACAGACTCTGTTTTGGTGAGTGCCGACTCTAAATTCTTCGTCCCTCCCTGTAATCCCAGAGGGATAGTCTTCCTTGGTAACCTCTGAGCAGGGCACCATGTATCCTATGTACCTAGGTGTAAATTAAATCCCAGAGTAGCATGGTACCATGGGATCCTTCATGTTTATTCTTTTGTTTTTGTGAAGGAATATAATAGTCATCAATGGCTTAGCCTTTGTGAAGAATATAACCAATCCATTTGGCATCAGTTCATCTAATCACAAGGGCTCTTGTCACAAGTAATCTTTGGTTGGTTTGCATTATTGAGAAGGTTGTTCAAAGCATGGGCAATACATGGCTTGCAGCACCGAAATACATAATTGCGTTGGAGAATTCGCAATGGCTCTGATTTGAGAATGAATCCCAGATTTTAGGCCGTCTAAATAAGGTAATTATTGTCATTCTTTATATCGATTTTAAATACTGGTTATTTATTTTGCCTGCATTTTAGGCACCCAGGTAGATGGTGATTTATTTGGTCTCTTTTTAATGCTGGTGATACAGAGGGGCAGATTTATAAGCCCTTTGTGCCACTTTTGCGTCATTTTTCCCATGTTAAAAATGATGCTAAAGTGGCGCAAGTGGTGTGTAAATCTGCCCCAAAGTGTTTAAGTGATATTGCAGCCTCCTGCTATAAGTGGCATTGTAACATTGTAGGTACCTTGTCTTGAATCAATGGTGATTTATTAGTTCCTTCTTAAAAAAGAATGAAATGCGTAGCACAACTGAAAGTCTAGTTGCTTGAAAACATCATTGTAAAACAGCGTGCATATATTTGCCACAAATAGGTAAAAGCCCTTTGCTTTCCTTTACTTTAAAAGTAACTTTATTTGGACGCTACATGCTATGCACAAAATACCAAATATAAAAAAGTTACAATCGGTAGACCAGTTTGGAACCCTACCTACGGGGCCTTGTAGGAAATATCAGAGTGCAAATAAGCCCTACAGCCATACCACCCTGAAAGAACCATAATGATTTTTTACCGTTGTTGGGTCTGGTGGCTCAGTGGACTAATGTGTCTACTGCAGGAGGCTGTGTGCGACCTCATGGTCACAGGTTTAAATCCTGGTGGGTCCACTCAGCCTTTCATCCATCTGAGGTTGATAAAATGAGTACCATTGAGTTGGGTAACAATAAACATCTGGTATTCAGCGCCAAGATACCTGTAGTGGTGAACATGCGCTTTACAAATACACATGTTATATTACTATGGTTTAATCAACACCAACCCCAAAACCTTTTTTCTGCTTTAGTTACCAGCATGTTTTCATTGAAAACCTTATGCACTGCAGCTCTTAACAAGGCTAAACATCAATACCCTCAACATATGTTTTTCCCTATAAAAATTTTGGTAATTGGCTTAGACAGGCTATGCACAATCACAATTAAAGGCCAACCACTTTTAAAATTAAGATTTCTATACATGTATATCAGGCCTGCAGAATTTACCTAGAAAATATATTTACTCGGAGAGAGAATACAGACTTAAGCAGGCCTCAAAATATCTCTCCAGGTAAACATAAGCATTCAAATGGCCAGATCTACATGTAAAAGCATACTATTGTTTATGGCCACTTGCTCTCACTTCTCTGAGCAGCTGTGGATTTTGCACTGTGCTTCTGGTGCCAAGGAGGACCCCACTGGTAGAGCTGCAATAGTGAGTTTTCTTCTAGGGGCATTACCTTTTATTTTGCCAGTCGTATGAACACCAACAGCGCCTACCTCCAATAAAGTGGCAGCGACACAGCGTCTTTGGTTTTAGGATTTTTAGAGCTGAAGCATTGATGCAGCTCATGATTCATTTAAACCAGCATTTGAGTGAGTGAGTCGCCATTTGGAAGCCTCCCATCATAGCAGTGGTCAATCAACAGAGATCCTATGCAGAAAAGAAACTGAGGTTTTATAGAACACATCCCGCTGTGCTAAGCCACATGCCACATTTTCTATCAATTTCTTCTGTGTGATCCAGGCAAGGCACCAATCACCTTGTGTTCTCCACTTCCACATTTACCAGTTGATATACTGTGCAGGAAATTATAAAGTTGCTTTAGATAACAGTCTTTTAATATTTAGAATGTGGTTCCCCGGTTCTTCTAGACACCTTAAGATTATTTAGCTTTCAAAACATCTATTGGATTTCTCAATCAATATTTTATGGTACCGACAGTATACTTAAAGAAATTGTTCTAATAACCTCCCGACCCTCCCTTTATTTTCTTCACTTCACTCGAATTGAACCTCAATAATGACAATAACCGCTGAATGGTTTGAAAAACGTAAAAGGACCAATTTTTTCAACTTTGCATGGTATGTTGTAGTGTAGTTCCTATTTTCCCTATAGGCCCTGCACATTGGAATAACATAAACAGCAGTATAGACGTAGAAGTGCGGTCTTCCAGGTCTCTACTGACTATGCTAAACTTAATTGGGTTTGTTACCAACTAGCTCAGAGGTCACTGGAAACTTTCTTGACTGAATAGGAAGTGATCAGCTCCCCTGGCTCAGACAAGAAGGGATTCAGTTTTCCAACAACCGCATAAACATGACAACTTTGCTCCTTTAGAATAAGAGTCAATCTCTAGAGTCGTGTGAAACAATAGACAGTTATTTTACTCAGTCAGTTGTGCAGATTACTTTCACCAAGATGCAGAGAATAGAGAGACGGGCGTTTTCAATAAAAGGTATTATTTATTGAACAGTCTTTCTTCTCATGCAAGAGAAATGAATTGCCACAATTGCAAGACTTGTTATTATAAAAAGTGCCTACAGTAAAATGAGGATTGCGAAATAATACTGTAAAAGCATTGATATGGTTTCTTAGCCATACAATGGTTAAAATGAATAAAATATATACATTCATATATACATTAGCTAACGTACTCAACTGGTGCTTCTAACTACGCCTACCCCAGTGTACCTGACCTAAGCCTAATACTTGGGAGGGAGTAAGTAAGTAGCAGTTTAAGTTAAGTTGGTTTTGCCAAGGATTCGCTTCAAGAATTCTCTCTAAGGGTTTTGTCAACACCATACCTCTGGAATAGAATGTTGGAGGTCTTGTATCTCCTTTCAGGACTCGATATCCCAGTCACTCGCAAGAGTAGGCTGGAAACGCCGGAGCTGGATTTTCTCGGCAGGAGAAAAGACAGCGTCTTTCTCAGCGCGTCAAGGAGGAGGAGGGGCAGCGTCCGTGGGCTGCTTGCATCTGCTGGGCTCTGCAAGGGACAGCTGTTCTGCTCCTGTATTCTCTATCACCACCGTTGTATTCGATCTTGCTTAAGGCAACGTTGGTAATATTTATACCTGAAAGGTGCCTTGTTTGACGTAAGTTTTTGGACATAAGACGTCAATAAAGATGTCACTAGGAAGTGATCGTCCTTTCAGTGCTCATTAGAGTTCTATTACTAATCAAAACATAGTAAGCGGGGTTTTCCCAGGTTGCTGGGTTTTATCTTGTTGAAGAACTCGGAGTGTAATCTAGGAATCTAAGAAAGTGGCTTCTGCTGTGTCATGTACTGTAATGAGCTGCAGGGGCGAGTTTCTGAAATATGGCTGAAATATGGCTCTGATCGTTTATGCCATTATAGGGGTATGAATGGATTATAGCCGTATAGGGGCATAAGGTCACAGTATTGATCGGGGTCCTAGATTAGAACACGACACCCACTCCACGAATTTATGTCCATCAAATTACTAAAAACTAAAGCAATAAGATGCATGTGTAACATTACCCACCCCAAAATACATATTTGCATTTGAAATGGCGTATTTGAAAATACATGAAAATATAGATACTGTACGTCTTTAAGCATAGAAATCATAGCATATGCAATCAGTGAACGATTTTGCGAAAAAAATTACACATTAAATATCTCTTTATACAGAAAAGAAGGGCAGATTATTTCATCACATAAATGCAATTGCTGTAACATGTGCTAGAGGCTGATGTAAAGTTATTTATTATGTCTCTAGATTTACCTAAAAATAGAAGTTCTGTTCTTTATGAATAGTTCTACTTTAAGCAAAGGTTTTCGTGCCAGGAAAAAGGTAAATATTTTGAAAAAAGGTTCAATTCAAAAAAATATTTTTGGGTGAACGGGGGAATACAGTTCCAACGCTTTTCAGTAGTTTTTGTTGATCAAAACTGAAGGCCGAATTCAGAGTTCATGGGAACGCTGTGTGTCAGAATGCTTTTCAAAAATTATTCTTTCTGTTCAGGGGAGAACATCATATCAGACAGGCTCTCAAAGAATTGGTCTACAAAATCAGGTGACAGTTCGACCAAGTTCGATAATGCTGTAACTTGGCAGGTGTGAGAATGATTGCTATCATTGGTGTCTGGATCAGCAATGCTCACAAAAGGTCGTACCTGGGTGATGTTGCTTTTATTTCTCGCTCCACTGTCACCACCTAGTCGTAGCACAGGAGTCTCAACGAATGCCGTCATCAGGATTGGTAGCCGCTGGGGACAACACAATGCGTGAGCCGTTACAGGACTTAGCAAAGTATCGATATCCATTGGTACTGCTGATGGAAGTGCAAGACAGGTGTCCAACACGCATTCATCTCCGCATAGCATACATCGAAGCACAGGTAAGATGCAGGTCTGCCATATAGTCCTGAATGAAAGAAACCAGGTCATGTTCAGATCTCTCAGCCTGGCCAATCCAAGGACTCTAGTTATTCGGTCCCGGTAGCGTATTGCTAGGATCGTTTCTTCCATCCCTGCCGGAGTCATGTCTGTGTTTTGGCTTGCCATATCGGAGCAGGAGGGTCAAAAATAAAATGCCTGCTACAAGTCCCAAAATCAGGGGTATGCTGCCAAAGACTGAATGGACAAAATTGGGAATGATTCCCAGAATTGCTTTGAATGGTGTTAACAGTCCCGAAAAAATGGTCTTAAATACGCCTGGGATGCCTATGGCATTTGACATATTTAGAATTTCGCTAAGCATTTCTATGAAATTCAAAGGGCAATTTGTTGATAAAGGGTCATGTATCTCCGATGCTGTCCTTGCAACTTGGAGATCATACGTATCTTTTGATGACGTTATGGGCACTGTTGTCTGCAAAAGCACAGACTTCATTCTGCTTAAAGTATCAATTCGTATAGAAGAGACATTCAAACGAGGCCATATGGGAGTCTCGGAGTCTCCAGGGCCATTTGGAAACATTGCTTGCATACAGCATTTGACCATGGAAGTTACTTGTACGAGATATGCTTTCCCTGGCAAAAGGCCACAACAGCTGTGATCCGTTATTAGAATGTAACTCCCGTTAGCAAGTTGTCTAAAGAAGGGCTCTATCTGCGTTGCAGGTGTGACATGTTGGTGGCATGAAAGGATGTTTGAAGTTCCTTCACAGGCCCCGTGTAAATTAATACCCTGGCACAAAAGTATACCGCTTAGTGAATGTTTGCAGTTTTCACCACTAAGAAATACATTTTTGTTGCTGTCACTATAGCATGTGTGTGTATATGGTAATTTCCATGCTGACTTAATGTACCCTTTACCCAAACTTTCATACTGGCCAGTCAGTATGTATTCAAGGCAATTCTTAAATCGGAAAGTTGTTATCGGAATTGTGATAATCACATGTATTATCCATTCAATGACAGGACTTTCTGACATTGTCAATGGTAATCTCTCAAGTTTTTCGATGCTCAGGATTGTATAGTCTGCTCCTTTCTGTGCCAAGCTGATTTGTTTATCAGTAAGGTTAAAGATGGAAAACAATGACGTTGTGTTGATTAAACGCCAAGGCACATAGCCTGAACGAAGATTTTGCAGCGTCCAGCCTAACTGTACAATAGAACGCAATTGTGACTGGCCATGCTGTAACATTAGCAAGTCTTTGTCTATTATATCTATGGCAGATGATACAATACTGTCCAGTGAATATATTCTGGAGGACAGAGTCATTAACCCATTGTCCACAACAGAAAGTGATTTTTCCAAATGAATACGATCAATTTCTCATATTTTTTCAGCTGTTTCAATTTGTGTTACTTTCCAAGCCTCGTTGTAAGCTGCATATATACTGGTCGCTATGAAACGTTTTTGACGCTGTTTGCGTGGTCCCAGAATGAAATCGCACAAATCAGCACCATCTTTAAGTAAAGATAAGTGTTGCTTAATTTCTGCCAGTGTGGATGATTCTAGCCATTCAAGGCAGAGTTTCCCTACACTGTATGTTGTTACTATCCCTGGATGTTGTCTCTGGGAGTATCTAGGGTCTGGTCTGGTCACTGTTAACCCCTGTGTTTTATTCAGAAATCTATCTTGACAGTTATTTGTGTCAGTAGGCCAGATTAACCACTTTTTCCAATCAGGATGTGTTCTGTTTAGATGTAGAATTTTAGATACGTCTATTTCAATATCTGTGGTTGCATTATCAGGTATTGGCTTCGGAATAGACGGTTTGTTAAGGTCTTTAATCTTAGCTAGGCCAAGACAGGTTGTTTGGTGAATTGTGTCATTTAAGAACAATATTTGTTCTGGGATCATGGAGGCTCGAAATAATGCTTCTATGCCTTGTACCTGCCAATCTTTTGTACCCCAGATGGTTTTTGTTTCAACGTTAGTTTTCCAAAAATCCAAACCAAATTTCATCATTTTTTCATAAAATGCTTCTGAATATATCAATTTAGTATTTGTCAACATTGTTTTCAATCCTGTTTTATCCAACAGTTTATAATAAAACGTTTCTGCATCACTTGTGTTAAACCCTGAGAAGTACTGGTATTTCTCATTGAATGTTTTAGAACTGCTTTTAGGTGGAGTAGCAGAATGGTCCCATTGCTTATATTTAAAAACATTTCTAGGTTGTGCAGATTTATGTAAATAATGGTCACCGTAATGTGAGAAGCAATACATCTGTTCATAGTTAGACGAACCTTGTAAATAATCATGTTCTGTAAATCTCGCTGACAGCACTAAATCTGACATCATATTATTAATACTTTCAAAATCCCAATCATCAGAAAATGTACTTGGTTTTACAAAGTCACTTAAGGAAACCTTGAACTGGTGAGGATATTTCAGGATTTCGACCGGACCATATATTTCATAGTCAGTTTTTTCCCATACTACCCCCCTCCTATTGGAATGGCTGTGACATTTACTGTTGATAGTTCTCTTTTCTTCATGTGGGATTATCTGTGTGGTTTTAGGACTAAGTTGATGTTCTGACTTGCTGTGTCCATAGAACTGTATTTTCCCTCAATGAATTTTCCCAAACAAAGTACCATGATGAGCCAAAGCAAGAGGAAAAATATACCTAGACCAAACCAAAACTCTAACCATGGAGAAACAAGGTAAATTTCCTTGAGTTGATGAAAGAGTTCTGTTGCTTTTTCTTTAAAAGTCTTTATTTCTGGCATCACTTCAGGGTCGTTTTTTGATCTTCAGAAAAGTTATCAAAGTTGATGAAGTAGCCAGTGGCAGTTCTGTCAATTGTTGGAATTGTTTTCTCAATTTGTCTTTCGGTAGCACATTCTGATGCCACATCATTGTAGACTGGTGTTTCTTGACGAACTGATTCAATCTGTGTTTCAAGAGGCACGAGTTCATTGCGTAGTCCCTCTCTGTGCACTGCAGGTTTATCAAATGTGATTAGTTTTTCAGTTTGAACCTCTTGGATTGTTGCAAATGTGGGTATTCTGTTGTTTCTCGGGAGTCCACTGGGCCTACTGTTGATTATAGGCCACATGATTGTGGTTTTACCAGGTCGATTGATACAACTCGGTTCTCCTTTTTACCAGCAAGGGGCGGTAGTACTACTGATCTTGTTCCGTTGATTGCCAAGACAGGTACTGCTTTTCTGTAAGAAGGCCCAAATTCCTTCTTCACCGCTATTTTTTCTCTGACTAGATCCCCAATCTTTGGAATCCAGACAGGTCTTGCTGGGGCTGGTGGTGCCTCTTCAGTGGTAGTTGGCTGTTGCTTTAACTTTATGTTGCTTATGGATTTTCATGTTTCATTCAAGTCCTGTAAAACAGCCAAACGATCTTTGATGTCAAAGTCTTTATTCTTATGTTCTACCACTGATACCTGACTATCTAAGTCCTGAATGTGCATTCTAGTTCCGAACAATAGTTCGTATGGGCTGAAACCTTTTAGAGAATTTCTTGGCAAATTGTTTAGACTAAGTTGGACACTTATTAAATGTTTGACCCACCCATCACCCGAACCTAATACCTTCGCTGTTATAGATTGCTTTATGTCCCGGTTTTTTCTTTCCACTACACTGTTCCCTTCGGGGTGTGATGGACAAGACTATCGCAACCCAACACCCATACTGGCCATGGCCTCCTTATAAACTCGAGAGCTGAAAGCAGGACCCTGGTCAGAATGGAACATGGCAATTGCGTATGTGCCGATAAAGACTCGCAGATCTTTTATAACAGTTTTTGCGTCAGCCGAGCGCTGGGGCCACATTTTTTAAGTGAGTTTTAGTCCTAATAATTAATAGGACGCTGGATGGCATGTAGACAGCATTACCCTGTCTATAAATGGTAACTGGGCAACAGGCAGGACCGGTTCATTACTGCGATCCCTGTCACAGTCGGGACAGTTCTTTACATATATTTGATGTTGCACGCTCATCCCCGGCCACCAGTATACTGATTGTAATTCAGTCAGAGATTCCTTCATCTGTATGTGCCTTGGACCTTCACCCATGTGTGCGTCTGCTATTAATAACTTTCTCCTGTTCGTGTTTGGAATTACCCTATCCCCCACTCCAGGGATTCGAGCAAAAGGAACGGAGTTTGCATCAATTACGTATGCATAATTGAGTGGATAGTTCACGGGTAGTGCTGCACAGTCGCCTTTTAAGGATGTTTTTACTGCCAGCATGGTTTCCCCGTCTATGTATTTTTCGGAACGCTTTTTTGTGGCTACGGAAGCCGGTTTAGTTGCTTCCGCTGTGGCTGTATTAGCCAATGAATTCCCTGCAACGTGAACGCCATCACGTTGATGACTCAGAGTGTGTATCAGGTGAGTCTTTTGTAGTTCCTTCTGTAAAATAACTACCTGTTTCCAAAGCATGTTATGCTTGATTGTGGCACCTGTGTCATCTTTGTAATCATTTTGAACCCAGCTCTGTAACTTATTATTGTAAGAGTTGATGCAAAAATGCGAATCGCACACGATTAGTGTCGGGAATTCACGTTCTGCATTTTCAAGCGCCATCTTTAAAGATCTGATTTCAGCTCTCTGAGCCGAACAGTTTCTAACTGATTCAGTTTTTGTTATTTTCGGTCTGAATTTACCGCACAGCCAGCGACCTTTAACAATCGCGCAGGCTGCATCGTAGGATTTGTTTTCTACGTTGTAATGCTGTACAAATCTGTCTGTATAGATTATACAAGAGTATTGTTGGAGAGGCAGAATTTCGATTGGCAGAGGATATTCTTGTTCATATTTTAAATCATTCAGTTTTTCGAATTGCGGAGCAAAATAGTATTTCACGTCGCCCGCAGCAGGAGAATTTTCCCACTGTATCCATTTCGGATCCAGTGACACTGTAGGCAGGTTTACTGGGTTGAATAGCGTCTCGAAGGCGGATTCCGCTGTGAGGACATTGATCCTTTTGCCGTGTGCTAGTTCTCTTTCATTAGTTATTGCAGTTTGTACTTGCTTCACAGTATTTTCTGTGAGACTGAATGTTTTTTCTGCTTGTGTGTACATGTGAGATTTGTAAGCTATTGGTACCTTTTCTCCCTCATTAGAGGTCAGGTACGTGAATCCGCATCTTCCTGGGATGACTCGGATTACAAGGTTGCGTGTATTGTCACGTGTATCTAATTTTGTTTTTGCTAACATGTCTGTTTGCAGTGATCTCAACATTTCTGTGTGTTTTTGAGTCCAGTTGATTGGTTTAAAATCAGGTTTAATTGGTTCGTAGAGAGGTTTAGAATGTAAGTTCTTCCGAAATTCAGGAAACCTAGAATAGATTGTAAGTTCTTCAGCGTTTTTGGTGCTTGGAGTACAGTGCACTTCTCTAAGAAGTTGTCCGCTAGGCTTTTTCCTTCACTTGATAATTTGTATCCTAAAAATAATACTGTCAGATGGGCAATTCGGGACTTTTTAAAGTTGAATTTGTAACCCTCTGCTGCGAACCCCAGTATTATGGTGTTCACTCTTTTCAAGTGAGTCTCCAAGTCGTCGTCTGTGAGATAGATGCCATAGACATAAGATAAAGCCTCATCATCATATATTTTTAGTAACTCTGTTACTCTGGCTGAGAATAGTCCTGGGCTGTTCTTGAATCCCTGTGGGAGCCTACAGAAGTTTTTCTGAGACCCCATTACTGAGAAAGCGGTCAAGTATCTGCTTTCTGGTGCAATATTTTGACAAAAGAAACCATTAGATATGTCTAATGTTGTTTTGTATTTTTTCCGAACTATGTTATTCATTAGTGCAGCACTATGCGAATTTTGTACTGCAAATGTTTTGCAACATGAGTTAAGGTGTCTGTAGTCCAAGACTAGACGATATGAATCGTCCGGTTTGGAGACAGGAAACAAAGGATTGTTCATTTGAGAGGTGCATGTTTCAATCACCCCCTGGTATTCAAGTTGATCTAAAATCTCCCTGACTTGTTTTTTAGCTTCTTGCTTAATGGGATACTGCCTTTGTGCAGTTGGTTGACTTTTTAACTGGATTTTGTGAGGAGGAGAGTCCTCATCCCATCTGACATGATTTTTATATAGTGCTGATGCCTGGGCTACTGCCCATGTCCTTGCATATATATATTTAGTGTGAATCGGAATGTGATTCGAGAAGGCAGGCGTAATCATTTCTTCGCCACGAGGGCACTCCCTGACAAACTCTGGGGGCCAATCTTTTTCAGCTAACAGGATGTCATAGCCTTTTGAGAGTTTATCCCAAAATAGACCCCTTATTTTCCTAGTCTTATCTCCCTCTATACGCAGTGTTATTTCGTATATCTTATGAGGTTCGCTAACTCTGGTGTCGGCAGTTTCTACTTGAATGTATTCATTTGTGTCCACTGTCTCCAGATGACTCATCAGGATCTTGCGAGCTATGCTGATTTCTGCTGCACTGTCTAGCATTGTCTGTGCCCACTCCCCGTTTTTCAACTGTGTCCTCAGTATTCTCGGCATGTTCGATTACTCTAATACTGGCTACCTTCTTTCTTGGAAATTGTAACTTTTTACTTTGAGCAGGTTCCGTGTCTTTGGACTTGGTGTGCTCTCCTGGGTCTGACCGTCCTCTTCTTTCCGATTTCTGCGAAAAAGATCGAGAGGGACGTGTATCAATACTTTGATATCTGTCAGGCTTTTTCAAGTTATCCCTATTTCTAAGGTTATATCTTTTCTCAGAGGGCTCCCTCTGGGGAGACTGGTGTTCTCGAGTCGGAGCTCTTTCCCTCTGTCGAGGAGACCTTCCTCTGGACTGGAAAACTTTTTCCTTGGGAGTGGATTGTTTATTTCCATCCCAGCTCTTTTTAGGAGTGTTTGAATTATTTTTAATAAATAATTTTTCAGGATTTTCGAGTAGTTGGGGTTTTACTGGTTTTCCACCCAAGCTGTCTCTACCTAATTCTTCATAACATTTTTCTATAATTCTGGCAAGCTCAATTGGTTGATCTGTTATATCTGTTTCCTTCAACTTCTGGCGGATCGCCACAGATGCCGCTTCTCCTTTTATATTGGCTACTAATATAGCCGAGACCTGCTTGAAGTCTTTCAGTAATTTCATACCAAGAGTTAAAGCAGGTTCTGGACCGTATTCATTCTGAATCTGTTTTAGCACATCTGGTATTACCGCCATTGACGGAACACCATGTGTTTTTGTGTAAATGGAAGCAAAAACTGCACCACAAGTGTCACAGTCCTCCACGTGTGGTGCGACCCCCATTGGAAGGCAGATTGTCAGAATTCTGTGTTTCACAATGGGGTAGTATTCGGAAATACTGCCTCTATTTGAGTAATTTTCTGCGCTAACCAGAAAGGAATTTGTTCCCGTTTTATGGGTGTTTTACCAAGACATGATTGTATGTTCTGTGGTGTAATTTTATTTGTGTTCCCCTGATGAGGGGTCAGCTGTGGAACGTTAACAGTTGTTTGGACTGTTGCAGTCCGCGTTACATATTGGACTAACTGTCTATGTATTATAATTAATGTTTTTAGCTGTGCTAACAGCTCTTCTTTCGACATTTTTGCAATGTCCGGGTGTGGTGTGTAGCTGGCTATAACCGGCCACGTTGCTCCTGGTCTACCTAGTGGACCGAGCCTGGTAATATGATCATTATGTTTTAGGGCGCCTTTAAACCAGAGCAGGTGCTCTTGGTATTTTAATGGGATTTCAATCTCCTCGAAAGGAGCGTACTCTTCCGGTGGATCCCCTATTTTGTAATAGTGGAACTCGTGTGTTGCGGCGTTTGCCGCTGGAAACTTTATCCAAGAATAGAATACCTCTGTCTGCCGATATTCGTGTGCCTCTATCACGAAGACGACTGTGCCACCTTGTGTGGTCAGTCCATTTTCTATAAGTTTTGACGTTATAGTTTTTCTTATGTTGACCGGGATGATTATCACACCCGGTTCAGTAGTCCCTGTACCATCGGGACCCTGCTGAGTCGCATTTACTGCGGCATCAATGGTTCCGTTGTCTTCTAGTGACATTGTATGAATGCAAGTTTTTTGCAGAGCTGGTCTCCAAGGAGACAAAGATTAGGTGCACAATATTTTGGAACACTGTATCCTTCAACGTTGAATAAACCAGAGCTTTACATAGGAGTCTCTTCCTACTAAGTTCGGGCGGATTTTAACCTTTCACCCACTCCAGACGTCTATTGGAGTATTTACGGGAGAAAGGGTCTGTGTGAAAAATGCACGACTGAGTTACTCTAACGTCTTGCATTAGTTTTATCGCCTTACCAAACGTTGGGCGCCATGTAGTGTAGTTCCTATTTTCCCTATAGGCCCTGCGCATTGGAATAACATAAACAGCAGTATAGACGTAGAAGTGCAGTCTTCCAGGTCTCTACTGACTATGCTAAACTTAATTTGGTTTGTTATCAACTAGCTCAGAGGTCACTGGAAACTTTCTTGACTGAATAGGAAGTGATCAGCTCCCCTGGCTCAGACAAGAAGGGATTCAGTTTTCCAACAACCGCATAAACATGACAACTTTGCTCCTTTAGAATAAGAGTCAATCTCTAGAGTCGTGTGAAACAATAGACAGTTATTTTACTCAGTCAGTTGTGCAGATTACTTTCACCAAGATGCAGAGAATAGAGAGACGGGCGTTTTCAATAAAAGGTATTATTTATTGAACAGTCTTTCTTCTCATGCAAGAGAAATGAATTGCCACAATTGCAAGACTTGTTATTATAAAAAGTGCCTACAGTAAAATGAGGATTGCGAAATAATACTGTAAAAGCATTGATATGGTTTCTTAGCCATACAATGGTTAAAATGAATAAAATATATACATTCATATATACATTAGCTAACGTACTCAACTGGTGCTTCTAACTACGCCTACCCCAGTGTACCTGACCTAAGCCTAATACTTGGGAGGGAGTAAGTAAGTAGCAGTTTAAGTTAAGTTGGTTTTGCCAAGGATTCGCTTCAAGAATTCTCTCTAAGGGTTTAGTCAACACCATACCTGTGGAATAGAATGTTGGAGGTCTTGTATCTCCTTTCAGGACTCGATATCCCAGTCACTCGCAAGAGTAGGCTGGAAACACCGGAGCTGGATTTTCTCGGCAGGAGAAAAGACAGCGTCTTTCTCAGCGCGTCAAGGAGGAGGAGGGGCAGCGTCCGTGGGCTGCTTGCATCTGCTGGGCTTTGCAAGGGACAGCTGTTCTGCTCCTGTATTCTCTATCACCACCGTTGTATTCACGCTTGCTTAAGGCAACGTTTGTAATATGTATACCTGAAAGGTGCCTTGTTTGACGTACGTTTTTGGACATAAGACGACAATAAAGATGTCACTAGGAAGTGATCGTCCTTTCAGTGCTCATTAGAGTTCTATTACTAATCAAAACATAGCAAGCGGGGTTTTCCCAGGTTGCTAGGTTTTATCTTGTTGAAGAACTCGGAGTGTAATCTAGGAATCTAAGATAGTGGCTTCTGCTGTGTCATGTACTGTAATGAGATGCAGAGGCGAGTTTCTAAAAATATGGCTGAAATATGGCTCTGATCGTTTATGCCTTTATAGGGGTATGAATGGATTATAGCCGTATAGGGGCATAAGGTCACAGTATTGATCGGGGTCCTAGATTAGAACACGACAATGTCTTTGGATGGCAAGAAGTAATTTGTGCAGGAAGCTCATTTACAATTTTAAGAATAATATGAATATGTATTAACCCTGTGATTACATTAATGCTACAGTTTTATCTTGTCAATGTTTTTTTTCCTATAGGTTGCTTGTTTTCAGGCACTTAGTGCTGCTAGTATCCCTCCGCTTAGATTGCACATTCTTGAAGTTCTCGCCTATGGTTCTCTCTCTTCCCAAGGAGTAAAACATTTGAAAATGTTAATGAATTTATTCTATATCACCAATCAAGGGAGCATAAGTGCCCACGAAAACGCGTGGGTCAACAGAAATATTCACTCGTATTGAAACCCATCAAATTCACAATTAATTGTAATATAAATTATATTGTTCACGACAGACTAATATTTTGACCTTTCTTAAATAGTAGTGCCACCCTTACAGATGATTGTTGCTTTGAAACAATTCTAATTAAAGGCATTCTTGTTTGCCCTTTGGTGGCTCGAATCTTGCTACAAACTGAGGGTGGTTTCTGATATTTTGGCCATTGACGTTAATAATAGCCACCTTTAGAATCCACATGTTCGAGGAGCAAAGGTCTTTTCCAACCGTAGTTAAAATACTTTTGCAGTTTATAACTCTTAATTAACTCTAGAATACTGTACATTCCTCAGTCATACATTTATTTAAACCTCTCCTTGTGATATTGACCTCTCCCATCAAAGTACGTCTTTTCTTTTACTTTTATTATTGTGGCAAATGCTTGCAATTAAAACAAACATTTCACCAGCTTGCCAAGACCACGCCTACTGACTCTGTTCATGTTTAGTAAAGTGAGAAATCAAAACGAAAAAGAAAAAAAGTGTACTCATTTAGAGTGAAAATCGTTTACGGAGTGACGTGTAGGACGTTTAAGTAAAATAGATTTTCAAATCACTTTAGCAACTGTGTAGAATCTAGCAGCTAGTTCTAGAAAGAACTACTTATTTTAAAAAAATGATCCTGGTTTCTTGCAACTGATTGGACGGGTCAGTAACATTTTACAAACCCTGCAGTCAAGATATATTTATGTGAGATTTTACAGGATGGCGCCCTACAAATCGAATTATTGTGGAACTGAGAGTGACATTTTGCAGTTGTTTATTGCTTAGAAAATATATTTTTTCTGCTCCATTCCTGTCAGTTTATGAGTTGAACCAACTGCTAGTTCTTGGACACACCAAGATTGAATACATGTAGAAATAAAATAACATGGCATGCAAAGGAGGAATAAGAAAGGCTAATTTAAATTCATTTTCGCTCTTCAAGGAATACATTTTAAGCTGTATGGAGAGGTTGGCAGCAGTGCCAGACCATGCTAGAAATGCGCTCCAAATTTTGCAGCAAATTTGCATATATTACTATTAAGAACATTTAATAACGGTACCCATATTCCGTTCGTCTAGGGTTGATTTAATAGAGATCGTTTGCAGTGTCCTCAGACAAGAGAGAAAAAGAGAGATTCACTATGAACTAAAACTACCAAAATCTCCCTATGCCCAACATAAATAAATAAATAAATAATTTTACCTTGTGTAACATGTAAACTGCTCCAATGCCCTTGATTCGAGTTCATGCTTTATAAAATTGCAAAAACTAAACAAAAAGACACACACACACACATATATATATATATATATATGTGTATATATATATATATATATATATATATATATATATATATATATATATATATATATATATATATATATATATATATATATATATATATATATACATATATATATACTCACATATAGGCTGCGAGGGTGCCTCTCGACCCATAATAATTGTATATAATTATGATGACGCTCGCAGCTCTGTGTAGTCACCTAATATAAAAAAACACAAACATAGTAAAGAGTCATAGTGAGCTCTGTAAACAGATAAATGAATGTTTAATGCTAAAATTAAAGTATGCTAAGTTTTATTTGACAAGACTGGAACCAAAAACTGCCAAGCTTTACATAAAATGTAGCTGGCACTTTGAGTTGTGTAATGAGGTTTGGAAGGCTTAGATTTACTGTAAGGGTTCTTAAGTTGTGAGAGTGTTTTCTCAAGCAAAGAATAATAAAATGCAAGCATGTAATGCTTAGCTTCCTTCGTCAGGGTTTCACTCAGTAACCATAATGCTGCGCAGGCCTTGCTGCAGGTGCCCCATCCAGATGCCATCTTTCTCGGAAACCTGCACACTGATTCTTTGTTAGGAGAGGTCAGCTGGGGAGCTGGGACGGATCTTGCTTAACCACATCCACCTAGTAAGACGCAGCTTGTGAATGAGAGGGATAGCATGAAGAATTGTGATGGTTGCTCAAAATATACTACAATTCCTGGCAGTTGATGTATGCCTAACCTATAGATATGTATTTGGCAAGAGAGTCAAATGACTGGCACATCAATACCACCGTCAATGTACCTAGGAGGATCACACACTGAAAAGACAAACCTTTATTCTTTCCAAAAATTGGCAACATATGTCAGCTGAATTTGGGGTTGTGTGGAACAGGTCAGGACTGAAGGGAATGCAAGAACGTCCAACATAATTAGGGTCTTTTACCAGCGACCTTTCCACTTCATGATGGTGATGGAAGAGGCGGGAGCAGATAATGGTCCCAGCTCCATCCGTGGCTCTAGACCATGGGTACTCACAGACATTTCTGAAAAGGCCAAAGAGTCCATTTAGAGCTTTAACCGAGGGCCGCTTTGGGTTGCACAAAAAAGAGACATTCACTAAGATAAGAAGCCATGGATGCAAAGTAAGATGGAAAACATAAAGAGGTGGGTGCTCTTCAGGGCACCACTTCATTTGCTCGAGACTTTGAAGGTGTAGTGTAGTTCCTATTTTCCCAATAGGCCCTGCGCATTGGAATAACATAAACAGCAGTTTTGACGTAGAAGTGCGGTCTTCCAGGTCTCTACTGACTATGCTAAACTTAATTGGGTTTGTTACCAACTAGCTCAGAGGTCACTGGAAACTTTCTTGACTGAATAGGAAGGGATCAGCTTCCCTGGTACAGACAAGAAGGGATTCAGTTTTCCAACAACCGCATAAACATGACAACTTTGCTCCTTAGAATAAGAGTCAATCTCTAGAATCGTGTGAAACAATAGACAGTTATTTTACTCAGTCAGTTGTGCAGATTACTTTCACCAAGATGCAAAGAATAGAGAGACGGGCGTTTTCAATAAAAGGTATTATTTATTGAACAGTCTTTCTTCTCGTGCAAGAGAAATGAATTGCCACAATTGCAAGACTAGTTATTATAAAAAGTGCGTACAGTAAAAGGAGGATTGCGAAATAGTACTGTAAAAGCATTGATATGGTTTCTTAGCCATACAATGGTTAAAATGACTAAAATATATACATTCATATATACATTAGACTAACGTACTCAACTGGTGCTTCTAACTACGCCTACCCTAGTGTACCTGACCTAAGCCTAATACTTGGGAGGGAGTAAGTAAGTAGCAGTTTTAGTTAAGTTGGTTTTGCCAAGGTTTGCTTCAAGAATTCTCTCCAAGGGTTTAGTCAACACCATACCTCTGGAATAGAATTTTGGAGGTCTTGTAAATCCTTCCAAGACTCGATATCCCAGTCACTCGCAAGAGTAGGCTGGAAACGCCGGAGCTGGATTTTCTCGGCAGGAGAAAAGACAGCGTCTCTCTCAGCGCGTCAAGGAGGAGGAGGGGCAGCGTCCGTGGGCAGCTTGCATCTGCTGGGCTCTGCAGGGGACAGCTGTTCTGCTCCTGTATTCACCACACCATCGCTATCATCGATGTCGTTGAGGCAGCGTTTGCTTAAGGCAACGTTGGTAATATTTATACCTGAAAGGTGCCTTGTTTGACGTACGTTTTTGGACATAAGACGTCAATAAAGATGTCACTAGGAAGTGATCGTCTCTCAGTGCTCATTAGAGTGCTATTACTAATCAAAACATAGCAAGCGGGGTTTTCCCAGGTTGCTGAGTTTTATCTTGTTGAAGAACTCGGAGTGTAATCTAGGAATCTTAGATAGTGGCTTCTGCTGTGTCATCTGCTCTAATGAGCTGCAGAGGAAGAGATTCTGAAATGTGGCTCTGATCGTGTTAGGCCAGAGACGAGTTTCTGAAATATCGCTCTTGATCGTTTATGCCATTATAGGGGTATGAATAGATTATAGCCGTATAGGGGCATAAGGTCACAGTATTGATCGGGGTCCTAGATTAGAACGTGACACCCACTCCACGAATTTATGTCCATCAAATTACTAAAAACTATAGCAAAGAGATGCATGTGTAACATTACCCACCCCAAAATACATATCTGCATTTGAAATGGCGTATTTGAAATACATGGAAATATTTGTACTGTACGTCTTTAAGCATAGAAATCATTCAAAATTATAGCATATGCAATCAGTGAATGATTTTGCGAAAAAATTACACATGAAATATCTCTTTATACAGAAAAGAAGGGCGAGATAATTTCATCACATATAAATGCAATTGCTGTAACATGTGCTAGAGGCTGATGTAAAGTTATTATGTCTCTAGAAGTACCTAAAAATAGAAGTTCTGTTCTTTATGAATAGGTCTACTTTAATCAAAGAATTTTTGTGCCAGAAAAAAAGGTAAATATTTTGAAAAAGGGTTCAATTAAAAAAAAAAATTCTTGGTGAACGGGGGAATAGAGTTCCAACGCTTTTCAGTAGTTTTGTTGATCAAAACTGAAGGCCGAATTCAGAGTTCATGAGAACGCTGTGTGTCGGAATGCTTTTCAAAAGTTATTGTTTCTGTTCAGGGGAGAACATCATATCAGACAGGCTCTCAAAAAATTGGTCTACAAAATCAGGTGACAGTTCAACAAAGTTCGATAATGCTGTAACTTGGCAGGTGTGAGAATGATTGCTATCATCAAAGTCTGGATCAGCAATGCTCACAGAAGGTCGTACCTGGGTGATGTTGCTTTTATTTCTCGCTCCACTCTCACCACCTAGTCGTAGCACAGGAGTCTCAACGAATGCCGTCATCAGGATTGGTAGCCGCTGGGGACAACACAATGCGTGAGCCGTTACAGGACTTAGCAAAGTATCGATATCCATTGGTACTGCTGATGGAAGTGCAAGACAGGTGTCCAACACGCATTCATCTCCGCATAGCATACATCGAAGCACAGGTAAGATGCAGGTCTGCCATATAGGTCTGAATGAAAGAAACCAGGTCATGTTCAGATCTCTCAGACTGGCCAATCCAAGGACTCTAGTTATTCGGTCCCGGTAGCATATTGCTAGGATCGTTTCTTCCATCCCTGCCGGAGTCATGTCTGTATTTTGGCTTGCCATATCGGAGCAGGAGGGTCAAAAATAAAATGCCTGCTACAAGTCCCAAAATTAGGGGTATGCCGCCAAAGACTGAATGGACAAAATTAGAAGGGATTCCTAGAATTGCTTTGAATGGTGTTAACAGTCCCGAAAAAATGGTCTTAAATATGCCTGGGATGCCTATGGCACTTGACATATTTAGAATTTGGCTAAGCATTTCTGTGAAATGCACGGGGCAATTTGTAGATAAAAGGTCATAAATCTCCGATGCTGTCCTTGCAACTTGGAGATCATACGTCTTTTTTGATGACGTGATGGGCACTGTTGTCTGCAAAAGCACAGACTTTATTCTGTTTAAAGTATCAATTCGTATAGAAGAGGCATTCAAACGAGGCCATATGGGAGTCTCTGTGTCTCCAGGACCGTTTGGAAACAATGCTTGCATACAGCATTTGACCATGGAAGTTACTTGTACGAGATATGCTTTCCCTGGCAAAAGGCCACAACAGCTGTGATCCGTTATTAGAATGTAACTCCCATTCGAGAGTTGCTTAAAGAAAGGCTCTATCTGCGTTGCAGGTGTGACATGTTGGTGGCATGAAAGGTTGTTTGAATTTCCTTCACAGGCTCCGTGTAAATTAATACCTTGGCACAAAAGTATACCGCTTAGTGAATGTTTGCAGTTTTCACCACTAAGAAATACATTTTTGTTGCTGTCACTATAGCATGTGTGTGTGTATGGTAATTTCCATGCTGACTTAATGTACCCTTTACCCAAACGTTCATACTGGCCAGTCGGTATGTATTCAAGGCAATTTTTAAATCGGAAAGTTGTTAACGGAATTGTGATTCTGGAGGACAGAGTCATTAACCCATTGTCCACAACAGAAAGTGATTTTTCCAAATTAATACGATCAATTTCTCATATTTTTTCAGCTGTTTCAATTTGTGTGACTTTCCAAGCCTCGTTGTAAGCTGCATATATACTGGTTGCTATGAAACGCTTTTGACGCTGTTTGCGTGGTCCCAGAATGAAATCGCGCAAATCAGCACCATCTTTAAGTAAAGATAAGTGTTGCTTAATTTCTGCCAGTGTGGATGATTCTAGCCATTCAAGGCACAGCTTCCCTACACTCTATGTTGTTACTATCCCTGGATGTTGTCTCTGGGAGTATCTAGGGTCTGGTCTGGTCATTGTTAACCCCTGTGTTTTATTCAGGAATCTATCTTGACAGTTATTCGTGTCAATAGGCCAGATTAACCACTTTTTCCAATCAGGATGTGTTCTGTTTAGATGTAAAATTTTAGACATGTCTATCTCAATATGTTGTTGCATTATCAGGTATTGGCTTTGGAATAGACGGTTTGTTAAGGTCTTTAATCTTAGCTAGGCCAAGACAGGTTGTTTGGTGAATTGTGTCATTTAAAAACATTATTTGTTCTGGGATCATGCAGGCTCGAAATAATGCTTCTAGGCCTTGTACCTGCCAATCTTTTGTACCCCAGATTGTTTTTGTTTCAATATTATTTTTCCAAAAACCAAAACCAAATGTCATAATTTTTTCATAAAATGCTTCTGAATATATCAATTTAGTATTTGTCAGCATAGTTTTCAACCCTGTTTTATCCAACAGTTTATAATAAAACGTTTCTGCATCACTGGTGTTAAACCCTGAGAAGCACTGAAATTTCTCATAGAATGTTTTAGAACTGCTTTTAGGTGGAGTAGCACAATGTTCCCATTGGTTATATTTAAAAACATTTCTAGGTTGTGCAGATTTATGTAAGTAATGATCTCCGTAATGTGAGAAGCAGTACATCTGTTCATAACTAGACGAACCTTGTAAATAATCATGTTCTGTAAATCTTGCTGACAACACTAAATCAGACATCATATTATTAATACTTTCAAAATCCCAAACATCAGAAAATGTACTTGGTTTTACAAAGTCACTTAAGGAAACCTTGAACTGGTGAGGATATTTCAGGATTTCAACCGGACCATATACTTCATAGTCAGTTTTGTCCCATACTACCCCGCCGGGTATTGGAATGGCTGTGACATTTACTGTTGACAGTTCTCTTTTCTTCACGTGGGATGATCTGTGTGGTTTGAGGACTAAGTTGATGTTCTGACTTGCTGTGTCCATTGAACTGTATTTTCCCTCAATGAATTTTCCCAAACAAAGTACCATGATGAGCCAAAGCAGGAGGAAAAATACACCTAGACCAAACCAGAACTCTAACCATGGAGAAACAAGGTAAATTTCCTCGAGTTGATGAAAGAGTTCTGTTGCTTTTTCTTTAAAAGTCTTTGTTTCTGGCGTCACTTCTGCGTCGTTTTGAACTTCAGAAAAGTTGTCGAAGTTAATGAAGTAGCCAGAGGCAGTTCTGTCAATTGTTGGAATTGTTCTCTCAATTTGTCTTTCGGTAGCACATTCTGATGCCACATCATTGTAGACTGGTGTTTCATGACGAACTGATTCAATCTGTGTTCCAAGTGGCACGAGTTCCATGGCATTATTGCGTAGTCCCTCTCTGTGCACTGAAGGTTTATCAAATGTGATTAGTCTTTCAGTTTGGACCTCTTGAATTGTTGCAAGTGTGGGTATTCTGTTGTTTCTCGGGAGTCCACTGGGCCTACTATTGATTATAGGCCACAAGCTTGTGGTTTTATCAGGTCGATTGATACAACTCTGTTCTCATTTTTACCAGCAAGGGGCGGTAGTACTACTGATCTTGTTCCGTTGATTGCTAAGACAGGTACTGCTTTTCTGTAAGAAGGCCCAAATTCCTTCTTCACTGCTATTTTTTCTCTGACTAGATCCCCAATCTTTGGAATCCAGACAGGCCTTGCTGGGGCTGGTGGTGCCTCGTCAGTGGTAGCTGGCTGTTGCTTTAACTTTATGTTGCTTAAGGATTTTCTTGTTTCATTCAAGTCCTGTAAAACAGCCAAACGGTCTTTGATGTCAAAGTCTTTATTCTTATCTTTTACCACTGATACCTGACTATCTAAGTCCTGAATGTACATTCTAGTTCCGAACAATAGTTCGTATGGGCTGAAACCTTTTAGAGAATTTCTTGGCAAGTTGTTTAGACTAAGCTGGACACTTATTAAATGTTTGACCCACCCATCACCCGAACCTAATACCTTCGCTGTTATAGATTGCTTTATGTCCCGGTTTTTTCTTTCCACTACACTGTTCCCTTCGGGGTGTGATGGACAAGAGTATCGCAAGCCAACGCCCATGCTGGCCATGGCCTCCTTATAAGCTCGACAGCTGAAAGTAGGACCCTGGTCAGAATGGAACATGGCAATTGCGTATGTGCCGATAAAGACTCGCAGATCTTTTATAACCGTTCTGGCGTCAGCCGAGCGCTGGGGCCCCATTTTTTTAAGTGAGTTTAGTCTTGAATGATATACAATGGGACGCATTTCTCTTTTTTGATTATGCGAATAGATCGCCTTATGCTTTCTATTAGGGTTCCTGACACTACTCTGGCCGGTTCTCCACTGCGATCTCTGTTGCAGTCTTCACAATTTTTTGCTAAATAATGAATATCTACGCTCATTCCCGGCCACCAGCACTCTGATTGTAATTCTTTCAGAGAGTCCCTGATTGTTTGGTGTCTCAGACCCAACCCCATATGTGCTTCCTGTGTGAGGAAACCTCTCCGGTTCGTGTTTGGAATTACCCTATCCCCCACTCCAGGGATTCGAGCAAGAGGAACGGAGTTTGCATCAATTACGTATGCATAATTGAGTGGATAGTTCACGGGTAGTGCTGCACAGTCGCCTTTTAAGGACGTCTTTACTGCCAGCATGGTTTCCCCGTCTATGTATTTTTCTGAACGCTTTTTTGTGGCTACGGAAGCCGGTTTAGTTGCTTCCGCTGTGGCTGTATTAGCCAATGAATTCCCTGCAACGTGAACGCCATCACGTCGATGACTCAGAGTGTGATTCACGTGAGTCTTTTGTAGTTCTTTCTGTAAAAGAACTACCTGTTTCCAAAGCATTTTATGCTTGATTGTGGCACCTGTGTCATTTTTGTAATCATTTTGAATCCAGCTCTGTAACTTGTTATTGTAAGACAATGAGAATCGCACACGATTAGTGTCGGGAATTCACGTTCTGCATTTTCAAGCGCCATCTTTAAAGATCTGATTTCAGCTCTCTGAGCCGAACAGTTTCTCACTGATTCAGTTTTTGTTATTTTTGGTCTGAATTTACCGCACAGCCAGCGACCTTTAACAATCGCGAAGGCTGCATCGTAGGATTTGTTCTCTACGTTGAAATGCTGTACAAATCTATCTGTATAGATTATACAGGTGTACTGTGGGAGAGGCAGAATTTCGATTGGCAGAGGATATTCTTGTTCATAAGTCAAATCATTCCGTTTTTTCAGTTGCGGGGCGAAATAGTATTTCACATCTTCCGCTCCAAGACAATTTACACACTGTATCCATTTCGGATCCAGTGACACTGTAGGCAGGTTTACTGGGCTGAATAGCGCCTCGAAGGCAGATTCCGCTGTGAGGATATTGATCCTTTTGCCATGTGCTAGTTCTCGTTCATTTGTTAATGCAGTTTCTACTGCTTTCACAGTATTTTCTGTGAGACTGAATGTTTTTTCTGCTTGTGTGTACAAGTGTGATTTGTAAACTATTGGTACCGTTTCTCCCTCATTAGAGGTCAGGTACGTGAATCCGCATCTTCCTGGGATGACTTTGATTACAAGATTGCGTGTGTTGTCACGTGTATCTAATTTTGTTTTTGCTAACATGTCTGTTTGCAGTGATCTCAAAATTTCTATGTGTTTTTGAGTCCAAGTGATTGGTTTAAAATCATGTTTAATTAGTTCGTAGAGAGGTTTAATCCTCTCTGCATAATTTAGAATGTAAGTTCTTCTGAAATTCAGGAAGCCTAGAATCGATTGTAAGTTCTTCAGCGTTTTCGGTGCTTGGAGTACAGCGCACTTCTCTAAGAAGTTGTCCGCTAGGCTTTTCTCTTCACTTGATAATTCGTATCCTAAAAATAATACTGTCAGATGGGCAATTCGAGAATTTTTAAAGTTGAATTTGTAACCCTCTGCTGCGAACCCAAGTATAATGGTGTTCACTCTTTTCAAGTGAGTCTCCAAGTCGTCGTCTGTTAGATAGATGTCATCTACAAAAGATAATGCATCATCATCATACATTTGTAGTAACTCTGTTACTCTGGCTGAGAATAGTCCTGGGCTGTTCTTAAATCCCTGTGGGAGCCTACACAAATTTTCTGAGACCCCATTACTGAGAAAGCGGTCAAGTATCTGCTTTCTGGTGCAATATTTTGACAAAAGAAACCATTTGATATGTCTAATGTCGTTTTATATTTTTTCCTAACTATGTTATTCATTAGTGCAGTACTATGCGAATTTTGTACTGCAAATGTTTTGCAACATGAGTTAAGGTGTCTGTATTCCAAAACTAGACGATATGAATTGTCTGGTTTGGAGACAGGAAACAAAGGATTGTTCATTTGAGAGGTGCATGTTTCAATCACCCCCTGGTATTCAAGTTGAAAGTTGATCTAAAATCTCCCTGACTTGTTTTTTAGCTTCTTGCTTAATTGGATACTGCCTTTGTGCAGTCGGTTGACTTTTTAACTGGATTTTGTGAGGAGGAGAGTCCTCATCCCATCCTACATGATTTTTATATAATGCTGGTGCCTGGGCCACTGCCCATTTCCTTGCATATATATATTTAGTGTGAATCGGAATGTGATTCGAGAAGGCAGGCATAATCATTTCTTCGCCATGAGGGCACTCCCTGACAAACTCCGGGGGCCAATCTTTTTCAGCTAACAGAATATCATAGCCTTTGGAGAGTTTATCCTAAAATAGACCCCTTATTTTCCTAGTCTTATCACCCTCTATACGCAGTGTTATTTCGTATATCTTATGGGGCTCGCTAACTCTGGTGTTGGCAGTTTCTACTTGAATGTATTCATTCGTGTCCACTGTCTCCAGATGACTCATCAGGATCTTGCGAGCTATACTGATTTCTGCTGCATTGTCTAGCATTGTCTGTGCCCACTCCCCGTTTTTCAACTGTGTCCTCAGTATTCTCGGCATGTTCGATTACTTTAATACTGGCTACCTTCTTTCTTGGAAATTGAGATTTTTTACTTTGAGCAGGTTCCTTGTCTTTAGACTTGGTGTGCTCTCCTGGGTCTGACCGTCCTCTTCTTTCCGATTTCTGCAGAAAAGATCGAGAGGGACGTGTATCAATACTTTGATATCTATCAGGTTTCTTCAAATTATCCCTATTTCTAAAGTTATATCTTTTCTCAGAGGGCTCACTCTGGGGAGACTGGTGTTCTCGAGTCGGAGTTCTTTCCCTCCGTCAAGGAGACCTTCCTCTGGACTGAAAAACTTTTTCCTTGGGAGTGGATTGTTTATTTCCATCCCAGCTTTTTTTAGGAGTATTTGAATTATTTTTAATAAATATTTTTTCAGGATTTTCGAGCAGTTGGGGCTTTACTGGTTTTCCACCCAAGCTGTCTCTACCTAGTTCTTCATAACATTTTTCTATAATTCTGGCAAGCTCAATTGGTTGATCTGTTATATCTGTTTCTTTCAATTTCTGGCGGATCGCCACAGATGCTGCTTCTCCTTTTATGTTGGCTAGTAATATAGCCGAGACCTGCTTGAAGTCTTTCAGTAATTTCATACCCAGAGTTAAAGCAGGTTCTGGACCGTATTCATTCTGAATCTGTTTTAGTACTTCTAGTATTGCCGCCATTGACGGAACACCTTGTGTTTTTGTGTAAATGGAAGCAAAGACTGTACCCCAAGTGTCACAGTCCTCCACGTGTGGTGCGACCCCCATTGGAATGCAGATGGTCAGGATCCTGTGTTTCTCAATAGGAGTAGTATTCGGAAATACTGCCTCTATTTGAGTAATTTTCTGCGCTAACCAGAAAGGAATTTGTTCCCGTTTTATGGGTGTTTTACCAAGACATGACTGTATGTTCTGTGGTGTAACTTTATTTGTGTTCCCCTGATGAGGGGTCAGCTGTGGAACATTGACAGCTGTTTGGACTGTTGCAGTACGCATTACATATTGGACTAATTGGCTATGTATTTTAATTATTGTTTTTAGCTGTACTAGCAGCTCTTCTTTTGACATTTTTGCAATGTCCGGATGTGGTATGTAGCTGGCTAGAACCGGCCACGTTGCTCCTGGTCTACCTAGTGGACCGAGCCTGGTAATATGATCATTATGTTTTAGGGCACCTTTAAACCAGAGCAGGTGCTCTTGGAATTTTAATGGGATTTCAATCTCCTCAGAAGGAGCGTACTCTTCCGGTGGATCCCCTATTTTGTAATAGTGGAACTCGTGTGTTGCGGCGTTTGCCGCTGGAAATTTTATCCAAGAATAGAATCCCTCTGTCTGCCGATATTCGTGTGCCTCTATCACGAAGACGACTGTGCCACCTTGTGTGGTCAGTCCATTTTCTATAAGTTTTGACGTTATAGATTTTCTTATGTTGACCGGGATGATTATCGCACCCGGTTCATTAACACTGTCGGGACCCTGCTCAGTCGCATTTATTGCAGCTGCAGCGGTTCCGTTTCAGTGTCTGACATTTTATTGTCAGAAAGGTTTTTGCAGAGCAGGTCTCCAAGGAGACAAAGATTAGGTGCACAATATTTTGGAACACTGTATCCTTCAACGTTGAATAAACCAGAGCTTTACATAGGAATCTCTTCCTACTAAGTTCGGGTGGATTTTAACCTTTCACCCACTCCAGATGTCTATTGGAGTATTTACGGTAGAAAGGGGTCTGTGTGAAAAATGCACGACTGAGTTACTCTAACGTCTTGCGTTAGTTTTATCGCCTTACCAAACGTTGGGCGCCATGTAGTGTAGTTTCTATTTTCCCAATAGGCCCTGCGCATTGGAATAACATAAACAGCAGTTTTGACGTAGAAGTGTGGTCTTCCAGGTCTCTACTGACTATGCTAAACTTAATTGGGTTTGTTACCAACTAGCTCAGAGGTCACTGGAAACTTTCTTGACTGAATAGGAAGTGATCAGCTTCCCTGGTACAGACAAGAAGGGATTCAGTTTTCCAACAACCGCATAAACATGACAACTTTGCTCCTTAGAATAAGAGTCAATCTCTAGAGTCGTGTGAAACAATAGACAGTTATTTTACTCAGTCAGTTGTGCAGATTACTTTCACCAAGATGCAAAGAATAGAGAGACGGGCGTTTTCAATAAAAGGTATTATTTATTGAACAGTCTTTCTTCTCGTGCAAGAGAAATGAATTGCCACAATTGCAAGACTAGTTATTATAAAAAGTGCGTACAGTAAAAGGAGGATTGCGAAATAGTACTGTAAAAGCATTGATATGGTTTCTTAGCCATACAATGGTTAAAATGAATAAAATATATACATTCATATACACATTAGACTAACATACTCAACTGGTGCTTCTAACTACGCCTACCCCAGTGTACCTGACCTAAGCCTAATACTTGGGAGGGAGTAAGTAAGTAGCAGTTTTAGTTAAGTTGGTTTTGCCAAGGGTTGCTTCAAGAATTCTCTCCAAGGGTTTAGTCAACACCATACCTCTGGAATAGAATGTTGGAGGTCTTGTATCTCCTTCCAGGACTCGATATCCCAGTCACTCGCAAGAGTAGGCTGGAAACGCCGGAGCTGGATTTTCTCGGCAGGAGAAAAGACAGCGTCTCTCTCAGCGCGTCAAGGAGGAGGAGGGGCAGTGTCCGTGGGCAGCTTGCATCTGCTGGGCTCTGCAGGGGACAGCTGTTCTGCTCCTGTATTCACCACACCATCGCTATCATCGATGTCGTTGAGGCAGCATTTGCTTAAGGCAACGTTGGTAATATTTATACCTGAAAGGTGCCTTGTTTGACGTACGTTTTTGGATATAAGACGTCAATAAAGATGTCACTAGGAAGTGATCGTCTCGCAGTGCTCATTAGAGTTCTATTACTAATCAAAACATAGCAAGCGGGGTTTTTCCAGGTTGCTGAGTTTTATCTTGTTGAAGAACTCGGAGTGTAATCTAGGAATCTTAGATAGTGGTTTCTGCTGTGTCATCTGCTCTAATGAGCTGCAGAGGAAGAGATTCTGAAATGTGGCTCTGATCGTGTTAGGCCAGAGACGAGTTTCTGAAATATCGCTCTTGATCGTTTATGCCATTATAGGAGTATGAATAGATTATAGCCGTATAGGGGCATAAGGTCACAGTATTGATCGGGGTCCTAGATTAGAACGCGACAAAGGTAACTTCAAGAGGGCTCAGAAGATCCCCCCAAAGAAAATGTTTAAGAAAAAAGATTAATAGAAAGATAATTTAGCAATTTCCCCCCAAAGATTTCATTAAAGAACATAAAATTATGCGAGGTAGGTGGTTCATAATAAAACTTTGAAAAAATACTCATACTCAGCAACCCCATTTTGTCCAACAGAAATATGACTAACTCTGCTCTTAGGTTCCTCTGTATACAGCTCTTTCTCACTATCAGTAGGTGCCCCTGGACTACAGGGAGGTATTGTAAGGTCCAAGTCTAACACCCTACCAAAATGTTCCTTCCGCGTACCTATGCAAGGGAGCCCCTCCCCCATGCAGCTTAATGAGCCATCCTTCAGGACCTCTGTGAAAAGGTTCACCAGTGTGACTCTACTTGTGACACATTTCACAGTAGGGGCAAGGACTTGCCCCCTTTCCCTTGAGTATAGCTTCTCTTTCCTTCAGGCTTTATGTCAGGGCCCTGGTACTAGAAGATATTTAACTAGGCTTCAGCAAAGTGCTGAGCAGAGACGCCAGAGGAGAAAGGGAGTGAGCTGTCTTTGGAAAGCAATGCTAACAACTGGTGACTACGAATTTCATCCGTGCTGGGCTACAGAGGCTGCATCCAACCAATCTGCAATCTCTCTATCTTCATCTTGTACCTGACAGAAAAGAAGTGCCTAAATCTTGCTTATGATGACTGTCTGTAAACACTATCCTTGCTACTCGGGATCTGGACTGAGCACCCTAGCCCATGGTCTATTCCCAGGACCTGAAAAAGCAGGCTCTATGACTGACCACCTGTGTCTGCGCCAGCTGGCAATCAGCTCCCTGAAATCATTCAGTAGTATCAAGGATTTGTGCACCAAAGGTCAAGCAGCAGTCATGGTCCTGGAATCAGACACCATCAGTCAGGATACTGAACCCTCATATTCTGGCTCATAGATACTTGATTTTGGTGGCATCATTCAATATATTTGCACCACTCGTTCTCAAGCTCTCCACTAGTTGTCAAATACCACCCATGATTTCTGGTATATGCCATCAGCATCAAGGCCCCAAACTCTGCACCTGATGCCAGGCAGCACCATGCCTCCGTTCGCTCTTCCTGAAAGGCACCAATCAAACCCCTGTCTCTTATAGTTGCTGATCATGCTGTGCCTGCTTCCCTTCCTGTATTTGTTTGGTGTTAAGGGGTTGCGCAGTGACAGTCACATAGGGCAGGTCTGCAGACAAGAACTAGGTAATGACTGTGGAAATGATCAGTCCAGTTTCTCTGCTGATGTTGTTGCCCCTGCAATAGTTCACATCTGCATCTGCAACATAGTCATCTTTAAAGGAGCCAGAACCGTTGAAGGCTGAAGGTGCCGAATCTCGAGGCTGCAGAGTTTTCATTCCACTGCATACCCTTAAATCGTCCACCAGACACTCCTTGTCTCCTCATCATTTTCATCTCGGCTTTCTCTCTGTCAATGTTTTTCCATCATATGTCAAGGAAAGATGAGTGCTGGTTTCTAAAGATGAATGCCAATGTGGTCAGCTTGAAACCACTGGCTCAAATTAAACACGAGGGAACTGAGCCTCTCTGCAGGGTCCTCTCCAAATGTTTTGCCTTTACCCCCCACTTTTGTGGTGTATTCTTTTTTGCTGGCCATGGGACTCTGAGAACTTTGCCACTGCTAACCAGTGCTAAAGTCTGTGTGCTCTCTCCTTAAAACACGGTATATTCAATTTACTTATTAATCCCTAGTAAAGGGACACCTCATATGCCCATGTTTTAAACTGCCATCTCAGTCTAGCAAAATATACCCTTTACCAAGCCCACTTCTTCCTTTTTAATGCATATAAGGCACCCCTGGGGAAGGCCCTGCACAGCTAAGACGACAGGGTGCAATGTATTGAAAAATAAGGACATGTACATTTACGTTTTGCATGTCCTGGTAGAGAAAAATTCTTAAATCTGCTTTTCACTTCTGCAAGGCCTACTTGTGCCATAGGATAACATTAAAGTTACCTTATTACAGTTAATAAGTGTAATTTCCAAATGGGAACAAGTGAACCCTTCGTGTTTGGCGTCTATGAAAACGTAATTATAAACCCTCTTGAATGGTAAAGTCAGATTTTTAATTACAATTTTGCAAATGATGCTTAGAAATTTGACATTTTCCTTCCCTTAGCACTTTTGTGCCTTCACCTTGTCCTGAGATTGGGTGTACCTGCCAGGCTTTGCGAATTCCTCCCAGATGGTCACACAATAGAGGGATTAGTTGTGCCTGAATGGGCCATCAGCTGGCAGGATGGGTGGGGGGAGCTGAGCACAGACCCACTTGCAACTGAATAGCGTGGGCTCAACCTTCACACAAATGGGTAGCAACCCCACATTGTTACTACAGTGAGCTTGGAGCAAAAGCAGG
Organism: Lissotriton vulgaris; assembly: GCF_964263255.1. Classification (NCBI taxonomy): domain Eukaryota; kingdom Metazoa; phylum Chordata; class Amphibia; order Caudata; family Salamandridae; genus Lissotriton; species Lissotriton vulgaris. The sequence continues at coordinate 122,526,845 of NC_141690.1, forward strand.
GAAGACAGGAGATTTCATGTACTTCAAAGACACTGTCTAGAAGTTTCTCCCACTTTGCAGAACCAGGGCACCAGGGTATAAAGAGTGGACCTCAGACACTAACTCTTCAGTACACTTCTGGACCTGTAGATCCTCTGCGAGGAAGGACTGAGGTGCTGCTGAAGGACTACCACTCTGCTGGACTACTGTTGATTTAAAGGAACTGCTGCCCTGCTGCCACCTGATCTACTCCTCTTTGTCATGCCAGATTTCCAAACACCACTTTTAAGTGTGGGTGATTATAATTAACAAAGATGCATCAGACTCAGATATTACTTCACACTCAAATAATATTGTTTGTCTAGGATCTTCATACAGGATTCTCACCTTAGCACATGGAATGCCTTGACCTGTCTTAGAAATGTTACCCTTTCCTATGGTTGCAATCACTTATGCTATGTTAATTCTTATAGAGGTCACGGTTACCTATAATGCATCTTAGTGCTGAGGTAAATGCTAATGCAGACTAAGGATGGGCGCAGAGTAGATTTGTATGCATAGATCCAGGGGGCATATTAGCAAGAAGTTGCTATATTTATCGCAAAACGTGCATATCACATTTATTTTTATTGCTCCCTATCGCTGGATATTTTAGCGGAGAAAACATGCTATTAGCAACGTTTATCTCCACTGTGCTAAAATATCCAGCGATAGTGGTGAAATGCCTGAATATCGCAGGAAATCCAGCGATATTCACGCATTAACGCCATGGTGGACTTAGCCTGAAAATCCACCTCCCATTGGGGAATGCAGGTAAGTAAGGTTTCAAGCAGGTGTTAATTACTAGCGATAATCGCTCTTAGCATGACTTTTTTTATTGCTTCACCTGCTTGCTAATAGGTGATAGCTGTGCTAGCAACTGCTTTCATTCGCTAACAGTTTGGGTACGCCCACTTTGCATGTCATCAGCGATAAATATCGCTGACATGCAAAGCTGGCCCCATACCGGTCGCTATCGCATGAAAGCAGTTGCTAACTTCTGTTAGCGGCAGCTTGCTGATAGGGCGATAGCGCCCTTGCTAATATGCCCCCAGGTCTTTAATGCTTTCTTAAAAGGAAGCAGAAAGTGTATGTTGCTCAAGGAAGGAGATAAAGAACTCCAAAGATGTGCAAGATTGACAGAGGTAGACCTGCCACCTTGTCTCACCCACTTATATTTCCATACAGCAACTAGAAAAGTGCAAGAAGAGTGCAGCCTAACCCCAGGAATATAGCGATGAAATTTTTGCTGAAGATAGTAACGATCCTTTCTATTAAAGACTCTATGAATGCAACACGGGGATTTATGCGACATAGTGGTTGCGATATACCCTATTTGAAAGTTCTGCCGGCGATCCAAGAAGCAAGGAATTGCAATAATCCAGCAGACTAAAGATTTTTGTAACAACCATAAAAGAAAGGTTCAAGTATTAAATAAATGATTGGCTTGGCTAAGCAAAGTCATTTTGCTATTATAATAAACAATGTAGCCACTCCAGTAGGGTTAGAAGGGAGGCCTAAGTCAGCTGTGTAGAAATTAGTAAGGATGCCACACCTAAAGACCATATAAAGAGTCTGGGTGTTTGGCTTGATGACAAACTTAACAGGAGGTTCCAGGCAAAGAAAGTGGCAGGGTGCTGCTTTGGAATGATGAAAATGGTGAGAATAATTCTTCCTCTCTTACCCTTCTATGCGAAGAAGCTGCTTCTCCAGGCGTTGATAATGTCACACCTGGATTACGCAAATGCGCTCTATCTTGGAGCTCCGCAGCACACGATAAACCTTCTTCAGAAGGTTCACAATTGTGCTGCAAGAATGCTTCTGCATATCCTTCGGAGAGAATCAGTGAGGAAAGCGTTGAATCATCTTCACTGGCTCCCAGTTGCTGAGAGAATTCAATTTAAATCTCTCTGCATTACGCACAAGATTTTAACTTCTAAGGGTCCACCAATACTTCATCAGATGGTCTCCCCATACTGTCCTAAAAGAGCTCTCCGGTCTGAAAGTAAACGCATGGCCATAGTACCAAAAATTAAGAGGGCCAGAAGTGGAGGACAACGTTTCTATTATGTTGCCTCCAAAAAATTGAATGACCTTCCGGAACATATTCGGATGACAAAAGATCATCTTTCTTTCCGAAAAATGTTGAAGACTCATCTATTCCCAGCCAGATAATCAGTTCATATCTGTACGCTCTCTTCTTAGCGCTGGGAGGCCTACGGATAGCCATGCGCTTTATAAATGTCTCTTTCATTTCATTTCATTTCATTGAAGAAAGGATTTAAATTTCAGAGAGTTATGAGATAGCCAGCAGGCAATGGACTACATATAATCTTGAAAGGCAGCACAGGGGTCCCTCGCTCAAGACCAGGTGAGGGGGGATCCCTAGGGTTGTTGTAAAGAACCCACTATAGGTTGGTGAGTGAGGGTTCTTTAATTAAAAAAAACACTACGGTTTCCTCTCACCTGATCTTGAGCTAAAGATCCCTCAAGAGTTTGGTTTAGGTAGGTAGCAATCTTGTTCTTTTTATTGTTTTGTTCATTATGTTATGTTATGTTAAAAACATTTATACCGCGCAAGGTCACCAAAATGGTTTTATGGCGCTCAAAGACAACAGCGGGCAAGCAGTGCAGCAGAATAACTCAATAGGCTAACTGAAAGAAGTGGGTTTTAAGAAGTTTGCGAAAGTGGACATAGCTGGAACAGAGTCTGAGAGAAATGGGGAGGGAATTCCACAGAGTGGGGGCCAGTAAAGAAAAACACGAGCCACCATGCTTTTTACGTTTGTACCTTGGGACCATCAAAAGGTTGTGGGAGATGGACCGAAGGTCTCTCGAAGGGGTGTACCGCTGAAGGCTGGAGGTGATGAAGGCTGGAGCCTGATCGTCAAGAGCCTTAAAAACAATACAGCCAAGTTTGAACATACAGCGGTAGGCCACAGGAAGCCAATGCAGTCTCCTCTGCAGGGGCGAGACGTGTTGATGTTTGGGCTGACGAAAGACCAGTCTGGCCGCCTGGTTTTGCACCAACAGTAGCCGGTGTAGATGGAGAGCCGGTATTCCAACATAGAGGGAGTTGGCGTAGTCAATACGGGAGGTGACAAGAGCCATGATGACAAGGGTGAGCGCTTCAGTGGTGAGGAACCTACGGATTTTGCATATCCTGCGCAGATGGAAGAAGCAGGATGAAGTAACTGCATTAATTTGAGGCCTCATAGATAGGTCACTACTTATAATGACGCCCAGGCTCTTTACTGAATTGACAGGGCAGGGCGAAGTCCCGAGAGTGGGAGGCCAGAAGCTGGAATTCCAAGTGTTGGCTGGCCCACCCATCAGCACCAGCTCTGTCTTGTTAGGGTTAAGCTTCAGCTGACTGTAGTGCATCCACTCAGAGATAGCAAGCATGGTGGATTGAAAGTTAGTGCAGGAAGAGGGGGAGGAATCAACAGGAAAAATCAATTGTAAGTCGTCAGCATAATTAAAGATAGTAGCTGGGGTGTGACGGAGAGAAACCATGAGGGGATGCATATAAAGGTTAAACAAAAGTGGCGACAGAGCAGAGCCCTGAGGGACTCCACAGGAAAGGGGGGAGTAAGAAGCAGAGAAAGGGGAAAGGTGGACTGCTTGGGAGCGCTGGTGCAGGAAGGATCTGATCCAATCAAGGGCAATGCCCTGGATGCCCGCATTGTTGACACGTTCGATCAAGATGGTATGATTGACCGTGTCAAACGCAGCAGACAGATCCAGTAATACAAGAGCCTGGGCGATGTACTTGTCGGCACCTTGTCGTAACCCATCCATCACGGCCACGATGACAGCTTCGGTGGAATGAGCTGGTCGAAAGCCGGCTTGCTGGTTATCCAAAAAAGAAGAACCCTCAATAAATGTGCTGATACAACGAATGACATAAGTCTCCAAAACTTTCCCCAGATACGGGAGAAGGTAGATTGGACGAAAATTACTCATAACCGAGGGAGCTGCGCCGGGTTTCTTATGAATGGGGACTACGACCGCCTGTTTGAAAAAGGCTGGGACTATGCCGGTGGCAAGCGAGTTATTGAGCAATGACAGCGGGGGATCCGGACAGGCTAAGAAAGCTTCTTTGAGGATTTGAGGGGGGCAGCAATCATTAGGAGAACCCGAGCTCACAGAATTTAACAAAGTGATGAACTTGGTCGGGGAGATAGGGGGAAAAACATCCAGATGACATGGATTAATGGGAGGCAAGGGAGGAGGGGTAGGAGAGGAGGGAGAAGGAATATTGTTCTTGATAGTGACAATTTTTTCAGTAAAATATGAATTCAAAGAATCACAAAGGGCTTGAGAGTGTAGAGGTTGAACAGTGACACGATCTGGCAAAGTAAGCTCCTCCACGATAGAAAAGATGTCCTTAAACTTGGAGGCTGAATCCAAGATCTTCTGGGAGAACTAAGAGGTTTTAGCCAGTAAAATAGATTTTTTATACTGTTTCAGTAAGTTGACATACTCCGTTTTAGATATAGAGTTATAGTTACGCCTCCAACGGCACTCGGATTGACGGAGGGACAGTTTATCTAGTTTCAATTGATCAGTGAACCACCACTGAGCGTCATGAGGACGCTTAGATTTTATAATTTTGTGTACCTGACTTCATAATGATTTTTTTGTTGTTTCAATATCAGCAAAATTTTCAGTTTGCACAGTGCATTTCAATGACAGCCTAAAGTTTCAATATTAAAATGGCCAAGGTGTATTTTTCAACTGTCTATGATATGTGTCTCAGTGTGAGTCACTCGTTTTAAAAATAAGGTCATTTGGCCACAGTGAACTGAACGTTGGTAAAACAACACAGATAATGTTTCTGTACCAAATTTCAGTGTGTCAATATATGATGCACCTTTACAAGAGTTTGTTAAAAAAGAACATACATTTACATTAATGACGTATAATACAGATAGCATGGGCATAAAAAGAACCCATCAACTCAAAAGTTTGTTTAATATTTTAAAATTATCGCATTTGCTTTAAACCCATGCATGCTGAGAATCCGCCCGTCCCCCACACACAAACGATGAGTCCTATTTTGGACTAGATGATATAGGACCTGATTACGAGTTCGTTGGTCTTACTGCGGTACTGCTGCGGCGGTGTCCTACCCTCCGTATTATGATGTTACCGCTGGGCCACCAGTGATGTTTCTGATGGCGGGAATATTTTTTTCATGTGTCGATGCAGGCGTGTATATTTTGTTTGCAGTGTACACATATGCAAGACACATTACAAAAAGTATCTGCTGGAGTCTGGACTATATGTGGCCAGACCAGTTAATGGGTAAATACTGCAAAAATGGATTTCAGTGCCAACTGGGTCGTTTTCTTCAGGGTCAAGATGCTGCTGTAAAAGGGGGACGTGGAGGAAGAGATCCATTTGGGAGACTGAAGGGAAGAAAAGGATATGTACCCCAATTCCCCCGATTCTGCTGACTCGAAGCAGGCGGTCTTCCTGCCAGGATCGTCAAGTCTGTGAACTTCTCTGTACTGCCCTCTGACAACTGCTTTTCTCCCTACCCCCGTCTAGGCGGTCAGTGAATGGCTGGTAATGGTGGCGGTGCTCTGGCGATCTTTTGTCAGCAAACTGCCAACGCCGTAATATAGAAGACGGACTGCCAACTGTGCGGCGGGGTTTCCGACACTGACACAACAGCGGTCCCTAGACCACCATAGTCGTAATCAAGCCCTAAGTCTTTGCAACATGATTCTACAAAAGCTAACCAGGCCAAAATTGGTTATATTTTTCTCTCGAATTCTGTGGATAGTAATGGTACTCAAGGTTTATGATTTTCCCTGGAGAGGCCTGATAAAATAGCCGGAATATGCCATGTTTTTCTTCGTTACAAAAAAATTGGAAAGGGCTGTGTAAGAAAGTGTGTTTTTTTCTACAAAATGGTACCAACAAACTTTTTGCCATGCTAAAATTGCTGTCTTCTTAGCTTTAAAAAACAGACAGTTTTTTTTCGCCACAACTTTTTACATTTTGTACACAATGATCAAAATTTCCTGTCTTTGCACTTCCTACATTCAAATAGAGTGTGAAACATGTTGAAACCCATCATTTGATTACATTTCTGAAAACTAGACAAACTTCACAATTTTGGAAGATGCCATTTGTATAGATCACTCAAGGCTGTTCCAAAGAAACTAAATAAATGCACAATAGAGTATTAAGAGCAGAGTATTTTAAACAGAAACATTTCATACAATTAAATGACTAGAAACACCATAAAAACTTAGAGATTAAACCATCATTTTCAGTTTGCGCACTGCACTTCAAAAACAGCTTAAAGTGGAAGCTACAGCCTAAGGGCGCATTTCTCTAAAAGCTTCTTGTTGGATCTCTAAATGTACTATCATTCTTTAGCATTCTGGCTCTGAAAAGCAACGATGAAAATGCATTAAAAAATTAAGTCAAGTAAAATATGCTCAATGATACATTTTCCCCTATAAGGCACCAACAAAAGCCTCTTTTTAAGTGTAATTCGTCTTACATATGGATATAATATATTTCTCTGAGGTTTGGGATAATTCTAATTTTAAATGTGTTCTCGTTCGATGTAGACATCTGGTAATTTGTCTAAATATGAGAATGTGTTGATCATACTCTAATCAGGTGTGCCTAAACAAAGCATTTGAATGTTTTGAATCTACATAGTGAAAATCTCATCATTTTGCACCATTATTTTGATTTTTAGGTCCGTTTTAAAGCACCTACAAATGGCCCTAGATTGTTATTTCTCATACTCCTGTAACTCCCTTTCACTTTTCACCATCTATGCCCATTGTAGTTAACTTTTTATTGCCCATTTAATACAAAAAATTGCTATCTTATTTTCAGAAGATAATAGCAATTTCTTCCAGTATCTCCAGGTCTGTAGAGCCGCTAGATCATGCCAAGTGGTCAGTTTAATTCTAACCGGATGTCTTGGGACACTACTGCTTTAGGAAGATGAAGCAATTGTTTTAAACAGACAGCTGCTCTCCATGGAGATTTGCCATTTAAACTGATAGCCTAGCACCACATAAAACTTGAAGAAGGGCTTACTTTTATATGGCTTCATAAGAGGAGCCGATGAAAGGATGACATTGTCTTTATTAAATATATGTAATCCTTCAACTGATGAGAATACTTGGAAATCACAATGTGATTGGTGATATAACTATTTTAATTTTGAATTAAACATGAACCTTACGTTTTTGCATACTAAGCACCACTTCAATAATCTTTCCCTATGAACAATGTAAAATGACTATGTTTTCAGCCAAACAGCAGCATTTTGGTTTTTATCTATGTTACCTTTTACATTATAATACTGGCAATACTTATAAAATACATTTCGTTTTCTTTGAAGACCTTTTTGCCATCCAGGATCACTCGGATGCTGGCATATAACAGGCAGAAAGCATGAATGTTCAGCCCCTTTGGTCACCATATGGTGGTCTGTCCTAACACCCGAAGGGGAACCTCAAAAAACAAGGAGAAAAGCAGAGGAGCCATCCAATACACTCCCCTGACAAACCCCATTATTAGATTGTGATTTTTGTTTCTCAGAGATAACCCTTTCCATCAATTTTAACTCTTGCCCAATTTTCTGAGAGTATGTTTCCCAATATTGCCTGTAGGCTCTGGGGTATATCCATTTTAATCATTTTTTCATCATATACTACGGATGCTGAATCAAATGTAGCTTTATAATCAACAACATAACTGAAAAGGATTCACTCTGGTTAATTGATGTTTCTTTAACTAACCAGAGGCTAAAACAACGATCAATGTTTGAGAATTCTAAGAGGACTAGGTCTTTGTCCTCAACACATTGTTTTAAGGTTTATACAATTATCTTTGAATAGGCTTTCAACTTTACGTCTATGAAGTTAACCAAGTGGTCACTTTTCGATGTGTAGTTTCATTTGAGTAAAACATCTAAAGCTGGAGACACATACCTTGTCCCGCCACTTTATATTTGATTTAATAATGACAGCTGGTAGACTATCTGGATCAAATGCTCCTGTTAAAAGTAGAGCCAAGATAATTTGTTGTATTGTATCAACCATGACAAAATCAATCATTAAAGGATATTATTGATGGTCCCAAAAAAATTCTGTAAGCCCCAAGACTCATAAGGTTCACTCACCAGGACCTCCAGGACTCTTCTGTTATTCTGCAATGAGTAATGTTTGATTACTTGAAGACTCATACTACAATAACTTCTAGAATTCTAATGTAACTGTGCCTTAGATTTACTCTCTGGTTCACTTGACCCGCTCTTAGGGGCATATTATCAAGAATGGTGTTAAAATTATCGCCGCTTTAGCGGCAGGAAACATCCGCTAAAGCGGCGATAACGGGCCTGATAATATGCCCTTGTAAATTCCTATAGAAGCCCATGTTCACACCACAAGATGGCCTTCTATGGGAATTCACAAGGGCATATTGTCAAGCCCATTATTTCCGCTTTAGCTGCAGTTTCCTGACGCTAAAGCGGCGATAATTTTAACGCCGTTCTTGATAATATGCCCCTTAGTTTCTTCAACTTGCATTTGAGACAAGCCACCACCTCTTTAATCAGTATTTAATACAATTTTATCATAACGATTTCCTGCTCTGCATCACAGCACTCGATTACATAAGATGAAAATTCTTATAATTGGTCCTGATTTTTTAAATCCTAGTATGTGGTTATGTGCTGTGGATAGCCTATCCTGAGAGGGAGTCTTGTTGGCATATTGCCTCAAAGGTAATACTTTTTCTTACTTGTAAAGATAGTGATCCCTTCCTTTCTAGTGCAAAGGACCATAGCATTGTAAATATATAGTCTATTAGGCAGAATTGAGTGCTGTAACATAATGTCTGTGATGCTAGAGAATCCCCTGTGAAGCAGCCAATATGGAAATGATAAGCCCAATGAGCTCAGAAGGTTGAAAATCTCCTTTGCTCTTTTTGTTAGTACTCTTTCTGGACAAACTGCAACAGGAGTATAGTTTGCAGATAAGAAGTCTTTTTGGGTGTGGTTTAAACTTTTCGGATTTAAAGGTAGTTGAAATTCCCAGCTATAAATACCCATTGGGAAATAAATGTATTATTCCACACTGTATTTTTCAAAATGTTCAACATTTATATCTCCTTTGAATTTAACTTCTGGTGGAAAGTAAACATTAACTCATGTGAGGCAGTCAATCTTGTGTTGGTTGGTTACATGCTGTAAACCACTCACCCTTGGAAGGGACTAGCAACTTTAGTTGAAACCTGTCAAAGACAAGCACTGGATACCTGACGACTAAAATTTCTCGAAAGTAATGAAAACCATAAACTTATAGGTTTTCACACAACCACTTCTCCGATAATGGTATATTATTTTATTTGAAAGAAACTCAACCATTCTTGAACACCATTCTAAATCAATGAGATACAGGTTGCGTGAAGATCTCTAATATGAAGTTATATTAATAAGATTCCCGTCATTCCATTCCCTGATTGAGGCATTTCCTAAACAAGCATACTGGTATGAGAACTCTGGATAGTTGGTAGAGACTAAACCTTTCAGATTTTAATTCCTCCTTCTTACATTTTACGTATTATTATTACACTCGGCTATCTCAAATTCAGGGACAATTGAAACCCATGTTATAATACCATGAGCTGCACTTTTTGGCTGTTCCACGCCAATAGGTCTGGCATTGGCTGCCAGCCTTCTGGAAAGTTATGTTTTGTCATGATTTTTGCATGACTGCATTTTTTGTGAATACACTAGGCTCGTGTCACTGCCGCGCATATTGCCTGCAAGACTCTGGGGATAGAGGTGCCCAGCACTACCTGTCCCATCCCCCCTCCCGTGCCATCGCCACCAACCATCCTGCCAGCGTCCATAGGTGCTTAAAGAGGAGAGGGGCTCCCGCAGCGCGGGAAGCCTGTGTCACTGCCGCACCTGTTGCCTGCAAGACTCTAGGGATATAGGTGCCCAGGACTACCTGTCCCATCCCCCCCTATGGCCGTCGATGTCAACGCCATCCTGCCAGTGCGGAGAGGCGCTTAAAGAGGAGAGCGGGCTCCCGCAGCGCGGGAAGCCTGTGTCACTGCTGCGCCTGTTGCCTGCAAGACTCTGGGGAAAGAGGTGCCCAGGACTACCTGTCCCATCCCCCCTACGGCCGTCGCTGCCAACGCCATCCTGCCAGCGCCCAGAGGCGCTAAAAGAGGAGAGCAGGTTCCTGCAGTGAGGGAAGCCCATGTCACTGCTCTGCACCTGTTGCTTGCAAGACTCTGGGGATAGAGGTGCCCAGGACTACCTGTCCCATCTTCCCCTGCACCGTTGCCGCCTACACCATCCTGCCTGCGCCCGGAGGCGCTTAAAGAGTAGAGCGGGCTCCCACAGTGCGGGAAGCCCATGTCACTGCTGCGCCTGTTGCCTGCAAGACTCTTGGGATAGAGGTGCCTAGGACTACCTGTCCCATCTTCCCCTGCACCGTTGCCGCTAACACCATCCTGCCTGCGCCCGGAGGCGCTTAAAGAGTAGAGCGGGCTCCCACAGTGCGGGAAGCCCATGTCACTGCCGCGCCTGTTGCCTGCAAGACTCTTGGGATAGAGGTGCCTAGGACTACCTGTCCCATCCCCCCTGCAGCCGTCACTGCCAACGCCATCCTGCCAGCGCCCAGAGGCGCTTAAAGAGGAGAGCGAGTGTGGTTTAAACTTTTTGGATTGAAAGGTAGTTGAAATTCCCAGCTATAAATACCCATTGGGAAATAAATGTATTATTCCACACTGTATTTTTCAAAATGTTTAACATTTATATCTCCTTTGAAATTAACTTCTGATGGAAAGTAAACAATAAGTCCTGTGAGACAGTCATTCTTGTGTTGGTTAGTCACATGCTGTTAACCACTCACCCTTGGAAGGGACTAGCAACTTTGTAGACGACACACTGCTCATTGCTAGAACACCTTGGGGAATCCAAAACCTCTTAAATAAATTTGCTAAAGTATGCAAAGAAAAGGGCTTAGAAATAAACTGCTCCAAAATCAAATATGTGTCCTTTAATCCCTATAAATCCAGCAAGGGCAAACTCGTGCTGGGCACGCAAGTTTTGGAGCAAGTCAAGTCCATCGATTACCTGGGAGTTCACATCAGCGATAGGCTGGTATGGAATCCACAGCTGGAAAGGAGTACTTTGACCTTCCAGCATGTAGATTGTGCCATATTACATAGAGCTAGGCCCCCCCCGGCCCATTTCACTTATCCTAGAACTGCCTAGGGAAAAAGGTCTAGGAGCGTCTCTATATGGGACGGAGCTATGGGGGTTGGAAAATCTGATGGACCTAACCCTTACTGAAAATAAATTTATTAGAGTTATCATGAACCTGCCAGTGAATAAACCACCCCTGCCGCTAAGACTAGATCTTGGCCTAAAACATATTGAACACTTTGCCATTCTCAGGACACTTTTGTTCTGGATAAGGGTTTGGACAAGTAACACCCAGGTCCCGTTGAAGGAAGACACGGTCGAGCTGATTGCCCTGCACAAGCGAACAGGTCGAATCAAGTGGTCCAACAAGATCAAGGCTTGGTTTTTAAAAATAGGGTTGGGGCAGCTCTGGGAGAAACCTTGAACCATTATTAAATCTATGGCCCCCCTTGTGAAAAAAAGGTTCTGGGTACTGATGGTCTCGGAAAGCTTTGAACGCTTTGCACATGGCATTTTAACTGTGAGGTTGTTAAATGTTTGAAGGTAGTTTTGGCTTTGAAACTTTCCTGGACGATATCGAACCACCACGGACTGTATACCCAACTTAGATACAGAACCATTCCTGTAAATGTAAGGAGAAGTAGTTGGGGAAATGTGTTGGTTCACTTATTGTGCCCTTCTTGCCACACTGCTCACGAGACACTTGAGCATTTTCTTTTCGGCTGTCCCTCCTATGTTGATTTTAGAAGAACCTTGATAGCTGTATGCTTACTATTAGGTGTCCTTCAGCAGCCAAAAGCATTTTTAAATCTGATACTACAAGCTGGCTAGTGTTTGCTATTTCTGGATTCTTGCTATTTGCCTTGTGGAAGAGGTCAAAATGTGTAAACCAGTCTCTGATTATTGTTGTGCCTATTTAGCTCAACCTTTTTCTATGATTGATCCTGCTAATTGTGTTTTTACAGGACTTATAACTTTATTTTTTAATGGATAATTTTAATGAACGTTCTTTTAATGCAATATCAACTGTTTTTATTCTGAAGTACTGTTGTTTATGATGTGAATGAACACTTGGCCCTCATCAATCCCCCAAAAAATCCAGTCATTTGCCACAGGGAGAAAAGATTTTTTGATCTAAAAAAATCACATATTACCACAGTACTCTCTGGCTGTGAAGGGACCTGCTACAAAAAGTCAAGTGAGAGCGGGAGAGAGAGCGTGAGATAGAGAGAGAGAGAGAGAGAGAGAGAGAGAGAGAGAGAAGAAAGAGAAAAAAGAAGAGAAGGAAAGAGAGAACGAACAACATAGAAAGAAAAAGAAAGAAGGAAAAAAGAACAAAAGAAAGAAGGAAAGGAGAAGGAAAGAAAAAAGGAGTGAAAGAAGGCAAAATTAAGATAGTGAAAAGGAATGAAAACAAGATGGAAAGAGAAAACTAAAGAGAGAAAGAAAGAGAAGGAAAGAAAGGAAGGAAAGAAAGTAAATGAGCAAAAGGGGCGGAGAAAAGTAAGGAGAAAAAAGAAGAAAAGAAGGACAGAAAGAAGGAAAGAGACAAAGAAAAATGAAGGAAAGACAGAATGAAGAAAGGAAAGAAAGGAAAAGAAGGTAGGAAGGAAAAAAAGAAGAAAGGAGTTAAAAAGTAAAAAGAGGATTACTTAATACATAACAGTTTCAAAATAGACACAATCTGGTGTGCCGTGAAATAGCATCAGTCAGAAAATCAAAACACTCCAAAAGGAATTTTCAACAGCATTGGCAGGAGATGTGATCTGAGAAAGATAGAATGTGGATCAGAATTGTCCTGATAGACATCAGATTGTAAACACAAAGGCAACACTAGCATAATAATAAGGTAAAAAGTAACTCAGCACTGAAGAGAATTGGTTTGTATGCGGATGTGCTCCTTGTGAGAGAGCAAAAGACACTCACTCAAAATTAACTTAACCAGCGACCTAAGTAGGCTGACACACTTCCGCATGCTATATTCTGTAAAGGGCAGAAGCAAAATGTTAATGACAAAATGACAGGCCAATGGAAAAAGAGCGGTGCAGAAAACCCCTATATGGAGGTATATTATACATATTATAGGAAAATGAAAAGATCTTGGCGGATGCCAGACCTTAAAAGGATAAAGTGGAATAATGTTAAACTCTTAGGTTTTTTAGCTGGGTAGTACACATAGTCCCCACAGGGGCGGCTCTAGGCTCATGGCGGCCCTGGGCAGGTAGGGTAGGTTGGGGGCCCCGGAAGAGGGGGTCCGGGCGGGGCGGAGCGCGGAGGCCAGTGAAGATGGGGGGGTCAGGGTGTTTGGAAGTGGAACAGAGCCGTAGGCCGCCAAATCCCTGCCAGGGGCCGCAACGCAAATATGTATCATTCCTCAGAGGATAATTATATTAATGAAATGAAATGAAATGAAAAAAAGAACTTAATTAAGCGCACTGCGGCCAAGCGGCTTCCTGGCGCTGAGGGTTAGACCAGACTCAAAGAGGATATGTTATGTTATGTTATAACCAATTTATAAAGCGCACTTAGACCAAGGTTTCATGGCGCTGTTTTTTGAGCAATTGTGAGTTAACTGTTCTGACGTGACTTCTGAGGGGATGGTTACTCATGTGCCTGTATGAACAGCCATGTCTTAAGTTGCTTTCTGAACCGAAGTAGATCAGGGCAAGAACGGATTTCCCATGGGAGTGAGTTCCATAGTTGTGGAGCCAAATGTCCAAAGCGACACCCGCCATGTCGTTTGATTTTGAATTTTGTGCTCACCAACAAATTCTGATGTTTGGAACGGAGATCACGAGTTGGAACATACCTCAGTATTAGATTGTTAATAAAAACTGGGCTATAACAATTTAGAGATTTGAATGTGAGGCAGGCGGTTTTAAAGGTGGCCCGCTGAAGCAGTGGGAGCCAATGGAGTTTTTTTATCAGAGCTCTGGCCGATTGCCACTTAGGCTGCTGATAAATCAATCTAGCTGCCTGGTTCTGTACAAGCTGGAGCCTCTTGATCTGATAGGAGGGGAGGCCTAGATAGATTGAGTTTGCATAGTCTAGATGGGATAAGACTAGGCCAATCACAACTTGTATCAGTGCTGCCTGGGAGAGTAGGTGGTGTATCTTTTGGATCTTCCGCAGCTGGAAAAAGCATTTAGATACAACCGAGCCCACTTGAGTGTTTAGGGACAGATCTTTGTCAATAGTCACCCCTAGGCTTTTTACTGAAGAGGAGGGTTTAGGGAACGTCCCTAGTTCTGCTGGCCAATAGTGAGGCCCCCAGGATGTACAACTATCTCCTATCAGCAGTACCTCGGTCTTTCCGGGGTTCAATTTTAGGTGGTTGTGATCCATCCAGTTGCGGATGAACACCATGGTGTCCTGAAAGTTGGAGATTGATTCAATGGAGTTGTCTATGGTGAAGGAAAGCTGCAGATCGTCTGCGTAGTTGAAAGTCGTTACTTTCCTCTGTTTTAAGGCTTTAATTAGGGGGAGTAAGTAGATGTTAAATAAATGTGGGGATAGGGAGGAGCCCTGGGGGACCCCACATGTGATATTCAGCCCTGGCGCTGTAAAATTTGCCAGGCGAACAGCCTGTGTACGATCCTCCAGGAATGAGGTAATCCAACTTAGGGCCCTACCTTGGATGCCTGCGCGCTCGACACGGTCTAACAAGATCTTATGGTCCACCGTGTCGAACGCGGCAGACAGATCAAGGAGAACCAGAGCCTGGGGGGTACCGGTGTCGGCCTCCCTGCGGAGCTCGTCCAGGACTGCCAAGATGACCATCTCAGTTGAATGCCCTGGGCGAAAGCCGGCTTGATGAGGGTCTAGATGTTCGGTTTGTTCTATAAAGGTAGACAAAGATTTTGCAACATGTGCCTCCAAGACCTTAGCTAAGTAGGGAAGCAAAGAGATGGGGCGATAGTTAGATGGCTCTAATGAATCGGCGCCGACCTTTTTTATCAGGGGGACCACAGTGGCACCTTTAAATGATTTTGGGACACAGCCTTGAGTAATTGATGAATTTAAAAGGGATAGAGCAGGTTGAGGAATGGAAGAAAAAACTTCTCTCATAATATGTGGGGGGCAGCAATCCCGGGGGGATCCAGATTTGACCTTGGACATCAAGGAGATGAGTGAATCTGCATTGATAGTAGGGAAACAGTCCATTGTATGGGTATTCCTGACAGAGTCAGGGGGGATCGCAGCTGACGGTGAACATTTGATGCTAGCTTTAATAGCTGTGATTTTTTCTATGAAGAATGTGTTAAGTTTATCACATAGTTCTTGCATGGGAGTTGGTTTAGGTGAGACTCTGTCAGGGTTGGAGAGTTCATCCACAATTGAGAAAATCTCTCTTGATTTATTAGTGGACGTTAAAATTTTTGAGGAAAAGTATTCAATCTTGGCTGCCTTGATGGCTTTGTTGTATTTTGCTTGTTCTTGTTTATAGGGGAGCTTATCTTCAGGGTCATAGCAAGCTCTCCATTTCCTCTCTTTCTGACGAAGTAATAGTTTCATGTCCTTTAATTCAGGAGAGAACCATTTATGGGCTTCTGCTTTCCGGTTAATTTTGATCTTTTTAGGGGGGGCAAAGTGATCGCTTGCTGTTTTTAACCAGTCATTGATCTGTATGTCAATATATATTGGAGTGGTGGCCCCTGGGGTTTGGTGGCCCTGTGCAGGTGCACAGCTTGCACATGCCTAAGGCCGCCCTTGGTCCCCAACATGCTTATTTTCCTTCAGAAATGTGGTACATTCTATGATCAAAGAGTCTAGGAGAAAACGAATCAATTTGTTAACAACATCTCCTGTTGTAAAAAAACATTGAACATTCACATGGTAGGTATAGGTCACTAAATTCATGGTTTACTATAGAATTCAGGGAAATGAAAAGCGACAAGTGAGAGCAAATGTGGATTTCACCCTAGAAGTCAAACATCACAAAGTCATTTTAAGAAGTTGATTTGGGAATCAAAAAGAGAAGCATCATCATAGAAAAAACTTTATTTGGTCATATGACCATAAAAGTGCAAGTGCGACACGCTCATATAAATAGGATAAAATAAAAAAAACTAGCCATAGGTAAAATGATAAAAACGTCAGTCGAGCGATAGTCTACAGTACAGTATATATATATGGATTAACCACTTGGTGCACAATAAAAAACATACAAGACAGCAAAAATCTCTGCCTATTCCAAAGAGAACAGCACTCTAGGCCTTTAGGTGGCATTAATAGAATAAGAGCAAACAACAGGAGGATAAGGAGCTAGCTCACGTTTTTAGCAATTTCCTCCTCCTTGCCTACATGTAACCCAGAAACGTTGCTACTGAGCAAGCAATCACCGGGCTAGGGCCCGCTCTGAGGAATCGGAAAGCTCCAACATAGATACGTGTTCCCCGCTGCTTGCAAATTGGATTGAGCCAGAAGTAAAAGAGAGGCAATGGAGTGAACCAAGGAAATTCTGTGACTATGTGAAAGTAGACGGCCCTAACATGGAAACAATATGAGCTCATGTTAATGGTCCATCTATGTGAGCTCCTTATGTATATCATGGGGGAAAGTGTTAAATTGGTCATGTTTTGTGCCATGATTTTGAACATAATCCCTATTCAACGTTAAAGCAGCTGAAACAAAGGGCACTCATTTTGGCATCAACAGTATCTTTCACCTTGCAGTACACAGCTGTGCACTGACCCACTGGGTCAAATCAGCAATTTAAAAAGCTAATTCAAACTACTGGCATGAGTAAAGACCTTTTGATTTCCTAAAATTATGTAAATAATCTATTTACTTATAGGGGCTTACCGTCAGCAGTTTTTAAACTAATTCAAACTACTGCTTATATTTTATAAGTGTGCGTTTTAAAAACTGCTCTTTTGCAGAATCCTGTAGGGTCAATTTTCCACCGATCCACAAGAAAGGCTGCAAACAGGCCCTGCAAATTACAGATTAATAGCCCTTCTGGGTATGGATTCCAAGTACAACACCAGTGTGTTGCTAGAAGAACTGTGCGCCTGGGCAGTTGATCAGAAAATAAAACTGTGGTTTCAGACTGGATTTCTGCCCGAATGTGGAATAATGCATAATATTGAAACCCTGTCATTAACAAATCACAGAACACTAAAAAAAATGGGGACGATTATTCATGTGCTTGATTGATTTCAAAACAGCTTTCGACAGCTTAGACAGAGACTCACTGTGGAAATAACTGGTTAAATGGGGAATCTAAACTACCTTGAACCTCACTCTTTTTGCCAACATTGGTCCCACCCTAAGAAACCCAGGAGACTAGTTAATAAAATTAAACGGCTTACTATTATGCAGTACACAGATGATGGACCGAACCAATATTGGCCTACCGCAAACAATATATACATTGAGGGGCAGATTTACAAGCCCCTTGCAACACTTTTGCACTGCTGTTGCATCACTTTTGTGACGCAGCGGCGGAGTAAGCAATGCACCACGTTACGACACATTCACACTGTAACACATCTAGGGAGATGCGTCACGTTGTAAAGCCCTGCGCCACATTATACCTGCATCAGGTATAATGTATGCAAGGTGGGTGTTCCGACGCAAGTAAGCCTCGTACAAGTGACGCAGTGAAATCTACAAGATTTCACTGCGCCACTTCTACGACGCAACTGCGTCAAAACCTTACGCCTACTTGCAGCAGGCATAAGAAGTGACGCAGCACAGTAGGTATGGGCCTTCCTGAACATTGCTGGAGTTGCGTCCTGCTTGCCATACAACTTCAGGAATGCGTGACCTTTGCGCCAACAGATGCGTGAAGCATCTGTCAATCCTTGTGCCATGGTGCGCCGCATTGTAAATGCGACGCATCCCTGATGGTGCAAAAGATTTTGCATTGTGCAAGGAAACTGACGTATCTCTGATATAAGGCAGAGATGCGTCAATTTCTTGTAAATCTGCCCCTGAGAGTTTAGTGCAGCATTGACAGACTTGATGTCAATTATAATACAACCAAGGAGGTAGTTTTTGCTTGTTGCCCAAACTCCAAACAGGTTTTCACAGTAAATAGTAAGTGTCAATTTATGAGTAATTTTTGTCCTTCAGAAATAAAGTTACATCCTTAAAGTTTATTTTTTTTAATTATTCAGAAACTTTGCCTGTCCATCTATAACACTGCTTCTATAAGCGAAAAAAGCAAATGTTTTACCAACACTAACCTGTGGCCTAGAGGCATTTCCAGGGCAACTTAACCGCTGGTTGAATAAAACGCAAGCAACCTTTATGGATCCATATTTCGTTTACTCAAATTAAAACAGTCAGGAGTAAATTAATCTCAAAACAAAAAAATTCGATCAATCACTAGTCAACCACTATTTAATTTTGTCTAAGACACTGGCCTCATGGAGTGGCTCAGCGATCTCGCCAATATTTAAAGGTGGAGACTAAGGTAAGCCAGATAACTACAGGCTACTGGCACTTATAGACAGTGAAGCAAAATATTTCGCAGGAACCATTCTGGAGGAATTTCAGACTTGGGCTAAGGAAAAATCACGTAATCCCACTGAACCAGACTGGTTTCACCAAACAAATGGGGTCAATAACTACTAACATAATGGTCCTTTCCCTGCTGAGTGACTTTGCAATGTCCAATGAACAGCTTGTCCATGTTTTATAGATTATAAATCTGCATTTGCCAGGGTATACTGTTACAAAATATGGTCAAAACGTGCAGCTTGGAATGTGGCTGGCTGTCTTCTAAAGGCACTACAAATGCTGTACACAAACACTTGGATTAGGATCAAATTGGGGGATGGCTCCTGACTGGGCAGGACTATACCAACAACTGAAGGATTAAAATATGGCTGTGTGCTGGTTCTTTTTAACTTGTTTGTAACAAGCTGGCTCTGTGTATACTATACCAAAAAGTCCAGTGAGTCCTAAAGGTATGGCAGAGGTTAAAGTAGATAACATCTTACTCTCAATTTAGTGGTAGCTGGGCTGAGCAGTTAGGCTTATCAGAGGGTAGTGCAAATGCATTTGGTGTGTATACTTATACAAGGCAGGAAGACACACTCAAAGGCTGACTCCAGGCCAATGTTTGTAGAAACATTTTACTTTACTTATTTTTATTTCTAGGAACCAAGTTGAACTCAGTTACAGGCAGGAACTTTTCAATTGCAATACTTTTGTGAGAGACTAATGAAATCATATGCAGAAAAAATACAGGTAAGTGACTTACAGGTAAATAAGCTGTTCTCGAGTTCCTTCTCTGGGGGTTTACGCCAACACTGAGCCAGGGTCTGGCCAAGGTAGGTAATGCACAACCCGCAGCACTGGGACAGCCGGGTGCAAAGGTCACTGGGTCCAATGTTATACTATGGCGGCTGGTGGCACTTTGAAGAGGCACTTGTTACAGGTAAGTACTTATAGGTCAGGGACATAAGCCCTGGGGGTGAAGAGCAGCACCGGAGAGGCCACCAAAGAGTACAGAGACTGCACCACCAGCGGCGCAGGGGCGGCCAGGTGCAGAGTACAAAGGAGGCGTGGGGAGTTCTATTGAAACCAATGGAGATCCTTGGGCTGGCAAAAGGCTGCATATTTGCTTCCAAAGGTCAGCTGAAGGCATCCCATGACTGGAGAGGTAAGTTGGATAGTCTGGGGCATGCCTGGACACCGTTGCTTGGGCACACCAAGGATGGGGGCTGCAGATGCAGGGGTGTCTTTAGGCATCAGGTTTTCTCACCAAATTTGCTTGCAGGGACTCTTCAGGTTTAGACTGTAGGCGTCGAGGAGGAGGTCAGAAGAGGTTGTGCAATGCTGGATCTCAGGTCAGGATAGCTGGGGAGAATTCACTGGGTCAGTGGGCCACCAGGTCCTCCGGCGTTCTTGAGGTTGCTGGCTGCGGGCCACACAGGATTCTTGAAGCAGGGTCACTGGAAGAGGAGAAGGGCCAGTAGGACTGGGTATATTGATGACTTGTTGAGTCGTAATCGCACTCAAGATTGAATAATGTTGTTGTATGTTTACTTGTGTGGGTGGTGCTATCGAAGTACAGTCCACTGTGCTCTGGGCGTTTAATGATTTGAAAAGCGGCAATTCCCTCAGGAGTGACGTCCCTTCGATGCACTCAAAGTCAATTGTTCATCTCATTCATTCAATAATGTTTCTTCAATGGTATATTTAATGCTTGATACTGTTTTATTTCATTTTTCTTTGATGCGCGTTATTCCTTCATAAAGCTTTCAAAGCATTCATCGCGATTGTGCCCAATGCATTTCAGGCATGTGCCCTTCATCAGGGGACTTTAAAGTCCTCTGGCGTTCGCTTGAGTTCCGAAAACGAACACGCTTGCACTTAACGTACAGAGCAATTGAAAGCTGATTGAGATTAGCAGGTATACGCGTTATACCAAGCGAACGCCACAGGAATGCCACATTATTGAATGAATGAGATGAACAATTGACTTTGAGTGCATCGAAGGGACGTCACTCCTGAGGGAATTACCGCTTTTCAAACCAGTAGGACTGGGACCAGGTCAGTTGTCGACTTTTTTTCTCCACTGCTACACAGCTTTTCAGTCCTTTTTCGTAGGTCTCTGAATCTGAGGAACAAGGTTCAGGGGAGCCCTTAAATACTAAATTATGGGTGTTACTGAGGTTGCAGGCAGTACCCTTTAGCGTGGCTACATCCTTCAGGTGGCCCCTCCATTTGGGAAGAGGGTCATTTCCCTCTTCATATTGGGCCTAACTCTACAATTCAAGATAAAGAATTGTCAAGAGAGGGGTTCACCTCAGCTCCTGGCCACCCTAGGGCTGTGCCAGGCTAAAGTGGACATCCCTACTCTGCTTATTATTTTTTCAACCTGTCCTGACACCAAAAATGGGCTGCGACAGGTGGGACGGGCAACTCCACTAGTTGGAGCTGCCAAAATCAGCATAACACAAGGTGAGAGCCTTTGAGGCTCACTGCCAAGTGTTGCTGTTCCTGCAAGGAGGTGGTGTGAAGCACCTACTCCCAGAGCAGGCTTTGTTTCGGACCTCTGGGAGCACCAAGGCTCTCACTCTAGGAGGTCAGAAACCTGACTGTTTGTGGCTGGCTAGCAGGGAACAATCAGCCAATACACTAGTAATTGGTTATTTTTCTGGGGCCATCTCTAAGATGCCCTCTGAGTGTAGTTTATAATCAATACAATGCTGGCGTCAGTGTGGGTTTAATATGCTGAGAAGTTTAGTACCAAACTTCTCAGACTTCAGTAAATCCATCATGGAGCTATGGAGTTTGTGTTGACAAACTCACAGTCGATGTACTAAAAATAGCTTCACTACACTTAGAGGGTTTAAAAATGGACTTAGACACTGCAGGGACATACTGCTCATGCAGCTATGCCCTCACCTGTGGTATAGTCCACCCTGCCTTAAGCATGACTGACGTATTCCACAGGCAGTGGGATGTAGGTATGGCACCCAGTAAGGTATAGAACTACGTTATATAGAGCGACCCTTCACCACAAACCCAGTCGCGCAGCCAAAGAAGTAAGTTTAGAGCAATGCTCCAGTTGTTATTTCCAGTTTCCTCCGTTTACTTTATGCTTTACTCCAATTTTTGAGCTTGTAGCATGTTTGATCCATATGTACAGTATCATGCTGTTTCAACAGCTTCACATACTTAAGATGTACCCATCCAGACCTCTAGCAAGAACACAATTTGGAATGCATGATTTGCCAAAAAGCAGTGTTCTTTATTAAAACCCAATTCATTTCGAGCTTCACAAGCTCTTCTTCAGGGGTAACTGTTTGGGGCGAAGGGTTGCCCCATACAACATAGTTCTAAACCTGCGTGCTATCAGGGCAAGACACATTCCCAGTGAGCCCGCACTCTTGGATGATTTTCAGGATAAAAATGGTCGAACTGAGTTTAGAATGGTGTGCATCCCATCACCTCTGCTGAACCCAGTAAGGTATGCCATATCTACTCTTTTACTTTCGCTACACCACAACACATAGCCTGCAATGGCAGTGTGTATGTGTCTGGTATGGGGTCCTTTAGGGAGGCACAATACATGCTGCAACTCTAAGGGCCCCTATCAGTATACACCTGTTACAACGCATTCGTTACTCCGCACTACCATTACAACGCGACTTTTACAACGAATACCATTACAACGCATTGCGCTGGGGGGCGCTCTAGGATAGGGAATAAGTATAATTTGCTATCCAACACCTTCCCTAGGGTCCACGGGGACTGGAGTTAGAATAGTAAATTATACTTACCACTATCCAGCACCTCAAAGCGCTATGCGTTGTAATGGTATGCGTTGTAATGGTCGCGTTGTAATGGTAGGTAGTTGTAACGGTATGCGTTGTAACATGGTACATCCGCCCCGATCTGGTCACATGGCCCTTGGTACCACTGGTACCGTTTATGTGAGCCAGAGGTGTGCCAATTGTGGAAACAATGTTACAGTTTAGGAAGAAAACACAGGCACTGGGAACCTGATTGGCAGGGACCTTGTGCATCAGAAATCTGGCAAAAAGTGGGGGGATTACTGTAACAGAAACCAACTTTCCTACATTGTTCCTCTCCAATCTTCCTCCCTTACTAAACAAAGTAAACAGTCTTGCTTTGAAAATTGTGAGAAATTCGGTATCAAACCAGCTGTATGCAGATTACTTATTTCTGGCAAGTAGGACAAAAGTGGGACTGCGACGTCTCCTGGATGCAACTTTGAAATACTCCAATAGAAATGGGTTGACAATAAACATGAAAGACTCAAACCGAAATATTCCAAGGAAAAAAATTTGAACAATCTCAATTGGCATCTGGGAAGAGATGATATGGAATCAGCCAATTTGTACAAATATCTTGGAGAACTTTTTAATCCCAATGGAAGGTTTGCAGCCCAAGTTGAAGAAATAAAAAGGAAAGGCAAAGCACTTGCGGTGGGTCTAGGTTCGCTACACAGGAAGATTAGGGGTTCTTTGCTTTGCCCAATTTTGCCAGTGGCACAAGCCAAAGTCCTCCCCATGTTGGCTTATGGGAGTGAGGCTCTGAGGAGCCAGGACAGCACTGTCCTGGAAAACACTGTTTTGAAAACGTGCAAGTCTATTTTCCATCTGTTGGCACATAAGTCTCTAACACAAATCAGGTTGGA
Source organism: Lissotriton vulgaris (assembly GCF_964263255.1). Lineage (NCBI taxonomy): Eukaryota > Metazoa > Chordata > Amphibia > Caudata > Salamandridae > Lissotriton > Lissotriton vulgaris. The sequence goes on from NC_141690.1 coordinate 122,550,199, forward strand.
GTTTGGACTGTTAAAGCAAACTTTGAGCAGTAAGGCGGCTTTTGTGAACTGATGCCAAAGCTCGAATAAATACTTGAAAAGGAGGGCTCTCTGGGCTACCATCTCTGGCTGGAAATACAGGGGAGGGAACGGTTACCTATGAGAGCTTTCCTACAAAGGTCACTCACCGCCCTTGACCTCTCATCCGCTTGGGCCCTAAACCTGAGCCGTAGTGAGCGGAAAAGAGTAACAAAACTAAACATCAAAGCCCCGTCTCTTCTGTAAGACAAGTAGTCACTGGCAAGGAGGAGCCATGGGCGGCTAACACCCAGCAGCTATTCAAAGGGAGACCCTTAAAGCTATTTAAAGATACCATACAGTAATTGCACCAAGGAGCAGTTTTTAAAGTACAGGCTGGGGATACTGCCTGCATGAAAACACTATCCGTCTTGGAGAAGAAAGGAATGTGGGGAACTTTGCAGGCTTTTGCGGAAAAGCACCAGAGGATATCATTTATGTCATGTTGATTTGATTTTAGCATTTATAAAGCGCACACCTGCCCATGGGCTTCTAGGAGCCAATACCAGAAAATTCAGCAAGGTTGCCAATGAGAAGAAAAGGTAGTTGATGAAGAGCCAGATTTTAATTGCTTTCGTGAAGGCTAGAAGTGTTGGGCTATTTTTATGCCGGCTGGGAGCATGTTCCAAGTTTTAACTGTCCCTAACAGGAAACCTCTTCCACCTCAACAAGCTTTCTTAAACCTGGGTGTTTGTAGAAGTTTGCAGTGAGTAGATCTTAGGTTTCTGGGCGTTATGTACCAATTCTGATGGTTCTTCAGGTAGTGAGGACCAGTCCCATGCAATGCCTAAAAAGCTAGGCATTGGGATTTGAATTTGAACCTCTTGTCCACTGTGAGCCAGTGCAAGATTCTCAGTTTGTGAGAGACTGGCTGAAATTTAGGGATATCCAGTAGCAGTCTGCCTGCTGTGTTTTGAAGATGCTGCAGCTTTTGAGGTGCTGTGTTTCTATACCTATATATAAAGCATTAGCATAGTCCAATCTGGACAAGGCTGATGCTGTCACCAGTGTTTTTAAGGTGTCCTGTGGACTGAAGGGGTAAACTTTCCTGATAATCTTTAAGATGAAGAAGATGGATGAAGTAAGGGTACTAATCTGGTTTTTGAAGGTCAGCTTGTCATCAAAGATAAACCCTAGATTTTTCACCTTTTGCACAGGGACTGGAAGGTCTACCTAAAGACGGAATCTGTACCCAACAGGAGAACCACTGTCTTTCCCCCATTCAATTTCAGTCAGCTAGAACTAATCCACTGGTTGACCTGGGTCATACAGTGATTAAAACGATTTGCTGTCACTTTAACGTTACTGGATACTAACACTACAAGCTGGGTATCATCAGCATAAGAAACCACTGAGAAACAGAACTGCTTGTGATTTTAACCAGACTGGAACCGTAAATATTAAACAGTGTAGGGCTGAAGGTCGAGCCCTGCGGCACCCCACAAGGGAGTGTAAATTGTTCAGAAAAAAGGGCTTCGGCCTTTACTGATTGAGCCCTATCAGAAAGGACAGATGTCAGCAGCTTAAGGGCAGGGCCTCTGCTCCTAATTCTGAGAGCCCGTTGGCTAAGATTACATGGTTCACCGTGTCAAAGGCTGCCGAAAGATCTAGAAGAATCAGGGCGGCCTTCCCACCAGTGTCTAAAATTGATCTTAGTTCTTCGGCAGCTATGACCAGCCCTTTCTCAGTGTTATGCCCTCCTGGAAATAATATTGTGATGGGTCTAGAAGTTCCATGCAGGAGATAAATGTTGTAAGCTGCAAGTTAAGTATTTTCTACAGCACCTTTGCTTGGAAAGGCAGTCTAGAGATGGGTCTGTAGCTGCTGGGGTCGGCTGTATCGAGATTGGGTTTCTTCAGGAGTGGGAGAATTGAGGCTATTTTCCAAGCATCAGGGAAGATGCCTGAGCAAATGATCTCTATGAAAACGACCCCCAATTGTTTACTTATAATTTCAGAAACAAGGTGCAGTATTTTGGGCGGGCAAGGATCTAATGGAGTCCCGGATTTGGTAGTCTTTACCACCTGGATGATCTGTTCTGCGGGGGGAGGGGAAAAGGAAGCCAACAGGATTGGTGGGTAGGGTTCTGTGACTACTGGAGGCTTCCCAAATATGGTTTTGTCAAAGTCCCTAAGTGATTTGTTCACTGCCTCCACTTTGTAAAAGAACTGAGCCAGTAAGTTGCAAAGCTCAGCGCTACTTTCCATCCTAGGGGGCTCTGGTAGTTTAGCTTGGCTTTTAACTGTTGAAAAAAGCTCCTTACTCGAGTTCTTTGGCTGCAAAATGTTAGTTAAATATTTGCTTTTCTCTTCCAAAATCAATAGTCGGCCAAAGATTGCGCATATTGTGTTTTGTCTGTTGGGTCATAGTTCAGTCTCCACTGTCTCTCCTTCCTTCTACAAATTTGTTTCTGGGTTCCTACTTTTTTCGGAGAACCAAGGTTCTGAGGGATTTTTCTGCCTATTGGAAATGTTCTTTACTGGGGTCAGGGGGTCCACTGCAGCTTTAATCCAGGTGGAGAACCTGTGCACAGCAGTATTGTCATCTTGGTGAGGCTGAGCTGTGTTTTAGAAATAGATGCTTGTAAGGAGAAGGAATCGTTCCTCCAGTCCCGCCCTTTGACTGTAACCCGGGCTGTAAGGTCTTGTGGTGTGCTGATTGATACTGGAAAACATTATGGCATTATGGTCTGACCATGGGATGAGTAACACTTCTGATACCTTCAAATAACGATTTGAAGTAAATATACCATCTAAGATGTGTCCTGCGTTGTCTGTGGCATGCTCTACGATCTGTCTCAAAGAGAAGCTCTCCATGGTATCCACTAATATGGCTGTGTCCCGATCCTCCCATTTTTCTAATTGGTAATTAAAATCCCCCAAAACTGAGAACTCAGCTACATCATAACTAGATTCAATGAAGGGAATAATGAAGTGTTCAAAGGTGGTTCTAGCCCCAGTGGGCCTGTTTAACAGGAGGCCCTTGAATGTATAGGTTTTACTTAATGTGATCCTGAAGGATAGGACTTCACAGTCGGGGATGCTTCCTGCTGCCGACCCCACAACTAATGGGTGGTCTCTAAAGATAATTGCTAGCCCCTCACCCCACTTGTCAGCTTGATCTGCCCTGAGAATAGAGTAGTCTGCAGGAATGGGCAGTCCCAAATCTGTGTTAGGGGTTTTGTCAGCCCACGGTGACAAATGCTAAGTCAAGCTAATAAGAGTCCACCATCTCTGCAAATTCTATGTTGTGTTTTGATAAGAATGCGCATTAAAAAGCATGCCTGCAGCACCTTTGTGGCTCCTAAATGCAAATGTTTGTGTAGTATTGTAACAAAGCTGGTTCTGATCTTAGCAAAGCTCAGGAGTAGTTTGCACTGAGGGGCAGTTAGACTTATTGTCTACCAAGTTAAGTGTCAGCAATTCGTCCATGGAATATTTAAGGACAGACCCTTCCTCTAGAGGAAAACGGGCAGTGGTCGTGGTGCTAGGTGCGGTCCAGGCGCAGGCGGGCTTGCCTTAAGCGTGCCTTCGGCATGCCAGCGGTGTCCTCGCTGCGCACGTCCGCTGCACGTCCGCTCAAGCATCTCACTAAATAGGTGGTTGGGGCGGGAAACTATACCGTGCACCACCAGGAAATGCCTGTGGAACGCCGGAAGTGACAAGATGGGGGGACCTGGCCTGTGACGCCCTCCACGCAATTAGCACCAACCGCGGCGGAACAGGGCTTAGACGGGGCACTGAGGTTCCTCAAAAGAGTCACTCCGTACTAGTGGGAAACTGGTGCACCGCGGGGATGTAGAGAGACAGTATGCCAGGTAATTGAATGTATCTAAAAGTGCAATGGCTGCCTAAATCAAAGATGAGATATATAAAAGTTTTAAAAGTCTTTAAAAGTAAAGTAAAATGCCACTCTGGGAGCAAGACCCAACGCAGCTGTGGCAACCTTACCGCCAGTGATGTATCCTTGCAACGCCCCCTTGGAAGAGCCCCGTAAACTCCCACGCAAAGACTTCATCAAGAGAGAGATACGCTCATGCAGAGAAGCAGTTGTTGCCTGATTCAGTCCTAAGGATTTAAGATTGAAATTTCTCAGGATAGTGGAGAAAAGAACGCAAAGAAACAGATGATAATTAGCGAGTAGGGTGTGGACCAGCTATGGGGGCCCTACTGGCATTATATAAGGGGAGACAGTTGGGGTAATACAATGCAAAGACACATTTGCACTTTTACATTGTGATCTCTAAATGGCACGACACTAGTAAAGAGACAGAAAGGGCATTCTGCACAGAAAAGAAAACCTAGTGGATTGGCACCAATGCACTTTAACCTTCTCTGCACAGCATGGCTCCATCGTAAGGGAGAGAGTGCTAGCAACTGTTTCCCATCACTTTAAAGATCAAAATTTTCATAGTCCTAGTAGTCACTAACCCACTTCTGTCTCTGCACTTAGGTTGTAGGTGAACGGTCAGGAAGGCATGTTAAATAATTGATAGTTTTACTTGCCTTTTACTAGTTTTACTAAAATTGATTTTTTTTTATCTGTAGATTTGGCCACAGCTTCATTAATGAATATTTTTTAAATTAATAATGGGTAAATGACAGATTGCAGAAGTTTCAACGTTGTATTTGATGTACTTTACTGTATTGAGGGTCATTTGCATTGTAACGTTTTAATTAACTAAGAAAAAAACTACATTTTGAATTTTGAACATTTGTAGTGGAAGAATCCCCTTCCAGTATAAAATCTATGCTAGTCTCAAACAGATAACTTTGCGCTATGGTGCAGTGGTGTGGTCCCGGTCAGGGCTCGAGTCGGGGTACCACACGGGTGGACGGCGTCCCCCCACTGATTTTACCGAGAGGGCGCCGTCCCCCCCTGCCAAACAGCTGGACTTCACTCTTTGGCCTCTCAGGGGCGAGATGGAAACTCACAGCACGCTGCTCACACGCTGGCTTCTCAGATGCAATTGCAACAAACTGGACAGCCACAGGCATAGAAAGGAGACAACCAAGAACTTGAGCGCTAAACACAGAAGAACGACTGCCACCCATGCTCGAGCCATAAAGGTACAAGAGGGACTACCAAAAAGATGGTGCCATGAACAGAGGGAAGAGATGTTTTAAGATATGTGACACTGCCGAACTGAATGCCAGCCGATTGTAGCACAATGTAGGATATTTGGGAGGTGAATCGGGGAATCTTATGTGCGATTTAGTTGTTATAATTGTATTGCCCACAATAGCGTTCTTGCTAATCTCATTTTATGTATCTTAACACGACACTTTTGGAAGAATATATATTGTACTGGCCGGCAAAACTCAATAAATGTTGTTAAAAAAAAGAAATGTACAGAGGGTGAGCAAGGGGAGGCAATGAGCCCAATGGTGCAAGCCACCTTTCGTGACGCCACTTCCTGTTGTGACGTCACTTCCGGTGACAGCGCCCCTCCCCCCCCCCCTCTGATTTTTTTTGGTCTTGTGCCCTTGTCCCTCTGCTAGGGTGCCTTATTGTGCCATGACTTAGGAAGGAAGCTTTAGACTCATACCTTTGTGGATATGGTGCAGTCCTCCTCTCTCCATTACACGCAACTCTGCGGAGAAACTTTGGTTGCTGCATTGCATGAAACAATACTAAGTTTGCCTCATAGAACTCACTGATATTTCTGCAATTATGTACATGAAAGCTTTTCCCACATCAAATGCGACTGCCCAGGTTTTCTGAACAAGGGTTGGAATGTTTTTCCAGCTCCCCACCCTTTAGGCTTGTGAAACTGCAAAGAGACAATCGGCACTTGCTTTAGCTGCTTAGCTGACAGTCTACTAAGTAGGTTTCTGACACTGATGAATGCCATAATGAACACCCTGCAGCATCTGTAAGATCCAAAATAAAGTCGCATGGGCTAGTTATCCTAACATAGAAGTGTTTGTTTTAATAACTTTTCTCTAAGAAAGAATTACAGCAATGTGTCCATAAAGGTATCGATTTTAAATAAAATGATTTTTTTAAATTACCTAGCAATAGCAGTATTCTTCCAGTCACAATTGTAGTTTATGTACGACTATGTATGCTGGAGCATGCAGACTAGAATGAAGCCATAGGGTTGTCTCTCTGAAACAGAGCACCCAATCAATTAATCAATCAATCAATCAGAGTACTTGTAAAGCGCGCTACTTACCCGTGAGGGTCCCAAGGCGCTGAGGGGAGGGGGGGGGGGGTGCTGCTACTGCTCGAAGAGCCAGGTCTTGAGGAGTCTTCTGAAGGCAAGTAGGTCTTGGGTCTGCCGTATGTGGGTAGGGAGGGTGTTCAATTTATTTATTTATTTATGCATTTTGTATAGCGCACAAATACCCGGAGGTGTCTCGGCGCTGAAAAACGGTAGTACAGAGCAAATAGAGATAGTGGTTACTGGTTAAAAAGCCAGGTTTTTACTGACTTCCTAAAGGTAAGGAGAGAAGGGCTAGCCCTGATGTGAAGAGGTAGAGTGTTCCATAGTTTCACTGTGGCGATTAAGAAGCATCTGTCTCCCCATGATGATTTCCTTGTGCGAGGGACAGTTAAAAGGCGCGGAGCAGAGGAGCGCAGTAGTCTACTAGGGGGATAACGCCCTAGAGACCTTCTTAGGAACTTAGGTCCTGAATTATTACCCGCTCTGTATGCTATACAGAGAGCTTTGAATTTAATTTGATTCCTAACTGGCAACCAATGAAGCTGGCGAATTACCGGGGAAATCGATTTAAACTTTGGTGTGCCAGATAGAGTTCTTGCTGCTGAATTTTGAATTAGCTGCAATTTATTGGGTACTTTTTCCTGAGCATTTAAAAAAAGACCATTACAATAGTTGATCTTGGATAAGATTAAAGTGCACATCAGGGTTTTCCCTGCATTCGGTGGGTGAAAAGGAAGGAGTTTTCTGATCATTTTGAGAGTAAAGAAGGATGAAGACAGCAGAGAATTAGCATGATGTATAAACGAGAGTCTATTATCGAAAATCACTCAGAGATTCCTAACCTTTGTTACAGGGATTGGGGGAGGTCCCATTTCGGTTGGCCACCAAGTAGGAGACCAGCTAGAGACTAGATTGCCGAAGGTCATTACCTCTGTTTTTTCGGAGTTTAGCTTCAGGCAGTTGCGAGACATCCAAAGACTGATGTCACGCATTCCTTCCTGAAAATTGGATGCCACTTCTACTCTATGGTTATGGATAGCAAGTACAAGTTGGGTGTCGTCGGAATACGAGGTCAACCCCATCCCATGGGTTTTGATGATTCTCGCCTGGTCTGATACATAAATATTAAATAGGGTCGGACTTAGGGAAGATCCCTGAGGCACACCACATGGGAGGGAGAAGACCGGAGATTGAAAGTCGCCGAGCTTGACAGAATGTGTCCGATTTTCAAGGAAAGTAGTGAGTAAGGACCTAGCCGATTGATTGATGCCTATGGCGGCGACACGGTCGATCAAGATGGTGTGGTCGACTGTGTCAGAAACTGCGGATAAATCAAGCAGAATTAGGACTGCTTCTCCACCCTTATCCAGAATCATCCTGATGTCATCTGATGCCTTAATAAGAGCTGTCTCTGTCCCATGCTCTTTCCTAAATCCAAATTGTGTATCATCGAGCAGGTCATTGTTGTTGATGTATTGGGTTAATTGAGTATTAATGATTTTTTCTATGAATTTTGATGGGAGAGGGAGACATGCTATGGGACGGTAGTTTTTTGGATCCAATGGATTCGAGTAGGATTTCTTACGTAAAGGTTTAACGATAGCCTTTTTCCAGATTGTTGGGTAAATCCCTGCGTTAAACATAGAGTTAAAAATGTCACTTAGAATGGTCACCGTAGGTTCCAGGATTAGCTTAAGGATTGAGGGTGGTGACGGGTCTAAGGGGGAGCCAGATTTGATTGAGAGGACAAGTTTGCAAACCTGCTCAGGGGAAACCTGCGTGAATTCTGAAAAAAATAGGATTAGAGGACGTGTTGGAGGAACTTTTAAGGGTTGGCTGGTCTGTATTGATCTGAGTGGCAAAGTCAGAATAGATGCAAGTTACCTTGTCCTTAAAAAAAATTGCCAGTGAATTGCATAGCGCTTGGAGAGAGGACCCTATTGAAGGTGTGGAAAGTTTGGTTACAACTTAGAATTTTGGGCGGATTCTATTTGAGTGCAGTAGTAGTTGCTCTTGTGCAGGGTAATCATATGTTTGTATTTTGTCATTGCCTCTTCGTATAGCGGTTTGGCTTTGTTTTTATAGTCTTTACGCCAGTGTCTCTCTAAGTTCCTGCAGTGTTGTCTCTCGAGTCTTAGTTCCTCTGAGAATCATGGTGCGGAACGGACCCTACGATTGGTAGAGATCTTTTTAAATGGTACTGATAGGGAAAAGATATCAAGTAACCAGTCAGTGTAGCTTTTGGCAGCTATTTCGGGGTCATCTGAGGGAATGTAATGAAAAGACGACAAAGAATCCTGCAAGTGTTGGGCATCAATTTTATTCCATGCCTGGATCTGTCTGGGTGTTTGGCCACCGATCCCTCTGGGATTGGACTTCCTAGTCTTAATTTGAAAAATTATTGCAGCGTGATCGGTCCAGCTCAGAGGGGTGACTGAGTTTAGAGAGAGGTTACCATTTTTAGTAAAAAACCCATCCAATGTATGGCCTGCTCTGTGAGTTGGTAAAGTGACCAACTGATGTAAACCTAATATTAACAGATCAGAGATCGGAGAGGAGGCTTGCGTATCAGTGGGACATTCCAAATGGAAATTAAAGTCTCCCAGGATGGTGAACTCAGGTATAACAGCTATTGATTCTAGTAAGGTTTGCAGTTCCGTGCGGAAATCAGATCGGGAGCCTGGTGGTCGGTATATTAAAGTTCCTTTAAAGGATTGGTATCTGACAGCGTAAAAGAGAAGGATAATGCTTCACGTACTGAGAAGTTTGGGGTCTCGGCTTTGATTGTATATTTGTCCCGGTAAATAATTGCCAGACCCCCCGCCCTTCTTTCCCGTCCTGTCCTGTCTAAATAAACGGTAGCCATTGGGGGTAGCAGCACAGAAATCAAGACGAGATGATAGATCCCCCCAGGTTTCAGTCAGGAATATAAAGTCGAAATTATGATGAGTAAGACATTCGTGTATTTCAAGCTTATGCTTAGGTAGAGATCGGACGTTTAGGAGTGCACAGCAAATAGTGTCAGGTTTAGTTAGAGGAGTGTGAGATCTAAGGAGTGAGCAGGGTCTAGTTGACTCTATCTTGAGCCTACATGTAGGACAGGTAGAGAGCTGTGTATTGAATAGCGCGTCCTCATTAAAAGGAAGGCAAGAATGATTATTATTGGTATTATTTATGTAGTGCAACTGAGAGCTTGTATAGATATGTGATATCCGAGTAGGTGTTATATTTAGGAAACCTGGGGGATTGGCCCGGGGCTCGGTCCAGGTGCGGATGGGCGCAGATGGGCTTGCCTTTGGCGCGCCGGCAACGCGCCCGTGCACGTTTGCTGCCCCTGTCCAAATTATATTGCTTGTCCTAATTGGTCCCCGAGCACTAGACTGCTACCATGCTCAAAGTAGCCACTCTGCGTGGGTCTGGCAGGAAGGGAGGAACTCTGGAATGACCGGCTAGCCCTGGAGTCTCCCTCCACAACAAACAGTCTGCTAATGACTGTTGGTGGACCGAGGAGACTGCAGGAAGCCGAGTGCTTTCATGAGGATAGGGTAGGTGGTGACAATGTCTTTTTCGGTGCAAGAAGGTAAAATAAAATAACAAAGGTCGGCGCAAAGTAAAATATAAAATAGACTTTGTTTTTGAAAATTACCGCTAAGATGGAGAATAACCCAGCTCAAGTGCACTATGTGCCCTGTATTCTGTTTCAGAGCGCGTTCGCCACTCTCACCCGACTTATAGTGCTCGTCCTAATTGGTCCTGGAGCACTAGACTGCTACCATGCTCAAAATGCCCGCTCTGCGTGGGCCTGGCAGGAAATGAGGCACTCTGGAATTACCTGCTAGCCCTGGAGTCTCCCTCCACAACAAACAGTCCACTAATGAATGGTGTCTGATCCAGGTCTTGGCGGCGAGGTCGGAGAAGGATCTGCCACCGGAGGTTGTTCGTTAGATGCGGGCGACAGCGGCGAGGGCGAGGCTGGCGGAGCGGAGCTGGTGGGTGGGGGTGTGGAAGCTGAGTCTGCTGTTCAGGTACGCTGGTCCAGCGTTGTGGAGTGCTTTGTGTGCGTGGGTGAGGAGCTTGAAGGTGATCCTCTTGTCGACGGGGAGCCAGTGTAGGTCTCTCAGGTGGGGGGGTGATGTGGCTGCGGCGGTGGACGTTGACGATCAGTCGGGCGGAGGCGTTTTGGATGCGATGTAGTCGTCGTAGGTGTTTGGCTGGGATTCCTGCCTAGAGTGCGTTGCCGTAGTCCAGTCTGCTGCTGACGAGGGCCTGTGTCACCGTTCTTCTTGTTTCGGTCGCGGTCCACTTGTAGATCCTGCGGAGCATGCGGAGGGTGTTGTAGCAGGAGGAGGAGACAGCGTAGACCTGCTTAGACATGGAGAGGGAGGAGTCGAGGATGAATCCTAGATTGCGTGCATGGTCCGTGGGTGTTGGTGCTGTTCCCAGTGTGGTCGACCACCAGGAGTCGTCCCAGGCTTAGGGGGTGGGTCCGAGGATGAGGACCTCCGTCTTGTCCGAGTTCAGCTTCAGACGGCTGCTCCTCATCTGACCAGGAGGTCAGACGGTTGGCGCTGGTGGTGTTCACAGGGGAGGTGGAGTCTGGCGTAGTCAGGGTGGTCGTGGTGTTGAAGCTGTCGTGGATGTCAGCGATCTTGCGGTGGAAGAAGATGGGTAGTGAGTCACACAGTTCTTGTGAGGGCGGGATGTCGTTGGCGTTGGTGCTGGGGTTGGAGAGTTCCTTTACGATGCTGAAGAGCTCTTTGCTGTTGTGTGCGTTGTTATCTAAGCCAGGAAGCAGTCAGGCCCCCCTAAGCTAATCACAACGCTGCAGCACAGCGTTGTGATTGGTCTGAGCGCAATGGTTTGTCACTCAGACGGGGATTCAGAGCCTGGACATGTTCTCCACACAGGCTGTAATGTAACCTGGGTGGAGATCATGCAAAGTGCGCATGGCTGTTTGGCCGTCCCTAGAAGGCCGTGCACTTAGGAAGTGCAAACCACTCCTCCCCTCCCCTGCTCTGTCAGCAGCGCAGCCCTGCCAGCAAAGCTGCTGCAACAAGGAAAAAATAAAATGATGATATTATTTTTCCTTTATTTATACTGCTTAATTGCAGTGCGGCGATGCTCCTCAGCCTTAGTGGAGGAGCCGCCACTGATGGATCTTTCCATGTAACTGAGATAAGCTGAGCAAAGAGCCAGTGTCAGGAAACGTGTTCTCTGAAAAGTAGAGACAAACATTTACCTAAAGATTTCACTATTGTCTTAAGGAAGAAATCTATTTAGAGTGGAGAAGAGAATTTTCACCACAGACTAGTGAGGTGTGGATTGAGGGTCAATCTAAACGATCCAAGCAGAATGAGTCCATGGTAGTTTAACAGAAAATGAAATTTCACATCGTGTATGGCTTTATGTTTACAGTGGAGGAGAAAGTTTTTATAAAGTTAGGTCAAACAGTCTTCAAACTGTACATTTCAGTTGCATAATAAAAGTTTAAAAACACAAAAGGAAGATTAACACCCAAAACAGATAGTATTGAAAATGTTTTATTGTTTCAGATAATGCTCACTGTGTTTCTAATATTCAGCAGTGATGATTTTGCCTATCTAGCACAAACGATGTGCCTTACTAAATAGGCACTATATATTAGCATAAAGAGACAGAGCCGTCTGTTTCAAAGTCAAACACGTGGTCTGCACATGTGTGAATGTTATCTGCATACAATTCTGGTCGATGTTGCCTCGTGCAATTGTCTGGGAGAGCAAGACGCCATCTTCTGTTGCTAACATACAGTGCTAAAACCTGAAATTGGAAGGGGATATTTAAAATGAATGCTGGCATTCCAAATGAAGTTGCAATATAAAAAAAGTGAAATTAAATGAACAGAAGAGATAGATGTCCATGCAGTATGCTCTATCATCTGTTAGAGTCAGCTGCAGTCCCTTTGTATGTGTTGGATTACAGAACATTTGAACATAATACAAACACGGACGGTCAATATTCGCTATTAATTACCTGCTCCTGCAATTATGAACCTGAGTCGGATGGTAATTGACTGCTGTTATGTCCCTATATGTATGAGCAGTGAAGAGCAATAAGGCTCTTAACTCCCCAGCACCAAAAAAGGAAAGCTTTGGAAAATCATTTCTCAGTATTGCACCGCAGTCATGGCACTGGCTTGGGTGCCAAGTTTAAAGGAACGCCCCTTTCACAGCCATGGCGTGCTGGCTCCACCCCTCGATTCCCAAGTACGAAAGCAAGCCTGATTATATATATATTTTTTTAATTTCTGGGGGAAATTTAGGCTTAGATTCCAACTGAGCAAATCAAAGGGTACCGTCAACCCAGCAGTGCTCTCCAGATGACACTTGCCTTCCCAGGGAGAGGACTGGAGCTTTGCTGCGGTACTTGAAATGTGTTTTTCACAACTGGCCATGCTGTGCTGGTTTGTCCTTCCTTCAACAAAATTTCCCAAAGTCTGCTGAAACCTGGCATGTGGGGAAGACACTACAAGGGGTGTTAGCCACGCCTGAGCTAAACGAGGCAGCAGGGCACAGAAAATGCACCACGATTTGGCAGTCATGCAAGTCTTCCTGAACAGGACTGTGATGGAAGTTATTGACTACAACTGAGGCATTCTGATTGGTTTCAAATATGGCTTACATCAAAGCTATAAACAGTGCGCAAAATTATTTAGGCATTCATTCCAAAGGGCTGAGTAAATCTCTGTTTGGTCAGTAATAGAAGCTAACAGCCAAATCGGGACTTGCACGATTTTGCGGGAAAATGGGCAGGGGTGGCTTTAGGCATGTGCAAGCTGTGCACCTGCACAGTGCCACCAAACCCCAGGGGCCACCACGCCAATATATATCCTTAATATAATAATCCTCTGAGGATGGATACATATTTGTGTGGCGGCCCCTGGCAGGGATTTGGCGGCCTCCGGCTCTGTTCCACTTCCAAACACCGTGAGGATGGATACATATTTGTGTGGCGGCCCCTGGCAGGGATTTGGCGGCCTCCGGCTCTGTTCCACTTCCAAACACCCTGACCCGCCCCTCTTCACTGGCCTCCGCGCTCCGCCCACACCCCCTCTTCCGGGGACCCCTACCTAGGCTCCCTGTCCAGGTCCGCCATGAGCCTAGAGCCGCCCCTGAAATGGGGACTCCTGTTCGGTTTTCACACAGATATTTCACCTGATAAAAGCAAGAGAAATGTACAGGTGAAAACGGACCAGGTAGGAGGGATAAATATTCTGAAACCTGTGGTAATTCCACATTTACTAGAAACGGACCTCAATGACACATTCATTATGCCTGCATCCCAGAAGGGGCTCAGTACCTATGACCACAGGGAACAAAGGTGTAGAACTTAAAGGAAGTTCATAATGTGGGCCTTGGGGTGAAATCATGCACGACCATAAAAGGTGGTAATCAAACCATCAAAGAAACGAATAAAGAAAATAAACCCTTAGCATGTCAACTGTGCTGGTTATTGAGTTCTTATTGTGAGTGTAACCCTGTTTTCCACTTCCATTTAACTGGAAGTAGAAATAACAGTGTCTCTCGACTCTGCAGAGACAATGCACACCCTCCATGCGAATGTGTATCTGTCAGAATCATAACTACTATACAGAAAGCAGAACAGGAATGTGAATTAAATGTTCTTTCAAAGGACATAATTTTTCCAGCCGGAGCTCCACTACTTGCCATATAAGGGAATCATTCACCAAACCAGCCTGCAATAAAAATCCTGCTTTGGATGGTCACTTTCAAAAGAATGGTGTCTAATTTAGGGATGGCTCTTATTGCTGTGGAATTATAGCACGTTTTTAAGTATGTGGCAAACAAGCAGTCCTAAAATAGGAAGCATCGTCAACATTGTATCCCATGTAGCAACTTATCACCTTTAGCATTAAGCCTAAATAATCTGTTTGGACAGGGCTGTCGGAGTGCTTCATTTCCAGATCCTACTTTTCATTTAATGGGATCAGGAGTAGACATGTGTTTCTCTGCGGATCAACATTCCATTCCATCTCAACACAAACTCCTGCTTGTATTCAGAGGTATACGCTGGTCCTATTTTAAAGTTTGTTATAAAGACAACGACGAGTGAAAAGGGGTTGTATTATTTTTTATCAAAGGAAGAAAGGAGACAACCTCAGTTTTTAAAGGTGACCTTATCGTAATAATGTATTGTGTTGCATCAATAAAACATTCGTTTATTAAGCATTGTGCTGGCCATCACGTTCTTCACGTTTCTACAAATTGCTGCAAATGGAATGTAAGGACAGATGCTAGTTAGATACAGCAGTGGAGAGGAAAGCTGGAATCCAGTGTGAAGGAAGTGGGATTCATTACAGGCAGGACAAGTATTCACATCTACCCTGGCTCCTGCAGCAGCCATTTTAGAGTTAGGCACTGCTCTGTATTGCACATGGCCTGTTTCCATCATGACACATGGAAACCAGGGACATCTTAAGGATTTTGGGGGCCATGGGCCAAACGTATTTTAAGGGCACCTGTTTGGGAAAGCACACTCATACAAATGTGTTTCCATCTAATATTCAGACATAGTGACATGTTTTCAATCTTGAACCACAGCAGCAGCTCACTAATATTACTGCAAATAATCTCTGACACTCTCCCAGTTCTCATATGTGAGGTCCTGTTTTGATCACAAAAAAACTTGTTTATGGATGTTGCATGAAAAATAAACACAATCTCTGTAAAATGTCTGTTAGAGACTCCCACACATCACCCACATTAAAAATAAATTCAAGGAAAACAGTATTTAAAACTATCTGTTTAAGAATGATGCAAGGTCATCAAGGCAAGACTTGGCAGAACAGATCAGGCTCTATCAGGGCCCCCTTGAAAGGCTGAGGCCCTGGGCCAGAGCCCACTTTGCCCATGCCTTAAAACGTCTCTGAGTCGGAAAGAACAGAACTGCAGAACAACAACAGCTCCTCCTCACAGCATCTTAGGTGATGAGGGTCCAGTCCATACCAATTCTGTAAATTCAGTTCCAGGAAGAATTGGGTGATTATCTGTACAGAGAGGAACGAAAGACTTTACTGAGACCCTTTTTAATGGTGATCACTCTTCAATGTTTCCCATGCTGAAATGAAATGCACTGATAGATAACCAGTACCTTACACAGGGGGATCTAGACATGAGTATAACTGTCTTTTGGCACACCGAAGCTCTTCATAATGTTTTTTGGTCACACCCAGAGCTTTGTCTGAGTCTATCTCCAACCAGACCAAAACAGCCATTGGTGAAGCTAATAAGCCTGGCTTACTTTGGCAACACATATATACATAGTAATGCACTGATATGAACAGACTCTAGGGCAGATTTAAAACCCCCTTGACCCACTTTTGCGTCACTTTTATCATGGGAAAAATTACGCAAAAGTGGTGCAAGGGGCTTGCAAATCAGCCCCTTTGTGTTTGCCTTTGTGCCCTATTCATTCCATAAACTCAAGATGATGCATGGCACAAACGCAGCAAGCTTAGAATATTGATCTTGGAAAGCAGATTCATCAAGGAATAGTTGCAAAATATAGCTGCATGATCTCACTCAGTATAGAGAGAAAATTTGGTAGCAAGATGTCTCTTAGATGTGAAAGATGTCTACCAAAATGACATGGAATTTGGTTTACCGCACACTGAGGTTTGGGATCACAACTCAGATTTACATGCAACATCACATGTAGGAAGGCATAAACACCTTGTTGCAGAATTGTGGCATCACAAGTGGGAGCAAAATCACATTTAGGTGTAAAATGACATTAAGGTAATTGCAACATTAGCTTAGCTGAAGCGCAGAAACTGTTTTAGGAGGAAACAAATCACTCAAAGAAGCATCCACATTTAGGTGCAAAGTGACTTTTCAAATCACATTTAATTGCAAAATCACCCATGAAGCTAAGTCAACAGGAGAGTGATACACGATTTAAGTGCAACATTACTCAGTACAGAGAGAAAATGTGGTAGTAATATGTTGCAATAGGTGTTAATAGCCTGTAGCAATATATCACAATTGGGTGACGGGACATGAAGGTGCAAGATCACCTTCAGCACAGTATCAGAATGAGTGTGGAAAGTTTTAAGAAGCCCAAAATCGGTTTTAAATGCATAGCCACACTGGGTGCAAAACAAACGCCATGCGAAATCAAATGTAGGTTCAAATGACATCAGAGTGCCAGTTCACCATGGGTATAACACCAGCAGGAACATGGAAACACTTTAGTTGCAAAATCGACATTGGTGGAGTATCAATAAGATTATGGAAGCACTTTTAGGAGCACAAATATGCCTCTGTGCCAGTGCATAGATGATTTGCTTCACTGTCTATGCACTGAAATGGGAATTACTCTTTAGACAGGTGAATTAATTAACACAACTATTAGCCACTAACAATCAATTAACACAACTAATAGCCACTAACTAACAATGAGACTAAATACTCCTCTAATTGGGGTTGACACCGAGCCCATCTTGATGTCGCTTCATGGTGTTGATGACATGAGCTCCTGCAGATATCTGAACCTGTCTGGGGACAGACCTAAAAAGGTTTTGTCAAGTCAAGTCAAATAGTGCTTTATTCGAGTAATTACTCATAAAAGCAGAAATACACACAAAATATTAAAATTGAATTAAATTTACAGTCAATCACAATGACACAGCACTATTGAGCCAATAAAATACACTCAATTAAAACATTTCATTTCAATACTTATCAAATGATTAAAAAGAGATTAATACATTTGTTAAAATTTTTCAAAGATATAAGACGGTGATCTAAAAAACAATATTTAAAAAATTCAAGAAATCAGATATTACAGACAGAGAATAGTTATCTAACTAGCAGTCTCTGGCTGAATACAAAAACATTAAATGGTTAAAAAAGCAGTATTACCAAATTCATGGGGACAGATTTTTCAGACAGAGAATAGTTAATTAACTAGCAGTCTCCGTCTGATCGCCCACGCCCAACCAACATATTTTGCTGTGGCTATCAAAATCCAGGTAAGGGAGCTTGAACATATGATGCGCATGGCTACAAAGCTACAAGTGGTCCCAAGGTTCCTGCACATAGGTGCTAACCAGACACGCCTTGGAGCACAGTAGTCTTTACAGGAAAACAAGAAGTGACCCAGTGTTTCCTTCCCCGTTCCACAGGCTGGGCAAATATCCGTTCCCCCTGCGCCCCATTTAACAGTCAATGCTCTAATAGGGAGTGCTCCAGCTCTTAGTTGAAATAGGAGCTTCCTATCACCCGGCCTTGAGACAACATCCCAATAAGCCTCCAAAGCAGGATACAGTTTGGCCTCGAGGAAACGCATAGACATAGACCCGATGCTAGATCTGCTCAAACTCTTGTTAGCAACATTTTCCCAGAATATGTTTTTTAGGGCAGACTCTGTGGGGAATAATGCACCAGCAGGGTCCAGCCATAAAGAACTCAACCCAAGCTCGAACAGTATTGCTTTCAATGAATTAAGCCAGCTAATTTTATGGAAGCCATCAGCCTTGATGACATCCATAAAACCTTCGGCATAATGTGAGAGCTCTGGAGTAGTCCATAGTCTTCGCCAGTACAGCTGGCCAGATCACTAATTTGTTTCCTACCGAGGTCATATCGTAAAGGCAACAACGGAGTGCTTTTAGGTGTACCAGTAAGTACCCGTAGAAATGTATTTTCTGAGGCTTGCAGGGAATTCTGATTTTCAAAGCCCCACATCTCTGCACCATAAAGTGCGGACCCAATTGCCTTAGCTTCGTAAACTAGCAAAGCTGGCTTAACTGGTTTAGTCAGGGACTTCCTATGTTCAGAGTTGAAAGCACCCGCTAGTTGCTTGTGTCGCGATACAGCAGTGTTTAAGTGCTGGCTCCACCTGTTGTTGTCAGCAATTTGAATACCCAAGTATGTAAATGAGTTAACTAACTCTAGTGGCCGACCACTCATTACAATTTTGGACTTAAAGCTGCGATGCGGCTTAAAAATCATGAGTTTAGCTTTAGTAGCGTTCACCTCAAGTCCGTGTTCCCCACAAAAGTGCTCAAATATCGACAGAGCACGCTGCAAACCACTGGGGGTTTTAGATAGAACAAGCGTGTCATCCGCAAACATTAGTATTGGAATTTTTAGACCTGCAAGAGAAGGAGCGTCAACTGACGCAGATACCATACGGGGGACAACACCGTTTATAAACAAAGTGAACAAGGTTGGAGCCATTGAACACCCTTGTCTAACTCCTCGCTCAACGGGAAAGTCAGCTGTGACCATCCCATGGCCGCTCCACTGGATTTTTGCAAAATTGAGCTCGTGGAGGCGTATTATCAGGGTTAGTAATTCCTCTGGGACCCCCAAACTCTGTAAAACTTGCCACAATTTGGCCCGCGGCACCAGGTCGAAGGCAGCCCGCAGATCGACGAAAGCCGCATACAGGCTGCCTCCTCCCAGCACCACGGTCTTCCACTGTAGCAATTGGAAGCGAAACACTTGGTCCACCGTGCTTGTTGCCCTTCGAAATCCCGCTTGGAAGGGTGATAGGATGTTGTTATCCTCTGCCCATTCAAGGAGACTATTTACAACCACACGACCGACTATTCTTTGTACAGTGTCAATGAGGCTGATAGGCCTATAATTACATGGCTGAGCACGGTCACCCTTTTTGAACACAGGGATGATCACTGCTCCTCTCCATGAAGCAGGGACCTCAGCTCCCTTGGCAATAAAGTTAATAAGCAAATGGATGTATTTGCACCAACGATCTTTATCTTTTAAAAAGATATCAGCGGGGACACCGTCTAAGCCGGGAGCACGCCCTCTATTTACTGCGGTAATAGCAGACATAATCTCTTTGTAGGTAAAAAGATTACCTTGAGAAAAGGTCATAATAAAACTATCCTCACCTATAGCCTGAGTGTTAAGAGTGTATTTTGAACTAAAAAATGCTACCCAGGCCTCTTGAGATACGTTATTATTTGGAGATTCTTCAACTCTCTCACTGCCCCACTTGACAATATTCCAGAACACTCTGGAATCCTTCCTGTCGCTAGCCTTTTTCAGTTTGCACCAATGTTGCTCGTCCCATTCTCTCTTGGCTTTTGCTATGCATGCTTTGTAAGCCTTTCTGGCAAGACAAATGGACTCGGGCTCTCTCCTCTTAATGGCATGACCAAGGGCAAATCGTGCCTCCCTGCATTCAGTGTTATACCATCTTGCACCTTTACGGACCATTGCCCCATTTCGCTTAACAGGTTTTAAAAAGTGCGCCTTGATCTTGGCGAAGAGGGTGTCACGTATATTGACCACATCCCCCAAGCCAGAAGAAGAGTCACTAATCAATTCCATTGCTGAAATGGCTTGATCAGTTTCATAATTAATAGTGTCAATGGCCTGTTGATTGTTGGCTACAGTATCCCATCTGAGCCTGCGCATATTATTCTCTGGGATAATCAGAGGTGGTACAAGAGCATTCGTACAGTTAGAGTTTGTCTCCGCAGCCCACCATTTATGTGACACGCATAGGGGGTTGTGGTCGCTTTCTGGTCTCTCAACAACCTCCATATCACAGAGAGTTGGCCACAACGTCAAGCTACAGATTACATAGTCGATTCTACTTTTATGTCTCCCGTTGTCAAAAGTCATAGAGCCATTTTTGTCCCGTAATGTTCTTCTGCTCAAAGCTCTCAGACCTTTTTCGAGACACATTGCATTGAGGCCTATTATGTCCTCTGTCCAGCGAGTAACTGGCTTCAGTTGTAACTCAGGGATACCCCAGTGAAAATCCTCTTCAGCTCCGGTAGAGGCCTCTCCCGAAACCAAAGGCTCAAACATCCGATTAAGGTCACCTGCTATAACAGTGTTGTTATCATTTGAATGTGCATCAAGGAAGTTATCCAAGGCTGTTAATACTTCGGAACAACCACCCTTAGCACTCCTGGCATATATGTTATAGATATCAAGTGACACTAGAGTATCAGTAGTTATCCTGATCAACTGAATATCATTATAACTAGTCACTATACTTTTGATTGTGAATTTTAGGGTCTGTCGGATCCAAATGGTGAGCCCCCCCCATTGGTCTACCTTTTGGGCCCTTTACCGCTGGCACAGAGAAGTTCAGGTATCCTAACACAAAGACAGGTTCACATGCCCAAGTCTCCTGAAATATGCATACATCGAATAGGGTAACAAAGCCAAGCCACTCCCCACAATCTAGTTTAGAGGACAGCCCCACCAAATTCCAGGAGATTAGGTTAGCTACCCCAGTCACGCAACCAGCTAGCGCTTCAGATGTAAAGTTCTGGATACTAGTCTCGCCTGCTACTATCGCTACTGAGTTATTTATCATCCCGTTACTGTGGCAATTAACATTCTGGGCAGGCAAGCTAAGTAAGCTCTGATCAGTAATAACTGAAGGTACTACACTTTTGCCCTCATGGAGTCAGTCACAATCATTTAGATTAGAAAGAGCTGAGAACATATTTTCCAAATGTAATCCCCACTCTGTGGGCTGTGCTACCCTCCTCCCCTTCGTTGGATAGTACCTCTGGATCTGAGAAATGTAAAACAACACAGTCACCCCTGAATCTTTTTACACTGTTTCCTATCCACTCCACCCTCCTGGCCTTGACTAGTTCTTCTGCCAACTGTTGCTTACCCCAGGGAGTTATCACCATATTATTTGTCAGCCAGTTTAAGGCTTTAGACAACAAGGAGAAGTAGTTTCTTCCTGCCCTGGAGCCAATATAGGGACATTAGCAAGGACTAGGACTAAAGGAGAAGCCTCGACTATCAGCTCAACCGAGCCATTCACAGGTTCCGGAACAGAAGATACAACAGGAGGGGCAGCTTTCTCTTGCACACCATCCGATGAGGATACCAGGGGAGCCACTGGGTGATCAAATAAAGGGAAGACCCCACCACCCACCTGCATGGAGGGGCCCTTCTTTAGCTGAACCCTGTTAGCAACCTCGTCAGGCAGTTTACCTACTTCAGCTAAGGTGTTATTCAGTAAGTCCCCTAAGCGATTAACCTCTTTAGTGAGCATCTCTATTCTGCCTACCAACGGCTTTACAATTCCCTGTATCTTGGTGTCTATCATGTCCAACAGATTCTTACATTGTTCATTAGTTAGAGACATACAAACATCATCAATTGATCCATCGACCTCCGCCAAGGTCTTACTAGGAGGGGAAGCAGGCTTTTTCCGGCTTGATCTTAGCCCTCCACGCTTGGGCTGGCCCTTTCTGGCACCTCTAGTGGTGTGTGGCGCAGGCACTGGAGTGGGGGCCTTTTCCTCAGATAAATGTTGTTCAACCTCCTCCTCATTATCACTGTCTAACGCCTCACAGTCTAACTGAATCGTTGTGACATTATCAGCATGATCAGGTATAACAACTACACTGCTACTGGTGTTGTCTGACTCAGGAAATTGAGGCAAGTCTGGTACCGGCAAAGTCGGTGTAATTGATGTAGATGATACACCCACCCCAAGTGAAGATCTCCTTTCACTATTGATTTTTGCAACTACCTGGACTAGATAGTTGTCCATAGTGTTTTTAACAGGGGATATCTTTTTGGAAGACATAGCACACCATAAACCAGTGAACAAAACCCTCCCAAAGCCTTTTATGGGTACGTCTGCAAGCAAGATCACAAACCCTCAGTATAACTCATCCACGTTGGTCAGGAATAGTATGAATATGGCCTGAACAACCTCCGGCAAATACAATGTCTCACCTCGAGAGTTCGGGCAAAGTAACTGGCCCAGCCCAGTCTCTGCCTGTCTCGGACTGTCTTAGACTGTCCGCCCTTAGTCCGGGCTTCGTCCGGCGCGTCCCGCGCGCGTCCCGCGCGCGTCCTCGCGGGACGAGGGACCTGCCGGTGCTTTAAGTGCCTCCTGGCGCGCTGGTTACAGGCGTCGTCGTCGCTGGCCCCTGAGGATGCTGGCGGATGTGGTTCGGCCGGCGGAGCCAAGCCCGGCCGGTCGGTAGCTGCGGTGAATTGGCGGAGCCAAGCCCGGCCGCTGAGCAGGAAGGACAGGAACCTCGATTGAAGCAGCGAGCGTGAAGAAAAGAGAGACAGGGGGCTCGGCCCCTGCCGGTGCTTTAAGCGCCTCCTGGCGCGCTGGTTACAGGCGTCGTCGTCGTTGGCCCCTGAGGATGCTGGGGGATGTGATCCGGCCGGCGGAGCCAAGCCCGGCCGGTCGGTAGCTGCGGTGAATTGGCGGAGCCAAGCCCGGCCGCTGAGCAGGAAGGACAGGAACCTCGATTGAAGCAGCGAGCGTGAAGAAAAGAGAGACAAAGTTTTGTCATTAGAGGCCGCATTACATACAACATTTTTAAAAGGTGCACCCAGGGCAAGCAATGAAAATGCACTTGTGCTACCCCTAGGACAGCCGTGAACTTGCGTTGCGCATTTGGTGAAAAAACGAGCGGCTGTAGGGCTGCTCTCAGGGAGCCTCTTTGCCTCTGCGCCGCGTCCGTAATATGGCGCAGGTGCAGAGGAATTCCCTCATTTGCATGGGGCACGCCCGCATGCAAATGACGGAATGCCCCACTGGTGCTATAGGTGCACCAGAGTGATCAGTATTACAGAAGTGGCTGCACAAGCGTCTGTGGCCTCTTCTGTAATACCAAAGTGCCTCGGCGGTGGGCCGAGCGGGAGCGAACGCCGTTGCACCCTGCAACACTTTCAGTAATACGGACCGGGTGCTTTCCTCCAATCACGACTATCAAAACGAGAATGAAGTGACATTAAAAAGCACCATTCCGTATTTATTGTCAGAGTTCTCGTCGGTTCTCTTTTCTAATGCTGGTAGCTAGCAATGGAGCAAAAGGTGGGCAGACCATTTAAAATGTGGCACCAACTCTTCAAAAACTCTGAAAATAGGATGAAATATGACAGATTTTTACAACTCACAATTAAACTAAAAGTGCAAATATCTTGTGTTGCCTGTGAATGGGCACACTATTCTAGGGCTAGTTCATAAAAAAATAGAAGCCACTTAAACACCCGAGGTCTTATGTAAATATCTTGACATGGTGTTAAACATACACTGACAGTATTTCTTTGTTTATCACCAGTGACACTGCACACTCCCCTTCTCGCCCCTCTAGACCCAACTGTAACTAAATGTTCCGCTGGTGTTAAGCACTTAACGCTGCCAGGGGAGAGACAGACTCCATTAGCAGCCCAGACACCCAGTCGGCGGGCCCCCTTGTGACTGCAGAGCTCCTGGAGGACTTTTCAAAGCACTTAAGGACCGGAAGCTGCAACCCATTGACAGGGCAGGGCATGATGATGCAAGATTCTTCCCGCCTGTGTCTTTTCTTACAAAAGTGCTACGCCAAAACACGGCAAACTAATAAAAACTAAAACCGTTTTTAAATAAAATGCAAATGCATGTTGTACATAACTTAAACTGGGATGGTTTAAGAGCAAGTTTACACCACAGCCAGAAGAGATAGCACATTTATAAATACATTGTTGGGACTCACAAACGAGCTTACAAATTTGTGAGTCACCTGCATTCAAGCCCCTTTTTTTGTAAACAAAATACAGCAGTGCTAGACATGGACTGCGTTAGAAAAAAATATAGAGAAAGGGAGCATGGAACAAGATGGACAAAACCTTGTAATCAGCCTGGGAAAAGTGACACCTGATAAATATCAGATGCAATTTACATTCACAGGAGCAAAGGGTATTTCAAAAGCTAAAGCGAGGTTAATTTGGTTTCCTTATTCATCACGTATTCATGGGACTGGCTGCCTTCCTCTTTCTGGGCTGATTGTGTCTGGCAATATATCATCTCGCAATACCTTTCCAACAATTTGGAGGGACAAAATACCATAAGTGCACAGAGGGAGGTAAGGATTCACTATTCTTAACTCCACAACTGTGTGCCTTGAGAAAAAAAAAATATATATATATGTATATACATGCTCAAATGCTCACAGCTTGACTCGTAACCAGGGGTGTTTCCCGAAACGCGTCGAGTATTACTTTGTTGCCTTGAAGTCCGTCAAATAAAACTTATTTGATGCAGTTTGGAGTTCGTGCTTTTCATACTTACCTTGTGAAACAATACAAGGATTGGAGTGTGGATGTGATTTGATAAACGGATTCACCATCCAGCACGAACCGCTGTCGACTTGTGGAGGAGTCATGGCGTTGGTCGGCGTTCGCCGAACTTCACGATTTATGTATATACATATATATCTATACTACTATTATAAAGAGAGAACACAAACCTTTGAGCCAGGTAAACTCGGGAACCACAGCGCCAATCCACACACCCGATACATCGTTGAAATTGCCAGGGTGTGCAGATGGACATAGGCCATAAAAAATAAAAATTAAACCTAATTTAAAAATGTAACTAAAAAAAAAAGTAGTCCCCTGAAAGTAGCGCCGGCCGCGACGTTGCGCTGGCCGCGACGTGCGTGATGACGAGGAGGAGCGGCGGACATGGAGCGGCAGTGAAGTGAGGAGCGCGGGGAGGAGCGGCGGCTCAGGTAAGGCAAAGGCGAGGCGGGGCGGGTGGGGCGGGAGGGGGTCGGGGCGGGAGGGTGTCGGGACGGGAGGAGGGCGGGGGGTTGGCACTGCTTCCATCTACTCCGTGTCCGTTCCTAAATACAAGAAAAAACCAGCATTAGCGGCGGCTCAGGTAAGACAAAGGCGAGGCGGGGCGGGAGGGAGTCGGGACGGGAGGGGGGCGGGCGGTTGGTCCTGCTTCCATCTGGTCCATGGAGCTAATGTCTTGGCGGCTCAGGAAAGGCAAAGGCGAAGCGGGGCGGGAGGGGGTCGGGGCAATGTCGGGGCGGACGAGGCCGGGGAGGGCGGGTGCCTGGGTGGGCGGTTGGCCCTGAAGCCTCATTGCCCCCGGACAACGTCGGGGCGGGCTGCTAGTATATATATATATCCATACTAATGTAATAAAGAGAGAGCCCAAACCTTTGAGGTGGGTAATCTCAGGAACCACAGCACCAATCACGACACCCAATACAGCGTTGGAAAGGGCAGTTGCAGCAGAAGGACATAGGCTAAGCAGACGCCCACCATATATATTTAAAAGGTAAAAGAACCGTGCCAGCAAAGTAGTCCCTTGTGGGCGTGTCTGCGTTGTGCTCTGGGTGTGTGCTGGGGCGTGACAAACCCAGGGGGCGTGTGGTACGTTCCGTCCTTCATGCCATGTCTCATATCGTGTGCTAATCCCACCTGCTCCCTTTAAATACC
Source organism: Lissotriton vulgaris (assembly GCF_964263255.1). Lineage (NCBI taxonomy): Eukaryota > Metazoa > Chordata > Amphibia > Caudata > Salamandridae > Lissotriton > Lissotriton vulgaris. The sequence goes on from NC_141690.1 coordinate 122,575,678, forward strand.
CCTGCACCCCATAATCATAACCCACCCTTACTCCTTAAAATACCCCAACACCCTAAAACGCTAACCGATCCTAACCCTATAAATTTACCCTGTACCCCAAAACCCAAACCTATCCCTAAACCCTAAAAATACCCCTGTACCCCAAAACCCAAACCTAGCCCTGAACCCTATAAATACCCCATACCTCAAAACCCAAACCTACTCCTGAACCCTAAAAATACCCCTGTACCCCAAACCCAAACCTAGCCCTGAACCCTAAAAATACCACCCCTATACCCCAAAACCCAACCTAGCCCTGAACCCTAAAAATACCACTGTACCCCAAAACCCATACCTATCCCTAAACCCTAAAACTACCCCTGTACCCCATAACCCAAAACTATATCTGAAACCTTAAAATACCCAAACACCCCAAAATATGTACCTTAGTACCCCAAAACATATACCCCTATACCCATACTTACCTCATCCAAACATAAAAAAAACATGCTTTTACCATTCATGCATTTACAACGAATTTCGTTGTAAATGTATGCGTGGTAAAAGCATATGAAATGTAATGCCATGCGTTATAATGGCATTGCAGATTCATGGTACTTTCGTAATGAAAGTATGCGTGCGGAGTGCTGGTATGCGGAAAGAAAGTTATGGAATAATGGGTGTTTACCCTCTCCCGGTAAGTACATTGGTGGCACGGCGACCCACATCTCCAGCAACATACTCATATATTTTCCCCACCCATTTGAAAAATGCACAGGTCTCTCTCATTGATGGCCAGCACCGACATACACTTTTAGACGCACCTCCCGCCACAAGTTCTAGAATTGCGAACTTTAGAGCTGGGGAGCTACGTTCGAATCTGGGCATTAGCTCAACGTCCTGTGATTCCAGGCAAATCGCTTTGTCTCCCCTTGCCTACCACAAATGAATGTGTTCTTCTGTAATGTAAATTGTGCTCATGCCATGTTGTCGAGTTCGCGCTATATAATATTGCAAGGAAAAATAAAGTAGGGAAACTCGAGTTCACACACTACTGAACGCGCACTCTTCAGTGCATCAGCAGTGCACAGTGAATCGGAGCGTTTCACAGGCCTGTCACAGATAAGAAATGCTATCAAAACGAAATCCTACAAAACAATATACTACTGGCCGGCAGCAATTCATACCCGGACAACGTCGGGATGGGCTGCTAGTATATATTTATATTACCTACTGGCGGTCGCCAGTAGGTAGATATAGCTAGGACCTAGTAGAACCGAGGCACAAGAAAACAGAAAAAGAAATGCAAAAAACGCAAAAAGGGGGCAGGGTAGAAACACCCTTACCCCCTAGGCCTGCTCAGGGGGTCCCACAAGGACCCCCAAGGCCCAAAACATAAATTCTTTTTGTTGAAAAAATCACGGGATACGCGTAGGGTACGTGTACCCTGCCGATCCCAAAAACAAAATTAAGGCACCACTCTGCAAATGCCGCCCCCCTGGCGCGTTTGCAGAGGGGGAAATAATTCCCCTTGAATACTGGGGGTCCCTGGGGGCCATGTAGCCCACCAGGAACCTCCAGTATGCACCAGGGGGCTGCCTTGAAGAGATGTGTAAAGAGGCCACGCCCCTTTTTACACCTCGCTGCAACGCAGCCCCCTGGCACATACTGGAGGTTCCTGGTGGGTTAGTTGGCCCCCAGGGTCCCCCAGTATTCAAGGGGAAATACTTCCCCCTCTGCAAACGCGCCAGGGGGCGCGTTTGCAGAGTGGTGAAGTTAGGGGGCAGGGCTTGAGGTGACAGATTGCACCACTCTGCAAACGTTCCCCCTGGCGCGTTTGCAGAGGCAGAACTAATTCCCCTTGAATACTGGGGGTCCCTGGGGGCCAACTAGCCCACCAGGAACCACCAGTATGTGCCAGAGGGCTGCATTGCAGAGACGTGTAAAGAGGCCACGCTCCTTTTTACACCTCTCTGCAACGCAGCCCCCTGGTGCATACTGGAGGTTCCTGGTGGGCTAGTTGGCCCCTAGGGACCCCCAGTATTCAATGGGAATTACTTCCCCCTCTGCAAATGCACCAGGGGGCGGGTTTACAGAGTAGTGAAGGTAGGGGGCGGGGCTTGAGGTGAAGGATTGCACCACTCTGCAAATGCGCGCCCTGGCGCGTTTGCAGAAGGGGAACTAATTCCCCTTGAATACTGGGGGTCCCTGGGGGCCAACTAGCCCACCAGGAACGTCCAGTATGTGCCAGTGGGCTGCGTTGCAGATTCGTGTAAAGAGGCCACACCCCTTTTCACACCCATCCCTGGGGCATACTGGAGGCTCCTGGTGGGCTGGTTGGCCCCCAGGGACCCCCAGTATTCAAGGGGACTTAATGTCCCAACTTAGAAAGCAACACGGGCGCGTTTGCACAGTGGTGAAGGTATGGGGTGGAGCTTGACGTGATGTGTGTGCAAACACGCCCTGTGGCACGTTTTAAGTTGGGGAATTATTTCCCCTTCAATCCAGAGATCCCCTAGGGGCCAACTAGCTCACCAGGTACCTCCAGTAAGCGCCACGGAGCTGCGTTGCAGAGTGTTGTAAAAAGGGGCGTGGCCTCTGATCACCTCTCTGCAACGCAGCTCCCTGGCACATACCGGAGGTACCTGATGGGCTAGTTGGCCCACAGGGGACCTCAGGAATGAAGAGGAATTCATTCCCCAACTTAAAACGCGCCACAGGGCGTGTTTGCACACATGTCACCTCAGGCACCGCCCCCTTCCTTCAGCATTTTGCAAATATTCCTCTAAAATCAGCCGAACTACGAATTCCGATTTACTCACCTATTATCAGGAGTGACCTCAGTGCTGCAAATTTAAGCCCAGTACTGGTCCTGAAAAGTAATTTTAATCGTACTTACCAGTTACTTGAATTTCCTTCCATAGGAATCCATTGTATGGTTTTCACCAGAAAAGTTTCTAAGTGTTGATTTTTGAAATGTACAAATATTCCTTTAAAATCAGATGAACAACAAATTCCGATTTATTCACCTTTTATCAGGAGTGACCTCAGTGCTGCTTCTTTTAGCCCAACACCGACCCTGAAAAGTAATTCTAACCGTACTTACCAGTAACTTGTATTTGCTTCCATAGGAATCCATTGTCTGGTTTTCACCAGAAAAGTTTCTAAGTGTCTATTTTCACAAACTAAAAATATTCCTAAAAAATTACCTGTATGACTTAAACGCATTCTTTCAACTGTTTACAGGCGATGCACCAGTGCTGGATCCAGGATCCACCCCTGAGTAAGAAAAGTAATGATAACACTACTTACCTGCTAAGTGAATTTCCTTCCATAGGGTAACATAGAGTGGTTTTACTTGGAAATTCTTCTTAGTGTGGTGTTTTGGAACTTTAAAAAATTCCTCTAAAATCAGCCGATCTATAAATTCCTATTTACTCACCTGTTATCAGGAGAGACCTCAGTGCTGCATCTTTCAGCCCACTACTGATCCTGAAAAGTAATTCTAACCATACTTACAGTAACTTGAATTTCCTTCAATAGGAATCCATTGTCTGGTTTCACTTGGAAATTCTTTTAAGTGTGGAGTTTAGGAACTTTAAAAAATTCCTCTAAAATCCGCCGAACTACGAATTCTGATTTACTCACCCGTTATCAGGAGAGACTTCAGTGCTGCATCTTTCAGCCCACTACTGATCCTGAAAAGTAATTCTAACCATACTTACAGTAACTTGAGTTTCCTTCCATAGGCTAACATTGACTGGTTTCACTTGGAAATTCTTTTAAGTGTGGAGTTTTGGAACTTTAAAAAATTCCTCTAAAATCAACCTAAATACGAATTCCGATTTATCAGGAGAGACCTCAGTGCTGCATCTTTCTACCCACTACTGATCTTGAAAAGTAATTCTAACCATACTTAGGGTAACTTGAATTTCTTTCCATAGGATATCATTGCATGCTATATAAAATATATTTAAATTTAAAAAATATAAAATAAAAAAACAAATATTACAATTTCAATATTTTTAAAAACCTTTTTTTCAATTTATATTAAAAATATGTAATGCAATTTAAAAAATAAAATATCTAAAAATGAATAGTTTATAAAAAATGTAGTAAATCAGTATAAAAAAAAATTAGTACATTTAAAAATTGTCATTTATAAAACCTTCGAAATTCACTGAAATAACCATAGGTTTCAGGCCTGATATAGTTAGGAATTAGCATTAAAAAAAACTTTGAAATTCACTGAACAAACCATAGGTTTCAGGCCTGATATAGTTAGGAATTAGCATTTAAAAAACCTTTGAAATTCTCTGAACAAACCATAGGTTTCAGGCCTGATATAGTTAGGAATTATCATTTAAAAAACCTTTGAAATTCTCTGAAAAAACCATAGGTTTCAAGCCAGATATAGTTAGGAATTAGCATTTAAAAAACCTTAGAAATTCACTGAAAAAACTATAGGTTTTAGGGGTGTTATAGTTAGCTGGACATTTCACTTGGACAAAAGCATTGACATTCCTCCTATATCTCGCGCACCCGCAATCCACTGCTGATGATGTCACATATTACATCATTCATGACATGGTCAGTGACATCACTGATGACATCATCCAAGTGACAATCACATACATCTCTTCATACACTAGTAAAATCTTTCATCACTCACAATGTGTCTATATATACACATGTGTATGTGTCTATATATGTATGTATATATGTGTGTGCGTGTGTATATAAATATATATCTATACTACTATTATAAAGGAAGAACGTTGAACCTTTGAGGCAGGTAAACAAAGCAAAAATGAAAATCGTGAGCAAGGGGAAGCAAACGGAGCATTAAAAAGTGAGCCAAACGGTGCATTACAGGAGGAAAAAGTTACGTGTGCAGGTTACAAAAGCGTACAAAGTAAACATAGAGGTATAATACTGCAATATATGGAGGAAGGCTCCGGGGGACCCACGGACAATGTCAGGGTGGGCGGGGGCCCTGAAGCCTAATTGCTCCCGGACAACGTCGGGACGGGCTGCTAGTATATATATACCCGGGACGAGCAGGACTACGCCCTGGGGCAGATATACACCTTTGCGAGAAAGTACGACCAGTTACGCAAACAAAGAAAAGCGCTACCAGCCAAAGGGGCAACATCAGCACTACTCACAACCGCGCCGGCGATGGATTCTGCCTTATCAGGGTCGGATTTAAGTCTGGTCCCAAGCAGTGATGGCTCTGATGCAAATGCGCCAAAGCCAAGAGGGCGACCATCCAAGAAAAAACAATGGCAGAACAAAAAGCAATAAACGAGAACACCATAATCAACTTATCAACGGCACAGTTGGATGAGGCAGAAACACAACTACTCTCATTAGGCCTATCATTCTGCCCCGAGAGTAATTTCAACTATTGTAACACCAGGGTGGATGTCTTTAAATACATCAGAAAAATCAAGCTTAAAAAGTATTATGCCATAAAAAAGAACTCGAGTACCAAAAACAGTCAAGAAAAAGACAAAAGTACTAATCCCAGTGGCTTGGCAGCTAGAGACATCACCTTGATGAAGACAATGCACCAACTGCACATGGATATGGACGACACTATTGGTACACAAGATATGGCCGATTATGAAGAACTAGATGTGGCACAATCAGCAAGCATCCCTTTTAAACCTGCATCAACCTTTGTCCCCAACATGCCCAGGGATGCTATAGACGTTTACGCGGATAGACTGGTCACTGAACTAAAAAAACTCCAAATCAAGACTATGAGGCAGCGTAAACAGCAAGATCATAAAATGAGAGCTTATTACACCCTTATGGACAAGTTAAAAAAGGACATCAAGATTGTTGTAAATCAATCAGATAAGGGTGGTAATATAGTGCTCTGGGCTAAAGTGGACTACATCCAAGAAGCATATCGCCAGCTCAATGACCTTACCTGTTATAGTAAGATCGACTTTAGAGCAGCTAAAGTCATAGAGGAATCATATGCCAAGAAATTACATCAATGGAAAAGGGATGGACTGATATCGAGGGACGAACTGAAATTTTTGCACAAATCACACCCTGTGTTACCTAATATATATTTCGTCCCGAAAGTCCACAAACAGACTACGCCAGTACCAGGAAGGCCGATCGTATCTGCCATCAATAGTGTTTTCGAAAACACGTCAAAATATATTGACTTTTATCTGCAAGACTTCGTTCTCAAGTTACCAGCATATCTTAAGGACACCACTGATTTTCTATACAAACTCAATCGATGTACTTGGTCTGCTAGTTACCTCCTCATCACCATAGACGTTGCCTCACTTTATACAAGTATTGACCATATGGACGGCATCAGAGCGGTAAAATACTATCTTGATCAAAGACCTATTGAACTCCATCGCCATAATATGATGCTGTTATCCATGATAGAGACATGTTTAAATAATAATGTCTTTGTATTTAATAACGAGGTATTTAAACAACTAAGAGGGGTAGCGATGGGGGCGTGCTTTTCCCCTACCTACGCGGGGCTCCACGTGGGGTGGTGGGAGGAGCATGTCCTCAGAGTTGCCCATGAAGCATGGTGGAATAACAATATCATTAAGTACTGGAGGTACATTGATGAAATTTTCATCATATGGCATGGCAGCGTCCTAGAAGCTGAGACATTTGTTGAGGACATCAACAAAAACCAAATGAATCTTAAATTCTCAGCAGAAATTAGGAAGGATGTAGCTACATTTTTAGATGTGCATATAAAAATCAATGATGGCAAAATTATAACTAGCCTGTATAGAAAATCAACCTCAGGGAACACCATCCTGCATGCCCACAGCTTCCATCCCAAGCACACCATAGCTGCCATCCCATATGGGGAGTTTCTAAGAATCCACAGATCGTGTAGTACAACAGAGGAAAGAGATCATCACCAAGAGGAGTGTAGACATCGGCTTCTAGCAAGGGGTTATGACAATAGGAAATTACTTTCCAGTATGATTAAAGCCAACAGAATGGACCGTCAAGTACTCCTTGATCCCCTCAGATCTAGCATCAATGTCTCCTCTAATGAGGCACACAACACCAATACTATTCGTCTGATAACTGGCTATAGTCGTCAAGCTAAGGAAATAACAAGATTGATAAAACGCGAATGGCCAATCATCTTAACTGACAATGTCCTTAGAGACATTATGCCCCAGTCCCCCACCATCACCTTTAGAAGAGCATATTCCATGCGCAATGACTTGGTCAGGAATAGTCCAGAAACACCTTCAGAAAATTGGCTGTCTCCTTGCAAGGGATTTTTCCGCTGTATCAGTTGTCGGGCTTGTAAATTCGGTGTAAACACCAGATCTTGCCCGACACCATTTGATACTCAACCAATCATGCTAAAATCCCATTATACATGCCGCACGGAATTGGCGGTCTATGTACTACAATGCAGTTGTGATCTCATGTACGTGGGAAGCACAAAGGGGGCAGTATACCTACGTATTCTCCAACACCTACGGGCCATAGTCAATGCGGACCCCACGTACCCAGTTGCCCGGCATTTTCAACAAGTTCACAAACAGAATTTAAATCATCTGAAATATTTTGTGATCGATGCCATCATCCCGAGTAAAAAAGGTGGTGACAATGAGAAACGCTTACGCCAATTAGAATCCAGGTACATTGTCATGCTTAACAGTAAACACCCGGGGGGATTGAACACAGGGGAGGACCTTCGCAATTTCCTGTAGACACAGCCATGTTCAAACGTCTCACACATGCATCAGTATGAATCTTGCCTTTAATTTATGGGACAAATGCACTTTGTATTTTGTTACCCAATTGCACAGTCTGATTGTAGTCATTGTATATAAATTTCAGGGTGACCTCGTTTTGCTAAATCATTAATGTCCTGCCTAACCACACTTTCAGAGAGTCATGAGATGAAACCTTTTGGGCACTTAGAGTTCTCCACATGGATTAATTACTCATATTTTAATATTATAGCACTTAATCAGCACATACTACACACCTCTAAGGCTCTCATGTTATTTTAGATGAGATGTTCCTTTTTTAGCCTTCACTCAAGCTTGGAGTGTCTGACAAGGATATATACTACCATCATTACTACGGTCAGTTCATGTTGGGTTTAATCATGAATAACATATGATTGTTTAGAAACCGTAGGGTACGTAGGAGGAAGGTCTAGATCTTCATGACCACACTACCATTGCTATGCCCTATTCCATTATGATCAGGTTCGAGTTTACACTAACGTTCATAACGAGGTACCTGATGGTACAGTACACTGGAGGAACCAGCTCGAGTACCGATCACAAGATAATATGGAGTGCAGCCAATCTCTCCATGGTCACTATAATGTGCATAAAAATGTTTTTTCATGTGTTATCGTATTTGTACAGATAATGCCCAACATTCTCCGTGTGTTCACATAATTACATTATGTTTCAACACGTACTGCATTGTGATCTATGGTGACAGATCATTATTTTCTGCCATTATGCTTTATTGTGCCCTGCATTAATGCATGTATTAAGTTTACCTTGTATATATCATAAGTATTTGCACAGATAATATGTATATATGGGCGCATCAATGCGAATAACATTAGCATTTAGAACATGGGTGAATGCCTTTTGTCATTTAAAAATGTGGCATTATGAATCGATTTGATTTGATTAAATCTTATGCAGTAATCTTGTCATAGAACCTATTAGTTGATGGACATGGTATACAATTGTTATCCACCTTTGACCATTACAATATGGCGCCCACGAATTGGGTTCGGTATGAGACTTATCATGTTAGTCCACCGTTTATGTCTAGTAATTGGAAAGGCGCGAAATTCAAATGTTTACCAAACCTGTATATACGAGACCTCCGCATTATCCGCTCATCAGTGAGCAAGGACGCAAGTCCGAAACGCGTCTGATGACTGGCACCACCACCTCCATTTTATGGAATAAATAATTTCTCACATTGAAGACTGGCTTGCGGTGATCATTACTTGGTGTCTGTGTACCTGTACGCTGGCTGCCGGCTGCTGCCGGCGACTCGTTGGAGTTTCATAAATATATATATATATATGTAATCACATATACGAGGAGTTAGGTGTAGAAAATGTATAGAAACTAACCTTTCAACATTTTGCCTCTTGATGTTGTAACAATATTCTCTCCAGTCTGAATTCCGGATCCAATATTCTCATTTTACACCTCAGCTTTTTACACTATTGATTTTACTGCATATTTTCATCATAATTAGAGAAAAAGTTAGAGGACTACTATGATTTTGAAGCACATATATGTGCCTTCTTTTGTTTCTAAATAGCTGTAGATAAAAATGGGTTTAATGTACACCCTCAACATCACACTCACCTCCCGCATCGGGGTGAAATATTTCTCACAGGTAGTTCTGAGGTTGTAATACTCAGTGGAGGCTCCTCCGTCAAGGTGGAGGAGCATTTCCCCACTGCTTTGAAGCAGTGAAAGAAAAAATAAAATGCTGACCACGTAATGTTATCATTTTATTTAGTCCTGCTGCAGCAGGTTTGCGTGATGGGCTGGGCTGCTCTGCTCACGAGCAGGGCAGGGAAGGAGTGGTAGCGCCTCCTAAGTGTGCAATGACTGTTTCGCGGGCCCTCTTGGGCCGGCCAAACAGTCATGCTCCCTTCGCATGTTCTCTATGCAGGCTGCATTACAGCCTGCATGGAGAACATGCCCAGGCCCCCAGTCCCTGGCTGAGTGCCGAAACACAACACCTAGACCAATCACAATGCTGCATTGCAGCGTTGTGATTGGTCAGGGGAGCCTGCGTGCTTACTAATCACAACACTGCATTGCAGCGTTTTAATTGGTCACGGGAGCCTGGCTGCTTCCTGTTCCATTCCCTACGCGAGGAGAGATGACAGAGAGATGCTGCGGTAAGGTAAGTATTTTTTCTTTTTTTAATATCCCCTTAACCCCCTTCCCCCACCACCCCCAATCAGTGCCGGCTGTAACTAGTCATCCTTCTCATTACACAGCTGTTTCATCTTCTGCACACAATCGTATCCGTTCCAACTCAGTGTTTGTAAGATGTTTTATTAATGAAGTATGATAATACTAGATAACAGTAGAGGGAAATGTTGATACCTGTCTTTCTGTGTACAAACAGAAGTATTGGAATAACAATTACTTATATAACTGTGTATACTTAAATCCCAATTTAGTTTGTTGACTATGCTTGAATATCGGTTTAGAAAAATGTGTATAAATACATTTTTTTAAAATAGCTGCATTATTCCATGTTCACAAAATAACACCGTCGACTTGTTTTCTGTTTGGAAACTTATTTTCAACAAGTACCATTGACACAGTGTTTTTAGGGAACAACTTACTTGCTCATGGGGTATACACTACTCTTGAAGCAGTTAATCTATACCATCAGAATGTGTGTAGTAAGTCGTGTGCTTACTTTTCAGTGATTTATTGCCTTCAAAACTAAACTTATACAGAACTGTTAAGCAGAGAGGACTGATCAAGATAAACATAGCTAGGTCGTTTCAGATTTGTGAGTTAAGAGATTAGTAAAAGTTGTATTACACATGATTGAGGATATCTGTGGATTGATTTAGGTTGATTTAACCTTCTCCGAGTATACTTACTATATATTAATTATATGCTCTACAAATGTTTTAGCTTTGGGTTAGGGTGAATAATAATATTGTCCTAAGAAATAATTTGTTAAGAGGGCCCATCAATTACATTTGCTCTATGCTAAGTTTGAAAATGTTAAGTTTGAAAAGACTGTGGGCCTGTTACACAAAAGTCAATTACACTTTTGAGTAAGCTTAGTTTATTAACAAATTCCCAGTGTACACTTACTATAAAAGTGTCAGTTACATGTCCCCATCCCCAGAGTAAAGCAACTGGCTTACTTTTGTGTGGGTGTATGCCCTCCCTCCCTAAACCTCTCTTGGGGCCATATGTATCAAAAAAGAGTTTTGCGATTCTCAAATTGCGATTTTTAGCGAATCACATTTAGAGAATCGCAAAATGCAATGTCTGTAGGATTTGCTAAAAATTTTACATATTCCTTATTTGCGAATCACAAATTGAGATTTACGATTAAGGAGTACTTTATCATTTGTTCCTATGGGCTAGGAGTCCCATAGAAATGAATGCGAAAACATTCTCAATTTGTGATTACCAATTAGAGAATCGCAAATTGAGAATGTAATTTCAAGGTTGCAAGGGTGCCAAAAGGACAACCTGTTGCACCCATGAAATAAGTCCAGGGGCTCCACAAAGTTCTCTCACATTTATACAGATCGCAGTATCCTGTGACCAGAGAGAGAGGGTATGACCAGTTGGAAGGATCACATACATAAGTTTGACCCCACCGTTGATTACTCAGGAGACAATTCTGGTCTTTTTAATGTTGCGACAGAAACTAAGAGACAACCAAACATCTTTTGTGTTGAAAAAGGTGGTGCACATCAGACCAAAACGCGTCGAAGCCAGTGTTTTTAATTAAATTTGAGGGACTATTGTGCTGAGTATTTTTGATATCTGCCTGATTTTATGAATAGATCCCAACAAATTAGTAATTTGGATGTTTTCAATATGATTCACCTGATTTTGTCTCTTTGTTTGTAAGTTGTTTTTATAAAGATCACAGATTATGAATGTCATTTTCATGATCATGTTTTTAACCTTTTCTTATTAACAAATTTGTATATCTTTTTATAAATTTGAAAGGTCCTACTGTAGTGTGTTTATCGTCATAACTGTGGGGACCCTTGACTGTGATATCAGTGTGGAATAGATATTGAGCGGACTGTACGATAGGTGACTGTGAGTTAGATTGATCCAAGGGAATTTTTAATTTCACACTGGTTGTGTTGGCACCCTGTCTCTTGAACATTTGGGCCTCTTGCTCTATTTTTGAAACTGTTTAATTTTACCAGACATTGAGTTGGCAGGACAAGAGAGATATGTTCAAGCATGAAGTGGTTGATGGGGAGTTGTTAAATTGAAGTTTTGTTCTTCTCTTTTGTGTTGACCTTGGTTTGTAGGTAGGATACTGAGCAGGGAGCTAGGAATTGCAAAATGGTTGTTGCATTCCTGGAGTAAGGGTGGTTTTGTTATAATTTTAGTGATGAGGAGAATACAAGGTCGAGGATGTGGCCTTTTGAGTATGTTGGTTGGGTGATGTGCTGTAACATATTGAATGTTACAATAAGTTTGAGGAGAGTATAGCTTATGTTTTTGTTAGCTAGTGTTTCCTGTGAGGTTGAAGTCACCCAAAAGGGTGGTGTGGTGTATTGGATGGATTAGGTGGCGAGGAGATCCAAAATTCCTTCACTGAAGTTTTTGTTCTACCCAGGAGGCATGACGATGACATTTAAGGTGGAAGTATGATTTGCAGAGAGTGAGAGGTGGCATCTCAGCAGCTCCATGGGGTTCAGTGTCACTTGCTTGCCTAGGGTGCAGGATCAGGAAAATGCATGGATGACATTGAGGCTTCCTCCCTTATGTGCATGGTTGACACAATGAGTGCTGTATTCTGTGAGAAGAAGGATGTCTAGTATGTGGAAGGATGGGTGAGTGAACTTAATTTCTGTGATGAAAAGGGCATCAAGTTAGTGATAGTTGATGAGGTCTGCAATGCCTGGAGTACTGCAGATCGTGTGTTAATGAGCATGAGTTGGAATGCGTCTTCTGTAGTTGGTGGGTATGGGATATGTGTGAGGTTGGGTATCTGTGTTTTGAGGATGCTTTGAGAGTGTTTATGTCATCAAGGGTTTGAATTTATTGTGGAGACGTGAGTATGGGTGCTGGGTAAGGCACATCATTATATGTTACCTTGTAGGTTTCAGTGCAACAGGAGTACAGGCCCAAGGCTGTTTCTCACCCTCATAGGCACAGACAGACAATGCTCTTGTCTGTGTTTTCCCTTTGCTGGGGTCACCTGGGCAGTGGGAAGCCCTAGCGAGTTGACTAAGGTAGGAAGCAATCAAGAGCTGATGTCACTTCCTGTATAGATGGATGCTGAGAAATACAGTGATGTAACTTCTTGTGGAGATTCATGATGGGGCATGAAGCCAAGCTTGACTGGCCTCTTCTTGTTTTTAATTATGTTTTTGGCTGGAAACCAGTAATATTGCTTCCTGTGGAGATGGAGGACTGGGAGCCATTCCACTTGCCTGTAGTCTTCTTTTAATATACATTTACTGAAAGCAGCTTGAACATTTTTCTTGTTAATAACTTTGGCAAGTGTGACAAATCCCAATGCAATTTCCCACAAAATATATGTTATCAACCCAACATATATCTCGCAAAGTTTCCTTCAAATTGGTCAAGAGGACAATATATCCATCCCCCCTTCCTCCCTGACTCAGGGTACACAAAGGGCATCACCATCACTCATGGGTTTTGTAGGCTGGAGGTTCTGGACAGCTATTTTCTGCCCTGGTCCTCGTTTGTCCACTGTTTGTTAAAGGTGCAGCATAACCGGGATAGCTGACTGCTGTCTCAACCTCCAGATGGAATTAAGAGGATGAGAAGAGCAGTGTTTAGCTGTCCAGGTGTGTGCTAGTGTAGAAGAGGTAAAAAAAAACGTTTGTACCCAGTCCTGCCATCCTCACAGAGAAAAGTAAATAAAAGCAACACTGAAAAAATGTTTGTACCTAGGCCTGCATAACTGTGTAATAGAATAAGAAATGCTCCTTCTCTTCGAAAAGTAATGAGAATAACAATTTCCTTTTTATATAGCTATGTTTCCCTTTAGCTATAATGTGTATATGCAGGGTGTTCATTAGCCAAAGATTAAAATAGTGAATTTTGTGCAACAAAAATTTCTGGCCATAAACATAAGTCACTACGTAGTCTACATTTCTATACTACAAAATGATCAAAAGTGAAGAGCATGCCTACTTCCTCGTCTAAAGTCACATTTGAAGTGGTTGATTGAGATGCTGTTTGCAAATTTGCTAGAAGTTTAAGTAAAGCAGTTTCTCCTAGTAGTAGAACACAAACACAAAACATTGTACGAAGAGATATTTTAGATGGTCGGACAAACTGATCAGTGTTGGATTATTATCACGGAACTCAGTGGAGAACCCACCTGGACAGTAATGCTGAACATGAAAGAAACCACATTTCGAATTCAAGGCTTTACGGCTTGCTGGAGCATGGGAAGTAGTATTTATACTGTTCTGATTTTTAATAACATGCAGCCATCAGTGACTTTGTGTGTTGGGTGGCCAGGTTAAGGTTGAAGAGCCAGAACACCAGCAGGCAGATGCAACACATAACATTAGTTTGCATATAATGTGAACTTGAATTCAAGAACGGCATCTGATTTCAAGGTTTGCTTGGGTGAACTTGCTAACTGGATGAAGTTCAGCTGCCTGCAGCTGAATGTGGGAAACATGTAGGTGATGGTAGTTGGCAAGCAGCCCTCTATATGGTCACATTTGTGGCGGTCGGTGGAGTTGGGACCTACTCTGACCCCCAAGGTCAAGGTCAAGAATTTGGGAGTATGGTTCGATGACACCCTCTCTTATTCAGAGTAGATATCAGCAGTGGCAAAATCCTGCTTTGGTATTCTTAAAATGTTGCGAAAAATCCTGGACCTTCTCCCACTAGACACCAAAAGAACCATTGTACAGTCCCTTGTTACGTCCCATCTGGACTAATGTGACATCCCTTATCTAGGGGTGACTAAAAGAAATCTGAACATCTTGCAGAAGGGTCATAATGCTGCAGCTCGGTTAATCCTAAATATCCCTAGGCGAGCCTCGCTGGAGGTGGCCTTGAGGGAATTGCACTTGCTCCCTATACAGGCTAGAGTCACCTTTAAGGCCTTGTGTATTGGCCATAGGATTCTCAACGAGAAAGGGCCAAGATTTCTGTGCCCCCTTCTCACTGCATATAGACCTGCTCAGAACCTGAGGTCATTGGGCACGGCCAAGATAATTGTGTCTAAGGTGCAGAAGGTACGGGCAGGAGGCAGCTCCTTTGGCTTCCTTGCGGCTAAGGCCTGGAATTACCTATCTGTAGATTTAAGGACTTGCCCATCGGAGACTTTGTTCCGGAAAAGATGAAAATCCTGGCTCTTCCAGCACCCCCCGGGGGGCTGAAAGTAGGCCTCTTACTTCTTAGGGCCATAAGCTTGGGGGAGTGGGGTGGGTCCGGGCCAGCTGCTGTGGTTTTACTGGTGTTCTAGTGCGGGGACACTCCATTGGAGTAACCAGGCACTCTACAAGCTTAATAATAATATTAATAAGAAGAAGAACTGAAAGCAGTTAAGAAACATCCAGTTGTTACTCTAATTCCATCAATCCAGTAGAATAAGGTGTCTGAGAACGTAAGTGGCTTCAGTTGGTTGGTGACAGCCAGAGCTAGATGTGCTTGGAGGGGAATGATGGGTCATTCTCGGAACCCACTATTTCAGTTGTTCTTCTGGGAACAAAGTCTTTACATATGTGAGACATGATCAGGCTCGAGTTCATTGGCGTTCTGGACTTCAAAGGTCACAGCACCCTATCATGTATAGTCAGGATCTCTGAAGTACTTCTTGAACAACAAACCTTTACGGGTCATGTGCATGGTTTCTCACTGTGCTGTCATCATTGCCTATACTGCTAGTTGTCAATGAGCAGCCTCAGTAACCTCTCATTGTGCTTGTGGTCACTACATCACCTACTGCCAATGGTCCTCCATCAGGCTGTCAAAATGATTCATGGAATTTCAAACGTTTTTCAAAAGGTCTGAACATTTGGAAAGGACGAATCAATCATCTGGTGTCCCATCCAGATGTTACAGGTTCTGCTTGCTTCTTTTAGGTCATTTTATCATTGTGGCATTTGAGCTAATGTTGGATGAAGGTTTGATCTATTCTCACGGAGATTAATGAGGAGTGTATAGCAAAGGTTTCTCTCACTCTGGGCAGCCGGTAAAATCCACTGCTGGTGGCACTTAACTTAAATTTCAAATTGCGAAGGGAGTGATTTTCTCTCAATAACACTTACATGGCCAGTTCAAGAGCCAGTGCTTTATTTTGTGATGCATGGGTGCATGCTTACTCCTTCTTAGAATTACTGTTGAAATCCCCCCCCTCGAAATGGAGTCCACTGGGATGATGTAGTGACCACAAACACGAGAGGTTACTGAGGCGGCTCATTGACGACTAGCAGTAGATGTCACTGCAGATACTTGAGGTGCCAGAGAACACATATTCATGATTAAACCTGAAGATTCTGACAATGGGGGGCAATTGTGACCGGTACCTTACTGTGGCAACCAATGCACAAGACTGAAGCGCAACCCACCGCCAACTCTGTTTTTTCAGAGTTAAGCTTGTGCCTGTACCTGCTCATCTATTTGTCAATCACCTTTATGCACTGTGACAAAGAAAAGGAAGAGCCCTACAGAAGCCGCCACCCAAAAAACTTTAGTAGGATCATGATGTCACCAACATACACGTAAAAGTTGGAAACATTGTATTTGGAATCAGGCATTAATTTGAGTTGGTCAATCACACAAACCTCTTGATGTCATCTTTTTTATAGACACGAAGCTCAACCTGATCTGATAACAATGGCTTGCCTATAAAATCGAATACCCAGAAATACTGCTGTGCGCCACTTCACTTTTCTTCTTGTTAAATGGCCAAGCAACACAATCTCTTCTTTGAGTTTCACTTTTCTGATTTACGATTATGCAGTAGCTGGATGTTGCCTGATTTAGTGGCTCCTTGCCTTTTTGCTGTTGTAGAGAAGCTGATATCGCAATGGGTCTACATCTCACAGTTTTACATTTTACAATATATTTAGCTGTTTTATCCCCTTTAGAAAACACGTGGATGAATATGTTAATCAGTGAAAAAATGGCTAGCTAACTTATCCTTACAGGATTTCCAAATGTAGTGAAATTCATAAACCTCCTACTCACCGAGTAAAACCCCAAAAGGTCTTTTCACCTGGACAGAGGTTTGCATGTGAAAGGCATATTTCTCCTTCAGCATTGGTCTTCATGGAGCATTCAAGGTGCCTGAATCTACCTTTGAACTCTGGGTATGAGAGGAAGACATGCTCAAGCCCTGACTCTCAAGAGCATTTTGATGACTTGATTAGAGCTTTACAAAGAAGCAGCTGACTTGCAAATCTTTAAATAGTTGGGGGAAGGGTACAGCGGTATGATGATGAGGAGGGAGAAAGGGGGAGACTGCTGCTAAAGGGAGTGAAGATATTGCTATGCTCACGATTAGACAATTGTTGCACTGTGTTCTCCAAAGAGTGTGGCCCTGTCTTTTAGTTAGGAATGGACAGAAACAATGCATGTGTTAGGTTTATGATAATTGGATTGAGGAACTTTAGATGTGCCGTAACTATTAAACCTTTCTATGCTTGATCAATTGTTAGTACAGCGCAAACAGGAATGTCTTGTATGCACATTTGTCTCCATTGTTTTTGGTAAACAGACTTTAATGTCAAGGTGGACTATTGAGGATATCATTGGCTCAATTTACACTGAGGCAGCATGGATCCTGGTACTGGCTGAAGGTTAATTTGAAAAAAGGAAGGTTTCTAATTCTTTGCATCAGTGGCAGCCAATATGGGGCATGTTACCCAAGAGAGGTACTGGCACTGTTTATGGCTGGCTCAGCACAGACCTTGGTGCTGCATAGTGCAGTTGACATTGAAGGAGAACCAATATGGCCCTGTTTGAGTAGTCAAATCTTAATTGTACTAAGGCTAAAACAACTGACATCTCTTGTGTAAAATTTATAATTGGAAAAATCTATCTTAGAAGATGCAAATGAAACAGATGTTGATTTGAGTACATTTCAAATCTGTAGGTCTCACATCTACTCCTTTTCCTACCAGAATCCCAAACTGTGGGATTGGAAGCCACAAACCCAAAGTCATATTTCTACTAACTAAAAATGGCTTTGAGTTTTCCGCAAAGTAATATATGTGTATAAGTGGTTACTCTTCAAAAACATTTTGTTTACTCATTGATATTTAGCTACCTACCAGGATTCAAAGTGACAATCTCAGCCATAAAGACTGTAAAATTTTGAAATCTTAAAAGCAGATTGTTGTCACTGATATAGGGATGCCGAGTTACATCAAATTCATGTGTTAGCTGAGGCATTACCACCATGTGATATAAAGTGATTTGCCAGAAAACTGGCCCATGTGGGATGCCACATTTCAGCAACTCAGTGGGAGATACAAATGTAGGAAGCCTGACTGCTTGGCTTCCCTCTGGCAAGTAGAATTCTTTGGGAGCATGTATACTGTTGTATTTGAACAAAACTGTTGGTATAACCACTTATACCAAAAGGAGTGCTATAATGGGATTTATGATTGACTTTTTGAAACTAATTGAAAAATACTTTGGAGATTTTGGTCACTTACTGTTCTTCACTAGTTTGGTAAGCTCATCCTGACAGATGGGAGTAAATGATGGTCACAATACAAAAATGGGATAAATGTCATTGTTGGGAAAAGATTTCTTTACACAGTTCCAAAGTTTTAGTGCCAGTTACTGAATCAGTCTGTCATTCTTAGTTCATTATGAATTGCACAATAGTAGAGCTCATCACTGCATTGCATATCAAATATTGCTTCCTGTTCTCTTTGGCACCAAATAGTCATAATGCTAGGGGTATTATTTTTATTGACTTAGAGCTAATGTATGACAATTGAGGCTCCGTTTCGTTTACTTTGAAGTCTTCAGTACTTTCTTTTAAATTTCAATATTTCCTTCAACCATCTTTTATTCCTTCTATCTTTTGCTACATCTCTTCGGTGGTATATGTTAATTAAGCACCTCCAATGTCCATCCTATTGAATATGATTTTTGAGACACCCTGATCTTAAATCTTTTAATCTCAAGTAGATACCCGAATTCGTCAAATTGTAGCCTTTTTCAGTGTCTTGTCATGGAAGGGAATTCCTTTTTTTTCTCTTCTATTATTCATTTGATCAATGTCAGTCCTAAACGACTGGTAGGTGGTCACCACTGCCTGCCCCCTATATATGTTTTCCAAACTGGAACTTTTTTTTTTCAGCAGCACTAAGGGGCATATTACCAAGCAATAGCGATAATTATCGCTATTGCTTGGTTAGAGACAAAAATTTACCGCTGAGCTGCGGCGATTTTTATCGCAGATAAACCTTGGTATTACCAAGGTTTATCACAAATGCGATAAAAATCGGCCGCAATGCATGAATATCGCTGAAAAGTCAGCGAAATTCATGCATTACCGAGCTAATGCTCTTAGCCATGTTATCCACCTACCATTGGATAACATGGCTAAGAACTGCTCAGGGCAGGTGTTAGCTTTTGGAGATATTCGCGCTTAGCGCGAATATCTCCAAAAGTTGGTAATAGGAGATAGCGATGTTAGCGACTGTTTCCAGTCGCTAACATCTTGTCACGCCCACTTTGCATGTCATTAGTGATAAATATCACTGACATGCAAAGTGGGGCCCAAGATGGTGGCTATCTCCTACTAGCTGTCGCTAACTGGTGTTAGCGACAGCTGGGAGATAATTTTATCTCCACTTTCTTGGCTTTTAAAGCCAAAAAAGCGGAGATAAACCCCCTTGATAATATGCCCCTAATTCCTTTAGGGAACACATGCTGTTTAAAAAAACAAAATACTCTTTGGAAATGCAAACACAGCATTGTGGTCTGCTGCTCCTTGCATGGTATGATCCCTTTAATTGTAACCAATCAAAGAAGGACGCGAAGAGTGTCCTACCTAGTTAATATTCATTATGTTGGTCGTTGTGCCATTACCTGTGACTGGTGACCTGGGTTGTGTAAGTTGGGCAAAGGGGAAGGGAAGCTGTACATCTAAATGCTGAATTGCATATTGTGAAACCAGAAAACCTGGGATCGATCCTGACTTCCCCACTTGACCAAATCGTGTGATCCTAAGCAATTATTTTTATTGTACTTTGCCTCCGTTTTCTAAACAACTAAGGCGACCTTGAAATACAAGACTTAAGGATGTGCACTGCTCAAAACCTTCTTCTGTGTTTGATTTGATCAACTATAATCAAGGACACTGGAATTGTTTCATAGTGCAGACTACGATTATAGTGACTCGACCTTCAAAACCTGGTGCACTTGCTGACAGCCTTGCCAAAAGACATTGCAAGGCCTCTTCAAGGAGTAAGGCTGGAGAACATTTGTTCAATCAAACCCCTTCCTCCCCAGTGTTAAATGGTGAAAATGTCCTATGAAGTGGGGGGTGTTTTACAATATTTGACGTGAGATACCTACATTCCTAGGAAAGATGCTTGACACTACTGGGGCAATATTCAAACACCAAAACATGTTAATGGAAAATAGAAATATGGCCTGTTGCTCGGCCATCAAGTTTTTAATCATCTTGTGGTACAGAGACAACAGTAAAACATTTTAGCTCACCAACATACAATTTTAATATAGGTCGGACAGTTTAACAAAGGCAGTACATAAATGTTGACATATGTGACATAGTGACATCCAAACTAGGGAACCCATAGCTAGGATATTGTGCAACCAGTGAACAGTAGTACTCATGAATGCTTTCAAGTGCAAGGCATGAAACCCACTAATGAAGGCTACCGCACTAGGTAGGTGAGTGTTCATTTTCCTATAACAGTATGTAAATATATGTTATTTTCATAAGAGGGTTGACTTTTTCTTCACGGAATTTGGTACTTTTCATATGTTTTAGGAAATCATACAATAGTATTTAATTCCTCTCACTCCTATAGTGTGTTAGCTATCTTTGCTGTATCCGTCCTGTATGTGTGAGAGAATCATGTTCTGTTTCTTAAGCTCCTGCCACATGCCCTTACTACTTGTCCTATGGAAGGTTGTGCTGCTGCTATATATGTTGTAGCTTTATTGTGTTGCAAAGCTCCGTATAAAACGTTCTATTATACATACCAAAAACTGATTCATATTGCCAATGTTTGTTTTTATGCATGATTTGAGCTAAAAGAGTGAACCCTCACAAAGTATGTGCACAGGGTTTAGTTTTGGATTTATGCGTGAAATGGAGTAGTTGACTTTGTAAAATTATACAAATATAGCTGACAAGTGGCCAATTCCAGCATTTTAGTGAACAATGGATTAAAGTTTGGGATTTTGAGCTATGATGAAACTGTTAAAAACAAAACTACGAGCTCCAAAAAGCAGCATGCTATTCATTGAAAAAATACAAACCAATGATGGTATCATATGCAGAAACGCCGAAGAGTTGTGGAATGCAAAATAAAATGTAGCTCCTGGCTTTCTGTCTCTTATCTTGTAGGCAACCACAGGTTAAACAGCCCAGCGGGTGAGAGTGCTAATAGCCTTTCAGATGCAAATGACAGCATCTCTTTGCTAATGGATTAACATTAACACCCCTTAGGGAACCTGCAAAAGGTCTCATTTGCCACAAGAATATGAGAGGCAGCAGTGGTTTGTGCAAGCAGAAAGGAAAAATGTCCTGTCATAGATATAATAATCACCGTTCTAGAACTTGGGTAGACTTTGATGGTGGCTTACAGCACTAGTGTGAGGCGCTCCAAGCTGAAGAAGGGCAGGACAGGCTGCATGTCCCGGCCCACCAGGGCCGCCAGTGCATGTCTGTTTATTGAGCATCTTTCTGATTGTTAGTGTAGAGTAAAGTAAACAGCAGATGGGTGCAGATTGGTGCTGCTATTGATGACCAGGGGGGCACATGTAAAGATCAGGAGGGCCACATGTGGCCCCCGGGTCGTACTTTGGAAATCAATGTAGTAAAACCAATTTTTGATTTGGAACCGCCTTACCAGATTACATTATGGGTATAGTAGACAGCAAAGATTCATTTTACAATCACAAATTCTGTGGCTTTTGGAATCACTCAGTTTGAGGCTTCAAAAAGGCTCTGTACATTAGACACATGGGGGCATATTATCAAGAAAGCTCGATACATTATCGCCGCTTTTATCGGCATAAAACTGCTGATAAAGCGGCGATAATGGGCTTGATAATATGCTCTATGGAATTCCAATCGAAGCCCATGTTAGATGTCTTCCCATCTAACATGGGCTTCGATTGGAATTACATACAGCATATTATCACGCCCTTTATCGCCGCTTTATCGTCAGTTTCCTGCCGATAAAAGCGGCGATAATGTATCGAGCTTTCTTGATAATGTTCCCCATAGACCCTCAATTAAAGTTCTCTTGGTGCTATCAAAAAGAAAGTCCACGGTAAGGCAACAATTAAACATCAAATAAGCAGGTTTTCAGGTGGCGATGAAAGGTCTGGTGTTTGCATTCCCTTCTTAGGTGTAGCGGGAGACTGCTCCAAACCAGAGCCCCTGCACTGAAAAAGAACTTCTGAAATTCTAGA
The DNA here is from genome assembly GCF_964263255.1 of Lissotriton vulgaris. NCBI lineage: Eukaryota > Metazoa > Chordata > Amphibia > Caudata > Salamandridae > Lissotriton > Lissotriton vulgaris. The sequence continues at coordinate 122,598,048 of NC_141690.1, forward strand.
GAGCTTACATTTGGGAATGCAAAAGAGACACACAGAATTTTACCGACGATTTACTACAGAGGAGCACCGCTTGAATGTGTGGGTCAATTCCTCTGTAGTATTTTGATAGAAGGCAGTGCATATAGTAGCTGACTTTTAAGAATAGTCTTAGGGATAGATAACCAGTGAAAGAATTTCAGAAAGACGCTCAATGTTACTAAATCTATAATTTTCTAATTGGTTCAGAAAGCAAAACAGTTGCCTCAGAACCTTAAGCTGGAAGAAGCAGAATTGAGTGAGGACTGATGTGTGAGGTTTTAAAGTTAGCTCTGCATTTCTGATTGTTCTTAATACAACCAGATGTGTACCATTGATTGAGGCCATAAGGCTACATTACAATAAATCTACTTTGTTCCTAGTAAGAAAAGAATCTGATTTGGAGGGGTTTCAATTAATATAGCTTTCACTCATACAAGTGTGGGTTAGTTCTAATACTGAGTGAAGCACGGAAGGCCCGCTTTACTACTTGATGTTCACCAAATCCTGTATTGTATTTGCATTTATGAACAGGGATATCTCTGGATTGCATAGCAGATTATCCAAAGGTGCAATGTAGTGGCTTAACACCTGCAAGGAGACCTATGCAATTCCCACAGAACAGGTGTTGCTTGGAGGAAAATCCATCCAACTGGATTGCTTCAGCGTAGTCGAATAATACAAAATCTGTTCCAGAGTAGAGCATTGATCTGAGTATGAAAATCACAATGTTGTGGCCCATGGTGTTGAAGGCTGCTGAAAGATCCAAAAAGTGTAGAACTCCAACACTGCTGCATCCACAATATTCTTCAGTTGATCCAAGGCTGAGAACAATATTGTCTATAGTCCTGTTCCCAGGTTTAACACACCTTGCATGGGGTGAACTACATAATATGATACTACAAACTTTATAACTTGCTATTTTCCAGCAGTTATTTGGGAAATAGCAGGAAAGTTATTAGTGACATTTTGCAGGGTTGTGTCTTTTTAGGGAGTCTTTTTTTAATGAGACTGTAGCGTGTTTTTGAGAAGCTAGCACACTATCACCCATCATCACTGTTAATGAAACAACATTGCATCACCAGGTTTACCTGTGTTCTTATGACCTGACTGGTCATTGGCATTGCTGATTGCTTTTCTTGTGCTGTGCAAATACCCATATTACTGTGTTTCTCTTCTGGTTTATATTATGATAGTGTACAAATGATTCATATATCCATATATTGAATGTGTCATAGTATTTTGCTTAGGATATCAGTTATGTCACCTGTGTGTACCATATAACATAACATAACATAACATAACATAACATAACATAACATAACATAACATAACATAACATAACATAACATAATATGTATTATATAAAAACATACTACATAACTACTCTAAATACATAACCTTAAAACAAATCTGTATACTAAACTAGAAGTATACCCATCAGATTCTTCTTTCGATGCATCAGTAATCACGAAGATACCTTCTCATGGTCCTCCTTCAGAAAGACTACAATCTATCTGAGGTAGAAATTGCACATTCTTTATCCAGGGAGTTGCTAGTGCAAGAACACAATAGCAGGTAGTTCAGTTAGGTTCCCATGAATTGGGCTGTGTGAGCTGAGAGTAGCAATCCATGGCAAATCCAATGCTGTATTCCACTTCTCACAATAGCAGCCGTTTTGGATGTAACTTTTTATTACCAAAGACTTACTAGGAAAGGGAATTATCTAAATTACTGTGTTATCTTTCAAACTGATAGTTACCTTCTTCAGAATTATCTATTGCCATTATTTTTAACAACCTTTACTGATTTTGAGTTGCACAATCACCCAAACATAGTAATATGATCATATTTTTGGAATGTGAAGAGCACGATGTAGCCTCGTTATCCCGTCTAACTGTTGCATTGGCTGTTGTACTTGTAAAGTGGTGTAATGTGGAAGATTTCGGCGTCTGTATCAATGTTTTTTGGGTCATGAGCTCATGCTTTTTTTGTCACTGGGGAGCAATGAGCTGTTTGCATTGTGGGACTGCTTGTTGTTCCCTATATGTTCACTATGACCAGTCTAGTATTTCTCCTCCATGGGATGTTACCTGCATGATTATGCTCACAAAGCAGATCTTCCGAGCTCTCTTAAGTCACCCATCTGACCCCAAATCTGATTAACTTCAATATCTGGCCTTTCCTTGGATTCTACCAAGTGGCACCTATGTATATGGATATTCTGCTCTTTATCTCAAATTGCATCTCCAGTTAGATGGACCCTTTCCAGTTAGGTACTTGTGGGACTTATAGTTCTCATTAGTTTTTGTGGTTCATGTTTCTAGGGTGGATTCCCATGTGAGTAGAGGGGAATGTTTGTCATTACTCAGCGTTACCCTTTACAGGAATGCCAACTTAGCTGCAGCTAAGTGAAGCACGTATATGTCACATACTAATTTCATCTAGAGGCCCTGTGTCACTTGGCAGTGTCTATTGCCACTATATCTGTGATATTTGCTACCATGATTGTGTTTATGGTTTGCATTAAGTTGGCATCATACAACGATCTTTCCTGAACCGTTTACCCTGTGAGGGGGGAATAGATAAGTGGAATCCCAAAAAATATACTTGTCTCAGGCAGATCTGTTTTTTCCTAACGTGAAACTATTTTGAGTTAGTGGGGAGAGATTTACCAAGAATTGTTACCAAGAATAGCCTGCCAACACGAGATATAGGCAAACTAGAAGATGTACTTGCCAGTAATAGTTTATCAAGCCAGATAGTGGGTAGCTGAGTACATTTCTCAAAACAGGCAAAACAGATAACGTTTTATAGGTTTCAGTAACATTTCTACTGTTTAGAAAAGAGCTCTTGGAGAGCTGTCCAAGTAAATAGCCTTGAAAAAAATGGAATTGATTTTTGGGATTTTTAACAAATGGGCATTCTGCATCGTGGTTTTTCCTCCAGACCCCATCAGTTTTACAGAAAGAAACCTCTGTTACCTTTTCAGAGATAAGGTGTCCCACTCACAGTTAAGGATATTTTCTTGAGTTTAAATAATGCTGAAGGAGTAACCCAATTCTGAAGTATTGGCATTTTCAACTCTATGCCAGTGGATAATAGGATTGACTATGCCAGTCTGGGAGAGATTTAAAACAGGCTTTATATGCTTTATGTTATGCTTTCATTTGGGCTGTTATGAGAGTAATAATAATGCAGATCCTGCCCTTGTGATCAAGTACTTTACTTTTTTTTGAACATTTTATGGAAAAATAACTATGTTGTTTTTCTTGCCCGTTTTAAAATTGCACAATTTTATATTCCGCAGTCCAGCTCTTATCTTTTTGCAGACTCTTAAAAATGAAAAACATGTTTTGTTGCTTCTAGCTTTTTAAAAAGTTCTGTATGCTGTCGTAAATCTATGAACGATTAATTATCATTCTTATCCTGTAGTGTAGTTCCTATTTTCCCTATAGGCCCTGCGCATTGGAATAACATAAACAGCAGTGTAGACGTAGAAGTGCGGTCTTCCAGGTCTCTACTGACTATGCTAAACTTAATTGGGTTTGTACCAACTAGCTCAGAGGTCACTGGAAACTTTCTTGACTTAATAGGGAGTGATCAGCTCCCCTGGCTCAGACAAGAAGGGATTCAGTTTTCCAACAACTGCATAAACATGACAACTTTGCTCCCTTAGAATAAGAGTCAATCTCTAGAGTCGTGTGAAACAATAGACAGCTATTTCACTCAGTCAGTTGTGCAGATTACTTTCACCAAGATGCAGAGAATAGAGAGACGGGCGTTTTCAATAAAAAGGTATTATTTATTGAACAGTCTTTCTTCTCATGCAAGAGAAATGAATTGCCACAATTGCAAGACTTGTTATTATAAAAAGTGCGTACAGTAAAAGGAGGATTGCGAAATAATACTGTAAAAGCATTGATATGGTTTCTTAGCCATACAATGGTTAAAATGAATAAAATATATACATTCATATATACATTTGACTAACGTACTCAACTGATGCTTCTAACTACACCTACCCCAGTGTACCTGACCTAAGCCTAATACTTGGAAGGGAGTAAGTAAGTAGCAGTTTAAGTTAAGTTGGTTTTGCCAAGAGTTTGCTTCAAGAATTCTCTCTAAGGGTTTAGTCAACACTGTACCTCTGGAATAGAATGTTAGAGGTCTGGTATCTCCCCTCAGGACTCGATATCCCAGTTACCCGCAAGGGTAGGCTGGAAACACCGGAGCTGGATTTTCTCGGCAGGAGAAAAGACAGCGTCTTTCTCAGCGCGTCAAAGAGGAGGAGGGGCAGCGTCCGTGGGCTTCTCGCATCTGCTGGGCTCTGCAAGGGACAGCTGTTCTGCTCCTGTATTCTCTATCACCACCGCTGTGTTTGCTTAAGGCAACGTTGGTAATATTTATACCTGGAAGGTGCCTTGTTTGACGTAGGTTTTTGTACATAAGACGTCAATAAAGATGTCACTAAGAACCGGTCGTTCTTACAGTGCTCATTAGAGTTCTATTACTAATCAAAACATAGCAAGCGGGGCTTTCCCAGGTTGCTGGGGGTTTTATCTGTTGAAAGAACTCGGTGTGTAATTTAGGAATCTAAGATAGTGGCTTCTGCTGTGTCATCTACTGTAATGAGCTGCAGAGGCGAGGTTCTGAAATATGGCTCTGATCGTTTATGCCATTATAGGGGTATGGATTGATTATAGCCGTATTGGGGCATAGGGTCACAATATTGATCGGGGTCCTAAATTAGAACACGACACACACTCCACGAATTTATGTCCATCAAATTACTAAAAACGTAAGCAATAAGATGCGCGTTTAATACTTCCCACCCCAAAATACATATTTGCATTTGAAATGGCGTATTTGAAACACATGAAAATATAGGTACTGTACGTCTTTAAGCATAGAAATCATTCAAAAATTATAGCATATGTAATCAGTTGAACGATTTTGCGAAAAAAGGAATTACACATGAAATATCTCTTTATACAGAAAAGAAGGGCGAGATTATTTCATCACATATAAATGCATTTGCTGTACAATGTTGCTAGAGGCTGAGGTGAAATTATTATGTCTCTAGATCTACCTAAAAATAGAAGTTCTGTTCTTTATGAATAGTTCTACTTTAAGCAAAGGTTTCTGTGTCAGAAAAAAGGTAAATATTTTGAAAAAGTGTTCAATAAAAAAAAAAAAAAAGAATTCATGGTGAACGGGGGAATAGAGTTCCAAACGCTTTTTAGTAGTTTTTGTTGATCAAAACTGAAGGCCGAATTCAGAGTTCATGGGAACGCTGTGCGCTGGAATGCTTTTCCAAAAATTCATTGTTGTTGTTCAGGGGAGAACATCATATCAGACAGGCTCTTAAAGAATAGGTCTACATATTCAGGTGACAGTTCGACCAAGTTCGATAATGCTGTAACTTGGCAGGTGTGAGAATGATTGCTATCATCGATGTTTGGATCAGCAATGCTCACAGAAGGCCGTACCTGGGTGATTTTGCTTTCTTGTTTCGCTTCACTGCCGCCACCTAGTCGTAGCACAGGAGTCTCAACGAATGCCGTCATCAGGATTGGTAGCCGCTGGGGACAACACGATGCATGAGCCGTTACAGGACTTAGCAAAGTATTGATATCCATTGGTACTGCTGATGGAAGTGCAAGACAGATGTCTAACACGCATTCTTCTCCGCATAGCATACATCGAAGCACAGGTAAGATGCAGGTCTGCCATATAGGTCTGAATGAAAGAAACCAGGTCATGTTCAGATCTCTCCCCCTGGCCAATCCAAGGACTCTAGTTATGCGGTCCCCGTAGCGTACTGCTAGGATCGTTTCTTCCATCCTTGCCGGAGTCATGTCTGTGTTTTGGCTTGCCATATCGGAGCAGGAGGGTCAAAAATAAAATGCCTGCTACAAGTCCCAAAGTCAGGGGTATGCCGCCAAAGACTGAATGGACAAAATTAGGAATAATTCCTAGGATTGCTTTGAATGGTGTTAACAGTCCCGAAAAAATCGTCCTAAATACGCCTGAGATACCTACGGCATCTGACATATTTAGAATTTGGCTAAGCATTTCTGTGAAATGCACGGGGCAATTTGTTGATAAAAGGTCATGTATCTCTGATGTTGTCCTTGCAACTTGGAGATCATACGTCTCTTTAGATGACGTTATGGGCACTGTCGTCTGTAAAAGCACAGACTTCATTCTGCTTAAAGTATCAATTCTTATAGAAGAGACATTCAAAGGAGGCCAAATCGGTGTCTCGGAATCTTCAGGGCCGTTTGGAAACAATGCTTGCATACAGCAAGTGACCATGGAAGTTACGCTTACGAGATATGCTTTCCCTGGCATCAAGCCACAACAGCTGTGATCCGTTATTAGAATGTAACTCCCGTTAGAGAGTTGCTTAAAGAAAGGCTCTATCTGTGTTGCAGGTGTGACATGTTGTATTGTATTGTATATTGGATTTATATAGCGCTTATCATGCAGGGGTCTCTAAGCACTTGCCTTGGGAACCCGTCCTGGCTTTTCCCTGTGAGATAGCCCCTACAGGGCATCCCCAAGGTGAAAGCCAGGCATCCCGCCGCGGGGGGCCGTTGTGGAGATTAAGCAAGCTTAATGCCCAGAGTTGCAGAGTGTGAACCCATGATTAGGTCAGGCACCAAAGCGAGAATTATCGAGTCCGTGGACATTTGAGCTCAAGACCCTGCTGCGTCGGGAAGTGAACCCTGGTCCCGGGTCTGGCCTCTGCTTCAGGGTCTGCCTGCTCTAACCAGTGAGCCACACTTCTCCACAGTGGTGGCATGAAAGGTTGTTTGAAGTTCCTTCACAGGCTCCGTGTAAATTAATACCCTGGCACAAAAGTATACCGCTTAGTGAATGTTTGCAATTTTCACCACTAAGAAATACATTTTTGTTGCTGTCACTATAACATGTGTGTGTATATGGTAATTTCCATGCTGACTTAATGTACCCATTACCCAATCGTTCATACTGGCCAGTCGGTATATACTCAAGGCAATTTTTAGATTGGAAAGTTGTTATCGGAATTGTGATAATCCCGTGTATTATCCATTCAATGACAGGTCTTTCTGACATTGTCAATGGTAATCTCTCAAGTTTTTCGATGCTCAGGATTGTATAGTCTGCTCCTTTCTGTGCCAAGCTGATTTGTTTATCAGTAAGGTTAAAGATGGAAAACAATGATGTTGTGTTGATTAAACGCCATGGCACATAGTCTGAACAAAGATTTTGCAGCGTCCAGCCTGGCTGTACAATAGAATGCAATTGCGACTGGCCATGCTGTAACATTAGCAAGTCTTTATCTATTATATCGATGGCAGATGATACAATACTGTCCAGTGAATATATTCTGAAGGACAGAGTCATTAACCCATTGTCCACAACAGAAAGTGATTTTTCCAAATTAATACGATCAATTTCTCGTATTTTTTCAGCTGTTTCAATTTGAGTTACTTTCTAAGCCTCGTTGTATGCCACATAGATGCTGGCCACTATGTAGCGTTTCTGACGCTGTTTGCGTGGTCCCATAATGAAATCGCGCAAGTCAGCACCATCTTTAAGTAAAGATAAGTGTTGCTTAACTTCTGCCAGTGTGGATGATTCTAGCCATTCAAGGCACAGCTTCCCTATACTGTATGTTGTTACTATCCCTGGATGTTGTCTCTGGGAGTATCTAGGGTCTGGTCTGGTCATTGTTAACCCCTGTGTTTTGTTCAGGAATCTATCTTGACAGTTATTCGTGTCAGTAGGCCAGATTAACCACTTTTTCCAATCAGGATGTGTTCTGTTTAGATGTAAAATGTTTGATACGTCTATTTCAACTTCTGTTGTTGCATTATCAGGTATTGGTTTTGGAGTAGACGGTTTGTTAAGGTTTTTAATCTTAGCTAGGCCAAGACAGGTTGTTTGGTGAATTGTGTCATTTAAGAACATTATTTGTTCTGGGATCATGCAGGTTCGAAATAATGCTTCTAGGCCTTGTACCTGCCAATCTTTTGTACTCCAGATGGTCTTTGTTTCAATGTTTCTTTTCCAGAAATCAAAACCAAATGTCATCATTTTTTCATAAAATGCTTCTGAATATATCAATTTAGTATTTGTCAGCATAGTTTTCAACCCTGTTTTATCCAACAGTTTATAAAAAAACGTTTCTGCATCACTTGTATTAAACCCTGAGAAGTACTGGAATTTCTCATAGAATGTTTTCGAACTGCTTTTAGGTGGAGTAGCACAATGTTCCCATTGGTTATATTTAAAAACATTTCTAGGTTGTGCAGATTTATGTAAGTAATGGTCTCCGTAATGTGAGAAGCATTACATCTGTTCATAATTAGATAAACCTTGTAAATAATCATGTTCTGTCAATCTTGCTGACAACACTAAATCTGACATCATATTATTTATGCTTTCAAAATCCCAATCATCAGAAAATGTACTCGGTTTTACAAAGTCACTTAATGAAACCTTGAACTGGTGAGGATATTTCAGGATTTCCACCGGGCCATATACTTCATAGTCAGTTTTGTCCCATACTACCCCGCCGGGTATTGGAATGGCTGTAACATTTACTGATGATAGTCCTCTTTTCTTCACGTGAGATGATTTGTGTGGTTTCAGGACTAAGTTGATGTTCTGACTTGCTGTGTCCATTGAATTGTGATAAATTTACCTAAAATTAAAACCAATATTAGGCCTAGTAGGAGTATAAGTACCCCTGATATAATCCAATGCTCAATCAATGGTGCATCCAGATATACTTCTTTGATTTGATGAAAGAGTTCTGTTGCTTTTTCTTTAAAAGTCCTTGTTTCTGGGTCACTTCAGGGTCGTTTTGATCTTCAGAAAAGGTATCGAAGTTGATGAAGTAGCCAGATGCAGTTCTGTCAATTGTTGGAATTGTTTTCTCCATTTGCTTTTCATTAGCACATTCTGATGCCACATCATTGTAGACTAGTGTTTCATGATGAACTGTTTCAATCTGTGTTTCAAGAGGAACGAGTTCCATGGCATTATTGCTTAGTCCCTCTCTGTGCACTGCAGGTTTATCAAATGTGATTAGTCTTTCAGTTTGAACCTCTTGGATTGTTGCAAATTTGGGTATTCTGTTGTTTCTTGGGAGTCCACTTGGCCTACTGTTGATTATAGGCCACATGATTGTGGTTTTACCAGGTCGATTGATACAACTCGGTTCTCCTTTTTACCAGCAAGAGGCGGTAGTACTACTGATCTTGTTCCGTTGATTGCCAAGACAGGTACTGCTTTTCTGTAAGAAGGCCCAAATTCCTTCTTCACCGCTATTTTCTCTCTGACTAGATCCCCAATCTTTGGAATCCAGACAGGTCTTGCTGGGACAGGTGGTGTGTCTTCAGTGGTAGTTGGCTGTTGCTTTAACTTTATGTTGCTTAAGGATTTTCTTGTTTCATTCAAGTCCTGTAAAACAGCCAAACGATCTTTGATGTCAAAGTCTTTATTCTTATCTTTTACCACTGAAGCCTGACTATCGAGGTCCTGAACATGCATTCTAGTTCCGAACAATAGTTCGTACGGGCTGAAACCTTTGAGAGAATTTCTTGGCAAATTATTTAGACTAAGTTGGACACTTATTAAATGTTTGACCCACCCATCACCCGAACCTAATACCTTCGCTGTTATAGATTGCTTTATGTCTCATTTTTTCCTTTCCACTACACTGTTCTACTCAGGGTGTGATGGACAAGAGTATCGCAACCCAACGCCCATACTGGCCATGGCCTCCTTATAAGCTCGAGAGCTGAAAGCAGGACCCTGGTCAGAATGGAACATGGCAATTGCGTATGTGCCGATAAAGACTCGCAGATCTTTTATAACAGTTTTGGCGTCAGCCGAGCGCTGGGGCCACATCTTCTAAGTGAATGTAGTCTTAAACAATTAATAGGACGCTGGTTTGCATATAGACAGCATTACCCTGTCTATAAACGGTAACTGGGCAACAGACTGGACCGGTTCATTACTGCGATCTCTGTCACAGTCGGGACAGTTCTTCACATATATTTGATGTTGCACGCTCATCCCCGGCCACCAGTATTCTGATTGTAGTTCATTCAGAGATTCCTTCATCTGTTTGTGCCTTGGACCTTCACCCATGTGTGCGTCTGCTATTAATAACTTTCTCCGGTTCGTGTTTGGAATTACCCTATCCCCCACTCCAGGGATTCGAGCAAAAGGAACGGAGTTTGCATCAATTACGTATGCATAATTGAGTGGATAGTTCACGGGTAGTGCTGCACAGTCGCTTTTTAAGGACGTTTTTACTGCCAGCATGGTTTCCCCGTCTATGTATTTTTCTGAACGCTTTTTTGTGGCTACGGAAGCTGGTTTAGTTGCTTCCGCTGTGGCTGCAATAGCCAATGAATTCCCTGCAACGTGAACGCCATCACGTTGATGACTCAGAGTGTGTTTCACGTGAGTCTTTTGTAGTTCTGTCTGTAAAAGAACTACTTGTTTCTAAAGCATTTTATGCTTGATTGTGGCACCTGTGTCATCTTTGTAATCATTTTGAATCCAGCTCTGCAACTTATTATTGTAAGAGTTGACGCAAAAATGCGAATCACACACGATTAGTGTCGGGAATTCACGTTCTGCATTTTCAAGCGCCATCTTTAAAGATCTAATTTCAGCTCGCTGAGCCGAACAATTTCTCAGTGATTCAGTTTTTGTTATTTTCGGTCTGAGTTTACCGCACAGCCAGCGACCTTTAATAATCGCGCAGGCTGCATCATAGGATTTATTTTCTACGTTGTAATGCCGTACGAATCTGTCTGTGTAGATTATACAGGAGTATTGTTGTAGAGGGAGAATTTCGATTGGCAGAGGATAATCTTGTTCATAAGTTAAATCATTCAGTTTTTTCATGTGCGGCCGAAATTGTATTTCACATCTTCCGCGCCAAGAGAATTTACACACTGTATCCATTTCGGATCCAGTGACACTGTAGGCAGGTTTACTGGGCTGAATAGCGCCTCGAAGGCGGATTCTGCTGTGAGGACAATGATCCTTTTGCCTTGTGCTAGTTCTCGTTCTTTAGCTATAGCAGTTTGCACTGCTTTCACAGTATTTTCTGTGAGACTGAATGTTTTTTCTGCTTGTGTGTACAAGTGTGATTTGTAAGCTATTGGTACAGTTTCTCCCTCATTAGAGGTCAGGTACGTGAATCCGCATCTTCCTGGGATGACTCGGATTACAAGGTCGCGTGTATTGTCACGTGTATCTAATTTTGTTTTTGCTAACATGTCTGTTTGCAGTGATCTCAAAATTTCTGTGTGTTTTTGAGTCCAGTTGATTGGTTTAAAATCAGGTTTAACTAGTTCGTAGAGAGGTTTAACCCTCTCCGCATAATTTAGAATGTAAGTTCTTCCGAAATTCAGGAAGCCTAGAATTGATTGTAAATTCTTCAGCGTTTTTGGCGCTTGGAGTACAGCGCACTTCTCTAAGAAGTTGTCCGCTAGGCTTTTTCCTTCACTTGATAATTCGTATCCTAAAAATAAGACTGTCAGATGGGCAATTCGAGAGTTTCTGAAGTTGAATCTGTAACTCTGCAGCGAACCCAAGTATTATGGTGTTCACCCTTTTCAAGTGAGTCTCCAAGTCGTCGTCTGTTAGATAGATGTCATCGACATAAGATACTGCCTCATCATCATATATTTGTAGTAACTCTGTTACTCGTGCTGAGAATAGTCCTGGCTGTTCTTAAATCCCTGTGGGAGCCTACAGAAATTTTCTGTGACCCCATTACTAAGAAAGCGGTCAAGTACCTGCTTTCTGGTGCAATATTTTGACAAAAGAATCCATTAGATATGTCTAATGTTGTTTTATATTTTTTCCGAACTATATTATTCATTAGTGCAGCACTATGCGAATGTTGTACTGCAAATGTTTTGCAACATGAGTTTAGGTGTCTGTAGTCCAAAACTAGACGATATGAATCGTCCCGTTTGGAAACAGGAAACAAAGGATTGTTCATTTGAGAGGTGCATGTTTCAATCATCCCCTGGTATTCAAGTTGATCTAAAATCTCCCTGACCTGTTTTTTAGCTTCTTGCTCAATTGGATACTGCCTTTGTGCAGTCGGTTGATTTTTTTAACTGGATTTTGTGAGGAGGAGAGTCCTCATCCCATCCTACATGATTTTTATATAATGCTGGTGCCTGGGCTACTGCCCATTTCCTTGCATATATATATTTAGTGTGAATCGGAATGTGATTCAAGAAGGCAGGCATAATCATTTCTTCGCCACGAGGGCACTTCCTGACAAACTCCGGGGCCAATCTTTTTCAGCTAACAGGATGTCATAGCCTTTTGAGAGTTTGTCCCAAAATAGACCCCTTATTTTCCTAGTCTTATCTCCCTCTATACGCAGTGTTATTTCGTATATCTTATGAGGTTCGCTAACTCTGGTGTCGGCAGTTTCTACTTGAATGTATTCGTTTGTGTCCACTGTCTCCAGATGACTCATCAGGATCTTGCGAGCTATGGTGATTTCTGCTGCAATGTCTAGCATTGTCTGTGCCCACTCCCCATTTTTCAGCTGTGTCCTCAGTATTCTCGGCATGTTCGATTATTCTAATACTGGCTACCTTCTTTCTTGGAAATTGTGATTTTTTACTTTGAGCCGGTTCCTTGTCTTTGGACTTGGTGTGCTCGCCTGGGTCTGACCGTCCTCTTCTTTCTGATTTCTGCGAAAAAGATCGAGAGGGACGTGTATCAATACTTTGATATCTATCAGGCTTCTTCAAGTTATCCCTATTTCTAAGGTTATATCTTTTCTCAGAGGGCTCCCTCTGGGGAGATTGGTGTTCTCGAGTCGGAGTTCTTTCCCTCCGTCGAGGAGACCTTCCTCTGGACTGGAAAACTTTTTCCTTGGGAGTGGATCGTTTATTTCCATCCCAGTTCTTTTTAGGAGTGTTTGAATTAATTTTAATAAATAATTTTTCAGGATTTTCGAGTAGTTGGGGTATTACTAGTTTCCCACCCAAGCTGTCTCTACCTAGTTCCTCATAGCATTTTTCTATGATTCTGGCGAGCTCAATTGGTTGATCTGTTATATCTAAGCATCGGCGGAAAATCCGTTACGCTCGCGGATTTTGCGGATTTTCAGTAAATTCGCAATCCGCGAGATTCGCGAATTTCCCGCAAAATCCGCAAATTCGCACGCAGCGGATTTTTTTTCTTTGCGGTGTAAGTTCGCAATTGCGAACATGTAGGTGCGGCGGGCAGCAACAATCTCGCACTCGCAAAATTACAAAAATTGCAATTCCGCACAAGAAATCTACTAGCAAGCAGCATAGACCTTCTGAAAATGATTATTTTTATCAGAATAACTCCTCAGGTTGACATTTGCCTGCACTTTTTTACATTTGAGGCCTTTTGATTTTCTTTGGATAACTTTTGGATTAGAAATCAACTTTCTCATATAAGCTTGGTGGGGCATTAAAGTTGCTGTAATGCTGCTCTGCAGAAAAACGAGTTTTGCAAAAGTGAAAGCAGGTTCAAAAGTTCAAACTCATCATTAGTAACCGTTCCCTGTAGTGCTTCCTGACAAGGGCCCCTCCAGAGTTCAGTTGCTAGTTGCAACAATTGTATGACCCTGCTCTGACCCTCACAGCAAGCTCATAGAATAGCTACAAGTAGGCCACAAAGGTCCTGGAAAAAAAAATTGCACTGCAACAGAAAGCAAATTACAGATAAGGATGCAGGTGCCAGACTGGAATTTTAAAACAGTGACACATTAATAAATCAACCCCAAATTAATTCATGTCAGTTGAAGCAGGCAGGTGGGCTTGCTTTTTCCCTCCATAATCTACAGTGTTGATGAACCAGAGGGTGGCATAAGGCATTGATGTACCAGAGGGTGGCATGGTTAAAACAGAGGGTGGCAGGGGTGAAACAGAGGGTGCTGGGAACCTATGATGATGAACCAGACGTAGAAACAACATAATCGTGACCGTTGCGAACTGTCAGAAATCCTTGCGAACTGGCAGAAATCCTTGCAAACACAAAAATAAAAAATCTGCAAATTCGCGAGAATTCGCAGATTTTGCGGATTGCGAGTTCGCAAATTCGCAAAATTCGCGAACGCCAGATTCGCAAAATTCGCCCATGCTTAGTTATATCTGTTTCTTTCAATTTCTGGCGGATCGCCACAGATGCTGCTTCTCCTTTTATATTGGCTAGTAATATAGCCGAGACCTGCTTGAAGTCTTTCAGTAATTTCATACCAAAAGTTAAAGCAGGTTCTGGACCGTATTCATTCTGAATCTGTTTTAGCACATCTGTTATTACCGCCATTGACGGAACACCATGTGTTTTTGTGTAAATGGAAGCAAAGACTGTACCCCAAGTGTCACAGTCCTCCACGTGTGGTGCGACCCCCATTGGAAGGCAGATGGTCAGAATTCTGTGTTTCTCAATAGGGGTAGTATTTGGAAATACTGCCTCTATTTGAGTAATTTTCTGCGCTAACCAGAAAGGAATTTGTTCCCGTTTTATGGGTGTTTTACCAAGACATGATTGTATGTTCTGTGGTGTAATTTTATTTGTGTTCCCCTGATGAGGGGTCAGCTGTGGTACATTAACAGCTGTTTGGACTGTTGCAGTCTGCATTACATATTGGACTAATTGTCTATGTATTTTAATTAATGTTTTTAGCTGTGCTAACAGCTCTTCTTTTGACATTTTATCAATGTCTGGATGTGGTGTGTAGCTGGCTAGAACCGGCCACGTTGCTCCTTGTCTACCTAGTGGACCGAGCCTGGTAATATGATCATTGTGTTTTAGGGCGCCTTTAAACCAGAGCAGATGCTCTTGGTTTTTTAATGGGATTTCAATCTCCTCGAAAGGAGCGTACTCATCCGGTGGATCCTCTATTTTGTAATAGTGGAACTCGTGTGTTGCAGCGTTTACCGCTGGAAATTTTATCCATGAATAGAATACCTCTGTCTGCCAATATTCGTGTGCCTCTATCACGAAGACGACTGTGCCACCTTGTGTGGTCAGTCCATTTTCTATAAGTTTTAACGTTATAGTTTTTCTTATGTTGACCGGGATGATTATCGCACCCGGTTCATTAACACCGGCGATCCGTTGATTTGCATCTACTGCAGCTTCAGCGGTCCCGTTGTCTAGTACTGATATTGTATAAATGAAAGTTTTTCAGAGCTGGTCTCCAAGGAGACAAAGATTAGGTGCCCAATATTTTGGAACACTGTATCCTTCAACGTTGAATGAACCAGAGCTTTACATAGGAATCTCTTCCTACTAAGTTCGGGCGGATTTTAACCTTTCACCCACTCCAGACGTCTATTGGAGTATTTACGGTAGAAAGGGTCTGTGTGAAAAAGCACGACTGAGTTACTCCAACGTCTTGCGTTAGTTTTATCGCCTTACCAAACGTTGGGCGCCATGTAGTGTAGTTCCTATTTTCCCTATAGGCCCTGTGCATTGGAATAACATAAACAGCAGTGTAGACGTAGAAGTGCGGTCTTCCAGGTCTCTACTGACTATGCTAAACTTAATTGGGTTTGTACCAACTAGCTCAGAGGTCACTGGAAACTTTCTTGACTGAATAGGGAGTGATCAGCTCCCCTGGCTCAGACAAGAAGGGATTCAGTTTTCCAACAACCGCATAAACATGACAACTTTGCTCCCTTAGAATAAGAGTCAATCTCTAGAGTCGTGTGAAACAATAGACAGCTATTTCACTCAGTCAGTTGTGCAGATTACTTTCACCAAGATGCAGAGAATAGAGAGACGGGCGTTTTCAATAAAAAGGTATTATTTATTGAACAGTCTTTCTTCTCATGCAAGAGAAATTAATTGCCACAATTGCAAGACGTGCAAAAAGTGCGTACCGTAAAAGGAGGATTGCGAAATAATACTGTAAAAGCATTGATATGGTTTCTTAGCCATACAATGGTTAAAACGAATAAAATATATACATTCATATATACATTTGACTAACGTACTCAACTGATGCTTCTAACTACGCCTACCCCAGTGTACCTGACCTAAGCCTAATACTTGGAAGGGAGTAAGTAAGTAGCAGTTTAAGTTAAGTTGGTTTTGCCAAGAGTTTGCTTCAAGAATTCTCTCTAAGGGTTTAGTCAACACTGTACCTCTGTAATAGAATGTTGGAGGTCTGGTATCTCCCCTCAGGACTCGATATCCCAGTTACTCGCAAGGGTAGGCTGGAAACACCGGAGCTGAATTTTCTCGGCAGGATAAAAGACAGCGTCTTTCTCAGCGTGTCAAGGAGGAGGAGGGGCAGCGTCCGTGGGCTTCTCGCATCTGCTGGGCTCTGCAAGGGACAGCTGTTCTGCTCCTGTATTCTCTATCACCACCGCTGTGTTTGCTTAAGGCAACGTTGGTAATATTTATACCTTGACGTAAGTTTTTGGACATAAGACGTCAATAATGATGTCACTAAGAACCGGTCGTTCTTACAGTGCTCATTAGAGTTCTATTACTAATCAAAACATAGCAAGCGGGGCTTTCCCAGGTTGCTGGGGGTTTTATCTGTTGAAAGAACTCGGTGTGTAATCTAGGAATCTAAGATAGTGGCTTCTGCTGTGTCATCTACTGTAATGAGCTGCAGAGGCGAGGTTCTGAAATATGGCTCTGATCGTTTATGCCATTATAGGGGTATGGATTGATTATAGCGGTATTGGGGCATAGGGTCACAATATTGATCGGGGTCCTAGATTAGAACACGACAATCCCGTGTGTTTTATTAATTTGCCACTGTAATGTAATCAGTATTTTCATGATTAAGTCCCTTAATTAATAGGGTTTATTGATTGATTGATTGGTTGATTGACTATTCCAATCTCCATTGGATTGGCTGTTTGGGTACGGAGCATTTTGATTTAATAGGCTCTGAAAAGTTGCTAGAAATATTTTTTTGCCAAGGCTTAGTCCCACTAGTTTGTGATTTAACAGATTAAATAGCACATATCTCTGCTTAGTACGGTAGCATCCAGGAAATACAAGAATACCCTCACTATACTAACATTCTGGGGATCAGCTATTGAATACTATCTGAAGTGCTAAAAATCCTATCAAGGGTGTTACTGGTCCAATGTTAGAGACCAACTGCCACGGGCAGTTTCTCCATTAGGACTCTGGGACTCAGGCCCTCTGCTATTTCTACACGTTTGCCAGAAAAATATTAAGTAGATCAATTTATTTAGAGATACAATCATACCTCTAAACAAATTGATGTATTTAAAGTCTGGGTTGTCTGTTTGCAGGCTGCCTGCACTGCCTCGCTTTGAAGCAGGAGATGGAAGCCAGGCAGTAAATCAACTTTTTGCAATATGAAGCACGATGCAGGGCTTACACTTCTAAAGCCCTTCATTGCCCTTAGAGTCTATGGTGGTGTCCACTTTAGGCCAGGGTCACAGTCAATCAATCATTCAATCTGGGAGATAGTAAGCACACTACTCACCCGTGAGGGTATGAAGGCGCTGGGGGAGGGGGTAGAGCAGCTCCATTCGGTCAAAGGGCCAGGTCTTGAGTGTCTTCCTGAAGATGTTCAGGGAGGGGGCTCCTCTGATGTCGATCTGGAGCTCATTTCAGGCCACGATGTAGGACAAGGCTCGTCCACCTGCCCTGGCTCTGCACAATGCGCGGGGTTTCTGTGAGGGCGAGGTTGGCGGATGGGAGGTTTCTCTTGGGTACGTGGAAGGAGATTCTCTCATTGAGGTCTTGGGCTCTGGTGTTGTGGAGGCATTTGTTGGTATGGGTGAGTATCTTGGAAGTGACTCTCTTCTCGATAGGGAGCCAGTGGAGGTTGCGCAGGTGTTGGGTGATATGTTTGTGTCGAGGGATGCCGAGGACAAGTCTGGCTGTGGTGTTCTGTTTGGTCTGAAGTTTGTGGAGCAGAGACTTGTTGATCCCGGCGTAGAGGGAATTTCTGTAGTCCAGTCTGCTGGTTATGAGTGAGTGGGTGACGGTATTCCTCGATTCAGGGGGGATCTGTTTGAAGGTCTTTGAGGATGCAGAGGTGTTCAAACAGCTGGAGGCGACGACGTTGACCTGTTGGGTCATGGAGAGGGAGGAATCAAGTATATTGCAGAAGGTTCGGGCGTGGTCCGTGGGAGGGCTTCCAATGGTGGTAGGCCACCAGGTGTTGTCCCAAGCAGAGGGACAACGAATAAAACGAATTTTGTAGCGCGCCCTTGATCTCAAAATGCGATGCAGCCTGCGGTACGAAATTCATTTTATTAATTAAATTGTTTACTTACCTCCAATTATCCATATTGCGATGTTTAGCACCCCCCCACCCTGCCACTCCCCACCCCACCTTTCCGCCCAAACGCAACTCCCTACACGGGCCGCGGCTGCTACTCATCCAGAATGCAACGTCCTTCATTCCTTCCTGGAAGTTGAGTCTGGTGGTGACCCGGTCCCTGGTGAGATAGAGGATGAGCTGGGTGTCGTCGGCATAGGATACTACGCTGAGTCCACGCTGTCTGATAATGGCGGCGAGAGGGGCCATGTAGATGTTGAAGAGCATGGGGCTGAGTGATGATCCCTGGGGTACTCCGCAGTTGATTTCCGTGGGCTCGGAGAGGAAGGGTGGTATCCTTACTCTTTGGGTTCTTCCGGTGAAGAAGGAGTGGACCCAGTTGAGGGCTGTTCCCTGCATGCCAGCGTCATGGAGTCTGGCCGTGAGTGTGTGGTGGGAGACAATGTCGAGCGCAGCAGAGAGGTCAAGTTGGATCAGGGCTGTGGTGTGTCCTTGGTCAAGGAGGGTGCGGATGTCGTCTGTGCCTGCGAGTAGAGCAGTCTTGATGATGTGGTTGCTGCGGAATCCAGATTGGGAAAGGTCAAGGCTAACGTTTTCTTCGATGAATGTTGTAAGCTGGGCGCTCACTATCTTCTCTGTGACTTTGCCGCAAAGGGGAGGGAGGAGATGAGTCGGTAGTTCTTGAGGTCTGTGTGGTCTGCTGAGGACTTCTTGAGCTGGGGTATAACTTCCATGTTTTTCCAGTCATCGGGAAAGATGTCGGTCTTGAAGGTGGTGTTGATGGTGCGTCGTAGTTTTGGAGCAATAGCAGCTCTGTGGTAGATGTGCGGCAGGCCGGGGTCCATGAGGGCCCCTGAGAGGATGCCTTTCATCGTCGAAGTGGTGTCTTCGGTGGTGACTGAGGTCCAGGAGGAGATCGTAGGCGGCTGGCGTTGCTGGAGAGGGAGGTGGTTTCGGAGTCGGGTGTCTGGTTGCGGAAGTGGTCGTAGAGGCCCTTGATTATCAGATGGAAGTAGGATCTGAGATTGTCGCAGAGGTTTTGGGAGGGGGTGATGTCTATGGTTTTGCTGGGGGGGCCTGGTGAATTCTTGGATGACACTGAAGAGTTCCTTGGTGTTGTTGGAGTTGGCGAGGATCTTCTTTTGGATGAAGGTCCTTTTGGTCGTTCTGATGCTTTTGTGGTATTCCGTCATGGCGTTCTTGTAGTTGGTGCGATCCTCTGACTCTTTGCTGTTTCTTCAGTTCTTCTTGAGACGTCTGCAGGTGCGTCTGGATTCTCGGAGGTTGGTGGTGAACCAGGTGGCCTTGCCGGGGTGCTGTCTACCGGAGTTGCGTAGGGGTGCGTGCTCATCTGTGCAGTTGGAGATCCATCTGTGGAGTTCTTTGGCTGTGCGGTTGGCATCCCGGTTGAGGGTGGAGTTGAGCTGCTCTTCAGTGATATTGCTCCAGTTCCTTCGTGGAGATCGTGGTGCATGTTTGGGGGCAGTTGGTTTGTTGATGTTGAAGTGTACGCAGTGGTGGTCCATCGAGGAGGGTGCGTGGATCTCAACGGCATGTCTGTGCAGGGAGCACATATTGAGAAGGATGCACTTCAGGGCTTCGTGGTGTTGGCGTCCCACGTGGGAGCGGTACCCGTGGGGGTACAGAGGGTGGTGAAGGTCTGCCTGGATTGACGGCAGGAGAACTGTCCATTGGTAGTGCTCGGTGCAGACAGCTGGCAGTTGTTCTTTCTTCCAGGGTTGACTGAGAAGAAGGCAGCTGAATTATAGCACTGGATGGTCCAGGATCCAGGGTCCTGGACACTGGTCGCGGTCGGGTCACCGATGGGCGCAGATGGGCTTGCCTTTGGTGTGCCCACTGCAATCATCCGTGCAGCAGACACCATTAAATGGGGAAGGGGAGGGACATGCAGCTGGGAGCCGGGAGCGGGAACCGGCAGGGAGAGGGGCCACAGGGGAAGCAGCGGCAGGAGAAAACACAGAGCAAAAACAATTAGAATACAACAGCAAGAAAACAAGATTAGACATGAATTAAATGAGCAAACCACAAAAAACACACCAGAAGCAGGCACAGCGGGAGAACGGAGGCAGAGCGAAGTGGGCACAAATTCGGACTTGGACAGCCTTGAACCTCTCCGGTGGAGGTGAACGGAGTGGGCTCAAACAGCAGAGCTGCTGGGCAGAAGAGCAGTTCTCAGACCAGGATGTCGGAGGATGCAATATCATATCCCTGAGTGCTTAGCGCAGCTCGGCCAATGCACCTCTAGCCTGACTGCAGAACACCTGCTGTTACCCTCTCCTAGGGCCACAGTGCTCTAGATCCATGTAATCCCGACTGCAGATGTCAAATATGTCACAACAGGGGTTTATGTGACTGCGTGAGATTAACAGCAGAGTGAGCATACAAGTGACATTTTCTAGACCACAATTTCAAGACAGTTCCCTGCCCACCCTACCGCCACACTTATTGTTTCAATCCTTGTAGACCCACAAAAAGGTCAGTCATTATCGCTTAGCTTTGCTTCTGAACTCCTGGGAGTGCTCCGCAGGCGCTTATTACCGGTGACATGTTTAACGTACTTCAGCGCTGATTTGGCATCTGTGAACAGGTGACTGCTGCCCTTGTGTGTGAGTTTGAGCTTAGCATGGTATAGAAGGGCGTATACTATTCCTGCTTGCCTGAGAATCTTCTTGCCTGGTATAAATTCTCTCCTCACGGATTGGACTGCTGGAGTAAAATCAGGGAAAAAGGATATAATATTACCCTGGTGTGTTATCTGGCCCATTTCCCTGGCAGCCCAAAGGATAACATCTCTGTCCTGGTAGTTGAGCAGTAGGGATAAGATGGGTCTCCGTGTACCGCCCACCGGGGGTCTCGGGGAAAGGGATCTGTGAGCTCTCTCCACGATGAACTTGGCAGAGATAGCTGACCCAAAGATATTGTGTAATAAGCTTTCCACAGGGTCCTCCACCTTGCCCATTGCTGTGGTTTCTGGTATACCCGTTATACAGATATTGTAACCACCCAAAGGCCAACAATGTACATATTTGTTTTACTTCCAGAGCTAAAAGAATTTTGGAAGTCCGTGGAAAACAGCATAAGGGACATCTTAGGACGAAATATAACTTTAACCGAAACATTGGTACTCCTCGGGTGGATTATACATCTCAACCAACTTTAAATTACAAACAACGGGGATTATCATTGTATTTGATACTCCTGGACAGGCAGGAGATTTGTAAACACTGGCTGGATTCTCAACCCCCAAATTCAGTCACCTGGCTGAATGTGGTTAAATGGGCATGCAGTACAGATATTACAGGGGACTCACAAAGGTCTGCAGAAGTGTGGGAGGCTTCTTGAAATGTTCAGGTTGATAAATTTGTAGAAGGGTCATGAACACGAAAAAAAAACGAATCCAATGATTACATCAAGCCATAGATTGGGGCGGTTTTAAGGCTCTAAGCCCTACCCCCCTTGTCGGTAATCGGTGCCATGGAAGGTGCTGTCCGAAACTACCTGGACCACAGACAGATTGCTTACAACCAGCCCAGAATGTAGTATCCATGGTGTAATGAGGACAAAAAAAAAATATTGGTCCTTGCACATTTTTTCTATCTTTTTAAAACTTTTTCACAGGTGATACTTTGACACTGGCTATCAGAAATTGATTCCCTTGCCACACGGTTTTTATGGCAAAACAAAAGACCCAGATTAGCCTACACCAAATGTCAGCGTGGTGCATTCAAAGGGGGTTTTGGCATGATGAACCTATATTTACATTATTTAGCACCCCAACTAGCTGTAAAAATGTACTAGTTCTCGGGGGTTGGTCTGACCTGACATATAGGGTGGAACTCGCTAATGTGGGCTTCTGACCTTGATGGATATGTTATATGGAGCCGCAATTCCCATCACCATGCCGGAAGTGACAAGTATGGTGTTTCTTGGGTGGAGGACAGTACTGACTCACATAGGCTGGGCTGCATCACTCATTCAACAATCCCCCCCCCCCCCATGGCATGGCAAATGGCTGACTGACATGTCCGCGCCTGAGGAATTCGGTCGATGAGACGCAATAGGTATTACCTCGCTGGGAGATGCATGGAGTGGATCCCATATGCGCTCCTTCCAAGATCTTCAGGCATCATATAAGCTGTTCCCAACCCAATTTCGCAAATAAATCCAATTGCACCATGCTCTATATAACCGTATAAAACTGGGCACCTCCCTACCGGGATTCACCCCCTTTGAAGCAAAGCTCATGTTGGGTGTCATTGGTAGAGAAGAGGTCTCACAGATCTATCAAATACATATCGGTTGAGCCTCTCCGGCAAGTTGGGAGGAGTGGGTGGGTCCAATGGAAGTCGAATATTTGAGAGATCCCTTGATGGCATCAATGGTCATAACAATTTCTTTAAGACTATCAGGCACATGCATCAAGCGATTTAGGAATCGCAAACGGTGCGAATCGCAAAATTCGGCCGTTTGCGATTCCCAAATCACTATTTGGGATGCATTAACCAAAATGTGAAGAAATCGCTATTTTTGCGATTTTTGAAAGTGCGATTGCTTTTAAGGAATCGCAATTTTGCGATTCCTTAAAAGCAATGCATGAAACTGAAAAAAATTGCCATTTCGCAATTAGAGAGAAAAAATTACCATGAGGTTGGACCTCATGGTAATTTTGCGAAATGTTAGAAAAATGCAATTTTGTGCATTTTTTTAACTTTCATGTTGTGCACACACATGCCCTTAGGGCATGTGTGTACACAACATATGTGCATTGTTTGATTTCAGGGGTGCAACAGGGTGTCCTTTGGACACCCCTGCATCCTTGAAATCGCAATCTCAATTTGCGATTAGGTAATTGCGAATCGCAAATTGAGATTGTCTTCCCATTCATTCCTATGGGCCTCTAGGCCCATAGGAATGAATGGGAAGGGATTCCTAATTGCGATTCGCAAAATGCTAATCGCAATTAAGGAATTCTAAGAAATCGCAATTTATTTATCGATTTCTTAATGCATAGGCATTTGCAATTCCTTAATTGCGATTCCTTAATAATCGCAATTAAGGAATCGCAAATGCCGAGATTGATGCATGTACCTGTATGTCTGGTCCAAACATATTATCTACATTGTGCATATCTCACACCAGATCGATTACACAAATGAGGACTTGTCACATGCAAAATACGCTAAATGCTCCCATACTCCAACAAATTTCTATCACATCATTTTGGAATGTCCTAACATTCAAAGATATTGGGGGACGGTAGAGGAGGCGCTTTCAACAGTTTGCGAATTTCGGCGTTTGCGAATGCATTAGTGCTTGATACATAGGGCCCGGGTGGCACACTATGGGAATCACAGAAATGTATTTTACATATTCCCCTTTAGAGAGCTCCCACGTTTTTCATCCCACTTAAAGACCTAGCTGCACATATTTCTATATGACTGATTGTTAGCCAGCAGCAGTGGATGCTTCCTGAAGTCTGGTTAGAGCATTTTCTTCCAAAGTTGATGCCTCACGAAGTGCAAAACACTGGGCAAGTGTACACTTTAAACGGCCTGTCATTACCACGCAGTACAATTTGCACATTACAGTAATGGAAGAACTCTCTCAGAGAGAAACCAAAATACCAGTCGGGTAGCACACTATGGGAATTACTAAAATGTATTTTACATATTCCCCTTTAGAGAACCCCCACATAAAGACCTGGCTGCACATATTTCTATTTGACTTCTTGTCAGCCAGCAGCAGTGGATGCTTCCCGAAGTCTGGTTAGAACATTTTCTTTCAAAGTTGATGCCAAACACTGGGCAAGCGCACACTTTAAAGGGCCTGACATTACCCTGCTGTACAATTTGCACATTACAGTAATGGATGAACCTATTAATGCAGTAAATTATGGGGAAGATTTTAATGTGTTAATATTTCAAGACTATACATTACCACAGCTTTCTAAACCTTGCTTTCTCGCAATATTTATTTACCTTAAACACCATTTGCCAAACCTTTTAAAAAAAATTCTTGGGAAGAGGACCCCTCAGGAACGTGGTTACATAAAAGTCATACCCAACTTTTACCCTACATCACTTTCAAATATCACCAGCTGCTGCTGCCCACTACAGCTTTTAGGTTAATATAGTTGAATATCTTACAAACATCACTTTCTATTAAAACTTTGACATTTCCAGGAAGAATTAACTCCTCACACTTCTCTGTATATTCAAATCAAAGCCACATAAAGAAACCTTTAGAAGAGTTGGACAGCTAATAAATTAATTTAGGCTCATGAGAGAACTGAGTAGGTGTTCTCAATTCACAACAATAGCTGCAACTAGGGAACTGTTCCACTGGGAAAAGCAGATCATTCATACAAATCATTCCATCCGCCTCCTTCTTCACCTGGGCAGTTCTGTTTAAAATCTTATGTTTTAGTGGAACTACTTTGTCCAGTAGTGAAACACAGTTCACCACTCACCATGTCTCCCTAAAGCATGGAAGATAAAAATTAGAGACAAAAAATAGAACAACTTTTTCAACTACAAAATACAGATTGAAAAGTTTGCAGCTATTGGATAGATGGAGGGTGCCCAGATTTTGGCTGCTGATAGAACCTCAGGAAACAGGTGGAAAAAATATACAGCATCTAATGAGTTCACAGATTTTCCGTCAAGGATTTATGAAATGGAGAAAAGGGTCAAAAGGTCAATTTTCAGGTATTCATTATGCACTGGGTCCAAGCCGGGGAAGGATGGTGGCAACCCTGCTAGATGTAAGTGTGCCTTTGGCGTGCCAGTGGTGTACTTGTCAATGCAGCCAGAGACATATAAGGCATCCAAACGCTGGCTCGCCAATCAAACTAGAAAGAAAAACCCAATTAAGATTGAATGCCAAAAGGTCAAACTAATTAATAATTAGACACTTTCATAATGAAGTACCAAAAAACCTATTTATATTGGTTAGTAAAGATTTTCCTAGCTGTGCAACTGTACATGGTAAGTTTTGGGATGACAGGACACTGTTCCAAGTGGAAGCTTTTTATTAAGTGTAGATACAACGACCCCCAGCAGCCAACCTCTCAGCTCCACGGCCAAGCTCCTCTGCTGGCTTCCATAGCAGGATTCCAACAGTAGAACTATGTTCTGAGGAGATGAAAAGGCTACAAGCAAATGGACACTTACATTAAAACATAACACATCTCCCTTCCCTAACACAAAACATGGAACGCATATATATGCAATAGTAGAATGAAAGGTGAAATAATTATTAAGTGCAAATATAATCACCCAGTCTACTTGGTCTAAATTTCAAACGCGTAATTTATTCTCACCTGCACGCCTCACCTGACAAATCGCTTCCCCTTGAAAACCTCTTCATTCACTCACGTGTTTTCACTTTACTGCACTTGACTGCTCTCCTCGCATTCCACCACCCACCATCTGACAATTTGAGCAAGTTACCCTCAACCTTCTCGACTTTTTTAGGTTCAGATAATTTGGAGCTTCCCTTCCTCACAGTATTGCCTGAACATATTCTCATAAACTTCCCTTCTTCAAAAATTCTGATGTGTTTTCCTATCTGGTCATTATGCCGTTGCTCATAAGTATCTTGTTTTCCCACTTTTGCTCGTAACACTTCTTAATCAATTTCCTTTCTGCCGCTCCTCGCTATCCAAGCCGGTACTGCTACCGTGCAGGGAAGGCTTCCTTTAAATCAACAAAAATGGGTCTCCCCAGTCGCAGAATGTGGAGTAGTTCTATTATTCCACCACATTTTCTTCACTTGACTTCTCCAACATTCATTCATAGATACAGCCAGTTGAATATTATCCCCCAGCAGGCGGTTTAAGCATTTAATTAAACCATTTCCCCATGGATGATAAACTGGAGTTGTGCTATGCTTGTTGCCCCACCTCTTAGGAAAGCACAAAACTCCACCAAAACAAAATGTGGCCCATTACCTGTAAACATTTCAGCAAGACATACCTCCCTGCAGAAATTTTCGTCACAAAAAACAATGATTGATTTGATTTGACTTCCTTGACAAACGCCACCTCCGGCCATTTGGAATAATAATACAGCCGCCGGACGACCCAGCCGCCGCTGAGCCGCCTTCGGCCCTCCTTCCCGCCACTGACCTCCAGGCGACTCCGCCCCCCCCTGCCCACTGGCCGCCCCGCTCCCGCCACCCAGCTGACCCGCCCTCCCGGCACCTTACTTAAGGGGTCCGAGTGCAGGGGTAGGGAGCGACCGCTGAGCCTGCTCCAGGCGAGGTCGCCCCCACCCACCGCTGCTCCTGCCCGCTGATTGCCAGTGCGCTGCCTGCTGCCTTCTGTGTACCTCTCCTCTGACTGCGATTGCCTTCTGTGTTCTTCCCCCCCCCCTCCTGCTGCCGCCGTTTTTGCCATCTGTATTCCCCTCCGTTTTGCCTTCTGTTTTCCCCTTTTGCCTGTTGTATTTTGCCTCCTGTTCTCCCCTTCCCCTTTTGCCTTCTGTACCCCTATTTCCCCCCCTTCTGCTGGCCTCCGCCTACCTGTTAGCTGTCCTTCTCCAGCCGCCGGACGACCCAGCCGCCGCTGAGCCCGTTCGGCCCTCCTTCCCGCCACTGACCTCCAGGCGACTCCGCCCCCCCCCTGCCCACTGGCCGCCCCGCTCCCGCCACCCAGCTGACCCGCCCTCCCGGCTCCTTACTTAAGGGGTCCTAGTGCAGGGGTAGGGAGCGACCGCTGAGCCTGCTCCAGGCGAGGTCGCCCCCACCCACCGCTGCTCCTGCCCGCTGATTGCCAGTGCGCTGCCTGCTGCCTTTTGTGTACCTCTCCTCTGACTGCGATTGCCTTCTGTGTTCTTCCCCCCCCTTCCTGCTGCCGCCGTTTTTGCCGTCTGTATTCCCCTCCGTTTTGCCTTCTGTTTTCCCCTTTTGCCTGTTGTAGTTTGCCTCCTGTACTCCCCTTCCCCTTTTACCTTCTGAACCCCTATTTCCCCCCCTTCTGCTGCCCTCCCCCTACCTGTTAGCTGTCCTTCTCCAGCCGCCGGACAACCCAGCCGCCGCTGAGCCGCCTTCGGCCCTCCTTCCCGCCACTGACCTCCAGGCGACTCCGCCCCCCCTGCCCAATGGCCGCCCGCTCCCGCCACCCAGCTGACCCGCCCTCCCGGCTCCTTACTTATGACGCCCCCTGAGCGACCGCGCAGCGGGAGCACCGATTGAGCGCCGAAGGTGCGCCAAAGGTAAGCCCGTCTGCGCCCGTCCTCGCCTGGACCGCGCCCAGCGCCAGACCCCCTGGCCCCCGCAGATGCGAGTCCACCCGCCTGACCTACGACGCAGCCACCCTCAACGCACCCAACCCCGGTCGGACCCCCGGTTGCTACCGAGCCACACCGAGACGCACCCACGGACCCTTCAGCTGCCACCCCTGCCAGTTCACCTGCATCCGGACCTGCACTGCACCAGCACCTACCAAACCGAGCACCAGCAACAACCACCTGAAGTGCATCCTGATCAACACTCGCTCCGTCCACAGACACGCCGTCCAACTCTGGAACCTGATCGACACTACATCCCCAGACGTCGCCTTCCTCACGGAAACCTGGATGAACGCCTCCTCAGCGCCCGACATCGCCATCGCCATCCCGGACGGATACAAGATCAACCAGAGGGACCGCATCAACCAGACCGGAGGAGGCATCGCCATCGTCCACAAGAACACCATCCGCATCACGACCAACACCGACGACACCCTCACAGCCGCCGAGCACCTACACTTCCAGATCCACACCGACCCCAAGACCACCCTCAGAGACACCCTCATCTACAGACCCCCGGGTCCGTGCACACAATTCAGCAAAGACATCGCCGACTTCATCTGCCAGCACGCCCTCCCCTCTGCTGACTACATCCTCCTGGGGGATCTCAACTTTCACCTGGAGAACAACAACGACCGCAACACCACCACCCTGCTGGACAACCTCGCCACCATCGGTCTCAAGCAGCTGGTGACCTCCCCCACCCACTACGCCGGACACACACTCAACCCCATCTTCTCATCCAGCAAGCACATCGCCTTCAGCCACGCCACCGGACTCCACTGGACGGACCACAGCTGCTTCCACTTCAGCTTCAAAAAGAACACGATCCACCACCACCAGCGACAGGTCGCACGCAAAAACTGGAACAAGATCACAGCCGACCAGCTCGCCGCAGCCCTGAGCCAAGACCCCCCCGCCAGCTCTGCGAACCCCAGCCAGGACGCCAACAACCTCACGAAGTGGATCAGCAACTGCGCAGACGACCTCGCCCCACTGAGGACCCCGCCCAGCAGACCCGGCAGTAAGAAAGCACCTTGGTTCACCGACAAACTCAAGAGCTCCAAGAAGAACTGCCATGCCCTCGAGCGAGCCTGGCGCAGAGACCCTACACCAGACAACATGACCACCCTCAAGCTCGCTACCCGAAAACACCACCAACTGATCCACACCACCAAGAAAACCGCATTCAAGGAACGACTGGACTACAACGCACACAACAGCAAAGAACTCTTCAACATCGTCAAAGAGCTCTCCAATCCCAACGCCGGAAACAACGACATCACCCCATCACAAGACCTCTGCAACTCCCTCGCCTCCTATTTCCACAACAAGATCGCAGACATACACAACAGCTTCAGCACACAACCGACGCACCCTATGACCGCACCAACGACCCCCACCACCACCCTCCGCGCCTGGACCCCGATCACCACCGAAGACACCATCCGCACGATGAACTCCATCCACTCCGGATCCCCAACCGACCCCTGCCCTCACCACATCTTCAACAAGGCCGACGCTGTCATCGCACCCCACCTGCGAGACATCATCAACACCTCCTTCACCACCGCTACCTTCCCAGAGAGCTGGAAGCACGCCGAACTCAGCGCTCTACTGAAGAAACTATCAGCGGACCCCACCGAACTCAAAAACTACCGCCCCATCTCGCTCCTCCCGTTCCCGGCCAAAGTCATCGAGAAGACCGTCAACAAGCAGCTTGCCGCCTTTTTCGAGACGAACGGATCCCTCGACCTCTCGCAGTCCGGCTTCCGGGCCAACCACAGCACCGAGACCGCCCTCATCGCAGCCACCGATGACATCCGAGCCCTGCTCGACAACGGAGAAACTGCGGCCCTCATCCTCCTGGACCTCTGCGCGGCATTCGACACCGTCTGCCACCGCACCCTAGTGCAGCGCCTCAGCAACGTCGGAATCCAAGAGAAGGCACTAGATTGGATCATCTCCTTCCTCGCTGGAAGGACACAGAGAGTCCACCTCCCCCGTTCAGATCAAAAGCCACTGAAGTCATCTGCGGCGTTCCTCAAGGGTCCTCGCTCAGCCCCACCCTCTTCAATGTCTACATGAGCCCCCTCGCGGCCATCGCACGCCAACACAACCTCAACATCATCTCTTACGCCGACGACACCCAGCTGATTCTCTCCCTCACCAGCGACCCCGCCACCGCCAGAGCCAACCTACACGAAGGGATAACTGACATAGCCGAGTGGATGATGAACAGCCGCCTGAAACTGAACTCAGACAAGACGGAAGTCCTCATCCTAGGCCCGTCACCCTCCGCCTGCGACGACTCATGGTGGCCCACCGCCCTGGGCAGCGCACCCAAACCCACAGACCACCCACGCAACCTGGGCTTCATCCTGGACTCCTCCCTCTCCATGACCAGACAAGTCAACGCCGTCTCCTCGTCGTGCTTCAACATCCTGCGCATGCTACGTAAGATCTTCAGGTGGATCCCCACCGAGACCAGGAAGACGGTCACCCAGGCCCTCGCCACCAGCCGACTGGACTACGGCAACTCCCTCTACGCCGGAACCACCGCCAAACTCCAGAGGAGACTCCAGCGGATCCAGAACGCCTCTGCAAGACTCATCCTCGACATCCCCCGACACAGCCACATTTCCGGACACCTAAGAGACCTGCACTGGCTCCCGGTCAACAAGAGAATCACCTTCTGTCTCCTCACCCACGCACACAAAGCTCTCCACAACCAAGGTCCAAGATACCTAAACAGCCGCCTCAACTTCTACACTCCCACACGCCAGCTTCGATCGACCAACCACGCCCTCGCCGCCGTCCCCCGCATCCGAAGAGCCACCACAGGAGGAAGGTTCTTCTCCTACCTGGCCGCCAAGACCTGGAACTCTCTCCCGACCCACCTCCGCCTGACCCAAGACCACCTCGCCTTCAGGAAGCAGCTCAAGACCTGGCTGTTTGAGCAGTAGCGGACCCCCAAGCGCCTTGAGACCCTCCGGGTGAGTAGTGCGCTATACAAATGCCTGATTGATTGATTGATTGATTGATCATCACCAAAGCATATTTTTCGCTCACTCCCAACCCGTCAAATGGATCGCATATATCAATGGCAATTCTTTACCAAGCTCTCTCTGACAACTGCACTGGATTAATTGCTCTATCGCTCAACACATGTGATTTATCCCTGCAAGTTTAGGATATACACTCCCTCGCAAACCTTTCAATCTGTCTGTCCATCCCCGGCCACCAAAAATCCACCCTGGCTTTCCTTTTCATAGCCGACAAGCCACCATCGCCTTTGTATAATAACTCCGTTAATCTAACCCTCAATCGCTCAAATATAACATTATCACATCTCCTTACAACCCCATTCACCACTAACAGTTCTTCACACTCATCCTTGTATGACAAAACGTCTTCATCCAGTTTCCAACCACCTACCACAGGTAGTTTTTCCATCACTTCACTAGAATAGCATCAGCCAAAATGGCTTCCTTCCATTCCTCTTTACTGATGGCTTGGCATACATCCATTATGTTTGCTACCACCCACTCTTCTTCCACAATACCTTCTACTCCTCTTTCCTCTACCAGTAAACAAGACAAAAAATCTGCATTCACGTTTCTTATTCCAGGCACATATTTCAAAACAAATGAAAATTCCTGCAATCGGTACAACCATTTCAAAATGCGTGTAGTAGCTCTATTCACCCCCGCCGTGGAAAAAATATCAATCAAAGGCCTGTGAGCAGTGCGTAGTTCAGATTCTGTGCCCCACACAAAACACAAAAAGATTGCACACCCCACCAACAGGCTAAAGATAAATCTAATGTAGTAAAGCACTTCCCACCAGCCACGCTGGTCAACATTTTGTTTATACGTGGCAAAGAATGTCAATCAACCCAAATACACTCATTTAAGTCTCTTAAGTCCACACACATGCAGATATTTCTAATTGGTTTGTACACGATTGCAATGGTTCTTAACCATTCCTAGGCCTCTATTGGCTCTATCACATAATCTTTGTATCTCATATTTTAATTTACTTCTTAGAGCCATTGGAACATTACGCACCATGCGCACTTTGGGTCTGGCATCCTTCTTCAGAACAATTCGATGTTCAACATTTTTGCGACATCCAAGTTCTTTTTTTAATAGATTGGGAACATTTTTAATCCATTCACCTCCTTCTTGAGGTCCAATTAACAAAACTTGTAAAGCATAGTTGGGATTAAGAACAGTCCCCAAAGCTTTTTGTTCCCTCCATCCCAACAGGGATCTTCTTACTTCCACCACGTATATTTTTGCAAGTGCTTTTCTCTTTTGGAATCCCACTTCAGCATTGAAATATCCCAAAATAGGTTACTTCTTGCTACAATAACCTTGTGGTTCTACATCGATAGGATTCAATTCCATAGCTCCTAACCCCTCCCATTTCTGTTTAGCGTGTCAACATTGCTAACTACCAACACATCTACGTCCGTTTCATTTCTCATATACATTTCATCTTCTGAATTAGATGCCACAGAACTATTTATCACATTTAGTGATTTCTGTTTGGAAATGTCATCCTCTTTGCATACTCTCGAAAAAGGGTCCTATTTTTACACTTGAAGCATGTACTCCTGGCAGTGGGACAGTGGCTGGCTTCAGCAGTATGCCTAGTACTCCCACACCTAAAACATGACCTTTTGTACCCCCCATCCTGTTTCTTGATAGGATTCCTATTATTTTCCCCTATAACTAATACACTTTTTTAATTAGAATTCACTGCACACACCCTGTGCTGTTCACTTTCAATCTTAGGCCTTGGTCCAGCTAATTCCTTAACATACAGAGATGTATTTTCTATACTTCTGGCTATCTCAATAGATTTGTCTAATGTGGGGTCCTTCAAATCTAATAATTTTCTTGATTCTTTAGGTTGTGTGTTATATTTATTAATTGATCTCTCATGATCTCATCTCTGAGTTTATCAAAGATGGTGGTTCGCACAGCGTCTTCTCTTCACTTAGCAACCATGCCGTTGCATGCATGTAGTGCATGTGGTGCCGTAGGAATCAGTACTCAAGCAACACAAAACTGGAACTTCCTACCATCACCAAAACACAGGTATCCAGCCAAGCGCTGCCGTTTAAGGTTCACAGAGCAGAACAAGAACTTCACACCATCACCGATACACAGGTATCCAGCCACGCACTGCCGATCCAAAGTTCACGAATGCCTCCACATTTCAGCAGAGGTGCACTAACGGTGAGGTGGTTACAATTGTACTCAAACCATAACGTCCTTTGCAATACTTAGTACCACGATCTCCCACCAGGCAAATCAATGGACTCTCACCTAAAATCAGTAGAGCGGGATCAATTTCAGCACATTAGTTGACACGGCTGGGGATCGCAGGTGTCCAGCTGTTTCTTGTTTTTTCCTTAAACACGGTCAACACCCTCACGTCGTCTTCTTTTCCACAAAGGATCTTTTTCTTGGAAACGTGCTTGTCCTGCTCAAGTGGACCCCATCCTTGTTGCCAATTTTGGGATGACAGTCCCCTGTTCCAAGTGGAAGATGTTTATTAAGTATAGATGCAACAACCCCCAGCAGCCAACCTCTCAGCTCCACAGCCAATCTCCTTTTCTGGCTTCAACATCAGGATTCCAACAGTAGAACTATGTTGCTAGGAGATGAAAATGCTAACAGGGAAATGAACACTTAAATTAAAACAGTAAGTTTTAGGGATAATTGTTTTGATCTATTTGGAGAAGGACTGACAACAGTCCTGCCTCCTCAGATGGCATGACAATCTCCGGCTTAGCTTTTAAAGATCTAGGAAATGACATCACTCTTATGGATTTAGCTGATACATATTAATGAAGATTGTAATATATAGGTATGCAGGTTTTTACACTTGGGTATGGTTCCTTGGCTCACCAGGCATGGTAGAGATTGCTCCTTCAAGGCACATCAAGGGCATTCCTGAAATTTGCTGACCATCTCTCAAAGCACTCAAGCCTGCGTGCAACCTGGTACCTTCTTTCAAAAAGGAAACAGAGAATGACTAACTGATAATTGCAATACTGATTCATATTCCCGCAATCAAATCAGCTTAATGTTATATATGTTCCTTTTATTCTCCTGAAAGAATATGCAGCAGTCACATCTTGCTTTGCACTTTTTGGCTAAAAAAGGGCACTCAATCTATGGTGTCTGCAGATAGTTTAAAAGTTTCAAGTTCACCTATATATAAAAACCACTTCAGGACATCCTACAAGGCCGCTTTGTAGATTCCGAAGAAGAACAAGCAAACATGTAACAATAGGTTTTGGAATTTTAGTCAATGTGGCAGTTGGCCAGATTCCCAAGTATGCCACGTTTCAAAGCAATATATGGAACAAGTTAAGAATTATGCTACATGCTAAAAAGTGGGCTTCTACTTGGCTGAGATATGCACCCTGTCCAAGTAGGCACCACAATCCTAGTCAGGGTAAGTCTGATACATTCCCTAAATTAGCCTATGCTCACCCTCTGGTTGTTGGCAAAGAGCAGTCGACTTATCTTAAGAGGCAATGTGTAAAGTGTTTGTGCAACACTTCAAACAGTAAAATAGTGAAAACACCACACACAAAGAATCCACAGCAGGTTTGAAAAATAGAGCATAATTAATTTTTTTATATCCAATTTTATTTGTTTCACAGTTGCATAATACAAACAAATGCACAATAAACCATCTGCAGATCTCCATCATAAGCACTCATGGAGCAAAAAGCAAATAGCAGTTTCATCATAATATCTCCACAGTATCCCAGGATCGGCTAACAGGTATGACTTCATCATTTTAGAATGTCCAATCCGTGTCCGTTCCGCCCACCATTTACCGCAAATCTTAGGATATTTGGCAGAGCAGCCACAGGCTTCATATACTGGCTTTTCCCTGCTGGGCACAGCAATCTACCCCCCTACACCATTGATTGAGGTTCAGAGGTGTTGCAGATTTCCGATTACCAGCAAAGTCCCTTTTGGTTACCATGGTGGATGACCCCAGCAGGGCACTATCGGTCCTTGTGCCCTTGGATCACTCCAGTATTCCCAGTAAGATCAACTTGGGAGAAAGCTTCACCTCCCAACCCAACACTGTTGAATGCGCCTCCTCTACCGTCCCCCAATATCTTTGAATGTTAGGACATTCCAAAATGATGTGATAGAAATTTGTTGGAGTATGGGAGCATTTAGCGCATTTGGCATGTGACAAGTCCTCATTTGTGTAATCGATCTGGTGTGAGATATGCACAATGTAGATAATATGTTTGGACCAGACATAGTCTTAAAGAAATTGTTATGACCATTGATGCCATCAAGGGATCTCTCCAATATTCGACTTCCATTGGACCCACCCACTCCTCCCAACTTGCCCGGAGAGACTCAACCGATATGTATTTGATAGATCTGTGAGACCCCTTCTCTACCAATGACACCCAACATGAGCTTTGCTGCACAGGGGGTGAATCCCGGTAGGGAGGTGCCCAGTTTTATACGGTTATATAGAGCATGGTGCAATTGGATTTATTTGCGAAATTGGGTTGGGAACAGCTTATATGATGCCTGAAGAT
This sequence comes from Lissotriton vulgaris, assembly GCF_964263255.1. Lineage (NCBI taxonomy): Eukaryota > Metazoa > Chordata > Amphibia > Caudata > Salamandridae > Lissotriton > Lissotriton vulgaris. The sequence continues at coordinate 122,633,287 of NC_141690.1, forward strand.
CTTGGAAGGAGCGCAAATGGGATCCACTCCATGCATCTCCCAGCGAGGTAATACCTATTGCGTCTCATCGACCGAATTCCTCAGGCGCGGACATGTCAGTCAGCCATTTGCCATGCCATGGGGGGGGGGGGGATTGTTGAATGAGTGTGGCAGCCCAGCCTATGTGAGTCAGTACTGTCCTCCACCCAAGAAACACCATACTTGTCACTTCCGGCATGGTGATGGGAATTGTGGCTCCATATAACATATCCATCAAGGTCAGAAGCCCACATTAGCGAGTTCCACCCTATATGTCAGGTCAGACCAACCCCCGAGAACTAGTAATTTTTTTCAGCTAGTTGGGGTTCTAAATAATGTAAATATAGATTCATCATGCCAAAACACCCTTTGAATGCACCACGCTGACATTTGGTGTAGGCTAATCTGGGTCTTTTGTTTTGCCATAAAAACCGTGTGGCAAGGGAATCCATTTCTGATACCCAGTGTCAAAGTATCACCTGTGAAAAAGTTTTAAAAAGATATAAAAAATGTGCAAGGACCATTATTTTTTTTTGTCCTCATTACACCATGGATATTACATTCTGGGCTGGTTGTAAGCACCTTCAATCTGTCTGTGGTCCAGGTAGTTTCGGACAGCACCTTCCATGGCACCGATTACCGACAAGGGGGTAGGGATTAGAGCCTTAAAACCGCCCCAATCTATGGCTGGATGTAATCATTGGATTCGTTTTTTTTTTCGTGTTCATGACCCTTCTACAAATTTATCAACCTGAACATTTCAAGAAGCCTCCCACACTTCTGCAGACCTTTGTGAGTCCCCTGTAATATCTGTACTGCATGCTCATTTAACCACATTCAGCCAGGTGGCTGAATTTGGGGGTTGGGGATCCAGCCAGTGTTTACAAATCTCCCGCCTGTCCAGGAGTATCAAATAAAATGATAATCCCCGTTGTTTGTAATTTAAAGTCGGTTGAGATGTATAATCCACCCGAGGAGTACCAATGTTTCGGTTAAAGTTATATTTCCTCCTAAGATGTCCCTTATGCTGTTTTCCACGGACTTCCAAAATTCTTTTAGCTCTGGAAGTAAAACAAATATGTACATTGTTGGCCTTTGGGTGGTTAAATTTTTTACATATTGGCACAGACTGTAACACAAATTTGGATAATATTTGTGGTGTCCTGTACAAGCTATGTACAAGCTATGAATAACAAATAAATGGTGGTGTTTAAAATGTGCTGGTGTTACTATAGCATAGAGTAATTTTACAGAGTCTATCCATAATGATTGTACACTACCCTCCTGATATATATCTGTCCAGACCTCCGATAAGACCTTCATTTTCTCTTCCTCTGCCTCCAACAGATATCCGTACCATATTGAGACTTCTTTAGCTTTCTGACCTGGATCCTGAAGCGAGGCCTCAAATTCCCAGTTACCTCCTATTCCCCCCTCTGCAGCGAAGACCCATGAAGTAAGCTGCATGTACTTTAACCTGGAAAGGCAGTTACCTGTCATAATGTTCAAGACCTCCCATGGGACCAATCTGCCTGTTATTAGATCTCCCCATTTTGTTATCCCTGCCTGCTTTAAAGGGAGGCTCAGGGCATCCTTCAGACATTCTGGCGTCCCCAGCGATTCCCAGATTGGGGCAAAGTCAGAGAAGTAGCCAGTCTTTAAGGTCCGTCTCACTGCTATCCATAGACTTAAGGCTGCTTTCAACACCTCTCGCCTTCCTTTTTGAAAATATTTCTGAGCTCCAAATTTGTATAAATAGGCTCCTCCCATTTCTTTGGTCAGTATTAGGCCCCATGTGATGTTTGGAGGCTCCCCCACTAACATGCAAACATTCTTGAATTGAAAGGCCATACAGTACAATCTAAGGTCTGGTATTGCCAACCCCCACTTCTTAAGAGAACTTCTAAGTTTTTTCCAGAAGAGCTGTATCTCCCGGGATGCCCAGATAAAGCTAGATATCTTCCCTTGTATTTTATTAATTTAGGGCCCTATGTATCAAGCACTAATGCACTCGCAAACGCCGAAATTCGCAGAATTTCGGCATTTGCGAACGCATTAGTGCTAAATGGTATGTATGAAAGAAAACCGCGTGCAAAATAAGGAATTGCAAAATTTGCGATTCCTTATTTTGCGATTGCATTTAAGGAATCGCAAATTTTGCGATTCCTTATTTTGCGATTGCATTTAAGGAATCGCAAATTTAGCGATTTCTTAAATGCAATGTAAGAAGCAAAAAAAAATACAAATTGGCCTTAAGGAATCGCAAATTACCACCAACTTTAAGTTGGTGGTAATTTGCGAATTCCTTGAAAAATTCAATTTTTTGCATTTTTCAAAGTGCAATGTGAAGCACATACATGCCCTAGGGCATGTATGTGCACCACATGTGCACCCATGCTAATTTCAGGGGTCTAACAGGGTGTCCTTTGGGGGCTTTGGGTCCTTTGGGGGCTGAACAGCTAGCAGGCTGCTGCCGGTGGGACTGTTGATGGATACATAGGACTGCTGATATACCTGTTGGTGAGGATTTGTACAAGTTTATCTGCTACTGAAATAAACCTACATTGGCTTCATCATACCTGTGTTGTCCAGATTACTTCACATTGTAGTAAAGCTGCATCAGAATCTGGCATTTGGCACAAACTGTAAACAGTCTCGCCTTTTGTTTATCTGGACAGTATGTTTACCGGTTCTTCAGCTTTCCATATTCATGATTATGCACACAAGGAAAAATGGGGACTTACTGAGTTGGTATGTTATCTTTGTCAATAGTAGCTCACATCAAGTTGCAATACTGCCAGATCTAAAATCGAACTTGATGCCAGCCTCTTTTAAACGATTTTTAGTGAGCTCTCCGATGGCAGGACGTGGAGGGTTTTGACATGAGACTTCGATTAACTGTCTAAAATTGATGGAAGTTTTTTGTCCTTTGGAGACTGACCAAGAACTGAGTGAAATATTGCATTCTTTGCAGTATGAATCAAGATGTTTGGTCACTAACTCAAATATTTTGCCCAGAGTGAAAGAGATATTTGGCATTTTTATTTGGATTGGGACAGCATTTAAAAGTTGGAACATCAACCAGGATGTAACATTCTGACCCTTGAAAATTTTAAGGCAACTGGCGTGTCTTCACGGATCTTAGTTACGCTATCAAGCTCTGTTGAAAATGACCACTGATGTTCTTTTTCTTTTTCAGTATTCCCTCATCTTCCTAGGAACCTAGACATACATCTGCATGACTCCCTACGGCATGGCTCTCATCAGTTGATGTTGTGCATGATTTCAGGAATCCACGTACCTTCTTGGGCATTTTGCAATAGTAATAGCTGGTATGCTCATAAAAGAAATTTGAGAGATTAGAAATTACAAACGTTATATAGGATTTGGGGAAAGGACAGATTGACTTCCATCTCAAACAATCATCCGAGGACCTTGCATTTGCCTCTTTGGTGGAGGACTGGTCCCCATATTTTGCATACCCCTTCTACCTTGTGGGATCTCACTGCTACCAGTCCATATACTGAATTAATTGAAGTATGTAAAGAAGGCGGAGCGTATGTTTTTGCTTTACTCAAACAAACTCCCAAAGAAAGTTTTTTTTCTCTGTATCACATACAGTCAATGGTGCTGAAGTTAAGGGAGTTTTCTCCCTGCACATCAGGGCCTTTGATTGATTTTCCTGCCCATGACAACCATGCCTCCTCGCATGTCTCTCCGAGGTAAGGAAGTCAAATGATGATCTCTCCATGGAATATGAATGTGAGATGGTTTTCATTCTATATAATCACTTGCTCAAGGATGGTGTGTTCATTGTGCTTGATCCCGTTTTTTAAGAGGTTCTCTTCGGATATTTAATGTTAATAATAACTGTCTTTTCTTCCTATGCCGTATACATTGCAATGACCAGACACACTCAACAGGGAATGGAAAATGCACAGATCATATATTTATGATGTATTCCAAAGCACATTTGTTAGTACTCCGTAAAGAGTAGATATGAGCGAGTTAACCGCCCAGCCTAATCAACTACACCTGCCTATATGCCTTTTCATCTAATTTTCTCATTAGTTAAGTCCTAAGTTACACTGAAAATGTTCTCTTTTCAATTGGAGATTTTTATAGCCTCTTCCAAAACACACCCTCGCTAGTGTTATGCTTGTGGTGGGTCTTGATGAAACCTACCAATCCTACAACAATCTTCAATTTCAACTGCTCGCAGAAAGTCTTGACTATGTTCTTTTATATAGGTGTAGAAATTATTTAAAGATAATTGGTGTCAGACTGTTGACCTCTATACTTTCAAATTCTCAAATTACCTAGATATTTCGATATTTACAAGGGGTGTTTTTAAGCAAACATATCCTTTTTGGGTTTGGTCATAGTTGGTTGTTCAACGCTCCTTTTCCCTTGCCAAGCCAGTTGCCTCCTTAAATATTTTTGTCAAACAGATTTCCTCTCTGGTTAAGTACTGAAAAACAGTGAGCCATTCCTTTTTCTGATAAAGGATTTTCATTTTATGGTTTAAATCTTTTGATTGAGTTGAAACAAACAAAAGAAAGAGACAAGGCACTCTGCTCCATTAAATCTACACATAGGAGACCCCCGGGTCTCAATAAGTATTGTCATCAGGTAAGCAGCATGGAGCGGGCCCTCAAACATAAGGAGGAATAAGAACCTATACAAAAACCCCAACCCCATCCCAATCCCCCCCTTCCCCCGCCTCGTCCACCTTGAAAAGAAAAGGGAAAAGGAAAAAGTGAGGGAATAGGGGCTAGCGCGCATCCTCTGGTTTTGTGCATCCCTGTCTGGAATTTGTGTATCTGGGAGACGAAGGGGTCATAGGTACCGAGGGCAAGTTAGTTCCCGGAACTCCAACACCAGTAATGTGAGGAAAGATCACCAGAGCTCGGGGAATTCAGGCCCCCTGCCTGCTAGCGTCAGTGTACTTTTCTCCATGCCTAGCACAGACAGTAGCCTCTGGAGCCAACCAATATGTGTCGGAAGCTGAGTAGAGCGTCAGTGAATCAAGATGTTTTGGGTTGCCGCTCCTAGAGCGATAGCAATCAAATGGCCCTTGCACGATTTGAGTGGGTATGTCAACTGATTGAGTAAGCCCAATAGGATTTATGAGGGGAAGCGTCGGATCTGTGTTTCCAGATGTACGTCTATGTCATCAAAAACTTGGATCCAATACGATTGTATAGCCGTGCAGCTCCAGAGGACGTGTTCTAGTGTACCCGCCTCCCCGCATTCCCTCCAACACCGGTCGCTCTTGCGCTGGTCAAATTGATGGATGTGTTCTGGTGTGTAGTACCAATATGTGGCAACCTTGGTCAGGGTCTCTATGAGGCCCATATGGTACACTGAGTGTCTTGCCCTATGGTAAATGCCTTCCCACTCTTTGTGGCTCAGAGTTCTCTCCAAATCCCGTTCCCACCTGGTGCAGCCCGCGTTGCATGTGTGAGTATTAGTGGTCAGCAGCATTTTGTAGATGTCAGATATTATTTTCTTATCATCGGTGCGTGTTACCAGCCATTTTTCATATGTTGTCAAGAGACGCTGTGCTTGCGGCCTAATTGTGGGGTGTAGTGTCCAATGCCGGACCTGCAAATATGGCAATCGCTCCCGTTCTAGGAGACCATAATCCTCCCTAAGTTGTGAAAAAGGGATGATATCATCCATGTCGAAGAGGTGGCCCAGTGATCTGCAAGGGAAAGAGGGCCATGTCCTAAAGGTAGAGACTACTGTGCCAGGGTGGAACTCAGGGTTGTTGAACAACGGTGTGAGAGGTGACGGGAAGGTGGTTAGCTGATTAGAAATGTTTGTGTGGTCCCAGGACTCCAGTATGGTACTCGTAATGTGTGAGGCATATAGGTTGGGAGGTCTATGGTTCCTTTTAAGAAAGGGCACCCTGTAGTGGCCTACCTGCCACTGCCTGATCCTGGAATAGCCAGTGTTTTTCGGATTCCAGGCGGTGCCACTCCACCAGGTATCTGAGCTGGACAGCGTGGTAATAAAGCTGAATGTCAGGAACTCCCACCCCTGTTAGATCCAGCCCCTTAGGGGCCGAAGGGGAAGGGTCTGAAAAAGCTACAGGATTTGGGGGAGGACAGTCATCTTCACAGATGCAATCCGTCCTAGCCAGGACAAGGTGCAGCGTTTCCATCCGTTGAGCACTGTACGGATATGTGTGTGCACACGTGAACGTGTAGGCCGCAATGCTGTGTGGCTTTGCGGAGTATCCCTCAGGTTTCAGGCCTCCCTCACATTGCCCCACCACCACCAACCCAACAACAGAGTCACTCTTCTACCCCCTCCAGGTGCTCAGGGGCGATGTGCTACTACCATGCACCGTCCAGGGTCCGAATCCGTGGTCCGATGGATGGGGGTGCTCACCACCGACTGCGGTGCTCGCGGCAGGCCTGTCGCGCCTCACCTCGGTCTGCAGTGGCCGCTCTTCCCAGGCTTCAGTGAGGCTGCAGTGTCCCAGGCAGCTGCCAGTCAGGGTCTCCGGTCAGGCAGCCGGCGGTTCCGGAGGCGGCATTGCGCGACCCGCGTGTCCTGGTCACGTGCCGTGGGCCTCTATGGCAGAAGCCGGCCTCAACAACCCTCAGCAGCGGCCGCCGCTAAATCAAGGCCGCGGCTGCAACGTGGCCCACGCGAGCCAGGCCGCACCCTCCATCCGCTGCCACTGTCTGCAGTCCGCCGCTGCCTGCTACAGAAATTAGAGCAGGGGGGGCACAGGGGTGTCCCCTGGATGGCGAGTGTACACCAGGGCTCCCGTAGCTGCTAAAAGAAGCTGATTTTGGCGGACGGCGAGAATGAGCTCTGAAAGACACGTCCTACCTCGCCGCCATCTTGGCCACGCCCCAGGATTTTCATTTTAAAGCTTCTTGCAAAACAGAATTTTAGTTGTGAACATTTAAAAAACTGCGAATTAATATTGTTTTGAAGTACTCGTCTAATAGCTACTAGAAGACAACATACAGTTAGTGAAGCTAATAACCAGAATACATATTTCATAATTCAAATATTACATTTCTGTTTTTGAGTTAGATACTATGTTTCACAACAAACGACCAAAAACAAAGTCACTTTGTTTAATATGGATGTATATACAGCGGAACAATATGCATTGTTGTCTAATCTGATAAAGGTCCAAAATAAACGATTAGTAATGTAAACCAATAATTTAGGAATAAAGAAACAATAAAGGAAATGCTTAAAAGTACAAGGTAATAAATGTTAATTTTTAATAGAACATTGGAGCGTTGGAAGCTCCATTGAAAACAATGGCTGGTATAAGCCCCGGAGTGCCAACATTCCAATGCTTTTTTGTCGCTGTGAACAAAGGCTTCAGGGAGTCTGAGGGGATTTCAATCCCCTCGCGCTCCCTGAAGCCTTTGTTCAATTTGTTAGAACATTCTGCCCTCTAGTCCACCAGCTATTAAAGTAGCGCTGCCTTGTTAAAATCCCTCACCTTCGGCTCGGGCCTTTAATGCTGCAGCAGGCCTTTAATAGCCGGTATAGGCTATGGTATTGTCAAGGGTTGGACTCTGAGAAGGTGTGTTAAGTTGCCTTCTTAGTTCCCTGAGGAAAGGGTGACTCCTTCCTGCAGCTCCAGTGTCAGCCTACATAGAACAGGATACAAGAAAGATGACAAGTGTCTCGTTTAGAGGATTCCAATTAGGAGAAAAGTCCAACAAAGGTGAATACACCTCCTTGGCTATTTTCTAACTCTTGATTTAAGCAGGAGATTTGAAATGAAAAAATTAGCAAGGCAACAAATTCCTTGTGACAGCATGAAGGAGAACATAGCAGAGATATCCAGAAGGTCACACTGCTAGAATCAAATATATGGGACAAAATTAAAAGCAAAGGATAAAGAACCCGACAAAAACGAATGCATTAAATGCATCAAGACACATTCAGCACTTGAAAATGCCTCTCTATTGATGGTATTCAGAATAATTTACATCTCTGCTGGGCAAGATGGCGTCTGGTGGGTCGGACAAGTGAGCAGCTAACTCCCTGCTCCCCCCCTCTTTGTTAGCACCGTAAAGAATTATTGGAAAGATGGCGGAGAAGTAACGCAATAACTCAGGAGAATAATAAACTTACTGGCGGCGGCCGAGAAAAGTGTTTCTGAAGGCTGCGTTTTCAGCAGAGGCAGCTTCAGGGAAAGGATTGATGGCGTTGCACTACGAGGATTGTATCAGAGGCGGTGATCCCGGTGCCGGCGAGAGGCGGGGCTGTCCAGGCTGAGGTGAAGCAGAATGCCTCCCAAGTCAGCAAGAGGAAGGAAGACCTGCGTAATGGTTGATGCGGCTTCTGTGAGCGGAAGTGCTGCTACAGGGAGCGATATGTAGCACATGACAACAGATGGAGTACCGGGCAGTATGGAAAATTTACCCCAAGGAGGTGAGCAGGCAATAGACAATACAAATGTTCCTCAGATATTTTTGGGCAAAAAGAATGTTATTTCTCCATATGTTTCTAAAGTGGGTGCTGGGAAAATGCCAGAAGGAACATTAGTAAATCTATACAGAGCTGTAGCATATAATATATCCCAGGGGCAGTTGATGTTGGAGGACTATTCCAAGAGCAACTCAGAAGTTGCACTGGATATGGTAGAAAGCGGGTTTTGATGCTAAGGAGTTGTGGGCAGCAGCAGGATGTAATCCGACCCTGATAGGTATAAATGAGAGGGCGGAAGAAAAAGCTGCAGAAAGTACTGACTTTATGGCTGCTATGGTAGATGGAGTCTCGGATATGGCTAACCATGGAGGAGCCTATGGGGGGTCAAGTAAAGAGATTGACTCAGGAAGGACATTTTTCTCCATGTCGGATCCCTCAAACACTTCGGATGAAGAAGGCATGTTAGGCTCTAAGTCGCGATCTTATGATGGATCATTATTGAGTACAGGTAGTGACCAGAATAGTGTAAATCTGGATTATGAAAAAACTGAACTACTGACGGTGCGCAAAAAAAGTGTGATTAAGGAAAAAGGACAGCAACCAGGCGAAGGGAATAGCGCATTGTGGGATTTTTCTTTTTCGTTAGAGCTGTCATCTGAAGGCGAAAGAGTTAGCAGACATACCATCAGAGAGTAACTAGAAAAGCAGGAGGAAGAAATTACGCTGGGATCCATCTATCAAAGTATTTTAGACTATAGGGTCGAGAATCGAACAGAGAATTTAAAAATGCACACTGCCTGGTGGAAACTACAGAATACTGTTTGGAGGATTGCTAAAGCCTGCAATGAGTTTACAGATAAAATTAATGAAGCAGAGGTGCAGATTTTGACACATGAGGATGAAATGGTGGCCCAAAAGGTGACTACAGAAGCTATCTACTCACATAAGGAGGATATGCAACTATAGCTTGTTGATTTAGAGAACAGATTACGGCAGAACAATCTGAGATTATTAGGGATCCAGAGGGAATTGAGGGCCAGGATGTCCGTAAATTTGAGGTGGAACTCTTTTCAGAGGCCTTCCCTGAACTCTCGATGTGGAACTGGGCTAGTGAAATACAAAGGGCACACAGGTTTCCATTTAAACAAAGTGGGACAGTCCGCCTTTAGGCCATGGGCGATTTTGATTTGTTTGAATAACTTCCTTGCACGCCAGGCTGTATATGATCTTGCACGGCCTGATAGGAAGAGGGCAGGGAAGGGCACACAATTGTTTTTCAGGCCTTACTTTTGCCACAACACAGTAGAAAGAAAGTGGCATTTATGTCAATTAAGTTCTTCATTGCAGGGCAAGGGGGCACACGCCTTTCTGTTGAATCCGGACACATTAAAAATATTATGTAATGGGCAAACAAGGTCTCATGCATGAAGGAAGGTGACATATCTTGAAACCGGTCCCAGGATGCTTGTTTCCGGTCCAGGGAGGACCTAGTCTGGCAGTTCGGTCTGGACTGTTCACATGGAGCACAGGGTCAAGACTGATTTGCTTATGGCTAGGTCCAAACTGGGGTGGCGTAGTGGGCAAAAGAACAATGGATTTAACTCAGATCTTTTGACTGGGGGAGAATGTTTGCATTGTCAGCATTCCGCCCATCATTTGTTTGCGGTAACACTTTTCGCCCTAAGTGGGATGGGTATGCACAGATGTGGGTCCCTTGCTCACTCTGCTACGGGATTCAAGCTAGCCTGGCTGAAGAAGGGTGACATACCCTGAAACCAGTCCCAGGATGCTTGTTTCTGGTCCAGGGAGGACCTGGCATGACAGTTCGGTCTGGACTGTTTCCATGGGGCACAGGGTCAAGACTGATTTGCTTATGGCTGGGTCCAAACTGGGGTGGCGTAGTGGGCAAAAGAACGATGGATTTAACCCAGATCTTTTGACTGGGGGAGAATGATTGCAATGTCAGCATTCCATCCATCATTTGCTTGTGGTAACACTTTTTGCCCTAAGTGGGATTGATATGCCCAGACGTGGGTCCCTTGCTCACTGTGCCATTGGATTCAAGCTAGCCTGACTGAAGAAGGGTGACATACCCTGAAACCGGTCGGATGCTTGTTTCCAGTCCTGGGAGGACATGACCTAGTAGTTCGGTCTGGTCTGTTCCCATAGGGCACAGGGTCAAGACTGATTTGCATTTGGCTGGGTCCAAACTGGGGTGGCGTCGTGGGCAAAAGAACGATGGATTTAACCCAGATCTTTTGACTGGGGAAGAATGATTGCAATGTCAGCATTCCATCCCTCATTTGTTTGTTGTAACACTTTTTGCCCTAAGTGGGATTGATATGCCCAGACGTGGGTCCCTTGCTCACTGTGCCATTGGATTCAAGCTAGCCTGACTGAAGAAGGGTGACATACCCTGAAACCGGTCGGATGCTTGTTTTCAGTCCAGGGAGGACATGGCCTAGTAGTTCGGTCTGGACTGTTCCCATGGGGCACAGGGTCAAGACTGATTTGCATATGGCTGGGTCCAAACTGGGGTGGCGTAGTGGGCAAAAAAATGATGGATTTAACCTAGATATTTTGACTTTAGAAGTAGCCAATCCAAAGCAGGTGGTTTGTGAAATAGAAGCATTCAGAAACAAAATACACACAGCCTCTGTGTCTCGTACTTGCCAAATTTTAGAACCCCAAACAGATTTAAGATCTACGGTATCTTTCCACAGCACATAGCCTTCAACAGCCAACTGGTCAATAAAGGACTCTGAATACAGTAATTTTGTGTGGGTAAGTCTAACCTTGGAAGGGGACTTCTCAGTCATCCTAAAATAAAATGCATCATGGTTTGATTTATCAAAATCAGTAAAATAAGAAAACTTTTTCAAAAGAGTTTTAGAGCTGCCTTCAACAGGTGAGGGACAATGTTCCCACTGTGTGTAGATAACCTCTTTTCGAAATGTACTGCCAAAATTCTGGTAACAGAATAAATCCCCATAGTTAGCAGAATCTAGGTACAAATCTTCAGCATCAAAGGCAGCATAGTATTTCAAATCAGAAAATAGAGCTTCCACGGCTTGAGCGTCCCAATCATCAGAGCGAATATTTTGTTTAACCACATCCCCCACAGAATCACAGAGTACATTGGGAACATTAATACCCTCTATTGGCCCATGAATCTTGAACTTTACAGCATCCCATACAATCCCATCTAAAACGGGCCAAGCAGTTATATTCACAAATGTCTGGTCCCTCTTCATGATGTGCGAAGAGGAGTGGGGAGCCAAAGTTCCATCAATTAGTATAATTGAAGTTCTTTCTTGAACGTTGTGTCCATTTATAAAATGAACAAAATACACCACAAATCCGATGGACAGGAATAAAAAAATTTAAAAGAGCACCAGCCAAATGTAATTCCAAGGGGGAATCAAAAAATGTTTTTTAAACCAGGTAACAAAAATCGAAACCTTTGAAGGGAACTTAGATGTGGACGAGCCAGTGTCAAATGAAAAACGGGACTGATTAGCCACACGGGTCTCCAAATCAGGCATAGACAAGTCAGTGGGGTAAGTATATTCAGTATAATTAATAGGATCACCAGCAGGTGGATTCAATAAAGGATTAACAATTGTAATCATCTCAATGGCAACATCAGGCTCGATGGGAGGATCCTGGACCAAAAGTGTCGCGCCATTGCTGGCTACGTAACTGCAAGTGTCATACTATGACGAATCGGCCACCCTGTGTAGTTTGACATTGTCAATGGAGATGTACCTGTTCCCCTTTCACCCAGGAAGAGGAGGTAAAATGACCGTTCTTGTACCCAGCACGCCAAGCACAGGAACTGGAGCTCGATAGGAGGGACCGAATTCTTTCTTGTTCTTGATCTTCTCTCGGACCAGTTCACCAACTTGGGGTAGCCAGCCAACTACCAGAATCTGCAGCGCCGCATCAGATGTGGAGGGCAAATGTTCCTTTGCAAGACTGTCTCTGGTCTTTTGTAGGTTCTGTAAAACATTAGAATGTTCAACATTTTGATGCCAAAGAGGATTTTGTATGGGGTCTGCCCACCCAGAAACTTTCTAGGGAGATTATTTAGTGCATGCTGTATGCTATTGAGGTGGGCCAGCCAGTCTCGGCCAGTACCTAACACCTTAGCTGTCAAGGATTGCTTTAAGTAACCGTTTATTCGCTCCACAACACTATTACCCTCAGGTCAGTATGGAGACGAAAATTTGACCTGGACCCCCCAAAGAACTCATGGCATCCTTGTACGCCTTAGAGGCAAATGCTGCACCCTGGTCCGAATGGAAGGTACCACACGCAAAAGTTCCCACAAAGACACGCAAATCCCTTACGACAGTTCTGGAATCAGCACTGCGTTGAGGCCACAACCACACAAAGCGCGTGCAAGAATCAACTGCTACTAAGATGTATTTATACGCAGTATCAGAGGAGAAAGGACCGCTGTGATCTAAATAAACACACACAAGCGGTTTATTAGATATGTACAACTGAGTTTGGGGCGGGCATGCAGCAGTAGAAGGTTTAATTTGCTGACAAATGCCACATTGAAGGACATAATCACGCGTCTGTTTGTACAAACCCCGCCACCAATATCGATGAGGCCATCTCAGCGTGGGCTGCTGTAATCAACGTCTGCCTGCGGTCCGCGTTGGGTATCAACCTGTCACCAACGTCGTTAATTCTCACATAAGGAACTTTATCAGGACTTAAATGATAAGAGTATTTAGAAGAGAAACCCCTAGGGTAATTACATCCCTTCTCTGTTGCGGCAATAGCTGCCAAGATGTCATCATCAATCTTACTTTTGGAACGTGTAACTGCTGCTACTGCATATGTTGCAACTGCTTTCTTTGCAGCTTCATCCGCGAGACAATTGCCAACAGCATGAACTCCAACATGCTGGTGACCCAGAGTATGAATTACAAAGACAAGTGGCAGCCGTTCTTTAAGCTCAGCCACTTGAACCCAGATCATTTTATGTTTTATTGTGCGTCCCTTGGAGCCACGATAATCATTTTGAATCCAAAAGGGTAGATAGTCATTGTATGATTGAAAACAGTAGTAAGAGTCACTTACGATAAGAGTAGCCACACTGGGATCTGCGTACTCAAATGCAAGCATCAGAGCACCAAGCTCTGCCATTTGGGCGGTCCAGTCCTCTAATGTCTGTGTATACACGACATCAGACTTGAATTCACCATCCACCATAGTACCAACCACAATTGAACAGGCCAAAGAATATGCGTGCTTTGAACCCGTAGCCACTTGCGCGCTTTCCGTCAGTGTAAATTATACAACGGAACTCCTCAAGTGGGTGCATCGTCAGAGGAGCAAGATGAACAAATTCATACGTAAGAGCTCTTGAGTCTGTAAAGAGGAATCAAAAATGAACGTGACATCTGGAGATGTCAAGGACGTGGCCCATTGCATCAACTACTTTTTCCACAGTGGAAAACGGCCACTCGGCCGAAGTGTACAAGTGCAACTTGTAAGCGATAGGGACTGTGTCATCCTCGTTAAAAGTGAGGTATGTGAAACCCACTACCCCTGTTACGATTCTTATCACCAGGTTGGTGTAGTTATCACGAGTCAACAAGAATTTAGATTCTAGTAGATCAGCCTGCAAAGATCGCTGAATGTTCGGGCAGCCAGCACGATTTGGAGAAAGTAGGTTGTATCAAGGCGTAAAGAGGCTTGATACGCTGGGCATATTTGGGAATGTAGGTACGCCCGAAATTCAAAAAGCCCAGTAAAGATTGTAGTTTCTTCAGTGTTGTAGGAGCTCGCAAAAGCAGGCATTTCTCCAGGAAGTGAGGAGCCAAACCTCGACCTTCATTGTTGAGCTTGTAGCCCAGGAACAACACTGTGTATACTGCAATGTGACTTTTTGCAAAGTTAAATTTATAGCCAAAATCTGCAAAATGGCAAAATATGCGGCACAGATGCCGCCATAATTCGTCGTCTGTGAGATAAATGTCATCCACATACAAACATGCAATGCGGTCCACTCGGCACAGATGCGGCCATAATTTGTCGTCTGTGAGATAAATGTCATCCACATACGAACATGCATCTGCGCCGAGCCCTCCAAGAGAGAGACAAAGCGGGCGGCAAAGACGCCAGGACTGTTCTTATAGCCCATAGCCAAATGGCAAAATTGGCGCTGTTTGCCACTACTGGTAAAAGCTGTCCATTGACTACTAAGAGGGGACAGATTGTGGGCAAAAAAAAACATTGAATATGTCAAGTGTGGCTTTAAACCGTTTGTGCACAAGACTATCCACAAGAGCAGAACTGTGAGTATTCTGCACCGCGCACATACGACAATGTGAGTTTAAGTGGCGGTAATCCAAAACCAAACGGTATGAGCCATCTGGCTTGGTCACAGTAAAAAGATGGTTATTCATCGGAGACACAGTTGTTTCAATCACACCTTGATATTCCAATTGTTCAAGGATTTCCGCAATGGAAGCTTTAGCTTCTTGCCGCATGGGGTATTGAGGTTGAGGCTCTGGCATTGACCGTAAAGGAATCTCATGTCGAGGGGAAAACTTGTCCCACCCACAGTGAGTACGGTACAAAGCCGGCGCAAGCGCCTTAGCCCAATCTTCTGCAAAATGCAGTGCCCGCCCTTTTGGGACTGTGTGCGCGAAACTAGGGAGGATTACCTCCTCCCCTTGGGGAGCAGCTAAGACAAAGGGTGGGGATCAGTCGACCTCCACCAACAAAATATCATAGGTAGTAGTATGATTTTCCCAAAATACTACTTTTATGGTACGTTATGTCACCTTCAATCATAAGGGCAATTTCATGAAGTCTTTCAGGGGGAGCCACTATAGTGTCAGCTGTCTCAACTACAACGAAGGTGTCAGTCACTGTCACCTTCAGTAGTGGACGCAACGCCTCTAGAACTATGGTAATCTCCACCGCACCGTCCAACAGTGTCAGCGCCCATGTCAGATTCTGAGGCTGCGTTCTCCCTATCTGTGGCATACCTCGCTGTTACTGCAGCAACTTTCTTCTTCTGAAACTGGGTCCTTTGACGTGGTGACTCGTCCTGCTTGCCTTTTCTGTCAGCCTTGCGAGGCTGCTCACGGCTCTGTTGGGCACCTTGTCCTCTGCCGCCGCCTTCTCCACCGGTGGGTGTTACCGATGTTTCCTGCAAAGAGCGAGGAGAACGTTGTTCAGTAACCTGAAATCTATCAGGTGACTTAATTGTAGTGCGGTCGCGCAACTCATATGTATGCTCAGTAGAGGCAGGTGTAGGTGAAGCAGGATGGGACCCCTGTTTCTGTTGCTGTTTCCCCTGTTTTTTGATTTCACTCCAATTTTGTTTCTGAACTATCGGGCGGTCATCTTTATTAGATGACGCCTGCTGAGTTTGCTGCTGTGTTTGTTTTTTAGTAAAAGACTTAACACCCAAACTATTATGGCCAATGGTCTTAAAAGCCTCTGTAATAATTCTCGGTAACTGATGGGGCTTTTCAGCCTCGGGAATATCGTTCAAAGCATTAGACACCTGGAAACATACTGCATCCCCCTTAACATTTACAAGGACGAGATCGCGAACCATGTCAAACGCTCCCACAAGTCACATTCCCAATTCTACAGCCGCCTCCGGTCCGTGCTCATCCTGGACACGCTTAATGACGGAGGGCAGGACAGGCTTTGACGGGGTGCCAAAGCACCTAGTATAGACTGCTGCAAAAATCACACCCCAAGTGGTACTGTCATTCACGTTCGGCACTAAGTCTTTCTGCAAACTAATAGTAAGGATCCTGTGTTTCTCCACAGGAGTGGTATTCAGGAATACTGCCTCCAGTTGGTCAAATTTCTCGGCATGCCAAAAAGGCATTTCATCCTTATCCTGGGGACGCTTGCCCATAATCGCATTAACCATAACAGGACTAAGCTTCAGTCCGTTCGGCCCAACTGGATGCGCCGCACAATTCGGGGTCCCACCCGGGAGGTTACGGGAAATGTAATGAACCAGACCCCTTATCACTGACACTGCAGAGGCATAAAGGGGCCTTAAGTCAACAGCTGTCAACCGGGGTGCACTAGGGTGTGGGGTATAAGCAGCTAAAGCAGGCCAAGAAGCACCTGCAATTGACAACGGTCCTTGTCTGTCTGCGGTTATACCGAGTGGGAGGGTGCCATTAAACCAAACGGCAAGCTGCCAAGCAGAAATTGGAACTTCCTATGTCCTATATGGAGCGTACTCGGCAGGCACGGTAGATGGAGTGTAAGAGTGAAATACACCAGTACCAGCATCAACCGCAGGAAACGTGACCCATGAGTAAAACAGCTCAAATGGGTACGCTGCATCAGCAGATACAACAAAAACCACTGCCTGTCCTTCCAAAGAGACTAGGAAATCCTCCAAATGATTGCGCACAGCCAATCGACTGTGTGCTGGGATATCCACCGCAGCCATAATGACACAGTGAAAGATAAGTGCAATGCAATAAAAAAGCATAACTGGGTAGTAATTCAACAGAAAACCATTTTATATTATCAAGCTTGAAAAGACCTATGTAACTACTAGCTTACCTGTCGTGCGTTGCTGCG
This sequence comes from Lissotriton vulgaris, assembly GCF_964263255.1. Classification (NCBI taxonomy): domain Eukaryota; kingdom Metazoa; phylum Chordata; class Amphibia; order Caudata; family Salamandridae; genus Lissotriton; species Lissotriton vulgaris. The sequence goes on from NC_141690.1 coordinate 122,650,318, forward strand.
ATCTCAGAAGAAAGGAAATTGAAGGAAACTCGTTATGATAACCTTAAAGTTACATTGTGTCATTGTTATTGAAACTTATTCATTTTATTTTTTTAAACATTTGTTAGTGTGGCTTGAGCAGTGCGTCCTCGATTGGCTTCCAATCTTGATTCTGGTTGCTCTCCTGTTTCATTTGAGCGGGCTTGAGCAGTGCGTAATTGATCGTTTTCCAATCTTGATTCTCGTTGCTCTCCTGTTTCATTCGAGCGGGCTTGAGCAGTGCGTAATCGATCTGTTTCCAATCTTGATTCTCGATGCTTGTTCGTTTGAGAAGAACGGGCTTGAGCAGAGCGTACTCGATTGGCTTCCAATCTTGATTCTCGTTGCTCGTTCGTTTGAGAATTACAGGCTTGAGCAGTTTGTATTCGAACAGCTTCTAATCTTGCTTCCCGTTACTCGTCTGTTTCTGAATCTCGTAATTCCTTTTTCTTTCGTGCTTCTGATGTAGATTGACCAATCGATTTCCGTTTGGGGGTCATAACTGTCGACGATGATTGCAAATTTGCTCTCTATTTCAGTATTCAAAAGATTATGAGGGCCCTGGGGGGCCGATTTAAAAAAAATGTTTTTGACAGAAACTTTTGGGGGAGTGTACCCAACAACTTCCCAAAGTTTCATGGCGATCGGATGAATGGTGTAGTAATGGATAAAGGACAAACAGACAGACAGACATACTTTCGTTTTTATATATAGACAAGCTTACCCGTTGGGCGTTGCTGCGATCTCAGAAGAAAGGAAATTTAAGGAAACTTGTTATGATAACATTCAATTTACATTGTGTCATTTTTATTGAAACTTTTTCATTTTAATATGGAAAACATTTTAAAGTGTTGTTTTAATTCTGTTTATTTATTTGAGTGCTTGTGGATACACAGTATTTTGGGTTTTTCCGTCTGGTGCGTACACAAATAAATCAGAAGGTTTCCTGACGTGTGAGCTGGCCACATACAGTTGTCCATGTGAGAAGCACAGATTCTCCAAATCTAGTCCACACACTTGCAGCGATTGTCCTTGTGCTTTGTTGATGGTCATTGCAAAAGCGTGTCACACCGTAAACTGTAAATGTTCAATATTGGAAAGATTATGAGGGCCCTGGGGGGACAGGGGGATGATATTTGACAATTTTTTTTTGTTTGCCAGAAACCTTCGCGGGTACTTAACAACTTTTAACAATTTTTTTTTTTTGCCAGAAACCTTTGCGGAAGTGTACTCAACAACTTCCCAAAGTTTCATGGCGATCGGATGAATGGTGTAGTAATGCACAAAGGACAAACAGACATACTTTCGTTTTTATATATATATATAGATAGTTAGGCTTTATCCATCACCACTGTCAACCGGAAACAATAGTGAGGGGTTCGTGGACTGATACAAGCACTACTCAAGAGTCTCACAATAAGACCACTACATTGGTGGCGCCATGTTGCAAGGATCCTGCTCATACACAGAACTGTGCACAGAGACCTAGGACATCAGTGAATTGTAGTGTACCAGAAACTCACCTCAGTACATAGAAAAACCCCAACCAGCTAGCATCAGTGTCACATTAACTCTTCGTCATATAGCAAAGTAACAAGTGATTAGACAACCTAGAACATGCGACTTAGGACCATCTCAGGAATGGTGGGAAGTGAGAACACTCTTTCGTTATACTCTCATAACAGTCCACAACAGGAGTAAAGAAGAGATACGGTAAGGTTAAAATATTTATTTTAACAACGTGATCTCAGGTGCAGTATCTTAGCAAACATAAGCAGACATATGAATAAAAATAATATGTCAGCATTGTTAGAATTCTATAAAATTCAAATGGAGAAATCATATTACAATGATGGTGAAAACAGGACTTATAGCGCCTAGTTTTAACACCCTCCCTATATAGGAATTATGTATTATAAACTAAAGAAGGTCTCTTAGGCTTGTTTGGGGGCCCCCATTACCTTTCCGCTCAGTAAGAGTAAATCACATCTGGATCAGCATAAGCTCTCTGCATCCTTGGAAACGGAAAATCTTCCAAGTATGTTAAATCTTGGCAAATGTGCAATAATAAGGGCGCCATAATCTTAGTTGGCTCACAGCTGCCAAATTGTTGGGTCTAGAAAGCGTTACTCGATCATGTCGAACAACAGCTACCATGTTATGATAACCTTGACGGCTTCAGCACTCACTGTGCAGACTAAGGGCACAATGTAAGTCTAGAGATGTCGAAAACAAACCTTTTCTCATGTGTAGACCTTCACAAAGCCTAACTTACAAAAACAGTTATGTGCAGTGTTGTGTGCAAAAGCTGCAAAATGTAAAATGGCGTTTAGCTTCTAATAAGCCATGCTAACATAACATGCATGCAAAGCAGGCCTTAGGCCACACTACAATGTAATGGATTATTATTGTCACTTGTTATGGATTGAATGAAAAATAAAAATAAAAGAATAACTGACATCAACTGATGAAACTCAAACCCATGTTAGATTGGCATCCTCAGTTAATATTGTGTGGGAATCCATCATCTAGAGGAGATCTAGTTACATGGCTTACCCATGCCTCCGTTCAGAAAATCATGGCGTTCACCAGACAAATGGAGTAGAAGTCAAAGTTTGACATATTTGACCAGCGCTGCATTTTGCGTCCCCACAACTGCCATCCATGTCCAATGCTCCAACTAGCTTGTTAAACACCCCTCTGGGAGGTTACAGGTGTGGAGACACCAGGGTTGTTCAGATAGAATGGCCACTCAGCAGCACACCAAACCCAGCATCACAGAACACACCGCCTGTAAATGCAGACTAGGCTTACTCCTCTTTAGTCCACGCAGGGCCTCTAGTAAGTTCCCAGCTGTGTTACCTGCACTGTTAAATGAAGTATTAAAGTAGTAAGTGGCTACTGGATACTTGACTGTGCAACATGAGGCAAGAAGTGAAAATGTTATTATCTGTGCTTGACAGACAAACAAATATTTATTTAAAGCTTGACCCTTCCACTCTTGCAGCCCTCTTGTCCCTTGAAACAGACCACCTAAACCCCACCAGGACTACCTTGCTCACCATTCCCACATCATAGACCGTAGCGACCATGCACTCTATCCACTTAGGAGTACTATCAGACCCCTGCCCACATCACATCTTTACCCAAGGACAGGACTCCATCAGCTTAGCCATGACCCTGATCCTCAACAGAGTCTTCATCATAGCACTCCTTTCCAATGCCAAGAAGCAGAGTACAATACTAACCATCCTGAGGAAAAGCTCACAGGACTCCTAGACCGTGGCCAATTACCAACCGATCTTCTTGCTGCCCCACCTTACTAAAGTACTGGGAACAAATCATCAACAAGTGGATAGTCAACCACCTAAACAACAGCCCCCTCCTTGGCCCCACCCACTCTGGATTTAGGCCCAACACCAGCATTGGGACTGTACTTTTCGCCACCACAGACAACATCCGATTAATCACGGACTCAGAAGACTCTGCAGACTTCATCCTACTTGACTTATCCCCCACCTTTGACTCTGTCGCCCAATCTATCCACATTCAATGGATCCACAATTCCAGCATACAAGGTCCCGCTTTCCGCTGGATCTGCTCCTTCATCATCGGTGGCACCCAGTAAGTCAACTTGGCTCACTACACCTTGACTGCTACTAACGTAATCTGAAAAGTACACCACAAGCCTTCTCCCAGCCACACACTGTTCAACGTCTACATGACACCTCTTGCTAACATCATCTGGACCCGCTAAATCAATATCATATCTTATTACAACGATGCCCTGCTCATCCTTAGGCTCTATGAACAAACACCCACAACAACTACACCTCCTGCATGTCCGATGTTCCCAGTTGGATGAAGGTTAACCTTCTAAAACTTAACACAAACAAAAAGGAAGTGGCACTCTTGGACAAAGACACCTAGCTATGGAACTCCACCAGGTGGCAGCTAGATTTCCAGCCAACAGCCACCCAACCCACGAACCTAGAAATAATGGTGGACACTCAGCTTGCAATGATCAGCTAAGTAAACGCAGGTGCGTCCTACTATTTTTACAACCGCAAAATCCTCAAAAGCATCTTCAAATGGCTCCCAATAAACACCCACAAACCAGTCACCCAGGCCCTCATCTCCAGCAGACTGGACTGCAGCAACAAACTCTACATCTGCAACCTCCCAGCTCATCAGAAAACCTCAAACCATATCAAACGCAGCAGCCAGACTCACATTCACGTGCACACATATCACCTCACACCTCAGAGACCTGCAGAGACTCCTTGTTCACAAGCGCACACTCTTCAGACTCCTAACACACACAAAGCCGTAAACAATCAAGGCCTCTATTTCCTTAACAGCAGCATCAATTTCCACACCCTGACCAGATATCCCCAGTTGGCCAGCATCTTGCTCTCATACATCTCCTGCAGATGCAAAGCCAAAGAGGACTGTAGAGCTTCCTCATACCTCACTCTTGAAGCCTGGAATGACTTCACCTTATACATCAGAGCCACCTCCTGAGCCATGGAGTTCCACAAGAAACTAAAGACATTGCTCTTTACCTAAACCCAAGACTTAACCAGCATGACCCCTATCAGGATACACCCGAGTGAGTCATGCACTTTATAAGTGCACATATTATAACATAACAAAACATACCATGCTGTAGCTTCTGATTAGAACGTAATAGACAACTGTGTTTTTATTTTAAACAAAATCCAAACAAAAGAATGAATAGACTGCAAGAGGAACAATATGAATAAGCCTCCCAATTTACAGTGCACTGATGTGAAATATAATTCTAAGGTTAGCGTCAATACATAACCCTCTTATGCTCAAAATATATATTTCCTAGCGGTAGTTTTATGGTCTGGCTTAAAAGCCCAGCTGTCACCACAGATTCACCAGGAGAGGGGATGTGTTCCCACCCACATGTTAGAAGCCAGGAGTACATCTTTTGATTGAGCAGAAGTTGTGTGCTTCCTCAAAAAAGATATTTCCATTCACATAGCTGTTATAATTATGTTTATTTATCCAGCTGACTGAGCTCAAACTTTCAGGGGACACACACATAAAATTGTGGCGCTATTAAAGTGTCATTGCATAAATACGCCGATCGAGGACAGCTGTTCAAAAATAAAAAAAATTATTTCAATGTCACTCGACACAGAGATTATTTATACAACTCGTGGGCGATAACACGCTTGGAGCGATTGAGCTGAATTGATTCAGATAACAACAATCAACAAGACTACTGACTGAAAAGTTTCCCAAAGGGTCTGTGTTCTTCATAGGAATTTCAATGCCCCGAAGATGGTTTTATAGATGGATTGTGAATTCTCGCATGGCGTTTGGTGAATGCGTTCCCATTTAAATGCCATCGGTTTCGGAACCACCGATGTAGGGGTAAAACTGTTAACCTTGGGGGTGCACTGGGGAAGCTGTTGCGGAGCTACCAGAGAGATATGTTTATGTGCTTGGTCGTGTTTGCAGTATATGTTACAACAGCGTGTGTGTGGGGAGGGGCCGTGAAGGGTTGGCCTGACATGGTAGGTGGGAGTGTCTGATGCCGTCCTATTATATTTCCTGCCCTAGGCGTCTGGGTTTTGTCTTATATTATCTTCCGTCGGTCTCCGGGGTGACAAAGGTGGAGTCTGTGATTGGGAGGCTGCCTGTGATGCCGATTGTGTTGTTTTGTGAGTAAATTGGGCCCACTCCAGAGATATGGGGTGCTTCCATATGCCCCCCACTTCCTCATCCCTTGGTACCTCTTCCTCCGCCATGCCCCATTTCTTCACTGCCCCTATCCAGGCTGCCTCGGGGGGGGGGGGTCCCACCGAGATTCGCCAGTGCATGACTATACCCCTTTTTGCTGAGAGAATGGCTAAGGAGGCAAAGCGGCACTGTACCTTCTTGGTTTTCTGCCTGCAGAAGATTCCGAGGGCACTGGCTTCCCATATTGACATGGTCAGAATGTTGGTCGTCTCACAGAGTGCTTGGTGTATTCTGTCCCGGTATTGCTGAGCAGTGGGGCAGTCCCAGAACATATGTTTGAAGTCCGCCTTATGAGTCTGGCATCGGGCGCAGGCAAAATGCGTGTCGGGATAAAAACGGTGGAGGCGATGTGGGGTTAAGTATGCCCTATGTAAGAAATTGAATTGAATGTTCCTAAAATGTGCATTTCTGGAGACCTTTTTGGGGTACTCTGGGGCTTTTCCCACTCTTTATCATGAAAAACCTGGCCTGCTTCGTCTTCCCATGTCTGCCGTAGTGAGTCTAATGGGCGGAGGATCAATTCCCGAACGGCCTTGTATAGCCAGGTAACTAACTGTCTACCTGCCCCCATTTGCAATATAGTGTGTATTACCGGGTGTGTCGGGGGCTCCCCCTCGTTTAGGACCCAGTAGGGTCGACTGCTGTCTAGTAGCTGCCGATGTAGTAGGAACTGACCCGGGGGAAGGTCATAGTACGTGGCCATTTGGGCATATGTCCTTAGCTGTCCGTGTTCAAACAGGGACTCCATCTCCATGACTGAATGATTGGTCCATACCTGAAGGGCGGGGGCGGTATAATATTGGTCAATGCAAGGAAACCCTACCAATGGGAGTAAGGGTGAGTACGGGGGGCTTCTCCCTGGACATATGATGGATTTTCAGCATGCACGTACGGGCTATGAATACTTGCAAATGATAAGTGGAGAGGGGTTTGGTACCTGGCATCAGTAATCTCCGTATTCCTGGGCAGGGTATCCGCCCCTCTTGCGTGATTGTTTCTCCTATGTGACGCAGCGCTGTCCAGTGCGACAACCACTGGAGTTGAGCCGCCAGAAAGTATGCTTCGAATTACAAAGCTTCCAGTCCTGCCTGAGTTGTGGGCAAGTATAGTATGGTTAAGGCCACCCTATGTCTACCTCCTCCCCAGATCAATGTGGTTAGGAGCGTGTCTAATTTCTGAAATAAAGGGCATGGCGGTATCACAGGAAGGTTGGTGAAATGATAAAGGAGCCTGGGGACCATGATAATTTTTGCAAGGGCTACTCGTCCAATGGGGGCGAGAGGTAATGTCTTTCAGAAGCCCACCGCCGTGCGTATTCCCGCTAGTACCTTGCGGTGGTTCCCTTCGTACAAGTCTGCAGGGGATTGAACCAGTCTCACCCCCAGATATCTAGGTGCAGCAGTGCTCCATGGGAGTGTGTGTGCTCCTACAGATATGTCGAGCGGGGCCAAGTGTGGGCTCAGTGGGTAAATCGTTGATTGGGCCCAATTGACGTTGAGGCCGGAGACCGGCACAAAGTCACACAGCTTCATCCATATTGGAGTGAGATCACTTGTGACATCTCTGATATATATCACGGATCATCTGCGTATAATGATACACAGTGCACTGTATCTGCTATCGGAATACCCCAAGAGTCACCCTCCCGTCGGAGCCTTATTGCCAGGGGTACCACTGCCAGTGCAAATAAGAGGGGGGACAAGGGGCATCCCTGTCTAGTCCCTCTTTCGACCGGGAAGGGAGTGGAAATGTATTTACCTATTCTCACTCATGACATTATGTCTTTGTAGACGAGTTGCGTGTACTTTATCAGGGTAGGTCCTACGTTTAGTCTACTAAGGACAGCAAATAGGTACGGCCATAGCAAGGTATCGAAGGCTTTTTTGAGATCTAGTATCAAACACGCCACGTTAGGGAAATGCATTCTTGCCCTGTCTTGGACATGAAACAATCTGCGTAGGTTCTGCCAGGTGTTACGCCTCTGTAAAAATCTGCATTGGTCGGGGTGGACCAACGGCGTAAGAATCTGGGTGTACCGGTTTGCTAGGATTTTGCCTAATATTTTACTGTCTGGGTTTAGCAGCGTAATTGGTCTGTACAAGGCAGGGAGAGAAGGCTAGTGAAAAGAGCTCAGAAGAGGGCGTGGTTTAACCCCAGTGAAACGCTGTTAACACCAAATGATAAGAAAGATGGACAACTACAGAGGATGATTTGTGTGACCACCTCCTCCATGAGAAACAATGCCATTAAGAGGGTGATTAACAAATACTGGAGTTTGGTGTCTGATGATATCAAACAACCCAATCCACCTATGCACTCTTTCAAAAAAACTAAGGACGTGAAAGTTCTTCTAGTCCGCTCATTTCTTGATACTGCAGCAACACCGTCAATTCAAACACTTGCGAATCTACCTGTGGTGCAGGGACATTTTAAATGTGGACACTGCAAGGCATGTCATACAACGATTCAAACAAAAAAGTTCACGTATAAACATCATACCATTGATCTGGAATCGTTTACAAGCTGCAACACAACTAATGTAATTTATGGAATCATCTGTCCCTGTGGACTACTCTATGTGGGCCAAACACAACAAAAAATCAAGGCTCAGATACTCCAACATCAAAGCAAGGTACGATGTGGGGTCCAAGGGGCACCTTTAGTTGAACATTGGACAACCAAGGGACATACCCCAGATGAGTTACAGTGGGTGGTCTTAGAAAAAGCTATACTGGGCCCCAGAGGGGGCAACATTGACCTAATCTTGAAAAGAAGAGATTGTAAATAGATAGCCCGTTTGGAGACAATAAAAAATGGGCTGAATGAGCTAGATTCCAGTCATGCACAACTAGCCTGCCTAATTTTTGAGTAATTTGTTTCACATGACGCCTCACATTTTCAGCATGCAATAGGGAGGTACCTGAACCCGTTTTGTCACATGCTTGTATCTAGTATGTAATTATGCAATTTGTATTTTCAATCATGTGAGCCATCCCCCTTCTAATTCCAATTTTAATTTTCTGAGATGTCTATTAGTTTTCAACTTGCACCACCTTTAACGTAATATCCAGGTTATCCATATAGATGTCTTCTACTAACGTTATCAATTTTTCATGTCTTTTCTAATACCAATGTCAACATGATTGTATCGCGTGTATCAATGAATGAGGAGTCAAACATTTGGTGATAGCATACCTGATCATACAATGTGCCCGTGGTGGCGTTTCATTAACTACCATTTCTGATGTTTTTACTATTATGCTCTCACAAACAGCATTCCACACAGCAGAATGTGGGCTTTCCATTAAATATAATGTTTAATGTATATGGCATACCTAATCATGCATTGTGCCCTTGGTGGCGTTTCATTAACTACCACTTCCAATGTTTCCACAATCAAACTCAAACCATCTGCCTTTCACACGAATGAGTTTGTACCTTTGTTGGCATTCCATCAGCTAATATGTCTACTTGTTTTTGTGATCATACTCTGACCATCAATATTTGACATGAAAGAGTCTGTCTTCGCTTCCTGTGTCACAGGCTATTCGGTTTCACAAGCATTTAGCATCTGCGTGCCGCAGTCACGCACGCAGCGATTTTTGGCTGTATTCAAGCCAATCATGTGTCACCGCTCTGGTTCCCTTCCATTACATGGACCATCCCCGGCGAGTAGCGGTGAGTTCTTTAGCAAGATGCATGCTTGTTTGAGTAAAGACATCACCACTGATGCCTAGCTCTACCTTTTGACATCAGCAATGACTGAGGCTTTCGCCTTCTGCTTTCATTTTCAGATTTTGCTTCGCAGCGCCACCAGTCGCTTTCAACACAAGCAAAAATATGATGCTGTGGGACCAATTCAATGCAAAATACTCAGACAGGTTTATGAATTACCTATCTGAACCTATTTCTTATTCTAGAATAAATCTCTACATTTCTAATGTGTCAGTTACCAATCATTACCTCAATAAGTAAATATATTCACCGGATATGTCTTCCTTTTTTGAAACTTTATTTTGTTTTCAAATATTTCGTATTTTCATTTTTTACTTCACTTCTTTTCTATAGTATAAACATATATATTACACTATTTAGAAACAAATACAATCAACATACACAAATATTTACAAAACATTGGAAATAATAGGTTAAACATTCACTCATTATTTCTTATAGCCCCTACTGTTTGACTGGATGCTCTATCCCCTATTATCAAAAGAGCATTCCTAATTAATCAGGTACACCTTATCACCGCAGTACTTAAGAGATCCTTGATTTGATCCTTATTCTTTAGCCACTGCTGATTATTATTGTCAATGAATTTAAATTCATTAGGTGTCCATATCCAAATATCCAAATTGTCGACGCGTTTTAGCCCATCAACTTGCGGGCCTCATCAGGACTAGGGCTTTTATTTAGGCATAACAAGTATGCAGTACCTACAATGTCAAAAAAGTACTATTTACAACCAACATATCCATGTGTCATTTTCATAATATACTATTAATGCTGGACCTATATATACAAAATATATATCCATGTTTATCCAAAAGCAACACTCTATCTCCTTTAACCCCTTCGCTGCGGCGGCTATTCCGCCGCAGCGCTAAAGGGGCGGGGCGGCCGCGCGGCGGTCGCATGCTGGTGACGGAGCTGCTCCGACACCAGCCGCGGTTGAGCTATGCTGGTGACGGAGCGGTTCTGTCATGACCCGCCCCGCTCATTAGAACGCCCGCGCAGACGCGAAATCAGCGCCGCGCAGGCGCGGCGGCTGGGCCATGACGGAACCGCTCCATCATCAGCACAGCGCACCCGCAGCTGATGACGGAGCGGTTCCGTCATCAGCATGCAAAGGGTTAAATACAACTGCAACATAACCTGAAGTGACGGCAAACAAGACTCAGCAAATGTGTCTCAAAGTGAAATTATCCTACAAACCACCGTGATATAAAGCATAAGTGAATATAATAGTGCTACCAGTGCACCTCCGGAGAAAAGAAGAAAACCTGATAAATGGATAATCCATCAGCTAGGGGACAAGAATTTCTTTTATTTTTTTTTATTTTTTTTTATTATTGAAGGAAGAACAAAAAAAACAAAAAAAAAACACATATGTTATACATTTCCAGAAAAACCAAAGTATATGAGTAGTTACAGTATTATTTAGATAAACAGTTTATATACAGAAAGACGTTAGAAGCAGAGATCTGACTATTACTAAACTTTGACAAAAATAATTGTATAAAGAAATAAAGATTTGCAAATAATATACAAATATTTAAGCTGGCCTCGTTTTCTTTCTAATACATTTAAATCATGATTCAAAAAAGTTTAACCAGATTTTCTCCTTCCTTTGTAAAGCCTTAAGCCCCCTATGCCTTGCTAATGACAGTTCCATGGAGTTGATTTCTTTCATCAGAAGCCACCAATCAAAGACAGCTGGGATATCTTTAGATATCCATAATCTAGCGATGGCTAACCTGGCACAAGCAAAGATGATAGTTATTAATTCTTTATAGGGACAATTCGTTTCCTGGATATCTAGTAAAACCAATTGTGCTGAGAGTGGTGGTGTGACGATTTGTTTTTTATTTAAGACTTCAGATAGTTCTTCTCAAAATAACAAGTGCACTGGGCATGAATACAGCATATGTTCTATGCCTGCCGCTTCATGGTCACATTTCGGTCACTTAGTTTTCTTATTGACATGATTGCCCCGTACCCAACTAGCTATCCTCTGTGGTGTATAATAAAGTTGAGTGATAGTTCTGTATGTCTGTTATCTCAAGCTAGTTGACTGCACGATCAAGTTTATGTGACGTAAGGAGTATGAGATCTGTAAAGGATTAATATTCATACCCAATCGAGGAGACCATTTGGCGGCTATTTTCGTGTAGTTTTCGTTTTTTCCTTGTATCAAATATCCATACCCTAGACTTATTAATAATTTTACTTTATTAGAATATAGACATTTAAGTATGTCTGATTCGATCGTTTCCGTAATTTTCATTTTAGAAAGTAGATAGTCCCTTATCTGAATATATTTAAAGTACATATTGTCATTTAAGCTATAAATAATTTTAAGTGCTTCAAAGTCTAGAAAACTGTTCTGGCCATAAAGATCCCCTAGTATAAGGATGCCTTGTCTCTTCCAAAGAAAGCCTGCTCCATCAGAGAAGATATCAGGAAGCCCTGGATTATCCCATATTCCAACCTCTGCGTTATGATATGTGATTTTCCCAATTGTCATTATTTGATCCCAAATTTTTTTAATATGCTTGGCTGTCTTAAATTTCACTCGCATGAAGTGGTTTGGGTCTTGCGAGCGGTACACGAATTGGTTGCTATCCAGTCCCAACATAAAACGGTGGAAAAATAATGGACTGTCATTTTTTTGCAAACTTCTAATACGACCAAAAAAAGTGGCTAAAAGTAAAACCTAAAATCAAAGGTACTTGGGAGGGAAGGAAAGGACTGGAGTTGAGGGAGGGAGGTGGAGGGGAAAAATGGGGGAAAAATGTATTGTAAGGAAGAAAAATGGTGTACACAGAATATTGAAATGTTATAATAAAGATTTAATGCAGAGGGAAGACGTAAGCTATGTCTAAAACAAAATTGTTAATTTGGAATGTTGCTGGCCTTAATAGTAAACAAAAGAGGAGACTGGTTCAAGAAGAACTGGCTATGTACAAACCTCAATTCGCTCTTTTATCTGAAACTCATATCAGCTATCAAGACAGGAAATTGCTCTTACAAATGGGGTATGAGCTTGTGGTCTGTTCAACTTTGGGTGCCTCCATTGTGGAATTTTAGTTTGCAATCTAAACATCATCTGCGCCAGCTTGTCATCCACGTACGACGTGCACGGCAGCCATTTTAGGTATCATGGTCTCCCTGTCCACGATCGATCGCCAGCGCGCCCCTCTGACCCAGCAAGCATCCTCCGCGCACCCTGGCTCCCCCTCCCTCCTCCTCATGAGCATAACCCTTCTGCATGACCCTGTCCTTGGGAGTCACACCAGCGCCTGACCAGCACCTCCTCTCTTCCTATGAATGCCCCTCTGTTGATAAACCTTCCCTCAGCTCAATTGTCCACGCGGCATGAATACCACTCCATTGATGACCTCCTACCCCGTGTCCGACTGACCACACAGGTCCAAGGCCATCGCCTAAGCCAGGAGATACCATTTACTGCCCCTCATTGTATGGAGCCACCCCTCTTCAAAGGACACGCTGTTGATCAGGGCCTCCCCACCCCCTGGGATATGGTCAGGCGCACACATCCTAAGACTTGGCGAAACACTCAGCTGCGTGATGACCCCCTCCTCTTATCAGCGGGTTGAGGACCTCTATTGTAAAGGTATATGGGGGTGGGACTGACACGAGGATTACAGGGATGTCTTTTTCTTTATGTCACAATGTTCTGATTGTAATAAAGAAAGGTCACATACCATAAACCAGTGTATAAGAGGCCAGGCCTCCGAGAGGCTGTTAGAGCACCTCAAGACGATACCTTGTTGTCTGATCTGATGTGTTCTGCTCCGTCGGAATAAAACTTCTGTTTCCTGCCTTCTGGTCTCCGGCGCCTGCCTCATTGCTTGGTAAATTTGAATGGTACGAGGGCGGTTAGCGCCGGGCAAATCTTGAGAAAGGTCCTAGCCCTACCTTTTTCCACAATTGGCGTCCCAAAGCGTGGGGCCCATCAGCGACACGTAGATCCAGTGGGAGAGGTCCCGACGACAGAGTGAACGACTGCAACGATCGGGAAGAGCTCGTGTCCGATAGACCCTCGTCTGACAGCCGATCATCCGACCTTCACTAGTTCTGAACAGACCTCTCTCGAGTGATCTACGGTCCTGACTGGGAACCATCAGGAGTGCCACGGGCATCACGAAGGAGAGAGGACGATCGGGCGCTGGATCCAGAGGACAGGAAACCGTCCATGCGGTCCGGGTAAGGTCGTGTAAACACGACGAATTGAGAAAAGATTGTTTTGTTTGGATAATACTAGTATTACGCTTTGTTGAAACCTCTGGAGATTCGCTGTCTGCAAACGGAGAAAACAACAGGCTCTCTCTTTGCAAACAGTGAAGGATAGGTAACGCAGACTTTTGTCCCGTTGTAATCCGTCGAGCCTATCTTCCTCCCCCACTGTTTCCCGAACTGTCGTTCGTGGATTATTGTCTGGAGATTCTTTGTCTGCAAACAGGGAAGAACAAGGTCTCTCTTTGCAGGTAGAGAAAGAGTGGGTAACGATAACTTTTCGTGCCCACTTATTCTCCCCACTGATTGTTTGATTGACCGATTGTTCGGTATTGGTTCATTTGAGGTATTCACCGCCGGCAAACAACGGAGAATAGAAATATTCTGTCTAGTCTTTGCCCGCCGTGATAAGATAGGTAGTGCAGACTTTTGTCCCCGTTGTAACCCGTCATGCCTATCTTCTCCCCACTGGTTGGTAGCCTGTTTAGCCCGGACCGCTTATTAGAGATGAACCATCCGGCTCCACTGGAGGGCACCCCTAATAAGGACATGTTCACTAAGTATGGACTAGTCGCTATAGCTTACACTAAACTATGGCATAAATATACAAAAAAGAACCCTGAAAGTCAGTGGCCACTGATAGGTTCCTTTGATGATCATAAAATAAAAGCATTAGAAATAGCGCTCCAGAAAAATAAAACTACGCCCACTATGCTCGACAGTATCGGCATGTGGCGCAAAGAAACGGAACAACGAAAGAAAAGAGAAGAAGCAAAAATAGGGAAAGAATTACGAAAGGCAGCCCACCTGGCCGCAAAACAACTAGAAGAGGAAATAAAAGAAAGAAAGGAAGCTACACAAAACCAAGAATCAGGGTCGACAGGCCAATGTCCTGTTAGGACCCCCTCTGCGCTCTACCCTGAATTGCCCTCCAAACAACGGGCGAACGATGAGTTACTGCTAGGTCCCCCAATCATCTACATGCCCCCTCCATATGCCCCCTGCCAACAAAACTTGCAAGCCCCGAGTGTGAGCGAAAGTGACCTTAGCGCTAGTGCACCAGCCCTCGCGGCCTCTGCACCAGCCACATTAACAACATCGTCAGACGACCCCGAGGCTAGCAAACAACCACCAGCCAGACCAAATAGGTTGAGCAAAAATGAGCGGGATGGGATCGATAAAATAGCAAAGACATTAGTAGAACGAAGGGAGAGCGAAGATTACACAATGAGCGTATATAATTCACATGCCGACAGCCACAGACGGCATTTCATCTTGCGATTCAGCTACCACACCCTGAACGCATATGAAGATAGGTATCAAAGTAAGGGTCCCGCTAAACTAACAACGCTGTATAGGAAGATTGATGTTGGAGATGGGACTGAATGCGAGGCGGCGGAACTCTTCATGCAGATACTTGAGGTCCTCCGCCATCTCACGGAACAGAAACCAGAAGCCCAGGTTACAGTCCCTGAAACGACCTCGGTAGAAGTAGCCAATACTATGATGCCTATCAGAGAAGCGGCCCCTTACTGGATCCCGCCACGTGGCCTGGGAACAAGCGATGATATTAATCATGCAGATGCAAAAGGGAGAGTTGTGTATAATTGGGTTTACCAACCATGGGACCGACAAGATATCCTAACCTTCAAACAAACCCTGCCCGATTTAAGAAAGAACCCGACAGCGTTTTATACCGAATTAGGCACAGCCTTGGGTTCGACAATAATGACTTTAGCGGACATTGACTTGTTCTTTGGGTTATGCCTGCCAGCTGACGTGTGGAAGCAAATCCGGAAGGCTGACCACACGGATCTGTTTGGACATACCTGGGACCAACTCGGTAAACTAGATAGACAACGAGAGCCTGGAAGGAAACCAGTAAAAGACATACTGGAACTCCCAGACAAACTAGTCCAGAAATTAAAGACACTGATCCCAGAAAGAAAGGTAGATTGGTCGATAGTCACGGCCTGTCGACAGAAACCGCAGGAAGATGTGTCAGAATACTTCTCCCGATTCGAGACAGTGTTCTCCGACTACAGTGGCCAAGACATGACCACCGCAACCGGACAGCACCTGTTTGTACAAAATTACGTAAAGGGCCTAACACAAGAAGTCTCCCAAAAACTGCAGACGAGCGAGAGTAGTTGGGGGGCCTCCAAACCCGCAGCTATCCTTCAGATGGCTCAGTATTACGAGCACCAAAAGAATGAGAATGATAGGGCATCCGAGAAAAAGAAGAAAGATTTAAAAGAAAGGGTAATGATAGCCCAGATACAAGGTATAACGGTAGGACGAGAACACCAGAGGGGGAACTACCAATCAACCACCCCCAGAGATCTACCTTCTAAAGATCACACCCCAACACCTCACACTGGACGTAGAGACATTAGCAATGACCAATGCGCCTTCTGCAAAGGGTTCGGCCATTGGAAATCCCAGTGTCCGGTTCTGCTAGAGATGAATAGAAATAGGGACTCCAGAGATGTGGCAGGTGGTCCGAGAAATAGAGTGCAAGGACGAGGGCACACCAACGACACCAACAATGACAGATCAGGGAGACTGAACACATTTGACCGTCCCCGACAAAACCAATATCAGCTGTCCGAAGGTGAAAATACCCCCGACTTTGCATAGGACTGCCAGGGGCAAGGGAGGGATCCAGTCGAGCTCAGTGTTGACCAGCAAGGTCCTTATGTCACCGCTAAGGTCCTGGGTACAGAGTCTCCATTCTTGGTAGACACTGGGGCGACACGTAGTGTGTTATCAAAACGACTGATTCCAAGGGCACCCTTGTCTGGCTCACACATAACGTCGATAGGTTTCGATGGAACGCCCTCCACTAACCCCCTGTCCGTACCTATTACCTTTGACCTAGAAAACAACACTACTGACGCAACATTCCTGCTCTCCTCCAACTCCCCTGACGCCATTATGGGCATTGACTTACTGAAACATTTTCGAGCTACCATTAGGTGTTCCCCAGATGGAATACGAGTCATCCTGTACGACAACCCAGACATGTCCAGATCCTGCCCCCCACGACACATGTGCTCCATAACTGACGTTGACCTGTCCCTGCTTGACACCCTGCCTCCGTACCTATGGGCCAAAAATGACTCTGATGTGGGGCGAATGATGATTGATCCTATTCACATAACTGTACGACAGGACGCTATGCTCCCGAAACTCCCGCAATATCGGATATCACCGGAGGGTGAGAAGGCACTGGTAGCGATCATTCAGTCTCTGGTAGATGCAGGAGTGGTTGAAGAGGTGGTTAGCAACGTCTGCAACAGCCCAATCCTACCTATCGTTAAGAAGCAAGGTGAAGGAGATGAGAAAGCGTACCGCTTCATCATCGACTTGCGAGAGATTAACAAAGTGGTTGTACCCCAATATCCTGTAGTCTCCGATATCACCACCATTCTGACCCTCATCCCGTCCACTGCCACCACCTTCACTGTTATCGACCTTAAGAACGCGTTTTTCTCTATCCCCATCCATCCAGACAGCCGTTATCTCTTCGGCTTCACTTTAAAATCCCGCTCGTACCGATTTTGTAGAGCTCCCCAGGGGTACACTGAAAGTCCCAGCATTTACAGCCAGGCCCTCAAAAGGCAGCTAGATGCCTTCCAGCTACCAGATGGAGTGGTGTTGATCCAATATGTCGATGATATCCTTTTGGCGGCCGACACCACCCCGCTTGCGACGACAGCCACCGTCCAACTCCTACACTTTCTTGCAGAAAATGGCCATAAAGTCTCCAAAAAGAAGTTACAATTCTGCCAGTCACAAGTGACTTACCTAGGCCATCTCCTGTCCAAAGAAGGGAGGAAACTTACACCCGACCGAATCCAAACCATCCTAGACACCCCCATCCCAAAAACACAAAAGCAAGTCCGCTCTTTGGTTGGCCTAACCTCTTTCTGTAGACAGTGGTTACCTAACTTCAGTCTCATTGTAAAACCCCTACTTGCCCTATTAACTAAAGATGCCTCCTTCCCGCTCCCTTGGACCCCTGAGTGTCAAACATCCTTTAAGGAATTACGAGATGCCCTATGTTCAGCACCTGTCCTAGGAACCCCGGATTACTCCAAACCCTTCTCCCTCTTCACCCACGAAAGGGAGGGGTGTGCATTGTCTGTCCTAACTCAATCTATTGGTCCTAAGCAGCGCCTTTGTGCCTACTTCTCCGCCACTCTTGATCCTGTAGCCAGAGCCTTACCTGCCTGCCTTCGAGCGGTAGCTGCCGCTGCTGTCTCTATCCGTCAGAGCGAGGGAATCGTTCTTTCCAACTCCCTCACCGTGCTAGTACCCCATGCTGTCGACACCCTCCTGAACCAAACCAAGACTCAACACCTGACTAGCGCACGACTGACGGGGTACGAACTGACGCTACTTGCACCCCACATCACACTAAAGAGATGCACGACTTTGAATCCTGCCACATTGTTGCCCCTACCTGAAAATGACCCCGACGTTCCTCCCATCCACGACTGTGTGACCCTCACGGACGAACAAACTAGGAGTAGAATTGACCTCCGAGACACTGCTTTCACTAACCCCGATGGAGAGCTATGGGTAGATGGCTCGTGCATCAAACTCCCAGATGGCACCGCTTCAGCTGCCTACGCAGTAACTACAGCCCGAACCGTAGTTGAAACAGCCTGCATCACACAACGGTCTGCCCAGGCAGCAGAGTTGATAGCCCTCACGCGAGCATGCATCATAGCCACAGGGACCACCGCGAACATATACACAGACAGCCAGTATGCCTTTGGGGTGGTCCACCATTTTGGACTCCTGTGGAGGGAGAGGGGATTCCTGACGTCCCACGGCACCCCGATCCTCCACGGAGATCTAGTCTCCGCTCTGATTGAAGCAGTTCTCCTCCCCAAACGATTAGCGGTGATCAAATGTCAGGCACACAAAAGGGTGACAGACTTAATCGGACAAGGGAATGCATTGGCCGACATCACTGCACGAACCACAGCTGAGAATAGGACGGTGACCCGCATGTATGTGACCAGGTCACAAGCAGAAAAATGGAGTGACACAAGGGTAATGATCAGAGACATACAGTCGGCCAGCACCCCTCACGAGCTGACTAAGTGGGCAAGGGTGGGTTTGAAGGATGAAGAGGGCTGCTGGCGAACGAAGGATGCAAACAAGTGGTTACTGCCCGACTCATATCTGATCCCCATACTGACGATGGCACACTCCCCCGCACACATAGGATCTGCACCCATGATCGAACTCATTTCCAAAGTCTGGCACAACGACAAAATCCCTGACTCAGCCAGATGCCTAGTTCAGCAGTGCCTCATCTGTCTGCAACACAACCCCGGGAAAGGAACTGTGGTACCCCGGGGAGGGTTTGGGACCCCCAATCACCCCTTTGAGGTCCTCCAGATGGACTACATCCAACTAGAGAGATGCCAAAGCCTGAAGTATGTACTAGTCATCGTATGTGCCTTCAGCAAATGGGTAGAGGCCTATCCAACCCGTGACAACACTGCCATGACTACTGCCAAAGTACTACTGAAGGAATTCTTCCCTCGCTATGGCCTTTGTCGAATTTTATGGAGCGACAATGGCCCCCACTTCATAGCTGAGGTTATCCAACTAATCCTAAAGGGGTTGGGGGTGAAGCAAAGGTTTCATGCGGTCTTCCACCCCCAATCCGCCGGTCTAGTGGAACGACATAATGCCACACTGAAGCTGAAATTGTCAAAAATAGTGGCCACCACTGGACTTAACTGGCCGGATGCCCTCCCACTGGCCTTGTTATCGATGCGTTCCACTCCCACCAAGCACCATTTAACCCCCTACGAGGTCGTGTTTGGGCGACCGATGAATCTCTGGACTGCTCCCAAACCGACCTCCATTCATGACGTCCCAGACGTCCTACTATCTGATTATTTGTGCAAGTTAACTAAAACGTTGTCTGTCATTCATCAACAGGTGCAGCAGGCCATCCCCGATGCTTCCAGGGGCCCCGGCCACGACATTCAACCGGGAGATTTCGTCCTAATACGAAATTTCCAGCGGACCAAGAGTCTGGAACCTCGGTGGACGGGCCCCTGGCAGGTGCTGATTACCACCCGAACGGCGCTTCGAGTGGAGGGGAAGAAGCACTGGCTGCACACGCATCATTGCCGGAAGGTCTCTGCGAACCTGGCCAAGACAGAAAACGTCAACACCCAAGAAGAGCTCCTGAGCAAAGATCGACCGACATTGAACTGTTATCCCGATACTGAGGCACTTGAACTTGCGAAATTCTCTGATCCCACTGTGCCATCCAGAGAAGGGTATTTCCTGCATCGAAGGGAGGGAGTTTCGGCTAAGTAGGCCACGGACCAAGTTGAATCTCAGAACGGTGACCTAAGCACAATCAAGGGTTACCGGGAGAGAAGCTAAACGAAGTCTGTGGTTCTGCCCACTACCGAGCCCCTTGAAGATGATGGAAGCGCCAGATAAGAAGATGATGGAAGCGCCAGATAAGAAGATGATGGAAGCAACAGGAAATACCCAGTATAGAAATCCAAAGACTGACAACTTGCACAAATCAAAGACAATCGCACTCTTCATTGTCTTCCTCTTCTGCCTCCTCCTCATGACCTCCTTCTGGATTCTGGAGGAAAGCACACCGGCTCATGAGGCATTGCTACCTACTGCACAGCCAACACCCCTGAAAGAGCATCACCTAATCTCTCTGTCGCCTCAGCTCCGAGAAAGGCGCAGGGAATTCTTGAACAATTCCTTCGTGCAACTGTTGCACCAACACAACCTTGCTGCAAATGCTACGAACTGTTGGATCTGCGGGTTGCTCCCGCACGCCACGGGACACTCCATCCCCTTCATCCCTTCTCCTTTCTCAGTTCACGGCTCCTGCCTCGCCTGGTTGATCCTCATGCAAGAGAGCCACAAGGACAACGCCACCTCCAGCCGGACAGTGTCGCACTTCTACTCTGGGTTCTGGCTGAACAAAACCGGAAAGACCCCTGCTGCCCTGTGTCCTGCGCTCACGGGCGCCACCTTCCTTAAAGATATTCCAGCCAAAGAACGAGTCGAAGTACAGGTGCTCCACAATCCGGCCAGAACCACCTTCTCTCATCTGCAAAAACAAACTACCGCCACCCTGACTGTGGCTCTGTCTGTTATCAATGTCACTGGCCTTGTGTGCCTCGAAGGCCAGGGAACGCAGCTGGTGGGTCACAGTTCCTGCCGAATCACCAGAACACTGGATTCAGTTGACCCCCCTTCCTTTGTCACCTCTCCAAACATGTACTTCGTGTGTGGCACCAAAGCTTACACCTGGCTCCCGAAAGGTTGGAAGGGTACCTGTTACATTGCCTTCGTTCTTCCCCCCACGTATGTGGCCCCTGCCAACCATCACCGGCAGAGGCGTGCAGATGACATTGGACAAGCCGACTCCACCGGAGCACAATTCCTAGATGCAGCAAAGGGACTTGTTCCTCTGTGGGGCCCAATGGCAAACAGTTGCGCTATCCGACACTTGACCCAGGCAGTAGAAACAACGATCAACATCACGGCTGGCATCCTCGCCAACAACACGGCGGAGCTTCAGGCGGTCCGCCTTGTGACCCTTCAAAACCGCCTTGTCCTAGATGTGGTCCTAGCCGACCGAGGAGGAGCATGCCGCATCATCGGATCCAGCTGCTGCACATACGTGCCAGACAACTCGCCTTCGGTCTACAAGGCCATTGAACACCTCCACAGGCTTTCCTCGGAGGTTCACCAGGAGCAGGAAGAATGGTCGCTTGGGAGCTGGTTTTGGGACACTTTTAGGAACTGGGGTTGGAGGTTGTTTTCCTTCGTACTAATACCTGTGGTGATATTATGTGGGTGTTGCTTGGGTATTCAATGCCTACCCTCCTTGTGCAGCTTTGTTTCTAACTGTATGTGCCCAAAGACTTTGGACTTCCGAAATGAGCACATGAGCCCCCTCTATGAAGTAGAAATACGTGGCCTTATGGGGATGAATCCAAACTGACAAGTTGGCGAGACATGTTAAAAGGGAGGACTGTGGAATTTTAGTTTGCAATCTAAACATCATCTGCGCCAGCTTGTCATCCACGTACGACGTGCACGGTAGCCATTTTAGGTATCATGGTCTCCCTGTCCACGATCGATCGCCAGCGCGCCCCTCTGACCCAGCAAGCATCCTCCGCGCACCCTGGCTCCCCCTCCCTCCTCCTCATGAGCATAACCCTTCTGCATGACCCTGTCCTTGGGAGTCACACCAGCGCCTGACCAGCACCTCCTCTCTTCCTATGAATGCCCCTCTGTTGATAAACCTTCCCTCAGCTCAATTGTCCACGCGGCATGAATACCACTCCATTGATGACCTCCTACCCCGTGTCCGACTGACCACACAGGTCCGAGGCCATCGCCTAAGCCAGGAGATACCATTTACTGCCCCTCATTGTATGGAGCCACCCCTCTTCAAAGGACACGCTGTTGATCAGGGCCTCCCCACCCCCTGGGATATGGTCAGGCGCACACATCCTAAGACTTGGCGAAACACTCAGCTGCGTGATGACCCCCTCCTCTTATCAGCGGGTTGAGGACCTCTATTGTAAAGGTATATGGGGGTGGGACTGACACGAGGATTACAGGGATGTCTTTTTCTTTATGTCACAATGTTCTGATTGTAATAAAGAAAGGTCACATACCATAAACCAGTGTATAAGAGGCCAGGCCTCCGAGAGGCTGTTAGAGCACCTCGAGACGATACCTTGTTGTCTGATCTGATGTGTTCTGCTCCGTCGGAATAAAACTTCTGTTTCCTGCCTTCTGGTCTCCGGCGCCTGCCTCATTGCTTGGTAAATTTGAATGGTACGAGGGCGGTTAGCGCCGGGCAAATCTTGAGAAAGGTCCTAGCCCTACCTTTTTCCACACCATTAGGGGAGTGGCAATACTAAAACAGAAAGGAATAGCGATAGAAATTACAAAAACATCATCGGATACACGGGGAGGTGGGCGATAGCACAAGTCCAGATGGAACACCAGAAGTTTGTTCTATGCTTAGTTTATGGCCCTAATATAGATGACCCCAAGCTATTTGAATACTTAAGCATTGAGTTACTAGAATGGGAGGGAGAAAGATTAGTGATGGGAGACTTTAATTGCGTAATAGATTATAAATTAGATTCTACTGGACACGGCTGTCCGCGCAGGATGCGCAAGGTCAGATCTGCGATTCTCGAGCTAGGTAGACTGCTTAACATAAAAGATATATGGCGTCATAAACACCCAAAACTAGCGGGACACACATACTACTCATCGCCCCATAGATCTTGCTCGAGAATCGATATGGTGTGGGCAACCGATCGAATATTGAATAACTGTAAGATTGAACTGTGTCCAAGGATCTCTTCCGATCACAACCCTATATTACTAGAATTTGAGAATGGTGAGTCGAGGCCAGATCTAAGACAATTTACCTTCCCGAGATATTTACTAACTGATTCGGGCTTTGTCACTTCCCTAAAGAAACATATCAAAGAATTTTTTGAATTCAATATTAACTCAGCCAAAATCGATATAGTCTGGGACACATGTAAGTGCAGCATAAGGGGGTTTACCCAACCGTTTATTTACACACTCAATGCTGAAAAACGTAGGACTACTGAAAAAGCTACTTCAGATATATTGTTACTGGAGCAGAAACTAGCCGAAGAAACTAAGGCACAAAATGGAAATACCCAGGAGATAAGATTCGAACTATTAAAACTACAATCCTCTCTTAAAAAGACGCTAAGAGACAGATATTGTTCTAAAATACATAAATACAAATTAAACTAATATGAAGGAGGAGGCGGAATAGGTAAAATACTTGCATACAAAGTAGGGGATAAAAAGGCGAGAACCAACATCAAAAAAATTAAAGGGTCTGACTTACAAGAATATGATCAACCAGAACAAATTCTAGGTCAGTTTGTTAACTACTACCAGAGCTTATACACTCCTGACAATACTCCTTCTGGAGCAAGAATCACACAATAGCTGGATAAATATATGCCCATATCAAAAGATTCAGTTAAGTAGAAATTGCAACTCCTCAATTCAAAAATAACACAATCTGAAATAAATGCAGCGACCTTGGCCTTACCATCGGGAAAAGCAGCTGGGGAGGATAGTCTGCCCATGGAACTATGTAAGGTCTGCACAGAAGAACTATTACCATTGTTAGAAAATGTCATCGATTCTATAGATAACTTGGGAAAAGTACCTATATCATGGAAAATAGCTAAAATTGTATTCTTTCTTTAAAAAAAAACCACCGGAAGACTGTGGCTCTTATCGGCCGATTTCACTGTTTAACGCAGATGCTAAGATCTTTTCTAAGATATTAGCAAATCGGTTAGCACCCAACATGCCGACTTTGGTCAACCCACAACAACATGGTTTTGTGATTGGGCGAGACATAACGGCCCATGTAAACACAGCAATCACAGCCTTTGATGTCGCCTCGACTACCCTCACCCCACTCGGAATGGTAATGTTAGATGCTGAAAAAGCATTTGACTGAGTGGGGTGGGAGTACCTGTGGGAGGCATTAAAGAAGATAGGCATTCAGGGTCAATACCTGAAGTGGGTCTGTTTATTATATGACAGCCCGCAGGCTATAATCAGCTATGGGGGGAGAGAGTCAAGGAGCTTTGTAAGAGGGAAGGGAACCAGACAAGGGTGCCCCCTGTCTCCCTTACTTTTCGCTCTTTCCTTGGAGCCATTCTTAAATGCACTAACTAAGCAAGGAAATATTCAACCATTTGTACATGGTGGAGAGAGTTTGAAAATCACTGCGTTTGCAGACGATATAGCTATATTTACCACAGACCTAGTAAAAGCTACACCTGAAATAATAAAAGAAGCTATTAACTACGGCCATGCTTCAGGCTACAAACTAAATGTAGGTAAAACACAGGTAATAGCCAACTATAAACCTCTGGTACCTATCCCAGGCTTATGTCCAAGCGCTACGTATTTAGGCATCAGATTAGCACCCAATATTGATAAAATTATAAGGCTAAACTATGATTCTCTTCTAAAAGAAACTGCAAAGTCACTTCAAAAATGGCACAAGATCCCGATTAGTCTTTTGGGACGTATTAATCTACTAAAAATGAAAATTCTGCCAAAGGTGCTATATCTATTTAGATCTATTCCTTTGCAACCCAATAACATCTTTTTCAAAAAACTGGAGGGTATATGTACCAGCTTCATATGGGCATACAAAAAAGCGAGAAGGGCGTTGAAATTATTAACACTGACAACAGAAAAGGGTGGATTAACATTTCCTGATTTTAGGGGACAAGAATTTCAACATACCTATTTTTTGTGCGTAATTTCCACAAATTATTGCATGGTATGGAGGCTATCCACATGAATTAGGGCATAGCCTTTTAAAATGCACTTCCTTCGTTAGTCTAAATGAATATGTACCACAAACAGGGAAAGGGGAACAAAACAAACAATATTTATACCGGTAATTGTAATGGCTCCGCACAACGAACTATCCGATTTAAATAGCCAAAATCCAAAGTGTTAAAGATTGAGACTCACTTAGGATGGCTTCAAAAGTATCGTCCCTGCTGTCTCTGCCAAAATCAATAGCCCGGGAAATGTAATCTTCAATATGCACCGCCCGGAGGATGCCGATATTCTAAGTGCGGGAGAGGGAGAACAGGCGTAAGACTACACGCGCTCCATAACGTCAGACTCTCCTTTCTAAAAAGGTTATTTGACCAAAAACGCTTTCAAACAGTGCTTACCTGGTAAGGTTTCTGCTGCTTACACGGCCCAATGCACGGACGCCATTCCTAACTTCCGCATAGCTGGAGGTCACGTGAAGCGCTGTCGTCAGGTCTATATTGAAACAATGAAGCTCAAAGACAGACTTCACCACTACGCGCCCAGGCGACGACGGAGCCCATACAAAGGGCAAGGTTGCTAACACTATTGTCAAGGGTACTACAACTTTCAACAAAAATCGATGCAACACTGGGGCTACCACAATTACACCCTCAAATAAAAAATGCGCGAAAAAATGAAAAACTCGCGAAAAATAAAAAAAATGGGATCACAATTATTAAAATATTAAATGGGCTAAACCCCAGTCTATAGGTTGTCTAAAAAATATTCGTACCGCGTTGAAGAGTGAAAATCCATCACCACACTCCTATTCTAGTTGATTAAGAAAACGGAGAATGTACCACCTTAAACCCAAAAATAGATTACGGACACCTGGAGCCAAAGAAGCCGCCACTCCCCACATTCTGATATGTCAATTCTACATATCCACAATCTAACATTATCAACGACTTCATAAAACATAATAACACATGTAAGCACATCTAACACAGTTAGCTATATTACTGTCAATTCATACTGGCGTGTAACCAACCATTCTTTTTATAGTTGTATTAAAACCCACATCTCATCCTTGTCATGGCAGTGTGATATTTTTCTATAAACCTCTAATTTATTTAATTTTCTCTGTAGGTCTTCCCCCATGATGTTTGATATTACATTCAGGACTGACCAGTGAATCTCTTGTTCTGAGTGACCTGCATCTATATAGTGTTGTACCAATGGAGCCCCATGTACCTTACACTTAATTCTAGACCTGTGTTGTAGCACTTGTTTTTTTATAGTTTGCGTCGTTGGCCCTATATAAAACATCTCACATGGGCATTTTATACAATACACAGTATTTTTGGTATTGCAGTTCGAGAACTTTTTGATAGTGGGTTTGTCAATTAATATCAATTTGTTTAGTGTCCGCAGTGTAATTACATGCTGTGCATGACTTGCAACGGTAATGGCCAAACACTGGGGCCAAGCCCAATAGACTTCGCAGGTCCTTATTGGGCGTTATTTATGGGTATCTGCTCTAACTAGTTGCTGTCTGATGTTCTTTCCTTTTTTAAATGCAAAAAGTGGCTTCTCCAAACCCAAAGGTTCTATCAATGCCCAGTTTTTTTGGATTCTTTTTTTCACTCTATTGGCCTTTGGATCGAATATTAGAACACATGTTAAAGGTGTTTCTTTGTTGTGTTTTTTTGGTGTAAGAAGTGTTTCCCTTGGTGTGTACCACGCTCTCTTTAGTGCCGATTTAACACATTTTTTAGGGTACCCACGTGCCACTAGTTTATCATTCGGAATATAAGCATTATGGGAGTAGTCTTCTTTGTGGGTACAGTTCCTCCTGATTCGGAGGAACTGACCGTATGGCAGATTTTCTTTTAATGTTCTTGGGTGACTACTTTGAAAATGCAACAGGGTATTGCGATCCGTCGGCTTAGTATATAAGCCAACAGATAATTCACCGTTGTCATGTTGGACATAAACATCTAAGAAGTTCAATTTCTCCTGATTTTTAGAAATAGTAAAATTAAACTCCATAGTTCTCTGGTTAAGCCACATATGGAAATCATTGAGTTGTATTTCATCACCATCCCAGATACAAAATATATCGTCTATGTAACGACACCAATGACCCACTTTAGATTTAAATGGGTTGGTGTCGCCATAGATCCACTTAGCTTCAAATTCGGACATAACCAAATTAGCAATTTCTGGGGAGAAGCTGCAACCCATTGCAACCCCGGAAACTTGAAGGAACAGGGTGCCCTTAAAGTTAAAGAAATTATTTTTCAGACACAAATACGCTAGAGATATGATGAAATCACTTGGTACTCGATGGGGACGTTCTCTATTCTAAAGGGCTTGTTCCATCACTGCCAGTGCCTCATCTTGAGGAATGTTAGTATATAACGATTCTATATCATAAGATACTAACCATTGTTTTGTATGATCAAAAGGCAGGCCTTCTATTTGTGCTATAAACTTCATAGTATCTCGGACATATGATCTACTTTCTTTAACCAATGGCAACAAAAAGGTATCTATATATTTAGCTAATGGCTCCATAAGTGAACCGCCTGCAGACCCTGGTGGTTTAATGGTGGACTTGTGTACTTTTGGGAGGACATAGATGTTGGGCATTTTGTTGGTAACACTATTCAAAAAACTCATACTCATTTTGGCATATCCAACCTCCCTCAAGCCCATCTCTTGTTATTTCTTGTATTTCTGATTGTAATTCTTGTGTGGGATTATGTTCTAGAACCCGATAGTGTATAGGGTTGGACAATTGGCGAGATACCTCTTCTTCGTATTCATTCCTATCCCAAAGTACAATTCCTCCCCCCTTGTCCGCTGGTTTTATTATTATGGCAGAATTCTCAGATAGATCCTTAAGTGCCAGTTTTTCTTGTTTACTGCAGTTGTTATTGTAGTAAATTTTCTGTTTATGTAAAGTATCCAATTCCCTCAAAATTTGTTCTTCAAAAACCAGAATTTCTGTTGGTAAGGTAATACTTTCTGGGATGAAGGTTGATTTATTCCGCAAACCGCTGATGTTAGTTTGTTCTGGTATCATTTTATCTTGAAAAAATGTTTTTAAACGTACCTTCCTCAAGAATTGTAAGACTTCAGTCTTGGTGTCTACTGAATTTTGTAAGTTAGTAGGTACAAATGAGAGTCCCTTTGACAAAACTATCAATTCAGTTTCTGTTGATAAGTAACTAGATAAATTATAGATGGGAACTGTCTCTATTTTAGTCATCTCATTTATACTGTTAGAACTCAACGTCTGTAGGTCTTCTTCCGTGTCCGGAAGGGTTCGTGTTCTTGGTTCTGGTAAATTAATGGTGGTGGGAACTGTCCTTGTGGAGGGTACTGCCCTGGCGGTGGGTACTGTCCTAATTGTGGGAAGTATCCCCCTTGTTGGTTGTATCCTCTCCATATTTGCCCACCCCCTCTGTCTTGGTACCTGCCTCTGCCAAAAAAAAATTGTTCTACTCTTGGGTGTTGAAAATATGGATGGTAGCCACAACTAGATCCTTGGTCTGAGTCTGAGGATTTGTCCGAGAATGTTATAAACCTATTCCTTGATCTACCTCTATGTTGTAGATTTAGGAAACTTGGATTATTATTTGCATAAAAATCGTCTTTGAGGTAGGGATAAATTTCCTCTTGTTTAAAGTTTTTTATATCTCGTGCGACTTTGGAAATTTTCACATTTGTGGTGTGTATTTCAAAATCAGCTATCGTCTATTGGACAGACTCCAATAGTGTCTTTGAGTCTTTTATAGTGCTGTCGCCTAATATTTCTTGTTCCAAAGTTTCAATTTCCTTCAGCTCTCCTTCATACAATCTAAATGCAGTTTCCACCGACAGTGCCATCAAATCAATGGAGCATTTTGTACCCACCCCTCCGAATTTACCCAAATATACTTTATCAGTCGTAAATATCACTGGTATATTCCTTACTTGGAGTCCCACAGGGATTGTGTGGTTTTTTAAATGTTCTAATAGAACTTTCGTATGCAGGTGTGTCCTAATGTTTTTCTTCTTAAGTTGTTTAAGCCTTACAACTTTGTCTACATTTATTAATTGTGGTGGTGGCTGACCACCACTCAAAAGTGATGGAATTCTACACAACTTGTCGATTTCTTCTTCCGTATAGCTAACTGTAATTGGTTCTGACATCCCAAATAAAATAAACAAAAAAATTTAAATGAATTTAACAAACATATCACATATAGTTTATAGATATTACATGGATATTCTTTACATAGGTCCTAACAACTTCTAAACTAATCAATATATTGAAGCAATAACAGGAAAATGACTGTTCAATTTGTCAATTGAACCATAAACCAAAACTTACATTGTTTGATCAATGACCCTCACACTTAAACAAGTGTTATCACAAGCATAGACAAAAAAAAGAGGGGGTTTCTCTATGTAACCCAAACCGCATCTGGGAAAAACATGCATAAGCAAAAATATGATGCTGTGGGACCAATTCAATGCAAAATACTCAGACAGGTTTACGAATTACCTATCTGAACCTATTTCTTATTCTAGAATAAATCTCTACATTTCTAATGTGTCAGTTACCAATCATTACCTCAATAAGTAAATGTATTCACCGGAAATGTCTTCCATTTTTGAAACTTTTTTTGTTTTCAAATATTTCGTATGTTCATTTTTTACTTCACTTCTTTTCTATAGTATAAACATATATATTACACTATTTACAAACAAATACAATCAACATACACAAATATTTACAAAACATTGGAAATAATAGGGTAAACATTCACTCATTATTTCTTATAGCCCCTACTGTTTGACTGGATGCTCTATCCCCTATTATCAAAAGAGCATTTCTAATTAATCAGGTTCACCTTATCACCGCAGTATTTAAGAGATCCTTGATTTGACCCTTATTCTTTAGCCACTGCTGATTATTATTGTCTTTTTTTTTTTTTTAAATGTGGACTGCTCAAATGTATTTTTATTGCAATAATTTTTTTATTACACAAACCATTGATAGAACTCATTTATTATTTCAGGGCTAAAGAGACAATAAAAAGAAAATAAAAAGATCACATAGGCCCTGATTTGGAGTTTGATGGGTGGGTTTCTCCACCACGTTTGTGACCCAGCGACCCATCTGGAAAACTTTAAATCAAGCCGGAGATGAAGCAGCAGTTTATTGAGTAACAGAGCTGCCGGGGAACAGCAACACAGACGAAGATCAACAGCCAAATGCTGCCGAGCAGAACGGTACCCAACACAGTATTCTGTATTCTACATTCCAGCAGCAATCTTGGTCCTAGTGTGAGCGTGAGCAGGTACCAAGATTCCTGTTGGGATGCTACAAATTGGTATGGATATGTTATTATGTCTATGCCTAAACTTGTTGATAAAGTGTGAACAAGGGGGCAGGTCTAGAGCAGATTTCCTCAAATCAGTGGGTTCACCAGGGTAGTTAGCCAAATGTTTGTATGTGATTGCTTCTATAGCGGGCCATGTCAATCCCCACCTACGCATAATCATCCTCATGTTAATAATCATGAATGGTAACCGAGAACTCATCCCACTGTTCAGCTTTCCATTGCAAACACAGCTAGGTATGTGCTACATAAGTACCACTAGATGCATTCATCTCTCACTCCAGCTCAAGAGTAACATGGTGACCTTCTCATTTTTCCTAGCCGACACGACTCCTGTAAGACAGGGGTTCACGATAATAGTTAAGCATGTCTCCTAGTCAAATTCTTCACCTCCTAATGTTACACCTGATCACTATTGGCTATTTCCAAAAACCTGCCCGCCCTCATTTTTGCCCTACCCTGCAATGGCTTTTAAGAAGGTAAGTAGAGCTGTTCGGCCTTTGGTCATGGCAGCCACCGTACCTACCTGCCTTTAAAAGACATAGTAACTCCTCTTTTGAAAAGCACTGACTTGGAGTCCAAAATGTTGACCAGTCTGCATCGCATTATCAGCCTACCCATCCTTGTTATCAGATTCAGCCAAGGTGATGGGTCCTGATGCACTGTTGCAGTGCGGCTTTGGATTTGGCTGGTGAGGGAGCAAGGAGCTTTAATAGTTATGCCGGGCTCGACTGTGTACAACACAACGGGCCATAAGCTTTCACCTGTGGATGTTCGCCACACTTGCTAACACTTCATAGCCAGCACCCTCCTTCTGTTCCTTCTTCCGCAGAGAGGCTCCACAGTTTCTCTTAGAGCACTCCTTTCTCCTCATCTGAAAACAACTGTGGTGACAGCCTTGTTCAATGTGCACCTGTCACTTCTCTTTTCTTTTTTTTTTTTTTTTTTTTATAAATTTATTTCCATACTTTGCACAGTTTACACATCGTACATTTATGCATTTCATATTAATCACCTGTAAAGAAAAACATAGGATCAGCAATAACGACTCATTTTGATATATATACAACAAAAAAAAAAAGAAGGAAAAAGACAACCCTTAATCTTACTGAGACCCAATATTCTCTTTCCATCTAGTTATAGGTTCCCAGATCTTTAGTCCTCTCATTTTACCTCTTATCCCTTTTCGGGAATAAATAGGTTTTTCCAAATTATAAGCTGCTAATAAATTAGCCAACCAAGTTTGCATGATAGGTGGATTTTTATCTAGCCAGGCTCTAGCTATAGTCAATCTATAAACTGCGGCAGCCACAAAAATAAATCCTTTCTGTACTATACCCCCATCCTGATCTATCCCCAACAATAATATTGATGGTGTGAGGGTTATTTGTAGCTTCAATGATCTAATTAGAAAGCATTCTATATTTTCAATCAAGGTATACAATTGTGGACAGGTGGCGAAGACATGAATTATATCCGCCTCTGGGAGGTTGCACCTTGGACAAGTGATACCCGTAGTACCTCCCCATTTAGCTATTCTCGCTGGGGTAAAGTATAAGAAGTACAACGTTTTATAATGCTGTGATTGTAAAGGTGCCGAACACAAAACCGTGCGCGCAAGCTCAAGTGACTCTTGAAATATTTCTTTTGGAATGCTCAATTTAGATACCCATTTGTTACAAAAGTTTTCCATATCATCTACTTTCCCTTTCACCAAACATGCATACAAACTCCTAATTGTACAGTCTGCAGAAACTTGTATTTTCTCCAAAATTTCGTTACTCTGATAGCCTGCAGGACCTCCTTGTTTATTACCCAAAAAGCTCCTGACCTGAAGGTATTTAAAAAAAGACCTCCTGTCAATATTATATTTCATCACAAGATCTGTAAACTGTAACATCTCTTCCGTCCCTCTGAGATCCCCAATCTGTATAATTCCCCTTTCGGCCCAACTAGCCATTGTACTATCCGCAAAGATTGCCGCAGGCAATGTCCTATTCTTGTGTAATCTAGTATATCTATTAAATCTACCAAGGCCTGACTTTTTTAAAAAAGCATTCCAGATTTTCACAGCAGCATTGAGTGTTTTAAATCTGGTCCTTCTGTAATACCCGTACTCCGTACAGTTTAAGAAGCAATTTTCTGCTTCTTCACCCAAAACAGCCATATAAATATCTGTAGACATACTTGTAACTTTTTGCGTCTTACCTCCTCCCCCAATTAACCCCTGCATATACTGCAGGGCAGCAGCAAAATAATACATCCTAAAATCAGGCACTCCCCACACCCCTTTTTCTCTCGGTAAAGCCATAAATCTATAAGCCCTTCTGGTCTTACCCTGTGCCCATATAAATTTATTCAAAATAATCTCTAGTGAGTTAAACCACGTATTCTCGAAAAAAAGGGGAATAGCTCTGAAAAAATAAAGGAACTTGGGAAGAATTAACATTTTGATAACATTTGTAGTTCCTACCAGAGACAAATGCAGATTAGTGAGCCTTTCCAGATCATTTTTGACCTTTGATAATAGGGGGGCGATATTATTTCCCACAACATTATCCAGGTCTGATGAGATAGCCACCCCTAGATAAACTGCTGACGTAACCACACGTGAATCATTACAATTAGAATATACATTCTCTACTATCTGGGTCTTTGCTTTATTAAGACTATAACCGGAGATTTGTCCAAATAGCTCCGCTTCACGTTCAACTTCACCAATTGACATATGAGGGTCGGGAGTAAGTATTGCTACGTCATCTGCGTAGGCCAGGGATTTGATTACGCAGCCATTCAACCTAACTGGCGTGATCAAAGGATTACCTTCTAGTTTATGGAGCAATGGTTCTAAATACAGGGCAAACAACAATGGGGATGAGGGGCACCCCTGTCTCGTCCCCCTTCCGATATTAACATCTGCCGAATACCCTCGATTAACTCTAATTCTGGCTATAGGGTCCTTATATAGCGCCTGTATAGCCCTGATAAACCCTTCCCCTATCCCAGACCACTTCATAGTTTGCCATAAGTACTCTCAGGAGACCCTATCAAATGCCTTCTCGGCGTCTAAAAAAAGCGCTGCCATAGGGTCTCCCAGGCTACCTGCCGCATCGAACATAGTTAGAACCGTCCTGGTGTGCTGCGTTGTCCCCTTACCAGGTATGAATCCATGTTGAACAGGACTTACCAAGCTCTCAATGACCCCTGACAACCTTGTTGCTAATATTTTAGAATAGACCTTGACATCAGCGTTCATCAAAGTGATCGGCCTATAAGATCCTGTGTTTTTTGGGTCCTTCCCCTTTTTTAGAATTACAATAATGTCTGCTCCACCCCAAGATTGGGGAGCCCCATCACCTTTTTGTGCCGAAATCATAATATTAAACATATCATTAATCAATAAACCTTTAAATACTTTATAAAACTCCATCGGGATCTGGTCCGGCCCTGCAGCTTTGCCTGATGGCAGGCTATTCAATGCGGTGTTAAACTCATCTAATTGTATTGCCATCTCAAGTTCTTCTCTTCTGTCTTCAGGGATAGCACCCGGATTGGCACCTGGATTACGCGTGGCTTTACTCGCCCCCGTCGTATTCACTGTTGATCCACTTGGTCCACTCGGCATCTTCTTATCTTTTTCTCTTTGATTTTCTTGCTTCTCTTGTTTTTCGTTTTTGGTCGTTCTCGTAGGCATTGTAGGCATTGCAATCTCTTGCGCTTGTGCTTCAGCCTGCTGCATCAGGGTTTTCCTTTTGATCCTGAGCCCAAGCGTACTCATCAGACTTTTGGCGCCTCTCTTGATCCAATCAATAGCTCGGTAGCAATAGTGAATCTGTTTTACTACAAACCCTGGATAGTATGTCCTTAGTAGCTCAGGATCGTCATGTACTAGCCAAATAAGTGCCATTCAAAGAACTAGGAAATCCATGAATTCCAGCTTCTATATATCCTGCTTCTTCATCTTAAGGCTGGAGAGGGGAAAAATGCGACTGCTCACAGCAATCCAGCGTCGGCCATCTTGCCTCGGAATTGTCTGCTGATTATTATTGTCAATGAATTTAAATTCATTAAGTGTCCATATCCAAGTTGTCAACGCGTTTCAGCCCATCAACTCGGGGGTCTCATCAGGACTTGGGCTTTTATTTAGGCATAACAAGTATGCAGTACCTACAATGTCAAAAAAGTACTATTTACAACCAACATATCCATGTGTCATTTTCATAATATACTATTAATGCTGGACCTATATACACAAAATATATATCCATGTTTATTCAAAAGCAACACTCTATCTCCTTTAAATACAACTGCAACATAACCTGAAGTGATGGCAAACAAGACTCAGCAAATGTGTCTCAAAGTGAAATTATCCTACAAACCACCGTGATATAAAGCATAAGTGAATATAATAGTGCTACCAGTGCACCTCCAGAGAAAAGAAGAAAACCTGATAAATGGATAATCCATCAGCTAGGTGACAAGAATTTCAACATACCTATTTTTGGTGCGTAATTTCCACACATTATTGCATTGTATCCACATGAATTAGGGCATAGCCTTCTAAAATGCACTTCCTTCGTGAGTCTAAATGAATATGTTCCACAAACAGGGAAAAGGGAACAAAACAAACAATATTTATACCGGTAATTATAATGGCTCCTCACAACGAACTATCCGATTTAAATAGCCAAAATCCAAAGTGTTAAAGATTGAGACTCACTTAGGATGGCTTCAAAAGTATCGTCCCTGCTGTCTCTGCCAAAATCAATAGCCCGGGAAATGTAATCTTCAATGTGCACCGCCCGGAGGATGCCGATATTCTAAGTGCGGGAGAGGGAGAACAGGCGTAAGACTACACGCGCTCCATAACGTCAGGCTCTCCTTTCAAGGCATTCCTGTTGACGTGGTGAGAGCGCTTGTATTTCCCTAGTTCCCAGGCCGATCGCCTGATCAAGAAATGTCGTTATGACTGTCTAATTAGACAGAGGAGACTTACACTCTCCTTGCACTTATTTTTCAGATTGTGGTGACAAAGGGTTGACTCTGTAATTCATGAAATTGACTGTTATTTATACATATCAGTTATGACACGGTGGCCTTAATACACTACCCACCGTTTCGTTTTAGGGTCTTGGATAGCAGTTGTTTCCTGTGCTCTATTTTTCAGTTTAATACTACTTGAGTTAACCAAGGATTCTGGTTCTCATTTAAGCGAATATAGTGGAAGGGACATTATTACTTTTATTCACCCTCCAAGTAAGAGACCATAATTTATCATCGCCCATAGTGTATCCTAACCCAACACAATAGATGGGTACATTTAAATGCACCTTATTTTTACAGGTACGTTTTTCTGCTCTCCTTTGTTTGGAGCCTGACTTTTTTCACCAGCCTTCCCGTGCCGGACTTTACACTAAATAATAGGGACTGATGCCCTTCTATTACTTTTTTGTGTTTTAAGGTCATCTGTGTTCCAAGATATTTTTCTGTAATCGATCCCTGGGTGCCGCCCTCCCACCTTCACTACAGTCCCGAGGAAGACCCCCTTTATAAGGATTGCAAGGACCTACACTCAGTTTGGGGTCGAAACTTCAACACTTCATATGTTGCCAGTATAATCAACAGTAATTGTTTTACTGTGTTGTGTTGCTTCCTATACCTGGCTTT
Organism: Lissotriton vulgaris; assembly: GCF_964263255.1. Classification (NCBI taxonomy): domain Eukaryota; kingdom Metazoa; phylum Chordata; class Amphibia; order Caudata; family Salamandridae; genus Lissotriton; species Lissotriton vulgaris. The sequence continues at coordinate 122,686,551 of NC_141690.1, forward strand.
TGAATACAATATATTACAAATGGAATTGTGAAGCTTTTGGCTAAATGATGTGCCATGCAATCAGAAGAATGTGATGTTCACGATACTCTAACTTCACGTAGCCCGTAACCCTCACCTAAATCACCGATTTTTCCCTACTTCCCAGCCCTTTTTCCTCTGGTCACTTGCAGCTTTTTTAAAGTGTTTTTGCAATCAATATGGGTTCAGTGTGATTAAATAACACTGTTGCAATATATATATGTTTTCTTTGAGTTTGTGAAACCTTTGTTATATATTTTTTATACACAGTTGAATGTACCTTTACTGGGACCACCCATTATTGTACCGGGACTTCAGTTGAGGCTCTAACATTTGTATGTTTTTTTCCCCTTGTTTGACTTTGTCCATAAGCTTGCGATGGTCATCGTGTAAAAGGTTCAGGTCTGTGGCCAATGCCCAGAATCTGTCTGCCATAGTGACCCTAGAATGTTCTATGGCCGCCAGGACCTAGTCTAACTTGGCCGACCTAGATGCAGTCTGTGGGAGCTCCTCTGATGTCCGAGGGGCAATGGTCTCTGGAGCAGACCCTCTGGTGGAGCCTGGTTGCAGCCCTGTAGTGGCCGGGGTCCTGTTTGAAAAATCGTTTGGCACAGGTGGCATATTTACGACCTACCAGGTGTGGCGGAAATCATGTCGAGTGTAGCGCACCATGGGTTACGACTTCGGGTTTCTGGTAAGGGGTCCCTGCAATATATCTGTCCTCTCACTCTACCCTCACACCCCTGAGACCTGGAGCCGTGCAGGGGGTCCTCAAGATTCAACGGGTTGGGAGGCTCCTGTTAGATGTTGCCACCGCATATTGGGCCGGGGTCAGCCTTGTAACTGCTAATCGAGGGGGCCTGGTTCTCTTAGCATGTGTGCCCCTGGTATTGCCAATAGTCCTCACAGCTCCCACTCTCTGGAGTGTCCTGTGGGTACTCTGCCCCTCACCCTGTCTCGCGCCTTGAGGCCTGGCACCGAGCGGGCGGGGGGGAAGATGGCCTTGGGTCGTTAGGAGCGTAGGGCCGGCGCTCTGTTGTTGCTGAATCCCGTTAGTGGGTTGCGGTGGTGTGGCAGCCGTCATACTAGGGGCTCACACCAGGTCTTGCCAGACTGTGGGGGGGTGGGGGTTTCTGGGAACCTTCGCCAAGGTATGCTCCATCGTAGTCCTAGTCGTGGTCTTGGTTGGAAAGCTGGGGTCGCTATGGGCCTGCAGCATCTGCCCCGCCACGCTCCTCGAGGCCTAGCGCCATGTGGGAGAGCAGTCCTAGTGGGGCCCTGTGGGGACTGACTCAGCAGCACTGTCTTTGGGATGGGGGTGCGGCAGTGCTACCTCTATGTCAGGGGAGCTGGCCTGTTGCACCCGGCTCTTCAGCTTCCGATGCAGGCCCCGGTTGTCCCTGATGCGGCACAATAGCAGCGCTCGGCCCGAAGGCCCTGATGTCAGCCCACAGCGATAGTGGAGCCCTCTCTGCCTGGCAGCGCTGGTGTTTACAGGGACCCAGTTGGTGATCCACCCCTTGGATTCGCCGGCATCCCCGGTCCCTACAGGGCTTCCAGCCCCCTTCCCCCGCCCATGACCTTGAGGCCCAGCCCTGTGTGGGTGGAGGGGAAGAATAAGTGGAAATGGTGCTGGGTTGATGGGACAGAGGACCAGCGCTTCGCCCTCCGCACCTCTTGCGGGGTCTTCGTTTATAATGTGGCCATTATTTTGGGGGTTTGGAGTTCCCGCCCAGCCGCTCTCCCGTAGGGGGTGTCCGAAGGGACTTCGTCCGGTTTTCAGGTCGTGGGTGCCCCTCCGTCAGTCGACTCTGCTGCGGGCGCACTCCACTGGTGTAGTTCTCCTCCGGTCGCTGCTGCGGGGGAAGAGGCCATCAGCCGCGGGGAACGGCGGCCATGTTGTGAGCTGGCGCCCCGATCTGGGGTCTGATTGCGGCAGAGTTATCTGTGCTCTCCCGGCACCCTCAGGATCATCTGGTAGAGTCCGAGCATCAGGAGTTTCTATACACTGCTTGGGAGTGTCATTGGGGGGCCCATCGGCACCAATTCATGGCGATAGATCAGACCGCTGCCTGAGCCTCACAGAAGCAGGTCTACCATGAATGAATGACAACAAATGACAATTTTTATAAAGCGCGCAGCTACTCCCAAAGCAGTGTCCGGGCGCTGCAGATTCACAGACTACTGAGCAGAGATAATAGAAGATTATAGGTTGCCCAAAAGCCAAGTTTTTACCATCTTCTTGAAACACCAAAGGTCCTGGGCAAGTCTAAAAGGCTACGGCAGCTTCTTCCAAGCCTGTGACCCTAATCGTCTAATAGACTTCCCACCTCTGTGTGCTAACCGTACCTTGGGAACACATACATAGGCCCCAAAGTTGATCTTAAAGTCCTTTTAGTGGCATACCAGTCGACTCCACCTTTTAGGTAGATGAGACCCCTGCCATGGAGGGCCTTATAAAATATTACTAGAACCTTAAACAATATCCTCTCTCATAGGAAGCCAGTGGAGGGATTTAAGATGCGGTGCCATTTGGACCCTGGGTTTTAATCAAATGATCGCCCTGGCTGCAGCCTTCTGTGCCCATGCCCCCATTGCCTTATTGCATCTTATACGTGTAATTTCCAATTGTGTAGATATGGGACCCCCAAATTTCGTGTCTCTGGAATCACAATTTAAAAACACAACTTATGATGAAGGGGCTTTTAAGTTGCAATTCTGAAAATTCCACTTTTAAAAAGTTGGCATTTTCTTCTTGTAACCATTTGGTACCTTCTGTCTGTCTCTGGTAAACATGTCTGGGGTAGGTGACAGCTGGCTTCCTGCATTCCCTCTAGACAGCCACACAAAGGAAGGGTAGGTGGGACTGAGTGGCCATCTACATTCTGATGAGTCATCCTGAAATGGCTTTGTCCTGTCCAAATGCAAAGGGTTGCATACCCCACTGTAGTAAGTCTGGAGCCAGGGCAGGACAGAAGAGAATCTCTTTGAAGTCCCCCCACTTCGAACGCCAAATATGGGTATAAGTACTGGACCTCTGACAGCACCAAACAAGATCACTTCAGGACCTGATGACATTCTATCAGGAAGAAGGACTGCTGTGCTGCTGGAGGAACTGCCACTTGCCGAACTTATTTGCTGTGTTGGCCTGCTGCTGCTTGACTGGGAGTGGGAGGGACTGGAGCTGCAGCTCTACATCCCAGAACCAAAAGTATATCCAAGGGCTTGTTAGCTTGCAGCCTGTTTTCTAAAGTCTCAGGGATATCAAAGACTTATTTCTTCATCATGCAAAAAGCACCTGGACTCTGTCTGCTGTGAGGCCTGCTCTGCCAAGTGGTGCCAATTTAGTCCTGGGCCCTCGGAAGTGACTACCAAGTGCTGCAACTAAGAAAAATCCACGTATCAACGGCGTTGCATGGATTAAAATTGGTGCATTTCTCTTGACACCAATGCATCACTACTGCTGCACAAATTGCGGACACCGCATCACTGACTGCGTGACTCATTGTTCCCTATTTCTGACGCATCTCTGATGTTGTGTGGGTTGGCACCAATGCATCGCCTTCTGCTACCTTCATCACCTACAGCCAAGTGGTTCGACGATGATGCCTCTTGACACTTCTTCGTCTACATCTGCGTGATCAAAAGCGATGCATCGCCTCCTTTTCTCCTCGCATCACCTTCGATGCATTCATGGTATTGTTCGGCAGACCAAGGCTGGTGCCTGTATCTGATCCACACTCCATTGTGGTCGGCCTGAACTTTTGGATTTGCCCTGGTTAATGTAAATGTATAGGCATTTATATAGCGCACTACTTACCCGGAGGGTCCCAAGGCGCTTCGACCGCTGCGAAACCCTTCCTGGCTTCCCTGAGAGATGGTCCCTTAATGGGTATCTCCAGGGTGAGACCAGGCATCCCCGGCGGTCTGGTGGGGCCGTTAGTGAAGATGAGGCAAGCTAATGCCCAGAGTTGCCGAGTGTGATCGCTGATCAGAGTGGGCACCGAGGCGAGAGAATTATCGAGTCCGCTGACCCTGGTCCAGAAACCTGCCGCGCCGGGAATCGAACCCTGGTCCCGGGCCGTCCTCTGCTCTCGGGTCTGCCGCCTCTAACCAGTGAGCCACACTACTTCACTATGGTTAGGCATTACCAGATAGCCCCAGTTAGTGCTATCTATTTCTAGGCATTACAAAACATTTATTCTTTGAAAATTCCTATCTTGACTTCAACTTAATGGATTTTTGACATTTTGTTTATTTTATTGATAAAGATAGCAGCTATTTTTCTAAACTGGCGTGGAGTCCTTTTGTGGTTTTTTATGTGTTACTGTTTGTACAAATACTTTACACATTGCCTCTTAAGATAAGCTGACTTTTTTGTGCCAAGCTACCAGAGGGCACACACAGGTTAACTTAAAGTGTGTTGCTGACTTACCATGACTATGATTGTGGTACCTGCTTGCTTGGAACGGGTGCATACCCCTGCCAACCAACAGCTGAAGTAGCTCCTACTCTACTGCCTCTTTCCATTGACCACAGTATGTCAAGCACATTGAAACTGAAGTTTTTTATAATGGTTTTCATCAATGACTGGCACAAGCTACTAATCATTACTAAGGTGACATGATGCTTGTTGCCTTATTTTCTGCTGTGGCTGCATCTATGAGCAGCCTATATGCACAGAAGCAATTTTCATGAGTTTAGGCCTTCGTTTTTGATGGGTGGTAAAGGGGTATTTAGCAAAATAGTTGGATATCATGTCCTCCCACATCTGGGTTCTCCTGCGTCAAGTAGGTGTAGGTTTAGATAGTGTTCCCGATGTTAATCTTCACTATGCATCTTCAATAGTACATCTAGACAAATACCTCCCAATTTAGGCAAGCCTCCAACAAAAGTCCTGTCAGCACTTTTCAATGTTCCGACTAAGTCGAATTTAGAGGTCCATCTCTAGGAATCACATAAGCAATGGAATTCTGCCGATGCTACCAAAGCTTCCATCAAAACTTTATTTTCCCCTCAAAGTAGTTCGGTTATTGCATATGGGTGCCATTTGTTGGGCCAAGATAGCCACCTTAACACCAGCCAACAATAACATAACATACCATGTGTATTTGCAAAGCGCATGCTCATCCAAGGGCAACTTGGTGCTGAGTAACAGTTGTTTAGTGTTGCCCAACTCAATGGTACTCAATGGATTCAGCGACCTCACCGCTTTTAGTGCTAACCCCTTCTACAATGGCAGGCTGGTAGCCTGAGGAAGATATTGGTCACGGCTGCAAAAAAATAATCATAATTATCATATTTACTTGTTTTAATGTTAAGTAAATCTCCTGTTGGTGGGAGATACTTATTGCAGTGCTACAATAATCATAAGTTGATTGTCTCCCATTATTGTTCATCAATATAACTATAGTAAATGCATTTGTTGTTGCCATGGCGTCGTGTTCTATTGCTATATTAAGACAAACATCAGTGATGTATTAAAACAGGTTCTGAAGCCTGGATGGACTTGGGAATATTTTCAAACGTCCAGCTCTTCTTACCTGAATATTTTATGGAGCTCTACATGCATATTTATGGCCTCTTCCCCTTCAAGGTACGAGACTTAAGGACAGACAAAACAAACCCTTTGTCCCTCGCTCTCTAGTGAGTTAACTATTTATAGGCGTTGAATTAAGCCTATTGTACTAGTGTAAAAGTGTTTCGTTCAAAGATATACTGAGCTCAGCCCATGATGACCTCATCTACAGTAAAACCTTCCAAGCTGTTAAATGTTTTATCTCGCTTGTGGTTTGCAGTGTTAGTAAAATTCACGCTCTTTGTACATTTTCCAACTACAAATATGTGTAAACTCGCAAAAATTGTTCACAAAAAAACCCCATATACACAAATGCAAGCATGTTAAATTTAACATATTAAGGCATGTGCTATTGACAGAACTGGCAGGATTGCTCAGAGAGTTAAACGCTCGCCTCTGAAATACGCTTTAATCTGCAGGTGGATCGTTGGAAGCCCGGGGCAGCCTTCCAGCATCCTGTGGAAAGTAAATCGAGCACCACTGAATTGGGCATGGTAGGACTAGGGGACTGTAGCGCTCTAGTGTTTCCCCGGGGTCTGGGATGAGCCCCGGAAGAAACCACACACTTAATATCACCTTCTGGCCAGGCGTGGCCAGAAGGCTATAAATAAATGGTTGGAAGTTGCACGTGACTTCCTGTCCAACATAACGCTATGTCTGCTGTGTCTCTTTGTTGTCCCCATGTACATAGTAATTATATGCTGTCCCCATAATTAGCGAGCGCCCCCACACTGGCGATGAGGTTGGGATGCTGAAATCGTGACCCAGTGCTGCGTGCCTGCCTGCTGAAGCTGCGTCCCGGTGCCCTCATCAAGACGGCCATCGCAGGAGCAAAGTCTCACCGAAGGAGAGGCCCTGCCGAAGAACCGGTAAGCAGCGTGAGCAGATCTGCGTGAGGGGCCAGTCTAGCTGTGGGCAGAGGAGCGTGAAACAAAGAACGGTCAGGACGAGCCGGAGAAGGCCCGATCGGCGGAACTCCAGCTCACGCATGAAGACCGAGCCCAACAGACACGCAAGCCACGCAAGCCACGCAAGACACGCAAGCCGCGGCCGGAAAAAGAAAAGAAAGGCACTAGACGAGGCACACGCGAAACAAGCACCAAACGAAGCAGTGCTAGACGCGTGAAGCAGCAGGTGACACGCGGCCAGCAGCAACACGCGAGGGAAACTACAAAAAAACACCAGCAACGCCAGCTATATCCCCACAATAAGAAAGGCACCAAGCATTGGCAAATGCAAACGCGAATGGTGTAATAGCATGCCAGCGAGACCCATGAACAACCAAGGAATAGCGGCATAAGCACCAGCAGTGCCATCTAGGAACAAGGAGACCCCGAAACAAGCATTGGCACCAAAAAGATTGATATCACAAAGGCCTGCAAACAAACACTGACACCAATAATTTCATTAACTCCACAACATGTCGAACACACAAGGAGGCAGTGGTGGAGCACAACAACCAACAAATCCCCCACCTGCTGCGGCAGGAATAGCACAAAATGCACCACTGATACCCCCGGCACCCCCAGCACCAGGTGCAGGTGCACAAGGAGCTGGAGCACCAGTGCCACAGTCAGCACACTCACAAATCCAAGCATTACCACCGTTTAGTGAGCTCATTGACCCAGGGACAGCCGCACTGAGATGGGCGGTCTGGATTGGATGCTTAAACAATTACTTTGTGGCCACCAGAGAAAAAGATAACGAAGTAAAGAGATCACTATTACTGCACTTTGGGGGAGACGAGATATATCAACTCTTCACACATCTCCCGGACACAGGAGCCGCCACTGACTATGAAGCCGCCGTGCGTGCGCTGAATGCGCATTTCGATCCACAGCTCAACCCACACTATGAACGCTTCAAGTTTCGCCAATCAAGGCAACGAGAGGGTGAAATAATGGATGTATTTCATGCGCGACTAAGAGAACTGATCAGTACATTCGCGGAAGACGACCAAACAAAAGAAGTCACAGCGCAGCTGATCCAAGGATGCAGCACTAAAACCCTAGGAACCCTGATACTATGTCAACCCCGCATCACGTTAGAGGAAATACTAATGCTTGCCCGATCGCATGAGCTATCGGATGCCAGGGCCACCGCCATGGAGGCTGCAATCAACCCGAATGCTGACTCAGGGACGCCGGTGAAGACAGAGCGAGTCGACGCAATGCGCAGCACCAGCCGCAAAACGCGAGGGCGCTGGCAGACCAGGACACCGCGGCGATCCACATGTGGGTACTGTGGGCGAGAAGAACAAAACCCGGAGAGTTGTCCTACCAGAGGAAAGACATGTTCGAAATGCGGGATTCCAAACCACTTCTCTAGTGTCTGCAGAGGTGAATCTCGCGGAAGGGGTCAACCGGGAAGGAAATCACTATCTGGAGCAGTCAGGCATCTAACAATGGATGACCAGCAATCAACAAGCTCAGCAAAGTCGCATCACCGTCAATATCAGCGACTAGACGATTCGTCCACCGAGGACGATGACGAATGCTACTTCATATCATTCACCAACGACCTAAAGAAGCGAAGAAGGCCACAGCCCAAATGTCAGATACAAATAGATGGATCAACGGTGACAGGAGTGATCGACACTGGAGCCACAATAAATGTCATGGGCATACAGCATTACAAAGCCCTCAAACCAAGGCCACTGCTAAAGCCATCCGCAGTGCGCATCCTCACAAATGGGAGCCAGAAGCCAATACCTGTGCGAGGCAAGATGACGGTACAGGTGAAGTCTGAAGACAGAGAACTGACCACAACATTCCTTGTCATTGACAGAGAGGCTGACCTACTAGTCGGAAGCCACACGGCCGAAGACCTTAGTCTCATCGCCTTCGCCAACGTGGTGGAAACCCTGCAAGTTGAGGATATTTTGCAATGGTTCCCGTCTTTTTTCAGTGGCCTAGGAACGATCAAAAGAGACCCCGTGAAACTCCACATAGACAAAGCCATCCAACCAGTCGCTCTTCAACACCGGAGGATCCCGTTTCACCTGCGGGAAGCCGTGGAGCAAGAACTATCCACGTTAGAAAAACAAGGGGTGATCGAGAAGGTGACTGGCCCTACGGCGTGGGTGTCCCCCATGGTGATAGCAGAAAGGCCTCGACAACCTGGGAAGATACGGATATGCATTGATATGCGCATGCCCAACAAAGCGATAAAAAGGGAGAGGCACATAACGCCCACTGTGGATGATATACTCGCCGACCAGAATGGAGCCCAATGGTTCTCAAAACTAGATCTAAACACGGGATATCACCAACTGAGACTGGCTGAAGAGAGTGGATATATCACGCCATTCTCAACGCACCTGGGCCTGAGAAGATACAAAAGACTCAACTTTGGAATCTCCTCAGCTGCCAAGATATTCCAAAACACCATCAAGGAAATATTGTCCGGTCTGCAAGGGGTGTTACATGTCAGCGATTAAATACTGATACATGCCAAAACCAGTGAAGAACATCACCGCCGACTGAGGGCCACCTCAAAAGACTAGCTGAGCATGGAGTCACCTTACATAGGGACAAATGAAAATTCTTTCAAAAGTCAATAGAGTTCTTCGGATACGTATTTGATGCCAACGGAGTCAAAGTAGATCCCGGAAGTCATAGGCCATTCGACACGCGCCTGCCCCCACAACAGCCTCTGAAGTAAGAAGCTTCCTCAGGATGGCCCAATATTGTGCGAGATTCATCCCAAACCTCGCTACCTTCGCAGAACCTCTGCGTAACTTAACAAAGAAGGACAATCCCTGGAAGTGGACTCAAGAAGAGGAGGAAGCATTCAAGACCGTAAAAGAGGCGCTCCTAGACGGAACGACAATGGCCTACTTTGACACCGCCAGGAACACTGAAATCCTCGTAGACGCCAGTCCTATTGGGCTCGGAGCATTGTTGACACAAGAAGCCGAGCAAAGTATCTGGGTTCCACTTGCATTCGCCAGTAAGGCTCTCACACCAACGGAGGCAAGATACTCCCAGATAGAAAGGGAAGCACTGGCAGTGAAGTGGGCGTGCAGCCACTTCCATCTATACATTGCCGGATGCCCTTTTCGAATGGTAACAGACCATCAACCGTTGGTACCTTTATTTAAGGGCACAGAGCACCACATCCACCACCGAGGATCGAGCGCTGGGCGATCCAAATCCAACAATATCAAATGGACCTAGTCTACAGGCCCGGAGCCAAGAATCCAGCGGATTTCCTATCCCGTCACTCTCCGGCCAGAAATGAAACTGAAGAAGAGCAAGACGCACAAACAGAAGAATTTGTGAACATGATTGCCCAATGGGCATGCCCACAAGCACTGTTGGCAGCCACGATAACTGATCAGTATGCCATCCAGTCATCCAGCACGTCACCCAAGCCATACAAACAGGGTCATGGGAAGGATTTCTCCATGGCACCCAGAACTGGAGCGAGCCAGATCAGTTGCGACTGGGAACATTTTGGAGAGTACACCACGAGCTTAGCATCGCCGAGAACGGGCTCGTCCTGAGAGGGTCCTGAGTGGTCATTCCCGTGACGCTCCAAGAACACGCAACAGCACTCGCCCATGCCGGGCACCAAGGCACTCGTAGGATGAAAGCCCGGATGCGGGAGAAAGTATGGTTCCCTGAGCTGGAACAGCTGGTGCACACCACGGTGCAGAACTGCAGAGCATGCCAACTGACCAGAACGCAGGAGGCCCCTGCCCCGGTGGTCACAGAAGATCGGGCACCTGCACCATGGTCATGGATCAGTCTAGACTTCCGCAGTTTTCCTGACGGAAGGGATGTAGCGCTCTAGTGTTTCCCCGGGGTCTCGGATGAGCCCCGGAAGAAACCACACACTTTGTATCACCTTCTTGCCAGGCGTTGCCAGAAGGCTATAAATAAATAGTTGGAAGTTGCACGTGACTTCCTGTCCGATATAACGCTATGTCTGCTGTGTCTCTTTGTTGTCCCCATGTACATAGTAATTATATGCTGTCCCCATAATTAGCGAGCGCCCCCACAGGGACCTAAAATCAGCTCTGCCAAAAATGCTCAAACGAGACCTACCTCCTCTCGCTCAATCTCTCTTTCCATCCATCAATCCATTCTCTCCCCCTCCTTTTGTTCTTGTTCTCTGTTCGCTTTCTCTCTACCTTCTCCCCTCCTTCCTCTTCTTCTGTCTCTCTCGAAACTTCCCTATGCCTGGTACACTGAGGCTCCAGGAGCGGCCTCCTGCCCTGAAAATCCCTGGTGGAATCAAAGGCAAGAACTGTTCTGGCAATAATAACTCCTGCTATAGACAGTTCCTAGAAACAGCAGAAGTATGAAGTATGAAGCGCCGTATGGATTATTATTATTATTTGCCATACAGTATATTTTCTTTATCCTAAACTGTGGACTGCATGCCTTTACCTCATCTAAGGTGTGCCCTTTCTTTGAAAGTTCCTATTTTAAATAAATGCTTAGGCCCTCATTTATGAGGCTGTGCGTCACTTTTATGCCGCCAGTGCGTAACTTTTTGTGATGCACCAGTGGCGTAAAAAATGCGCCTTGTTGTGCCATATTTTCAAAGTGATGCATCTAGGTAGATGCGTCACTTTGTAAACCCCTGTGCCACATTATACCTGCACCAGGTATAATGTATGCAAGGGGGGCGTATTGACGCAAGAAAGGGTCATGGAAGTGACGCCGTGCAATCTATGAGATTTCACTGCGCAACTTGTAGGACTCAAATGCGTCAAAATCTTACGCCTGCCTCACAGCAGCGTAAGACTGACTCAGGCCCTTTCACATGGGGCTTGCCCCATGTGAAAGGACACATTGCTGGAGTTGCGTCACTTTTGTGACACACTCCAGCAATGCGTCACTTTTGCGCCTACAGATACATCAGAAATACTGACGTATCTGTAACTCCTTGCGACATGATGCATCAAACTGTAAATATGACGCATCATTGGTGTCGCAAGGAGGGTGCAATGAAAAGTGACGCTTCGCTGTTTTCACGCAGTGTTGCATCAGTTTTCATAAATGAGGCCCTGAGAGTGTAAACATGAGGAGATCCCAGCACCACTGGCCAACCAAAATATCAGAAACAATGATGTTTCCCTAAATGTGAGACCCATTCAGACAAAGGTGCTCTTCCTTATGTACACATTATATCTAAAGATATATTTAAAACAGTTAAGTGGAAGGACAGTCAGTCCATACAATGCCTCTCAATATAAATAGCCAGCTGTTTTCCAGTCGGGTACATCTGAAAATGCTCATTGTGATCTTCGATGCCTCTAACTAGAGACATATACTGATCACCACTGGGTATGGGCTCCCAAGCAGTAAGGCCAAACCCTGCCTTAAATTGTGTCACACAAAAGATGCCAATACTGCTAATTCTGAGTTCTTGAATGAGTATGAATGAGGTAGGAAGATAGAATCAATATTATGTTTGTTTTTGTGATGTGTTTCGAAACATTTTTGTTGAAATATTGAAATGTTTAAAAATAAATGAAATAAGAAATGTGCAAATAAAATGCAAAATTGAAAAGATTGATTCTATGATGAGAATTCCTCTTACATAGTGTTTTGTTCGTATGTAAAGAATGAAATAACATCCTAGAACTCAAAATTAGCAGTATTGGCATCTTTTGTCTAACTAGAGACAGCATGTACCTATCAACGAAGAAGGGAAACAACAGTGATCCCTATGAGAATTCATGGTTTAATGCCCAGGAACGGGAGTATTGCCCTCCCCTTTCACTCATTTGGTCTTATCAACCATGGTGGAAGCAATTCAAACTTTGATGGTTCTGGCCAGACTCAGTGCTTCCGCTAGCATTTTGAACAAACGCTCAACTACTGCCCCGCTGTACTAAATGCAGGCTATATTTCCAGTGCAACTAGTATTGCAAAATGCATCTGATGACTAGGCCATAGGAGTTAGGACTAGACATCTACCAGACCTGACTTCTTTCTCATGAACTGACTCGGTCCTACATCTAACATTCAAGGATTCTGGTGGTCTTGTAAGTGAATCTGTACCAAACATTTAAGTGCTTTGCCCACTATATCCTAGCAGGACTACACTTGGCAGAACCTACCATGGATGCATTACTTTTTTAAGAAAGGGAACAATTACTGAACGTTAAAAGTATATGGAATTATATCCTTTGGACGATAAGTTTGCAAATCAGCCTGTCCACTAGTGGAGACAATTGCTTTTATTTCTTAACTATACAAAGAAGTAATGGATGGAATGTTTAAATTAATCTCAGCCTCTTGCATGCTAGTCCATTGTTATTTTGCACACCATTTCATCTCGTTTTTGACCCAGCCATACGTAAATCAGCCTTTACCCTGCTCCAGTGGGAACAGTGCAGTCCGACCTGCCAGGCCTGGTCCTTCCTGAGCCGGAACACAAGCCACCCAAGAAAGGTTCCACTCCAAATAGGGCTAATCGGCCAGCCACATATTGGTTCCAGTGCACTGGACCCACATCTGGGAATATCTGTCCCATTTAGGGCCACACTCCAAGGTATACAGATGCAAAGTGTGAGAGGAATTTCCTACCTTCACCCTTGGTATACACCAGCCCTGGTATGGGCAGTTATTTCCTTCATAGCCTGGCTCGAGGGGGATTCTCCTGTAGTCATGCATTTGTCAAGGATAACCACCAGCATACAACCTACAGCTTTTCCTTTACCCAGCTGAACCTAACATGGGTGGGCTTAGTACAATATAACAGGGATCTGCATATAGCGCAGATGAATGCCCCAGAACTTGTTAGGCTCGTGAATGGGCAAAAAAATGTTGCCAAGCTAATGGATGTAAAGAGCATTGTAGCTTTGTCATCAAGAATATAGGTTTATAACCATACCTAGTGTACCTATGGTACCTCTTAATTGCAGCCCTCCACCAATGACCACATCCTACAGTGGGAAGCTATTTAAGGTCCATCTGGTGCTGTGCACCAGAGAGAGTTCTTTATTTTATTTTAATAAATAAAAATATATGGGTGGGGGCTGCCCACCAGAGGCATGGCTATGCCCGACCCTAAAGATTTTGTGTGAATAAAAATATCTGGATATGGGTTGCCCGGCAGGCCCCCACCCCATGTAAATACTCTCACACCGAATGAAATACAGCCCGAACTGCTGGAGAGGAAGCACTTTCACCCCTACTCACACACCCAGACAGATACTCCAACAGTCACTCTGATGCCAGTGCAAAACTCTCACACACAGACACTCTCACACCATCTGTGACACCCAGACAATCTCACACCCACTGACACACACAGACACTCTCACACCCACTCATGCACCCATGTGACTCTCACGTCTACTCTGATGCCCATGCAAACTCTCACACACTCTTTGATGTCCATACAAACACTCTCACACCACTCACACACATAGATACTCTCACATGAACTCACACACACTGAAAGATGCTCACACTTCCACTGTGACACTCATACAAACACTCTCACTCCCAATGACACACTCAGACAGACACTGTCACACCCACTCAGATGCCCATACAAACACTGTCACACCCGCTCATACACCCAGACAGACACTCTAACACCAACTCTGATGCCACTACAAACACTTTCACACTCACTCTTACCCACAGACAGACACTCTGATACCCACTCAAACTCACAGACACTTGGACAACCACTCACAGGATGACGGAAACAGTCAGACGTCCACACACAGATCCACTCAGATACACACCCATGGGCAGAACCAGACACACTTACACACCTAGTCTCACACACAAACAGATTCACTTACACACCTGCTATTAGAGTGATGAGCCACTCACATATCCAATAATACATTCTGTAGTGTTTCTGGTATGTATTGGATGAGAGCTTTTGGTTTGTGAATCCATTAAAATAATGGAATTTAAAGAAAAAAAAGCTTTAGTGAAAGGGTTGCCTCTTAAAAGAGCCTTTGTGTTTATGATTTGTAGGTGATAAGTACACATAATACAGGATGCAGTCTTTCAAGTTCTTGAGGAACACATTGTTGCCCTTCTCTGTCAAGTGAACACCATCATTTCTAAGATATCCTCCATGTCAAAGCATAAATGGCCGCACTTGATAGAGCCCACTTTGTGTTCTCTAGGGAATGCAAAAACTCTTTTATTGACATGTTTCCTGACTTTGTCTATCTGTGGACAGAATTCTTTTCATCACTTCTATTTCTGCCTTTGGCAAATAATAGAGAACACCAAGGAGGTGTGAGAGAAAAGTGTAATTAATTGACCAAACACTGCAATGAGAAGTGTTCCTGCACACCTAAGAATACATTTTTTCGAATTTAAACCAAAATTCTCAATCTTAACAAAAATGTGCGTGCATCTACTCTAATGATAGATGAGGCCCACCACTCTCTTAGTGACAAAATACCAAAGGGGGCTGAGCAATCACCACAGCATGGGTAGAGCACAGCTATAGACAACTGATGTCTCATACACTTTATTCAAATGCATCCAAAAAGATTCTAAATCAGTGTGATCTTTTATCCCATTATATTTATGATTTCAAATTATTCAAAAAGCAAATCAACATCCCTAGAAGCTATTAGCTTCACAACAGTGCTTTTGAGTTTATTTACAAAACAAAGTAATATCCACAGGATACTTTATAACATCCGTGATTCAATTTATACATTTTTTTAAAACAAGGACATTCCCAATGCATTTGGGGTTCGTGTCTGAACCCTTCGTCAGGGTATAGGTGTTGAGTCCATTGTGTATGAAAAGCAAATAATAATTCAGTCCTCCGCAGGAATCTACAACACAATTAATTATTGGTTACAGAGATGTTTGAATAGAATTTGCACTCTACAAAAAGTAAATGTGTTCTGAAAATAAAGGAAATGTGCAGAATAGTAATGTCTTATGAAGCCAAGCGAATAGCCGATGCAACTGTGAAGAACACGTGAGGAACGTGTGCCAGAATGTTGGTACCCATAGCAAACTCAGAGTTATCAAACCAGACCACATAAAAGCGGTAAATGCAGATGTGTCAAGCTCGTACCGAAATAATGGTCCGTAAACACCCACTGTGCTCATATGCATGCCATGAATTAAAACATATTAATTGACCGAAGACCTCCTTCAATAGGAGTGCCTAGGTCATTGCCACCACAGTGCACAATCATATGGTCTGGATGTTGGCATTACGCGATGCTTTAAACCAAAGACAGTAATTGATGCCACTTTAACTCTCTCTGGCCAAGCCAAGGAATGTCCACATTAGAGAAACCCAAGTACTTGTCAATGCCACTCTTTCTAGCAGAATCTATAGCTCAAAACACAAAGCTACGACCCACAATCCACGCTCTAACCATTTTGAAGACAAGGAGGAGTAACACACAAGAAAAGGCTGGAGCTGAATGAGACAGTTTTCATATGAAAGGCAGTTAAAGTGGAGGGCAGCATATAATTTGAAAACAAACATATTTCAATAGATGATATAAATATGCCAGTAGCTCACATTGGGTAGAGACTTTCAGCAGAAATAAATACATTTTTGATTTGCTTTGGAATTTCTTTTAAAATATGATGCTATTTTGGATAGGCTTATATTTCCAAACAGTCAACCGCACCTGCTACAGCTGAATTTGAAGCTTTTATGCTGCTCACAGAATGTATTGGGAACTTTTGGCCTAATGGTACAAGAGAGTGTTCCAAAGAGGGTTGCTATGGAAACCGAGCTAAAATAGTCTGGGGAAGGGTTCTGACAAGACTGTATTTTCAAATGTACAAGAGTGGTTTAGATGCGTTTGGTATTATGGAGGAGTTATTTTCAAAATAAGTACTATCATATAAAGTAATATGTAGATGTAAACACAACACAATGTTAAATGGTTTAACAGACTTGTAAAAAGATTTGCGAATCTGCCACGAAGTTACACGGGTGGCTGCACTGAGCAAGAAAACATGCACCTGTTTTGGCTTTCTTTAGAGGCGTTTGTCAGGTTTGTGTATAGGTCCTCTGGAACATTACCTCCCAGAAGCCCACCTGCCGGCAGTTCTGACTCTACATATAATAAACCAGAGGATCAGAATGGCCAGATGAGGGGAAGGGAATCAGGGAGGGTACTTCGGGGAAGAAGATCTAGAACAACAAACAATTGCTTGATTACACCTTTTCTGTCGAAAGAGAAAAACATACAATTCTTACAGAATATACATTGAGGATGAAACTATAGTCATGGAATGGTTCTTACTTCAGAACATCTATGAAATTCTAGAATGTTCTTGTAATCAATGTTCATCAACCTCTATGGCGTTCTAGAATGTTCTTGTCATCAACTGAAAGTTTGTTCATCAATAAAGAGTTCTAGAATGTGCGTCATCAACTGAAAGTTTGTTCATCAATAAATTGCCCAAAATGTGCCAATCACAGTTGCCTTGCCCTAATGCCTCAGTTTACTGTTCATACAGATTCTTTGATAGCGCCCACAACTTCCAATATATTTCTATATGTGCCATTCAAACCTATTCACATAATAGTCGGATAAGCAACATGAGAAATTACACTTGTATACACTGTCCCAAATTATCTTTGCCATCAATAAGATTCCAGATAAACAAAAGATTCGCCCTACCGGCGCAGTGATAATGTGGACTATTAGGCCTACTGCAATGTCAGGAAACAGTAGGGGAGCCGAAGAATACCTCTGTACTGCTCCTGGTTGCACTGCGATGAGCAGCACCAATGACGACCCCACTGTGATGTCCATTACTGCAGAAAGTCAAGATGAACCACCGATCCCCCACTTCTCCAATGAGAAGTCACCTCAAAAGCAGGGGCAGCAGCGACAAAGAAAAGAACAAAAAACTGCTCCACTCCGAAACCGCCGATAATGTAGATTTTAATAATAGATCATGATGGAAAGTCTTAATTTTATTAAAGACACGGAGGTGAGTATTATGCTTATTCTTATCTTGATTTATTTCCCATAGCAGCCAAGATAAGTAAAACTACAGTTCCCAGAGGGCCCTGCGGAAACAACAGGCCAATGGGAACGCAACAGAACAAACTTTGTAACCAATCCTAGAATACCAGCATGGATAATGACACCATCTGACTGAGAACATTCCTCTTTTCGCTGGTGAGCAGCTCAGATAGAGTCAATAAACAGTGGAACAATCGAGAAAACAATAGAAAGTGCTAAAATCCAGGAACAAAAGTCTTGACCAACATCCAACCAGGGTCGATGAACTGCAGGAATCTATGTAGGAGAAATGAAACAGGAAGGAGAGGTGTCCAGGTGAAGTGGCAGGTGCCTCTGCAGGGGATCTGTTCCATCATGAAGATGCAGGAGGCAACGCTGGAATCACTAAAGGGAGGGAGAAACACAGGTTTAAAGTGTTGCATTGGGATAATACTCGCTTCCGTGTCTTTTCCGTCATAAACTATTAGGAAAATCTACATTTTATGACAAGACCGGATACTCCTATTATGCTTGTTCAAAGCATATCAACCACCAAAGAAGCTGCAGTAACAACAGGTTTGCAGAAGAACATACGAAAAACATTGTCATTAAACCAGTCTGCTGATCTCAGAATGTCCTCTAAACGAGAGCCCACCCAAAAAGCTTTGGATGCCATGGCTCCGCTGGTGGAATGAGCTCTGAAAATGGAGACATCAATGCCCGCAATGGACATGACCCAGCAAACTTAATGGGCCAGTGTAGCAGAGGAAACTGGGCAATGGGGTTTACGGAAAGAAATGAGAAGTTGGGATTGAGAGGACGTTCTGAGATCAGAGGTTCTTTGCTCATATACCTTGAGACATTGACCAACGCATGATTTAGAATGGAACATCACACTCTGTTCTTTGAAAGGCTTTGGATCGCAAAGGAACCTGCAAGCATCTCTAAATAATTGATGTGCAATTTCGCCTCCTCGCGAGACCATGTACCGCCAGTCGATATTGGTCCATAACGGGCGCCCAAACCCGACAGGCTTGCATCTGATTCTAACACAAAATCTGGGGCAGAAGCGAGAATGGTGGAAGGGTCAAACATAGGCACACCTTCCGAATCCATGACTGACTCAAAAGTAAAGGAATCCGACTTGGATTTCTTGGAAGGAGGGAAGGGGGGGTCAGACACATCAAAAAGTACATCTGCGTCATCCATGTCGTCATCTGTGTCCATAATGGTGGAAATAATCAACTTTTTGGGTACCTCTGCATGCTTCGTCTTCGTTTTACGTTTGCCCTCAGAATCTAACAACCCCTCCGTGGCCTTGGAAGGAGGCCTGGGAGGCACTTGGTCCTCAATCAAGCATGAGGAAACCTCGCTATTCAAACGTGATGCAGTATTTGAAGCATGTAAGGAAGCAGAGGAACCCACCTTTCTTTTTCTGCTATCCCCCACAGACGGGGCCAGTGCTTTGGACAAGAGCACTTTGTTGTAAATAGGAGAAGATAGATGTCAGGATACTTCTAGTTGATTACATGTAGATTTATTGTAGGACACAGCTGAGTACAAATTACCTCGCCAGCTGACCAGACCATCAACTGACACTGGTAGAACACTCTGGTACAGATTAGAACACTCACAGGTATTCTAGGAAGGTAAGGAGTTAAGAACACTAAGGAAGGGCTAAAGACTACTGCCAGCCATATTACAAGAAGAATCAATATACAACACAATTCATGGACACCTCCACTACATTCTCCACAGATGTATTTATAAACTTGTTTACATCATGTCTGAAGGCCTCGCCTTCGTCATGGTGCCGGTCTGAGCCGGGAGAACTATCAATTTCCATTGACTTGTATGCGAAGGGGAAAAAAGAGGCAGGAAGGGGTTAACTGTATAGCAGGAGGGAGGAACTCAACAAGGACACTCCCTTTCGGGGAGCGTGCAACAAACCCCTGAGCTCACAGGAGATCTGGAAAGCGGCCTTAAGAGAAGGGGCCGTGCGTGCTGCAGAAAGCGGGAGGAGAATATAAACAGAGCGCTCTGTATAAGGCAAGTGAAGAGTTCCTCAAGCCAACACAAGCGCCGGTAAGCGAGCCAGAAGGCAGGGCACGAGCGCTCTCCGTTAGGGGAAAGCACGGGACCAGAGGAACTGCACAACAGTTGAAACCAACCGAAACCGAACCCGCAGGGGGAGGACGCGGAGCGGAACGAAGCGGTAGCAGCGAGAACGCCGAAAAACAAAGTGATGAGTTGCTAACAGTAATATATATGTAAATACTTGTAAATATACAGTATAAAACAACAGCAATAGGCTGAAAAGCATATAACGAGAAGAGCAACAAAGATAAGTCACTTATCTGACTGCGAGCAGCAAGAAAAGTGGAATGTTAGCAGTCAGATGGTGACTTTATCCATGCTGGTATTCTAGGATAGGTTACAAAGTTTGTTCTGTTGCGTTCCCATTTGCCATTTGTTTCTGCTGGGCCCTCTGGGAACTGTAGTTGTACTTATCTTGGCTGCTATGGCAAATAAAGCAAGCTAAGAATAAGCATAACAGGAGCTTCCGGTCTTGTCATTAAATTTGCGGTACATGCTTGGGCGTGGTAGCTCTTTAAACGTGACTGGAAAGAAACGGCGGCCGCATTAGGTCATGCTTTTTGAGCGCACATGACAGGACAGAAAGAGAAGGCGCCCGCATACGGCCATGCTTTTTGACCGCACCTGTCGGGACAGAAAAAATTAACAGAAAAGAAAAGCTTGCACACAGTATATATCAGTTACTGTGGAACACATACATTCATGTGTGGGTACAACATAATAAAGTTCTTTACAGTTCAGTCATTACACGGCAGGTTATTAACACTTTCTACTGGCATCATGGGGCTCATGGCAGACAGCCTGTTAGAAAGGTAAACAATGCTGACCATTCAGAAGTGGTATACATTAAATCAATATGAAAGGGATGTTGTGAATTGTTTTCTGACTGAGTAACCTTGAAAGCAAAGTTAAAAAGGTTGCCATTTATTAATAGTTCTCTTGTATGAGAGTGGTGTACCATTCTTATGCTTGATTTTTGCGCAATTTCAGTAAAAAGATACTGAGAAACAAAAATACAGACCAACAAACATATTTAACAGGTATGTGAATTCAGGTGTAGTTTAAAAACATTGTCAGAAAAGGCATGAGTGTATATAAGGTGGATGAAAGTGAGTAGGATTTTTCCAAAAAGGAAAATGAATTGTTAGACAGTCATCCTTTTGCCCGTTCACCCCTATTTGCTAGCCGAATGATACTGGTGAACTGACTTTGACTGTGCCCTGGGCTCGGCTGGCATGCCCAGGCCAGTGCAATGTTTAAAACACTACTCATGTATAGGGTACACTGTATATTAGGGTACACTTGCAATTGGCCTGACATACAAGTCCTTTGTAGTTAACAGGTCAAGGGGGGATTAATCTACCTATAAGCCAAGAGGGGTAGACGCCCAGCAGATTTTATGCACTTTGCATGTGTGGACTGCTGAGTGGCTGTATGTCATTTTAAATGCAGCCTTTCTTTTCAGACTACCTTTAAAAGTAAACTCTCACAATTGACATGACCAACCCTATAAGTCCCTACTAGATAATGGGGCTGGGGGATAGAAACTACATATAAGACCCTAGTATATAATAGGGCATGGAACTTTATAGGCCAGCAGACTTTCCACAATTGCATTCATGCACTGCTGAGTGCCTGGGGTCATTTTAAAAGCAGCAGTACTGCTTTTAAAAGTAAATTCACTGCAAACTTGACTTTGGTGTTACAGAAGTTTTAGAAGTGATAATCTACATTTTGTTTACATATTTTGTAACCCCAGGTCTCCTCTGGGTGTTCCAGGGGTGGGGGTTGTGTAACTATAAGCAGGGGCCTAATAAAAGTTTTTATAAACCCCGGATGGAAATCAGCCCATTTTATGTTTTTCCCATTGTAGACATTTAGGGCCAGATGTGGGAAGCCTAATACCGGTGGGTAATGGCCGAAATTACCGAATTTCGGCCATTACCAACTGGTATTAGGCATTTGAGATGTAGGGGCCTAATTTAAGGATTCGGTAATTTACCGAACCGGTAATTTACGGAATTGGTAAATTATCAAATTCTTAAATAACGATTCGGTAAATTACCGAATCCTTAATGTAGGAAGCACTCAAGTGAGTGCTTTTCACTTGTAAGGATTCGTTATTTACCACCAACTACAAGTTGGTGGTAAATAACAAAAAACATTAAAAAAGCAATTTTTTGCTTCTTTAACAGTGCCATATGGCAGACATGCATGCCCTTGGGGCATGTATGTGTGCCACATGTGCACCCATGCACTATTCAGGGGTGCAACAGGGTGTCAATGTGACACCCTGCCACCCTTGTAGGTCTTCCCCCTCTTACCGATTCGGTATTTACAGATTCAGTAATTCCCATTCATTCCATTCCTATGGGCTTCCAGACCCATAGGAATGAATGAGGAATACCGAATCGGTAAATACCGAATCGGTATTTACCGAATTTTACAGATTGGTTAAAAATTACCGAATGAATACCTACATCCCGTTTACTAATTCTAAAATACTGAATCGGTAAAATTTGGTATTTTAGAATCGGTAAATCTAGATTACCTACATCTGGCCCTTAGTCCTTAGGCTAACATTGCAATCCTAATTACTGCTGGGAATGGAATAATATATCATTCAAAGAGTAAGAAACATGGTTTTGATAAATCCAACAGATTGCCCTTGTTAGATTAAAAATAACTTGTACAGAAAATAAGTTATAAGACTTTCTTGTCTGTAACCCAAAATGTAGACTTCCTGCAGTCTTCCCTGATTCTTCAATGCTAACAGGCTTATCCAGGCAATCTTGGTTAGGTGATAAATGGCTATCTAGGGGAGAGCTTATCTGCTTGAGAGAGCTCTACAGCTACACAATAATGCCAGAGCACGGGTGAGGGGTCATAAAGCAAGAGGCATAAATGCGGACAGGACAGGCAAGGAAAACCAGGCCTCCTGACCCCTCGTTCCCTGTGTCCTAGCCAGATGGTAGGCTTAGGGAAGGAATGTGGAGATGTTAGAGGGAGGATAGCTATGGAAATGAGCCACACTGGGAGTTGGTTAAGTTAGCTCTTACAGCTCTGCTGAAATTTCATGGTACAAGTAACACTGTCTCAACAGGTATTATTCTAAGGCAAATTTTTAGGAATATTCAAAATAGTTGCAACGAAGAACAGGAAAAAAACAACATAGGGAGACATCACAGGAGTATGCAAAAGAATTGTTGAGAGCAGTTTATATATACACAAAAATAAATGTGTCAAAGAGGCAGCACTGTATTTACATTAGATGAAATGTAACCTGTACCACATGTGCAAAATTATGCTCGTGAGAAGTAAAATGGTGCAAAGTTACAAGTGAAACCAGCGAGAGATAGTGCAGGAGAAACAGTGATAATAATATTTACAAATGAACCTCAATAGTCGTCAAAAAACATTCAAAAATGTTTTAACGATGGATAAACTCATTATTAAAGCAGGACAAGTTTGCGCCAAGTATTTGCGCTAGGGAGTTGACGGCGTTTCAACCTATTATCAATACAGGTAATCATCAGGACTAGGTTACACAAAATCTGACGTGCTGCGTAAATTATATCGCGGATGCTCATAATTGGGAGCTACCCGGCAGGGTTATCTACAAAGCAATGGGCTAGTAGGTCAAGATAGGAGTCCAGATGCCGGTCAGACCATCTGTGCGTTCATGCAATAGGTGCGCGAGTACAGGACCGGTAAGGGTGAATCACTGGAGAGGTATCTGTGGCAGGATACCAGATGTTTGACTCGGAGGGATCGTAAAGTATGAGGAGGTGGAGCAGTGAGGAATCATCTGAGTTCCACCGTGGGCAATGGAGGCAGAGTCAATGGAGGTGGTCCGGGACATTGCATGTCCCCAAGCTGGCGTCCAAGGTGTTTGGCATCCGGCGTACATGTCATCCAAGGGATTTGATGATCAGAGTAGCTCCGCGAGGGGCGGTCGGAGCCGTCGGTGATCTGGAGTGCAGCGGCGTTAGTCCGTGCACAAGTGTGGATTCATATTTCAGACATCATGGAATTTGGAAGAATAGTGCTTTCTGGGACAAGAAGATGCCACACTTTAGAGGAAGTGGTCATGAGCCCCAGTGGCATCATGCACCCCAGTGGCACCCTGCATCCCATTGGTCAGGGGTGCCCCATCATGATGCCCAGAAGCTGAGAATAAATATGTGAGAGGTGCACAGCATCTCAGTTCTGCTGCCTGAAACTACAAGGAAAATAAGAACTGACCGTCTGGAATCTGAATTTGCACCCAAAGGCTTGAATTTTGAGTCACTGCACCTGCTTCACAATTTGGAACTAAAGCCCAGGTAACTGTGCCTTGCTTCAAGAAGGACTAAGGAGTGGACTTCCTGCAGCTACAGGTTAACAGATCCCACCTGCATCATCTCCACCAAGAGTCCCCATACTGGAGTGCATCCAGTGGACTTTTAAGGATTTGTCCATGCGCATTGTGGGAATTGTGTTCCAGACCTTCCAGAGAGCATCCAGGAGATTCATGTTTTGGACACTTTGAACCTACAAGCAGGACTGCAGGAACCATCTCCTGAAGTTTGGAGAACTTTAGAGAACTTTTGGGAAAAAGCTCCATAAGGTGACCGACCTGACAGTGAAAGTCACACCAGCCATCTTCAACTGCGACCATGGTTCCCGGTAGCATGCGCACATGCGCTCGCGAGCGCACTATCTTTCCCTAGCGTGCACACTATATTACACAGCGCCACGTCTCTGCTTCCTGCAAAATTCAAAGAAGTTTTGCTGCCCGCAACCTCATAAAATACATGTGCTGTGAAAAGAATGAAAGGTATTTTTCTTGGTGCTGAAATACAGTGTGAAAGTTTAGTGGGTGTACAAGGAGGGGCGAAGGCCAGCTGAAACAAGACTTCGAAAACGGTAGACCCTCCCTGTCATGGGCCTGTGGAATGTCATAACAGAGACATGCCGTTTGTGCTATTTGTGTCGGAAGTGGAGGAGCCTGAAAGGCTGCAAAGATTATTCGGAAGCGCAGCAGCATCCAGGTGCACATCCCAAAATGTTTGTTTTATGTGGCAATACATCTACACGATGTGTGTTTGTTTGTCATTGTTGAACAGAGTAAGGCTTCGGCTTAGCAAGCTGTTTAATTTCAGCAAATCTGCCCAAGGTTTGCAGCTGTTTAAAAGTGTCCAAAAATATTATGTAGTGTGATACAGCCGCAAATACTTTATTTCACAGAGTTTCCTGTCTGTTCTTTATCCCATATTAGAGCATTTTAAATGCTTGCATACAGAATGTGCGCTCACTGCTTTTAATTGCCAATAGTTGTACCAAAATTGCCAATCAACATACATTTCATGTGACAATGCTGGAAGCACAGGTGCTCAATAAAAATCAATATGCAGCCATCCATTAATATTGACTTGACAGTGTAGGTGCATATTCCATTGTCTACTGACACGCCCTACTAACGTGTCAGTCTCACTGTAAAGCCTGAACCACTGGAGCGCCAAGTTTAACTCAGGCACCTCTGCCTGGGCCTGTTGAGTAAGCCGAGGATCGCTTACCACCTCATCCTGCTGTCACCTGCACCATGAAATCCTTTCCAACCCCTGAGTCCCTTCGGGCAGCAGCTTGTCACGGTGCTGATGGCTGCATGTGTAAGTCACGGAGGAAGAGTTGTTGGTAGTGGTGGGGGAGAGAGGGTGTGAGCAGGGTGGATTCGTGTCTGATTAGTGGCCCAGGTCACTGCATTGGGTGCTGATCTGTACTCTCCTATTGATCACTTCTCTAACATCATGGAGCCTGGGCTTGTGTGACAGTCCTGCAGTAGCTTACTCTATTGCACCTCTGCATATAAAATTATGAGAGTGTACTGTAAGCAGCACTCACGTTGTCAGAACCTCCTGTCAATCTGCCAATCACAAGCCTGTGATTCTAAGTAAAAAACGTTTTTTAGTGAGAACTTGACGCAAAGGTACTGGAGCTCTTAACATGAGCACCAGTTAAGTTACACAAGGACACATTCATGTTTTTGTTACGATAGGGAGATTAAGTGATTGGCCCAAAACAACAGGATGTTGAGCAAATGCAGAGACTCCAAACTGGTTTCCCAGCTCCAAAGTCAGCAGCTCTGGCCATAATGCCAAAATCTCCTTATGCCTGAAAAAATGCATGTGTCCTTATGTAATATAACTGGTGCTTGTGTAAGCTCTCCAATACTTTTAGACTAAGTATGCCTATATGAAACGAAAGTAGAGGCACTGAAGAGTGTACAGCTTTTCATTAGGCCTGGGCGGTAAATTTCGTTCCGCTCGCGGAATTTGCGATATTTTGACACTTTTGCGTTCCGCGGACAGCGTGAAAATGTCAAAACTTTCGCAATCTGCTGCGAAACTGAAGTTTTTTCTTGTTCATGCTTTAGAAATGTGTTCTCGCGGACGCAGTAGCGCATACCGGGTCCCTGCATTCACCGAAGAGTTTTCCTATCCATTCACTTGCGTCACGAGATGTTGGATTGTTGGTAAACAGTCACGCTATCCCGCGCGAGTTTGCGATTGCGAACACGTCATTCGACCAGGAACAGGAAATAAGTATCGCGAGCAAGATGGCCACACCCATTAGCGACCACATAGGCAAGTTAGAGGTAAATTTACCCGCGAGCACGCAAAAACACATCGCGTACAGGCCGGAAAAGCAATCTCTGCATCTTCGCGAAAGTTCCGCATGCTCGCGGAGATTTTGCACAATTTCGCGATCGTTTGCGAAAGTCAATTTCGCAAATTCCGCCCACCCCTCGTTTCATGTTCACTGAGAAGAGGAGTGAGCTGGAGCTGGAAATGAGTATTGACCTTGAGCTATGAAATGTCATGTGCAGCACTCACCCCCTTTCTCCCATTAGCAAAGGCCCAGAGCCGAAAACAACTCTAGATGCCCTTCAAAGATCCAGGCTTTGGAAACGTCTGCTGGGCTAGCAACAAACCTGTCAAGTCTAAGTCTGATCCTTTCCCATCCTCATTATCTTTCAGACCAATAGGCCTGACGGTCCCTGTCCTGTGATGCATGTGGAGGCCAGTCCTACCATGAGAGACAAGTTAAGCTAGGACAAAAGATGAGCACAAGAGGTGTAGATGCAAAGAAAGAAAAATAAGGAAGAACAAGAGGAGAGAGCAACTTTGTAGGTATTCCAAAGAAGGGTAAAGAGAAATAGAGAAGGGTCAAATTATCGACAAGAAGAAAAGAAAGGGAAACAAGAAGCTTGAGAAAGAGCCTGAGTTGTAAAGAAGGGAAACATCCATATTGTATTTAGCTATGTATGTATCTGTCAACAAGAACAAGGAACCCCTTACTCCTACATCCCGCATGATTGGCTATAAGTTGATTTCTTCAATTATTTAACCTAGGGAGAAAGATGACCAGTTTACATCTGATTCATCCATGATGCATATATCATAAAGCCATACAGCAGTGAGTGCCATCAGAACAGTAGGAGACACCTCATGTAGGCAACCACTGTTTGCCTGTTGGCTAGCTATTCCTTGTGGCATGGTTTCTCATCATCAGCATACTCCTATGCGTGCAGCGATGCTTTTCTCTGTATTAGGAGCAATGTGACAGGGAAACCTAATGTGGGTTTCTGTATCTATCCCTATAGCTTAATATGTCCAGTCCTCAGTGTCAGAGTGTTGTTGTCCATTCACTAAGTCTGATGACCACCAAATTAAAAATGTGTCAACAGTACTATTATCATTCTTTATTTATAAAGACCCAAAGAAAGGGATTAAAGAGTTACTTATGAGCGACAAACATGTTTTATTGCCAGAGAATTTTGTGGTAATTTTGCCAGGGCAACAGGACCACTGTATCACCCATTAGTTCACCACACCTGCACAGGGAGGAATAAAGATGAGAGAGGGGTAGAAGAGGATCAGAATAATGTATGTAGTGATAAAGTAACAAGGGTTAAGGAAGATGGGGTACAGAGACAAGGGTAAAGAAAAGAATCAAAGACAAAGCAACTGAGAAATGAGAAGAAAGAGAAGCAAAGAGTGGAGAGAGGCATGGAGAAGGTGAAAGCAGAAAGTGGTAGGAGAGATGAGGGGAAAAAAGGGGTGGAGGAACACAGTGGAGAGAAATATAACAAGCATTTGCATTGCAATTGGTCGACCTTTGGGACCTTATATGTAGTTAGCTATGCAGCACATTAGCCTGGGTGCTGAAACATCAACTGTTCTTTAACATGGAGGGACAATAAGCACCAAACTGTGTGACAAGCCAGGTATGGGAACACATGGAGAGAAATATTGCCTTTCAGCAGGAATTGGTATAGTCCAAAGCTCTGTTTTTAATATACAATCAGGGCCTTCGGTGGTCATATCAATTAAAATACAAGATCTGAAAAAAATATTATTGTCTACGGGTGCTCATGGAAGACCATTTCTATGGACTGGAATCTAGAGAATGCTAAATTGATTTAGTATTTTACTGACCTCTGCTGGTCGTTTTATATCAAGAAAGTTAAACAGAGGCTGTTGCCAGAAAAATTAAAAAAGAAAGTTCCTAAGCAGAAAGCAATTCTGGCATTTTACTGACCTCTGCTGATCGTTTTCTATTAAGACAGTTAAATAGAGGCAGTTGAACAGAAAAAAAAGTCCCTAAGCGGAAACAGACAAATCCTAGGGCAGATCTCCAGAGCCCACAAAGTACATACACTTATAAGTATATAATAAAGTATATGCAAGAGGTCTCGAATGCTAGACCTAAAAAGTGGTAACATACAAAAAGAAAAAGGAAAAATGTAAACCTGGGGGATAAAGGAGTAGTTAAGAGGAGTGGCATAATGAGTGGATACAAAATGTATCTGGTTATAAAATTATTAGAAGAGGAGGACTGAGAAAGAAGATTCATTAAATGATTGTGTCCACTACGCACCCTTAGATATGCACCTGCTCCACCTCTAGCCCACATTTCAGTGGGTTGAGAACCTGCACTAATTTTTCCCCATTGTAGATTCAGCCTCATAAACACTATAAAGTCTAAATTGAGAAAACATCAGTAGGAAAATCACTTGGACATGCTGATCAGGACAAAAGGCTACTGTGACGAGGAGGGCCGGATCGAGGACAGTACAAACTTACCTGTTGAATGGGATGATATGAACGATTCTCTCTCCCCTCTCTTTCTTCAGCAGCCAGAAGTCTGGAAGGACTCAGATTCCCACCACTATTGCAGGGAAGAGGAAAAAGGCCTGTGTTACTTTAACTGGGCCAAGTTTTCTCCAAGCCACATCCCACGGATGACGTGGAGGATGCAGGACCTTCAAATCCAGGAAGCGAATGGAGACCTGTGTGTTCAAACATCGGAGGAGGTGAGGAGTTTGAGACCGTGGAGAGACCAGAGAATCGTGACGAGAAGAGAAGCACAGACAGAGAGCCGACTGGAGTACCAGCCCGGAGACCACAGGAGCCAGGAGGCCAACGACCCTGCGACTCGAGGCCAACGACCCTGCGACTCGCCCAGCCACGCTTCCGGAGAAGCGTGGCTTGCACAGGTACGATCACGTATCTCGGGTTGGGCGGGAATGAAGGGAAATGCTAGACCCTAATTATCTTGCACCGGAGTTCCTGTTTTCCATGCCCCGAGCACCACCGTCACCTAGCGGTTAGAAGAGTGTGTACCGTGTGTCTCCTCACTACCCTTCCCGCACGCGTATCACATTTGAGCCCCCGACTGAACCCAGTCTCTCCCCTTTTTCTTTTCTCTCACGCTGGACCATTGCGAGCCCCATACCACGAAAGACGTCATCCTGGAGTGGAAAAGACGGGGGAAGAGCTCCCCGAGAAGTCGTGTTTCACCTGAGAAGGACGCAGACCCACCCCTTCCTTACTACATACTCACACCACCAAGAAAACGTATTTAAAAACCAATAAAATCCAGATTAACGCCCTCAGGTCTCCCTGCGTTTTCCTCTAGCGCGCCACACCTACCTTTTGAGTAACAAAGTTGAGCTTGATAAAGGTTATCAGCTGAGGAAGAAGGGCCAGGACAGGTGAAATAAGTAGGCATGTCACACATCTCGTGTCAGCACTTGACTTGTCTGAGGCACTTTTTGGCACAGCCTGTTTGTCCTGGATGTGCACATTTTACTGACTTAGCAGGGACACAAATTGTTAGGCGGTGCATCAACATGTTAATGTAATTGTCAACTTGCTGAATGTATATACCCGTTTGTAGTCTCCCAACATTCCCCCGCCAAATAAGCAATTCTCCAATTGAGAATATTCAATAAAATCTTATTATAGTGCCACCTTCTGAGTCCTGTCCTTTTTTTAAATTTGGGGTGCAGGTGCCAATAGAGTAAACAAATATTCTGCACTAGCACTAGTGACACCCCACTGGGAGCGGCTTCATTGGGGTAAACAACTCTCCTGAATGGTCCCATTATATCAGTGTTCTTAATGTAATTTGTATGCAGTAAACATGGTGTGTACCGCCTATTTACTTTGAGGGTTTTTCATTGCACTGGCTTGATGCTGAACCCTCCCTCGCTGGTAGGGCCAAAGAGGGGCTTATGATCCTTATTTTGAATAAGCTCTCTGTAATTGTTAAGAAAACTATAAAAATTGGGCCACACTTATAAATAATGTGGCTATCCTGTAAAGGGGGATGGGATTTTTAATCGGTCAACTTTTACAATAATGTATTTGATTCCACCAGTAGCGAAGTGGTTTCTGCACTCAATTGTGGCTTGGACACATTTTTTTGTTTCATCCATACCAGCTTTGTACTTATATGGGTCTCAGATTTTAATATTCAAACTTAACCCTTGTTTGCCACACGGGTTTGTAGGGTAATTAATCAGGACTAGGCAGGATATACACATTTTCCGCATAATGACTATAGGGGTACATTGAACTTTAAGGTCACTAAGTCTGACTTAAAGTTACTTAAATGTGATTGTGAAAACAATAGAGACCTGATACCAAGTTTTACAGAAATAAATGCTTCAACTGTCATTGTTCATATTTTGATTTCATCCAATGCTAGCTACTTGTTTAGTACACCCAGTGTCGCCCTGTCGGCATTGAGCGACTATGGGGCATATTACCAAGCAATAGCGATAATTATCGCTATTGCTTGGTTAGAGACAAAAATTTACCGCTGAGCTGCGGCGATTTTTATCGCAGATAAACCTTGGTATTACCAAGGTTTATCGCAAATGCGATAAAAATCGGCCGCAATGCATGAATATCGCTGAAAAGTCCGCGATATTCATGCATTACCGAGCTAATGCTCTTAGCCATGTTATCCACCACCCATTGGATAACATGGCTAAGAACTGCTCAGAGCTTTTGGAGATATTCGCGCTTAGCGAGAATATCTCCAAAAGTTAGTAATAGGAGATAGCGATGTTAGCGACTTTTTCCAGTCGCTAACATCTTGGCACACCCACTTTGCATGTCATTAGTGATAAATATCACTGACATGCAAAGTGGGGCCCAAGATGGTCGTCATTTCCTACTAGCTGTTGCTAACTGGTGTTAGCGACAGCTAGGTAATAGGGAGATAATCTTATCTCCGCTTTCTTGGCTTTTAAAGGCAAAAAAGCAGAGATAAACACCCTTGATAATATGCCCCTATATTTGTACAATGTTGACGGTCTTCTTCTGGGGTAGGAAGAGCAACATCCCATTTAGTACTATTGCTAATATCTGCCCTATCAGACCAAATGGGGTACTTGTCAAGTGGGCTGGAGTCGACCCTCTCAGAGTCTTGCATGATATTATCTCTAGGAGCCTCACTAATTTTTTTTATTGCCTTGATGACGACGTCCCCTCTAATCAGTTATTTACTAGCTTTATAAACATAATTTGTATTATTAACAATCTATTGATGCACTCTTGTAATCCAGTACATGGACAATGTAGAGGTTGGTTTTATGATGCATGTACCGCAGCCTCCCAACAACTGAAACTGGCCTTCCACTGTCAACCTAGAGACAATATGTTGATAAATGCCATTTGATTTAACTTAAAACAGGTTCTTTGTACCATGAAAAATGAGCTACACGAGGCAGCATGGTTTAAGTTGTATCAGGCTGCAGACACCTTAGAGCATAAACTTTTCTGAGACACAGTCACTCAGCATTCCTAAAGAGCGACTTTTCCAGAGATGGTATATCAGGTTACATGTGATGCCTGGGTGGCTCATTTTTTTAGACATTTTTTTATTTTCTGATGTGACAAGAGGGTGCACATATATTGAGATATAGTGTCGTTGGTCTTCCCTACCATTGAAAATTATAATTGAAGAGGTATTATCGGCCCAGAAAGAAAGTGTAGGGGAAATGCCTCAAGATCCGACGGGGTCCCAGTGGATATTTTTAAAGCAGGTGCAGATTTGTGGGGCCCAATATTATACAGGCTGATCAATATAGCTGCGACTGATGATATTCCATCATCATGGGATTTGTCTATTATCATACCCATTTATAAAAAAAAGGCAACAAATCTGAACCATTGCCCAATATTGCTTCTAGATTTTTCAGCAAAAGGGATGAGTAAGGTTTTATTAAAGAGACTAGAATGGGTATGTGAATATTCAATAGTTTCTCTGGCACTGTTTGGCTTTAGACAAGGTGTAGGAACCGAGAGCAATGTGTTAATCTGGATCTGATAATAGGAAGATACACTTGTGCTAAAGGTGGTAGACTGACCCTTTGCTTTGAGACTTGAGTAGTGCTTTTGATTTAGTCGATCATTCTAGTCTCTGGCCAACCTTGCTCGCCCTTGGTGCCCCTAGACCTATTATTTGCTTTCTTGCAAGGCACTACGAGAACTTATTAAGTAAAGTACTTTTTGGCCCTCGGGTGAATGCACCACAACATTCAAAGTGAAAAGAAGGATTCAGCAAAGGCTGTGTCCTTGCCCCATTATTGTTCTCCTTGTTTATTAATGAGGTAGATATAGCCCTACAAGCAGTCCAAGGCAGATGCCCCACGAGTGGCCGGGATTCCCATACCAGTGGTTTTATATGCGGATGATATTTTTTTGCTGACAAGGACCTCGGTGAGCTTACAGCAACTAAATAATACTTCTGGGGGTTTTATTTCTGCAAGAAAACTGTTTGTTAATAAAATCAAAACCTATACCATGATTTGTTTGGTCAAGCCAAATAAATACAGATCTTTACATATTTACAATAACCCAGTGGCCACTGGTGATACCTTTTGCTACTTGGGCATCACTTTTGCAAGTAGTCGGTCATGGTCGCATGAAATAACCAATGTCAATGCCAATATCACCAGAAGTGCTCTTTGGATTTTCAGGTTTTCAGCGAAGTTGGGCAGTTGCCCAATCATTGATATGGTAGCGATACAGAAAGCTAGAGTAGTTGCTATTGCTACTTATGGGGCCGGTGCGTCTTTTTTTTTTAATCGCAAAGCACTGTAAGTCAAGGGAAGAACATTCTCAAGCTTCTATTATGCCTACCTGTATCTGATTCTACAGAGATTGTTCATAGGAAGGTATGGAAACAGTGTCTAGCGGACCTGATTACACAATGCCATCTGCTGCTCTGGCCCTCCATATGGGTTGAAGACGAGACAAGTTTTACTAAGTCAATTATTTCAGATTGTTTGTCCCTGGACAATGCATTTTGTATCCATTGGCTAGGCTATACTCATTTTGTCTATAGTAGTCTGTTTAAGATGGTATTCCGGTCTAAACCCTCCCAGGTGATCACACTTACTGAAATGTCTACTAAAGATACCTTCATGAATTATAGAAGAGTATCTCAAATGAGATCTGAAGGGGCAAAGCCAATTGTCACATTTTATCTGTCACTTTCTCTGGAGGAGGGCTGCTAAACAGCAGCGGTCTGTGCAGTTAAGTGTGGTGGGGCAGGGCAGGGCGGGGAGATGTCACCAGACGACGGAATAGGAATTATTTATTTATGAATTTAATTTTCCCTATTCGATCGTCTGTTTGACTTACCCCCACTACCGCTTCGCCCACCACCCCACTGCGCTTTCCTGCATGTACCGCTACTGCTGCCAAAACTATTTTACCAGAGCCACAATCCATTACACCATTTTGTATTAACCAGATTTAGATTTGGAATTGTCCACCATTTGGTGGCTTTCCCTACTATGAAATCGTGTCCCGCTGATACGATTTCTTGTTCATTTCATGAACAGAACAAGCAAAGCACAATTCACTTCATGCTATTTTGTGATTTTTATTCAAACTTTTAGCATTATTATTCAAAACCCGGTTTGGCAGTCCGAAATATTAAATTGCATATTGTTGTCCTGAAAGTTATGCTTGACTTGAATGATAGTGGGTCTATTTTAATGTTGCACCTTTAATTTTAAAAGTAATTAATACAAAAAAGTATTATTTTTTTAAATGATGTCATTCTGAAGCTTCACTCACAGATATGATGTTTAATTACTGCTTCTTTGGCATATAGTTGAAGTTATCTATTTATTCTTAAATACAGATTTTTTTTTCAGACCGTTTTTATAGTTTTCAATTCCTTGCAACTGTTTTAACCACTCTATCTACTTTTATGGTTGTGTATACATACGGAAAACAGTTCTCTGCATCGAATCGCCTGGCATAAGAATTCAAATGGGGTAAAACAATCCCTTTAAAAACGCCGTATTTTCTCCGGGTTCTTCAGAGAAAGTATTTCTCCCCATGGAGCAATATTTTCTGTGAGACAAAAAGTAAATGAGCAATGCAGATTTCTGAAGTGTTTTTTCATGACGTGTAAGCAGGTGCTGACAGAAGTAGATTCCTATGCAGATTTTTGTGAGACCCTTCTAAACATCAGAAATATACATAAATTGGAATAGGAAACCAATGATGAGTGCATTACTGACTTTTTCCTTAGTCTTTTGTAAATCAGGTTTGCAGTTCTTCGCTGAATGTGAGGTAAATACGCACACCAACGTTTGGCGGCTTATGTTCAGGCTAACGGAGTGTACACCCGAGACGGGGCAGACTTTCACTGAATGCCCAGAGCACACACTGCACTCTGTGGCACATGCTGAAGCTGAACTATCCAATGTTTCCTCGCCGTGTATTTGTGCTCCGTCTGTCAATGAACCGGTGAGCCACCCTCCCCACTACACCTTACAACAGCGTCCATGCCTTTCCCCTGTGATTTTTCAGATGTACCATCTGGTAGGGGGGGAACACTCCTAACAAAAAGAGATCTGTTTGCGCAGCTGTTATCCCTATGCGGTGGCTCTTCAACAAAATGTGTTTGGGACAGATACATGCTTGTTCGGATCTGCCCTTTTAAAGCAAGCCCTAAGATGCTTCATGGGTCAGAGGAAAAGGTGCCGACCTTTACGTCAGCAAAACAGGTTCACTACAGCTACGGTCTCGGGCTTCATACTCTGTGATGGAATGCCCTGGCACTTTACGTCCTTTACGGCCCATTCACAGAGCTTTTCTTTCATAAACAAGTGGATCGAACAGTACACCCAGAGGTTAATGCGTAAATCACACCTAAGTCCCCAGCAAGATACAGCTGTTCACAGCAAAAACGGTGAGTTAGACAGACTCATGCTGCGTGGCTTCTTCCATACTTATTCAAAGTTTTCTAACTTCGGCCCCGAAGAAAGTCACTTTATTAACCCCTCATCGACGCAAAATAAATTGGGGTGCCATCATAGCGGAGTTGATTTTTTTTCCCACTTTCAGTCTGTATTTAACGATATTTCTTTTTTTCACATTCTGTAGATATTTATTCATCCTTATTTTTGGTGGACGGAAAATTGATGGAGCAATTAGTGTATTTTCACATGGATAGAAGTGATGGCTAGACGGCTATACTTGATGACTGTGCGGTTTTAGTAGAAATGTATACTATAAAATAATACTATTTGTAATATTAATATTGTATTTTATTTTATTTTATTTTTTGCATTTGTACGGCGCTACAGCTACCCAAAAAGGGTTTCCCGGCGCCAGTGACATTCGATTGGATAGAAGGAAGATAGCTAATTGTGGTAAATTACTGCAATTGCTTCTGGAACAGCCAGGTTTTTACGCATTTTCGGAATTTAATATAGCTTTCTTCTTTCCGAATCTGCGGGGGGAGTGAGTTCCATAGAGTGGGCCCTCTCACAGCAAAAGAGCGCCCTTCCGTTTTTTGCAGTTTGAATCTTGGAACAGTGAAATTTGCTGCAGTTTGAGATCGGAGATCCCTTGTTGGGAGATAGGGGGAGGCCAAGGCTTGTAGGTAGCCGGGTGCAGTTTTGGTTTTAATTCTGAACATATATGTCAAGGTTTTGAAACTAATCCGATGTTCTATCCTGAGCCAGTGTAAATCATTTATGTGTTTTGAAATTCTGTCAAACTTTGGGATCTTGCATAGGAGTCGTGCAGCAGAGTTTTGGATCAGTTGCAGTCGTTTAATCACTGCTAGATTTGAGCTCAGGTAAAGAATGTTACCGTAGTCAATGCGGGATGTTATTAGTGCATTGACTACGGTGTTTTGGGTATTTTGGGGCAACATCCAGATAATTTTCTTTAACCATTTTATTATGGTGAAACAGAGGCCAGCCACTTTATTTGCCTGCTGTTTCATCGACAGAGTATTGTCGATAATGACTCCTAAATTTCTCACTTGTGTGGCTGGAATGGGAAGGTTACCCATCTCTGTTGGCCAATGTGGGGGGCACCAAAGTTCTTTTTTTCTTCCCAGAAGGAGGACCTCAGTTTTATCCCCGTTTAACTTCAACTGGTTGGTGGTCATCCAGTTGAAGATTTCCTGAAGACCATTTTTCAGAGCAGATGGGGTTGAAGGATTTGACTCAGATAGAGAAAAAATGATCTGAGAGTCATCAGCGTATGACATTAAGGTAAGGCCAACGCAGTCGGCTAGATCGGCCAGTGGTCTCAGGTACAAATTAAAAAGCAGCGGGCTCAAGATAGAGCCCTGTGGGACTCCATATGGAGTGGGGAACGTATCTGAGCATGCAATGCTAGATTTGATCTGAAAGGATCTGTCGGTTAGAAAAGACTTTATCCACTGAAGGGCCTCGTTGCGGATGCCGAATCTCTCTAGTGTGGTCAGGAGAATTTTGTGTGATATGGTGTCAAACGCCGCACTCAAATCTAAAAGAATGAGTGCGACAGTATGACCCTCATCCAGGAGCTTTCGGATTTTTTCTGTTACACCCAAAAGAGCGGTCTCCGTTGAGTGTCCTGCACGGAAACCTGACTGCGATGGGTGAAGGAGGTTGTTGTTCAGCGTAAAGGAGGTGAGGGTGGCATGTATGTGTCTTTCCATCAATTTAGAAAAGGCGGGGAGTAAGGATATAGGCCGATAATTCGACAGGACCGCGGGGTCAGCTGAAGGTTTTTTCAATAATGGGGTCACGATAGCGTGTTTCCAGCTTGACGGGACAGTGGAAGTTAGAAGAGAAGTATTTAGCACGTTTGCTATAGTAGTTAAAGGGGAAGTGTCTAATTGTTTTAAAAATCGAACTGGGAGAGGATCACAGGGAGAGCCTGAGGAGATGGACTTCAAAGACGTTTTTAGGGAGTCCAAAGTTATAGGGGGCCATTTCTCAAGAGATTTTCCTTTCTTCAAGGTTTTTTGGATGTACTGCTTTGAAACAATGTCCTGAGGACTAGTTGCGAAATTTGTGACAATGATTTCAATTTTGTCGTTAAAGAAGGTCGCCAGGTCTTGACATTGTTTTTTTGTTAACGGGTGGGCTGTAGCCGTTGTTTGCGCACCCGCTAGATCCTTTACTATATTAAATAGGGTCTTTGTTTTGTTTGTGGCATTGTTGACGGTGTTTGCTACATAAAGGGCTCGGGCTTTCCTACAAGAGGTATGATACGCATTTCTTGCATTATTGTAAATTATTTTATTTTCATGGATGTAGTTTTTGCGCCATTTCCTTTCTAAAACTTTGCATTTAGATTTTTCATTTTTGAGGGATTCATTGAACCAAGGGGCAAGGGGGCGGTGGAGATTTTTTTTTGCCCCCGTTAACGGAAGGCATTGGTTGGCTGCAGTATCCAGCCACTGGTTGGTAGTTGTCGCAATGTTTTCCATATTTTGGTCATAAAAGGGGGTGCTAGTTGTATTGGTGGTTGTAATAGCAGTAGTAGTATTATATAACTGAATCTTTGCAGTTGTGACACGTGCATCTGTTGAAAGTCCTTTTTTGTAGTCCCACTTGCTTGAAATATGCGCAGCTGCGGGCACATTAGGAGTTAGTAAGAACATGGAGACACATTTAAAAGATGGTGTATGTGTATAAGCTTGATTTTTAAAACAATGCAGAGAGAAATCCCGATTGCTTTCAGACTAGATGTATGTGTAAAAAATCTGTAAAATAGGAAACCATGAAACCTTAAAGGTAACACCAGATTCCCAAACATTTTTGGCTCTTTCATTTGAATTTAGGTTCACAAAAAGTCACTCACAAATCTAAGTCCCGTCCCGAGTCAGAGAATCATGCTAGTAAAATTGTAAAGACTGCTTATAATGGTGGAACATTGTTGGGTTTTTCGATGTCAGTAGGTACGGATTATGGAGGGAAGGATGACTCTGGGGCGAAAGAACCAGACACAAGGCATGGAACACCCACAAACGTCTAAATGTGTTGGCATTGAGGCAGTTCAATGCCCAACCTCAAACATATGTGCAGTTGCTGCCACAAAATACTTGGGTAATTGTGCTTCCAGCAAGGACATGGGTACACGGACACTTCCAAATAGTTTCCCTCTGGGGACAAAAGGTATCCGGATTCACACCTGGTTGAATATCAGTATTGCAATTTAATGTATTTTATAGATTTCCTGAATTATTCTTTGAGGGTGTTTTGGAAGCACCAAAAGTTGTAATTTCACTTAAAATATAGGAGGATACCTAGAGTTACATTTGTGACTTTTCTGAAGCAGGTGTAGGTTCCCAGCCGTATTCTTAGAAGCATATGTTGGATGACTGGTGTGATGTGGTTTACTAAGTACGGTTGCGGCGCACATCTCTCGTATGTG
The DNA here is from genome assembly GCF_964263255.1 of Lissotriton vulgaris. NCBI lineage: Eukaryota > Metazoa > Chordata > Amphibia > Caudata > Salamandridae > Lissotriton > Lissotriton vulgaris. The sequence continues at coordinate 122,725,207 of NC_141690.1, forward strand.
GCCAACACCATCCAGCCATGTTTTTTCTTTGCTAGTGCGGCTTTATCAATTATCCAGGACTTTTGCTTTGCCGCACCGTTGGCTGCTTTTTTAAAGGCCGCGAAGGTGTGATTGGTGTTCCATGCCTGTTGCATGTTGAGATTTATCAGTGCTTCTTCGAGTACTGTTTTCCATGCGTTTTCTGCGTTTGTTTGGCTGTTCATTTCAATCCAACAGAGACCCATCAGCGTGTCCTCTTGTGTTGCTCTTAATTTCCAGCACATTTTTAGTGTGGCAGCTTGTCTGACTTGGTACTGATTTAGTAACCCTAATTCAAGGTGAACTTGCGCTTGGGATGCAACCCTCGGAATCTGAAAGATGTATTTGAACAGCTCTGACTATTGTAGATTGAGGAAATGTGCGTCTTTTCCCCTGTATAAATCAGAACCGTACGTAAGGGACGGTAAAAACTTTGCCGCGATCACCTTCAACAGGTATAAGTTGGATGGGCATTTCAATTTTGTTTTTAGTAAATTTAGGGCCTGGAGTATTGTAAATTCTCGCTTAAGACAAAACAAAGTGAATTATTTCACAAGTAAAATCTTGAATGCCTCCAATAAATCTAAGGAGACATTTAAGATTGTTTCAGACCTTTTCAACCCAGATAGAGTCGCTCTTCCAGTTACACCCTCTCAGAGTCTCCGTGACTCTCCTAATGCTTAATTTGTGAACAATATTGAGGCTATCAAAAAGAGCATCCTCTCCGGCCCCTCATATAAAAAATCACCATCAAGCGATATGAACAGTCAGCCGATCACTTGCTTCCCTAATATATCACAAGAGGAGCTAGCCAAATTACTGACTAAAGTCAAGTCAGGTTCACCCAATAATATTTGCCCCCCGTAGGTCCTAAGAGTTGTAGTGACCTCCTTCGCAGACACTGTATTGGCACTTCTCAATCAATCCATTAACATCGGGTTGGTCCCCAGATCCTTCAAAAAGGTGGTTATTGTACCTCTCCTAAAGAAAGCGGGTGCTGACCCCTCAGACTTGAAATATTTTCATCCTGTCTCTCTATTACCATATTTGGCAAAACTGCTGGAAGCACATGCAGCCCACCATCTCTGCCTATTCAAAGAGGAGTCAGTGTTTTTGGACCCCTGTCAGGCGGGATTTCTGCCCGCACAATCTCCCCGAGACATAATCACATCAGCTGTAGATGACTTGTGTAAGGAGGTAGACAATGGTAACACCCAAGCCTTGGTGTTGATAAGACCTGTCTGCAGCTTTTGACATGGACAACCACACTATTTTGGATGAGCGGGTTAGGGCCGCAGGTTGGGGGGTACAGCGCTGAATTGGATCATATCATTTCAGATCGATAGATCCCAATTAGTTAGGTTACCCCTTTACAGCTCAGCAGGGGTGCCATTGGACTGTGGAGTGTCACAAGGTTCCTCTCTTTCTCCCCACCTTTTTAATATATATATCCGTCCTTTTGTTAACTCCCTTATTTATTTATTTATTTATTTATTTAAAACATTTGTAGAGCGCGGCTGTCACCTGGCAGGTATCCTGGCGCTAAGAAGCTTACTCCTAAAAGCATGAAAGTTAACATCTCTAACTATGCCGATGGCATGCAATTGTTATTCACGATCAATGACAGCTCCATGTCCGGACAGCAATTTCAAGATACTATGCTATACATCCTGGATTGGATGAACAGCAACCATTTGAAGCTAAACTCTGATTAAACAGATATAGTCATCACAAAGAATATGGTTGTCCTTCTCTCCCAGTGAGATGGGCTCCCCCCCACCAAAAATGGCAGTAAAAAGCCTTGCTGTCATCATTGATGAGGAGCTTTCATTCAAAAAGCAGGTTAGCCTAGGGACATTGACCTATTTCTGTCAACTGCGACGTATAAAAAAGATAGAGAAATTACTTATGAGGGAGGCTCTGACCCAAGTAATTTTAGCCCTAGTCATGTCCAGAATTGACTATGCTAACTCCCTTTATTTGGGCTTCCCCAAATTCTTTTTGCGCAGGCTCCAGGTAATTCAAAATCAGTCCGCCAGGCTGATATCCCACCAGCCCAGATATGGCCACATCTCTCGGGTGACCAAGGACCTCCCCTGGCTGCCAGTGGCACAAAGAACTAGGTTCAAGGTGTGCTGTACGGTCTTTAAGTGTGTAGGATAAACAGGAGAAAACCCATAGACCAAGTTGGGATGGGTATACACTGTAAATAAGAACAATTCCCAACAGGTATCAATTGGAAGACAATGTCAACAGGTGTATGCAATATGCATTACAAAAGAAAGAAATTAAGGAGTCACTGCAGTTTTTGAAAAAAAGGCGGGTATTATTCACCACTTGAGAGCAAGGCGGGTCTGTTGCAAAGTTATACAGTTAAACAGCACTGTACACATCAAATGGGGTGACAACCCGGTGGCACTTGGTGAGGGTGATATATACATGAATATATACAGTGAATAGTGGTGGTAGTGCAAGTGCTGGGGTGAAACAGCGTGGTCGGCGCGTAGTGACAATAGGTGAAATATACAGAGTAATGGCTCCAGGGATCAAGTTGTAATCACTTAAAACAAGAATGAGTCAATTTCCAGGAGTACAAAACAAGTAGGGCGCCATAAAATTAGGCTGTGTGGTCGACGGCGTTTCGATCCCCGTCAGTCGGGATCGTCATCAGGACTTCATTGCCAGAAGCTGCCCTTCGCGTTAGCCGACCCGACGTCCTGATTTATTCAGACGCCGATCACCCCCGCTGCCTCAAGCCTTCTAAATCGCTACTCAGCATTGGATCTTATACACCAGCCCCTCCATCCGCATGAAATTGCCATTGGCGGACATCACTGTTCCCTCGACAACCCAGTCCTGATGACGATCCCGACTGACGGGGATCGAAACGCCGTCGACCACACAGCCTAATTTTATGGCGCCCTACTTGTTTTGTACTCCTGGAAATTGACTCATTCTTGTTTTAAGTGATTACAACTTGATCCCTGGAGCCATTATTCTGTATATTTCACCTATTGTCACTACGCGCCGACCACGCTGTTTCACCCCAGCACTTGCACTACCACCACTATTCACTGTATATATTCATGTACATATCACCCTCACCAAGTGCCACCGGGTTGTCACCCCATTTGATGTGTACAGTGCTGTTTAACTGTATAACTTTGCAACAGACCCGCCTTGCTCTCAAGTGGTGAATAATACCCGCCTTTTTTTCAAAAACTGCAGTGACTCCTTAATTTCTTTCTTTTGTAATGCATATTGCATACACCTGTTGAAATTGTCTTCCAATTGATACCTGTACGGTCTTTAAGGCCTTACACTTGAACTGTCCGGCCTTCATATAGTCTTGAATTACTAAGTACTGACCCAGCCAGAGAACTGAGATCCAGTCACCTACTCCACCTAGTCATCCCCCACATAGAAAACAAAGAATTGGAGGGAGTAGGTTTTCCATCACTGCCCCCGAACATGGAATACACTACCCGTGGGTTTAGGACTACCCCTAACTACGCTAGATTCAGACAGCTTCTGAAGATATGGCTTTTCAAACAGGCTTACCAGTAAATGTGAACTAAGGCTGCATCAGCTAGCTAACGCCAATAGACCTTCCGGTGAACGTGCACTTTAGAAATGGACAGTAGCATAACATAACATTCAATATAGAGAGTGCCACTGGTTGTCCGCCTGATAGATTCCTGTTGACATAGACAACACACACACTATAGAACAATGATACCTATGTTATGGTTCTAAGTATCTCATTAAACTGAGAATAAAAATCTATATTTAGGCTGTCCGGTTTTAGGTTTAAACTTATAATAACTAATAAAACCCCACCGAAAGGGAAATAGCCCTCACCGGTATAAACACATAAACACTGAAAAAACACCTGCACAACCACAAACCTACAGGCACATGCATCAAGAAAAGCTTTTGCGAGTCCTTAATTGTGATTATTGAGGAATCGCAATTAAGGACTCTCAAAAGCCTATGAATGTAGGAATCACTTATTAAATAGCGATTCCTAAACATTCCTTAATTATGACTCGCAAATTGGGACTCGCAATCAATGAACGCCTTCCCATTCATTGCTATTGGCCTACAGGCCAGTAGGAATGAATGGAAGATTGCATGAGCAATATGCGAGTACCTAATTGCGCATGAAATTTCAAGGGTGTCCTAAGGACACCCTGTTGCACCCCTGAAATTGCTCTGTGCACCCATGTTGCGCACACACATGCCCCAAGGGCATTTTTCAAAGTTTTGGCAAATTACCATCAAGTTTAACTTCATGGTAATTTGCATCCCCTAATAGCAAAATCTCTATCTTAAAGTGGTTCTTGCATTGCCTTTAAGGAATCGTAAATTGTGATTCCATAAATGCAATCACAATTTGAGTAATGGCAATTATTTGCAAATTCTTAAATTGCGAGTGCCTTAAACCTTGATGCATTGCAAATGCCCTTTTTGCAGGTGTAAATGGCAGATTTTTGCAAGTCGCACTGTTCGCGCTCGCAAAAATGGATGATGCATGTGCCTGTAAATGCCATACAAAGAATGAAAAGGAGAGTGAAATTTTCATTTTTCCTCTGCCTGAAGGGGCCAATACAATGTAACTATAAACTGTAACTGTAAAGCAGCAAAAAAGACTGGGCCAACATTATTCTGCTTGAGTTTTGTTGTTTAGGAATGCCACTAAAATATTGATTCTTCTTTCTTTTGCTTTTTTCTGTTTTGTGGTCATTGGTCTAAAGATGCAGGGTTTAGAAACATGTTGTAGGTCTTGTTTAATCATTTTATAAACTGTAGAAAATTAGGAAATGTCAAAATCTTATTTGATATTTTGACGGTGTTTGATTCTTCCACTGATAGGTAAAATTGCTGGTTTCATAAGAACATTACCCAATATGCGCCATCACATTTACCCACAGTGAGTAAAAACCTTTGATACATAAGCCCCCAGTTTCTAGTGAGTCAGTATTGATAGTAGGTGAATTGCCAACACCTCATGCTTTAAACATTCAAAGCAAGGTATATATGAAAAGATTGCTATCACCAAGCATCTGAGATAGTGGTGAAAACATGACACCAGACTTTCGGAAAACATGGAACGCAGTGTCACTTGGAATGCTGCTAAAAGGTTACTTCCAAGTTCAGCAAATATTGGAGGGATAGTGTTTGTATTTGTAGTGATTAAGCTATATGAAAAAGTTGTGTGATGACCTGAGCTGAAGTGCTTTCCTGTAAGAGACCCTTACCACTTGTTTGATGGTATGCTGAAAGCATCTAAACAAAATAGGGTAGGGGGGGGCCTATAGGGAGTTTAAAGACCTAGCAGTGACATGTTCCCTAACAGACTGGAAATACAAATAATGTCACCGGGTCTGAACAAAAAATGTGGTACTACTAACAGTATGTGAGTGTACTTACATCTATGTGTTCGTAAGATTAGGTAGGCACCTTGTGAACCCTAAAAGGGTACCCATCAGTCACCACTCGGAACCGCCCTTCATCATTTGGGATTCCTGTATAGCCATTTGTTAGGAACAGCAAGGGTAGCACAATAGAGGAGATGTTGAACCTCTGATGTTAATAATGCCGTCCTGTGTGGTCTGAGTCTCACAGGCCATTTTAAAGCTGGAAAAAAAGGGAGAGTGACTGAATATGCAGTGCATGTAGTGAGAGTGAAAAGTGAAACTAAAATTGGGTGAGAGGGCAAAAAAATTCCTTTATTCCATGTTTTGCTCGCTCCTCCAATATTAAAAAGCAGTGGGGTAAATTAAACAAATATTCACCCAGATGTATTGGTCAACATGTTTCTGCAAATAATGGACCACAGAGTCCGTTGCATTCATCAGGACCTTTCTTAAGCTGAAGCTACTGCAAATATGTGAAGTGATAAAAAGTGACTACAAATATTAATCTGCGACCTGAATGGAGATCACCTGGATCCTTTAGGTGTCATCTGATTTCGCAGTCGTTGTATGTCACTAGTGAGAAAACAAACATAACAGAAAATAGTAACCACATTGATTTGCGAACAGTCAGAATGTGTTGAGTACATTTAAAACTATATACCAAATTCCTTTGTCAAAGAAGTCTTTTTAAGCTTATTAATTTGTCTATCTCATGAAGACATCTAATGATCTTTCATGGTAGGATACTTTATCTTACCATTGTAGACAAAGTAGAAGGCTGCGCCTCGCCTGGCAACGGCTCAGGAATCGAGGGAAGCACCGCTCTAAAAAGGGAAAAAGGAAGCAAAAAACAAGAAATGTCATCGCTCCTTTTGTTTGTCTGAAAGTGGGGTATGTATAGGCAAAGCGGCAAAAGGCAGAACCAAAGCACATCAAGTTTTTTTAAAAAAAAGAATGACACCTAACCGCTGAGTCCGTGTGCCTTGTACAGCATAGTGCTGTGGTTAGTATCGGATATAATGGATTTTTTAAGTAATGCACGCAAGGAGCGCCATCGCGCCCTGTACCGACAGGCTTCTAGTCGGCGTGTAAACACTCGATATGAGCGTCTGTCTGAAAGGCATGTTCAAAGTGCAATGGTCGGGCAAAGCTTCATGGGGTCAGCAGTAAAAGATTAATGATTGCCGTTCATTCGAAATGCTCACCTGTCCGTCGGTACCTCGCCGCCTTCCTCTGAGCCGATGGGGAGGTAGCGAGGTACCGCGGACACTCTAGTTAAAAGCGTTCCAGCGATTGGTCCGGTAGCGATCACATGGTGTCAACGGACCAATCAGCACGCATCTGCTGTCTATGTCTAAGTGAGACAGTGCGCGCGCCGTGATAGGCTGGCAAGGAGTCACATGGTCCGACTCTGTATCGAGTTCTTTTATTGGCCGGGCCCTCGTTACTATGAGAACATGGGTTAAACATAAACAAAGGCTGTTTACCTTCGTTAATCTGAGAACACGGGTTGTTTACCTTAATCATAAACAGAGGCTGCGAGTCTTATTTAGCCCAAGGATACAAAGGAACAAGGATCTCGTCGTTTTTATAAAACGATCACTTAGGTATTTTATAAGATGTATCGGTCTGTTTAGTCCTGAGCCGTTGCCAGGCGAGGCGCAGCCTTCTACTTTGTCTACAATGGTAAGATAAAGTATCCTACCATGAAAGATCATTAGATGTCTTCATGAGATAGACAAATTAATAAGCTTAAAAAGACTTCTTTGACAAAGGAATTTGGTATATAGTTTTAAATGTACTCAACACATTCTGACTGTTCGCAAATCAATGTGGTGACTATTTTCTGTTATGTTTGTTTTCTCACTAGTACATGAAATGTGATACCAGTGGAACACTGGGACCATCCCCTTGGGAACACCTTGATTTCCTCTAATAAATAGAGGATTCCACAAAGATTCGTGTTTCAAGTTTTTCTTTTTATTATTCAAAAGTTCATTGAATGTTGATTCAAAAACGTGTTTTTTAGTTCATATTTTCACTCATTGGTAAGCATGAGTGATATCTCAATTATTCAGACATCATTAAAGTTCAAAGTATCCAATGCATTTCGGGCACTGCTATATGCCCTTCATCAGGGAATAAATGCTGTAACAAAAGAAATATTCTAAATTACCATCTTTCTTATAACGTTGAGCAGTTCATTCAATTATGCGTCTCCTGATTATCAAAACACGTATCTCTGTGCAATTAGATAGTACAGATCTCTATGCAATTATATACATCGACAAGCTCATTTGGAGCCACAAGTACACGGTCGGTAAACTATACAATCATAAACAACTCACATGTCTGTAGTTTGATCACGGCTTAACTGTCGTGTTAATGCTGTGGTAGAAATAAAGAAAACGTGGGTTGTAGTGTGTTGTATCAGCGCGGAATGCGAAGAATATTGAGGCTGCCTAGCGTTGTTGGAATGCACTAACCTGTTTGATCGGTGGATTCAAATGTGAGTCTGGCCGCTCGTCCGAGGGTCCATGCTCCCGATGATTCGTGATTTCTCAATGCAACAATGTTGCTGTTTGGTTCAAGGATTGAAACGCGATGCCGATCACGTGGGTAATGAAAATAGGAAAAAGACTATGCAGCACGATTTGCTATGTGTAATTACTCGTTAAATGATGTGTGCAGGTCGGCGTCAAATGTATATGTAGGTCTAGCTGGTGTGAGCATGCATAAATGAAAATCGTAAGAAATAAAAATCGTAAGATAGAGATTGGAAATAAAATTCACGTGGTGAGAGCTTTGACTGAGTGTAGTAGTATCGAACCGATGTGTATAAGAAGAGGTCTTACGGAACATGCTTCAGGCAGTGGTGCTATCGAAGAACTGTGTTTGGATAACTATTAATAAGAATATGGTAAATGCTAAACAGGAGAACCAAGCTAACAGGACATCGGGGCAAATTTGCATGTTTGCAATAAGTATCATAAGTAACATGAAAATTCGTTTCTGTCATTCAAACCAAATGGCTTTTGCGTACACAATTTAAAAATCCAATAGTTCTCTCTTTGGAGAATGTATTTGGTGTTATCTCTTCCTTCTGTTTTGTTGATGGTCTCTAAGATTATGAATTTGAGCTGGGCAATGCTGTGTTTAGCTTCCATGAAATGCATTGCAACTGTTGATTTTGCATTCTTCAAGCGTACATTAGATTTATGCTCAGTAAGTCTGATTTTCATCTTACGTTCAGTCTTCCCAACGTATAACTTGCCACATGGGCATTTGAGAGCATATATGATGTTTGATGAATCACAAGTAGCATTGACTCTTAATTTGATTTCCTGTCCTTTCATTGGATGGTTGATTTTATTGCCTTTTATCACATTATTGCAATGTCCGCAATTATAACATGGTATGGTTCCTTGATAGGTTTCAGAGACAGAAATTCTTGGTTGAATCATTTCTCCTAGATTTTTTGTTCTTGTAAATGCGAATAAAGGATATTCCTTGAAGCTCAGGTTGAAATCCGGTTCTAACATAAGCATTTGCCAATGTTTGAGGATAGTTTTTTTGTATTTATAACTTGAAGTTGAAAATTTGGAGATGGCAACAATTCTTGTTTGCTCTTTCTTTTGACTCGGTTGTAGAAGAGTGCTTCTGTCTTTTAAGTCAATTTTAGATTTAGATTGGTCCAGAATGTGTTGTGGATATCCTCTTTGTTTGAACTTATCTTCCATTTCTTTTAGTCTTGTTTGTAATGTGTTGTGTTCAGATGTTATTCTCTTGACTCTGGCCATCTGAGAGAAAGGTAAGAATTTCTTTAGATTGTGCTCATGAAAACTGCTATAATGGAGCATATTGTTGCGATCTGTGCTTTTTATGTGTAGATCGGTTGTGAGCCCCTTGTCTGTACGTATAATTGTGACATCCAGGAATGCAATGGTGGTCTCTGATATTTCCCAGGTTAATTGTATTCTCTCATCGATTTGATTAAATTGCAAGAGAGCCTCTTGTAGTTCATCTTTTGTGCTGGACCATAGAATGAAAATGTCATCTATGTAACGAATGAAAGTTTTTAGATTTTTGACCCATCGTTCATTGCCTAATATGTGCTTTTCTTCATAAAACTTCATGAAAAGATTGGCATAGACCGGCGCGGCCGAATTGCCCATTGCTGTCCCAACCAGTTGTAAGTACCATTGGTCATTATGCTTGAAATAACTTTGATACAGAGAAAAAAGCATCAGTTCCATCAGGAATTTTTGGAAGTTCACATCAAGATCAGTATTCATTAGTGCGTTCTCTATAGCTTCTATGCCCATTGAATGTGGTATACTGGTGTATAATGATTTCACATCTGCTGTGCATAAGATTATGTTGTCGTTAGGATCCAATTTTATGGTCTTGAGTTTGGTTAAGAACTCTGTGGTATCTTTTACGTATGTTGACATGGTTCTTACTACAGGCTGCAAATATTTGTCCAGTAGTTGACCTACTGGTTCATGTATACTGTTCCGAGTGGACACTATTGGTCGAAGTGGTGGGTCGAGTAAATTTTTGTGAATTTTTGGGACCATGTTTAGAGAAGGACTTCTAGGGTTTGATTTCAATAAGAATTTTTTTGTTCTGTCATTGATTGTTCCCATTTCGTGTGCTTTTTCCACTATTTCTTTCAAATTCTTTGAGAATTCAACGGTCGGATTCTGTTCAAGTTTCAAGTAGATGTTTGTATCTCCTATGTGTTCCATGACTTTCAATTCATGTTGTGCTCGGTCCATTATTACGATTGCACCGCCTTTGTCTGCTTTGGTACAGATTATTTTCTCATTGTGTGATAATTTTCTGAGAGTGTCTAGATCCTTCTGAGTTATATTCTTGTTTGTGTGTCGTTGATATTTGAATTTACCAAGATCTTGTTTCACCATTTTCTCAAACATGTCAATTGTTTTGTGGCTGATGGGAGCTTGGAACGTGCTACTTGGTCTAAGTCCTAATAGTTGATCCTCCTCTTGAATGGTCTGTTTGGGCAAAACATTATCAAAAAAATGGCGTAGCCGTAGTTTCCGCATGAGTTTGTAAAAACTCACCTCCACTTCCAGTTGATCCGTTGTGTGTGTGGGTACAAAGGATGTACCTTTCTGTAACAATTGTATTTCGTGTTGGTTTAATTGATGCTGGCTAATGTTAATCACTAGTTGATCTTTGGTGTTTTTTTCAGATCTTTCTTGGTACCCGTTGTGCTCCTTGTTGCTGGTGCTTCCTTCTCTTTCTCTTTTTCTAGCTCTTTTGTTTTGGCCTCTCCTGGGTCGCCTTTTTGAGCTTGACCCTGGTCTAAAAAATGGCTCTGTTGTGTTTGAGTTTGGGTGGTGGGTTGTATGCTGGTTCCAGGATCAACTTGTTGGATGTCACCACTGGTGACCAGGGTCAAGCTCAAAAAGGCGACCCAGGAGAGGCCAAAACAAAAGAGCTAGAAAAAGAGAAAGAGAAGGAAGCACCAGCAACAAGGAGCACAACGGGTACCAAGAAAGATCTGAAAAAAACACCAAAGATCAACTAGTGATTAACATTAGCCAGCATCAATTAAACCAACACGAAATACAATTGTTACAGAAAGGTACATCCTTTGTACCCACACACACAACGGATCAACTGGAAGTGGAGGTGAGTTTTTACAAACTCATGCGGAAACTACGGCTACGCCATTTTTTTGATAATGTTTTGCCCAAACAGACCATTCAAGAGGAGGATCAACTATTAGGACTTAGACCAAGTAGCACGTTCCAAGCTCCCATCAGCCACAAAACAATTGACATGTTTGAGAAAATGGTGAAACAAGATCTTGGTAAATTCAAATATCAACGACACACAAACAAGAATATAACTCAGAAGGATCTAGACACTCTCAGAAAATTATCACACAATGAGAAAATAATCTGTACCAAAGCAGACAAAGGCGGTGCAATCGTAATAATGGACCGAGCACAACATGAATTGAAAGTCATGGAACACATAGGAGATACAAACATCTACTTGAAACTTGAACAGAATCCGACCGTTGAATTCTCAAAGAATTTGAAAGAAATAGTGGAAAAAGCACACGAAATGGGAACAATCAATGACAGAACAAAAAAATTCTTATTGAAATCAAACCCTAGAAGTCCTTCTCTAAACATGGTCCCAAAAATTCACAAAAATTTACTCGACCCACCACTTCGACCAATAGTGTCCACTCGGAACAGTATACATGAACCAGTAGGTCAACTACTGGACAAATATTTGCAGCCTGTAGTAAGAACCATGTCAACATACGTAAAAGATACCACAGAGTTCTTAACCAAACTCAAGACCATAAAATTGGATCCTAACGACAACATAATCTTATGCACAGCAGATGTGAAATCATTATACACCAGTATACCACATTCAATGGGCATAGAAGCTATAGAGAACGCACTAATGAATACTGATCTTGATGTGAACTTCCAAAAATTCCTGATGGAACTGATGCTTTTTTCTCTGTATCAAAGTTATTTCAAGCATAATGACCAATGGTACTTACAACTGGTTGGGACAGCAATGGGCAATTCGGCCGCGCCGGTCTATGCCAATCTTTTCATGAAGTTTTATGAAGAAAAGCACATATTAGGCAATGAACGATGGGTCAAAAATCTAAAAACTTTCATTCGTTACATAGATGACATTTTCATTCTATGGTCCAGCACAAAAGATGAACTACAAGAGGCTCTCTTGCAATTTAATCAAATCGATGAGAGAATACAATTAACCTGGGAAATATCAGAGACCACCATTGCATTCCTGGATGTCACAATTATACGTACAGACAAGGGGCTCACAACCGATCTACACATAAAAAGCACAGATCGCAACAATATGCTCCATTATAGCAGTTTTCATGAGCACAATCTAAAGAAATTCTTACCTTTCTCTCAGATGGCCAGAGTCAAGAGAATAACATCTGAACACAACACATTACAAACAAGACTAAAAGAAATGGAAGATAAGTTCAAACAAAGAGGATATCCACAACACATTCTGGACCAATCTAAATCTAAAATTGACTTAAAAGACAGAAGCACTCTTCTACAACCGAGTCAAAAGAAAGAGCAAACAAGAATTGTTGCCATCTCCAAATTTTCAACTTCAAGTTATAAATACAAAAAAACTATCCTCAAACATTGGCAAATGCTTATGTTAGAACCGGATTTCAACCTGAGCTTCAAGGAATATCCTTTATTCGCATTTACAAGAACAAAAAATCTAGGAGAAATGATTCAACCAAGAATTTCTGTCTCTGAAACCTATCAAGGAACCATACCATGTTATAATTGCGGACATTGCAATAATGTGATAAAAGGCAATAAAATCAACCATCCAATGAAAGGACAGGAAATCAAATTAAGAGTCAATGCTACTTGTGATTCATCAAACATCATATATGCTCTCAAATGCCCATGTGGCAAGTTATACGTTGGGAAGACTGAACGTAAGATGAAAATCAGACTTACTGAGCATAAATCTAATGTACGCTTGAAGAATGCAAAATCAACAGTTGCAATGCATTTCATGGAAGCTAAACACAGCATTGCCCAGCTCAAATTCATAATCTTAGAGACCATCAACAAAACAGAAGGAAGAGATAACACCAAATACATTCTCCAAAGAGAGAACTATTGGATTTTTAAATTGTGTACGCAAAAGCCATTTGGTTTGAATGACAGAAACGAATTTTCATGTTACTTATGATACTTATTGCAAACATGCAAATTTGCCCCGATGTCCTGTTAGCTTGGTTCTCCTGTTTAGCATTTACCATATTCTTATTAATAGTTATCCAAACACAGTTCTTCGATAGCACCACTGCCTGAAGCATGTTCCGTAAGACCTCTTCTTATACACATCGGTTCGATACTACTACACTCAGTCAAAGCTCTCACCACGTGAATTTTATTTCCAATCTCTATCTTACGATTTTTATTTCTTACGATTTTCATTTATGCATGCTCACACCAGCTAGACCTACATATACATTTGACGCCGACCTGCACACATCATTTAACGAGTAATTACACATAGCAAATCGTGCTGCATAGTCTTTTTCCTATTTTCATTACCCACGTGATCGGCATCGCGTTTCAATCCTTGAACCAAACAGCAACATTGTTGCATTGAGAAATCACGAATCATCGTGAGCATGGACCCTCGGACGAGCGGCCAGACTCACATTTGAATCCACCGATCAAACAGGTTAGTGCATTCCAACAACGCTAGGCAGCCTCAATATTCTTCGCATTCCGCGCTGATACAACACACTACAACCCACGTTTTCTTTATTTCTACCACAGCATTAACACGACAGTTAAGCCGTGATCAAGCTACAGACATGTGAGTTGTTTATGATTGTATAGTTTACCGACCGTGTACTTGTGGCTCCAAATGAGCTTGTCGATGTATATAATTGCATAGAGATCTGTACTATCTAATTGCACAGAGATACGTGTTTTGATAATCAGGAGACGCATAATTGAATGAACTGCTCAACGTTATAAGAAAGATGGTAATTTAGAATATTTCTTTTGTTACAGCATTTATTCCCTGATGAAGGGCATATAGCAGTGCCCGAAATGCATTGGATACTTTGAACTTTAATGATGTCTGAATAATTGAGATATCACTCATGCTTACCAATGAGTGAAAATATGAACTAAAAAACACGTTTTTGAATCAACATTCAATGAACTTTTGAATAATAAAAAGAAAAACTTGAAACACGAATCTTTGTGGAATCCTCTATTTATTAGAGGAAATCAAGGTGTTCCCAAGGGGATGGTCCCAGTGTTCCACTGGTATCACATTTCATGTACTTATCACTGGCGTTTTTAGGGGTATTTACGCCGCCCTAGGTGAACCCAACTGTACTGAATCTACGCTCACAAGCTGTGCATCCCATTCTAATATTCATTTCTATGTTTTCTCACTAGTGACATAGAACGACTGCGAAATCAGATGACACCTAAAGGATCCAGGTGATCTCCATTCAGGTCGCAGATTAATATTTGTAGTCACTTTTTATCACTTCACATATTTGCAGTAGCTTCAGCTTAAGAAAGGTCCTGATGAATGCAAAGGACTGTGTGGTCCATTATTTGCAGAAACATGTTGACCAATACATCTGGGTGAATATTTGTTTAATTTACCCCACTGCTTTTTAATATTGGAGGAGCGAGCAAAACATGGAATAAAGGAATTTTTTTGCCCTCTCACCCAATTTTAGTTTCACTTTTCACTCTCACTACATGCACTGCATATTCAGTCACTCTCCCTTTTTTTCCAGCTTTAAAATAGCCTGTGAGACTCAGACCATACAGGACGGCATTAGTAACATCAGAGGTTCAACATCTCCTCTATTGTGCTACCCTTGCTGTTCCTAACAAATGGCTATACAGGAATCCCAAATGATGAAGGGCGGTTCCGAGTGGTGACTGATGGGTACCCTGTTAGGGTTCACAAGGTGCCTACCTAATCTTACGAACACATAGATGTAAGTACACTCACATACTGTTAGTAGTACCACATTTTTTGTTCAGACCCGGTGACATTATTTGTATTTCCAGTCTGTTAGGGAACATGTCACTGCTAGGTCTTTAAACTCCCTATAGGCCCCCCCTACCCTATTTTGTTTAGTTTTAGAGCAGCTTCTGAGCTGCGGGCCGTTTGTTCATAGAAACACATCCCTTGTTTCTTTCAATCCTCCGATAGGAAGGATTGATTCGCTCTTGATAGGGTTTGTCTGATACAGGGTCGTATTTGGTGACTCTGGCTAAGGTTTTTGAACCAACAGAAATACATACTAGTATCCAGTTACTTTTACTACATGGCGGAGAATCATGGTCTGGCCTTTGGCGAGGAGGATATACAACAGGTTCTTGATAAACATCCGAACCTGTTGGACTCCATACATCCGAACCTGTTGGACTCCATACCTGCAGTCGCCAATAACAACACGGACGACTGGGGTAAAGTCCTTGCTCTAAAAAAATCCCAAACACGCACAACTCTACATGGGGCAGTCATGGCTCAGTATCTAAGGAAAAACTGCGCACCATCAGGTCTGATTGTCACCAATACTCCGAGGTTATTCCTCACAGATAAAGAATTCCTTAAAAATTGGTCCTTGATAGCATGGAGATGCACAAGAGACTGGCTGGTGTTGATTATTCAAACATCACAGCGAATAGCGGACACTATTCTCATAGAGATACAGGTTCTTGAATCCCAAATTAAAACGACCTTAACATCCAAACTCTTTAAACAGGGCCAAGATGAGTCAAATAAGAACAACCAGGAATTCAAAGAATTTACTCTATTCACCAAAATGGAAAAATTCAAAAAAGATCTTGAGAAATTCAGCTTTGAGAAAGTGTATCCCTACACAAGTAGCTCTTATGTACCTCCAGATTCAAACAACAAGGGTAGAAAAACAGGATCCTCATACGGGTCCAGCTCCTCTGATGACAACTCTACAGACTCAGACTCCTCGAACCAAAGTAATTTTCAACAAAGGACCCGAGGAAAACGATCACAGAGAAACTGGAGAGGGAATCAATACCAGAACCAAACCTGGTGGCAACCAGCTCCTGGGCAATTCGGAAATCCAATGTTCCCACAAATGGGTCCCTATCCTCATCAAATGGGACCATTTCCCCCACAACAGTTTGGAAATGGATTTGGAGGCCAACCGCCTTTTTTAAGGTTTGGCCGAGGGAGGTCTCGAGGACGGAGAAGAGGTGCACAGCCACAAGTTCACTTCAGTCCACCACCAGCAACAAGGAACCTGAGGAGTGCAACATCGAAGACCAAGACGACAGCACAAACGAACATGGAAGCGGGCTCGTCATCAATCTGAGTGCCCATTCTATTACCCCGATTGAAGAGCAAGTCTTGAACAGAGGGTTAGGTTTTGTGCCCACAATGAAGAATGACCACTTTGAAACAAATATCGAGATGGCAAAATTCTTCCGCAAGATCCGTCTACAATTTCTCTTCTCAAAAAACGACCATGGAGATCAAACACAAGAAGAAACCAATACAGGTTTAAAGAAAAAATCGAAATTCAATCCAGGACCACAGATGGTCCCTGTACAAGTTCTGGCATTTGAACAAGCCGTTGAAAAGGATATTGAGATCATGTTTTCAACAAACAAAGAAACTTATAATAACTTTTCCAAGATTGAACAACAAGCTCTGAAGACTTTGACTGCCAATAATGAGCTAACCATAAAACTGGCCGACAAAGGCGGTGCGATAGTCGTTATGAACACGAATGACTATCGCACAGGGTGTCTGCGACAACTGGACAATAAAGAGGCCTATTGTCCCCTTGTATAAACAAATAGGAGGACCCCACTCTAGTTTAGTAGAGGACGGTGGGGAAAATTTTGGAAGGAAAAACAAACGTCCAGGTTCGTTGGACAATTTAGATGATGTCTTATTTTAGTGTAGGATTAATGGGTCTCTCCTTTGACACCCTAGGATCATTGATTGTATCTAAAGGGGTATATTCTCCAAGAGGGAGGCAAAAGCTATACGCTTGTTCCTGAAGTAACATATAAATGTGAATATTCTATTGTTTGGAAGATTGGATCAACGTTATCAAGGTTGGATTACTAGCAACAACAATGGACAGATTTGTTAAATAAGTTTTCAAACAAATAACCGTGTTTTTCTGATTAAGAACATATCACTACTAAAGTTCGGTAACAAAATACAAGTTTTATTACACAATACAATATTATAAAAAAAGAGTACAATTAAAACCATTTCACAGTGTACATGATCATCACAATTAAAATACAATAAAAGGTCACAGAATCAAAAGGTCGACGCGGCGTTTCGGCTTTTTCTAGTATGCCTTCATCAGGACTGATTCTAGACAGTTAAAATAATAAAACACAAAGTTACCAAACAAGTCACAACGGTCTGTTCACATAATTTGTCTGCCATTTGTTGCTTCTGACCCCCCTGTTTTAGGATACTCTTTTCTCTTAGTCTATATCTGTTTGACATTTTTATTTTACCCAAAAACACATAGTTACATCAGAACCATTCATGAAGTATCTTCCTAAACTAGGTTTACAAAAAATATATGTAGTGTTATCCTTGATTGCCTTCCCCTTGGATAAGTCTATCACATCTATAAGAGAGACACCCATTGATTCCTTCACTAAAAGAGAAGTACCTCCTATGATCAGGTGCGTACCTTGTTGTTCCAGTTGAATTTATTATCCCCCTGGATGGAACTACTTGGTTCTATGAGGAGTCGTCTTTCAATTTGGACTCGTGATGCTTCACTTATTTTATATTCGTAAAGCTGCTCTATCTCCTGAATTAGAGAAAGAATTATTAATGACCCTTTCATGTGGATAAGTGGGTAAGCATATTTAGACTGAAATCACTAGAAGACGCTTTTTCATTACATACCAAAGTCATGGGTTTGTTAAATTTCCTTGACTTACAGACCAGTGTGTCCAGAATTCTACAGTACGAGGTATGATACTCTCATTTTCTGCCTGTGAATATTAAGTTGTATATATTGAGGGTCTTGTTAATTTGTAAACAACTTTTCATAATCATTGCCATCTTATTTACTATTATAGGCACATACCTTCATACGGATCTGTATCAACCGTTTCTTTAGCTGCCAGGAGGAGCCACCGTTCTAAGTTTTGAACCTTCTAGCTCTGGCCTCCCTGTAGAGATTAATATTAATATAGTCTCTTACTCATTCTTTTATCACTATGCTCATGTTCTTGCATGTATTATCTATATTCTCAGAAACACTCACCATTCGAGTCAGGGTGTAGATTATAATGCCGGGTACCCCTTTTCAATTGGGTGACAGAAAATCTCACTTGCAGTACTTGTCCCGTGAGAATTCTTCTGCAGTTGGATGATACCTGTATAGGATGTTATCCCAGTATTATGGACTTGCAGCTACAATCACTATTTTTTTAAAATAATAACTACGTATAAATTACACGATCTAAGAAGTATCTTAATTTAGTCATGGTTATATTGATCTACTCGGAATGCAGATGTTATCTTCAAAGTAGACCTTGGTTGTAGTATTGCTTTATTAACCCATTCAAAATAAATGGTAATCGATCAAAAATTCCCAGGAATTACTCTTATTCAAACCTAAATGCTAAGCAAACTATGAGCCTCTCTGTGCCTTCATCTTGTTGGCTTGTTGCTCTATTAACCCATTCAAAATAAGTGGTAATCGATCAAAAATTCCCAGGAATTACTCTTATTCAAACCTAAATGCTAAGCAAACTATGAGCCCTCTGTGCCTTCATCTTGTTGGCTTACCGTTCTCGATGTAGTCGGCCTCCCTGCTCCTTCCTTCCTGGCAGCCCGTCCTTCTCTTTACCGCACGGCGTTTTTCAGAATAGAACGATACTCGCCGTGCGGTAACTTAAATACTCCCTCTGGATTTATTGGGCGCCCTACCATCTTCCCTTTCATTGGATGGATGGCGTAAGCAACACCCGGTTGCTATCTTGTAATGATTGGCTTATTTTCCACCTCTATGCAGCCAATTAGATTAGCGCTCGCGGACGCGTTGTCTTAGCAACCAAGTTCTACCCTTATACGTAATGTGGCTTCTCCCTTCGTTATATTAGTTTTAATTTTATTAGTATTGCGGATTTGATGTTATTTGTCTTACTTGGCGCTTATGTAAAGACATATTTAACGTGTATTTAACGAAGCGATCTACACATTGTGATGTCGTATATGTGAGATGTTACTATGGGCGAAGCGTTCCTATTGGTTCAAGTTTTTCTTAGGCTTAGTCCTATTGGTTCAAGTTTTTCTTAGGCTTATTCCTATTGGCTTATAGTTGTTCTATGGAGCCAGTATGGTTAGCGCTATGCCGAAGGGTTACCATGGTACCCAAAATATACCTTTCTACGTGATATCGTCTCATTTTTACTCCTCTCATCATTGTGTTAATTTTATTTAGTGTAGTGTAGACATATTAAGCCGTGTATTTAACGAAGCGATCTACACATTGTGATGTCGTATATGTGAGGTGTTATTATGGGCGAAGCGTTCCTATTGGTTCAAGTTTTTCTTAGGCTTAGTCCTATTGGTTCAAGTTTTTCTTAGGCTTGGTCCCATTGGCTTATAGATGTTCTATGGAACCAGTATGGTTAGCGCTACGCCGACGGGTTACCATGGTACCCAAATTATGCCTTTCTACATGATATCCTCTCATTTTTACCCCTCTCATCATTGTGTTGATTTTATTTAGTGTAGCGGGTTTGGTGTTTATTTTTTGTCCTTACTGGCGCCAATTATTAGAGTTTGTCAAGGAGTCTATTTCCAAAGATACTCTATTGCTTATTATATAAACATACGCGCCTTAAGATGTTCTGGGCGCCACTTTCCTATTGGTTTAAGTTTTGTTAGGCTCACTGCTATTGGTTGGATTATGGGTGTTTAATGCCCAATGTGTAGTTTCTAATCCTGCCAGGGGTACTCTCTAGATGTCCTAACATTCTTATAACCCGGCGAGTATGATATTTTCTAACAGTGGTTGCAATTGCCACTTTTCGTCGATATCGTATATAGACGGATCCCATCAATGAATACGGTTATATTATTTAATATATTTGGTCCCTTTTTGTTGCCTCCTGAGATGGCCGACCGGAAGTTACCAATTCTATTATTTAATGTATTTCATAGTCCAGATGTTATGTAAAAGGTAGCAATGCATTTTCAATTTAGGATTATCTTTTCCCAATCCTCTCTTGAGTTTAGGCCGCATCTTACGCTGTTCAAAGAGGACATGTAGAATTGTTCCCTCCTTTTCCTTTTATTGTCCAGATTACCTCCTCTCTTACTACCTGTAATTTTTTCTAGGCCGCACCATTTTAGATCATCAATTTGATGTCCTGCATTTTTCCAGTGCTCAGTCAGTGGTGCCCCTAGTTTGTTGGTCCGTAAGGCTGACCTGTGTTCATTCAAACGCAATCTAATTTCTCTCGATGTTTCGCCTACATATGATTTCTGGCATGGACATTGGATTAAATATACAATGTTTTTGGTTCTACAGTTCATGAAACTCTTCACGTTTACTGATCTATCATTAACTGTTACTGTGTTCCCTTTTATGATACTTGCGCAGTTACTACATCCCGAACATGGGTATGTGCCAGTTGGTATGGGATTCTCATTGATTGTACGTTGATTGTTAGTGCCCTTTTCTCTATATGTGTGTACCAAACAGTTCCTGATAGTTTTATTTCTTCTATATGAGAAGATTGGTTTGGGGATCGGAGTCTGTGTTTTATCTTTAATTAGGTGCCAATTCCTATTTATGATATTTTTCACTTTGTGGCTCACTTGTGAGAAATTCGTAACAAACATGATAGAATTTTGGAGATTCTGAGTTTCATCTTTGGGTGTGAATAGATTATCCCTGTTAAAATACTTAGCCCTCTTGTAGGCATGTCTAATCATTTTTTTAGGATAGCCTCTTTCTAAGAATTTATTCCTTAGATTTGTCGCGTGTTTTTCACAGTCTGGCATTGACGTACAGTTCCTCTTTAGCCTCAAAAATTGGCCAAAAGGGATATTATTTTTCTGAGAGGCCGGGTGGTTGCTCTGAAAATGCAACATCGTATTCCTATCAGTGGGTTTGGTATAGAGTTCTACCGTGAGGTACCCCTCAGTATGTTTTATCATGATGTCCAGAAATTCTACATATTGCTTGTTGATGTGTGAGGTAAACTTAAGGTTGGAATCTCCCAGGTTTAGCCATAGAAGAAATTCATCCAACATTTCCACATCACCTGTCCATATAAAGAAAATATCATCTATATACCTCCCCCATTCTGAGATGTTCTCGTAGAAGGGGGCGACAGGGTTGTAGATGTGATTGTCCTCGAACCTGGAGACATACAGACAAGCCAGACTAGGGGCACATGTGGCCCCCATGCTGGTCCCCTTGATTTGCCTGAATAGGTTATCTTGAAACAGGAATATGTTATTTTTCAAAATTAGAGTAATATACTCTAAAATGAATGTTTGATGATGTAAAGATAGGTCCTGTTGGGAGTCTAATATTTCTTCCATGATGTCAATAGTACTGTTCTGAGGGATATTGGTATATAGTGCTTCTATATCCAAAGTCACTAGTACCTGTGTGTCTGGATTGAACGTGAGACCTTCAATTTTTTGAATCATATGGGTGGTATCTTTGATATATGCTTTTTGTTTTTGTACTAGGGGTTGTAGGAATATTTCAACATACTTACTAAGAGGTTCTGTGAGAGACCCTATACATGACACTATTGGTCTCATGGGGGGGTCCTCTAGATTTTTATGGACCTTAGGAAGGCCATATAAAGCTGGAATTAGGGGATCTGAATTCATCATGAATGCATATTCTTCATCGCATATTATGTTGTCCTCCTTGGCATGTCGGAGCAATCTTCCTATTTCCTCTTTCAAGGTCTGCCATTCATCCCTATTTGATTTACTGTAGTGGTCTCTGTTATTTAAGAGTTTGTACATTCTGTTATTGTAGTCTACACTGTCCATAAGTACAATACTGCCCCCTTTATCCGCTGGTTTGATCGTCAGGGTTTCGTTTCTTTCTAGGAGTTGTAGTGCATTTTTCTCCTCTCTACTTAGGTTGAATGGTGTCCAAATTTTCTGTTTTAGGAGATTTTCTACACTATTATCTATGGATCTTTCAAAGGCCTCTATATCCTTGTGTACTTGACTCAAGGATGGAGTCCAAGTGGATTTGTTTTTAAGGCCTGACTTGTTCTCTTTCGGTTGAATGTCTCTACCTTCGAAGAATACACGAAGTCTGACTTTTCTGAAGAAATTTTGCAAGTCCCTTTCTAGTGCATATTTATCTACGGGGGAGCAGATTGCATAACCTAGGCCTTTCTCCAGTAATTTTATTTCTGTTGGGGTGGGATGATGTTTGGACAAATTAATTATTGCTGCTTTGTGTATACTGTTTAATCCCACTGCTTCTGGCTTCTGGTGCGTGGACGTTGAGGGTGTTGGGCCTGTTGATATTGTCGTTGTTGATTGTAGTTGTTGCGTCCCCTCCCTCTCCCTTTCTGTTGGCCGAATTGTTGGTTGCGATTGCCTAAAAAAGAGAAACCTTCCTTTGCTTGTGGTTGTTTATTCTGTTCACTATTTTTAGCTTTGTCAGTCATCTGTTCTCCCTCTGAGTCGCTGCTGGTATAAGATGTGTCGAAGAACCTCACTCTCCTTTTTGGATAGTTTCTGGGCTGGTTGTGCCATTGTCTACGGGGTTGGTATTGTTCTCTGGGGCGTTCGTAGAAATCCTTTTGTAAATAGGGGTACACAAATTCGGGATTGTAGTTCTCTATGTCCTTCTTAAGTTTACTACTCTTTTTTTGGACCAGATATTCACTATACCCTGTTATGTCATTTTGTATCTCCTCTAATTTAGCTTTTGCGTCTTCTAGCCCTGTGCTATCTTTTAATTGACTTTCTAATTCCTCAATCTCTCTACGTTCGACCACTAGGAATTCATTTGCTGTCTCTATTATTAAGAGGATCCAGTCCCTACTACAACGGTTTGCTACTAGTGTCCATCTTTCTATAAATTTCCTATCTGTGATAAAGATTCCTGGTTCGTTTGTGACCTGGAGCCCCTTCGGTATTACCCCATTCTTACAGTAATCCACTAAGAATTCTGCGTGGAGCTCTGCTCTAACGACTTTCTTTTTGCGGTTCCATAACTTTTCCCATTGTTCCTCATCGGATTTATCTAATCTTATCGGGGTTGTTGTGTTTCTAGACTTGTTATTGTGAATTAATTTATTAAACTGATCTTCCGTGAAGGTATATGTTTTAATTCCCTCCATTCTTTATGTTAATTATGTTCTATTAGATTTATGGGCTGTGATACAGATTGCCCACTGCTAATTTGCAGTAACAAACGGAACCTCCTCAGCTAACAAGCCGAGTGAAATGTATAAACAAATAGGAGGACCCCACTCTAGTTTACAAGATCCGACCCCAGACATACAAAGGCTGATCAAAGGACTGGTTGAGGAAGCACTGGCAGAAGGCTGGGTAACTCGAAATGAAGCTTTCTTTTTATGCACGGAACACCCGGTAATGCCCTACTTCTACTGCCTCCCCAAGGTGCATAAAGAGCAGAGACCACCACCCGGACGGCCAATAATCTCGGGTATTGGATCTGCCTTAGAGCCGCTCTCCACCTTTGTGGACCACTTTTTGCGCCCAATGGTTCTCGAGATGCCCACCTATCTCAGAGACACAACTGATGTGCTGCGCCTTCTTCCAGAAATTGAATTCAATGTAGACACTGACCATCTAGTCTCATTTGACGTGGAGTCGCTGTATACATCCATACCCCAGGATGAGACATTAGAAGTCATCTCCTCTCTCCTGAGGGAAAGGGATCTGAATAGTATAACACCTGTCAGTTTCATCATGGACTGTGCAACCGTAGCCATGAAGAGAAACTTTTTCAGATTCGAGGAAACAGTATATCTCCAAACGTCTGGTACCAGTATGGGGAGCGTTTTCGCCCCCAGCCTGGCGAACCTTTATGTTCATCATTTTGAACAGGAACATGTCCTGAATGATACCAATCCGTATATCGCTTCCATAATCATATGGAAGCGGTATATTGATGACATACTGGTAATTTGGAGAGGGACACATGAAGACCTCATGACCTTTTACCATTGGCTCAACAGCAGAAATAATTTTCTACGCTTCACAGTAGAAGCGAGCAAAACTGCCATTGCATTTCTAGACCTGAAGATTTTCTCTACCCCGGAAGGCTTACAATCGGAACTTTACAAAAAACCAATGGCCAAAAACTCTTTACTCTGTTTTGACAGTCACCATCCCAGATCTCTTAAAGAGAATCTGCTATATGGACAATTTTTGAGACTGCAGAGGAATTGTTCAACCAGAGAAGGCTACGTAACACACTCGAGAGCCCTACAACAACAACTGTTAAGCCGCAAATATCCTGCAAAGTTGGTCAAAAAGTCAATGAAACGCGCTGGTAACAACAATAGAATGGCCCTTCTAGAACCACCCGTAGGAAAAACTACACTGAACAGACTCACATGTGTCACCACGTTCGGGACCCTATCAAATGACCTCCAGAAAATAATTAAAAAAACATTGGCCAATTCTCAATTCAGGAAAAGACACCATTGAGAAACCGCTGTTTTCCTTTAAGAGAGGTCCAAACTTGAGAGATCGTATTGTCCACACAAGACCACGGAACAACACACCGAGGGCTCTAGGTACGATCTGGAATTTACCACCAGTAACAGGCCACCATCCGTGTGGAACATGCCAAGCCTGCCCCCAAACAACAAAATCAATGGAGGTTGACATTGGCACCAACAGACCATGGAGACAAGAAAAATTCACAAATTGCAATAGTGACAACTTAATTTACTTGATCACATGTCCGTGTGGTCTTAAATATGTCGGAATGACAACTCGGAAAGTAAAAATCTGAATTTCCGAACATAAAAGCACGATCCGTCGGAAAAGACAAGCCACCAAGCTGACGAATCACTTTTTAGAGAAACAACATGACCCTACTGCATTTGTATGGACCGTTCTTGAACAGCCATATATTCCACCGCATGTAACAGACCACACTACCTTTCTCATGCGCAAGGAACAAAAGTGGGTGTTTAGGCTGGGTACAAATAGGAGTGGACTCAATGATGAGATTCCTTGGTCCTCCCTGTAATTTGGTGACTACAGTCATACATAGCCGTATATAGACACTGGTCATAGACGCCTCAAGAAAAGTGCCTTAAAAACCACGAGTCATATAAGATTTCATTGAATACCCCAATAGTTTAATTAATCAAAATCCTATTCACTAGTTGATGCCAGTTAAGGGCACCTCAGGGCTAATCAGACCGATACATCTTATAAAATACCTAAGTGATCGTTTTATAAAAACGACGAGATCCTTGTTCCTTTGTTTCCTTGGGCTAAATAAGACTCGCAGCCTCTGTTTATGATTAAGGTAAACAACCCGTGTTCTCAGATTAACGAAGGTAAACAGCCTTTGTTTATGTTTAACCCATGTTCTCATAGTAACGAGGGCCCGGCCAATAAAAGAACTCGATACAGAGTCGGACCATGTGACTCCTTGCCAGCCTATCACGGCGCGCGCACTGTCTCACTTAGACATAGACAGCAGATGCGTGCTGATTGGTCCGTTGACACCATGTGATCGCTACCGGACCAATCGCTGGAACGCTTTTAACTAGAGTGTCCGCGGTACCTCGCTACCTCCCCATCGGCTCAGAGGAAGGCGGCGAGGTACCGAAGGACAGGTGAGCATTTCGAATGAACGGCAATCATTAATCTTTTACTGCTGACCCCGTGAAGCTTTGCCCGACCATTGCACTTTGAACATGCCTTTCAGACAGACGCTCATATCGAGTGTTTACACGCCGACTAGAAGCCTGTCGGTACAGGGCGCGATGGCGCTCCTTGCGTGCATTACTTAAATATCCATTATATCCGATACTAACCACAGCACTATGCTGTACAAGGCACACGGACTCAGCGGTTAGGTGTCATTCTTTTTTTTAAAAAAACTTGATGTGCTTTGGTTCTGCCTTTTGCCGCTTTGCCTATACATACCCCACTTTCAGACAAACAAAAGGAGCGATGACATTTCTTGTTTTTTGCTTCCTTTTTCCCTTTTTAGAGCGGTGCTTCCCTCGTATCCTGAGCCGTTGCCAGGCGAGGCGCAGCCTTCTACTTTGTCTACAATGGTAAGATAAAGTATCCTACCATGAAAGATCATTAGATGTCTTCATGAGATAGACAAATTAATAAGCTTAAAAAGACTTCTTTGACAAAGGAATTTGGTATATAGTTTTAAATGTACTCAACACATTCTGACTGTTCGCAAATCAATGTGGTTACTATTTTCTGTTATGTTTGTTTTCTCACTAGTAACATACAACGACTGCGAAATCAGATGACACCTAAAGGATCCAGGTGATCTCCATTCAGGTCGCAGATTAATATTTGTAGTCACTTTTTATCACTTCACATATTTGCAGTAGCTTCAGCTTAAGAAAGGTCCTGATGAATGCAACGGACTCTGTGGTCCATTATTTGCAGAAACATGTTGACCAATACATCTGGGTGAATATTTGTTTAATTTACCCCACTGCTTTTTAATATTGGAGGAGCGAGCAAAACATGGAATAAAAGAATTTTTTTGCCCTCTCACCCAATTTTAGTTTCACTTTTCACTCTCACTACATGCACTGCATATTCAGTCACTCTCCCTTTTTTTCCAGCTTTAAAATAGCCTGTGAGACTCAGACCATACAGGACGGCATTAGTAACATCAGCGGTTCAACATCTCCTCTATTGTGCTAACCTTGCTGTTCCTAACAAATGGCTATACAGGAATCCCAAATGATGAAGGGCGGTTCCGAGTGGTGACTGATGGGTACCCTGTTAGGGTTCACAAGGTGCCTACCTAATCTTACGAACACATAGATGTAAGTACACTCACATACTGTTAGTAGTACCACATTTTTTGTTCAGACCCGGTGACATTATTTGTATTTCCATGCTGAAAGCATCTTCACAATATTCAGAGTTAATGAAGAAAGCCATTAACTTTTTCAACCGTTCTGGTACACTGTTTTGTTATGTGCGGGTAAAACGCAAATATTTCTCATTTTGTGCTTTGTGGGGCATCAAAGAAAGGGTCATCCCAACTGTGCCACTTAGCTGATGGTTCGTACACTGTCTATATACGATGCACTATCGGTGCAGAAAGCAAGAAATAATAAGAGCAAAACTTTCCATAATCACTGGAAAAACACTGCTTCTGTTGTTTTGAATGGCACGAAAATGTATAACCACTGATAACCACTATTTTTAAGGTATTGAAATCCCTTGAAAACAATGAGAAAAAAAACCCAGAATTCACCAAAAGTAGAAACTGAAAACAGGAGAGCTTAAATATATTTAATGTTTTTTATGATTGACAAAGTTGTATACAGTTAAGACACAAACTGAATTGTACAGTTTACTGGAAATTGCAGTTGACCATTACAACACTTTTCTGCTAGAGCCAGTAGCAACGATATGTGTTGTGGTGTAGGTAGGAGAGGGGCACGTAGAAGAGACAATCTGCCCCTCACCAGAAAAGATAAGGACATTTTCAGGCCTGCTTTATTATAATGCATGTGCAGGGCTGCAGACACACCCACACTCACACATACAAACATTGCTCTCAACCGTACATATGGTGCATTTGAGTAGAACGAACAATAACTTTTCCCCCTTCTCAACACCTGTAGGATCCGTCACCCGAAGGAGACCTGTGCTGTCAAAAGTAAACACATATCCAT
Organism: Lissotriton vulgaris; assembly: GCF_964263255.1. Taxonomy (NCBI): domain Eukaryota; kingdom Metazoa; phylum Chordata; class Amphibia; order Caudata; family Salamandridae; genus Lissotriton; species Lissotriton vulgaris. The sequence goes on from NC_141690.1 coordinate 122,753,129, forward strand.
GTGTTGCCCTACAACAAAGCCTTCTGTTCTGTGCAACTTGGTTGGCACTGTAGCCCTGCACTGCGAGGCGTTAGACTGTGAGGTTTATTCACACAGGTGAAGCTCATGAATGTGAGACTTTTCTCACCTGTGGGTTATCTTTACTGTGTGATGCTTGAACCTGTACATTATGTGTCCCTGGTTGCTTACAGGAAGATCCACATATTCTGTGTTACATCTCTCTCTGAATTCACAGCTTGAACCTTTCTGCCCTGCTCCATGATGCACGCTGAGGCCCCGTTTGCACTACAGAAAGCAGGGCCGTTTCTACCATTAGGCCAGGCTAGGTGGCCGCCTAGGGCGGCAAAAGGGGTAGGCCGGCAAAAAACATGTTTGTGTGAACGTTTGATATGTAAGTATACTCCTTTTATTTGTGCTGTACTCGTTAGCATACAGCGTACCGGAGAGACTGTGATTAGAGTGAAATGTGGTGGCTACCATTGGCAAAATGCATTTAGGGCATCTCGTTGTTTTTTTTCATAATTGTAACGCTTCATACCATCTGTAAACAGCACTAGAAACAGTCCAACAATTATTCCATTTAGAGCTCTAGACAGTGACATCTCTGCATGGACAGCGCTAGAGAGATTATTGCATCTAATCTGTATGCAGCTCTAGATACACTCTCAGAAGTCTTTTACTAAGAGCTCTCTAGTCAATCTTACATCTTTTCTGTATACATCTCTAAAGGCAGTCATGCAATATTGCATCGACAGCTCTAAACAATGTACCACTTCATCCGTTAGCAGCTCTCAAAACAGTCTTACTCCAAACAGAGCTCTAAACAGTCTGGCATCTCGTCTAGAGACCAGTGGCGTCACTAGGGTTGGTGTCACCCGGTGCGGGTAACTCATGGTGTCACCCCCTCACGACTTACCGCATGGACCTCCTCCGCTCCGAGTCTGCCAGTGGGTACAGATGGCAAATAACGGGACCATACAGAATCCTTAGTAACGTTTGTAAATTTAATTTGTCACACCCCTATTTGAGGGGATAGCGAAGTCTATAATCATTGCTCCTAAGGAGGGGGCAGTCCTGCTAGCCCCAAGGAGACGGCTTCCCCCTCATTTCATGGCGAACCTGGCGGTTTAACCAGGTTTTACTGGTGGATGCGTTTCTGCCAGGCAGCTCATCACCATGGTGGCGTCGTGTGACAATGACACCGTAGTTGAGCCTCCCACCCAGGCTTGGACATCGGTGGGAGCTGCTCCTACAAGCTATTCCAAATAAAGGTCTCAGTTCAATAGCACATAAATGCCCAATAAAGGACAGCCAAATATAGCCCCTGCCCCCCTTCCTGTGATGTGATGGGAGTGACAGAAGTAAATGGTCTGAAAAATGATAGCGCCACAGATTCACCCCTTGTGTCGTCTTCACATTTCAAATTACAGATGGCTGCCAGTGTCAGGTCCCATGATAGTGAATCTTACAACACATTTTTCATTACATATTAAAATTGTATCAACTTTCAAAGCACAGCAAATAGTAGATGGTGACTTTAAAGAACATCAGGTTACCCGCCCAATCCTATGTACCCATAGACATTCTTTCAGAGAGCACCGAAAATAGACACAAGAAGTGAATCAGAGAGAACAAAGTAAAAGTGAGACCAGCCCACACATGGTGTGTAGCGAGCAAGCGCAGTGAGCAACCACTACTAGGGGGAGTTTGGGGGGTTACACTTCTCCCCTCCCAAGAAAATTTGGGAGACAGAAAGGTCAAAAACAAAGCTTTTTTCAACACATATTAGATTGCTAATTGATTTAAGGTTATAATGAGTTATTGACAGTAAATGTATTCAGAAAGTGGCCGTGAGATATGCTTCTGATAGCAGAATGTCCCCAAATACGATAAAATGTGGAAGCACAAGACATTTCTCTCCGAGCCATGGAGTTTCTGTCATCATTCAGCACTTTTCCCTTTTCCACAACAGCAGTTAAAACATGAATGGCTAAATATCCTAGTTTGCAAAAGTTTTCTAAATAATAATGGCTCAGCCATATTGGCCTCATAATGCAAGATGATGTGACCATTTCAACTAATAAATTGTTTGTAGCTCAAACGTATCAAAAGTTAAGAAAAAATGTGACTTGTGTTGCTGCGGAGTAGATGACATAGCTCAATGTTCTATGTTAGGATTATAACTTATAAACTGCAAGTAACAAAAGGAACGCTCTGACAAAAACAGTAGCCCACCACCCACTGGCCTATTTACATGATTATGTGTACTTTGTGATCTGCATGGTACATGTTCTTTGCAGCAGGTACATTAACCCTCTTAGCTACCTTTCCATGAGTCAAATCTTCCATTAGACAAAATTCCGATCTCTCTCTAGGAAGAACATTAATCACCAGTCATCATGACATTTTTGTTGTTACCGAAAATTGCTGGAGGGCAGGGAGGAGGCACTGGTTATTAAGGCTGGCTGAACTTGGTTCCCCAGTTTCAAATTCAGCAGCTCCTCTGCCCATAGTGCCACATCCTCTCCCCCACTAAACACCATACTACAATGCCCCACTGAGAAAAACTCAGACTGCCTTCAACTACAACCCAATTGTTGCCACTGCGCTACAAACACCTGGATCCAGCTCAATTACGCACTAGGCAAGAAGAGCAATATGTGGCCTACAAAAGTGACAGCATCCTGGAAAAAGCAAACAATCAAAGGGAATGCAAAATGTTGCAAACCATGTGAAATGTAAGCAGGAACAACATGGCTACCTTAACGCTTTTACATTCAGTGTTCAGAAATTAGTGCTTTTGCCTGAAAAGTTAAGGACATGACTCGAGGCCCTAAATGGCCCATTTCAATGGCCATTGCTTATATCCTTACAAAACCCAAGCAGTATCTATGGTAAAAAAGACATCTGTAGATGCAGAGCAGCAGTACAAATTTTGTTTTTGAATCCTCACTTTGCAGTACCTCCAAGATTGGTGCACTAGTTCCAAGCCCAGGGAAAACAATGCCAAGACAACAGAAATAGCGCTTCACTGGCAAACTCTGTAAAAGTGGCGCTAAATGTATTTGGGTGTGAATAAAATCTATCTAGCCAGTTTGCTACCACTAGTCTGTCTTACTTTATTTAGTTATTTCTTTTTCATGTTTTTTAACTTTTATAATTGTAATGGCGGCCGCACAGCATGCGCGAGGACATAACTAACGTCACAAGACCGTCTTGATTCTGGGCAATCCTGTTCCTGTATAATTACTCTACTTTCAAGCACTTTCAGCTTTACCGAGTGATGCACTAAAGGCCTGCCTCATCAGCCCTTCTTGACCCCGCCCCCTCTACTTACTCCTGCAGTGCTCTCGCAGCTCTCACTGCTGTCGCCATGTTGGAGTCTGTAGGTCGGTACTTCGCCAGGGCCCACCAAGGTCTGGCCCCATTGCTCAAGAGCGGTCCTGCTGTGGCATGTGCCCCATAGGTATCAAGTAGAGAGGCTTGAGGCGTATTGTCGTTTTTATTGCCGTTCTGTCCATATAGTACATTGCTGTTTAAGAGAGGAGGGAGGCGTATTTGCATAGTGTTTCACTGTGGGTATTTAGTCAGAGCACTTGATGTTTTCAGTCACTACAGGTGCTTGGCAGTTGGTTCCACTAAAGAGGGTCCTCCAACTCTCCTAGCCAAACCTCCAAATTTGATCCAGTTGTGCCTCAGCATCCCTTCACTCTGTAATTAACTCGAGGGTGTGTCGGTGTTGGAATTAGGTAGCCTGGCCTAGGGCAAGACTAACATTTAGAGGCACAGTGTAAAGGTTGCAGACCACCCAAAAGTAACTTCACGCAATAGCACTCAAAAAGAAAAACACTACACCAAAATTATATGAAAATACGTGCTGCTTTATATAAAAATAATATGCTCTGTGTTGTCAAGTATCAGTAACTCACATATAAATAATTCAAATCAGTTTAGATCACTTTCAGGGTCAGCAATTACACGTTTTAAATTACTAGCAGATAATCACTTTTTTACATTACTAACTGTCACTGTACTTCCGGATTCTGATCACGCTTTTTCATTAGAATAACTGTACCTCAGAATCAACTAAGCCAGATATGCCCCGCTAGAATCTTGGGAGAAAGAATCTACTACATAGTATAAGCAAGAGCAAATGACATGGAATTAATAGCAATCTCAAAAGCAGTGTTAACTGGCATTAAAAAGAAAAATCCACATCAACAGTATCTTTCACTGCATATAAAGATCAGGTATACTGTAGCTCTATTTTCAGGACTATTAACTCATCTCTATGTTTAGCAATAATAATACATCCAGTCAGTTCAAGATTGACCAAATCTGACTTCAGTGGGGATTTCCACTTTATCCCTTAGTTTAGGTATTAAATAGCAAGCTTTGCAATGCTTAAGCCTTCATTTAACCATCCAGTTTCTTTATGTTGCTCCCCAACCTATATTAACCTGGAAGGAAAATGACCATTGCCTTAATTACTTCACTGGATGTTAGCGCCGCTTCCCCCTTCAATTCTCCTCCTTACTTGTCACTGATATGGCCGGAATCGTCTTGCACCAGGTTTAGGAGGGGGCAACAGCCAAAAGGGGTCGAGGAACCAAGATAGGCGAGGCCCTCACGCCTCGGGAGGCTCCTCAGGTTGGCGCTCGTGTGGAAGTAAGGCAGGGTTGATGACACGTTACTCCCCCGGCCCCTACCGGGCCTCTGCACACTCTCTCCCTGCTCGGGCCAGCTCCTCAGGGTGGCGCTCGAGCGGGAGGGAAAAGGGCGGATCTCTCGGCGAGCTGGGAAGCCGGCGCGCCTCCTCAGGGTTGTCCGGCGGGGGCTGCTACACCTGCTGTCATGCGCGGAAGGCGCTCACGCAGGTGTCTCCTCTCGCTGCGCCCGCTCGCAGAAAGGACGCTTTCCTCACGGGCCTGCTCTCTCCGTGTGCCCCTCCTTCCAGGGATCAGACGGGGCATGCGCGAAGGCGCCTTCACTTTCCTCAGCTTGGTCGCTACCGGCAACGCATCCACAGCGCGGTAGGTGCCCCCGGGGTCCCGCTCACGAAGGGAAGCCTCGCAAGGCTTCTAAGGCTCAGTGGATCCTGCGGGGGCGCTGCCACGGAGCGCGAACAGTGCCCCAGGGGTCCTGCTCTCAGATGAAGTCACTGACCCTGTTCCTCAGCTCCCACTTTCTACCAAACGGATGGGGATGCCTGCCACACGTCACAGGACCAGTTTGGGGGTAAGGAAATCTGGTAATTGTCCAATGGAAGTTCTTCCTTTCCACACTAAAGTGAGGAGGGGGGTTAAAAACGGGGAGGCTCCTTCAGACTGAATCCACAGAGCTCTTCCTCAGCACTAATCCCCTATCCCTCCTTACTGGGCAGACTAGGGGCACAGGGGAACTCTCAGCTCAGCTCCCAGTACTGCTAAAGTTAACCCCTTAATCTACCTGCCCAGGATCAGCAGGATGAGCTAACTTGGCTAGGACAACAGGACCAAGGAGGGGGCAAACCTTGACAGAGGGCTACTCTTGTAGAGGGAACCACCCTTCAGAATCCTACCCCCACTAGACCTCAGCCTTCACTCTAGCTGCTCCTCACTGACAGACAAAATGGCTGTCCAGCATTCCGCCTTATATAGGCTGCCCTCTCAGTGGTCCAGAATGGACCAGAAGGTTCTGGAATGCCCTATGTTAGGCTATGGCCAGGTTCTGTTGGTGACAGTTGGGGCAGTTGGTGGCCACCATTTTAGGTGGTGCCAACTTTCCTGTCAGAACAGGCCTCTGGGCCTGAGGTAAAAGACTATGAGGGGGGAAGAAAACACCTATCCCCCTGACCAACACCTACAAAAAGTCAGTAGACACAAAAATTAACAAGGGTATGAGGGGCAAAAAGGGGACAAAATAAATAAAAATTAGGAGGGACTTCGCCAAAAAGCCTGACAGGTCTAACACGCGTCCCCCCCAGCTGAAAGTGGGGAGAACTACCCAACCCCTTGGGAGTCCTCATCACTAAGGCGGAAATACCTGGAGAGACCGTCTGCATTGGCGTGGTCCACTCCAGGCCGATGTTCCACCCGGAAGTCCATTCCCTGTAGGGAGATGGACCACCTCAACAACTTGGGATTTTCCCCCTTCATTTGCATCAGCCAACGAAGGGGTCGGTGGTCGGTCTGAACCAGGAAGTGCGAGCCAAAGAGGTATGGCCGCAGCTTCTTCAGAGCCCACACCACCGCAAAAGCTTCCCTCTCAATGGCACTCCACTTCTGTTCCCGGGGAAGCAGCCTCCTGGATAAGAAGACTACAGGTTGATCCAGGCCCTCTTCATTGAGTTGCGATAGCACTGCCCCAATGCCATGCTCTGATGCATCCGTTTGGACAATGAACTCCTTGGAGAAGTCTGGGGCCCTCAGGACCGGTGCCACACACATTGCCTGTTTCAACTTTTCAAAGGCTTGCTGACAAGCCCTTGTCCAAACTACCCGTCGAGGTTGTTTCTTGGAGGTGAGCTCTGTGAGGGGCGCTACAATAGTGCCATACCCCTTCACAAAGCGACGGTAGTAACCTGTGAGGCCCAGGAAAGCTCGGACCTCAGTCTGTGTCTTGGGGGGTTCCCAGGCCATGATTGCCTCAATCTTCGCCTGCAGGGGCTGCACAGTCCCCCTACCCACCAAGTGTCCAAGGTACACAACCGACCCCTGCCCAATCTGGCATTTGCTGGCTTTGATGGTCAACCCAGCTTGTCTCAGTGCCTGGAGAACGGCCTGCAAATGCTGCAGATGGTCCTCCCAGCTGCTACTGAAGACAGCAATGTCATCCAAGTAGGCAGCAGAGAAACTCTCCAATCCAGAGAGGACCTGGTTCACCAGCCGCTGAAATGTGGCAGGGGCGTTCTTGAGCCCAAAGGGCATCACACAGAACTGGTAGTGTCCCTCAGGCGTGGAGAAGGCTGACCTTTCCCTTGCTCCATCTGTCAAGGAGATCTGCCAGTACCCTGAAGTGAGGTCAAAGGTACTCAGATATTGGGCAGCTCCTAGCCGGTCAATCAATTCATCCGCCCTAGGGATCGGATGAGCATCAGTCCTTGTCACTGAATTCAGTCCCCGGTAATCCACACAGAACCACAGTTCAGGTGTGGTGCCTGGTGGTGCGGCTTTTGACACGAGCACCACCGGACTGGACCAAGGGCTGTTGGAAGGTTCAATTACTCCCAGCTCTAGCATCTTGGCAACTTCTCCATGTATGCTAGCCTTCACCTTGTCAGACAGCCGGTAGGTCTTGGACTTCACTGGTGGGCTGTCTCCTGTGTCCACATCATGGGTACACAGGTGGGTCCTTCCCGGGACAAGGGAGAACAAAGAAGAGTACTGCTCCAGTATCTGGCGGCAGTCCTCCCGTTGCTCAGGAGTGAGAGTAGGAGAGAGATTCACTCCCTCCACTGACCCATCCTTCTCTTGGGATGAAAAGAGATCTGGGAGAGGTTCACTTTCCGCTTCCTCTCCCCCGTCAGTCACCATCATCAGCATGACTTCGGGCCTCTCATGGTGGGGCTTGAGTCTGTTGGCGTGTAGCACCCGTAGGGGCTGTCGAGGGGTCTTAAGGTCCACCAGGTATGTGGCCTTACCCTTCTTTTCCAACACCTCAAAGGGGCCTGTCCAGCGATCCTGGAGGGCGCTAAGCTCTCCAGGTTCCATCACCCACACTTTCTGTCCAGGCTCCAGTTCCACCGGGTGAGCGTTGTGGTCGTACCACTCCTTCATGACTGCCTGGCTGGCCTCCAAGTTGTCAGAAGCTTGCTTCCACAACTTCGCCATTTGGCTCCTGAAGGCCAGCATGTAGCTCACCACATCCTGGGGGGGTTTCCTGGGAGATTTCTCCCAACCATCCTTCACCAGGCTGAGAGGACCGCGTACAGGGTGCCCATACAGAAGCTCAAAGGGGCTGAAGCCCACTCCCTTCTGGGGCACTTCCCTGTAGGAAAAAAGTAAACAGGGTAGGAGGACATCCCATTTCCTCCGCAGGCTCTCGGGCAGACTTCTGATCATGCCCTTCAAGGTCTTATTGAACCTCTCAACCAGTCCATTTGACTGGGGGTGATAAGGAGTGGTGAACCGGTAGGTCACTCCACACTCCTTCCACATTGCCCGCATGTAAGCTGACAGGAAGTTGGTCCCCCTGTCGGACACAACTTCCTTGGGAAATCCCACTCGGGTAAAGATTCCCATTAGGGCTCTTGCCACTACAGGTGCAGTGACTGTCCTCAGAGGTATTGCCTCTGGGTACCGTGTGGCATGATCCACCAGCACCAGGATAAACCTGTGACCAGCTGCTGTGGGTGGATCCAAAGGCCCTACAATGTCGATGCCCACCCTCTCAAAGGGGGTGCTAACGACTGGAAGTGGTTCCAGGGGAGCTTTTAGCTTCACCCCTGTTTTCCCACTGGCCTGGCAGGTTACACAAGTCCTACAGTATGTGTTGGACGCCGCTTTCATCTGAGGCCAGTAAAAGTGGAGAACAAGCCGTGCAAAGGTCTTGTCCTGGCCTAAGTGTCCTGCCAGGGGTATGGCATGAGCCAGTTCCAAAAGAAAGGCTCGGTACTGTTGCGGGACTACCAAGGCCCTCGATGAACCAGGCGAGGGTACCTTGGGTTCACTGTAGAGGAGTCCATCCTCCCAGTAAATATGGTAATGTCCCGTAACATCACCTGCTGCTTGGGCTTCAGCCTGTCGCCTCAGTCCCTCAAGGGTGGGGCACTCCCTCTGCCCCTTACAGAATTCCTCTCTGGTAGGACCTCCCTCCACATGCCACTCCGCAGGGATGGGCAAATCCTCCAGAGAGTCTACTTCCCCCTCCACGGACTCCTGGTCCACCACCGCAGGTGGCCGATCTGTCTCATGGGGTGTGGAAGCCGGAGCAGGCTTTCTCTGTCTCCGGGTCTGTCCCTTCTTAGCAGCGGGTTGGGCCATTGTTCCAGGCTCCAACCCAGGCGAACTCCCTCTCCGGGCAGTCGCAGACCGTGTGCTGACACAGGCCCAGTCAGGTGTACCCAGCATCGCAGAATGCGTCCGGTATTCCACCTCTCTCCAAGTGTTGTGTTCCATGTCATTCCCCAACAGGCAATCGACTGGCACGGCAGGGCTTACGGCAACTCGAAGTGAACCTGCAACCCCCTCCCACTCAAAGGGAACCTCAGCCACTGGATAGTGGCCCATTCTGCCGTCAGCCATCGCGGCGGGGTGGAGTACATTGGGAACAACCTGCTCTGGGGACACCAGCTGACTTCTCACCATAGTCATGCTGGCTCCTGTATCCCTCAGAGCCTCCCCTCTCTGGCCATTGATGGTAACCCATTGCCCATACTTTGTAGTATTTGGGGGCACCTGGATCTTTGGCACCATCTCCCGCTCTCCCAGGGACACTAAGGTGACACCCGCCCACTCACCCCCCTTATCCAAGGGCAACTCCTCCCCGAGCGCTACACTAGCTACTCCCGGTGACTTTCCTCCGGTGGGAGGGGGTGGTCTCTTTGGGCATCTGACATCTCCCTTATAATGTCCAACGCCACCGCATTCAAAACAGTGGAGAACCCTGGGCTGCTGGCTCTGGCCAGGATGAGGGTTCCGGGGCGGGTTTGCCCTAGGGGTGAAACCTGCTCCCTTCCCTTGGAAGTTATTTTGGGGACCTTTAGAGAACTCTTTCTTTTTCTCCCCCCCCTCCTTCTTCTGGGGGGCGCCCTGTCCGGCTTTTTGAGATTCCCCTCCAGTCCCCTTGGTGGACACCCGGGTACTTGTCCAGATGTCCGCCTCCTCTGCAAGCTTCCGGGGATTGGTCAGCTTGCTGTCTACCAGGTGTTGGCGCAGCTCGGGAAAACATTTCTCGAGGAGGTGTTCTCTCAAAAACAGATCGTACAGCCCCTCATAATCTTTTACCTCACTGCCCTTGACCCAACCCTCTAAAGCCTTTCTGGCGTAATCAAGGAAGTCCACCCAGTTCTGAATTCCCATCTTGTGGCTCCCCCTAAACCTCTGTCGGTACCTTTCTGGGGTGAGCCCGAACTTCCTCAATAACGCCAGCTTCATGGTGGGGTAGTTTGTCTGTTCCTCTGGCTCCAGGGCCAACAAGGTGTCCCGACCAGCAGGAGGCATGTACTTGTACAAACTACCCCCCCAGTGCTTCTCCTGCACTCCATGAACCTTCAAAGAAACCTCATAAGCGGCCAGCCACTTAGCAACATCATCCCCCTGACTGAAGCTCGTTATCAGGTCCTTTGGGATATAGGGTTTGGTCTCCCTGGCTGACTCTTTCGGTTCGCTGCCACCATTCCTAACAGGAGAGGACCCCCGTTGTAGACTTTGGAGCTCCAGTTCCTTTAGCCTAAACTCATGGACCATCCTCTTCTCCTCTTTCTCCTGTTCCAACTTAGCCAGCTCCCACTTTAGCTGTCTTTTCTCCCTCCTATCGGTGAGCTCAGCTTCTGTTAGGCTTCTCCCAGAAATGCTACTGCCCTTTCTAGAATAGGACACTGGTCCGGTGAGCAAGTTTTCCCCCTCATGGTGGAATAACTCCTCCACCCCCCCTTCTGTGCCCTGGTCAACCTCTTCATCCTCTTCCTTTGTCTCTTGGTGTGCCTCCACCCAGGCCCTAAGGCTAGTCTGGAGCTCCCCCTTCCTAGCACCATGTTTGAAAAAGACCCCCATCTGCTGGCAGAACATTCTCAATTGGGGCACGGAATAGGCTTCCAGGTTTTCCACCGCAAACTCCATGGTGAATCTGGCAAACCTGGATACACACCAGAAATTTCAGGAGGGTGAGGGTAACCTAAAACCAACTCCACCCACCACCAGGAATAAATTTAGAAAAAACAAAAAGACTAATTGGGAGGGCCGCAAGGAGAAAACTCCTGGTGTAGGTTGGGTGTATTACGCCAAATTACTAGTAAGTAGCTGCAACCAAGTCCGCAATCCCACCGCTAGGCACCAATATGTTGGAATTAGGTAGCCTGGCCTAGGGCAAGACTAACATTTAGAGGCACAGTGTAAAGGTTGCAGACCACCCAAAAGTAACTTCACGCAATAGCACTCAAAAAGAAAAACACTACACCAAAATTATATGAAAATACGTGCTGCTTTATATAAAAATAATATGCTCTGTGTTGTCAAGTATCAGTAACTCACATATAAATAATTCAAATCAGTTTAGATCACTTTCAGGGTCAGCAATTACACGTTTTAAATTACTAGCAGATAATCACTTTTTTACATTACTAACTGTCACTGTACTTCCGGATTCTGATCACGCTTTTTCATTAGAATAACTGTACCTCAGAATCAACTAAGCCAGATATGCCCCGCTAGAATCTTGGGAGAAAGAATCTACTACATAGTATAAGCAAGAGCAAATGACATGGAATTAATAGCAATCTCAAAAGCAGTGTTAACTGGCATTAAAAAGAAAAATCCACATCAACAGTATCTTTCACTGCATATAAAGATCAGGTATACTGTAGCTCTATTTTCAGGACTATTAACTCATCTCTATGTTTAGCAATAATAATACATCCAGTCAGTTCAAGATTGACCAAATCTGACTTCAGTGGGGATTTCCACTTTATCCCTTAGTTTAGGTATTAAATAGCAAGCTTTGCAATGCTTAAGCCTTCATTTAACCATCCAGTTTCTTTATGTTGCTCCCCAACCTATATTAACCTGGAAGGAAAATGACCATTGCCTTAATTACTTCACTGGATGTTAGCGCCGCTTCCCCCTTCAATTCTCCTCCTTACTTGTCACTGATATGGCCGGAATCGTCTTGCACCAGGTTTAGGAGGGGGCAACAGCCAAAAGGGGTCGGGGAACCAAGATAGGCGAGGCCCTCACGCCTCGGGAGGCTCCTCAGGTTGGCGCTCGTGTGGAAGTAAGGCAGGGTTGATGGCACGTTACTCCCCCGGCCCCTACCGGGCCTCTGCACACTCTCTCCCTGCTCGGGCCAGCTCCTCAGGGTGGCGCTCGAGCGGGAGGGAAAAGGGCGGATCTCTCGGCGAGCTGGGAAGCCGGCGCGCCACCTCAGGGTTGTCCGGCGGGGGCTGCTACACCTGCTGTCATGCGCGGAAGGCGCTCACGCAGGTGTCTCCTCTCGCTGCGCCCGCTCGCAGAAAGGACGCTTTCCTCACGGGCCTGCTCTCTCCGTGTGCCCCTCCTTCCAGGGATCAGACGGGGCATGCGCGAAGGCGCCTTCACTTTCCTCAGCTTGGTCGCTACCGGCAACGCATCCACAGCGCGGTAGGTGCCCCCGGGGTCCCGCTCACGAAGGGAAGCCTCGCAAGGCTTCTAAGGCTCAGTGGATCCTGCGGGGGCGCTGCCACGGAGCGCGAACAGTGCCCCAGGGGTCCTGCTCTCAGATGAAGTCACTGACCCTGTTCCTCAGCTCCCACTTTCTACCAAACGGATGGGGATGCCTGCCACACGTCACAGGACCAGTTTGGGGGTAAAGAAATCTGGTAATTGTCCAATGGAAGTTCTTCCTTTCCACACTAAAGTGAGGAGGGGGGTTAAAAACGGGGAGGCTCCTTCAGACTGAATCCACAGAGCTCTTCCTCAGCACTAATCCCCTATCCCTCCTTACTGGGCAGACTAGGGGCACAGGGGAACTCTCAGCTCAGCTCCCAGTACTGCTAAAGTTAACCCCTTAATCTACCTGCCCAGGATCAGCAGGATGAGCTAACTTGGCTAGGACAACAGGACCAAGGAGGGGGCAAACCTTGACAGAGGGCTACTCTTGTAGAGGGAACCACCCTTCAGAATCCTACCCCCACTAGACCTCAGCCTTCACTCTAGCTGCTCCTCACTGACAGACAAAATGGCTGTCCAGCATTCCGCCTTATATAGGCTGCCCTCTCAGTGGTCCAGAATGGACCAGAAGGTTCTGGAATGCCCTATGTTAGGCTATGGCCAGGTTCTGTTGGTGACAGTTGGGGCAGTTGGTGGCCACCATTTTAGGTGGTGCCAACTTTCCTGTCAGAACAGGCCTCTGGGCCTGAGGTAAAAGACTATGAGGGGGGAAGAAAACACCTATCCCCCTGACCAACACCTACAAAAAGTCAGTAGACACAAAAATTAACAAGGGTATGAGGGGCAAAAAGGGGACAAAATAAATAAAAATTAGGAGGGACTTCGCCAAAAAGCCAGACAGGTCTAACAGTCGGCTACTGGTTTATACACTGCCGGCTTGCATCCCAACCATCGCCCACATTACTGCTTGCAAGCAACCCCGACTCCCCCAAGGTCACCAATTGACAGTCCCAAATGCTCCTGTAGCGATTTAAATTATTTTAATGCACTTTGCATTGTTTTAGCTTTTAGTCGTTCCACTTCGCCCAGCGCTACACCTTCAGACGACTCTGTAACCCACTCCCACAACACTGCTTGTTTTTTAACTGTTACTGCCACCCCCACTGTTTCACAGTGTGCGGTCCCTTTCGCCCCACACACTGCCTCATCCTCCAATCATTAAATGTACGTAACCTTAGCACGAAAACTGGTGAACACATGATCCCAAGAACAGAAACTATTTGTAAAGCAGACAAGGGGAAAGATGCAGAAAAGTTACCATCCACTCCGGAAAACAGTATGTTTTCAAGAGGCATCGAAACAACTGAATAAATGAGAACGAAAACCAAAACTCGTTTTATAGGTCAATATATATGTTATTCAACCTCAAATTATTGCCCGTTATAGAATTGTCATCTTAAATATTAACTCAAATTTTCAAAGCTGGTTAATTTTTAGGGCAACAGTGCAAGACCCAGTAATCAATACACAAACCAGTGGAAAGCGAGAATCCATATCTGTGCAGCATTTAAATGAACGGGTCACATTAACGTTTGTTTTTTGTATTACATCTCGCTCGATTTGAAGCATATTAGTTCATACGTATGCAGCTACAAAGTAAAAAGAAAAAAGAAGAGCAGCCTGTGACTGTATACTTATTGGTGCGTCTCCCCCGCCCGTCCGGACGGAGAAAATCACTGACTTACCTGTCCTGCTGTTAGACGGGGGGGGGGGATCTACATCGGTCAGGGTGGCCGGGGAATAAAATTAAATGATGACGGACCCCAACCCAACTGGAGGTCAAGTCAAGACGTGCCGCCTCTGATCCTCCTCCTGCAGTGCAGGCCAGTCACGCGCACTTAGGGCCCAATGCTGCGCATGCGGATTCAGAATCGTGGATGAAGGGCATGACGTCATCCGCAATCCGCCTGTACGCGGCGACGGGCCTAAGAGGCGCGCTGACACGGCGGAGGAGACACTGCGCACAGGCACGTCCTCCTCCAGTCCTCCTGAGCAGGAAAGTAAGTTTGCAAGTTGCTGCAAGACAACTGACTGAACTTGCACGTACGTTGCGGTTGCAACGTCGTTTACTAGTTTCACTGCAAGCAAGTCTGCACACTGTTTGCAGCACACACTGCTGCCGATCGCCTTGGTGTCACCCCAGTGGGATGGTGACACCCGGTGCGGGCCGCACCCCCCCGCACCCCCCTAGTGACGCCTAGACTGTTCCTGACAGTCACGTCACATCTGTATACATTGCTAGAGACAGTCACGGAATGTTGCATGTACCCAGCACTGCCCAGTACAGCTGAGCTGTTAACCCAGCAGTGCCTAGCATAGAAGTGCCCTTGCCTCAGCAGAAGTCCGTCAGCACAGCACCGCCAGCTCAGTAGACGTCAGTATAGCAGTTCCCCTGGCCCTGCGGAGGCAGTAGTGTCCCCAGCCCAGCAGGCTCCTGTAGCAGTGCCCAGCTCAGCAGACTTCAGTACCAAGTGCCAAGCAGAGCAGTGTTCCGAGGCCAACAGTGCCCGTTATAGCAGTGCATCTACTGAAGCTACAGTACAGCAATGCCCACTGCCCATTCAGAATGCTTCGATCACGTCGATGTCCTGCCCTCCCTCTGGTGTTTGGGTACCGCTAGCAAGTCACGTGACCAAGTGGAGGTGCTGCTTTTTCCCAAAAGCTACAATTCTGGTTTCTAGAAGCGCTTTCATCACTTTGACACCCCAGGCGCAGGTTGGGCGCTCTTCTTCCCCACATGTAAGGTTAACTGTTCTGCCCTGTTGAGGACTTTATTTCACCCAGGTACCAGTCCCAGTCCAATCTTTGGAACGCTATGTAGCATCCTGCAAATTTGTCTTGTTCAGTTACATTGGACTAAAGAACCTCGCCAAAATGATCTGCAATCAGGATACACGTCTGAGGTGGACGCAGCTGCTCGAAGTCCCCTCACACCCGCTATAGACTGCTCTCCTTACCCGAGACAAAGTTAACTGCAAATGTGTAGCGTTTGCCGCTGGATAAGGAACAACAGCAGAAAACATACATGAATTAGTAGCAAGTTTGACTGTTAAAACTACACACACCATATCTTGTTTATCCTCCAAACGCTCTTTAGTTCCTTACATCTGTTTAAAAATTCCGTCTCTTTCCAGCATTTCTATGCTCAGTTTCACAATGAAATGTGCAAAACTTACGTGATTTATAAAAAGAAAAAATATATACTTTCACTTTTCTGTGAAAACATGCTAAATGGGTGATTTTGTAAAATAGGCAGATTCAAAACTGTGAAATCCTATGAGGGTTTAACATTACTGTGACGTCACTGGGAATTAAATATGCCAATTAGTCATCCCATTATTTGTGCCCTGCAGGGCTTTAAGTGGGAAAGAATAACAACTGTGGGTGGGGGTATGGGGGGGTCTCTCAAAGGGGCGTGGCCAGTGTAACTAAGGGCGTTGCCTAAAACCGGTAAGCTAAATATTTGTGTTTAGCATAGTATGCTTGTATTTTTCTGTTTCTGTCATTGCATCCAGTCAGAATTATTTGCTTTATCAATGGTTGTTAGTTGTATAGGATAAGTACGCAACACCTATCGCTAGTATATAATATAATATGGTGACACCACGACAATGTTGCTGCTCCTGAGTTTCAAAAAAAGAGAAGGGAAATCCAGGGAGAAACTGACACTCTTTAAAGGATTTCCCTCCCCCTACAGCGCTCACCTGGCATGACGTCATGCCATAACTTCTCCACTGGTGTGAAGTTTGCAGTGTGAGCAGTGCACATCGATGTGCCTGCTGTCACTGCAGTCCAGAAAATATGGACCACCTGTGCCAGGGCACAAAACAGATCCCGATAGAGACACGTTTCGAGGCCTCCTTTAAAAAACTGCCGGTGCTCAGACCCGGTGAGTCGCGGCGTACTTAAAGCCCTGTGGGTATCTACCTGTGTTGGGTGTGATTGGAGGTGGAAGAGGCCAGTAGCCCTACTGTTCTCCCAACTCAAGCCCATGATGGCATAACTGTGTTAATACCCTCACAACAGGGCAATAACACTTACATAGTCGCAACAATTGACACAGATGATTTATTTTAATACGGATTTGTCAGTCCAGACTATATAGAGAGGCGCCAAAGCAGGCCTTTCTTCCCCAACACCTGGATGACAGGGGGAGAGAGTGATGGTAGTAAAAGGGAGGGGGCGGCATTTTTCAATTCTCACCTAGGGTGGCAAAACACCTAGAAAACGGCCCTGACAGAAAGGCTAACAAATAAATAAATGAACAAGTAATGTCGCCACAAGAGACAGGCTCCACAGCACAGCCATGCAGACTAGAAGTGGTCCATTGAGCTCACATCCTGGAGGCTGGCCAGTGCAGTTCAGTGACGAGCCTGCCTGCGTCCCTCACCGCGGAGTCAGTTATCTTTCGCATAACCTCGAAAGTCACTGTGAGGTGGTGCAAAGTGTAAACGCAATGCAGGCTCACCTGGTGCTGCTTAGACCTTGTAATGATATGAAGGTAATGGAGAGTTTGAAGCAGTCATATGTCCTCACGTTATGCTTTACTTCTCAGTCCCCTCTGACTTGTCAGCACAATCGACCCTTGTGTCCCTCACACTCCACGCTGAGTGGTATGAACTGTACTAGTGAAACCGTGGGAAAGTAATGGCGCCATATTTTCATAATTCAATTGCTCACAAAAGGCAGTTTTTGCTTTATTTGCTTGATTACGTCGGCAAATGTAGTAACTGACATTCAATTATTGAATACGCTACAGAACGCAAGACTAATTTTGACTAATAGCCATGCTGGGGCCTGAGCTTTTGAAATTGTAGTGCCTATTTGTACAATCACCCACTCAAACAGAACTAAAATGTACTACTACTAGTTATGTTATATTGTGAAATTTTCACATATTTAATTTTTATTATCGGGTGATCATGAATTGCACTTTAGAAGTTGAGCAGATACAACAGAAAACGCATTGTTTCGTTAATCATTATTCAGTGGTAACGCGGCCGTAAAATGCTCCGAGAGTAGCGTGACTTCCGGTACACCTGCGAGAAGCATTTGAATCAGCCGCACCTTCACGTCGTCTAATAAATGCCAATAGGAGACCTTTGTAACTAAAACGTAATCATCTTTAATGGATTGCGAATAAGGGAAAAAAGGGAGGTATTCACAAAAACGCCACGGGTGAGGGAAATGACCATAGGTACCTGTTTCATGCTCAATGACGCGATGAATCGTACCCTTTCATACCCGATACCTGAGGAGAACACGATGACGTCACATGGTTACGTATTTGCTGCTGATGGTCTGGATTCTACCTCCTACGTTCTGCTTGCTCTGTGCTCGAGCAGCTGCTTCCATGAACCCGGTGGCCAAGGGTGGCAAGGCCATTGTGACCGCGGGTGCCAAAGGGCAAGGGCAGTGTTAGTGGCTGCTTCCCTGGCTACTGCTGATTGAAGGTCACGAAAAGAGCGCTTTAAACAATACAGCTGTCTTGCCAAAAAAAAACAAAAAAAAAAAACGGAGGCGCTGCCCGTTTGTTGAAGCATCCACAGCAAGGGTGATTCTGAAAGAGAAGGAGATTTAATAAAACCTGCACAGGGATATTTGACTCCAGTGCCATCTGCTGTTAAACGAAGGCCAACGAGAAGAAACTTGAATAAGAGTGGGAAACATCTTACAACGCGCTCTGCTCGTGAGTGTACTCATCATCTTATTAAATAAGCGATTAGGAATGCACTTTATGCGTCTTTCACCAGTGTTGATAGCACAATAGTCAATAATGAAAGTGATGGATCGCTGTACAACCCCCTCCCCCCCACCACCACCACCCCGCCGGGCTTTGCTCCTAAAATGGCTGCCCCGCTTTTTAAAATCTTTTAAGTGACCTTTACAACTGGCCTCTGCAGCTCTTCCTCCCTGTTTTTCATCACATTTTAACACACTTCTGCCCTCTTCTTCCAGTTGTTATCTTGACAGCGAATACACCTTACCACGGCCGCCCAGGCATGTGGATACACTGTGCTAATGCACAATGCATTAGTTTGCCTCAGTGGGGAGCTTCCGACCTAACTCCGCTATCTTCCTGCATCGCCCCCGGAGAATCTTTTAGGCAACAGAACATGTCTGTCTAATATCCAGGTCGCTTCAAGAATTCTCAGAAGCCCACTTGGATGAGAATGCGAAGTTACGCCGCTAGAGGCCGCTGCAGCTGCTGTTGCGCCTGTTCTCCCTGGCCCTCGCTCTGTGCAGTCCGCTGCTTTTCATAGGTGAGTACTCTGAATGCTCGACTTTCAGAGCGTGTAATGGCTTCCGTTGCACTCATTCAACACTGTACTTTCTGTCACATCTGTGGCCACTCAAGCTGTCTCCTTTCTATGCATTAATGCAACTCCTGCCTCCCAGGAACGTGATATAGGGCAAAGTCAAGTGTTTATTCTAAAACCAGAAGGTTGCAAAAGGCGAGATTTTCAAGGCATTATTTGGTATGTATAAAGATGTTCATGTCAGAGTGTTTACATGCTTTATAGTTTGCAAACCCAAAGCTCTCCGGCCAGACACAGAGTTTTAACATCCTCTAAAATGCAGACTACCGCGCACGCCAGGATGCTTTGCTGTTCACGTGCTGTTCACAGTCCGGGAGCGCACTTGCTGGTGTCTGACTGTCAACCGGGCAAATAAAATGAAAGTAAGCAGATCGTTTGACAGTTACGACAGAAAACGCAGCGCTGAATGAGTCATAAGCTGGACTTTAAGTGGGGGGGGGGAGGGGGGGGGGGGAGGGGGGTGGGGAGGGGGTGTGAACCCCCCATTTTTTGGGTGGGCCTAGAAAGGGGGCTCTTGGGGGCTCTATTTTCAAAGGTAGGGTGTGTAATGTCCGGGGACGCCGTCCCGCGGTCTAGTTGTTGGTGCACGTAGCCGTGCGCATACGCGGGCGTGACGTAGCACGCCGCGTAGTATAAATAATAAAGGAGGCGTGGCCGGAGTTAGTTCGGACCACGCGGACCGAAAGTGCAGTGTCCCGTGTCCTGTGTTGCGTGCAGCGCTGCCGGCTTTGCGCTACGAGACGCAAGGCCTTACAATGGCGACGAGGGTCACTCTGGACCCATGCTGAACCCCGCCTGCCGTATCAGTCTACCCTACGGCGGTGCGCCATCGAGCAGATGATGTCGGGGCCCCGCAGGCTGTGGGCCCGACCTGAGCCATCTGCCCCAGCCACGGGTACTAGCGCATGACGGCGCACATCGCCGACGCCCAGATTTGCGGCGGCCCGGCAAGGGAGAGTGGCAGCAGGAGCCAGAGGAGCCAGAAGTGAGGCGGGATGCACAGCACCAGGTAAGGGCGTCGCACGACCCACAGTCGGCCCGAAGAAGCCCCACACCCATCCCGCCCACTCGGACATGTGCCCCACCTGAGTGTGCTCCACCCAAAGCTGGTCTGCGCCAAGCATTGCGCCCACGCTGCTCCCTCGACCAGGCGGACAAGGAGGGCCCCATTCACCTGCGCCCACCTATCCCACATCCCCGCTGAGTGGCTGAAGTGATCCACGTGCCAAGATGGCGGCTATTCCACCTATCGAGCTGTTTGTCGTCGATGGCGCGCCAGCTTCCCTGGCACCACGCTGGAAAGACTGGACGGAGCGGCTGCAATTTTACTTTGAAGGCGCTGGAACAGCGAGAGAACGGCGCAGGGCGCTTCTCCTTCATCTGGGAGGAAAAGACATTCATAGAATTTACAAGACCCCGGTGGAGGCCACACCACACACCTACGTCATGCTCCTCAACGCGCTTAATGCACATTTCGAGCCTATGGCCAGTAAAGATTACGAGGGGTTCATCTTCAGACAGGCGCGTCAAGAGGCGGAAGAGTCCCTTGATGCATTTCATGGGAGACTGAAGAACTCGCCAGCACTTGTGGTTTCCGCGACGAGCAAGAGGAGATACAAGGTCAGATCATTCAGGGGTGCTACTCCTCCAACCTGAGAGTAAAGATCCTCCAGGAAGATGGGAAACCGCTGGCGGACATTCTGAAACTTGGTCGCTCCAAGGAACTCTCACAGGCAAGGGCGTCGCATATGGAAGCGGCGCTCCACAGACCAGTTAAATCTGAACAGGTCAACACGGCCGAACAGGTCAACGCTGTACGGCCGAAACAACGCCAATTCGGCGGTAGAAGACCGCAAGAACGTCGCACCGACTGCGGTTATTGCGGAGGGGTGCCCCATCGGGCCCAAGACTGCCTGGCATGGGGGAAGAAATGCGGCTCATGCGGACGCATGAATCAATTCCCAACGGTGTGCAGGGCATCCAAGCAGAAACCTGGAGCTGTCCACACAATCAGAGAAAGCCCAGACAGCGAAGACATGGATGATGACTCCAACGACTACCCAGTCCACTACGTGTTCGCCATCGACCAGCCGCATAGGAAGAAGAGGCGCCTCCCGAAGTGCCGAATTAGGATCCACAACCAAGAGGTGAGGGCCACGATCGACACCGGAGCATCAATTGAACTCATGGCGGCAAACGTGTATAACCAACTGCAGGATAAGCCGGCCCTGAAGACTGCCAAAATCCGGGTCTTCGCCTACGGACAGAAGACCCCGATCCCGCTAATTGGCTGCTTCCAAACAGAACTACAACATCAGGAACCGAGAGTCCCGACAACCGTCTACGTAACCAAGGAAGGCAGTGGAATGCTCCTCAGTGGACAGTCGGCTGAGGGACTTCACCTCATTACGTTCGCGATGGCGGTGTTGGAAGAGGAGTTTGACACCATCCTCGAAGAATTCGAAGACACGTTCCAAGGCATTGGATGCCTGAAAGGGAGAGAAGTGTCCCTCCACATAGACCCGTCCATCCAACCGGTGGCCCTCAGACACAGGAGGATAGCGTTTCACCTGAGGAAGAAGGTGGAACAAGAACTTGAAGCCCTCGAGCGACAGGGCATCATCGAAAAAGTCAGTAAGCCGACCCCATGGGTGTCGCCAATCGTGGTGGCACGAAAGCCCAAACAGCCAGGACAGGTCCGCATCTGCGTCGACATGCGCCTACCCAATGCAGCAGTCAAAAGAGAAAGACACTTAAAGCCCACCATTGACGACATCTTAGGAGAATTTAACCGGAGCGAAGTGGTTTTCCAAGATGGACCTCCGGTCAGGATATCATCAGCTGCCCCTGCACCCGGACTCCCGGTACATAACCACATTTTCCACCCACGTGGGCCTCAGGCGGTACCGGCGACTTAACTTCGGGATCTCCAGCGCAGCTGAAGTCTTCCAAAATACCATCAGGGAGGTCCTAAGCGGGCTCCAAGGAGTCCTCAACGTCAGTGATGATTTGCTCATATACGCAAATACCGTTGAAGAACACCACCAAAGGCTGAGGGGTGTGCTGCAGAGAATCAAAGATTCCGGCCTAACCTTGCACCGCGAGAAATGCCAGTTTCTCCAGAACAGGATTAGTTTCTTTGGATACACTTTCTCGGACCAAGGAATCGCCCCAGATCCTGAGAAAGGGAGAGACGTACAATCGGTACCAGCGCCGACAAACATATCGGAGATACGGAGCTTCCTCGGCATGGTCAACTTCTGCGGGAGATTTATCCCAGAACTATCCAACCTCACCAGACCCCTCCGAGAACTCACAAAGTCCACCACCCCTTGGCAGTGGGGAGAGGAACAAGAAAAGGCGTTTCAAGACACCAAGGCAGCGCTGTCAGCAGACAAAATGTTGTCATACTTCGACCCGGCAATACCGACGAACATAGCGATGCACGCAAGCCCCTATGGCCTAGGAGCGGTCCTGACGCAACAACAGGAAGGGGAGGACTGGGTGCCCATTGCCTACGCCAGCCGGTCGCTGACCGAAACTGAACAACGCTATTCCCAGATAGAGCGGGAGGCGATTGCAATCCATTGGGCCTGCAGGCATTTCCACGTCTACGTGTATGGACATCCATTCACCGTCTCCACCGACCATAAGCCCCTACTTCCTCTATTCAGAGGGTCAGTTTCCAAGCCACCGCCCCGGATAGAGAAGTGGATCCTGCAACTCCAAGAGTATGACTACCAGCTAGAATTCAAGCCAGGTGCGACAAACCCAGCGGACTATCTCTCGAGGCATCCCAGGGCAGCAACCTGCAAGGAAGCGGAAGACGCTGAAGAGACGGAAGAGTACGTGAAGGTGATCCTGGAAAGGTCAAGACCCCTCCCCATGAGCATGGAGATGATCATTGAAGTGTCCAACAATGACGAAGTTATCCAACTGGTAGTGAGCGCACTGCGGGCCAGCGATTGGAAAACGCTCCAAGCATCACTAAGCAAAAGGATGCCCCAAGCAAGGAGCGCGTTGGAGACATTTCTCAAAGTCAAAGACGAACTGTCCGTGGATAACCAAGGTTGCCTATTGAGGGGCCCGAGGACTGCGGTGCCAACAAGCCTGACCCGACAAGCAGTCGAACTGGCACACCAGGGGGACCAGTGAATGGTGAAGACCAAGATCAGACTTCGAGCGAAAGTATGGTTTCCAGACATGGACGCCAGCGTAGAACAAACGGTCAAAGCGTGCCATTGGTGCCAGGCAGCAGGGCAACCGGAGAAACCGGCCCCAGTCATCACGGAAGAAAGCCCACGGAGACCATGGGAGCAAGTCAGCGCCGATTTTGGACATCTGCCAGATGGGAGATACATGCTGGTCATCATTGATGATCTCACCAAATACCCGGAGGTGGAGATAGCATCGACGCTCACGGCAAAATAAGTCATTGCCAAATTCGAGAAGGTCATCGCTACCCACGGCATATTCGAGCGAGTCAAGACCGACAATGGACCACCCTTTCAGGGGCAAGACTTTGCAGAGTACTGAGGTTCCGTGACGATTGTAAGTGGTGTTTTCGACTCACACGAATATAGTCGAGTCTGGTATCTATGAACCGCAAATGACGAGTTTAGTAAGTGTGCGCAGTTTCGCTGTGCTAACTTAAACCGTTCGTTTGTTATGTGGGTTTTTCATCTGTACCCACGGGTTCCATCTTAGATACGGCATCCATTTTGTCTCTTGCCCTCAAGTAGCCAGCGAACGGACGATGTCCGCTTCGCGACCCTGGGACTCCCAAGATATTTGCGGAAGACACATGTTCTTTGTAAGTGTCTTTATGACGAGGGGGATGCTACTGTAAGGCAGATGGCGCCGCTCGAGGCTCATCTTGCCGCACGGACTTATTGTCTCAGCCGTGCATCTCATTAGGCACGTCCCTTTGATGCCTGTATCTCGTGTTTCCCGATACCTCCCCTTTTACACCCTTTCCGATCTCCCCACTGTCTCCGTCTTCCTCTACACCTGTCCTTGTTCCTATTTCGATCTGTTTTACTGCTGATTGGAATTTGCTAATGGTGGGAAGATGGGTTTTTACAGTTGGGAACCGCCAAATGTTTCCGCACTTATGTTCCGGACCTCATGTGTTTCAAAGTGACCAAAGCGACCCCTCTGGGGGATAATGATGAGAACTAGGTTGCAAACTTTTGTGTACCATGTTGTCCTATGGGTAAAAACTGTATAAAAGGAGCGATCCACAGAACCAATTTGAAGCAGTCTCCCCAAGTTGCACGTGGTGTACTTGTCGTGACTTCTGTGTTCCCTGCAGCAAATAAACTTTGAATCTTTGACGTCGAAGGAAGTGTCCCGTGTCTCTGTGATTCGTACGCCGGAGCAGGTTACCCACGAAGGTTTCAGGTGTTGTGCCCTGGCACCGCTGGGTCTTAAAGAACCCAGTCCTTCAGTTGGCGCCCAACGTGGGGCTGCATCAGTGGTACCGGTCCAAGCCCGACGATCGTGAGGAACTTCATGTGAAATCTCCGAGGGAAGGTGCACTCCGCTTCATCGATCCTGTTGTCGAAACAAGTGGCCCGAAGACTTTTCCCGCGAAGATTCCCGCCTCCGGACGGCTGCGACGGACTGCTGCCCTGACTGTAGACCTGTTTTGGCGCCTGGCGTAGACCTTGGTATAGCGAGACGATTGACGGGCCTTCCTGGTGACGCCATCGATCTTTGAGTTAAGTATTTGTGGGTCGCTCCCAGAGTTCTTGGTTGTTGACACTTTAGCGAGTGTTTTTGTTGTTAAACGCTGTGTGAGTGTTTTTGTCGGTGACACTTTGCTAGCGTACTTTGTTGTGTTGTTTGACGACTGCAGCCGCCCAAAACCGAGGGTTTTGTTCTTTGCTGGGACTTGGTAAATCCCGTAACCCTTGAAGTTTGTGAAACTCGGCTAGTGTGCAAGATGCCTGGTCGCAGTACTTTGTTTAGTTGTTTCAGACCTTGCGGTACGGATTCCCGACTGGAGGACTCGTGTCCGATACCTCCGGTTGGAACTCCCACTTATGAGCTCTATAGTAAACATGGGCTAGGCCCAATTACCTTTAACGATTACTGGATTAAATACACGAAAAAGGACGGCGACCTTCGTTGGCCACCTCATGGTAGCTTCGAGGCCCCGATCTTAGATAATCTAGAGATTAAATTGTTCGAAAGAAAGTCAAGGCCGGCCATGTTTGATGCCTTTCGGTTGTGGCGCAAAGAAGCCCGACAGAAAGAAATCAGACAGACTAAACGTACTCAGCGAGATAATGTTGCTACTATAGTGAAGAAAGCAGAGCAATTTCAGCGAGATAAGGAGGTTAAGGATAAGGAAGTGTTTGATAGACTACAGCGTATGACCATAGATAAATGTTATCCTGCTTTGCCTACGGAGCCGGAAAAGAAGGGAGAGCCAGTTGAGGATCCTTTAATGTCTTATCTTATGAAATCGCCGCCTCCGTACGTACAGGGTACCGCAGCTCCTGTGGTCCCTGCCGTACCTATACTTCCGCCTATTCCTCCCCCGCCTGTTCCTCAACCTGTACCTGTTCTTCCGACTGTTCCCGCTCCTTTGCTTGTTGCTATCCCTACTGCTCCTCCGCTTCCACATACTCCTGCTCCCGCTACTGCTCCTGCTACTGCTCCTGTTTTGTTAACTCCTGCTGTTGCTACTGTTTCTACTCCTTCTCTTGTTAGTCCTGTATCGTATGCTTCTCCCTCTACTCGTAGTCGTAATTCTCCTCTTGCGGCTAGCTTCTTTCATTCGCTCGGACCTGTTCATGGGTCCGCTGGTTCCGATGGTCCTCAGAGACGTAGTCAGCTTCCTGGAAACAGAGAACGCGTTGCGCTATATAATATGGCGATGGGTTGGATGGTGAATCCTCTTAGATGTCCACCCCGTGTTGTCCTCGAAACATTTTGTCAATTCAATATACCAACCCAGAGATATGTGTTCAACGAAATGTGTAAGTTCCTTCATGATCAGATAGCGGCCGATGCGCCTGACGAGGTGCTCACCGCTCTGTCTGATCTTCAGCTTCAGTTCGCAAATGGACTGATAGTGGATACTAACGTTCGACGTGCTGTCGAGCGATTGCTATCTTTTCGTCCCGCTCCGATACCTCATGCATTGTTTGTTGAAGATATTGAAAACCAGCCAGATGAGTCTGGCCAATATCCCATGCGCGAAGTTCCACCGGTTTGGATGCCAGGTAACCCCGCAGCTGCCCCTCCGGTCCCGCCGTATTTCCAGAGAGTGTGGATACACCTCCCATGGAAACGATCGGAAGTGTTACAGGTGAAGCAATCTTTGCCTGACCCTCGCAAAAATCCTGCAGGGTATTACAAAGAATTATCGCAGCTCGTAGATGCTACGGTAATGAATCTTGCCGATATCGATATGTTGTTTGGCAATGTCGTACCGCAACCGGTATGGGCTAAGATTCGTCAGGAAAATCACACAAACGAACTAGGTGGTGATTGGGCGGCCATTGTAGCGGCAGATGGGTTGCAAGTTGGTGGTGCTAAGCCTGAACAGTTGATTGCTGCTCTCCCTCAAAGAATAATAACATTAATGAAAACTCTTATGCCAGCTATGAGGGTAAACTGGGACAAATTGTCAGCCTGTAAACAGAAGAAAGATGAGAGTGTTTCCGACTTCTTTACGAGGTTCGAGGAAGCATTCATTGACCATAGTGGGCAGGATATGGGCACCGAGGGTGGTCAAAGATTGTTTGTGGATAAATTTGTTTCGAATTTATTGCCCGATCTGAGCAATAAGTTAAAGAATTCGGAAAGTGCATGGGCCGTTTCTACTTCGGCTCAGATATTGGCTACGGCACAATATTATGAGAATAGAGAGAAAGAAGAGAATGACCGTGCTGATAAAAAGACGAAAGAGCTCAAAACTAAAGTGTTGTTGCAACAAGCGTATCCTCCGCGTTCCAATCAGAATGCGTCCCAACAGAATAGATCGCAGTCGCAATCGAATCGATCGCAGCCGCGTAACGATTCTTCCTCCCAAAGGTCATCGTTAGGGTATAATCAATGTGCTTATTGTAGACAGGAGGGACACATTAAATTCAATTGTCCTGTTTTGAATGAACGTAACAGTGGTAACTCATCTAGAGGAGGTCGTGGTGCTTCACAGCAGGCATCACGTGGTAGAGGTCGTGGTGCCCAGAATGATCGCTCAGACAACTCGTCTAATTCTAATAATTGTTTCGATCAACGTGGATCATCGCAAGGACGATCTGCGCAGTACAATGTAGACGATTATTACGTCGATCAGGGAACTGACGACAGTAATTACTAGGACAGCCAAAGACAAGGAGAGGGAGTGGTATCAGTTCCGGTTGATCAGAGAGGGCCTTACGTCGCAGTTGCTACATCGGGCGTCGTTGAGCCTTTTCTGTTGGACACTGGTGCAGCGAAAAGTTCTATCATGCATTCGAAACTCCCTGGCGCACCTTTGTCTGGCTTAACAAATGTTTCCGTTGGATTCTCTGGCGCCCCTGTTAGCAATCCAGTTTCACGCCCTTTGCCCCTTAAAATTGGGCCACGTGAGCTCGAAGCTCCGTTGATTTTGACTACTGGTTGTGGTGAAAATCTTTTGGGCCTGGATTTGCTTAAACGTTTGTACGCGACTTTGTATTGTTCTCCTGCGGGTGTAAAGCTTACGTTAGGAGAGAGGGTTGTCTCTCCTATGTATTTGTCCCTCGATAAGCTCCCACCGGAATTGAGTTCTCTTCCTGCGTCTTTGTGGGCAACAGGTCCAAATGATGTGGGCCTACTTGATATCTCTCCTTATGTTGTACAGTTGAAATCTAATGTGCGACTGCCACGTATTCCCCAATATCGTATCTCCCTTGATGGTGAACGAGCACTGTTAGCGATCATCTATGATTTGATCGAGAAAGATGTTATTGAAGAAACTCGGGGAAACGTGTGCAACAGCCCTGTGCTGCCCATTCTTAAACGTACTGATCCTTCGAAACCGCCTGTTTATCGCTTTGTTATCGATTTACGGGAGGTGAATAAAATTGTGGTTCCTCAATTTCCCGTTGTGCCTGACATTACGGCGCTACTGACTCTGATTCCAGCTTCTGCATCATGGTTTTCGGTGATTGACTTGAAAAATGCGTTTTTCAGCATCCCGATTGCCGAGGAGAGCAGGCACCTTTTCGGTTTCTCTCTTGGTGGACGCAGCTTCCGGTTCAAACGCGCTCCTCAGGGCTACTGTGAAAGTCCATCTATTTACAGCCAAGCCTTGAAGGGTCAACTGGATGCATTTAGGTTGCCGGTTGGTGCGGCCTTGATCCAATACGTCGACAACTTATTGGTGGCTGCTGATACTCAGGACATTTGCAAGATTGCTACAGTGTCGTTGCTGCAACATCTCTGTGAGTTGAATCATAAGGTGTCCCCTTCTAAACTCCAATATTGTTGTCAAGAAGTAACCTATCTAGGTCACTTATTGTCAAAGGAGGGAAGGAGATTGACCCCAGAGAGAATTGCAGCGATTGCGCGAATGGCTGTGCCAAAAACCCAAAGAGATGTGCGTGCCTTTCTAGGTATCACGTCGTACTGCAGGCAATGGATTCCTAATTTTTCATTGCTAGCGAAACCATTGGTGGCTCTTACGTGCAAGGATGTTTCAACTCCTTTACCATGGACGGAAGAATGTCAGAAAAGTTTTTCTGAACTGCGTGATTCATTGTGTTCGGCTCCTGTGTTAGGTACCCCTGACTACAGTAAGCCGTTTACGTTATATGTTCACGAGAGAGAAGGTTGTGCTTTGAGTGTCTTAACGCAACCTTTTGGTGGTAAGCAACGTCCATGTGCATATTTTTCCTCGACCTTGGACCCAGTAGCTAGAGCATTGCCGAGTTGTTTACGAGCAACAGCGGCAGCTGCGGTCTCCATCCGACAATCAGCAGGATTGGTCATGGATAATATGCTTACGGTGATGGTTCCGCATGCAGTCGATACTCTTTTGAATAGAACGAAAACTCAGCACTTGACGAGTGCGAGGTTGTCTGGGTACGAGTTGACATTATTGGCAAGCCACATTCAAATAAAACGTTGTAATGTTTTGAACCCGGCAACTTTGTTACCAATTAGCACAGAGTCAGATGAAGTAGCAGAACATGACTGCTACTTGAGGACAGAGGAGGAAACAAAAGGTCGAGTGGACCTTAAAAACACCCCATTGGAAGATCCGGATGGTACGTTGTATGTGGATGGGTCATGTTTTAAGTTGCCGAATGGTGATGTGACTACTGCTTATGCTGTTGTAACATTGAATACTGTGGTTGAGACTGCGAGGTTGAATCAGAATTCTGCCCAAGCTGCAGAATTGATTGCTCTTACTAGAGCATGTGTGTTAGCGAAAGGGAAACGTGTGAATGTGTTTACCGACAGCCAATACGCGTTTGGCGTCACTCACAGTTTTGGACGATTGTGGAGAGAGAGAGGTTTCTTGACGTCGCACGGTACGAAGATACAGCATGGCCAGCTTGTGAATGATCTTTTGGATGCATTGACTTTGCCTACGCAAGTTGCGATTGTTAAATGTAGTGCGCATCGGAAGGTGACGGATGATGTTGGTCGTGGTAATGCGTTTGCGGATGAGATTGCTAAGGAGACTGCCCGGAACCTTAGCACTCGAATGTATGTGACGAGTTCGGTTAGGTGGCCTACAGAATCGAGTATGTGTGAGGACACTATCGAGAGTGTGAAAGCAATTCAGAACGAGGCCACCGAGACTGAAAAAATGAAGTGGAAAGAAAGTACGGGAAAGTTGGATGCGAATGGTTGTTGGATTGATTTGACTGATCAGAAAAGATGGATGTTGCCTGATGCGTATGTGCTGGCCGTTGTGACAATGGCACATGGGTTAGCACATATTAGCGCGAAAGGTATTTGCAAGTTGTTGTCTCCGGTGTGGAAGAATGATGGCATTACGAAATGTGCTGAACGTTTGGTGAAGAATTGTATGGTGTGTATGATGTACAATTCTGGCAAAGGAACCCCAACTCCTCCTGGCAGTTTTGCTCCCCCTTCATATCCCTTTGAGGTGATTCAATTGGACTTCATCCATATGGAGCGATGCAATAACCTGAAATATGTTTTAGTTGTGGTTTGCGCATTCTCCCGATGGATCGAGGCCTATCCCCTCAAAGACAATACTGCTTTGTCTACTGCGAAAATCCTACTGAAGGAATATTTTCCTCGGTATGGAATGCCTAGAGTCGTGTGGTCAGATAACGGAAGTGAGTTTGTGGGTAGTGTGATGAAGAGTGTGTGTAAGGGCCTTGGAATTAATCAGAAATTCCACAGCGCCAATCATCCCCAGTCAGCTGGATTGGTTGAAGGGTACAACGGCACCCTTAAACTAAAGTTAGCGAAGATTCAGGCTACGACTGGTCTTTCGTGGCCTGACGCTTTACCTTTAGCATTACTGTCAACTAGGGCGACTGTACACTCCCGAGTAGGGCTTAGTCCCTATGAAATAGTGTTCGGCCGTCCTGCGAATGTGTGGGGGGTTCCTAGGCCAGGAATGTTCTCTGATCTTGAGTACCCAATGTTGATCGATTATCTTCATGACTTGACTGCTAAACTGAGGTTAATTCACCAACAGGTTTACGACGCGTTGCCGACGCAGACGGAGGGTCCAGGCCACCAGCTCCAGCCCGGAGACTGGGTGGTGACGAGAAACTTTTCACGCAAGAATAACCTGGACCCGAGGTTTACCGGACCGTATCAAGTGCTCCTGGCCACGAGGACTGCCGTTCGTCTCGAGGGACGTAAGAATTGGGTGCATGCCACCCACACCAAAAGAGTCCCCATTCCTTTGCCGGCAGACCCGTGGGTAAGGAGAGGCATTGCGTCATCTGAAACAGAAACATTGCCGGCGTTTGTGCCTTTTAGCGACGCACAGCCTGTTGGAGAATCCCCGGCGCAGCAGAAAGACACTGTCGAACATTTGGCATCAAAAGACTCAAGACCAGAACACTCAACTGATCAGCAGGACGTTGTCTCTTCAACGGATCCTTTGTTTGACGAGCAGACACATCCTGGGAAAACCCGATACTTTTTGCGATCTCGCACTAAGGACAAATAAAAAGATCTTGCTTTGCTGTATTGACAACTGCATTATCCCGTTTTCCGTGATCAGTTTGGAACATTCATATTATTGTGATTATTTTGTATATATATATATATATATTGAGCTTCATTCCTTGTACTTTTTGCTTCCACAGCTGAGAGACTTTGTTATTTGCATATATACATACTGTGCATTGAAGGCCGTAGGGCCGCGCGCGTACTTCCTTCTGGATAGTAGGTCTTGACGCTAGGTTAAAGGCCGTCGGTTCCTGGGAACTCCTAGGGATTGACTATTGCTACACAGAACGAAGTGCGTCAAGAAACGTTGCGGACGGTCGTAGGGAATGGCATTCTCGAAGCTGAATGATTTGGAGGGAGCTCAGGTTTACAGATTCAAGCTGCAGCAACTCAGTCGTACCAAATGTTTTATATTTCAACTGTTTGTATTGTTCTTGACTGCTTCTGCATTGTTGGCGGGTGGGGTGTATTATACGATGTTCTACTTCTTACCTTCTGCTACACCTACTCCTACTTCTGATCCTAAACTTACCTCTACTGTTTCTTCCCATTCCTTTCACATGTTACCGGAACACGAACAGGCTAGACGTGTAGAATTCCGCAACAATTCCTTTATTCAGCTCCTTCATCAGCATCAGTTAGTGGTTAACACTACTAATTGTTGGGTGTGTGGGTTGATGCCACATACTACGGATAAGGGAATTCCATATCTGGTGTTACCGTATAGTTCCCAAGGGTCAGCTCGAGCATTCCAAACAATGTTTCGAAGCGCACTGGGTTTCCACCCCATTCGAGAACCACGTTCCCCCTACTCTGGTCCTACCTCGTATCAAAAACCTTTGTCAATAGCAATAGAGGATTTAGATAGTGATATCTATGATCCCTCGCTTATTCCCGAAGAAGAGGTACAAGCCTATAGAGTCCTAAGTAGAGGTGAATATAGTGCGTTCACTAGCGAAAAGCAGCTTAAAAGCTCGCCT
Organism: Lissotriton vulgaris; assembly: GCF_964263255.1. NCBI lineage: Eukaryota > Metazoa > Chordata > Amphibia > Caudata > Salamandridae > Lissotriton > Lissotriton vulgaris. The sequence continues at coordinate 122,784,923 of NC_141690.1, forward strand.
CCGATATGGGTCGTACCCCACACTGGTAATTTTTGTCTCATGGGTCGTGGCCGAAGATCGCAAGCCCGACTTGGAGCAAGTGCTTGCACTGAAAATTACATACTGCCGATGGTCTCGTCCCCTGTGTTTCTGGCTGCCAAGGGTACATACTTTATCTGCTATGATCGTGCATATGCATGGTTGCCCGCTGACTTCATGGGCTCATGCTTCATTGCGAATTTGTTGCCTCCGACGTTCACTGTAGATGCCGATTATCATAAGACTAGAGTTGTACGAGGCGTAATTAGCGAAGAGGATACTGCCGGTCAAGAGGCAGGAGACTTTTTCAAGGGTTTCCTCCCGTTTTGGGGACCTATGGTCAATAGTAGGAACCTGAGACAGTTGACTCGAGTGGTAGAATCGACAGCTAATATTACTGCCAGTGCCCTTGGTAATATCACCACAGAACTTCAGGCGGATAGACTTATGACGTTACAAAACCGTATGGTTTTAGATGTCATCTTAGCAGATCGAGGTGGGGTATGTAAGGTGATCCATTCGAGCTGCTGCATTTTCATTCCAGATAATGCTCCTACTGTCTATCAAGCCATCTCGAGGTTGCATAAGATCTCCGAATCCATACACGTGGATGTAGGGGATTGGACGCTACTTGGGTGGTTTTGGGGCCTGATGTCGACTTGGGGTTGGAAGATTCTGATGATCATCGGAGTTGTTGTAGTGTTCCTGTTCACGTGTTGCCTTTGTGTGCAGTGTGGTCCTGCCTTATGTGGCCTCTGTGCTACAACGTGTATGAGACAACCATCTGTTACCAAGGGGACTCGGTTGGACAGAGCTATGCTACAGCAACATCTCGATGGTCTGATGAATATCGAATATGATTCCGACTAGTGCTTGCCTACATGAGGGCAAAAGGAGCGTCTGAGGTTCCGTGACGATTGTAAGTGGTGTTTTCGACTCACACGAATATAGTCGAGTCTGGTATCTATGAACCGCAAATGACGAGTTTAGTAAGTGTGCGCAGTTTCGCTGTGCTAACTTAAACCGTTCGTTTGTTATGTGGGTTTTTCATCTGTACCCACGGGTTCCATCTTAGATACGGCATCCATTTTGTCTCTTGCCCTCAAGTAGCCAGCGAACGGACGATGTCCGCTTCGCGACCCTGGGACTCCCAAGATATTTGCGGAAGACACATGTTCTTTGTAAGTGTCTTTATGACGAGGGGGATGCTACTGTAAGGCAGATGGCGCCGCTCGAGGCTCATCTTGCCGCACGGACTTATTGTCTCAGCCGTGCATCTCATTAGGCACGTCCCTTTGATGCCTGTATCTCGTGTTTCCCGATACCTCCCCTTTTACACCCTTTCCGATCTCCCCACTGTCTCCGTCTTCCTCTACACCTGTCCTTGTTCCTATTTCGATCTGTTTTACTGCTGATTGGAATTTGCTAATGGTGGGAAGATGGGTTTTTACAGTTGGGAACCGCCAAATGTTTCCGCACTTATGTTCCGGACCTCATGTGTTTCAAAGTGACCAAAGCGACCCCTCTGGGGGATAATGATGAGAACTAGGTTGTAAACTTTTGTGTACCATGTTGTCCTATGGGTAAAAACTGTATAAAAGGAGCGATCCACAGAACCAATTTGAAGCAGTCTCCCCAAGTTGCACGTGGTGTACTTGTCGTGACTTCTGTGTTCCCTGCAGCAAATAAACTTTGAATCTTTGACGTCGAAGGAAGTGTCCCGTGTCTCTGTGATTCGTACGCCGGAGCAGGTTACCCACGAAGGTTTCAGGTGTTGTGCCCTGGCACCGCTGGGTCTTAAAGAACCCAGTCCTTCAGTACCTCAAGGAATGGGGAATCCAGCACCGGAGAGTGACCCCCGGGTGGCCTCAAGCCAATGGGGAAGTCGAAAGGTTTATGCGCACCCTCAACAAAATCATCTGGATTGCCCATGCTGAAGAAGCCCCATTGGAAAGAGCAATCTACACGTTCCTGAGAGAGTACAGGCTGACCCCTCATCGCACCACTGAAGCCGCCCCTGGCCCATCAGCAATGGGAAGGATAGTCCGTGACACTATACCCACTCATCCTACCTGGACTCCGAAAAGGGCAAACCCCCGACAGACCATGTTCAATCGGAGGCGATCCAATGACTACGCCAGCTTCCGGCGCAGAGCCAAAGAGCCTTCCATCGGGGAACGAGATCAGGTCTATGTGAAAGACAGGTATCCCGGAAGCAAGTTTAGGCTCCCTTTTGAACCGAGGCCATGGACAGTCACGCGTTGCACCGGCACGATGGTGACGGCCCAACGGGAGGGAGAGACTGTCACCCGCAATGTATCCTTTTTCAAAAAAGCATACACTCAGTCAGGGGAACGCCCTGGCTGGGAACCTGACCCGGAAGTGAACAGTCCACCAAGAGAGAACTCCAGTCCCCTGGAGTATGAGCCAGAAACCACTGCGGACAGCCCAACGACAAGCTCTCTCGCCATGGAGACACCGAGAACCACCATCCTCCAGGTTGCGGCGGACCCCCAGCGCACGGGAACGCCACAACTGGAGGGCCCCCGGAGAGTGTTGTTGCGTGGAGAAGCAGCGGGCTATAGACTAAGAAGAAACCCAGCCCCGTCTTCGCAGCTGGCAGACTTTGGGCTGGACTCCTTTTCAACTGACTGGTAACAGGCCGGATGGCCACCATTTTATTTTATCAGCACGGTCACACCCATTGACTCTGTAGTGATTCGTTTATTTGGATTATTTTCATTCTAATAAAGGTTGAAAGGAATGTAATGTCCGGGGACGCCGTCCCGCGGTCTAGTTGTTGGCGCACGTAGCCGTGCGCATACGCAGGCGTGACGTAGCACGCCGCGTAGTATAAATATTAAAGGAGGCATGGCCGTAGTTAGTTCGGACCACGCGGACCGAAAGTGCAGTGTCCCGTGTCCTGTGTTGAGCGCAGCACTGCCGGCTTTGCGCTACGAGACGCAAGGCCTTACAGGGTGACCAGACATCCCGTTTTTTGTTTGGCATTACTAGTGTGGGTAACATGTCTTGATAGTGAAATACTGCCAATTTCGTTTTTCACTATTGAAAGGATATCTTGCCCATAGGATAACATGGGGAATGCTGTGTAACACGTTTACCTGCATATCTTCCTATAATGGCAAGATAGACATATGGAATCTGGTATCCCTGAACTCAGAATTTAATAACACATCCTTTAGTGAAGATGGTTTTTAAATTCTAAGTTTGGAAATAGCACTTTTAAAAAGTGGCTATTTTCCTGTTCAACCTTTCTGTGTGCCTCTGCCTTATTGTGTATTGACTGTCTGGTTTGTGAGTGACAATGGCTGGAGGCGGCTTCAGGATGGTGGCTGAGTCAGCACAAGGCTGAATAGGCCCATCTGCATGTACTTTTCATGCAGTTAGGTGCACTCTGCCAGTGCACCTCTTCTTCCTTTGTGATTGTGGGCCAGGGCCATCAGACGCACCGCAGGAGGTGGAGCCAGCATTGTGGCAGACAGGCACAGCCCTATTGAGGCCCAGGTGCTACTCCTCCCACCACTCTGGTGTGCTGTGAGTTGGCTGGCAAAAGGTAGAAGGTCGCTGAAGAAAATTGTTGTAAGAAACCCCAGCAAAATAGAAACAGTGAATATCTTCAAGGGTTTTGGGAAATCCTGCAATAGATTTCTAAGTAATGTAAATACTTTTTACATGTTTTAAAATGTTTGGTATTTTATGGCTTATACTTAATAAATATACCTTTTTGCCTATTTTATTGTCCTTTGCTGGATGCGACTTCATGATTTTCTTAAGCACACAATGCTAGTTATCTTGATTTAGACCACGCCCCTACTCGGATGGGCCACACCCCTTTAAGAAATTTGCCACACCCTTTTTAGATCACCACCAGTTTTTTTTCCCACTTAAAGCCCTGGTCATAAGGAAGCCATTCCCACACTCAAAATTTAAGGAACTTGAGGCGGAGAAGGAGGTGTGCCTATGAACTAGAGGTGCCTACTTTGGAACTGATGGAAAAACAACACTGGGTGTGGGCTTCCCACAGTAAGGCCAAGCCTCTGGAATCCAAAACAACTAAACAAATGCCAATACTGTAATTAATATTTATCACGGACCTTTGGTTTCAACACACAAATAATTAAACTAGGTGTGAGTTTTGCCAGTCTGTCAGTCTGACTCTCTTTTATTTTTCATGCAATTTATTCAATTTTTTTGTTGGTTATGTTTCACCAAGATACACAGATATGAAGAGAACAAACAATAAAAAAATTCATAAAAATGACATTTTCATAAAATACACAATAGTAGAAAAACATTCAAACGTTGTTGATCAACATTAGCCCAGCAATCTCCCACTCTCACACAAACCATACATACACAAAACACTATTTACATTTAAATATCACAAAAAACAATTGGAATACACCAAAGAAAATTGTTTGTTTAAATTAGCGATTTTTAGCCTTAAATGATAATTGTCTTCTAATGATGCTCTTAAGGTGTAGAAACAACGGTCTACGCGTTTCGAACCCCTAGCTGGTAGGGGGGTTCTCATCAGGACCTCAAAGCTGTAGAAAAGAAAAATGAGATCGCTATCACTAAATGTAAGAATTGGTGGGAAGCACTAGTAGCCCCTTACTGGTGTAGCCTCTTACCTTAGATAGGAGTGTGCCCTATTTAATAAGAAAACCGGACGTTGACCACTGCAAAAGAATCATAAACAAATACAACCAATCAGTCCACTTGTTTATGCAGCCTCTTAGTTGAACATCCCATGCAACAAAACACCCAGTCATACTTACATGGCTTCTAGATGTGTGTTAGTTTGAATAGTCTGTGGGGAAGACAGATGAGCTAGATAAGCACAAAGGTGTACAACTTCTATTGAAGCTCTGATGAGTGTAGGTGGAAAAAAAGCTTACTTTGTGAACTTGTGTAGAAGCGAGGTTTGCGAGGAGCCGGGAGCAAATCGAGGACCTACGAAATAATAGAACGAGTTACATGTGCATTGGCGTTAAAATCCATGAGGGATGCACTCTCCGAACTAACGTGGCGCCCGTTGCGCAATGAAGCTTACCTCCAAGGTAATATCAATAGCCAAAAACGAAGCGTCCATTCTGTGTCGCCGATTTAGGCAACTGCGGTGCGACTGGGTCGATTACCCATAGAGGATGTATGACGGTACAACGCGTACTGTCACAACTCATCCCTTTACCACGCATCCCTTACAACGCAAGTCGTTACCACGACTTGCGTTGGGGGTGCGGATTTCGAATAGTATAATTTACAATTCTAACACCAGTCCCCGTGGACCCTAGGGAAGGTGTTGGGATAGTAAATTTACTATTTGTAATCCTTTAGCGCCCTCCAGCGCAAGTCATTTTAACGACTTGCGTTGTAAGGGATGTGTGGTAAAGGTACCGCGTTGTAAAAACTTGGTGGTAAACGATGTTTACCACCCGTAGATGGCCTCTTGCGCGGTGTCTGCTGGGGATGGGACTGCTGGGTAATGTAGTTTTACACTGTTATTTCGGTCAAAATGAGGACGTCTATTCATATTTCTAAGCGCTGCTATTTAGGTACAGTTGGACTGAGTGATCTTAGTCCTTGTTGTATTTAGTCGGTCGGGTGGGACAGTTTCATAAGCAGCACCAATATAAATTTAACGGAGATGTCCATGATGCGTTGTGTGCCTGGAAGGAGGCTTCTGGGATACGTAGTTGTCGATTAACATTCTCGACTCGATGGTACACTCGCAATGTGAATTAGGGTAACAAGTACTCGTCTGGGTAGTCGCGATTCTATTTGTATGGTAAAACCGATCGTGTTGGTACTATTTTTTTGAACGCGCTGAAGGGATGATGTAATCTCCAAAGGCGTCATGGGAGTTCTATAGAAAACTAATTTGTTCAAGCTTCCCACAGTGCATTGTTGGGTGTGATAATCATGGGTAAAATGAAAAGGGGATTGGTCCGAATCAGATGACTCCCTCGGCCAAATTGTGTAAGGAATTAGTTGAGCTTGTAAAGTTCTGACATTTCGTTAAGGCCTACCACTGCTGTGGTGAATTTTAAGATAAGCATTGCTTCTCTTTTCGATAATTTCTTTTCCAGATCTCCACCTCTTTGGTCTCTGTCTACCTTTTGGATCACTGTCCATCTCATATCGGATTCTTTATGGGCCATGGTGTGCCAGTGGTTAACCAATAGAGCTGTGAGTACATTCATCTTTATTCTCGACTTATGCTGGGTGATTCTTGTTCGAACCTCTTGGTTTGTCTTGCCGATATATAAAAGATCACAAGGGCACTTAATGCCATATACAACATTTCTCGATCTGCAATTAGTGAAGGAGTTTTGCTTCCAAAAGATGTTTTTATGTTGGAAGATTGACCCTTCTTCTGTGGTGGAACAACATAAGCAGGATCTGCACTTTTTGTGTCCTACTATGGGGGGTAAGCCGACAAAGGTTCTGACCGAAATTGCTTCTTTTTGCGGCATTGCTGCTCTCACTAAATGATTGGCAATGCTGCAGGTTTTTTTTAACGCAAATAGTGGCTTAGCATTGAATGACGCATGCAGATTTTTTGCTAAATGCCAATTGCCGGCTACCACCTTTTTCAGTAGATTGGAGTTTGGCAGTATGTTGAAACAAAAACAATTCTGTCGGTTTCTTTTCTTGTCTTTCTTTCAAGTAGATTTTCGCGTGGTGTCCACCACGCTCGTTTCATGGACCTCTTCAGGAGATTTTTTAGATATCCACATTCTAGGAGATTAGTGGTTAGTCTAGTGGCATTGCTCAAATACTCGTCTTTAAAATGACAATTCCGGCGGATCCGGGCAATATCTTCGGATACGCTGGAATTGTCATTTTTAAAGACAAGTATTTGAGCAATGCCACTAGACTAACCACTAATCTCCTAGAACGAGGATATCCAAAAAAACTCCTGAAGAGATTCATGAAATGAGCGTGGTGGACACCACGCGAAAATCTACTTGAAAGAAAGACAAGGAAAGAAACTGACGAAATTGTTTTTGTTTCAACATACTGCCCAAACTCCAATCTGCTGAAAAAGGTGGTAGCCAGCAATTGGCATTTAGTAAAAAATCAGCATGCATCATTCAATGCTAAGCCACTATTTGTGTTAAAAAAACCCGCAGCATTGCCAATCATTTAGTGAGAGCAGCAATGCCGCAAAAAGAAGCAATTTCGGTCAGAACCTTTGTCGGCTCACCCCCCCATAGTAGAACACAAAAAGTGCGGATCCTGCTTATGTTGTTCCACCACAGAAGAAGGGTCAATCTTCCAACATAAAAACATCTTTTGGAAGCACAACTCCTTCACTAATTGCAGATCGAGAAATGTTGTATATGGCATTAACTGCCCTTGTGATCTTCTATATATCGGCAAGACAAACCAAGAGGTTCGAACAAGAATCCCCCAGCATAAGTCGAGAATAAAGATGAATGTACTCACAGCTCCATTGGTTAACCACTGGCACACCATGGCCCATAAAGAATCCGATATGAGATGGACAGTGATCCAAAAGGTAGACAGAGACCAAAGAGGTGGAGATCTGGACAAGAAATTATCGAAAAGAGAAGCGATGCTTATCTTAAAATTCAACACAGCTGAGGTAGGCCTTAACGAAATGTCAGAACTTTAAAAGCTCAACTAATTCCTTACACAATTTGGCTGAGGGAGTCATCTGATTCAGACCTATCCCCTTTTCATTTTACCCATGATTATCACACCCAACAATGCACTGTGGGAAGCTTGAACAAATTAGTTCTCTATAGAACTCCCATGACGCCTTTGGAGATTACATCATCCCTTCAGCGCGTTCACAAAAATAGTACCAACACAATTGTTTTTACCATATAAATAGAATCGCGACTACCCAGACAAGTACTTGTTACCCTAATTCACATTGCGAGTGTACCATCGAGTCGAGAATGTTAATCGACAACTACGTATCCCAGAAGCCTCCTTCCAGGCACACAACGCGTCATGGACATCTCCGTTAAATTTATATCGGCGCTGCTTATGAAACGGTCCCACCCGACCGACTAAATACGACAAGGACTAAGATCACTCAGTCCAACTGTACCTAAATAGCAGCGCTTAGAAATATGAATAGATGTCCTCATTTTGACCGAAATAACAATGTAAAACTACATTACCCAGCAGTCCCATCCCCAGCAGACACCGCGCAAGAGGTCATCTATGGGTAATCGACCCAGTCGCACCGCAGTTGCCTAAATCCGCGACACAGAACGGACGCTTCGTTTTTGGCTATTGATATAACCTTGGAGGTAAGCTTCCTTGCGCAACGGGCGCCACGATAGTTCGGAGAGTGCATCCCTCATGGATTTTAACGCCAATGCACATGTAACTCGTTCTATTATATCGTAGGTCCTCGATTTGCTCCCGGCTCCTCGCAAGCCTCGCTTCTACACAAGTTCACAAAGTAAGCTTTTTTTCCACCTGCACTCATCAGAGCTTCAATAGAAGTCGTACACCTTTGTGCTTATCTAGCCCCTCTGTCTTCCCCACAGACTATTCAAACTAACACAAATCTAGAAGCCATGTAAGTATGACTGGGTGTTTTGTTGCATGGGACGTTCAACTAAGAGGCTGCATAAACAAGTGGACTGATTGGTTGTATTTGTTTATGATTCTTTTGCAGTGGTCAACGTCCGGTTTTCTTATTAAATAAGGCACACTCCTATCTAAGGTAAGAGGCTACACCAGTAAGGGGCTACTAGTGCTTCCCACCAATTCTTACATTTAGTGATAGCGATCTCATTTTTCTTTTCTACAGCTTTGAGGTCCTGATGAGAACCCCCCTACCAGCTAGGGGTTCGAAACGCGTAGACCGTTGTTTCTACACCTTAAGAGCATAATTAGAAGACAATTATCATTTAAGACTAAAAATCGCTAATTTAAACAACCAATTTTCTTTGGTGTATTCCAATAGTTTTTTGTGATATTCAACTGTAAATAGTGTTTTGTGTATGAATGGTTTGTGTGAGAGTATGAGATTGGAGTGCTAATGTTGATCAACAACGTTTGAATGTTTTTCTACTATTGTGTATTTTATGAAAATGTCATTTTTATGAATTTTTGTATTGTTTGTTCTCTTCATATCTGTGTATCTTGGTGAATCATAACCAACAAAAACTTTCAATAAATTGCATGAAAAATAAAAGAGAGTCAGACTGACAGACTGTCAAAACTCACACCTAGTTTAATTCTTTGTGTGTTGAAACCAAAGGTCCGTGATAATTATTAATTACAGTATTGGCATTTGGTTTTTTTACTTTGGAATTGAGGAACCAGGTGCAAGTCCCAGCATTGGCATAACCTGTACTTCTGGGCAAATCACTTAATCTATCGCAAAAATATGATGAATGGAATGCTGAACATTGTCAAATAAAAGCAACATTGCTCTCTGTGCTACCCCAGTTTGGACCCAGCTTTATGCAACTCAGTCTTGACCCTGCTCCCCATGGGAACAATCCAGCCCGAACTGTAAGGCAAATTATACCTGCACTGGAAAAAAAGCATTTTGCATCCGGTTTCGTGGTATCGCCCCTGATCAGCTAGGGTAGTGGCATACTGAGCTCAGGACCTACGTCTGGGCATGCCCTTCCCATGTAGGGCAACTTTAGCAACACAAAAAGCCTGGCTGACGAGGGGTGATACCATGAAACTGGTCCACGATTGCTCGTTGTTTGGTCCAGGACGGACCTGGCCTTTCCGTTGGGGCTGGGCTGTTCCCATGGGGATCAGGGTCAAGACTGAGTTGCATATGGCTGGGTCCAAACTGGGGTGGCATGGTGAGCAAAGAAATGATGGATTCAACCCAGATCTGTGACTGGGGATGAGTGTTCGACAATGTTCATCATTCTGTCCATCATCTTTTAGTGTTGCTACAGATCACTTAATCTCCCAGTGCCCACTGAAACAGCATTGGCAAAGACAATAGGTCTCACCTCTGTAAGAGCTATTAGCTTTGTCAATGTTTTTAACCATGTTCTACAGCCGTGCGAATGCTGTGCTGAAAGCTAGATAAAAACACTATAACAGCCATTCCTGGGCATGTTATAGCACTTTTATTCTGGAAGGAGGAGGTGGGGCAAATAACAATGTGAGAAAGGGGCAGGGCAAGCAATACTGGGGCCGGACAAACAGTAGCACAGACGTGAGGTACGGAATAAGCAAGCACAAGTGACGGCAAACATGCAACAACAGAGGGGAAAGCAACAACGGGGCAACAACAATGGGGCAAAAAAGCTGAGACTAGCAAAACCAATGGACAACAACAGGGCAAGCAACAACCACTGACAAGAATGGGACAAGCTACAGCAGCAGGGCAAGCAGCAACAGCAGGACAAGCAACAACAACGGGACAAGCAACAATGCAGAGGGGAATTGGGTTGGGGTGATGGCCTGCAAACAAATGCACTCTTATGGAGTGCTGCAACTAAAATAGACAGAAAAATACATCTGAGTACGCCAGTAGCAGAAGTACACTTGGCACTGCAAGCAAGAAATACTTGGGCCATGCCCCAGGGGAGGGACAAACACACAACGACAAAGTGAAGCCAGCACGCTCTGACCAAATTGAACCAAGGAAATGAGCATGACAAGCCAACCAATGGCAAGCAATGTGTGGGATCAAAGCCCCTTATAAGTAAGCAAAATGTCTCGCAAGCGACATCAGATGCGCTGTCTTCAGCTGAGACTTAAGAATGACTCTGACCTTCTGTAATGTGACCTTATGTTTATGTAAAGCAGTCAAATACATGCTGCATAAAACTGCAAAAATAAATAAAAATGGCGCATAGCATGACAAGAGTATACGGTTGTAGTTTAAAGTGTGGTGTCTCTTAGTTGTGGGTCAATTTTGCATTGACTGCACCAGTGTAGCTAAGGGGAGGCAACCTGCACACAACAACACAGGCATTTTCAGACCTGCAAAATGCATGCACACATTTGCTAGAGCTATTAAAGTGTATATTATTTATTGCCCCAACAAATGTCTGGGACCGGTCAGGGCCATGCAGGAACTGTTTGCAGATTGCAGCTGTAGTGCATCTTCAACAAGTAGTACTTGTGTGCACTTCAGAGCAGTTGGCAAGAAAAATGTTGTGGGCTCTTGTACGGAACACTTTGAATGTATTTTTGATTATCAGCTAATTCAAGCCTTTGTGATGCCAAACAACTCTGAATTATGTAACCTTTCAGAAACTGGGGTTTGCAAAAACAGTTGAATTTTGAAGCTGCACAGCATGTGCCAGCCAAATAGTTCCAAAAGAAAGCTTGAGCAAGCATGGATAAAGCCATTTCTTTTTGCACTTGTGTTTGACGTTGCCCTCTTTGCCGGCCCACCCCTAACATAATGCCTTTTTCCCTCCACTTTTTGCTGAATTCATTTTTGTTGGTACTAGGACTCTGTGCACTTTACCACTACCGATCAGTGCTAAAGTGTTTGTGCTCATTCCCCTAAACATGGTTTGATTGGTTTACACCTGATTGGCATTGTTAGACTTGTTATCCTTTGGAACTGCCATGTTTCCTTGACTGACTGTTCTGAAGAACTATATTTCCACTACCTTTCTGCTTTGCTGAGCTTCCCTGCTGCCTGCTGGTCTCTACACAGCTGAGGTGAAGGGCTGTGCCCATATCACTTGAACCCAGAGTGACTCCAAGGGCTTGCCTCCAGTTTTCTGAAGTCTCTGGGACAAAAATACTTCCTGGAATCCTGCTGGTGCTGTTGGACTCTGCCATTTATGTGTTCTAACTTTGCCTGAGGCGCCCCCTCCAGTCCTGGCCTCAGAAGTGGGTTCTGCAACACTTTTGCTACAAAACCGACTCATTGTCAACTCTGCGCTGGCCAGAACCGACACATCACGCTTTGATGCCAACGCAGAGGGTGTATGATGACAACAGTTTCACAGCTTGCATGGCCCGACCAAGACACGCTGCATGGCTCGACGATGACCCAGTATCTTGACCTTGAAGGAAGTGACCCAATTAGGGCCACCCGGGTCACTTACGACCACCTTCCTCACAAATGAACAGTCGGTCAGACAGTAGAGAATACAAAGCAACGGTATTTATTAGAAGTACACTCGAGTGGAGTCCGGTGTGACCAGCCTCCTTAGATTGTGGCAGACGGACTGAGTTCTGCCAATATGGTAACACATATTGTACATCTTCAGAACCACTAAAGACACACCCAGACTGGAAATTTCCAGTTGGTAGCTGGTGAACAAAGCAGATACAGAAGGAGGAGTTGCAATCCTGGGACCCGGTACATGCTATCTCAGCGTCAAGGTTACTCTGCCTGTGCCCGCCTCTCTAAGTGTATCAGCAGGCCTATCTACTGAGAAAGGTATGCAATGACAAAAAACAGTCTATTCATTAGCACAGCGGAGACCAAATACAGAGAAAATATTGCAGCTGCTTTCTGCTGAGGCAGACAGAGTGAGACATGTTAGTTTCGATCATGGCTCAAAATGGCGACTGAATACAAAGTTATCAATCTTAGACTAACTGATAAGGAGAGCCTTTTTAGAAAACTCCTAAAGACATGGGTGTACCAACAACCAGACACCTCTGTATTGGCAGCCATCTAGTCTCAGTTTCTTCATCACGTTTCATCTTCTACGCAATCACCCCCTGCACGTCAGCCAAGCGCCAAGATGCTCCCTTGGAGCGAATGTCTGCGCTCTATAAATATCCATAAATATCAAAAATATCAAATAAGTGGTGCAACAAATGCTAACTTGAGTCATACAATGTATAGAGAACTCTGCTAAAAGCATTTTTATTTCAACAACCTCTACAGAGATCAACAGCAACGTGGGAACCCATTGCATGAATGGTAACTGACACACATTGATGCTTGCTCCATCCAAGGTACTTTTTCAGTGGGACCTGCGGTAGTCTCATCGTGGTCAGCCTGAACTTTGGATTAGTATCGGTCCATCCAGGCCTCAAGAAACCTTTTGACCACTAGTGGCTTCTGAGCACTATTTTTGCATTTATTCTTTAAAAATGAATATCTCAACTTGTACTGATTTGACTTTTGTGATTGTGGTCTTATTTTACACATATAAGTAGTCCCTATTTTTCTAAACCTCTGTGGAATCTTTTTGTGGTGTTCTCATTGTGTTACTGTTTGTGTGTGTGTGAGTGTGTGTGTGCACAAACACTTAAAAAATTGTCTCTTAAGTGAGCACACGTTTAGTTTAAAGTGTGTATCTAGCTTACACTGACTAAGATTGTGGTTCCTATTTGGACAGGGAGACAAGTGGGGCTTAATTTACTACAAAATGACACAGTGTGGCACCGCAAGCCATTTTGCAGTGCCAAGTTGCCTCATTTTAAAAGCATTGGGATGTGTTGTATTTGAAAAAAACACTTTATTTCTCATTTTGCACAGTGAATAACAAACATTACTCAAAAACATGAATTTCAGCGTTTTATACATTATACATTCCACGGGTTTAATGTTATCTAACCAGTGATCAGTGCAGCTATATGCCGAATATAAAATTCTAAACATACAATTATACCGTAATATGATAAAGTCGTAACTAGAAATATACTCTACTTTCCTGTATTCTGTTGGCGAGGACCTTGCCACGAGTGAGTAGTCTGCATAAATAGAGAACTACTATAGACCAAAAAAACCCTAGCAGCTACATTTCTTCACCCCACACCTGTGCGGTAAGATTCATCCCGAGAGTCTGCTTCTGTCGTGATATTCAACAAATGTTGACGATATGGATCCCATATATCTTTGGGTGCACATCTCACTGGAAGCAATGCATTATAGTTATCTGATTGGGTAGAGCAAAATGCCAAGTCCTTTTCCCATTCAGCAATAGTGGGCAAAGGACCTCTCATCCAATGCATGGCCACCCTCTTTTTGGCCAATAGAAGACCAAGTGCTGCAAGCCTACAAACCCCCTTCGGAATTTGTTTGTCAAACCCCATTAAGGCGACCAGTGGAATCTTTGGTAATTCACAGTCCAACATTTTGGAAAGAGTTCTGAAAACATCGCTCCAAAAAATACGTACCTCTGGGCGATCCCAGGCCAGATGTGTGAAATCTTTATTGCTCGCGGAGCATCTCATGCACGTATCATCTTCTCTTAAGCCATATCTGAACATCCTAACCGGGGTGCAATATGTTCGATGGATATATTTCAAATGTGTTAAAAAAAGCCTGCCATTTAATGAGATGGTCTTAACTGTAGCAAAACACCAGGCCTATTGCACCTCAGTAATTTCTATGCCATGTTCCTACTCCCAGTCTAATTGGAATTCTTGTTTGTTCTGTGCACTGTGAACTTGAAATAGGGAGTATAATGTAGTCATTCCATGTTGCGGAGTCTGTGTTTGTAAAAGGTATGTAAGGGATGGCATCCCTACCGGTGCATTCATATCTGAACCTAATAGGCAACGCAGAATCTATGATATTGAAATTTATCAAGTGCAGTCACTCCTGCCGCAGTCGCAGATGCCTGGTCCCACGTTTTAACAACCCCCTCCGTGAACCGGTCCCCCATGCAAAAAATGTGTAACTTTGCTGAAATATTCAATATCGCTCTGTCCCCTTTGTGTGGCAACCAATCGCACCATTGTATTGGTAACTTGGGAGAGTAGACTAATTTCAGGTGATGCTTTCGGGCTATTTTAGATAACTGATGTCCAGTGCAGTTAACAAGGTCTGTTGTCCCTGGTGCTAGCTATGCCGCACCGGTCAACAAAATGGGCAGGGGAGCCGGAGACACCATATTGTGCTCAATAAGATGGTGTGGTTCTCTTAAGTGAGCACACTTAGTTCTTAGGGACATGTATCCAAACATGTGCATGTAAGGTCTGCGCTGCTCTATAATACCTTTCTATACCTGGGGCATTGAGCCCCCCTCTGAATAAGGTTTCGGTAGGATATTCCATTTAACCCTGGGCTGTTTCCCGGCCCAGACCAGGCGACTGAGCAACTTACGCAATGTAGTGAAAAAAGATTGGGGTAGACAAATAGGTATATTGACAAAAAACATAAGAAGCGAGGTAGCACAATCAATTTTATCAAGGCTGTGTGACCAACTAGTGAGAGCAGTAATTTTATCCATTTATCCACTGTATCCAACAATTTCTTAACTGCACAACCATAATTTTCCGACAAGATCAGCTCAGCATCCGTATG
Source organism: Lissotriton vulgaris (assembly GCF_964263255.1). NCBI lineage: Eukaryota > Metazoa > Chordata > Amphibia > Caudata > Salamandridae > Lissotriton > Lissotriton vulgaris. Next base: position 122,800,170 of record NC_141690.1, read on the forward strand.
AATTTTAATGCCTAAATACCTCACTGGGTCAGTAGTCCACTTTAATGGATAAGGGGTCTGCACCGGAGTAGTGACCGAAGTTAGTGGAAAAATAATAGATTTGTGCCAATTTATATGGAGTCCTAAAGGCTTACTAAAACGCTTTACCTCTTGTAGCATAGGGAGTAAATTATGTTCTGGATTGCGAATATAAAGTAAAGTATTGTCTGTGTATGCCGCTATAGTGAGATTATAATTGGCGGACCGAATACCACGACATGAGTGATATACGCGCACCAGTGCGTACAGTAGTGGGGAAAGGGGGCACCCCTGCTGTGTTCTCCTAGTGATTACTATTGCACGCGAGGTAGCCCCGTTAATCCTTACTTTAGCGGATGGGCTCATATAAAGTACCTTTATTAAATGTATAAAAATGTCCCCAACTCCTACACTGTGCAGGACAGCATACAGAAACCGTCATTCCACCAAATCAACCATTTTTTCTATGTCAATAAACAAAACAGCCGCCTTGACTCGGGGGTCAATTTGAGCTATGGTACCAAACAGAGTCCGAAAATTACTAGACAGTGATCTTCGCTGCACAAATTCAGTCTGTTCCGGACCAACTAATTTGGGCAGCAGTGGGGCTAAAATATTCGCCAATATCTTCGCGAATAGTTTTGTGTCCGTGTTCAATAGTGAGAGCGGCCTATAGAAGGAGCAATGTTCTGGGGACTTCCCTGGCTTAAGCTGGGTGACTATAAAAGCTTCACGCATAGATGGATGCATAATCACATATGCCATCTCTTCGATAAATTGACCAAGTATTAACGTAATGTATCGATATATGCTTTATAGAAAGAAACCGTTAGGCTGTCTGAGCCCGGTTCCTTTTCCTTTGGAATATCTTTCAATGCCGCTGGGATTTCCGTGGGCCTCAGAGGTCCATTAAGTCGCTCCCTATCACTATTGTCCAGGCTTGTGAGTCGAGGCTCACTTTGAAGAGTAAGGACAAGAATAATAATTTGCTAAAGCATCCAGTATGGCCAAAGTGTCGTCAACTAAGTCATTATCCGCATTATATATCTGCATGACATAGTTATTACCTCTGGGAGGTCTAACCGTTGCAGCCAGTGTTGCACTAAGATGGTCACCTTCTGAATAGGACCTGGTCACAGTATATCGCCCCAAATGTTTGACCTCATTGTCCGCTAACTCATTAAATTGACTTATTTGGGTCCTGATCTGTGCTAATACCTGAGGGTCACCTGATTCTTGCAATTCGTCCTCCAAAGATCGCAAGGTGGATTCGACATTAGAAATTTGGGTGAGTATGGATTTGAGAACACCCGCATGCTTGGAGATTGTTATCCCCCGAATATAAAGTTTACATGTTTCCCACACAGCACCCATCGTAGCAACGCTACCTAAGTTTGTAAGAAAGAACTCATCTATGGCTATGCCCACTTCTGCCTGGAAAACTGAGTCCAATAGGGAATACTGTTGGAATCGCCATGCCTGCCTAGGTGAAGCAGCCATCTGGAGTTCAAGGGTTAGACACACTGGGGAGGGATCTAACAAGGTTCTGGCCATATGTTGCCAGTCTCTAATTGATGGGAGAAGTGAGAGAGAGACAAACCAATAACCTATTCTTGTGTGAATGTCATGAGCAGCTGAGTAATGAGTATACTCTCTGCCCAAGGGTGTAAGATAGCGCCAGACCGCGCACATTCCCACAGCTTGCACAATGGCAGCTATCGCTTGTGCCGCTCGCGAGGGGGATCGTGGTGCCCTCTTTGAGCGATCTAAATTGGAGTCCTGAATGCAATTAAAATCACCTCCCCTCAGTATTGGTAAGTGAGAATATTGCATAATCCTAGAGTGTAAAGAGTGATAAAATTGTGGAACATCGTGATTTGGTCCATAGACCCCCGGGATGTGTTGTATTAACAAAAATATAATGCATCCATGTGCCTTCCCCTAGCTGGCGCACAATTGTCTGCCATGCGCCAGCATAGGCACCATTGCGTCATGTTGCAAGGGTGCCTACGTTGCGGGATGACCGTGTTTGTGCTGGAAGGGCACCTTCCTGCACAAAGCAATACTTGATGGAATTTTCCTCTTTTTATGCTTGCTACAGAATGTGGCATGCATAGAAAGAAGAAAAAACGATGAGAAATAATAGTATTTCCCCTCTTAGCGCCACTCAAGGAGTAGGGTTCGGATGCATTCCCAGGTGTACAGCACTTTGTAAATCTGGGAATGTGTCAGGTTCCATGGATGTAGCATAGAAAAACCCACAGCAACACCCATGGAACACCCCTTTCACCCAGAGTAATGCGGGAAAGGGGCCCATATTTCCACGGCCATGAAAAGTCATGCAGGATGACTTTACGTGGCCTTGTAAATATGGACAGGCACACTACACCAGTGGTAGGTCAAAAAAAGTGATGCACTGGTTGCGCAATGGGCTTGTAAATGAGGCCCCAATGTCTAACATTGGTGATCAGCGGTGAGGATAGGTCTTGTATTTGTGCAATACCAAATGGTAACCCAGTGTTCACTACAACTCTATACCTAACACAAGTTCAAGCCTTTTTCAATTCTCCATGATTGACCTTTTTGATTTTTCTGCAAAATTATGTCTCTCTGGAAAAGCCGCACCTGCACCTGGAGGAATTGAGTTTGAGCTGGCCAGGTTAGAATGCCACACTGTGCAGCAGCTGAAAGATTTCAGCAAGGACTTCCAGGTTTCTACAAGGAACTTCACCAGAAAAGTGCAGCTACAGAAAACCTTGGGGGCCTGAGAGGAGATCCAGGATGCCAGGAATGACACCCCAGAGGAGGTTTGGAGGGTATAAAGTGGCTCTGAGAGAGCACAAGGTCCCAGAGGAGTTCTGTGGTGGTAATTTGTGGAGGTATATGCCTACGATGGGGAGGGATGCACTCCTTACACTAGAGGACCAGACAAGCTACACTGCAATGAAGGCAATACTAGTCATTAAGTTTGGACAGATCCATGAGAGTTATAGGCTCAGGTGCAGGGGCATCCACAAGATCTCTTCACAGACATGGGTGGATTTCTTGGATTATGCCAGCAAGGCACTGAAGGGTTGGGTGAGGGACAGCAAGGTTGATGATTATTCAGGGCTTTACAACTTGCTTTTGAAGGAGCACATGCTTGATATTTATTTTATAGAGCTGTGCCATCACTGGTTGATAGCTAGTTCAATGACCCCAGGAAACCTGCTGAGGAGGCAGATATTTGGGTCAGCACCAAAGTGTCCAAGAAGGCATCTGGAGGGACTCCCAAAAGGGTGGTCAGGGTTCCCAACAGAAGCAAAAGGGGGGTGTCGATAAAAAGACAGAGTTCTCTAAAGGCCCCCAAAGTAACTTGCAGGGGAAAAGGTCAGGTTTTCATTCCCAATCTGGCCACCAGAAGAAAACTTACCATGGCAAAGGTCAGCAGCCCATTCCCATAAAGTGCTATGTGCGCTACAAGTATGGACACTACAAGGGGGATCCAAAGTATACAAAAAGAGCACCACGTCCCATTGAAGGGAAGAATCCAGGAGTGGCTAGTGTAGTTATGGGAGAGGAATTTGTCCCAGTTAATGGGGGAGTTTAGTGGGGTTACCCTTAGTGTCCCTGGGTGACAGTGGGATAGTTCCTAAAATCCATGTGCCTTCAAACACTACAAAGTATAGACAATGGGTCACCACTAAAGGTCAAGGTGTTGAGGCTCTGAGAGATACAAGAGCCAGAGTGACAATAGTAGTCAGATGGTTTCCTGAGAGAAGGTGATTCTTAATGCATCCGACCATGTTGTGGTGGCTGACAACAGAGAGGTTCATTATCATGTATATATTTAAGTGGGGGAGAGCATTACAGATCTGAAAGTTTCTGAGAGCCCTACCATGCATGTGGGCTGTTTGTTTGTGTAATGCACTTGAGTACACTATCTGGAAAAAGGTGGAGCTCAAGGCTCATGTGGAGATGTTGGGGTTGCCTGATTGGATCTGTGCAACAACAAGGTCTTTGGCTGCCCAAGATGGGAGTTTAAAAGGGCTGGAGCCTGGAACAATGGCCCAGTCAGCTGCTAAAAAGGATAAAGGCAAAGGACATGGTAAACCAGCTCCTGAGTGTCTTTCTAGTGAGGTGGATGGGGCATAGGTGGTGGCCACGCTGAAGCCCACTGAGGACGGCACTGCTTCCCTCAGTGATCTACCTACACTTGCTCAATGGCATGTGGAAGGAGGAACCACCAAGGAGGCGTTCTGTATGGTACAGAGGCAGTGTCCAATCCATGAGGGCATGAGGAAAATGGTTGAAGCCTAAGCAAAAGGTGATGTTTCTGGGAGTTACCACATTTACTGGAAGCACTAGCGTAGCTAGGGTGGTCGGGGTTGGGGGAGGGCCCCAGGCGTCACTGTTTTGGAGGCGGCAAGCCAGCGTACAGTGCGTGCGGGTGAGAATTATATATTCTTCTGAGAGCTCTGCTTCTGCTCCTTTGTGTCGACGACCCTAACACAGATGTCCAGGGCAGAGATGGCAGTGGGGAGAAAAAGTCCCTGCGCGCAGATCCCACCGTTAAAAGGGAGGAATGTGAAAGGTCGAGCAGATGGCCCGCGATGCACAACTCCATGGTGAGGGTCCTTGGCACGTGCAGGAACGCGCCTTTAGGGCCGCACATTTCACTCTAGATGGCTCTGATTAAACTTTGGGAAAGAAGGCCGCTCAAACCTCCCAGCAGGCTGAGGAGAATGAATAGTCAGGTGTATTCAGACAGGTGTCAACAGTCCGTTCTAATGCCAAGGCCGCAGAGAAGCATTCTGTTACTGTCACTATATGTGTGATCGTTTTTCAACTTTCTACATAGCCAACCCCTGAAATTTAATTATAAGGATAATTGTACAGTGTTCTGTTTTCTCTACACATAACACCTCTGAGTCGTCTTCACAATAGAAAACCGATAAACCTATGTGCTGTAATACATACAGTACAGGGTTTTCCTCCCATGGATATATTTTCCCTTATTATCCTTGTGTTGGCTGTTGAAATAGAAAACGTCCCCTGCATGGCTCCGAAGAGCGGGCACAGCCGGCTCAAACTCCCTGTAGTGAGTTTGTGTTGGTCTTGGATAATTTTACCTCAGCTGAGACTTGATTGTTCCTCTTAACTACATCTCGGCACAAGCAGCCAAATGTGTAGTGACTGAAACAGATGGAACTAAACTCCAGTAAGACTTTACCTCCAAAATAAATCCCTTTGTTCCAAATTAGATCTTCACAGTGACCTCGTGAATCAGTAGCCATTTTATATTTCTGCGAGGCCAGCAGGCTGTAGAGGAATGTTTGGGGTAATGCGGAGCAATACATGTCAGCAAAATATTTATATACAAGTAAAATGTATCCTTCTCGTTTTATTCACTTCCAAACTAATGCTTGAAATTATGTTAACATTTAGCATGACATATAAAGTATGTAAAACTCATATTCCTGTTCCCTTGCATAGGTATTGAAAGGACAAACATTGAATAACCATAAAAGAGCGCTCATTCAATGAAACTTCACGGGAGTCACTCGAGCAAATGGACCATTGTGATCAATCATTCTTAGCATCAAATAAATTATGATTTTAACTGACCCAGGCATAAACCTGCAAGTGCCCTGGATAAGAAATTACCCTGATGGTAATTTTAAAGTATTGGCATTTTAATGATCATGTTCAGGAGTCAGTACGAGTGACGGTATGTTTTAAAGCAAACATTTCTGTGCAGTGCCATATGTATTTTCTAGACGACCATATGTATTTTTTAGACTACGTTTACAGCCTGCTGAACAACACGCACTATTGCAAGTACTCTTAGATAGCGCAGGCTTTTTAAGGCTCACTCTCTCAAAAAGTATATATATTTGAAATAAAACTGCCTACAGCCGAGTTATGCCCCTTAGGCTATGTGTACTTTAATCAATCTTTTCTCCTGAGGCTTGCATGCACTCCCATGCTTAACTGTGTCTCAATGTTAATTGCTTAGACTTGCAATGCAACGTAGCTTCAACCTCAGGTTCTTAATAAATAACGGGTGGAGCCGCACACCCTGCTGTTATGAGCGAATTATTTTTTATCAAATTGCTCAATGTGTCTTTTTGAGATAAATTACAGTCTGCAGAGGGTTTGTGACCTCTACGCTATGCGTGTACCCTTCCATTTCCAGTACTTTGCTGCTGTTTTGAAATTTTCTTAAAATTCTCTTTGCTCAAATGGGTGTAATTTCTGATATTTATGTTTCCGTTGTTTTTATTGCTTGATTTTCCTTGCGAAAAAAGTGTCACATTTAGCAATCTGAAACCTTGGCAGCTATGCTTCCTTTATGTCCGGCCTGCTGTTTTTACCTGTACTTCCGGTGCCAGCTGCGCCCATCCACGTGCACAAACCATGAGCTGAACATTGCAGGCATTGTCCTGCAACTGCAGAAACGTAGACATGGCCGCCGTTTGTATACGTATAGAACCCTGTGAATGCTGGTAATTTCTACATTTTTATTTCTTTATTTGAAATTTTATACCACACGTAGACGACGTTAAAGTACTCTACATTTGTTTTTTTTTACAAAAAAATGTGAGAAATGATTCCAAATAATAAACATACATATTTACAAAGAAATGTTCAGGATGACTTCAGAGCATTTTGCAATTTGTAGATACATATTCTGAGAAATGCATCCAAGTCATACAAATCCATGTTAGCAAAGATGTGTTGTCTTATAGTGAACGTTAAGTCGTCAGTTTATACTTCACGCTACAATATTTGATTTAAGAATTGCACTGCATATGTGGCGGTGCAGGTGCTGAAGAGAGCTGCAATTAAATGTCACAAATGTAAGTATTAGTATGGTGGCAGTCTGTGTGTTCTCCTTTGTACTGCCGGTCACCGGTGTATTTAACTGTGTAACCTTGGACCGTGTCATGTATGTGGATGTAACCTGCATGATCGAGGTAACTATTAGCGGCGATACTACGTGTCTCTCGGTCTTTTTTCCCTCGCCCCCTCCCCTCCTCCCCAGGGGCGGCAATCTGAGGGATAGCTCTAGCTACGCCTCTGACTGGGAGGACAACCTCCGTCACAGTGAGCCCCTAAGGCTCCTGTGAATGGTATATCAAGGGCCTTGTTGGTACTCCAATGCTACAGGGAATTCCTACTGTAGCTGTCTCACAAGATACCCCTGTCAGGACTATTGAGCCAAGACAAGACCTTTGCAAGGCTTGTTCCACATTTCTGTTGGATCAAGATCAAGGATCCTCATGTGCATTCTGCAGGACCTGTGTAACCTGCTGGGCTAGTGGGAAAATAGGGCAAAGGCTTAAAGCCCCGCTTAACCCGCAGCCACATACAGGCAAACCCTTTGAAATGATGGGCATCAACAATACAGGGCCTATAGATCCCCAGACTGTTACAGGCAACATGTTCATCCTGGTTCTGGTGGATCATGCCTCTGGAGACCTTGACTGCATCTGCAGAGGCAAAGGCCCTGATGGGGATTTTTACCCAAATGACTTTCCTCAAGGAAGTTGTGTCTGTCAGGGGCACAGAGTTCATGTGTGCTTAACTGCAGTCAACGTGGAAGGAATGCGGAGTAACGTACGTTCTCCACTCCTTACCATCTACAAAGCAATAGGCTTGTTGAAAGGTTCAACAAGACTCTGAAAGGCATGATTAGTGGCCTACCTAATGGCCCTAAGGAATAAGTGGGACAACCCGTAACCATGCTTGTTGTTTGCCTACAGCGAAGTACTGCAGAAGGGAGTGGGCTTCAGCCCCCCTGAGCTTCTGTACAGGTACCCTGTTAGAGTCCCTCTGAGTCTGGTTAAGGAAGGGTGGGAGCAAGCTTCCAGGTAGACTTCCCAGGATGTAGTGAGCTACCTGCTGGCTGGCTTTCATAAGCCATATGGCTAAGTTGTGGAAGCAAGCTAGCAAGCTTCTGACAACTTATCAGCCAGTCAGGCTGTGATGAAAGAGTGGTATGACCAACATTTTATCACTGTGGAATTACAGGAATTAGGCAGGAAGTGTCGGTAATGGAACGAGCCCAGGGCCCTCCAGGGCCATTGAACTGGGCCCTATGGGGGGATTGAGAAGAACGGTAAGGCTACCTACCTGGTGGACCTCAAGATCCCACAGGGTGCTTCACATTAATATCCCTAAACCATACTTTGAGAGGTCTGAGATCACCATACTATTGGTGACAGATGGAGAGGAGAAAGAGGAGAATCAACAAATCCCTGACCTCTTGGACTCCAAGGAGAAGGATGAGTCTGTGGAAGAAGTGAACCTTTTTCCCACTCTAACTCCTGAACAGCAGATCTTTTTTCTTCCTTACTTCTGGGACTACCCACCTGTGTACCCATGATGTGGACACAGGGGACAACCTCCCTGTTAAGAATAAATCAGACAGGGTGTCGGATAAGGTGAGGGCTAGCATCAAGTGAATTTTCTAAGATGAAGTTGGGGTGATAGAACCGTCCAGTAGCTCCTGGTCCAATCCTGTGGTTCTGGTACCAAAAGCTGCCCCAGTGGACGCCACACCTGAACAGAGGTTCTGTGTGTATTATAGAGGTATCAATTCTGTGACTTAGACTGATGCTCATGCCATTTCTGGGGCAGATGAGATGACTGACAGGTTAGGGGCTTCCCAGTACTTAAGTACCTTTGATCTTACATCAGGGATCTGCAGATCGCCCTAACAGAAGATGCCAAAGAGAGGTCAGCCGTCTACACTCCAGTGTAGAATGATGCCCTTTGGACTTAAGAATGCCCCTGCCCCCTTCCAGAGGTTGGTGAACCAGGTACTTGCTGGTATGGAGGCCTTCTCCAATGCCTATCTGGATGATGTAGCTGTCTCTAGTAGCAGCTGGAAGGACTACTTTTTTCACTTCCAGGAAGTGCTTCAGGAACTGCAACAGGCAGGTCACACTGTCAAGGCCAGTATGTGCCAGATAGGACAGGGGTCTGTGGTTTACTTGGGACACCTGGTGGGCAGGGGGAAGGTGCAGCCTCTCCGGCCCAAGATAGACACTATCACTTCCTGGGAGCCCCCGAAAATTCAGACTGAGGTCAGAGCATTCTTGGGCCACACTGGGTACTTCAGGAGATTTGTCATGGGGGGTATGGCACCCTGCTGCCCCCTCTACAGATCTGACATCTAAGAAGCAGACCAGAAATGTGATTAGGATGGAGGCATGCCAAACTACATTTGACTCCGTGAAGCACGTGCACAATCCCTGTGCTCAGGGCCCCTGGATTCTCCTAGGAGTTTATCATTCAGAGAGATGCCTCAGAACATGGCATAGGGCCAGTGTTATCACAGCTAAATGAGGAGGACCTGGACCAACCTGTAGCCTTCATCTCCAAGAGGTTACATCTCAGGGAACAGTGGTGGAGGGCAATTGAGAGAGAAGCTTTTGCTCCAAAGACAACAGCAGCGGGCGCGCCGCTAGCGCACCTAAGGCAAGCCCGTCTGCGCCCGTCCGCGCTTGGACCGCGTTCAGGGCCAGAACCCCTGGACCCTACGAACGCCATGACTCTAGACTCCACTACAATGCCAGCAGCCTCCACGCACTCAATGCCGGCCGAAACCACACCTGCTTCCAGGCCGCCCCGAAAACGGACTCACGGACCCATCTCCTGCCGCACCTGCAGCTTAACCTGCGACAGAAACACCAAACCTCCAAGGACTGGACCCAACCACCTCCGCTGCATACTCACCAACACCCGCTACGCATGCAAACACACCATCAAGCTCTGGGATCTGCTCGACACCTCCGCCCCAGACGTGGCCTTCATGACCGAGACCTGGCCCGACATCGCCTTAGCCATCCCAGACGGCTACAAGATCACCCGCAGGGATTGCGCCAACGGAATCAGAGGAGAAATAGCCATCATCCACAAGTCAACCCTCAAAGTCCCCACCCACGCAGACGACACCCTCAACACCGCCGAACACCTGCACCTCCGGATACACACCGACCCCAACACCACCCTCAGAGGAACACTCATCTACAGACCACCCGGACCTCGGGCTAGGTTCAGTGACTCCATCGCCGACCTCGCCAGCACCCACACACTCGCCTCCATGGACTACATCCTCCTCGGGGACCTGAACTTCCACCTCGAGAACAACAACAACGCCAACTCCGACACCCTGATCGCCAACCTCGGCCTCAGACAACTCGTCACCACACCCTCCCAAGCCGCCGGCCACACGCTTGACCCCATCTTCTCCACAGGCTCCCACGTCGCCTTCAATCACACCACCGAACTCCACTGGACCGACCACCACTGCATCCACTTCAAGAACCCAACCTAGCACCATCGCACCCAACAGCTGCCTCGCCGCTGCTGGAGCAAAGTCACAGAAGACCAGCTACTCACCTCCCTCGCCAAGAACCCACCCACCGACCCCACCAACTTGGATGCCGCAGCCCTCCACCTCAGACAGTGAATTGACAACTGCGCCAACACCCTCGCCCGCTCAAGAAACCCTCCAACAGCCACACCAGCAAGAGAGCCACATGGTTCACCAACGAGCTCCAGGCCTCCAAACGCGCATGCCGAAAACTGGAGAAGACATGGCTCCACGGAGGCACACCAGACAACCGCGCAGCCCACAAGGACGCTACCCGCAGACATCACCACCTCATCAGATTAGCCAAGAGATCCTCCTTCAAAGACCGCCTGGATAACAATGCACACAACAGCAAAGGGCTCTTTAGCATCGTAAAGGAACTCTCCAACCCCAGCGCCAACGACAACGACATCCCGCCCTCACAAGAACTGTGCGACTCACTGGCCACCGCACCGCAAGACCACTGACATCCACAACAGCTTCAACACCACGACCGTCCGACTACGCCCGACCCCACCTCCCCTGCGAACACCACCAGAACCAACGGCCTGACCTCCTGGTCCAACGTCAACGACGACGAGACACGCAAGGTCATGAGCTCCATCCACTCAGGATCTCCGCGTGACCCGTGCCCATACCACGTATTCAACAAAGCAGAGGCAGCCATTGCACCCCAACTACGGAAGGTCATCAACATCTCCTTCGAAACAGCGACATTCCCAGAAAGCTAGAAACACGCCGAAATCAACCCCCTCCTCAAGAATCCCAAACCAGACCCCAAGGAACTTTCAGAACTTCCGACCCATCTCCCTGCTCCCATTCATCAAGAAAATCATCAACATGCAACTGACCCGCCACTTGGAAGACAACAACATCCTGGACCCATCCCACTCTGGATTCAGACAAAACCACAGCACCGAGACTGCCCTCATCGCCACCACAGACGACATCAGGTGCCAACTAGACAATGGCGAAACAACAGCCCTCATCCTCTTGGACCTGTCAGCCGCCTTCGACACGGTCTGCCATCACACTCTAAAGACACGCCTCCTAGAAGCCGGAATCCAAGAGAAGGCCCTTGACTGGACCTCGTCCTTCCTCACCGGCAGAACCCAGAGCGTCTGCCTCCCACCCTTCCGATCCGAAGTCACCGACATCATCTGCTGCGTCCCCCAGGGCTCATCCCTCAGCCCAACGCTGTTCAACATCTACATGGGCCCCCCAGCACTAGTGGCGACCCCCAGCTCATCCTCTCCCTTACCAAGGGCCCACGCACAGCCAAAACCAACCTCCACGAAGGAATGAAGGCCGTCGCCGACTGGATGAGGAGCAGCTGTCTGAAGATGAACTCGGACAAGACGGACGTCCTCATCCTCGGATCCACCCCCTCAGCCTGGGACGACTCCTGGTGGCTGACCACACTGGGAACAGCACCAACACCCATGACCATGCATGCAATCTAGGATTCATCCTCGACTCCTTCCTCTCCATGGCCAAGCAGGTCAACGCCGTCTCCTCCTCCTGCTACAACACCCTCCTCATGCTCTGCAGAATCTACAAGTGGATCCCGACTGAAACAAGAAGAACGGTGACACAGGCCCTCGTCAGAAGCAGACTGGACTATGGAAACGTACTCTACGCAGGAATCCCAGCCAAACAACTACGACGACTACAACACATACAAAACGTCTCCGCCAGACTGATCGTCAGCATCCCCCGCCACAGCCACATCACCCCCCACCTGAGAAATCTACACTGGCTCCCCGTCGACAAGAGGATCACCTTCAAGCGCCTCACCCACACACACAAAGCACTTCACAGCACCGGACCAGCCTACCTGAACAGCAGACTCAGCTTCCACACCCCCACCCACCAGCTCTGCTCCGCCAGCCTCGCCCTCGCCACTGTCCCTCGCATCCAACGAACGACCTCCGGTAGCATATCCTTCTCCTACCTCGCCGCCAAGACCTGGAACACCCTCCTCACCCACATACAGCAGACCCAAGACCTTCTCACCTTCAGAAAACTCCTCAAGACCTGGCTCTTCGAGCTGTAGCAGCACACTCCTCCATCCCTTCAGCGCCGTTGGACCATCGCGGGTAAGTAGCGCTCTTTACAAGTATATTGATTGATTGATTGAATGATTGATGTACACTGAGAGATAATACTACCTTGGAGGGGGGGACAGACCACCACACCCATCCAAGAGACCTGACCATGCACGCTGGGGGAAGCGGGTGGGATGGAGAATTAGGGGAGGGGGCTTTAGTTGAGGGTATCTGCTGGGCATTGACCTTGGGTAGGGGAGTAGTAGCACAATAGTTGTAACTGCGGCACTGATCGTCTGGATTACTAATTTGATTAACATTACTCAGTCCTTGGACCATGGACACAAAGGAAGACAGCCAGGAAATTCCAATGGCTGAATGCTGCGGCTACTGTGAATAATGTGGTTTTTGTATGATTGATACACCTTGTATGGTTGCTTACTTGTAAAATCAATAAAATTCTGTTTAAAAATAAAAGAGAGAGACGCTTTTGCTGTGGTCTTGGCACTGAAGAAGTTTAGGTCAGATCTATTTGGCACTCACTTCCTGATTCAGACTGATCACAAGCCCCTCAGGTGACTCATGCAAATGAGGGCTGAGAATCCAAATGTGTTGAGGTGGTCTATTTCCCTGCAGGGTATGGAATAAAGGGAGGAGCACAGACCATGAGTAGATCACGCCAATGCTGAATGTCTGCCCAATTTTACACCTTAGTGATGAGAATTCCCTAGAGGTTGGGTACATCTCCTTACATTCAGCTGCGGGGGGGCACGGTTTAGACTTGTCATCTTTAGGGTGGTCTTCCCCCAACTTTTTGCCTGCTTACCTAAACTTTTTGCTGTATCTTTTTGTTGGGCTTCGGACTCTGAGCACTTTACAACTGCTGACCAATGCTAAAGTGCATGTGCTTCTCCCCTAAATATGGTAACCTGACTGGCATAATGTATTTACTTATATGTCCCTTGTAAAGTGGTGTACCATATGCACAGGGCTTATAATCTAAATGTAACTGGTGGGCCTGCAGCACTGATTATGCCACTCACACAAGTAGCCTTTCAAAACTGTCTCAGGCCTGCCATTGCAAGGCCTGTGGGTACAGTTTATTGCCACTTCAACTTGGCATTTAAAACCACTTGCCAAGCCTTCAACTCCCTTTTTATTTAACATAGGTCACCCCTAAGGTAGGCCCTAGGTAGCTCTAAGGCTAGGATGCTATGTAAAAGGTAGGACATGTACATTTTTTAAACAGTTTTATTTAGCATTTTCAGCAAAGGAATAAGACGCACAGCACATTTCCAAATGAAGAAGTGTGAATTACATGAAATGTAAAGCATGACTCGAGCCACCCCGCCCAAGGCAGTTAGCACTTATGAATTACATTCTCACGCAGGGCGTATATAGAAATTGAGTATTTAGCAGCTCACTGCCGTTGGCACTTCATGTGTCGTCAGAAATCTCATTATCAAGTTCCTTTCCCATTCTAGGACATAGAATTTTTTTTGGGGGGGATCAACCTATATGTGTTCCATTTGGTCTATGTGAACTTAGTGGCCAAGTCTCCCCATGAACGCAGGTCACCATTGTCACAAAAATCACATAGTGCAGGATATCAATCCTGTAGCCAATTGAAGGACCCTGGATTAGCCTCACCTGGGGGAAAGTCCGGGTTGTATGTTAGGAGCGTTAACTGGAGTGGATAGCATTGAAATACCCTTTGGTGTCGCACCTCATTCCAGTAAGCAAGCATTGCAGTGAGGTTGAGAGCCATAATAGCCTCGATAGGTGAGGGTCAAAAAGCCATGCTCCACCTGGTCCCAGTGTTTGCCATTGGGGTTGTGTTTCCAATCAAAGAAAGGAAGGAGTTATGCATCTAAAATGTAAGTTGAAACATCTCATAAACCCAAGCCACCCTCCATTACTGATTTGCATAGGGATGGTTTTGCTACTCTAGGAGACTTTACACCCCATATTAAGCTGAACATTTTAGTGCAAATCTGTAAGTGGGTCACTTGGAGAATGACCAGATGGAGGTTCTGTAGGCCGTATAAAAGATGAGGCATAACGTTCATCTTCAGTCTGTTAAGCCTGCCCAGCCAAGAGATCTACAACTTACCTCAGAGGTAGAGGTGCTTAAAGAGGGAAGTAAGGAGGAAGGATTTTGCTAGCGTGAATCTCTCTAGTATGAGGTGATAGACGAATCCTAGGTAGATGATAGCCGACATCTCCCATTGGAAACTATTTCTCTGAATGCCCCCCAATTTGGAGAGGTTAATCTTGTAGCCTGCTGCCTGAGAACAGGAGTCTAGCTCCCTCATAAATGCCAGGATAATAAATGCCTGGTCAGTAATGAAACAGAGGATATAATCGGCGAAAAGAGACAATTTATACTCCCTACAATTGACTATCACGCCACGTATTGGGGGGTTGGATTGGATCTTAGCCACCAGGGACTCCATCATGAAAGCGAAAACCAGGAGTGAGAAGGGACATTCCTGTCACACGGTGTGATTGGCATTCTGGCTCCTCCAGCTACGTTATTCTCCGCAGCAGGAAATCCCATTCAGCGGGCCTTTGCCGAAGAGGTATCGGACTATGTGGAACTGTCTTCGGCTTCAGCCTTCTGCCCTCGTCCCGCTGGAGATTTTTCGACCTACAAAAAACAGACTAAGTTCGAATGTAGAAATATTTACCGCTGCTTCGACCCAAGGCTTTGCGGTGATGACACTCCCTCCACATCTCCTTCAGCCTTGCCCCACAGAACTTTGCCTTCTCAGAATATTTTTCTCAATATTTCCTTTAAGTTTGAAGGTAATTGCTGATTGGGGCAATCCACTTTTTGTATCCTACCCGCGCTCCGTTGCGGTCGGCCATATTTTTCGACTTTGACCCAGGCTTGTGCGAGTAGATGTCCGCGGTTGGCGCTTTGATCTTTTAGGCACACGTTTTCACTAAAAACTTTACAAATTCATGACTTCGTTTTTACTATTTGGATTTTTGTCATTTTGGTGTCACATCATTTATTAAAATGGACTCTATTATTTTTAATTGGTCAGGGATTTTTCTTGCTCTGTGTTTTCACTTCATCACTGTTTGTGTGCTGTATAAATATTTTACACATTGCCTCTAAGTTAAGCCTGACTGCTATATATGTCAAGCTACCCAGGGGTAAGCAAAGTTTAATTTACTGATTTTTATTTTTGTGGTTCACCTGCAAGGGATTGTGGCTGTTGCTTGACCAGGGCTCCTTCCCCAGTCAACCAACAACCCAATTTCTCACAACTTGGATACGGATTTTATTCCTGCAACATCTTTTTATGAAGTATTCGGTGTCATATGAGCAGTTTCATCCCATTCTAAACAAAAAGACAGGGAAAGGGTGGCTTGGTCAATGTTTGGTGGAGCATAACAATGCAAAAAGACCAATGTACATAGCACTTATTAGTGTGCCTTTAATTACTGGATATTTATAATTCAAATACATCTCTTTTCACAAGTGGCATTTTGTATGTACAGCGAAAATCAAAGCACTGCTAAGAGGATTTTGAAAATGCCATTGAGTGAAATCTGAGAGCTTTCTCCTTAATTCTCTTATTCTGCCTCTTCCCTCCTCTTTCTTTGTGTTCACTTGTTTAGCTAGACAGGAGCGGAGAAGGATAGGGAGGTAAAAAGAATATTATAGTGAAAGAGGTGAAGTAAAGGGAGAAGGGATGAGGTAGTGAGATCAGCGAGGTAGGGAAAGAACTAATGCAAAGAAAAAAGTAAGGTAATCCAAAAGGGGATACAGAGAGGATAAACGAAGAAAATGTAAGTAGGGAAAGAAGTGGATACATAGATAAGTTTTAAGAGTAAGGTATCGAGCAAGAAATAGTGAGCTAGAAAGAGAGATAATGTAATGTAGAGAGAGAGAGATACCCAGAGAGAGATATAGGAATTGATAGATAGAAAAGAATAAAGAACAGCACAAGGATGAAGTGAAGCATATAGTTGAAGAGCAGTGCTTAATTTTTATCGGTGCTTTCAGGTGCTCAGTACCGGCACTTATTTCACAGGGCCGGGGCTATTGAATTTTCTCTCTCTGGGCATTGGGCAGCCTTGCCAAGTAGCACCCATTAGGTATTTGACTAATGCATTTTATTGCTGGTGTCCACATCACCGCACTAAATGTATTAGTTACGCACTTATATCTAGTCAAACTGCATGCGCAATGAAAACCTGCAGCCTGCACACAATCAGTTTGATTTAGCCGCCTCAGAGCTCACTTGTGAATGCCTCAGGGGATTTGAAGTGTGTCTTTGACACATTGTTTTCGAAATGGCTGGCACCGGATATAAAAAACCAATCAAATCTGTCTAGTTGAGGAACGACCTCGGCCTCTAGGACAAGTGGATCCGGAGCATTGTCACTGGAGGCGGAGACAGAATCTGTTCTGTGCAGGCCGGGCCCAGCTCACGTGGATTCAGCGCTGCTTTCTGTTTCACTACACCAGGCTCCTACTCCTGTTGATTGAAGGAGGATGTTTTCATTACAGATTCCTAGCACAGCCAGCCCGTGCCACCAGGAATTTCCAATGCCACTGCCACCAGAGAAATTAAAGTAAGGTACATCCATGACCTTCTTGACATGTGCTGCCCTCCCCTGCTCTTGAAGAGTTGCTGGGGGCTATGCCTGTCATGGTCAGTGACTCCACAGACTACAGCTACATCGACCATCCCGAGGCAGCAGGCATTATTTACCCACCACTGTCAGTGACTCCTTGGTAAGATAAGATGGTGAAAAATATTCCTGCTGCAGAGGGATCAGAGTTTTGTTAGTGCAAGTTTTAACTCACCAGTAGCACAGGGGGTTAACATGTATGCTCCAAAGAATGGGTATTTTGCCTATCACAATACTGTATTTTATGTAAATAGTTCAGTGGGTTAGTGCTTTTGTCATAGACACCCTTTGGTTACTTGCAATTAATAAATCACAGTCGTAATCCACACAGTGGCCTAAACATTGTTAGTTAGTTTGGGTAGAAATGCATTCTTACTAGTAAAGACAACCCCAATTACTGTGGCAGATTTTAAATCCTAAGTGATGTTCCAGACCACTTTTACAATATACTGCCTACCAGTATGGATGACTTGATCCTACACCTTGTAATCCTCATCAATTATTAAACATTCCCTAGGTTGATTCATTGTCTCTGTTCAATGTGTCTGTGGTATAAAGTGCTCTGACTCCCTTCACTGGTATAAGCAGCACTATAAAAACAAATGAAATATTTGTCAGAGAGGAACTATGGAGAGATAAAGGGCACAGTTGGAGAGTGGTAGTAAGGGAATCCAAGAAGAAGGAGGTCACTGGAGTGGGGTGGGGGGGGACCAAAAATATTGTTGCATTGGGCACCCCTTGTGCTAATGCCAGCTTTGGAAGAGTGAGTCAGTGATGTCTGTCACTGTCCTGCTGTTAGTTTTGTCTAGTTGGGAAAGTGTTGTACTTTGTCAGTCCGTGGAAGAAGTAGGTGGAATGGGGGAAGTGGGTGTCTCCTCCTAAAATATTTTTGAGCACCTGCACTTAATATTTTACAAATTAAGCACTGTTGAAGAGCTGTAAACACAAAGGACCACTGTGGAACGGAAAGAGTTGAAATATGTTTCCCCCCTAAACGTTGTTCTTTCTAGCATTTTTCAGTAGGACCTCCCTGGGCCCTAAACCGGTGCCATCATTCTCTTGCACTTTCCATTTTCATTATGACTTACACTTTCTATTGCACTAACCTTAATCCTTACCCAACCGCTTAACTTTCTGATAACCTCAACATGTATCCAAACACTCGCTACTACACCATTCCTAATGCAAACCATTACTCAACACCTAACATAGCATCTCCTCTTATCCCTAAGCCTAGCCCAACCTCTAAAACGAACTAAACCCAAAAGCAGTCTCTTAACCTATTCATAAAACGCATCCCAGTCTTAAACTTAACCTTTACATAGGATAACTCTAACTTGAGCACCTTATTTAAAATCTACAAGTACACCATACGCCACAATAACCCTTAACCCTCAACATATCCAGAAATTAACCCTAAACCTCTTCCTGACCCAATCACTAGCCCATTCATTTTAACTACTTTTTGTATTCAGGTTTTTGCAATCTAATTTTTTACTTTTCTATGATGTTGACTCTATTATTTTCTCTAACCTTTTTTCCTACTCTTTTTACTGCAAATTGCGATGACTAAAACCATATTGTAATCTGGAGATTCCTACATTAAAACATTCTTCAGCATTGAAAAATTCCTCTCGGGGCAGCAACCAACCTTTGAAACTCCACGACTCATGAAAGAACTAAACAGAACCTCTTTTTTGTTGAGAAACTACAAAAAAACATATTTCCTGCTATATCCTGAGCTTAACCCAAATCCAGAGTTTGTCTGTACTCCCAACCTCCTCTAAATTAACTTGCCCAATAGTTTTCTGTTCCATCTAATGTAGCCATAAATAGTTTTCACAGTTTATCCAAACTTTCAAATGCAATCTGTTTAATTGTTTTGCATAAAGTGCCCTAATTCCCTTTTGGTGCAGTACTAATATAAAAAGAATAAATAAAAAATAGATGATCCCACATGTGGTGGCATATCATAAAGTGACAAAGATATCTTGCGGATGGCAGGGGAATACTACAGCGGGTGATTAAGATAGCGCTGCAAATAATAATTTCCCAGCGGATGGTGGCCTTGGTGTCTGTTGTGGTATTTGTGGTTGGGGTACTTTGCTGATGGTGACAGTGACTATGGCTACCTCAAGGCCACACTGATGTGACTTAGGGAGCTTGGACTGGGGACATTTTGTCACTTAGACAACTTAAGTAGGGTATATGCCTCCAGGTGGAGTAAGGATTCATATAATCAACCATTGTTGATGCTGATAGTGATGGAGGCGACCCTGCCTGCTCTAATACTGCTGCGGCCACGACTGGTGCTATATGCGGTAAGAGTTGGCACTGACCTTGGTACTGATGTTATAGCTAATCTTCTTGCATAGGTGACTTATCTTCTCTGACATTTCTACACTTTGAACCAGGAGTAGCCATGTTCTGTGTGAAGCTGAAATGCTCATTTCTGAATCCGGGTCAACATAATAATGAGGACATTTTTTTTAGTACAAGATAAATCTCATCCACATTTCTTTCATAACGACATCGAGCGCAGAAAAGGACCAATAAGTTAAGGGCTGAGTTAAAAGAATGTTCTGACTACAAAAGGTGGTTTTTCCCCCATCAAGCGAAGTTTTGATGCTCCTTGATAATTGTCACTCCTCTTAGTCACATTCACTAAAGGTTTTCCTTTGGTTTCCTCACCATGGAATCCCACCAGGAGGCCCTCTTCTGTTTTTTTTAATGCACACTTTAGGAATGTATTGATTATTAGCATGTATTTTCTGTAAAAAGGTAAAATCATGCATTCAAATCATTCACTCCCAATTCCACATATTTTAGGGCGTTTCACTGAGCTGGTCACTTGACACATCTAAAGACACACAGTGAAGTCATAATTTTCTCTGAACATCGGCTGGACAAAATGCTTTACAGAAATCATTGTTTTTAAGACATTTTATTAGAAAGCATTGAGATCTCATGTAGACATTAGCATGTTTCGCATCCATTAACACCACTGCTGATTGAGAAACAACCTTTACAATGCAACTTTTACAACGCACTACCATTACAACAAAACTTTTACAACGCAACATCCATTACAACGCATTCATTTACAACTCAACCATTACAACGCATGACACTACAACGCACACCACTACAACGCATGCCATTACAACGCAGTCATTACAACGCATACCATTACACCGCATAGCATTACAACACATAGTACCCATACACTATCCAACACTTACCCTACTATTGCACCCCCTGGAGTTAGAATAGTAATTTTTACCCCTACACTATCCAACACGTACCCTACTGTTGCACCCCCTGGAGTTAGAATAGTAATTTTAACCCCTACACTATCTAACACTTACCCTAATGTTGCACCCCCTGGAGTTAGAATAGTAATTTTTACCCCTACACTATCCAATACTTACCTTACATGCAATGTAATGTTATGCATTGTAATGGTATGCGTTGTAAATGTAGTATGCGTTGTAGTGGAATGCGTTGTAAAGGTAGTTTCAAAGAATTTGTTGTAATGGTATGCGTTGTAATGGTATGTGTTGTAATGGATGTTGCGGTGTAAAAAATGCGTTGTAAAGGTAGGCGTTGTAAAAGTAGGTGTTGTAACGTCATACATCCCTGCTGATTGTAACACGATACAAACAAGGTGCAAGCTTGAGGGCAAGCGGCCTTCCTCGTCTGAGCCTCAATATTCTTAACCATTTTAAAGATGCTGAAGTCTCCTCCATGTACTCACTTAACCACGCAGGGTTAGTTGATTTCTTTAACTTTTCTTACAATATGCTAATCACAGGTATAAACATACACCTTGAGAGGCAAGCACTTTTATTTTTTTTGTTCTTGTTTTTGCACGCTGCAATGGTCGGCTATTAAGTATCAATGTTAGGGGCTTTCATCCCCTCAGTTCAATCAAAAGCGTGGCATATGTATAGGATTTATTTGCATTGTCTTTGTTAGTAGAGCTACATTTTTGTACACGCCAGAAACCTTAAAACATATTTTAAGAAAGTGGCAGAACCGTAAATTCAGACATCCGAAAGAAACACATGGTCACCAAGATAGCACGAATATAGTTTTTTCTCTTATACATATAAAAACGATAAATATAATGGAAAAGTTTATTTGTGTTACGTTCTTCGAATCATCAGGCGTTCCCTTTCACGCTGAAATAAAAGCAATCAGTGTCTTAAATACAATGTGAGAACCACAATAATCCATATTGAAAATATTATTCGAGCTAAGTCTTTCCCTTGCTATAGACTCTGCGTGTATTTCTTGGCATGAAGGCAGGATCTAAAAACATATAGAATGTAAGATTTCTGTAGTTAAGTACTTAAAGTTTCTGGCAGGCACATCTCTGCTTCCGATCACCAGGCTCAGAATATATCTGTTTATGTTTAAAGTACTATCTGATTTGTATGATGCCAGCAAAAAGACAGGTAAAAGGTAGCCAGGATTGCCAATGATGTTTATGCCTTGCGTTGATTTCACTGTCCATTGGTTAAGTCTTCGGAAGAAAATGGACTTACCCACAGGGCATTTATCCACATAACATGCAGGACCATTTAGAGTTTGGCAGAGAAGGAACATCATTAAAATCTAATGGTGTTCCCACCCTGCCAAACTTGAGCTTTCACCGCTCTGTTTAGAGTCAGAGGCCGGGGGAGGGGAGGGGGCCTGGGGGCAGTTGAGCGGCACCAGCAGAGCATTTGACCTGGTTTCCCATCCGCCACTGGATTACCAAGTCAAAATAATGACAGTTACCCCAACCTAGTGAGGATCATTACTTGATTTTCCTGCCTGGGACCGCCATGCAAGGCAGGGCGTAAACTTTGGGTGCATCAGGACCATTGATTGTTTGTTCTACGCAAACAGAAACGCGGAGCGCAGCCAAAATACCACGATACTTGCTTGGCTTTATGACTACGGGCACAGTGGAGCTGCCCATGCAGCAGGGCCACTGTAAATGGCTCCATGTATAAGGGAATCTAGCCTCTAAACTTAATAGACCTTCTGCTCCGTTATAAAGGACCTCTATCGTTTGGAGTCTTCATTAGGCAATACCGCGACTAAGCTGCGTATTACAGACCGCATAGAGGAAGATCTCATCTCAATGTAAGTGTCATTCATTTTCCCACAAGTTGCTGGTATGACATGCATATATTGGGCCTATTGTGTGCATCCTTTACATCCCTAGATACTCTTATTGAAACCCCTATAAGAATAGGTAGGGCTGTGTCACAAAGACCTGCCCACACTAGGGGCGTAACAAACACCCTGCAGCCCCCGCGGTGCGGGGGCCCCCAGTCTTCAGTATGTGAAGGGGGCTCCCTCAGCTCATCTGTAGAGAGCTGTGAGAGACTTGCTCTAAAGCAGCTGCAGTGTGCAGCCTGCTCTGAGCTCCTCAGGTTGACACAAGACTGAAGAGAAACAAAGTAACAACTTACATTGTTTCTCTTCAGTCAGAGCTAGGCCAGGAAAAAGGATGGGGGTGGGGGCAATCAGAGCGAGCACTCTCCACAGGGCACTGCTCCCCTGAGAAGGGACGAGGCAGCACATAGCTGACTGGGGTAAAAGAATGTTTGCAGTTCTAGGAACAGGATCTGGTAGGACGCATTGGAAGGGAAACAAGCATTTGCAATGCAATTGGTCTTGCATTTGTGAGAGTTAGAGCTATTGACATTGTAAAGGACAATGTATTTTACCCATGCATTTTCTGTTTGAAATTCTTAGTTGTGGAATTGTGTTGTGTGGATTGGATCTGTGAGGTGAAATAATGTGGCGTGGTGTGCAGTGTGCAGTGTAATTATGTGGATAGCATTTAATTGGTATTGAGTGTACTGGAATTACGTGAAGTGGGATTGTGTGTCTTAGAGTGGGATTCTGTGTCTTGGAGTGAGATTATCTGGAATGGTATTTTGTGTTTGTGGAGTGGTATGTAGTGAAGTTTACCTGTGCAATGTATTCCGCAAGAGAATGATGCGTCTGTTTTTGCAGTGACAACAGGTGCTGCGACGTTCTCGATCTTCGCAGCGGCAGGAATTTCCTCGCACTGTCGGGGATGCGCTCTGCAAGCGAGCGATGCGTGAAAATTGCAGATTGTCTACTTTTCACCTTGTCCAGCTTCCCAGATAGCAGGCACAACTTCCACAGGCCCCACAATTGGATCAAGCACTCTAGGAAGGGCAGAACTCCTACAGCAGAGTTCAAGGGGAAGCTGGGGGTGAAGTCCTTTTGTTCCTGGGACTTCTTAACAGGAAGCCAGCTCCTCTCAGGCCCTTAGAGATCTCTTCAATCAAGGGGACACAGCAACAGCAAATTCCTTCCCCTCTCCTTGGCAGAGAAGCAACTGCAGGTCGGCCCACAAACACACAGCAGGACAGTCCTTCCTTTTCAGTCTTCCAGCTATCTCCTTGGCAGAGGTTCCTTCTTGATTCCAGGTTGATCTAATTTCTTGGGATCAGGGTCCCAATATTTATACTCCAAAATCATTTGTCCTCTGAGGACAAAGTTGCCATTGCCCAGTCAAAACCAGTTCAGGAGCACTCTGTTTACATGACTCCTTCTTTCCTTTCACAGTGCAGAGCAGAAACATCAAACGCCCCTCAGGAGGTGGAGCCAGCATTGTGGAGGGAAAGCACAGCCCTGGAGCACTTTGTTGATATGATTCCTTCTCTCCCTTCACAGTGCAGGGCAGAGACATCAGACACACCACAGGGGGTGGAGCCAGCACTGTGGTGGGCAGCCACAGTCCTATTCAGGTCCCAGGTCCAACTCCTCCCTCCCACTTAGATGCAGATCTCTCTATTTACCACTGAGCGGACTCACCCTGTCTCCTGAAATCCCCCAGCCCTGTCACTCACAAACTCCAGACAAGGAATACACACCTAGCAGAGGCAGGTTTGGATAGTTAGACAAGAAAATACCTAATTTCTAAAAGTGGTATTTTCAAACACAGAATGTTAAAATTAACCCCACTAAAAGATGTATTTTATCATTCATAGTTCAGGCATACTAAACTCGAATTTCTACCATATTCCCTGAGTCAGTTAGGATTATAAGATGTAATAATCTAACTGCCTATTCTGGCCTATGGAAAACAGGTAGCCTTGCAATAGTGAAAAACGAAAATGGCTGTAATTCACTATTCGGACATGCCACACACACCAGGGCATGTCCTACCTTATACTTACAATGCACCCTGCCCTTGGGCCTACCGTAGGGGTGTCTGATATGAAGAAAAGGGAAGGTTTAGGGACTGGCAAGTGGGTGCACTTGCCCAGTCAGCATGGCAGTACCAGACTGCACACAGGCTCTGCAATGGCAGGCCTTAGACACACTTTTACAGGCTGCTTCTGTGGGTGGCACAACCAGTGCTGCAAGCCCACTAGCAGCATCTGGTTTACAAGCCCTGGGCACTCCGTGCACTGTACTAGGGTCTGACCAGTAAACCAAATCAGCCAATCATGGAATCACTAATGCATACATCAATTTACAATAGGGAGAGCATATGCACTTTAGCACTGATCAGCAGTGGTAAAATGCCTAGAGTCATAAAACCAACAAAAACAGGCCAGGAAAAACAAGGAAGGATGAAGCAAAAAGTTTGGGGATAACCCTGCAAAAAGGGCTATTTCCAACACAAGGTGACTGGTAATGAACACACATTGGGGGACCTTCCCCCAACTATAGTAGTGATGCCAAAAAGATTGCAAACCATGAAGTCCAAAGTGCGGACACTAGAGGCCAGAGCAGAAGATGCAGAAAATCACTCTTGCTGAAATAACATTCGGGTCATAGGCCTACCGGAGAAAATCGAAGGAACCAATGCAGTACAATACATGGAACACTGGGCGCAAACTAGGGTGGCCCTCGTAGGCCTCCCTGCTTTCTTAGCCCTTCAGAGGGCACATCATGTCCCGACCAGGCCTTCGCCGCCAGTAGCTACTCCATGGCCAATGATAGCACGGCTCCTACACTACAAAGACCGGGACTCCATACTGGGTCTAGCACGTGAAAAAGGGAAGCTGAAAGTCAACAACACAATTGTATGCATCTTCCCATATTTCTCCACAGAAGTGTATATATATATATATATATATATATACATTCACAGAAAAAAGCAAAGGTTACCGGGACGTTATAGTTAGGCTGACATTTTACTCGTACAAAACCAGAGAAATTTGGAAGTTATAGTTAGCTGCGCTAACTATAACTCACCCGCGCAATGCTCTGCTGAGCCCTTAGATCTAAAAAACAAGATTGTAGAAGGCAGGAGAGATGGAGATCAAATTATAATGGAAATAAGGTCTCCCGGTATAAGATCGTACAATCTCAATATAAATATCTGATCCTGATGGAAAAGCAGGCTTTCTACGCTAAAGAAATTGAGGAGGCCAAAAATTCCACTAAAGAACTTTTCCAGGTGGTAACCAAACTGTCCGTACTCCATGAAACAAATGTGAATGAACAGTCCCAAGCCTTTTGTGATTCACTAGCCCAGCACTTTCACAACAAAGTGGAACAAATCAATGTCACTTTTGACAATAGGACCAAATCTGTACACATGTTTCGGCAAATTCCCGATTCCCTAGCATTCCAGCTTTCTTGGAATTCAGACCAATAACCAACGGTGAGATAATAACTTTCATTCTACAAGCCACATTGGGCTCTCCTCATGACCCTCCTACCCCCAGGATATTCAAACAAGTCCCTGAGATTATTTGCCCCAGTCTCACCACCATCTTTAATTCGATGTTCTCAGAAGGGGTTTTCCTTCGATTTTGGAAGAGGGCATTGACTCCTCTTCTGAAAAAACCCATTCTTGATTCAGCCGAACCAAACAATTACACGCCTATTTGGCGACTTCTACGCCCGGCTAAACTGGTGGAAAAAGTAATGAATGATCGGCTTACATGCTATCTTCAGGAACACAATTCTCTAGTTGAGTCCCAGTTTGGATTAAGGGCTGAGCATTGCACCGAAACAGCCCTAATAATAGCTACAGATGAAATCGGATGAATCTTAGATGTAGGAAGAACTGCGGCCCTCCTTCTGCTCGTCCTGTCAGCAGCGTTAGTCACAGTCTACCACAATTTGCTACTCAACTGTCTGAATACTCTAGGCAGTACAGATAATGCATTAGCATTGGTCTCTTCTTTTCTATGTGGCAGGATACAATCAGTTGCCTTGGGCAGCTACGAATCTCTGTCTTTTGCTCTCCCTTGTGGGCTCCCACATGGCTCCTCAATGAGCCCTACTCTTTTTAATATTTACGTGTCAGAATTAGCAGCGCTAATCAGATCCTTCGGTATGGCATTAACATCCTAAGCGGACAACACTCAAATTGTCCTGTCCGTTGAAAAAAATAGCATGCTGCCAGTAAAAAGATTCAGGGACTGTATGCTGGCAGTCACCTCATGGATGAGCTCACACTGCCTCAAGCTTAATTCAGGAAAAACTGAGGATATCCTTTATGGCAACTACTCCCCAATTTGGTCACACATCTGTTGGCCAGACAAATTTGGGGCATTACCTTCCCCAGGTCTCAAAGCAAATAATTTGGGAGTGATCATTGATGAGAAATTGAACTTTGAGGCACAGGTTACAGCTGTTTCTTCATCTAATTTCCTTTTACTCAAGGTGATTAAGAAAATTCTACCTTTTATTCCGACAGATAGTGTGAATACTGTGGTTACATCTTTAGTGCTTGCTAAACTGGACTACTGCAATGGGTTGTATCTCAGCATGCCCGAGAAGCTGGTACTTAAGCTTTAGGTGATTCAAAATGCCACTGCAAGACTTCTCCTAGGGATCACTGAGTTTCAATCAGTAGGAAAGCATCTCCAGAAACTGCACTGGCTTCCAGTTAGGAGTCGCATAAAGTTGAAGGCCTTATGCATTACATATAAGGTACTACATGGCTCCGGTGCTCCTTGAGGTGGTCACTGTATTGGTATTCTCCAAATAGATACCTCCATTGGGAATCGGCAAAATTAGTGCTCCCCCCCAGATTTTGTAAGTTCAACTGGGGCGGCAAGAGTCACACAGTAGGGGCTACAAAGCTCTGGAATAATCTCCCCTTTTTCATCAGAAATCTACTTTCTCTGATAGCCTTAGGAAGGCTCTCAAAACCTGGCTATTTAACCAGCAGAGGTTTCCCGCTTGCCCAGGACAATTAGCGTAAAGACACAGTTTGGTATTCGCACGCTTTATAAATTTTAAAAATATAACATGATCTCATATATTACATCACTCATGACATGGTCAGTGACATCACATGACTACTCAGATAACTATAGCTGCTGAATTCCTCTGTTTTGTATGAGTGAAATGTCCGCCTAACTATAACGTCCCTGTAACCTTTGGTTTTTTCAGTGAATTTCTACGGTTTTTTAAATTCTATTTCTTAATTGTAACATCCATTTATTTAGAGTGAGCCTCTAAGATTTTCGTATTTTCTTTCTATAAATGGATGTTGTATATTACATTTATATTATATACCACTTATTTTTTGATTTGGTATGTGTTTATCAGAAAGTACATTAATAACTGGTTTTATTTTTAAGAATTTTTTGAGTCGGCACAACATTGTCACATTTACTGTGGAGAATCTGTGATCAACAAATGTATTTCACATACTGAAATACACACTTAAAGCCACCTAATAGAAAAAAAAGGTTGTTAATTTCCTTGTTAAATACATTTTTCTTAAAATGTTTGGAATTCACGATGATGTCACGATCATTGCGATCACGTCGCAAAATCGCAAAACAAAAGCAGACTGTTACAATACACACATTACTAACCACATCACTGCTTTAGAACCATATTTGTGCAATATTTTTCTAGTAAGTTTTTAAAGAAACTGTTTAAACCCTACTTCTCGTTTTCACGGTTACACAAGAGTCGCGATGACTGTGGTAACCGCAACGATTGTGCCATTTGTAGGGGTGCAAAACACATACATGCACACATTTTACGGTATTTTACACACTAGGGGTTTATTACTGCACTGTTTAAAGTTATATTTTTATAGGGATTTTGTATAGAAACAACTATTTAAATGAATTTTCTATTTCTGGGGTGATGCCAGGCGTTGTGTTGTTATCGGTAGCCGCAGTCACCACAAATACATTGCGACATGACTAAACAAACGCAAACATTCAATACCCACCACCACATTCAAAACTTATAACTTCAAAATGGATTATAGCCACCACACTAAACGCATTAACATCTAAATGACTGTACAATAGCATGTACAACTCCCTTAATATCTTTATAACACAGTGCATAGAGTTTTCAGTTGAGTGCACGCATCACTGTACCACTAACTCTCTCATTCACTATATAGGTATTTGAGAGGATCTTTAAAACCGTGCATCTTTCTATCAATACTTCTGTAACAAAATGCGTGACTGCCTCAGTGCATCTATAGTGGGTGCAACACTGTCACAAAGTGTGTGATTGGTTGTGTAAGTCTCTCACTCAATCTGTGGATAGGTGCATGAGTGCCTTTGTGCATTTGTAAGTAAGTATATGACTGTCTGACTGGATCTGTGAGTGGATACAGCAGTGTCTAAGTGGATATCTGAGTGGGTGAGTGAGTGAGTGCATGAGTGTCTGAGTGGATCTGAGAGTGAGTGCATGAGTCTCTCAATGAGTCTATGACTGGCAGTGTGAGTGTCGGAGTGGTTCTGTCAGTGGGTGCATGGGTCTCTGAGTGTGACTGTGAGTAGGAGAAGTGTGGCTCACGGTGTAGAGCAGGCAGACCCGGAAGCTGAGGTCAGACCCGGGACCAGGGTTCAATTCCCGATGCTGCAGGGTCTTGAGCTCAAATGTCCATGGACTCGATAATTCTCGCTTCGGTGCCTGCTCTAATCATGGGTTCTCACTCTGCAACTCTGGGCATTAAGCTTGCTTAATCTCCACAACGGCCCCCCTGTGGCGGGATGCCTGGCTTTCACCTTGGGGATGCCCTGTTGGGGCTATCTCACTTGGAAAAGCCAGGACGGGTTCCCAAGGCAAGCGCTGGGAAACCTCCGGGTAGCTGTGCGCTCAATAAATGTAATAATATATAATAGGTACATGAGATTCTGGGTGTTTAACTGACTGGGTGCATAAGTCTCTGAGTGAGTCAATGAGCGGCTGTATGAGTGACTGTACGGGTGTGTTAGTGTCTGAGTGGGTCTGTGAATGGATGTATGAGTGTCTCAGTGTCTCAGTGGGTCTGTAGGTGAGAGCATAAGTCTTTGAGAGGGTGAGTGATTGATTGCATGTATGAGTGTTTGAGTGGGTCTTTGACTGAGAGGGCGAGTGTTTTGTTGGGTCTGTAAGTGGATACATGAGCCTTGATTTGGTGAGTGAGTGGGTGCGTGTATATCTGACTGAGTTTGTGAGTGGGTGTGTGAGTTACTGAGTAACCGACTGAGTCCATAAGTCTCTGAGATGGTCAGTGACTGAGTGTTGGAGTGACTGTATGGCTGTGTGAGTAGGGGTATGAGTGTCTGAGTGGATTTGTAAGTGGGTGCATGAGTGTTTCAATGGGTCTGTGAGAACATACATGTGTGTGAGTAGGTCTGTAAGTGGGTGCATAAGTCTCTGAGTGGGTCTATACATGGGTGCATGACTCTCTGGTTGAGTCTGTAAGTGGGTGCACGGGATTTTAAGTGGGTGCATGAGTGTCTCAATGGGTCTATGAGAACATACATGTGTGTGAGTAGGTCTGTAAGTGGGTGCATGAGTCTCTAAGTGGGTCTGTACATGGGTGCATCACTCTCGGAGTGAGTCTGTAAGTGGGTGCATTAGTACCTGAATGGGTATGTAAGTGGATGCATGAGTATCTGAGTGTGTATGTGGACTGATGTATATGTGTGTGAGTGGGTATGTGAATGGGTGTATATGTTTCACTTTGTTAGTGCATACATGAGTTTGTGACAGTGACCTGTGAGTGTGTACAAAAATATATATATTTATATTTTCACCAATATTCACGATGATGCTGTGATATTTGCGATATCCCCAAGACAGTACATGGGGGGGCGAACTAGCGATCACGGCGTCAATGCACATGTTACGTGTGATTAAAAAACACATTTTGGACAC
Source organism: Lissotriton vulgaris (assembly GCF_964263255.1). Taxonomy (NCBI): domain Eukaryota; kingdom Metazoa; phylum Chordata; class Amphibia; order Caudata; family Salamandridae; genus Lissotriton; species Lissotriton vulgaris. Next base: position 122,830,383 of record NC_141690.1, read on the forward strand.
ATAACTTGTGTCCCTAATACATCCATTTCTCAAACATGTGGTCAGAGTATCTCCACCCTGACCCCTTATGTTAGCTTTCACACAAATTTTCAGCCCCAGGAACCTTTACAGAATGAGAAAATGGCGGCCACACCTTTCTGTTCAGGCTGTGTCTAGCCAATCACAGCATTCCAGATGGCGCGTGCATCTGCTATTAATCTTGAAACTACCCTGATATATCCATGGCCAGAGATATATCTATCATTTTTGGCTTAAATTTCATAAAAACTACTGGAGGGATTTGCACCAAATAACAAAAAGGACAATCTGCGTAGCAACATCTACCTTTCTGCCAAATGTGACGTAGTTCTTTCCAGCGGTTTGGGCTGTAGGTTTGACAACATGTTCCTAAGGGAATTAACATTACAAACGCACCCTTATTTTGCACCTCTATTTGTTGGTCCTCATTGCACGGATCACTCACAAAATTTCCATGACACACACGACCTACTTTTACAATTTTTGGGAAAATATCATGAACATTGGTTAAACTAGGCCAATATCATTGGCAAGTCAAAAAATGATTTTCCTATGAAAACGAAGTCCTAATTATAACTACCCACTTGTGACCTCCAGTAGGTAATATACATATATTGGGCTCCTTGGTAGTCCTTGTGATTATACATGCAGGGTTAATCAAGTGCAGGTGAGCCCACCGCTACCGAGGAAGAAGGAGCCTACTTAAAAGACATGCAAGTGGGTTGCATGCAGTTGGGACTGTGGCATTTGAGAAAGGCATTCTGCTGAAACCGGTCATGCCTGTTTATCCAATAAACAACTAATGAAGCCCCGTGACGTCCTTTGCTTTCAACTCTGTAAGGAGAAGATTGTTGTGATTTTTGTGCGTTACCTGTGGCGCGTGGAAAAGACCCTTTCATTACTGCGGTCACGGACACATGGGAACTTTGTTTTGCTTTAACCGAGGTATCGGACTGTTCTGTGACCCGCCACCGGAGCCTCCGAGGTGGCATGAAGCGGCTGATTACAGCGGACCAAAGGAGTGTGGAGAAACGCTGTCACTGACCCTGCGCCTCCAAACTTGTAACCTCTGGAGGTCGGTGGCTGAAAGTAGGGGACATTGAGTTGTAATTTTTAATTTTGGTGTGTTTCCCCATTTCACTGCACCGGAGAACCAGCGTGATGCATTTTGGGTCTGGTAGTCCCTGTGATTATACATGCAAGGTTAATCAAGTGCAGGTGAGCCCACCGCTACTGGGGAAGGAGGATCCTACTTAAAAGACATGCAAGTGGGTTGCACGCTGTTGGGACTGTGGCATTTGAGAAAGGCATTCTGCCGAATCTGGTCATGCCTGTTTTCCCAATAAACAACTAATGAAGCCCCGTGGTGTCCTTTGCTTTCAACTCTGTAAGGAGGAGAAGATGGTTGTGATTTTCGCGCGTTATCTGTGGCGCATGCAAAGGACCCTTTCTCTACTGCGGTCACGGACACATTGGAACTTTGTTTTGCTTTAACCGAGGTATTGGACTATTCCGTGACCCGCCACCGGAGCCTCCGAGGTGCCATGAAGCGGCTGATTACAGCGGACCAAAGGAGTGTGGAGAAACGCTGTCACTGACCCTGTGCCTCCAACCTTGTAAACTCTGGAGGTTGGTGGCTGAAAGTAGGGGACATTGAGTTGTAATTTTTAATTTTGGTGTGTTTCCACATTTCACTGCACCGGAGTACTAGCGTGATGCATTTTGGGACTGGTAGTCCTTGTGATTATACAGGCAAGGTTAATCAAGTGCAGGTGAGCCCACCGCTACTAGGGAAGAAGGAGCCTACCTAAAAGACATGCAAGTGGGTTGCACGCTGTTCGGACTGTGGCATTTGAGAAAGGCATTCTGCTGAAACCGGTCATGCCTGTTTTCCCAATAAACAACTAATGAAGCCCCGTGGTGTCCTTTGCTTTCAACTCTGTAAGTAGGAGAAGATTGTTGTGATTTTCGCGTGTTAACTGTGGCGCGTGCAAAGGACCCTTTCATTACTGCGGTCACGAACACATGGGAACTTTGTTTTGCTTTAACCGGGGTATCGGACTATTCCGTGACCCGCCACCAGAGCCTCCGAGGTGCTAAGAAGTGGCTGATTACAGCAGACCAAAGGAGTGTGGAGAAGTGCTGTCACTGACCCTGCGCCTCCAAACTTGTAACCTCTGGAGGTTGATGTCTGAAAGTAGGGGACATTAAGTTGTAATTTTTAATTTTGGTGTGTTTCCCCATTTCACTGCACCGGAGTACCAGTGTGAAGCATTTTGAGACTGGTAGTCCTTGTGATTATACATGCATGGTTAATCAAGTGCAGGTGAGCCCACCGCTACTGGGGAAGGAGGAGCCTACATGAAAGACATGCAAATGGGTTGCACGCTGTTGGGACTGTGGCATTTGAGAAAGGCATGCTGCAGAAACCGGTCATGCCTGTTTTCCCAATAAACAACTAATGAAGCCCCGTGGTGTCCTTTGCTTTCAACTCTGTAAGGAGGAGAAGATTGTTGTGATTTTCGCGTGTTACCTGTGGCGCGTGCAAAGGACCCTTTCATTACTGTTGTCACGGACATATGGGAACTTTGTTTTCTTTAACCGAGGTAACGGACTATTCCGTGACCCGCCACTGGAGCCTCCGAGGTGCCATGAAGCGGCTGCTTACAGCGGACCAAAGGAGTGTGGAGAAACACTGTCACTGATGCTGCGCCTCCAAACTTGTAACCTCTGGAGATTGGTGGCTGAAAGCAGGGGACATTGAGTTGTAATCTTTAATTTTGGTGTGTTTCCCCATTTCTCTGCACCGGAGTACCAGCGTGATGCATTTTGGGACTGGTAGTCCTTGTGATTATACATGCAGGGTTAATCAAGTGCAGGTGAGTCCACCGCTACTGGGGAAGAAGGAGACTACTTAAAAAACATGCACGTGGGTTGCACGCTGTTGGGACTGTGGCATTTGAAAAAGACATTCTGCCGAAACCGGTCATGGCTGTTTTCCCAATAAACAACTAATGAAGCACCATGGTGTCCTTTGCTTTCAACTCTGTAAGGAGGAGTAGATTGTTGTGATTTTCGCGCGTTAGCTGTGGTGGGTGCAAAGGACCCTTTCATTACTGCGGTCACGGACACATGGGAACTTTGTTTAGCTTTAACCGAGGTATCGGACTATTCCGTGACCCGCCACGGGATCCTCCGAAGTGCATGAAGCGGCTGATTACAGCGGACCAAAGGAGTGTGGAGAAACTCTGTTACTGACCCTGCGCCTCCAAACTTGTAACCTCTGGAGGTTGGTGGCTGAAAGTAGGGGACATTGAGTTGTAATTTTTTATTTTGGTGTGTTTCCCCATTTCACTGCACCGGAGTACCAACGAGATGCATTTTGGGACTGGTAGTCCTTGTGATTATACATGCAGGGTTAATCAAGTGCAGGTGAGCCCACTGCTACTGGGGAAGGAGGAGCCTACTTAAAAGACATGCAAGTGGCTTGCACGCTGTTGGGACTGTGGCATTTGAGACAGGCATTCTGCCTAAACCGGTCATGCCTGTTTTCCCAATAAACAACTAATGAAGCCCCGTGGTAACCTTTGCTTTCAACTCGGTAAGGAGGAGATGATTGTTGTGATATATATATATATATATATATATATATATATATATATATATATATATATATTAGCCCTGGGTGGTAAACTCTGCTCCGTTCGCGGAATTTTCTGAGTTTTCTGCACTCCGCGGAGCTCGCGGAGTGCAGGAAACTCCACCTCGTGTAGTGCAGCAGTGTTTTTTCCCGCTCACCCTTGCAAACGGTAAGTTCACGAGTGCGAGTTGCTGCTCTGGTAGAATTTCTACTACCTGAGCATTAGGAAGACTAATGCAAGCAGCAGTTTGCATTACACTCCATCACTTGCGGAACTTCATAGAGTTTTTTGTAACTTCGCGGAGTTCCACTTAGCAAAACTCAGCAAACTACGCCCATGCTTGATATATACATTCACAAATGTCAACAGTTAAGGGAATGAAATACAGAGAAAATAACATCTATTCTCCATTATAGTGTTCCAGTGTTATCAGGCAGGATTGAAGCAGGTTTTTTGGCACTTAATGCATGGCTAGGTAATATGGCTGACCGGGTGGCACCCATGAAGTCAGGGTCTGGTGGTCTGAGATTTCCCTTGACACCCTGGTTTGATGAGAAACTTAGATTAATACGGCATCATTGAAAAAGCTTGAAAACCCTACAGACTTTTTATTTACATGAGGATAAAATTAGGTATAAAAGGGAGCTGTGAATTTGCCATCGAGGAATAAAAAAGGCTCAAGCAAAGTTTTTTTACTAAGGAAATTGCCAGGTCTAACAACATATTTTAAAAATCACTAAGCTCTTTCCCAGCCCTTGGAAGCCTCCCTGAAAATTTGTTCCCAAATTTAGTTTTTTTAGAATACGATTGTAGGCATTGTATAGACTTTAAAGGCAGTGGGGACAAGCAAATGGGATGACTCAGTTGGGCCAGAGCGCCATAATGTACTGGCAGCTATTAATAGTGTGAAAGCATATTTTCTCTATTGTAGCATAAAATCCATTTTGTCCTATCTAGCTCTATTATACTCAATGATGACCAGGCCTGCAGAACATGTACAGAGTATAATTACCTTTTTGTGAACTAATGTACTCTGCTAAAATCATGAAATAAACAACTTATAATATAAGAGCTTGCAGGGCATTGCTCAAGAGACAACACTCATGAAGTGCAATGGCATGCTAGCTCAGCAATAATGACTATTAATAGATAAAGCACTTCTAATTTCTTACTGTATTTCTCAATCATGGAAATACACAACAGCCGAAAAATAAAGGCACATGGGCTACCATTGTGGAATTGCATATCATGCACTAACAATGCCTTGTGGTTGGACTATATATACAGCCATGCCAAGTACCACGCATCAGGCATTAGTGGAGCTGCTAAATTAAGAACATCATTGAATGGAGCTGCGTTTCCTCTGGTCTTATCTCTGGCTGGAGCAGATATTACCTGTGCATGAAAAAGGAAATACAAAGTTAAGTGTGCTTGCTGTTCACACATGAAATAATCAAATATTGTTAGAGGCACTGGAACAGGGGTGGGAGCACACCGCTTCACCTCCCAGCAAGGTTCGCCCCTGGCATTATGGTAAATGCAGTTTCAGTCACTTGCTTGCTTCAAGAGTGTTCGAGTGTTTCGCCACAGTTGGCGCAGATAGTGCTGATCTCTAGACTCGTGTTTCTGGTTCTTTAACTGTCATCAGTAGAGATTACAGTCTTTCAAATTTGGGGTTTGCTGGGTAGGCTGCCAACATCTTTCTCTGGTCAGGTACCTCTCACAGGCATGCGGGTGCTTTATACACGAGATCCTCAGCTCAATGACTCACCTGTTCCTGTTTAATAGTACTCCCGGGAGTCATTGAGCTGATGAGCTCGTGGATGAAGCACCCGCATGCCTATGAGAGGTACCTGACCTGAGAAAGATGTTGGCAGCCTACTCAGCAAACCCCAAATTTGAAAGACTGTAATCTCTACTGATGACGGTTAAAGAAGCACCAGGTTATAATCTGTGCTGTTATATGTGTGCAGAGCAGAACACTAATTTGAAATCCACAGATCGGCCAGTTATAGCATCCTCATCGTAAAGGTTTCAGTGTTGGAGTCACTGTGATGAGAAATATTGTCTGCACTTGATTGGGTCATCATCAGCTGTGACATCGACACAGCACATGCCCGGGCCTCTCCATGCCCCCTACCCCCAACATTGGATGGAGCGACAGCTGCTTCAGAGGCCTACACATATTTGTTGTGGTAAGTAATAACGGGGTAAACCCTTGATACTAACCGACCTGGGTCATAGTGTAATTGTAGAAAAGTGGTCGGCTATGCAACATTTCATAAATAGATCACAAGGTTCCCTATCAAACATTACACGAGAGCCATCTATGGCTAATTATAATTTGAGCGTGTATGTTGAAGAAAAAACTGTTGACGTTTTGACCCCCGTGGTAAGGGCAAGTTATTCCTCAGTCTGGGGTCTTCATCAGGACTATAAGGGGAATAAATATTAGAGCTCCGTAAAGGAGCCCGCTTACCTGTAAACAGCCGGATTCAATCCTGGGCAGAATGCATCGGAACAGTGGTGTTCGGTCATTATCCTTCCTAATTGGGCATTTTTCCCGCAGAATCAAGATAGCGGCGCAAGTCTCCAACCCAACTGGGACAACAACAACGCCAAAACTAATGTAGGTACACATGGTTGTGGGTCATTCATAGACGCCCCTCTTTAAACTATCAACTGAGTGACATTCGTATTTATTCCCATAGGTGCTCACAACCCTTATAGTCCTGATGAAGACCCCAGACTGAGGAATAACTTGCCCTTACCACGGAGGTCGAAACGTCGACAGTTTTTTCTTCAACATACACGCTCAAATTATAATTAGCCATAGATGGCTCTCGTGTAATGTTTGATAGGGAACATTGTGATCTATTTGAGACTGGAAATGCTCTTAGATTGATTTAGAAATGTTTACAGGACACAATTCCTTTTCTTTGTCCCTCCATCTATTCCAACCACACCCTACCCTATTTATTTGAACCCTTTTCTTTTGCACCTATGGAGCACTATAATATGTGATTACTATATGAACTATGTTACTAATTACACTGTATGTGATGAAATGAGAGATATATCATATGTGAATGAAATTAACATTATTGCATACAGCTGAATTATAATTCAGTCTTTTAATTTCCTTTATTTTGTGTACCACTTTAAGCATTCATTGCAAAGTTTGTTTTATGAAATGTTGCATAGCCGACCACTTTTCTACAATTACACATATTTGTTGAGCAGGCTGGGGCATTCCTGGCAGGGGCATACCGGGACCTGAGATGGCACGTGCAGCTGCTCGGTGAGTGTGACATGGACAGAATAAGATGAGGCGATTCCATATTATTAATACCAAAGCAGCTTGATGACTGGCTCTGCACTGACCGTATCACTGCCACTGCTACAGTAAATTGAGAATATCACCATGAGAAGTTCAATTGCTTTTGGTGACTGGAAAGCAAGCCTCCAGACTAGGAAACAGTTTTCAGAAATTGCAAAAGGCCAATTAAAGGGCAAAATAGCAAAACTATGCGTGTCTTTACTTTTGACTGTTCAAACCTTGAAATATATACCATGCAATCACAGATATGCGTGTTTAAGAGCATGAAATCATACAGCAAATCAGGAATGGAATACAGAATCAAGGCGGTTGTTTTTGAAAAGTCTATTGGTGGTGATAAGGTCCACACTTTCATTCAACTATTTGTTGGCCTTGAAGTTTAGTCAAAATTATGTAAGCTGAAAAAAAGGTAATACGCTTTCAGCAAATTCTACATTTTTAGGCAACAGACCATAGCAAATTAAACATAAAACTACAATTCCCAGAATGCAGTAAGGGGTTGGCTGGCTAAAGTTCTGATTTATAATGATGACACATGGTTGATCACCTTTCTGGCATGATGCTGAAGCAAAGGCACCTGTCAAATGTTTCCATTCCTTACATAGGTAGAAGTGGGGCACGACTGGGTCACCCAACCGAAAGGAAAAGCAAGAAGCAGGAGAATGCATTTTGATGTTTGGAGGTCCATATTTTTTTCCAGAAACTTATTTTAATTCATTGCAAATATGCATCCTGCAAATTCCTTTGCAGTACCCTTATAGCCAACAGAACTGTACATTGTGGGACCTGTATTTGGACATTTCTCACTGACAGATTGCCAGTTAATCATATCAGGCCAGTGCTAGTTGGGACTGCCATATTAACTGCCTGTAGTCGAAGCACACAGTGAAATATGCAGCTGCACATTCATGTGACATTGTTCCTTATTATTGACAATGAAGGTAAATATGTTTCTGAAGCAGCTTGATGCAACTCCTAACAACCAAGCAAACAAATGCTAGCACTCAGTCATTTCTACACAGTTTATACTAAGTATGTGTGCAGCATGGCACAAGGCATAACTGCTGTTTTCTATAGTGTCACTCAAAGGCAATGAAATGTTACACTCAAGCACACTGAACCAATAAAATGTGACACATAAGCAATCTGAAACCATAGCAACTACGTTGCCACAGTGCCAACTCACCAGGCATGTGAAGAAGAAAGTGCCAGAGTCTGAGTGAAGGTATAATCTCCTAGTTGCTCTTCCTATGCTACACAATTTGGTTCTAAGGCTAGGCTAGTGCACAGTCACGAATGACCAGATCAGTGAGATCATCTTCTGAGCAGCTGCCTTCCCACTGTTACTGAGAACTGTAGTGACGTAGTCTGTCTCTGATTAGTCCCATTCCATTTCTGGTGCTTTGCAACAGTTTTAAGACCTTCTAAGAGTTTCTTGTTGGTCAGTTAGGTGTAATTTCTGATATTTATTTGTTTAACTCGTCTTCATTGTTTGATTTTGCTCAAAAGAATGTGTCACTCATGGTCTTTAAAATGTCTTTAATATTTCCACTGAAATTATAAAATGTCACACACACACACACACACACACACCCACACACACACACACACACACATATATATATATATATATATATATATATATATATATATATATATATATATATATATACCAGCGAGGTTTTTATTAAAGATCTCCTTGACTGCAGCCATTGGGTCCGTGTCTTCGTTTCCACGACAGGAGTGTGGTTTATTTGAAGATTACTGGTTCATATATATATATATATATATATATATATATATATATATATATTACCTACTGGTGGTCACCAGTAGGTAGTTATAGTTGGGACCTAGTTTCCATTGGAAAAACATTTTTTGACATGCCTTTAACTTTGGCATCGGTTCACCAATCTTCATGACATTTTCCCAAAAAAGTGTCAAGGTAGGTTCTGGTTGTCATAGAAAGTTTAGGGGTGAGCTATGCAGTGGAAACCAAGAATTTGGGGTGTGAAATAAGGGTGTATTTGTAATGTTTATTCCCATAGGAACCTTTAGCCACAGCTACAGCCTGAACCGCTGAACGGACTCACACCATATTTGGCAGGGAGGTAGATGTTGGTTCAAGGAAGTGCCTTTTTATATTTGGTGTTAATGTTGTTGAGACATGTAAGTAAAAAATGATAGTGATATCTCTGGCTGTGGATATTTCGTGATGGTTTCGCGATTACTCAGAAATGCACGCGCCAACAGGATTGCTCTGATTGGCTGGATGGAACCTGAACAGAAAGTTGCGGCTTCCATTTTATTGGTCAGGAATGGTTCCTGGGGCTTAAAATGTCTGAAAAAGTTAACATAAGGGGTCAGAGTAAAGGTAGTAAAGGTACTCTGATCCCATGTTTGAGGAATGGGTATGGTAGTGACACATGTTATGTGTGCAAAATTGATTTTGTTAATCACATGCTTTATTAGTGACTATGCCGTGACCACCAGTGTGCCTCTCCATGTATCATCGCGAGGACATCGCGACTATCAACGTCGTTGTGACTATTGGTGGAAATATAAAAAAATATATTAGTGAATCATTAATACACATTGTTGTAGAGATATTGAGATTTTGATCAATGTTTTTATAGAGTTATTTATATAGTGAGTTATCTACTGTGATAGTTAGAATTAATTATATAGTTATAATTTTTTTATGTGGTGGTGACTATTGAATGCCTGCTTTTGCTTTCCTCTTTCTTAACATAACTGCTGGGTTCGCTAAGACCAACGTTATTGCGATCTTTGGCCTCACAGCTAAAATAAAAAATAGGTTTTAGAGCTGTTTGAAGTGTACAGTAATAAGCCCCTAGTCTGTAAAATACTGTAATATGTGTGCATATATGTGTTTTCACTTTATGGAAAAGGCATGACCGTCGTGGTTACTGGCAATGTTGTGACACCCCGAATTACTGTGAAAAGGAAAAATAGGTCTGAGAGATAGTTTTTAAAGAAACATAGTACAAAAATATGAGTTTAAACATGCTTTGAAAAACATATGTATATAATAATATCTATAGTGTAATGTTCAGAATAGATTTTTTTAAATATTATTTTTGGATGTTTTGTTGGTCATTGAATGTCTGCTTTTGTTTTCCATTTTCGCAACGTGTCCACAGGGAAAAAATACCTTTAGAAAAAAACTTCACAATATTTCAGGTACTAGCATGGCTCTACCAAGAGCAGTTGCATTGGTTGTGTGTATATGGCTGCTATATATAAGACCAGATGCAGAGTTTCAGATTACTTAAAAACTACCTGTTGCCTTTATCTGTAAAGTGCACTCCATCATTTATATAAATTCCATGCATGTCAAAATTCAGATTGTTGTTATAGATACAGCCAATGCAATGGTCTCTGAGGAATGCAGAAACAGCTTATTTACATGTTTCCTGGCTTTTTCAGTCTGTGGACAGAATTGATTTGACCACTTCCATTTCTGCCTTTGGATATATTAGAGTACACCAAGACAGAGTGAGGGAAAAGGAACATCAGCTCTGCAAAGTTTTCTTTCATTAGGATTTCCAGTCCTACCCCAGTCAATGTGCCTCGGTCATTGCCACCACATGAGGTGAGAAGCTTGGGAATCCACAATAGATTTAGACTGAGCTGGTGCTTGTCGGGGGGCCCTCTAATCCCTGGCACTCTTCCTTTTGGCCTGCCAGTCTGGGCAGCCCCCCTTGCCCTGTCAACTCAGCAAAAAGTCTGGGAGTTGTCATAAGCAACGACCTTTCTATGACACCCCAGATCAGCGCTGTAGTCTCCTCCAGCCATTTCCAGCTCAGGAAAATACGCAAAATCTCCTGCCTACTTACCACCGATGCCCTCACTTTGGCCCTGCTTGCGTTAGTCATGTCTAGGCTTGACTACGCAAATGCACTTTACGTAGGCATTCCTGCATACCAACTTAGGAGACTCCAGCTGATCCAAAATCAAGCTGCCCGCTTGATCTATCATCAACCTAGAGATCAGCACGTCCAACCTCTCCTAAAAAGTCTCCACTGGCTTCCGGTTTCTGCCCGCTGCAACTTTAAGCTTGGTTGCATCATTTTTAAATCCCTCACTGGTCATGGTCCCTCCTTCATTTCTTCTTTGCTTCATCCTTATGTTCCCTCCCGCACTCTTCGGTCATCTCAATTGGCCTTACTTTCTGTCCCCAGATTCAAGCGGAAGAAACACGGTGGCCTCAGGTTTTCTTTCTTAGCCCCGTCTTTTTGGAACACCTTACCTCTTTCTCTTAGGTTGCCCTCCCCCTACACCACATTCAGATCCTCCCTCAAAACTCACCTTTTCACTGTAGCTTATTACTAGCCGTCATTCTGTTTTATGTTATCTTCTGTCTCTCCTCCCTGCTCCCTCTGTATAGCGCCAAGAAACCTAATGGTGTTAGCGCGCTCAATAAGTTAATTTAACATAACATAACATTAAATAAAGCCAGCAACGAATGAAATGTTAACCCTCTCTAGCCAAACCAAGTAATCAGCACATTTGGCAACCCCAAGTCCCTGTCAATACCTCTCATATTTGCAACCTAGTTAGCCCAATAGATGTAGCTGTGGCCCACAATCCATACTCTAAGCATTTTGAAGTTAAGGAGCAATAGTAGTCAGGAGAAGGCTGTAGCGGAATTAGGTAGTTTTCCAAAGGAACATCTGTTAAAATTGAGGTCTTTTTTATGTTTAAATGATATCTTTCATTGGATGCTGACAGCATGAAAGTAAATTAAATTAGGTAGTGTGTTAGATGTTTCAGGAAGAAGTCTTAATACTGGTTGTTGTTTAAAAAAGAAATGTTATACAAACTTTGATATGCTCTTGAATTTGTGGAGTAAACCACACCTGCTGTATCTCATTTGGAAATAGCATGTTCCTTCTAGAATGTGCTGTGAACTTGTGACCTGCTTGATCCACTGGGTTGTTAGGTACCGTGAGCTAAGAGTGTATCGGGGGAAGGGTGCTTAAGAGACAGAATCTTTTTTTAAAGTTGAGGAGTGATGACACAATTTAAGTAATGGCAAGCTTTAATTTAAACTCAGAACTATGCAATAAACTGTTGTGTAGCATTTAAAGTTTAAAAAATCAAAGCTAGGTATAAGTTTGAGCTCCTTTTTTTTGCGATTTTTCTGCGATGATCACGGCAACATAGCAAACACACATAGATAGGCATCTCTTTTTGAAAAAGAGGGAAAGGGTTAACATTAACTGATACTAGTGTAGTCTAAAATGAAAGACTTGATTTATTTTGCTACCTTTCACATGATCATAGAGTACAAAGTTGAAGAGGTTGCCATATTGTTGTTGCTTTGTATGAGAGTGTGGTCCCATTCTTGTGTTTAGGTTTTATAAGTCCTAACAGTGTCAAAACTATCCACGAAGAACTAAAACAATAATATAATCTACAAAATGAATGCAGTGGTATGTTCATAACTTTTTAATCCATTATACAAATGACATTACAAATGTACCCATCCATTCACTCAGGCACTACCCATACACTCATCCAATCACCTAAGGCACTACTCATGCACCTCATCCAATCATCCAGGCACAACCCAGGCACTATTGGAATCACCCAGGCACTACCCATGCATTCATTCAATCACCAAAAGCACTACCCATGCAACTCATCCAATCATACAGGCACAACCCAGGCACTATTGGAATCACCCAGGCATTACCCTTGCACTCATCCAATCACCCAGGCAGTACCTATTCACTCATCCAATCACCTAGGCACTACCCGTGCGCTCATCCATTCGCTTAGACACTACTCATGCACTCATCCAATCACTCAGGCCCTACCCATGAACTCATCCAATCACCCTGGCACTACCAATACCTCATCCAATCACCCAGGCACTACCCATGCACTCATCTATTCCCTGAAGGCAGTACCCATGCAGTTATCCAGTCACCCAGGCACTACTTATGCACTTATCCAATCACTAAGGCACTATCCATGCACTCACCCAATCACCCAGGCACTATTTATGTACTTATCCAATCACCTAGGCACTACACTTGCACTCATCCATTCAATAAGGTGCTACCAATTCACTCATCCAATCACCCAGGTGCTACTCTTGCACTCATCCAGTCACCCAGGCACTACCCATGCACTCACCAATCACCCAGGCAATCACCATCTATGCACTCATCTATTCACTCAGGTGGTACCCATGCACTCATCCAACCACCCAGGCACTATCCATGCACTCACCCAGTCACCCAGGCACTACCTTTGTGCTCATCCATTCATTGAGGCACTACCCATGCACTCATCCAATCACTCTGGCACTAGTCTTGCACTCATCCAGTCACCCAGGCACTAATGTACTCATATTATCACTCAGGCACTGTCCATGCACTCACACAATCACCCAAGCACTATACATGCCATCATCCAATCACCCAGGCACTACCCTTGCACTAAACCATTCAATGATGTGCTACCCATGCACTCATCCAATCACCCAGGGTCTACTCTTGCACTCATCCAGTATCCCTGGCACTACCTTTACACTCATCCATACAATGAGGCACTACCCGTGCACTCATTAATTAAGCCAGGTGCTACTCTTGCACTCATCCAGTCACCCAGGCACTACGTATGCACTAATCTAATCACTCAGGCACTATCCATGCACTCAGGCAATCACCTAGGCATTATACATGCCCTTATCCCAGCACCCAGGCACTATCCACACACTCACCCAATCACCCTGGTGCTACTCTTGCACTCATCCACTCACCTAGGCACTATGTATGTACTCATCCAATCACCCAGGCACTACCCTTCTGTGTATCCATTCACTGAGGCACTACCCATGCACGTATCCAATCACCCATGCACTACCCATGCACTCATTCAATCACCCAGGCACTACCCACACACTCATCCACTCACCCACATACTATCCATGCATTCACCTAATCACCCGAGGCACTATCCATGCGCTCACCCAATCACCCAGGCACTACCCTTGCACTCATACATTCACTCAGGCAAAATCAATTCACACACATAAAACCCATGCACACATCCAATCACCCAGGCACTTTCCATGCACTCATTCAATTACCCAGGCACTATTCATGCACTCACCCATCACCCAGGCACTACCCTTACACTAATCCAATTACCCAGGCACTACCCATGCACACATCCAATCACCCAGAATATGATTTCTCTAACGTAACAACAGCATGGCATACTTAGTTTTGTTTTCAGAGATGGAATGTACAATGCTGGGGTCGATTTGATTCAGGGTAGAGTTTTTTTGGAAAACCTTACTGATCTGGATGCGGTCACTCACCTGTGTCTGGATATTCTCATGCTTGGAATCTGTTTTTTTCATGGCTATGCTGCATTTAGAGTTTTATGTCTGTCAAACAATTTTATGAATTCACCATATGCAATACTCCGTTTGAGACTTTCCCAATGTCGGGTCTCCACTCTCTGCATGTGCTATCCAATAGGCTGCCATGTCTGTACAATGAAGTGTCGTCTCGATTGATAAATGTTGAAGAAAAGAGATGCTTATTTTTCTGATGTCATATGTGAACCTAATGCTATTTTGGCTCTTGTTGGTTTTCTCTAAAAAAAACAATTTTTTCCCCCATCCGAGATAATAAAGAAGTCATCTAGGTGCGGAAGCCATATGAATTTTTTGTTTAGGAGCTTTGCACACCGGGACCGTATCAGTCCTTTCAGGTGGGACTGCTATTTAGGACAGTGCTAACACATTTCAGAAGGCATGGCATGTCTTTACAAGTACAACCAGCCCTTCTTAGAATGCCAGCTACAATTTATTAGGAGAACACTATCATTCCTCAAAAGGTCTGTTACATTTCACTGGCAGTACAACAATCCTTTGCAAAGGTGGCAAGTTTTTTCCTTCACTGTACTAGCACTCCTTAGATTGGTCTTACTCTTTGTATTTTATAGTACCAGCACTTCTCAGCATGCAGTACTTTGATTTGGAATTTGCAATGCCTGTTGTTGTTAGAAAATCCCAGAGAGCCCCAATTGCTCCTTAATGCTCATAATAATATAGTTCAGAAATCTATATGCCTGCTGCTCAACCTTTTTTGTTAACCAGAAGATTGCAGATTCTTGGCAAGGTCAATTCAACTTTTAATCTTTCTCAGGTTTAGGGAATAGTTTCAATTATGAAGTAATAATACTAGTTGCATATAACAAGTTATTTTCAAATAACAGATTCCGATTCATGACGTTATGCCTGTTCAAAGAGAAGAGGAACCTGCTTGTTGTTATTTGCCCATGCATCCCTGCTGACACTCTCCATAAAATCTAATGCACATGGACAATAGTTTGCGGCGCTCAATGTTGTTCCTTAGGGCTCTCTCTTTCACATATATGGGGCTGACTTCATTCAGTTGTGACTTTTTAGGCAACAGCATTTTGTATTCTGGGACTTGTAGTCTCACTTTTCCAAACAAAATATGAGTCCCCAGGTTGCATCTAGTAAAGTTCTGTTCCACAAGCAACCACTTTCCTGAGTCTCTAGGCTAGGATTAGAATCACATCCAAAACTGTGCTACCTGGTCAAAAAATACAACTTTTAAAATTTCTAGGGAACTGCTCTTTCTAAGGAAACCTGGAGAGTCCCACATGCAAACAGGTTGTGGGGTTTATAGGGTTAAGGGTAGGAAGTAATTTATTGTTGATTAATTAATAATTCATTGTTAATTTATATTAATTGATTGTAAATTAATTATGGAAATTGTGTAATTATTTTAGATGTGGGTTGTGGGGTTTATAGGGGTAAAGAGTGGGAAGTAATTTATGTTAAATTAATTATTAATGAGTTAAATAATATTGATTAATTAATTGAAAATTACAGTTGGAAATTGTGTAAGTAAATTTATGTGTGGATTGTAGTGTTTATAGGGGTAAAGGGTGGGAAGTGATTTATGTTTAATAATTAGTTGTTCATTAATTAATTAATTGATATTTAATTAGGGGAATTTTTTATGTTTTTGTGTGGGGGTTTTACTTTTACAGGGGTAAAAGGTGGGGAGCAAATTAATTTTATTTCACTTACTTTATAATTAGTTGTTAAATACTATTAGGTTTTTATTTGGAAATAAGTTTTTATTGTGTAATTAATTATTTTACAGTTTAGTTTTAGCTGTAGTTTGTGGGGATTATAAGGGTAAAGTGTGTGAAGTTTATAACTTCATGAGTTTTAATTTGATTTTTAATTATTAATATTTCTTTAATTGATAATTAATTATGTTAATTATGTAAATGCATTTTTTTATTTAGATGTGGGTTATGAATTGTGTGTTGTTTTATTGAATAACTTTTTTGTAATTCATGTTTTTGTTTCTAAATAATTTCTATTTAAACATATTCATTTGTTTGAAAATTCGTTTTTTATTTTATTTAATATAATACTTGTAGGTATTTGTCAAATGCATTTATCATTATAATATATTTTTTATAATATGTAATACTGAATATCTATATTCACTTTTAACATATTTATATCGTTTATATTTATTTTGCTTTTTAAATATTTGTGTTAATATTTTATTTGTTTTTAATTTTGAACTGACTGGAGGGAGAATATTAATTTGTACCCCTCCACAAACCAACACTTTCCTTATTGTTGCACTCACTGGAGTAGGAATAGTAATTTTGACCCCTCTGCTATCCAACACTTTCCCTATTGTTGCACTGACTGGAGTGGGAATACTAATTTTTACCCCTCTGCTATCGAACACTTTCCCTACTGTTGCACTCTCTGAAGTGGTAAAATTAGGTTTAAATATTTTTAAATAGTTTAATGTTTTAAGTTATGATAGAATGTTTTTTAATAGATGTTATGTCATTGTTATATGTATATATATTTTTACATTTTTATATAATTTTAAAATTATAAATGACTTCTTTATTTTTGTAATACATTTAATTATTCAATATATTTAATTATTTAATTTTATATACATATATAAAAATCTATATTTTGAACAACTATATTTTTAACATCACTATTTTTTTATCAATATTTTTGCACTTATATGTTTAAGTATACAGAGTCGATATTTTTGCATCCTATATTTTTTCATCTATATTTTTACATCTATATTTTTAACATCGATGGTCAACCACTCCAGACAGAGTGCCAAACACTCAGATGGTTGAAATGGAACTGCTGCAGTCGGAGCACCACAGCCAACCAACGATTGGTGACTGTGAGACACTGATGAAAAACATAAAGAGGCAAGGGAAGAGCAGCATTTATTTACAATTTACAAACTTAACTTGAGCTTGATGATGTCTAGGAGGCATAGCTACCTCAAAGGTAATCAATCACCGAGAGGAAACAAGGAGATAATTTATGTCCAGTAGCGGCCGGTGTGTTGATAGAGTGGTGAGAGGGGAGTAGAGGGGCGGACGGATGGAAAACAAAACAAATTTTAAAAAACATCTCTTGCCTGCCATATTGGGGTTCTCTCCACCGCAGACCCAGGCTCCCAGAGTCCACTGTGGCCAGTCCTGACACTGCTTTTATGCTGCTGAAATAAACAAAAACAGAAGCCGGGCAGCTAGCGTCTCTGCAATAATGCGCAACCTAGTATAAACAATTGCTAGGCTGGACAACCATTTGTGTTGAATCACTTTTTTTTGTTTTATAAAAGATTATGAAACAAGTTTTTAAGCATCAAAAGATACACCACAACATTTGCAAAGATTCACAAATACATTCAATAAACCGAAAAAGACAAATCAAAACAAGTATTCAAAACAAAACAATTATGAAAAACAATTAACATGGACAACTGTACAATGCCTCAAACTAATCACTCATTGAGGCACCAATCCTGAATATAAACTGAACAAGTGGACTAACGGAATGAAATAATAGCCTACTTGTTACAACCTACACAAGATACACAGTCAATTTATCACACGGTAATGTCCATAGGAACAACACAGGAACTAGGCAACAATGCAGAAACGTGCCAATTATATTCCCATTACGCCCCAGCCATTTGGCATCCTGGAGGTACAGGACGTTGACGCGTTTCGAACCCAATCACACTTAACGGGTTCTCCTCAGGACATGGACTGGGGGTCGTTGTCACTTCTTTGCGGGGGGGGCGGGTCACTCCCTCGATGTTGTGGAAGCTTGAAAGAGAAGGGGGTGCCGGCGCACCTTGGATTGTTCGATAAACGGGTTTAAAAGCCTTCGTTTGTAGGCACTTAAGTCCTCGCTGCGCGCGTGTAAAGGCGGCAGCCGCCGCTCTGGCTTACAAATTCTATGTGGATAGAAGAAGCGCTGCAGACCGGCACCCATCTGAATCAGGAAAACAACTCGAGTGCCTACAAACGAAGGCTTTTAACCCCGTTTATCGAACAATCCAAGGTGCGCCGGCACCCCCTTCTCTTTCAAGCTTCCACAACATCGAGGGAGTGACCCGCCCCCCGCAAAGAAGTGACAACGACCCCCCAGTCCATGTCCTGAGGAGAACCCGTTAATCGTGATTGGGTTCGAAACGCGTCGACGTCCTGTACCTCCAGGATGCCAAATGGCTGGGGCGTAATGGGAATATAATTGGCACGTTTCTGCATTGTTGCCTAGTTCCTGTGTTGTTCCTATTGACAGCACCGTGTAATAAATTGACTGTGTATCTTGTGTAGGTTGTAACAAGTAGGCTATTATTTCATTCCGTTAGTCCACTTGTTCAGTTTATATTCAGGATTGGTGCCTCAATGAGTGATTAGTTTGAGGCATTGTACAGTTGTCCATGTTAATTGTTTTTCACAATTGTTTTGTTTTGAATACTTGTTTTGATTTGTCTTTTTCGGTTTATTGAATGTATTTGTGAATCTTTGCAAATGTTGTGGTGTATCTTTTGATGCTTAAAAACTTGTTTCATAATCTTTTATAAAACAAAAAAAAGTGATTCAACACAAATGGTTGTCCAGCCTAGCAATTGTTTATACTAGGTTGCGCATTATTGCAGAGACGCTAGCTGCCCGGCTTCTGTTTTTGTTTATTTCATAAGTGTGGTCCAGGCCGGACAGTGACAGGACCCAAGCCTTCCCCAGTTTCCCCTTGCTGCTGAAAGCAGCATCAGTATTGGGCAGAAACACCAATGATTTGTACTCCCAGTTAGACTGGGAGCCAGTGCCTGCTCTATCCAACCTGGCAGGGGAGCTCGGGTTAGTGAGAAATTCAGTGCGCATGACAGTCTGGCCACCCTGAGATGGCTGGCCACACAGTCATGCGCACTGAATAGCAGTACAACCACTTCACCACCTACATGTCATCTCCCTTGCCCCTCCCCCAAGCCTCGGCTCTGAGAGCAAAAATAAAACGATAATAAACAAGGGTTTATTATCATTTTATTTTTCATTTTTAGGCTGCTGACAGGTGGGACAACACTCCTCCGCCATAGCAGAGAAGCTGCCGCTCTAAAATGATGTCGCCATCTCAAATTGAGATTCCTTAAATGCAATGCATCAAACTCTAAAAATTTGCGAATTCGCAAATAAGGGGAGCAAATTACCATGAATTTGACCTACATGGTAATTTGCGAAAACTTTGAGAAATGCACTAAAGTGCATTTTTCAAAGTTCCATTTTACACACACACATTCCCTTGGGGCATGTGAGTGTGCAAAATGTACTTCTAAGCAGATTTCAGGGGTGCAACAGGGTGTCCTTTGGACACCCCTGCACCCTTGAAATTGCATTCTTAATTTGCGAATTTCTAATGGTGAATTGCAAATTAAGAATGTCTTTCCATTCATTCCTATGGGCCTCTAGGCCCATAGGAATGGATGGGGAGGTATTCCTTAGTTGCGATTCTCAATTAGAGAATCGCAATTAAGGAATTTTGAGAAATCGCTATTTTTATAGCGATTTCTTGATGCATTGCAGTTTGCAATTCCTTAATTGTGATTCCTTATTTTTCGCAATTAAGGAATCACAAAATGCAATATTGATGCATGTGCCCATTAGTTCGCTAAAAAAAATGTTTCAAAGTAAGTGTCAGTGTCCAAGGCATTGCCCAAAAGGCCACTGCAGCTCATACTATGGATCTACCATCGCTGACAAATGCCTGGGTAAACGTTTCTTACTAAGCATCACACTGCTACACATGTGGCAGATTGGACAGTTCCAGGCCACTTGACTCTGTAAGAACGGCCTGGATATACTAGAGTGATTGTAATGTATGTTTAATTGTTAAACTGATGTGATCTTCTCAAAAACAGACAATATCACCATTTCGTGGAGTTCCGCAAATTAAGCACTAATGCACACAAATCATGTAGGGCCTGATTCAGAAAGGTAAATGTACACTTTGTGTAAGTTTGAATCGCTTTCAGATCAAACATTTTGATGTTGAAAACGATTCATTAATATATTAATAGCGTTCTTTTCATGATTCCCTGTCATCGTTTCGTAGGACAAGTGGTTCTTTTACTTATGTTACGGAATAGACAGGAAAAGCCTACCTGCTTTCGACGTCTTTAGAATAAGATTTAGTGAAAGGGCTCATATGATGTAAAACCACGTAGCAGCAAATGTTAGTATAACCTAAACATGGGGTGATTTGGGTGTGGAAAGTGTCCATATGGATTGAATGGTGTCGTGTCTTAGTAACCAGTGATTTCCTGAAGATGTTATGCTCTGCGTTTATGTAAACCGACGTTAGATTTATTAATGTACATCGCTCTTTTTCCATAGGGTGGTGATGCAACGTCCGTTGGCTTCTGCTCAAACTGTAAAGCTTTATTTCAAAATAAACCGTATTCAACGATTTGTAAAAATGCTGCTATTTTCCTTGACATTCAGGCTAGTTGGGTTTCGAAGGGGCCTCAGCTCAGATAATATACTCTGGAATATATTATACTGTTACTGTAGAGTTAAGATATTTTTTACATTATAAAAACAGTGTTTCAACTAATCCTCTTCCGCCACTTCGCCCTGGAATGGCGAGGCCTTCCATTTACTTTTCGAATACTGCATCTTTCTCTTTTCCTGCCTGACGGCTGAAACTGGCCTCCCGCTGCTGCCTTCCGCCAGCTGATGAAAGGAAAAACAGCTCTATTTCACCCTCGGAGTTTCTGTGCTTGTATTCTTTGCAGGTCGTCGGCCATACATATGAAGATTCACGACCCAGAGTCGTGAGAAGAGAGCGCTGCCTTCCATAGGAAACTCTGCCTTAATTCTCGTGGTAGCGGGGCTGGACTGGGAAACAAAAGCGGCTCTGGTAAAAATGTTCGAACCGGCCCTGTTACCTTCCTCCTCTATCATATTCTCCCTTTCCTCTCTCTCTCTTTTTCCTCTCTCTCTCTTTTTTTCTCTCTCTTTTTCCTCTCTCTCTCTTTTTTCTCTCTCCTTTTCCTCTCTCTAGGGTCGGACTTTGACAGAGAGTAGGCTCCAGGCAACAACATAAAAGTGACCCTGATTTGTGACTCAGACAGCTAAAAATGTGGCCCACATTTGCAAATCAGGGTAGTTTTGAACTTATAAAGCTGTATAGGTATTTTCCAAGGTGTGGTAGATTGCAGACAGTCAGTCAACTAGTGACTAATCTTTATTAGGCTAAAAAGCCATGAAAGGTCAAATACAAATGCATAGAATATACAATAAAGCACCTCATCTGCTCAAAACATCAAAATACAGTACAATGAAACTTGCCAATATACACGCCTAATGCTTCATAACAATTATGTCGTCCTTAAACTAGGAATTATTTACATAATATTCAACTAAGTTCTTCTGACTTTGGATAAAAACATACATTAATAACAAAATACAAAACTCATTACCATTTAAACCTGTGAATAACAACCTCAAAATGGGTCTACCCTAATTTTAAAGTACAATTACGACTTGTTAAACAATTAATTGACTCTTAATGCAATTCCTTATTTAATGTACCTGTAACACCCCAGAATTTTGCTAATTTTGAGGGCACTACTAATAAAAGGCATTGTTGCATAGCAGATATGTGGCGATCCCAGCAGTAGTAAAAAGGCTATTCAAATTGTGTAATGCCTATTGTGAAATCAGGGCCAAAAAGAGGCTCGTGTATAGGAATATAAAGTGCAAAACAACATAAAGTGAGGAGTGCTTTGGTTTGAGACATTATTGTAGGGACATTTAGGGAAGTTGGAAAATCATATTCCCAGTAATAGGAAGGCTACGAAAAAGTGCAATGTGTTAAGTCTTAGGTGGGTAAGATAACATCTACATATAGAATTAAATAAGAGACTGCATCACTAACACTAACCTGTCAGACCAGTCCCTTTGGCACCGACACTACCACTCTCTCATCCAAAGCATAAAGCCTGCTGTGATTAGCTGGGGGAGATGGATAAACTGTAAAGATGCCAGCAGTGGCCCTCTGCCCTCAATAGCTGGCCTCCTGGTGCGTGCAGCCAACCAAGAAAATGCCTGGTGGAATAAATAGGCAGTAATCAAAAGAAGAGTGTCTATGGAAAAGGCTAAGCCATTCTAGGGAGCACAAAAACAACCACACTGGGATGTTGAAGAAAGCCCTCAATCACCACCTAGTGATGACATGCTTCATCATCGGGCCCCACCAAAGAGACCGAGTGTCTCTTTGGTGTGCTGCAACGCCAGGATTACTGCGGAGCGGGATAGTGAGTTTAGGGCGTGTTGAGTGCAAAGTGGACTAGTGAGTGGTGGGGGTATTAAAATAGTCAGTAGTGTATCTGAGGTAATAATTTTATTAAATGATCATTAAAGACAAAGATATTAAAATATGTGAGGAAACAGTCCACTTTAATTGAGTGGTGGGTTCCTATAGGGTAGTCAACATGTTTCTTGCCATCGAAACGGTGTTAATTTACCCGGCAATTCATCAGGACTGTGTGTGGTAAACCCTGGCGGTATGGGCACACTAAGGCCCACCCTTACCTAGGGACGTGAGTATGAAAATTAAAGAAATGTGAAAAAAGTGCAAAAAAATTAGGAATGATTGAACTATTCCTAATTACTCCTTGTTTAGGAGGCTTCTACTTATCGTTTCTGCACCTGGAAGATAAAAGGACAGAGACATACAAGTAGGACAGAACAAACACTTAGAATTTCTCCTGGTTGTTACTGGTTGTTACTGTAAATATCGTGTTCCGAGGGTGAAATTCACTGTAGCTGTGGTTGAATAGCGCTATGGTTAACACCACCTATTAGCCCTGGGTTCAGATGAGCTAGGAGAGGTGCGGTGTACTATTCGTGGTACAGACTAGTAGTGACTAAGGAATCAAAAAGGTGAAGATCTTCATAGAAGATCGTCAGCTCAGCGATCAATATAAATGTTGTAATAAGATCTCAATCAAATTAAAATGTCTCACTTTATAGGTGTTGGGAATGAACACCATAGGTCTCAGGAGGGGGGTGGAAGCGTATTCGGCACACCCTGTAGAATGGCAAAACATAGGAAGAAGGAGAATGGCATAAAAACAATGTAATGCCCCTTGGTAAAGCGAAGCGCGATTTGTACTTAGCTCAGTATTGGTAGATGGTTTCCACTTACCTCCTTGACGCTCAGCACCCGCAGTCTACCTACGTCGCCCTCGAACCGGACCCCGATGATGCAGAAGCGGGCTCGGTTCACTGTTTAAAAGCAAAGTAGCGAGGCGGTGATTGCTTCCGGGTGGGCGTGGTTACGAGACCAAGCACGTCGTCAGACTCGCGCTACCAATCGGAGCGCTCTGGAGGCAATGACGTTCGGTCACAAGGGGTGTTGGTTGCTTGGTGACCTGGATAAACAATCTGCGACCTAAACACGGAAGTGTTTGTAGGAACTAAAGCGGCAAATGCGCGTTATTAATTGGAGCATTCAGGGGGCAATGACACTTAGTCACAAGGGGTATTGGTTGCTTAGTGATTGAGGTATACAATATTCGCGCTCAACGCGGAAGTGTTCAGGAGGCTACAGTGGTAAAGGTGGAATCTCACTTGTAAGTGCTTTCTTTATGGATATCTAGTGACAGATGGTAAACAGAATACTCCAAAAAGGGAAGTGGTATCTCTGTTACAAGAAGGAAAGCAGCCATAAGGTTATGGTAGTGAGGGGTAAATAACCATAGGGAAAAGACCCAAGATACCGCCAGTGTTATGTGGGGGGCTTACATTGTAAAAGAGCCTGTAGTTAACATGATCATACTGATTCATAGAGTGAGAAATAGTCTAACTCCATTCCGGTTCACTTCATCACAGTATTCCAGGGAATATCGTCGTTAAGACCTAAATGGTGGGTGCCAAGCCTGTATACCCACCTTTGTTCTTTTTCAAAAAGAAGGTTTGGAATGTTCATTGCGCCGTTCACATGCTCAATGACAGTCCATCCATCCATAGGCAGTCTGGCCCTGTAGCCAACACTGCGAAAGTGGGTAATACTACAATATATTTTCAAGAAATCTGAAAAAGTTCTTACACATTTTGCAGCAACAAAAAATAGAATAGTTTCTCTTCTTAAGGTTGAGCCTGGGCAGCGCATGTGCTGCTGTGAGGCATGCAGTAATGGAGTATTGCTTTGAAGCCCACCCACTCTCCGCAAATATTTTTAATTGGCTTATGTCATTGTCAGTCGTAAACGCTGGCTTCCAAGTCTTTGTTAGGCTTGTTAGTCCCTCCTTGGTACCGCCTTGTCTGCATTAGTTACCTCCCATGACGACTGGACCTTTTACTGGTGTTATTTCATGGTTTGCTTCATAAGTTGTTTAGCACCATTTTCTTTAAAGCTCTTTCCCTATTGTTTAGTGGCAATGCAATATCAAAACTCATTTCAGCTCAAGGAGGCTCAATTGAATGCAAATTGTTATAGCAAAATGTCCAGAATGCTCTCTCCTGTCATTGCTTAGGTAAGCGTATGTTTGATGGCACTTTAGCTCTGTTTGATTCTGTTCTTGCTGGCCCTTCTTTATCACTGTCGGTGTCTTCTGGAATAGTGTGTGGCACATGCACATCAGACAAATTGCATCTCCCTCACTCCTGTCTTCTTGGCCACCGGTCTTCAGGTACAACTTGTGCTACCACTGCACTAGGCCCTTTGCCAGGGTCTGAATCTGGTGGGGTTAGCACCAATGGATGGAACCCTTCTTAACTGATTTCAACTAATGACTATGTCAGACACCCCTCAGGCCAAACAAGGGCTATCCCAGTTTTTGCTGATCCCGATCAGCTTGACTAACATTTTCTGTTTGCCTCACTGTAATCACCAGCAAATCAGGGACAGGTGTTGTTACATCATCAAGGAAATAAGGGATTCTGCAAGTATGAGCAGCATGTACCCAGTTAGGGAGACCTCCAGACTTTACAGATGTTGTAGTGATCAGAATCACCTGTTATGGGCCATGCCAACGAGGCTCCAAACACGACTTGTGCATGTGCTTCTTCACTATAGCACAGTCTCCAGGACTGATATCATGCACGTCTCCTGTTGAGGCAGGTCTGCAGCCTCTCCAACCTGGTGAGACACAGAATGCACTACATCAGCCAGTCCTTTGCAGTAATCAAGAATCATGTCATCTGTAATGTTCACAAGCACATTCGAAGGCACAGCTGGCAGCCTCATAGCCCATCCCATGATGATTTCATGAGTTGGCAATCCTGTCCTCTATCCGGAGTACTGCGTAGGCTCATCAGTACAATAGACAAAGAGTCAAGCCATTTCAAGAATGTCAAAGCACACACTTTAGCCGATCTGGATTTCAAAGTACCACTGACTTGTTCCACAATTCCAGAAGTTTCTGGTCGGTAACTGCAGTGGATTCTCTGTTCGACTTGCAATGCTGCGCACATCATCTTCAAGACCTCATTATTAAAATTAGTTCCTCAGTCTCACCTAGAGAACTCAGGAAACTGAACCTTGGTATTAACTTCCTCAACAACAGCTTACCTACTGTGAGACTATCATTTCTCCTGGTCTGGTAAGCTTGAACTCAACATGAGAAAATGCACACAATCACCAGAACATATCTCAACCCATTGCACACAGGCATCTCAATAAAGTTCAGTTACATCCTGTAAAAGGTACTTCCTGATAGCCCTATGTGACTCAGTGTTACTACTGTTCTAATGCCTGCTTTCTGCTGTTGGCATGCACCACATCTGTGATGCAATCCTTCAGCCATCAGTCTCAACCTTGGGTTAAATCATGTTTGCCTAAACAAGTGCACCATGTGGACTCGTCCTACTTGTGCAGGTCCATGATAATGTCTCACCATTAGAGGTAACAAGTTATCTGGTAACACAGGTCTTCCATCTCCCGAAATTCAAATGTCATTCTCATCTCTTTTGACACAACCCGTTCTAATCCAACCTTGCTTAATCCCAAGTATAAACTGGAGTCAACAACAAATTGCAATGTGTGGCATCCTATTGTTCATTGTGGCACTCCCCATTCAATGTGCAAACATTCAGACCACAGTATCTAGTGGTCTCACTGGTAGGCCTGTTGCCCACTGTCACATAATCTGTGCCATTTTGAACTGCTGCACATTTCACAACTGCAATCTGGGCAGGTACCTGTAAAGCCTCCAGAAGATTATGGTCAGTGTCACCATCCCTTATGGGTAACCCCGATGAAGTCATAAACCCACGTTAAGAGTGACTATACCTGTCCAAAGTCATGAAGGACAGCAAAGCCATACTGACTATCAGTGAAAATTGTCACTCTCAGCTGGTCTGAAACACAGCATGCTCTAGTAAGAATCACTTGTGCTGAAAATTCTCCTTGAAGCCAAATGGCTTCGACCACGCCTTAGACAGTACAGACTGCTTAGGAAGCTCTAAGGTTTCCATCATGGTCTTGTAAGCAGGAGCCATCAACAAACATCACATAATCTGATTCAGGTAGTGGCACATCTTATATGTCAGGTCTCGGCTTGGCGCATAATTCAGTAACATCAAGACAGTCCTGCTCAATTTCACCTTCAACAAATACATTTCCAGGTATGGGCAAAAGAGTAGCAGAATTTAGCACAGTACATCTGCTCAACGTGACATTCTTGGCACCAAGTACGACTTGATCATACTTGGTGAGACAACTAATGGTCAGGTCCTGGGTTCCGGCGCAGGTTAACAAGACCTTGAAAGAGTGGGGGATAAAAACTGTCAAAGGATGACCCAATACAATCCTCTCACACTACTAACTACTGATACTTGTGAGAGCCACACTTTTAAGACAGCCAGGCAAAGGAGCAGCTCCTGGATCAAGTGGCAGAAAAATAGGCACTGGGTCTGCGAGCATTCCTGTGCATCTTGGTTAGCACTGAGAGAGTGCACCCCTCCCACTCACTGCAAAACAAAGAAAAATATTTAATGTAATCAGGCATTCCCAGTACCGGGAACAGCAGAGACATTCTCTCTGCTCTGAGAAGGCACACATGCAGCAGTCCTCCCATGGTACTGGAACTGACACATCCTTGTGTGTCTGCAAAAGCTTGGCATTTAGGTAAAAGTTGGGAATCCACTGTCAATAGTAGCCCAATATTCCCAAGAACATCCTGGCTTCTATATGAATTGTTGGTGGCTTCATTTTCAGAATCACCAAGATTCCCTCTTCCGGCACCTACCTTGCTCCTTTCTCTATGTGATGTCCTAGGTACAGGACTCCCTTCTTACAGTACTGCAATTTAATTTGATCTGGGATACTTTATGTCCATTCCCAGCTAAGTGGTTCAACAGAGCAATTGTGTCTCGTTTGCAAGCCTCCTGTGTATTTGATGCCACTGACAGGCCATCAATGTATTGGACTAGAACTGAGTGATAGGACATCACCAATGACTCCAGATTCTTTTTGTGCATCTAGTTGAAAATTGATGGACTCTCCATATTCTCTTGTGGGACTCGGTACCATGCCAAAGTATGGCTGCCAAACCGAAATGTGAATAGGAATCGGTTACCCTCATGCAACCATATAGAAAATAAGGCTTGGCATGAATCATTGACGAGAACTGCTTGTCTTTACACGGAATCTGGAAAAAATGACTGCTGGATTTGGTACCACCGGACAACAAGGAGCAAGTATAGAGTTAACCTTTCTCAAATCCTGAACTTTGCAGTAATTGCCATTGGGTTTCTACAAACCCATAATGGGTGACTTACATGGACTCACCAAAATCTCCTTGAGAATGCCTTGCTCTATCATTGAATCAATCAGAAGAGTAATCCTAGCAATAGTTTCATGGGTCAGATTGTACTGTGGGATTCTTGGGTACTCAAAATTAGGCTTCACTGTAATGAAGACTGGTTCAACTCCTTTGATGAGACTTTTATCTTTCACTGAAAAGTCCCAGACTTCAGGAAACACTGTGTCTCTTAGCTCTGGTGGCAAATCATTTTTTGTCAACATGGGGTACATTCCGATTTCTGTCTGACAAGTTTAAAAGCAACTTCTTCATCATGAGTTTGAAACTCAATACCATTGGGGGTACAGTAAGTGGAACAATTCAGCTTGCACTAGAGATCTCTTCCATGTAGATTTACAGGACTTAAATCACACACTACACATCGGTGATTCTCCTTAAAGGACCCTGTTTCTCAGGTACCGCTTCTGAAACTGGACTAGTCATTTGTTTATTGGCAACTCCTACAACTTGTATTTAAATGTGCCGGGAGGGGATAGGTTGGAAACCACTGCTGTTCTCACAGTAGAGTGGGTAGCATCAGTGTCAATGAGGAACTATACATGATTCCCATTTACCTTACTGTCTACGAAAGGATTGGTGTTTACATTGAGAACTTGATTCTTATTGTATCTTTGAACTTTTGCATTATGTTATGGCATTGGAGCTTGAGGAACCTGCATTACCGGAATTTGGGGTATATTGGAGTTGCAAACCCTTTGTATCTCTACTTACTGTGTCTGAAAAATGATTCCCTTGAGATTGCACAAATCAACCATTCTTAACCTGATCCCCATTAGCCATTAGCCATGTTACCAGCATTAAATCTACATTTGCGCTCTGAGCGCCCTAACCTGCCACAGTTTCTGAACACACCAAAACCCCACCAGAGAATACTGGGGAAAATGGGGAAGGGAAAGTGAAAACACAGGAGAGCTTGATGTAGTGGTGTGGGTTTGGATAGACACGGCCTAGACCATCGCTGGTTATCAAACTGGTAAGCTGATTGAAATGTCATGTAGGACATGGAACGGGTTCTGACGGACATGGAAAGTGCCAGACAATCAAAGATCATGCAGTACAAAATATAACCTTGCACTGAAGCCACCAAATAAACTTTTTGAACTGCAGCAACCAGCTGGTTGACATACAACATATAAACAACACAGACAAAACACTGAAGGACAAGGGCAAAGTCTAACCCAAAAGGGGGAACCAGGAAGGTTAAATCAAGAAAGGTGTTGGAATGCAATGCCAGGTGGACAAACCATACTGGAGGGCGTGGCCAATATGATTAAGAATCTTTGACAGGAAAGAACCATGGGCCTAATGTATGGCATTTTGGCTTAGGGCAGCTGTTGCAAAGGCATCCTGTGCCCTGGGCACCCCGCCCCCCCAACCTTTTGCTGACTGGTACTGGTGGTAATTGACTCTGACCGACCCTGGGCTCTGCCTAACCAGGCCCAGGGCCAGTGCTATGCTGAAAACACTTAGAATACAGTTAAAACATCTACATACACTAGGGTACACTAAGGGTTGGGGTACCCCTGTGATTGGTATGACCAACATCATAGGGCCCTTGTACATAAAAGGACAGGGGGTTGAAACTACCTATCAGTCCCTAGTATAATAATAGGGCATGGCGGTTTAGAGGCCAGCAGCCCTTTCTGCACTTGCATGTGTGCACTGCTGAAGTCAGGTCTTTTTAAAATTGGATCTGCTGCTTGAAACTTAAGAAAGCAAGACTGACCATGCTGGAAGTTTGATGTGCATTTCCAAAAGCCTGTATTCTGAAGACTGCACCTTCTGTACCCTCTGCAACTACAGCCTGTGGATTACTTTGCTGTAAAAGGACTAAAGAGTGGACTCCTTGCAAGCTACAGGTTAACAGAGCTCACCTGGAACATCACCACAAGTATCCTCAGCCTGGAGTACTACCAGTGGATTTGCAAGGGTTTTGTGCAAGCGGATTGTGGGAATTGAAGTCTCACACTTTCAAAGACCCTCTTGGAGATTCCAGAACCTGGGATTGTGAGTTGGATACTTTTAGAAATGTATCAACTTTCTCCCTAATAACACCAGGAGAGCCATAGTCCAAGCGCTGATTACATCTCACTTGGACTACGCCAATGGTCTGTATATTGGTTTGGCCGCAGGGCTCTGTCATCGACTACAGACAGTTCAAAACGCAGTGGTTCGACTAGTATGTGGCATTTCCCTCAGAGAGCGCATCTCTCCACACCGGCGCTCGCTTCACTGGCTGCCAATACAGAAAAGAGCTGAATTCAAAGCCCTCACACTGGCTCACAGGGTAATTAAGGGAAAAGGCTCTGCTTACCTTT
The DNA here is from genome assembly GCF_964263255.1 of Lissotriton vulgaris. Classification (NCBI taxonomy): domain Eukaryota; kingdom Metazoa; phylum Chordata; class Amphibia; order Caudata; family Salamandridae; genus Lissotriton; species Lissotriton vulgaris. Next base: position 122,860,912 of record NC_141690.1, read on the forward strand.
CCTCCTGTCTGCGCCCCTATAAGAATGTCAGATCTCTTCGCTCCAGCTCCAAAAATCTTCTTACCACCCCTAGATTTAATAAAATACGTTCTGGAGGGAAAACCTTCCAGGTCTGCGCCGCATCCCACTGGAACAAACTCCATCTTTTCATCCGGATGATCCCGGACGAGCTTCCTTTACGTAAGGCATTAAAAACTTTCTTCTTTTGCTGATTCCCTCAGGAGTAAGACTCATTTACACTCTCAGGAGCGCCGGGGCACCCCGTTGGGGTAGCCGTGCGCTATATAAAACACAGTAAATAAATAAATAAATAAAATAGAACTGCAAGAAGAACTTCAGGAAGGAGTTCTAACACAAACTAGACTGCTGGAGGGGGCTGCACAAGACTGGTGAGAGATCCACCAGAACAATTGCTAAAGGTTAATGTGTCCCTGTCAGAGACAACGAAATGACTAAAAGGGGCACTGTTGGTTTCTAAGCACTAGAGAGTGACTAATCTTTAACAATTCATATCTATGGTTCCCTGCAATTGATTGTTTTTATGCTGGTGTCATTTCAAAGATAAAAATATTTACTGAAATTATTTACTGAATTGGTGTTTTTAAATGCTTTACATACCTGTCTTTGAAGTTAAGCCTGCCTGCTCACAGCCACGCTACCAAGTGTTGAGCATAACAATAATTTTCTAAGATATATTCTGAGCCCTATAATGTATTGCTGGCCTTCTTGCCATGTGGCAGACCTACATTTGCCCCTACCAATAATCCACTTTCCAACGTTTTTGTGCTCAGCGGTGTGAATGAGGACTTGTGCTCCCAGTCCATTGTTTACTGGGAAATGATCTTGAAGCCTCTCAGTGGTCCGAGGTAGAGAGAGGACTCCATACGAAAATATTGGAGATCCCTGAGTGGGTATAGGCTGTAACTAGGTCACAGACTAGCCATAGGGGAGGGGCTGGATACTTGGACCCCGGAACAAAGGGCCAAGCATCCAAGGACAAGGGTACTGGGCCTGATGAGCGAGCCCAGGAAACTCCAGAGGTGCAGGAAGAATCTAACGTTGATGGGGAGGATTTGGCCTCTGAGGGAGGGACTCCATCCCTGCCAGAGCTGTCAGATGTGGCAGAGCTGACAGGAGCAGGTGGACCCTCCAGAGAGGAGTTCAGTAAGGGACAAAGTAACTATCCCACCCTTGAGAGCTTGAGGCGGATTGCCTCTAAACATGAGGAGGGGGTATGACATTGGGTTTCACAAAGTCTACTGGGAAGATGGACTGCTTTATATTGAGGCCAGAAACCTCAAGGAGGGGACCACCAGGAGGTTGGTGATACCCCAGAAGTACAGAGAGTTAATTCTGACTTTGGGTCATGGTATACCCTTGGCAGGACATTTGGGACAGACAAAGATCAGTTGGTGAACCATTTCTACTGGCCTCATACGTCTGAAAAGGTAAAGGAGTTTTGCAGCTCCTGTGTCACCTGTCAGATAAGTGGCAAGGCAGGGGGCAAGACAAAGGCTCCCCTAATACCTCTGCCAGTGGTTGGGATTTCTTTTGAAAGGGTGGGGATGGACATTGTTTGTCCTCTGGACCCACCTACTGCATCAGGGAATAGGTATATCTGGGTAGCAGTGGACCATGCCACTAGGTACCCTGAAGCTACCCCTTCTAGAACCATTGATGTTCCTGCAGTGGCTAGAGCACTGCTTGGTGTGTTCACCAGAGTGGGTATTCTGAAAGAGGTGGTATCAGATACGGGCACAAACTTCCTGTCCAGATATCTGCTATCTGCCTGCTATGTGGGATGAGTGTGGTGTCAACTACAAGTTCACCACCCACTATCACCCACAAGCAAATGGTCTTGTTGAGAGATTCAACAAAACCCTGAAGGGCATGATAAATGGCTTGTCTGAGAAACTCAGGAGGAGATGGGATGTTCTCCTCCCATGCTTACTTTTTGCCTACAGGGAGGTGCAGAAGAAAGGGGCTGGTTTCAGTCCTTTTGAGTTGTTGTTTGGACACCCTGTGAGGGGGCCATTGAGCCTGCTGAGAGAGTCTTTAGAGAAGCCACTTAAAGAAGCAAAGGACAATGTGCTTGACTATGTGCTAGGCCTGCGATCTAGAAAAGCAGAGTACATATACAAGGCAAACAGGAAACTGGAGGACAGCCAGGAGCTCATGGAGCTCTGGTATGATCAAAAGGCTACTATGCCTGAGTATACTCCAGGACAATTGGTGTGGGTGTTGGAGCCTGTGGCTCCCAGGGCCCTCCATGACAAGTGGAATGGACCCTATACAATCTTAGAAAATAAGGGTGAGGTTACTATTTGGTTGACATTGGCGTGTGTGTGCACCACATTGACAATGGTGACAGCCTACCTATCAAAAATAAACTGTACAGGTTGTCTGACCATGTAAGAGCCAGCATTAAATATGAGGTTTCTAAGATGCTTGAATTGGGGATATTTAAACCGTTTGAGAGTCCATGGGCCAGTCCAGGGGTGCTGGTATCTAAACCTAATCTTCAGGGGGGACCAAAGGAATTAAGGTTCTGTATGGACTACAGAGGATTGAATGCGGTCAGCAAGACTGACGCTCAACTTATACCTCGAGCTGATGAGCTCATTGACAGGTTAGGGGCTGCTAAATACCTGAGTACTTTTGATTTGACTTTAGGTTACTGGCAGATTGCCCTCACTGATGGAGCAAAGAAGAGGTCAGCATTAACCACACCAGAGGGACATTATCAGTTCAATGTAATGCCCTTTGGCTTAACAAATGCACCTGCCACCTTCCAAAGGTTGGTGAACAGGGTCTTGTCTGGGTTGGAACAGTTCAGTGCAGCTTGCCTGGAAGGTATAGCTATATACAGTTCTACCTGGGGGATCACTTAAGCCACTAAACGGAAGTGTTTCAGGCCATACAGCAGGCAAACTTGACTATTAATGGCAAGTAAGTGCCAAATAGGGCAGAGTTCTGTGGTGTACCTGGGCCAACTGGTAGGTGGGGTAATGTACAGCCTCTACAAGCTAAAATCCAAACTATTTTGGATTGGACAGCTCCTGTTACTTAGACTCAGGCCAGGGCATTCCTTGGACTGACAGGGTATTATAGAAGGTTTGTTCAACATTATGGGACCGTTTTGGGACCCCTAACCAAACTCACTTTTAAGAAGAGGCCCAAAAAGGTGTATTGCACCCCAGAGTGTCAGAAGTCTTTTGACACTCTGAACGTTGCTATGTGTTCAGCATAGTGTTGCTGGCCCCTGACTACACAAAAGACATATGCTTCCAAACAAGAGATTGTGTCAGTGTTGTCACAGCTAAATGAAGAGGGCTTTGATCAGCCAGTTGCCTTTATTAGCAGGAGGTTTCTTCCCAGAGAGCAGAGGTGGAGTGCCATTGAGAGAGAGGGGCGTTTGCTGTGGTTTGGTCCCTCAAAAAGTTGAGACCATATTGTATGGGCCTCACTTTCCTGTTCAAACTGACCACAGGCCTCTCAGGTGGCTCATGTAGATGAGTGGAGAATCCCAAGCTGTTAAGGTGGTCCATTGCCCTACAGAGAATGGACTTTACTATGAAACACAGACCTGGGATTGCCCATGCAAATGCGGATGGACTTTCCAGGTTTTTCCACTTAGCTGATGAGGACTACCAAGGTGTAGGTTAGTAACCTATCACATTTCATGGGGGGGGCTGCGTTGCAAAGTCATCCGGTGTCCTGGGCACCCCCAACTTTTTTTCTGACTGGTGCTGGTGGTAACTGACTCTGACTGATCCTGGGCGGTGCCTAACCAGGCCCAGGGCCAGTGCTATGCTGAAAACACTTAGAATACAGTGAAAACATCTACATACAGTAGGGTACACTAAGGGTTGGTGTACCCCTGTTATTGGTATGACCTATCCCATAGCGCCCTAGTACAAAATAGGGCAGGGCGATTGACACTACCTATCAGTCCTTAGTATATTAATAAGGCATGGCAGTTTAGTGGCCAGCAGCCCTTTCTGCACTTGCACGTGTGCAGTGCTGAAGCCTGAGGTCTTTTAAAAAGAGGATCTGTGGCTTGAAACTTAACAAAGCAAGACGGGCCTGCTGGAAGTTTAATGTGCATTTCCAGAATCCTGCACTCTGAAGACTGCGCCTTCTGCAACTACAGCCTGTGGATTACTTTGCTGTAAGAAGACCAAAGAGTGGACTCTCTGCAAACTGCGGGTTTACACAGCTCACCTGAAACATCACCACAAGAACACCCAGCCTGGAGTACTACCGGTGGATTTGTAAGGTTTTGTTTTCAAGTGGATTGTGGGAATTGAAGTCTCACACTTTCAAGGACCCTCTTGGAGATTCCAGAACCTTGTAGTCTGTGTTGGATACTTTGGAACCCGCAAGAAGAACTTCAGGAAGGAGTTTTAACAGGAACCAGCTTTCTGGAGGGGACTGCACAAGACTAGTGAGAGATCCTCCAGAACAATTGCTAAAGGTGAACGTGTCGGGGGGGCGTGGCTAGCAGCCGAACATGGCGGCAGCATAGAGGACTAGCTCCGGCAGGGAAGCGGCCTCTCAAACTATCCGTACTCTAATCTGTGGCTGAATCACACCTCAGACGGAGGCACCGAACGCCCGAGACCGGGCGGAACTGGCGGCAAGTACCCGGACGAAAATCGGAGGCCGGATGGCGGAGTTATTGTCGAGTGTCAGGGCGATCGGAACACAGGCCTGACTCCGGGGGACCCAGAGGCGAGTGAAGCCGACCGGAAGTGTGCCGTACCCGGCGGCGACAGACTGGAAGTGGTCGGGACTGGAGAAGTGCCCCGCGACACGAACAGCGGACAGGGTCTTTGTCCTGGGAAGCGACGTGTGCCATAACTGAGGGCGGTACGCTGAAGGAGGTGAGGAAAGACTGTCTGAAATACCGAGGAGATAGTGTATGGCCGGAAGAAGCGGACCATCTGATACGACACGAACACTGTGGCGTTAACCCCTATCCATACAGGGCCTCCTCCTTGGATCGGACTGTGGGCCGCGTTGCATCGGTGACCGATCCTTTTGTTCCCTTCGCTCCAGAGGCCTGCTCAGTAACTACGAAACCACTATGGCAGGGAAGGGTACTAAAGGTGGCACGACTCCGACGCGTATTGAAAGGTACACTAATGACAAAACCGCGTCCCCTCCAGCGGATGGACGACACACCTCCGCGAAAACAGTGGACAATGTGGGAACTAAGAAGGCGACACTGGACGATGTCATGAGAGCACTCACGCAGGTCCAGAGGACGGTGGGTTCCATCTCGGCTGAAATCACCCTCATTCGGGCGGATCTCCACAAAATGGCCGAGAAGGCAGGGAACTGGTTACGAAATTGCTGGTGGAGGATGTGTCGGAACTACAGACCGCTATGGAGGCAGTAATGGCGGAGAACAAAATCCTAAAGGACAAACTGGACGACCAAGAAGGGCGCTCCAGACGGAACAATATACGCATTCTTGGCGTTCCGGAATCGGAGGGTACGAGAGCAATGGATCTTTACGTGGAGGACCTCGTCAAAACGCACCTCCAACCTAAAGGGCTATCAGCCTTCTTTTCGGTCGAGAGGGCACACAGAGTCCTGGGCGGCCAGCCTAAACCAGGGGCGTCCCCCAGACCGATCCTGGCGAGACTGTTTAATTTCCGTGATCGGGATGTCATCCTTCAAGCAGCACGGGTTTCCCCGCCTGTGAAGATTCAGAACTCTACATTGGTGTTTTTCCCGGACTACACGGTGGAGGTGGCCAGACGGCGGAAAACTTTTTGGGACGTTAAAAAGGAGCTCAGGAAACGAGAGATTCAATACTCCATGATCTTTCCGGCCAGGCTCCTGGTAGTGGCGGAGAACAGGACCTGGTTTTTTGATAACCCAGAAACTGCCCGAGACTGGCTGGATGGCTGGCGTCCTGCCTCTCAATCTCGCCGTCCTGGGCGAACTAAAAATGGCCAACACTCGAAGGACCGTGACGACGTCCGAGATGCAGACCTGAACAGTGGCAGAAGCTCACCGATGAGAGACAATGTTGATGCAGACCGGGAGGTGGACATATGAACACTCGGCAGGTACGAGACATTCTTGATTAGGGACTGCCGCCGGGACCGCCATGGACACTGGGCCGAGGGCCTCTGCAGAGGGTATGAGGGGTCGCTAATTCCAGAGTACTCCTCACCCCCAACGAGCAAGTAACTGTGTGTTTTTCTCGGGGTGGGTTTAAGCACTCTGCTAAATTGGGGTGGCGGGCAGTTTTGAGTCCGTATGGCAGGGAAGCAGGGCGGGTGAGAGTTTGGGGTACGGGGGGGTTCCTAAGGTTTGTTAGTTTGTGTTGTTTGGTTCTACTGATCATATTGACGTTCATTTTAGTCACACTGTGCCGAATTTCATACACCGGGCGTACCGATACTGATCTGATAGCACTGAAATTGTTCCAACATGCGATTGGAGGCACATGGGGGGATGGACCTCCATCGAACACACTCTTGCCTCACCCCATGGGTTCTCTGTCTGCGTGCACGGCCCCACAAAGGCAGGACAACCACAACCCAGTAACATGACGGCCGCTCCCGAGGTGGGGCTTGTGCCGCCGCTACAGATAATGTCGTGGATTGTCAGGGGCTTGGGGGACAAGGTGAAGAGAGGGCTGGTTCTCCAGAGTATCAGAAGGTTAAATTGCGACCTTGTCCTGCTTCAAGAAACACATTTAGTGGGTGCAGCTAGCAGGGCCTTAGATAGACAGGGTTACCGCATGGTCACGCACTCAGATTTCACTTCAGGGTCCCGTGGGACAGGTATTTTGGTGAAAAAGACGTCACGATTCATACAACAGTCTACTAAAATGGATAATCATGGCCGCTTTGCCGCAGTTTGTGGGCAGTGGGAAGGCGTGCCCATTAATGTGGTGTCTGTGTATATCCCGCCAGCACTACATTCATTGACGCTTCCGGACCTGGGAAAATTCCTTCTAGAACTCCCGGACGGGGACCTACTGGTGGGCGGAGACTTTAATGCACTGGCCCATAGTGAACAGGATAGGATCCCGAATCGCACAATCTCCGCAGGCCCAACAAGATTCAGTGACTTTCTGGAGGCACAGGGACTGGTTGATATATGGCGGCAGCTACACCCCGATGATCGGCAGTACTCTTATTACTCAGCCACACATGACTGCCTATCCCGTATTGATTATTTCCTTACACTGGCGGGTGGCCGACTCACAATCAATGACGTGCAGATCAGGCCCCGGGGTATATCAGATCATTCCCCTTTGACCATCACTATGTCCTGCACAGCAACAGCGCGTAAGAGAATTTATCCCATCTACCCTGGTTATCTCAAGATTCCTCCGGTCCGCAAAGCTTTAAAGAAAACCACTAAACACTACTTTCATGAAAATACCGGCTCGGTGTCTTCCCCGACGACGCTGTGGGAAGCATACAAAACGGTATTGCGAGGGCAGGCGATTGCGTCGATCACAAACCATAAACGCACACAGAAACAGGAACTGCTGGCGCTAGAACTGAAGCTGGAACAGGCGAATGCGGCCCATATGGCACTTCCATCGGAAGACACGCGCCACTCACTCCACCTCTGTCAACAGCAGCATGACGACCTTCTCAGACGAAGGACGTTAGAGAATATAGAGGCGACTGCGCATAGGGTCTATGATATAGGCGATAAAGCCAACAAATTGCTGGCCTGGCTGGACAGGAAAAAAGATGGCAGTAGGCACATGCTACAATTACAGGACCCGGAGGGGGCTTATCACACGCGCCCCTCTGAAGTCGTCGACCTCTTAGCAAACCACTTTAAGGCAGTATAGACCCCGAGGGAGGTGGTCACGGCTGAAGCGGCAGTGTTGGCGCTCCAAGAGGTAGAGGTTGAGACGTTATCACCGGAGGCAGTGTCTGAATTGGAAGAAGACCTCACGGTGGAGGAGCTCCGTATGGCAATAGGTGCGCTGCATACGGGTAAGGCACTGGGCCCTAATGGGATACCGATTGAGTGGTTTCAAGCAATGTCGGATACCCTGAGCTCACCGCTGTTAGCCATGTTCGAGGAATGTCGAGAAACTGGGGCTCTGCCATTGGACCAGCGATTGGCGACTATAGTGGCCATTCCGAAGCCGGGCAAACCGCCCGCAGATTGTGCGTCGTATCGCCCAATCTCGCTTCTCAACGCAGAGGCGAAGATTCTGGCGAAATTAATTGCAAATAGACTGACCCCGCACCTACGACACTTGATCCACCCGGATCAGTCAGGCTTCATGCCACATAGAAGCACGGCGTTATACCTCCGGCGTGGGCATGGAGCATTGGCTCGCGCGCATTTGCTGAAGGAGCCGGTGGCCATTTTGTCACTGGATGCCAGAATGGCTTTCGATATGGTAGAGTGGCAATATTTATTCGCAGTCCTGGCTCGGATGGGCTTTGGTCCAAAATTTCTATCCTGGGTTAAACTCCTATACACTGACCCGGTTGCCCATGTGGCGGCCAACGGCCACATCTCTCGAGCGATCCCTCTAGCACGGGGGACACGTCAGGGTTGTCCCTTATCCCCTCTACTATTTGCTCTGGTATTAGAACCGCTCGCTTCTGTTATAAGGACCACGCCATTGCTGAAGGGAATAACGTGGGGTGATGCCTGGGAAGATAGAGTATCTTTATATGCTGACGATATGCTGGTTTATCTGTCTGACCCTGAGGCGAGTGTCCCAGTATTATTAGCACTTTGTGATAAGCATGGCTTGACCTCCTGGTATACAATCAATTGGACGAAATCAGTCCTTTACGTACTGAAAGGACCTGTACCGATCCTTCCCAGACAATGCCCGTTGGTAGTGACCGATACCTCCTTTAAATATCTGGGCATACACGTCACCGGTGACCCGGGTGTATTTTACGATCAGAACCTAGCACCCCCACTCCTTCGTCTGAAGGCGGATGTCCGTCACTGGAAAGCCTTGCCTCTCACGCTGCTGGGACGTGCCGCGTTATTTAAGATGATGGCACTCCCGCGCCTCCTATATGTACTGGAAAACACCCCAGATGTGATCTCGCCCTATTACTTCCAAAAGGTGACTGCAGTAGTGACCAATCTGCTATGGGGAGACCAGCCACCAAGGATAGCCCATGTTAAACTTAATCGCGGGTGGTACGATGGGGGAATAGCATTAACAAACATGCAACTTTATTATTGGGCGTCACAGCTCAAAGTAATTAATCAGTGGATCCACGCCCCACACGACGACCCGGCATATCTGGCAGATAGGGCGCAACTAGCAACACATAGTCTGTTGGCCCCACTGTACAATCCAAGTCTCCTTAAGAGGCTACTCGGCCCAACCAAACACACAGTAACATTGTGGTACAAGGTGCTCACACGGTTAAAATGGAAGGGGGTCATTACTAAGCTGACTTCACTATGGGACACTAAAAAATTGGGTTGCCTCAGATCCAGTAAGGGTTTTACCCAATGGGATAATATTGGAATCTCGACGGTGGGGGACCTCTGGACCTCTGCAGGGATACTCCCTTTCTCGCAACTACAGCAACAATACGCACTAGGCCCCAATGAAACTTACAGATACATCCAGATAAGGCACGCACTGCTGGCAGTGCTTGAACCGGGGTCCCCTGTCCCAGAATCCTCACCCTTAGAAGACCGGCTTCTCACAGACTTCATGCAGACACGTGCCACCTTGCTTACATTCCGCAAGTTACCACACAACCTCCCAGACCCCTTACAACGTTTGAGAGAGAAGTGGGAAACTGAATTAGGAGCTATGGACGAGACAGATTGGAATGCCGCACTAGCGTCACCAAGGGAGGCGGGGGTCTCGGCCCGGTTTTGGCTCATACAACTGAAAGTACTACATAGAGTGTACTACACTAGAACCGCTCTTTACAAAATGCACAGGGCTGAAACCCCATACTGTCTTAGGGGGTGTGGGGAGGAAGGCACACTAATACACACATTGTGGGACTGCCCGGCCATAAGGAGTTACTGGCAACAAGTCATGCAGACCATTTCCCAGACCCTTGACACTTCACTAACACCAGAACCACGCATGTGCCTGTTGAATATTTGGGAAGGGACTGATTTGAATCTCAGGCAACAGCAATGGGTCACTATTGGGACAATGGTAGCCAAACGCAACACAGCACAGAGATGGGGGGTGCCAGAAATACCTACTCTAGCATTGTGGTGCAGGACGATGGACAAACTGATGTTAACTGAACGCACAGTGTACAAACTGAGAGCTAACCCCAAAAAATGGAACAAGGTGTGGGAGGCATGGAATAAGTACAGGGGAGATATATGTGAACCGCTGCAAGAGGACGAGGACGACAGCTCGGAAGATGAGGAGGAAATGGATGAATGAGTCAGGAGGGAGAACACATGGATGGATGGAGGGGTAGTACTTACCTGACAGGGATTCCAATTTGTTCGATACTCGGAGAGGGAAGGGTACCTACCTGGGAACCTGGAATCGGCAATTACCACTGAACTTGTCTGATACATAATGAATATACCTCAAAGATGAGTCAACTATTTTTTGTTCTGTTAATATATTAAAAAAATAACAAAAAGTAAGATTTTACATATTCAGTCATTAAATCCTTGTTGCATTTCGCATCATGTCAAGTATTTGCTGCCGGACCGGAAGGTTGTCAGCTGAATAGCTGTGTAACAGTGCGAACCATTGCTTTATTCTGTAACATTTACAAGTGGCGAGATGTACTGTTGATGTATTGATGGCAATTTTCAATAAACATCTTACACCAAAAAAAGAAAAAAAAGGTGAACGTGTCCCGGTCAGAGGCAACAAAATGACTAAAAGGGGCACTGTTGGCTTTCAAGCACTAGAAAGTGACTAATCTTAAAAAAATCATATCTCTGGTTCCCTACAGTGGATTTCTTTCGTTCTGGTGTCATTTAAAAGATAAAAAACATTCCTATTTTTATAAATTGGTGTTAGATTTTTATTTTGTGTTGTCTTAATTATTTAATGCTTTAGTGTTTTTAAATGCTTTACATACCTGTCTTTGAAGTTAAGCCTGCCTTCTCGCAGCCACGCTACCAAGGGTTGAGTATAGGAATAATTTTCTAAAACCTATTCTGAGTTCTATACTGTGTTAGTGGCCTTATTGCCATAGGCAGACCTACATTTGCCTCTACCAATAATCCACTTTCGAACAGCAGCACAGCAAGGCACCTTGATGCGCTGCCTTTCGCCAAAGTGAATAGGCAGTAATGAGCTGCATTAAAGCAATATGGTGCATTCCTGTCCTTTCTGCCTGCACTGCCACCGTTTTGGCAGACTAGCGTCAACGTAACCCACTTGCAACCATGGTGCAAGGGTAGCTCCGTTACAGGCACAATTATTTCTGTACAGGAAGGGGTACCTTCCTGTACAAAAACAATCCTTCAAGGCTTTTCCTCCTTCTATGTTAGCTGGCGAATACAACACATATGGAACGAGGAAAAAAACAGGGAGAAATAAACTTATTTCTCCTCCCAATGCATCACCTCAGGAGTCCTACAGATTTTACAATTTCCCAGGCTTACATCACTTTTCAAATCTGGGCAGCATCAAATTCCATGGGTGTTGTGTGGGGAAACTCACTGCAATGTCCATGCAATGCCTCTCAGGCGCAGAGTATGGCAACACAGCTATTTGCGCTGCATCGCCTTACTCATGATTTATGAGGCCACTCAAAGTCACGCTTCATAAATCTTAATGAGAGCCCTCCAACACACATGTACCACTTTACTTGGTGCAAAAGTGATGCAGGGATCTTATAAATACGCCCCCATGTGTGAAATGCAACTAAATATACTCTAACACAATTGATCAGGATTTGTAACCATAGACTAGGCAGTACCCACCCCAAAGTCGTTGACAGTATAGATGCTTCAAAATGCCATTGGCCTGTTTGCCGGAGTGTCTCGTCCCCTCCCTGTCTGAATCAGGTCAGTCTATGATTTATGTGCTAGCTGATGAAGTGATATGGATGTTTCGGGAAGGTCCTAGCAGATTTTATGTTGTGCAACTAACTCCAGGACCCCATCCATTCTTGCTTCTGTACAGAAATCCTTACAGGAACAACACCCCCACAACTTTGGAACTGCTCTGACCCTCCTGAAATTCAGAAAGAAACATACCCTTGATTTCCTATCTACTGTTAAATGCTGATAAATACTGTTACATACATAGATCCCCCAAGGGACGGCCACCTAAGGTTATTTCATTTCTACTTACACAGTTCTGAGTGCACAGTCCATCCTACAGTCAGACACATAGAGGAGTAGCTTCCTAAACTGTAAACAACGGACGTAAATAACTATGCAAGCAGGCTCTGAAGTAAAAAAAAATAAAAAAATACAAAGAAACAGTGGTATAAAGAACAAGCATTGGCAATGCATCGGTTTCGCCTATGTAATGAACAAAGAACGGTTTTCATCAACCATCATCTGGGAGGAGGAAAGAACTCCCTGACAGAAAACACAGGAGTGGAGAGGATGTGGCCAGAGCTTCTGACTCGAGACCGGTTTGAGTCTCAGCGAAGCCGCTCAACATCCTGCAATTCTATGCAAATTACTTAATCTCTCCGGGTGATAAAATGTAATGTAATTTCCTGCAAGAGTAAAAAGCAAAACTTTAGGAAAATATATTTCCACCAAAGCGGATTTTAACAGTATTTCAGGTAACTGATAAGAGAAGCAGTCAAGGAACCAGCAGTGGTAAATGCGGGAAAATATGCTACAGCCAATAGAAATAGAGGAAAGGTCAGTGGCTGCAAAGGAACCAATGAGAAGCCAGGAAAGAGAGGAGGCAGGATGTGAATCCCTTTTAAGTTTGGATTAAAAACAATAGATTTCTCAAGCAGAGCACATGCGCTGTGCAGGGGAAACCTAAAAATGGGGAAAGGAACATACAGGTCACATGAATACCAGAGACTGCAGTACTGTAAAAAGCCAAGTTAAAATAAATCATACTAACATAAATAAGATGTTGTATAGAATGGCTGCAACGCCAAACCAGAAACAGGATTGAGCCAAAAGAAAGTGTAACTGCTAAAGAAAGTGAATCTCGCGGTGACTGTTTTACTAAAGAAGAAATGAAAAGAAAACATGGAAACCAGATGCTCACGGTCGTGAGTAAGGGGTTTGGTGATCATACATTAAAGATCTATTATAGAAAAATCACGTAATCTGCTGTAATTTAATAGTCTGCAGTGGCACATTTCAACTCAAGAAAGTGGCACTGATGACCAAGTACCTATATAGAGAAATAAGAAAACACGCCACGGGAGAAGCAGAGCCGGAAAATGGAATAAGAAACATAAAGTACTGACGCAGAAGGCAGAGAGAGAGAGAGACGAGAGAAACATAAACTCAGCACAGACATGTGCATGCCTGTGTTTGCTCGTATGAGAAATTTAGAATATTCAAGGCGGCAATTTCTTGTTTCGAATAGGTCTTGTTGAATTTTGAGATTTAATGTAACATCAGTCACAAGTGCACTTACATTGCTTTAATATGATTTTGAAAAGTCTATTTAATAGGGAATTTAAGTATGCTCTCCAACATTAGGTTAAAGAGAACTAAGCCCACGACTCGGAGAAATAAAAACAGACTCTACCCCTAACTATGTGTAAAATCCATATTTTCACTAATGCTCTTAAAAACCTCATTAACTGATTAATAGTAACATAATCAAATTTTTCACACCATATATTTATAAATGTACTAAAAAACTGAGGGGCATATCACCAATGATTAGCGAATTTATCGCTAACTAGGCTTAGCAACAAATTTTTTATCGCTAAGCATCGCGTGAAATTATCGCTGAGATAACGTGCTATTAGCAACGTTTATCTCCAAAGCGATACATTTTCCGGCGATAGCGTGAATATCGCTGAGAATACAGCGATATTCATGCATTAAATGCTCTTAGCCGTATTATCCACCTTCCATTGGATAACATGGCTAAGAACTGGTCAGAGCAGGCGTTAGTTTTTGGCGATAGCGGGAATATTTCCATTGCTACGCATGCCTTGCTAATAGGCGATTGCGATGTTAGCGACTGTTTTCAGTTGCTAACAGGTTGGGTACGCCCCCTTTGCAGGTCATTAGCGATAAATATCGCTGACATGCAAAGCGGGACCCAAACCGCTCGCTATCGCCTAAAGCTGTCTCTAACTGCTGTTAGCGACAGCTTGCTAATAGAGCGATAGCGGCCAAAAACGGACGCTAAAGCTGCGATAATTGCCTATCGCCTTGCTTGGTAATATGCCCCTGATTTTGTGAATAAATATATATACTTCTTAATATTGTAGGATACATATTATACATAAACAGTACTGAAAAAGATGTACTCTTACTGCCAGAAGTACACAAATTGATTTATCCATTCAGGTTTTTATCATGGCGTGTGTCTGGTATTGAATGGTTTTGTATTCATTAACCTGCAGTCGCAATGTGCACTGTTCATTCTGTTAATTAGCACGCACCCTTTGTATGTGCTGCCCTCACAGACATCCCCTTGCAACCCAAGGCCTGGGCACATTTACAATTACCCTGAGCATTCTGCCGTCAAAATGAGCATCATTTGAACCACCGGCCTAAACCTACTGAGACCAGCCACAGTCGACTAGCAATAACTGTTGTGAGGCTAAAGTCCTTATTTCCCAAGTGTTCACCAAACTTGCAAGTGTTTTTCACATCTATATATAGGGCTTTTTCGGCTGCGAAGAAATCCCGCATAAAGAGCATCCGGACCAGCTGCAGGAACTGGAGTGCAAGGTAATATGGATTTGATTTATGGTTTTAAATTAGGTGTTCAGCTTTCTCAGCTTAGATGTTTCTGGGTCGTATGGGTTTTTAGCGACTAAGATTTATACATCTGCAAATTAACTTCTACACTGGCACTGTTCCAGGAACTAATAAAGTAAGGTTTCACTTGCTGTGACCTTGGCAAATCTGCTTCCAAGGACTACATGCACTACCACCCTATAAACACTGTGATGGGCTGTATAGAACACACTATGAAGGCTTTATTTGGATACTTATGCTAACAAGTGGGTAGGAAAACATAAAACCCACCAATTTAAGCTGTAAAATCTCTCTACAGCATTTTATGAATAGCTAATCCTGTCTTCCTGTTGCTTTTATCAGTACCTTGGCCGTGCAGGCTACTTTCAATACCATTTCATTTCCAAAGCATAGTATCTGCTGTATTTAATAAATAATCTTTGACTATTTTTCAAAAAGGGTGTTAAATGGGTATGTAGAAATCTGCATGTGACAAAGAAATAAGAGACACAACTAAAAATATATGTGATAAAGTACTTATGCCATACATTATAAGGATATTTGCACATTTGCCATATTTAAATGCAGAAATACCACTTTCAGATCTTTAAACAATGATCTGTGTAAATTCGATGCATTATTTTCTTCACCAATGATTTTTGCATAGGAGCTCCATGCTGTAAGTGCTAATACCCAAACAAAAAAAAACCTTTATTGTCAGAGGAGGTGCTGCAATAGTAGACAATATGAGACAGGTCGAATTAACAATTGAGAGCAGGTTTTGCACAATGGTGGGGAATAGATCAGACTTAGATTGGCTAGTGCCAATACATAGTCTTTCAAAAAGTCGATGCACAGAGATAGCGGCAAACGATTCATCCCTCTCCAGCTATGAGTTTTTGGCATTGTCATTCACACAAGGATCAACTAAAATTAATAGAAAATTGGGCTTTGGATTCTGTTGGGGCACTGTAGGCTTGTTTTATTGAAGCTTCATTTGTGGAGTTTCAGGTTTGTTACAATCACCTTGATGTGCAGCTTTTGGAATCTATGATTTACTTTTGAAGCATTTAATAGCTGATCCTTTGACAAGATTGAAAGAGACGTACTGTGGCTTGGGAAAAGAAAGTCCCCAGGTAGAGCTCTAATGATCGAGAATTGGAGAGGGCAGAGTCTGGTGATGATCGACGAAAACAGCGGTGAAAGGAGGAGTGAGTATTAATGGGTGTGTTGTGTGGAGCAGGTTAGATTGTGATGATGATTTGACTGTATGATGTCTTGTGGAGTTGTTACGAGAACTGTGCCAATGTGGTTGTTGGGTCCGACATGGCCCAAGGAGTTGATATAAGGTTATCGGGTCCCGAAGTGTTCCAAGACCCTATGGTATTTAAAGGTGTAGTACACACCGAGATTGTAATTGTGTGCTGAAGAGTTGAGGGGGTCGTCGTGAGATGTCATTGATGGTCCCACCTAAGACAGGGAACTTTGTGTGAATGGGACGATTGTGAATCGTGTAGTGGACCTTTTTGTGCAGAGGGTAAACTGTACTGATTGGGCGAATCCCCGCTGGTCGACGTTTCTCTGTAAGTGTGTATTCTTGTATGAGTGTGTCTCTATTTTCTTTTAGAAAGGCAGACAATTACAGAAGATGATTGTGTGAGTGAATGTATACATGGAAATTGTGAAGGAGGGTGAGCCGCAGCGAGGAGTGAGAGTTAAGACCATAACCTTAGTTTAAACTCTGTTTATACAGATTACATTTTCTTCCTTCCTCCAGTGGACAAATGTGGCCCAGGCAAAAGGTAAAACCGACCTGGTTCTATGATTGACTTTCTAGCCGTTGATTGTAGTCTCATCAGCCTACATTTGAATTGTCACCTGGTATTGCTTTAGGATTTGCACAAGAGGGCACACGTAGATATTGAATTGCTGGAAAGAAAGTTGGGATCTCTTAGTACTCCAAATGACTCTGATCACAATGAAATCACATGGAAATAATTATTTTTTGGTTGTGGTTGGGAAGAAAATATGTACCTTTTAAGAAGTAGGGAGCTTCACTTATGTTGTAAGATCCAAGGGTCACTCATCTGAATTCTCAGGACTTCTGTAGAAGCTAAGATCTTCCACCACTTACCCTGAGGTTAATCCTTAGTATTAGAAGAGACGACTGATACCGATGACTAACCTTGGAAGGAAACTGGTTTGAGGAGAGAGATTGCAAGGTTTCTGGATTACCTGGCTCTCTTGTGAAAATAATGATAGGTTTGTGTTTATCCTTATGAGCGGGACTCTTCCAGTTGTAGTGGTAAAGCACACTCTTTCTGCCAGGATAGGTACTCTGTTACAAAAAAAACACAATAATTTGAGGCACCCATGCATGAGTACTTTCTAAGCAGCTTCATCAAGCTATTCTTGTCCCATCTTTTAGTTATTTATTGCTTACCTTTTCAATCCTATAGTCACTTGCAGAGACCACCATTGAGTTTACCCTTATACGGGCCTTAAGGTAAAATTAAACTTAGGAGAAAACTGCTCTTCTTCAAAAAAGATTAATTTGGAGAGCTTTTAGGGTCAAGTCCATGAGAAAATTTCAAACAAGGATTATTGAAAGAATTATAAATCCTCTAAGGGGTCCTTTCAACACTGCCATGCGCTAAATCCTAAGAGCATATGTTTAGTTTTTTAGAGACCGGCGGTGATAGGCGCTATACAAGTAATCCCTAACATAACATAACATAACATTAGTTTTTGCACAAAGGATAATGATGAGGGAGAAAAAAAAATATGTACTTAGTGATGCAGGTTTTGATTTTTCCTGGGAAAAACTTGATGGGGGTAATTATTGTACGGGGTTCATGACCTATCCTGTCCAGGAAAATGAGTACAGATAAAGCTAAGATAATTAATATACTAACGTGAATTGTAAAGTGTTTTAGATCCAGGAAGAAAGTGTCACGAGTGGCAGAGTTTTGTAAGGATAGCGAAGCCCAAAGAATACTATTACAAGAAACTCACCTAGAAAGGATGGAGTGTAGGCAATGTTTTCAAAAATTCAAATGGATACAGGAGGTGATATGTTCGGATCAGAGTGGCAGTTCTAGGAGAGTCGCTATAATTGTTAAAACTAATCATGATATAATACTACTTAAATACGAGTCAGGTTGCTCAAGAAGGTGGTTGGTGGCTACCTTGTTAGGATATGGTAGGTCTTTGGTATGTGCAGTATACTATGGGCCAAACAACGATAATCCAGAGTTCCTGAAAAAAGTAGAGTCCTGTCTACTGGAAACAACAGACCTGATTGTTTTAGGGAGAGATTTCAATTTGGTATTAAATAAAGAATTAGACAGGATGTCTAGAGCCAAATAGAACACTCTGCCTAAATCTTTCTCTAGACGTATAAATATAATGAGGGAATTTAACTTAGTAGACATATGGTGGACATTAATGAAGGATAAGAGAGAATTTACATTTTATAGTATAAAACACAGACACCATTCTCGTATAGACTATTTCTTAGTTGATCAGGAACTATGTGGAGAAGACTTATAGGTGACCCATATTCCGGCAATAATATCAGACCCCTCTACAGTTGTACTATCTTTAAAATATTGTCTTCCTGAGGAGTCCAGAAGGTGGACCCTAGACAGGGCAATTCTCTCAGATGAAAAGGTCACTGAAGATTTAAGAAATAAATCAGAGAGTTTTTTCTGTATTAATAATGGTTCAGCCAAGGCTAACATTGTCTGGGATGCTTTTAAAGCGTATATAAGGGAGCTCCTAACATATAATATGATAGGGAAATATTGGGCTGTGACACAAGACAGAGAAAGGGCTATCCAAGACATTAGGAATAAAGAGGGAGAGCTGCAGAGGGCGTCCATAGAGGATTAAAAATCAGAGTGGGGGATAGAAATAAAGAATTGGAGGGGATACAAGCTGCATTTAGGACAAAAATTGATAAAACATCTTTGGATAGGTGGAAGGCGAGCAAACTCCAATATTGTGTGTACGGCGAAAAGTATATGGCTCGCTGTTAGCCTGGAAAGCAAAAGCAGATAGGGCCAGGAACACAATTCGAGAGCTGATTGGTGGCGAAACGGGAGCCCTCCTGTATACCAATTTCGATATATGTAATGAGGCTTGCAGATATATGCAGGAGTTATATAAAGAGGATATCTCACCTAGCTATGTGGAAATAAAAGAGTGGCTTATGTTAACAACTCTCCCTTGGTTATCATCTGAACATGTGAAAACCCTTGAAGGAGATATTATGGAGGGGGAGATAAGAGCTCAGTGTAAAAAATGGTTAAGGGAAAGGCAGCTGGGCCGGATGGCCTCCCCGTAGAAGTTTATCTCTGTATTACAGATACTGTAATCCCTGTCCTTCTGGTTCTATTTAATAAGGTTTACCTGGGTGGAAAAAGGGTCCCCCAATCTTGGCTAGAAGCTACAGTCACTATGATTCAGAAGCCTAACAAACATCCATGAAAGATAGATTCTTACAGGCCTATTTTCACTACTAAAATACAGATTATAAGATATCTTCTGGGATCATTGCAGCTCGGCTGGCTACAGCAATACGGGAGGTTATCCACCCTAATCAAAGAGGGTTTATTCCCAGGAGGCAATTAAATGAGCTTACCTTCCAGCTATTAGGAGTTATTGATTTGCCAGAGGCTCTGAAACTGCCACTAACGATAGTTGCAGTGGACGCAGCCAAGGGCTTTGACCAGGTACATTGGCCCTACCTTTGGGAGGCCCTGCAAAGTTTTGGTTTTCCAACAAATATGGTATCAGCAATTCAGACTTTATACCATTGTCCTAGAGCTAGAGTCCTAATAAATGGGAGGTTGTCAGAATGGTTTGAAATTTCTAGATTACAAAGGAAAGAGGAGCACTCAAATTTATATTACAATCATATGTTATACGGTTCACTTTCACTTTAGTATCGTATGTATTTTCCTCTTCTATTTTACCTCATACGTTTGCCACTTCTCTTTAACTTTTTTCGCTAGATTTCACTTCCGTCCATCCACGAAAGGGTTTCTCTTCTGAAGCATTTTGCTATGCTCCTACACTGCATTACTTTGCATTTAACAAAACATAGGTCACTACATTTCCCATATTCCCTGGATCTTTGACACACGTGTTCCCTTTTTGGGACTATTTTTAGGCGCATATGGTAACCTTCCGCGAGTTTTTCGCTAAGGAAAAGATCCTGATTCTGACACGCCGCGTCGTTCAGATACTACCGGTAAGCTACAGTTGCAAGTTCGTGATAGCTGAGGTTAAAATATACTCGTTTGAGCCTCACAGCATTGTTCTTTATTCTTTTTAGAAGTAGACAACGGCAACTATTTTGGAACATATGACGTCCATAACTGAGTGTTACCGGTCCCAGTTCTAGTCACGTTTCCCCACTACATTTAGATTCCTGTTTGCATCAGGTACATATACATACTTTTGTATATTGTGTTGGGTTTAATCTCTGTAATTACAGCTCTTGGGGTCGTTGAAATGCTAGGACACCACTACTTTACTGGTCGGGCTATTACTTATGTTTCATTATCGTGTTTCTCTAAATGGTCCATTTTGGCAACCACCACGAGTTTTCCGAGTGTTATACTGCCGTGATCAGTTATGTAGTTCGTCATAGTTGACTCTCTGGTTTTAGTACATTGCAGTATATTACCTCCATTAATCCCCGATCATCTTTTCTTCAGTTTCTTTTTATATGCCACACATTACAGAGAAGTCATCCACATCGTTATTTTTCTCCACTCGGAAACTGGTATGTAGAGTGTTAATTACTTATTTTCCCTTCACCTCTATTTTAAGCCTCGACACATTGATTTAACCATACCTCAGCGTTGTTATATGTACAGCAGTTGGTGTATTACCTCATGTATACCCTAGAATATTTTCGGAGTTCTATTATATTATGTGTTTGAGACTGTTACCACTATTTAGCATGTGTTCTGTCTTACTTCAGTTTTTCCTCTCGTTGACTGACCATGAATATATATTCATATGTTTTACAGATGTTATTGTTTCACATTGCATTTACCCTTAAGTATGCTTCAGGTTTCATGACTATGTACAATTTTTGAACATCACAGTCATAACCCGTGTTCTTATGTATGAAGGTACTAAATCATTATGAGGGTTGCCTTATGTGAATTCCTTTAGGTGCTATGTAGAGTGATTTTATCGTGCACATCTGATCTGTTCATACACTGCACAGTTTATCAACTGGCAACTATGTATCTGATATGTATTTTCCTCCTTGTGTTTAACTACCAATTATCAACCGTTGGATTATTCTGATATATACATTTGTTTGTATTACATTTGTCTAGGTTTTCGCCCCTGAAGAAGGGAACAGGGCTTCCCGAAATGCATCGGGCGACAGCAATTGACCACATACAATGTTACTGCTCTAAATGAATAACTACGCAATACAGCGATTTACATGTATATATGTATAAATTTGATTTTCTTTCATGCCATCAACAGTATAGATATATGATATGCTTTTGGCGTATGATTTAAAAGATAATTTAAGAACATAGTATTGTTCTGGAATAGCGACATTGCACAATAAAATCAATGTTGGCAGTAGAGCAGGGAGCAGTAGAGACTCCCGGGTAGGAGCTGCCTGAAGGAGCTCCCCGTGCCTGGGGTCCCTTAACCGGGTATATCCCTGCTAGCAGCAGCCATCGATCGTCTCTGGAACAAGAAGATCAAGAGTAACTGGATGTGCTAATTTCCACCCGGTGATCACCGTTGTGTCCAGCCAGGATCACAGCAGGAACCCCGGAGCAGTCTCAGCAGCGTTGGAGAGCGGAGAGAGGCTTCGGATCACGGATCAGCGCGGTGTCCAGTCCGCACCACAACAGAGGAGCCCCATCGGCGTGGAGGGCTGTAAGAGGCTCGGGTCGGTGGTAGTGGCTGCCCCGAAACATCAACAGCCGACACCGGGACCAAGGCGAGACGAACACCGGACCCCTCCCCCCACCCCCAGTCAAAGCAGATTCTACACCGGGACCGGGGGTCGAGGCAACGACAACGGACCCCTGCCCATCGGCAGCAGAGTGCACTGGCTCCGGGACCAAGACGTGACGAACACCGGACCCCTCCCCCCACCCCCAGTCAAAGCAGATGCTACACCGGGACCGGGGGTCGAGGCAACGACAACAGACCCTTGCCCATCGGCAGCAGAGGGCACTGGCTGCAGCACCGGGACCTGCGCGGATAGTTGGGGGCATAGGAAGTCTCCCGCCCGCTACGCATCAGAGGCATAGAGGGCAGCCGGCATTGAAAACGAAGGCGAGACGAACACCGGACCCCTCCCCCACTCCCGATCAGCAACAGCTGCGGATACTATCCCGGGACTGAAGTCAACAACCACAACGGGCTGCGTGAACAGCCTAGGAGTTCTGGCGGACGGCGGACGTGACTCCCGGTTGCCCCCCCCCCTCTCATGCTGCTGCAAGGGCTCCAGGAGCAGTGCTGCGGAGCAGACCGGCGGACCAACAGCCTTCTTGCGGTGCTGGCGGGGACCGAGGATCGGGCATGGGGACTAGCACGCAGCCTGCCAGTAATTCACCGCATCCTACTTCACCTCCTGAATAGACCCTGCAAAATGTGATATCGGCAATACTACATCCTAAGCTCTAAGGCGCCACTGAGCTGAAAATAATCATAAGGTACTTTATTTACTCCACTCATTTCACATTTTTAAACCGCCATTGTTCACAAGGGCAGGGGTCACTAACTGAAACCATAAATCTCTGCCGGTACCTCCAGAGGCCCACGAGGCTCCTCGGCATATCTCCTCCATACAGGTCCAAAGCAATAACAACAAACAGAGGACTATGATTCCCCTTCTTGGCGGCCATCTTAGACTGTTCTTTCGCAGTGGCGGCCATCATGGACTAGTTCAATCTCACTATTGGAGCAAGAGCTGAGACCAGACACATAGTCTAAGTTCTACTACCGCGCTCCTTACTTGCCTGTATCTTGTGATAGTGTCTGCCTTTTATTGCAGCTTTTCTACATCTACTTGTTTTTGCAACTGTCCTTACCTATAATGCACCGACTGCTACAACATATATTCTTGGATGCTTACAATGTACAACGATTTGTTTCTCTATGTACTGGCCCTATAACCTGTTATGAAATTGTTTCTTACCTGTAACGCACCGACTGCTTCCTCATATATTCCGGGGTGCCCACAGTTCACTCTATTTGGTCTTACGTAGTGGTCCTATATCCTGTTTTTACCTGTAATGCACCAATTGAGATGCTGGGATTGAGATTTCTGTCATGACTTCAAACTAATTAGTTGTAAAGGGGCAGCTGAAATTCCAGGAGCCTAGTTCCAACAGCTCGACGACTTCGGAGGGCTGGAAGTGGTCCCCCGCTACACGGCGGTTGAGGGCACTGGACATCGAATGCTGTCTTATGTAAAGCGCTTTGATAACCTAATCGGTTCAAGATCCTGAAATGTGCAACGTAACTGATTCTATGTAAACTGCTGTGATAACATGTAACGGAACTGGTGCTATGTAAAGCGCTCTGATAACCTAATCGGTTCAAGTTCGCGCTATAGAAAACTCTAAAAATAAAATAAATAAATAAAATATAAATTCAAAGACTACTGATTTAATATAGCTTGGTAATTATTTCACTGTGTGAGAATATTCATTCTCCTAGGAACAGTGCATCCTGCATGCAGGCTTTGCTTGCATTTTTTTGAAATTTCTAGAGGCACAAGGCAGGGCTGCCCACTTTCCCCACTTCTATTTATATATATATATTGGGCCCCTAGCTAATTTGATCAGGTCTGACTTGGCTATTATCCCTTTAAAATTGGGCACCTTTGAATTCAAGTTAGTGCTTTATGCTGATGACTTGTTGCTCTATACAAGCAACCCGCATGAGGCAATACCAAATCCGAAGGGGAAGGCGGAAGATTTTGGCCACATCTCAGGATATAAAGTATATTCTGGGAAAACAGAAATTATGGACTGGAACTAGGGGGTGGTAAGCCATGGGGCAAAGAATCAAATAAGATATCTTGGAATACAAATAACCCAGAAGATGGTAGACATTATAAAAGTAAATTGGAAGAAGATTAGTGGTGAAGTAACAGGTTTAATCTCTAAGTGGGCAAACCTACCTCTTAATATCTATGGTAGGGTAAACCTTATAAAAATTATTATTCTGCCAAAAGTGACTTTTTTATTTAATACGATTCCATTGACATTCCAAAAGAAAGACATAGCAAAACTACAGTGGAGGATTGGGAGCTTTATTTGGTCATCTAAAGGTCCGAGAATCTCATGGAAAAAGCTATGTAGGAGATTAGATAATGGAGGACTGGCATTACCACACATTTTTTTTTATTGCTATGCTTTCCAATTTAAGAATGTTCGTATGTTGGCCAACAAAGTAGATAATTCATCAATAGGCATGATCTTTGAGGCCTTATTGACTGATGTGCCTGATGGTCAAATTGGTTTTCTTCTTAAGTACAGAGACCCAAATTTTGGTGCGACGAAAGCTTTTAAAGTCTGCCCTAAAACATGGATGTACGTCCGCAAACAATTGAGAATTCCTTATTTTTCAACATGGGCACCAATCTGGGATTCTCCTGGCACACCTGAGTGTTTGAGGGATCAATTGAGTCAACCCCTGAAAAGATGTGGTATATCCTGCTGGGCAGACCTCAAGGTTAGAAATAACTTGATGAGCTGGGATGCACAGAGTGATTGTACCAATGGCTTGCTGACCAGCTTTAAACATTACCAACTTAGTGACTAGTGGGCATGGCAAGACTGGGCAGAGAGGGAAGATGACAGCTCTGTTAAAGTAATGAGAATCGGAGAGTGGCGTAAGGAAACTTCATTCTGATATAGGGTTTTGTGGAGGCGGACGGAAATATCGAAATCAAATTTCATAAATTATGGGGCGAAGAGTTGGCTAATCAAGACCCGATGCAAATCTGGGGCAATTCATATGCTATATTGCGTAAAGTAATAAAATCTGCACCACTAAAATGAAACCATCTGTTTAGTATTCATCTGGTATATTGGTCCCATGAAAAACTATCGAAGGTTACTGGCAAAGTATATACATGTCCCAGATGTGCACTGACGGAGGCGGATGACATACATGTATTTATGTCATGTTCAAAATTGTTTCTTTTTTGAACACGAGTTAGGCTTTCCTAGATGAAATCATCTGAAAACAACTAAAAATAACAATTAGTTTAATCTTTTTTGGATCTAGTTCGGATCAAGAAATGCAAATTTCTGCAATGGAATCCAATTTTTTATTGTATGCGGTCCTGCTAGCAAGGCGGGAAATCTGTAAACTATGGAAAGCTGGGAATTCTCCGACTTTTGCTGAATATTTGAAGAGTGTTGTCTATGTTAGTCAATCAGACATGGCGTGCGATCAAAAAAGTAAAGAGAGAGTGTAGGCTCCGTTGGTGAATTGGAGACAAAAAAGAAATGTGAGTCAGGGGATCATGCTATCTACTCTGTTGGTCATATTAACTCCTCATCTTCCAGGGGTGTGCATAGTGAGTGCGGAGATGGAATTGGAAGCAGCAGTATAGTTGTGGGTGATGGTACAATGGTCTAGCTCTATGGTCTTCGGCCCGGTCCCCCCGTAAAGAAGACATAGACTGACAAGAGTATCAACCCATCAAGATATTCGGCAAAATAAAGACAGAAAAAAAGGATAATGATCTTTTATTTTGTGCTTTTTTCTTTTCTTCTGCTAAAAGTTCCTCATTTAAACTTAAACTGTAATGATGCCTTTGAGGAAAGGAGAAACTAAAAACAAGAGGTGCTCAGCAAGTGCACCAAACTGAGGTCTATGTAATGGGCTGAAATAGCTGGAGCATTGAATGGTGGACAGAGAATGATGGTTGTAGTCAAGGCATGGAGGCGTCGGCTGAACAATCAGGTTCCAGGGTTCAAGACAGTAAAAAGTTGTTGTGAGAAATTGGGGTATTGGTTTAGAGGGGAGGAAGCCACACTCGGACTACAAACAAAATCCTTTTCAGGGTGAACCACAAAAGTCACTATATATGTTATGTTATGTTATGTTATGTTAACTGTTTTTGTACCGCGCACAGCTGCCCCAGCAAAGGGGCGTCCTGGCGCCAAGGAAGGTATACACAACATCACAAAATGCATCAGAATCAGAGATTTTTATTAAAAAGAAAGGTTTTAATGGCACGTCTGAACTGGAGTAAGTCTTCCAGAGCTCGAATTTCAATAGGAAGAGAGTTCCACAATTTTGCGGCTACTACTCGGAAGGAGCGGCCGCCAATCCTGCTCAGCGAGAAGCGTGGAACAACAGACAGGTTCTGACCCATCGATCTCACGGATCGAGAAGGGACATAAGGGGTCAGTAGATTCATCAGTATAGGAGGGGCCGTGCCTTTTAGAATTTTAAAAGCCAGGCAAAGCACCTTAAACTCGATCCTCCGAGCAACAGGCAGCCAATGGAGCGCTTGTAATGCTCTAGAAACTGAACATCGTCTGGGCAGACCTAATACTGCTCTTGCTGCAGCGTTCTGCACTCGATGCAGCCCCATGAGTTCCACCTGGTTCGTACCTGCTAGCAGAGCACTGGCATAGTCTATCCTAGATAGTACAGAGGCCTGGACCACAAGCTGTCTAGTGGGGGCATCGAAGAATTTAAGCACAGGTCTGATGCCCCTGATAATGCCAAAACAGGAGGCAGCCACCCTCTTAGTATGGCAAGTAAAACTGAGGGTGGGGTCCAGCCAGACCCTGAGATTTTTTATCTCCATTACAGGAGAAGGGATCATTCCTAACTCGGGAGGCCACCAGTTGTCATTCCACCATCCAGGTTGTTTTCCGACCACCATGACCTCTGTTTTCTTAGTGTTCAATTGGAGACAGTTCTGATTCATCCAATTGGCCACCGCACGAAGCCCCTCACAAAAGTTGAGGGCCTCCACAGCTGAGTCCCCACTTAATGTGACCGCCAGCTGCGTGTCATCCGCATAGGAAACCATTGTCAGGCCCCAGCGTTTGACTACCGCAGCCAGCGGCCTGACATATAGATTAAATAAAGTGGGGCTCAAAGATGACCCCTGTGGGGCCCCCAGAGTGAGCGGGTGAGAGGTAGATTTGCCGGGTGGGATCGCGACCTGGAAGGATCTGTTGGATAGGAATGAGCAGAACCAACACAAAGCCGATCCCCTGACGCCAGCTTCCTCTAACCGCCGCAACAAGATCTCGTGGGATACCGTATCGAACGCGGCACTCAGATCTAATAACAGGAGTGCCGCTGTTCGTCCGGTATCCAGCACGGAGTGCAGATGTTCGACCATAAACAACAAGGCAGTCTCCGTGCTGTGGCCTGCGCGAAATCCATTTTGAGTGGGATCCAAGATGTTAGCTTTGGCAAGATGGTCAGCCAGGATCCCATTCACGGGGGCCTCGGTGACTTTGGCAGCCCACGGCAGCAGTGAGATGGGGCGATAGTTCTCAGGTTTTATAGAATCTAGGGTAGGCTTTTTTAAAATAGGTGTTACTACAGCTTGCTTCCACTTGGTGGGCACGGTCCCTGAGGCCAGTGACAGGTTGATGAGGGCTAGCAAGGGTGAGCGACATGTTGCCTGCATGTTCTTAAACTGGGCCGGTTTAAGGGGGTCTGCGGGGGAACCAGATTTAATTTTTTGGCTCAATAAATCAAACCCCTCCTCAGAAAGGGGGGCCAGCATGTCCAGAATCACATCATCGCCCATCGGACAACCAACTGAGTTCGGATAGTGCATGATAGTTGGAAAGGTGCAATAGATTACTTGCACCTTTTGGATAAAAAAAGAGGCCAGACTTTCGCAGTGGGAGTCTGTGCAAATTTCCGCTGCAGAGGCCCTCTTAGTCATAAGGTCCTTTAGGACCTTGAAAATTAGTTTAGAGGGGTTAGGGCTGTTCCGAAACTCCTGCGCATAGTATGCGGCACGTACTCGACAGGCCGCTCTATGGTATGCCTTAGTTAGAGTGAGATAGCAGGTTTTAAGCGCGGGGTCATAAGCTTTCCTCCATCGCCCTTCTGCTTGCCTACAGTCTCTCTTAAGAGACGCTAAGGTCTCATCATACCACTGGCTATGAACTTTAGTCCGGCAGTTGGACCGTACCAGAGGAATTAGAGAGTCCAGGGCCATGGAAATCCAATTGCAGAATGAATCATACCCACAATCCGCATCCGAGAAGGGAGGTAAGGGTGTCTTTTCTAGAAGAAGATAGAAGTCTTCTAATTGTAATTTATTCCACTGGCGTGTGAAAGTGGTTTTATTCTGTGTCACGAAGAGAGGATCTGACAAGGGAATGGCTGCCTTCACCAGCATATGGTCCGTCCATATCAGCTGGATAGGTGGACATATAGTTATGTCCTCTAAGTTGGTGAAAAATGGGTCCAGTATATGCCCACCCAGATGGGTAGGGGAGGACACTCTCTGTAAGAGCTGCAAGGCTTCTAGGTCGGCTAGGCAGCTCCGGATAGAGGGTTGAGCTGTGCAGTCAAAGTGCAGGTTGAGGTCGCCTAACACATTAAAATTAGCACAGCCAAGAGCCTCTGAGCTAATGACGTCCGGGAGAGCGGCCCTAAAGGCAGCATCGCAGCCCGGAGGCCGATATATTAACCTATGATTATCTCTGGGTTAGTGTTGTAATGAGGCTCAAGGAAACCAAGTAGAAGTTAGGAGATTTATTCCACAGACAGCTTGTACAACCACCTCCAGCAGGAGCCCAGCATAGAGTGGCTCAAGGTGCATAGAATGTTACAGAGCAAGTGTACAATAACAATTCCAACTGAGAATGCTGAACGTGAATTACATGGATACTACACACCTTCCCCCTTTGAAAGAAAAAAAAAAAATAACAAAAAAACTGGGGAAAAAAGGCAAGGAAAGAGAGGGGAAATAATATTCAACAACAATAGTCGAGTAACTTTACAGGAATTTGTTTAACACGAGAACTTTTCCTAGGACCAGGTTCAGGAAGAACATTCCCATGGGTAGTAGGACCTGGAGGTACAGGTACATCCGCTTGAACACCGGAATTGTCAACATTGCTAACAATGGGAGAGGGAGGTACATAGCTCTCATTAGGTAAGAAATGTGGAGGGGAAAGAATGTTGTTAGACATTGTGAATAATTCCAATACTAATTCCACAAAACAAGAAAAAGTCCAAAAGGGATAAAAGGACCAATGATTAAAGACTAATGACTAATTATGGAAAATAAAAAAAGTAGTCACCGTTGTCAGAGAATGTCAGTTGCAGTCTGAATCTTGTTGTCAGAAGTCTTTCTTCAAAATGTCTTTCCTTTTCTTGATAAAATGAAGAAAAGTGTAAAGGAAGCGCTGTAAATGGCTTTAAATGAACTGTAAATGAAGCAAATTATGCAGAAAACGATCGTAAAAGTTGCAAGTAAACGATCGTAGTTGTTACCATGGTTACGCTGGAAACAAAATGGTTGCTGAAACGCAAGCGCATACACGTGATGCGTGCGTGATGACGACGAGGAAGTGACGTGTGAAGAGTCACCGACAGGAACACAGCTTTGCGGAGATCAAAACAATGGAAGGGAGACGCTCGCGTAGGAGCAGCGCTCGTGTAGGTCAATGCCGATGTAACCAAGAGTGCTCGAGGAAACAGAGAGCGCTCGTTAGGTGAGTTTCGAAAAATGCAGAAGTAAACAGTTGTTTTGAAGTACAAATAAAGTCATAAAACTGTAACGCGTTGGAATATCAAGATCGCGTTAAAGTGAAAAGCGAGGTAAATAAATGTCAATAAGTATTTTAAATATATACGTCCGGTTAAACAAGGCGAAAGTCCATAAATACATGAATTAAACTCCCGCTGGTGCAATCAAAACACTTAAGGAGGTAAACAGCCGCTGGTGCAATCTTTTACACTAAAGTTTCAGAAATACCTTAATCTTCTTTGAACTGCATAGGTGAACGCTGTCAGGAATGTCTTGGCTGCTTCTTTAGGAGGAATCCTTGAATGTGGGTTCTTTTCTTTTCTTGAGAAAAAAATAAGAAGAACTGAAATGTTGACAGTTCTTGAGTGTAGAAGAAGATCCCGGTCGTCGCCAAATTTATGTTGTAATGAGGCTCAAGGAAACCAAGTAGAAGTTAGGAGATTTATTCCACAGACAGCTTGTACAACCACCTCCAGCAGCAGCCCAGCATAGAGTGGCTCAAGGTGCATAGAATGTTACAGAGCAAGTGTACAATAACAATTCCAACTGAGAATGCTGAACGTGAATTACATGGATACTACAGTTAGCTTGGCACAAAACAGTCAGGCTTAACTAAGAGGCAGTGTGTAAAATATTGATGTAGTAAATGTAAATGTAGGTGTATTTATATAGCGCAACCTGTCACCCAAAAGGCATCCTGGCGCTTGCCTAGGGAACCCGTCCTGGTATTCCCCTGTGAGAGGCCCCGGCAGGGTGTCCACAGGGTGAAAGCCAGGCATCCCACTGCGAGGGGCCGTCGTGGAGATTAAGCAAGCTATTGCCCAGAGTTGCAGAGTGAGACCCCGTGAGTCGAGTAGGCACCGGAGCGAGAATTGTCGAGGCCGTGGAATTTTGAGCCCGAGACCCGTTGAGGCGGGGAATCGAACCCTGGTCCACGGTCGATCCCAGCTCCGGGTCTGCCGCCTCTAACCACTGAGCCACACTTCTCCACAAACACAAACATTAGTAAAGTGAAACATAACACAAGGAAAATCTCAAACCAATTTAGAGAAATAAACTTCATTTTAATGAATTACATGACACCAATATGAAGTCAATCTAATCAGTAGAACCCCAGCTGTGCATTTTTTAAGCTTGCAGTGAAAAATAGGGCCAAAAAGAACAAAGTGCCAACCATGGTTATCTGTTTTGGCGAGACCAAGCTACAGCCTCAAATTTAGCCTGATTGCGATGGAGCTCAGGCCAGGGACAGAACAGAGTTTATCCTGCTGCGAGTTGTACCTTTGTGTCCTTTGTTTTGAGATGCAAGGTCTTGTATTAGTCTGCATTGTGCTGCTCGAGTTCTGGTGAAGCCACCGGACAGGATCTGCGATGTGCTGTGATGCGAGGTCCTTTATTGAGTTTGTTGCATCGGTTCCAATGAGCCATTGATCAGGGGCTGTGAGATGCTGCTGTGCAAGGTCCTGCATTGATTTGTGCTGCACCAGTTCGGATGAAGCTGCAGATCATCATCTGTGGTGTGCTGTGATGCACAGTTCTGCATTAGGTTGCATTGTGCTGTGTCACTTCTGATTAAACTTTTAATTGCTTAGGGAGGGGTTCGCCTTGACTCTAGTCAAGGGTCTAGAACCTGGGGGAGCTTAAGGACTTACTCCAGCAGAGGCCAACAGCAGGGTTCACACAGGTTAAGAGGGTGTTGCATAAGTTACGACTGACATACCTCTACAAGGTGTGCTTTCCCACCATTGGAATACACAGGTGAACTTGGTTCAATGCACCAGCAATGAATGTGAAAGCCAAGTTATTGTAGCTCTGCAATACACTATTCAATGTGTAATTTACATAGAAGTATTGCTTTTGGGTTACTAACAGTCCCAGAAAGGGATCAGGGGTACTGTGAAAGTAGCAACAAACCTTATTACATTTTTCACAGTATCACACATACTGTACTAAGAAGAATGAACACTTTTAAGTTAAAAGTATTAAAAGTAAAAGTAAAAGTATTTATTACTAAAGGAACAATCTGTTTCTCAGTACATTTAAAAATAGCAAGAAAGCATGTTATAAATAATGAGATATAGAACCTAAAATCCTAAAGTCTACTTCTATGTGCTGTACTAAAAGAGCATGGAAGGCAGAATAGCTTGCAGTCTAGAGTTTTCTTAGGGAGAAGAGATGCACTATACTTTGGTGACAGCAGAGGCTGTCTTTACCAACAGAGGTGCAAAGATAGTGTTCCCGATGAAGGGCAAAGACACACTGAGGTAGCAGTCAGTTGGTCTTCCTCTGAGACTACGTGTTATCAACTTCACTCAAGATGTAAAATCTGCGAAGTGCGAAGTCTGACGGCAGTAGGTGAGACCATCTCTGGCAGAATCGCATGTGATGATCTGGGTAAAGGATCGCTCCTGAGAAGTGATCAAGTGGTTGCACTTATATATTTAAACGTATCAGAAATTCCCATTGTGTGAGAGAGGGAAGATGGTGACCTCCTGTTAGTCAGGATGTAGTCGGGGCCTACATAAGATGGAGTTGGTCCTTGTCAACTTTAGGAGTTTTTCACTGCCAGATTGGATAAAACGTAAACCCACATGTCCTACTTTTTTTTAATTACCAGGCACCCTGCCCTATGAGCTTGTATAGCCTGCCTTAGGGGTGACTTATAAGTATTAAAGGGAAACTTTACACCTGACAAAAATGTTATTTTGCCATATCAAAATGGCAGTTTAGAACTTCACACACAGTCTGAAATTACAGGCCTGTAGGCATGTTTTACAGTGCTACTTTATTGGGTGGCACAAGAAATAGCATTTACTTTGCAATCCCAGGGTACATGCAGTACCATGTACTACGGACCTATAAGTAAATTTAATGTACCAATGGTGGATATGCCAATTGTTTCATTTTTTAAGGTGAGAGAACAAGCACTAGTTAGCAGGCCCAAAAAATGTACAGTCCTAACTCCAACAAAAATGAGCTCAGCAACAGAAGGCAAAAATCTGGGGTACCCCGTAAAAAGGGCCAGGTCCAACAGTTGTCTTGAAGGGAAGGGATTTGAAAAGAGGTTGCAAGTTGTCACCTTCCGGGCATCAGTTTCTGGGTTTTTGTAGGTGGTGGGGCTTGGAACACAAGGGCGGCAGGAGACATGGTTCTCTCTTCAGACAGATGGACAAAGCCAAGTGGTTGACCACACTTTGAACATGGTTTTTATAGCTCGTTATGCACATGTTATTCTTAAAACGTCCTGAAGGCTTGAGACTATATCAAAGACTGCTACCTGCAAATTAGAATACAGATTCTGTCAGGAAACAGAGGCCCTCAGTTTGTCTGTATATGTTGTACAAACAAACAAAAAATACCAGACACTCTAGCAGGAAACAAGGTTAGCAAGAAACAGAGGTCTTTTTTGTTTTTGTTTTTTTGTCCTCATTCAAGAAAGTGAGTGGTCTTAAAGCAGTACCATGGCACCCTCCTGGACCCAATAGAGGGGACACGCAGCCCTATAGATCTCTTTCCACCTCAATGGTTCCTAGAGTCGCTGACCACATTACTCTTGGGAATTAACAAGTATAGTATCGAGCCTTTGGTTTCTGCATAAACCACCTTCCCAAAAACTCACTTGTTTCATAATCATTGGACTTTTATTTTTACTAGGAAGTTGCGAGACCAAAGTTATTAACCCACTCTTCCCATAACCCCCAAAATCTCGTTGTTTTCTTTGACTTACATCCCATGTCCAATTTATGGACTCTTTTAACAGAAGTGACCCAATCTAAAAACTTTGGGGGATTGGGGGAAACCCAGTTTAGACAAATTTCCCTTCTTGCCAGAAGAATTAGAACAAACAGAAGTGAAGCTTGAGCATTTGACAGCTTGTTATTAACACTATCTTCAGGCAAAATCCCAAAAATAATTAAAACCAGGCTTACCTTGATTTCTTGGCCAATTACATCAGAGATTGTCTTACCCACTTGCCTCCAGAAGCCCTGGACACTGCATAAACATGTGCACATCATCCGGGCTCCCTAGGGTGCATTTCACGCAATACTTCTCTTCTCGTCCCATTTTGGAAAGCCTCTTTGGGGTCCAATAGGCTCTAAGGAGTGTGAACAGATGATTTCTCCTCAATGGTGCAGCCTTGACAACCCTCCATAAAGTGCACAGAGATACTTACCAATAAGATGTAATGTTATTGGAAGGCAGTTCTCTTCTCCAGGGCTCCTCCATAGGCAATGGTGGTGGATCTATCTTAATCAAAAGCCAGTACCATTTAGACAATTCTTTGCTTTGGTGGAGGGGAACCAAAAACTTATCCTCCAGCTCTTCATTTGTGACTCCATCGCTGCTCTGGTTTGCAGCCCAACGAGACGGTTGATAAAAATGTAAAACTAGATAGCTTT
Organism: Lissotriton vulgaris; assembly: GCF_964263255.1. Classification (NCBI taxonomy): domain Eukaryota; kingdom Metazoa; phylum Chordata; class Amphibia; order Caudata; family Salamandridae; genus Lissotriton; species Lissotriton vulgaris. The sequence goes on from NC_141690.1 coordinate 122,894,911, forward strand.
TGGTTTGTTTGTGGGTTAAAATCATCCCATAGCATTAGTTTATTATCTCGCAGTATTAGGCCCCATTTCTGAAAGCCATTTTCCCATAGAGGGGCTGATAAGCTGTCATTACGGCAATTAAGGGTACCTGGAGAGTTCCATATAGGAGCGCTTGAGCAATAATATGGAATTCTAAAAAGCTTGCTCATCTGGAACCATAGTTCACAGGCAGATCGTAACACCTTCAGTTTGACTTTTTTAAAGTACTTAGGATGTCCAAATTTAAAGAGAAACCCATCTCCCCCCGGAGGGTCACTGTTCGACATGGCTAAGAGAAAAGGAGGGTAGGAGGAAGAGTCAAGTAGTAGAGATCTCTTATTCTTGAAATGGAAAGCCCAGCTATAAAAATAAAGGTCAGAGCTGACTATGCCCCTGGCTGATTTCTCACATCTTAATTTCTTCCATGCAATCCTGACCCCTTTGTCAGCTCAAAGAAAATTATTTATGTCCGACTGTAAATTCTTTAAGGAGACCGTGCTAAATTGTAAAGGGATTGTGTCAAAGATAAATGCAATTTTGGGCAGAACAGATATTTTAACAAGATTGGATCGGCCAAGAATTGACAATGGAAGGTTACTCCAGGATCTCAGTAAATATCTGATCTCTTTCCTTTTAACCTCCAAATTAACCTGGGCCAATTTATCAATGTCCTGAGTAATTTGAATGCCTAAGTATCTTTTTTGGTGCTGAACTAAAGGCGAGCTGGATTGCAAATTCCTTGACATGATTTCAGTTTTTTTGTGTTAATTAAATAACCAGATATCTTCCCAAAATCTATCAGAAGTTGTTCCAACTTTGGCAAAATCGCTGATGATTCTTTCGTAAAAATCATCAAGTCATCGGCATTCAAGGCTAGCTTTTTTACCCATTCCCTAAATTCAAATGGTGCAAAGAGCTCACTGGCCCTGATTTATGTGCCAGTGGTTCTATGTAGAGATCAAAGAGGAGTAGGGAAAGGGGGCAACCCTGCCTAGTACCTCGCTCTAAACTAAGTTGGTTAAATTTCCGTTGACTATTATCCTTGCTGTAGGAGATTTATAGATGTTCCTAATAATGTTTGAGAAATTTTCACCTAAACCAAAGGCTTGGACTATGTGGTGTAAACAAGATTAGCTCACCCGGTCGAATGCTTTGGCTGCGTCAAATGCAAAAATAGTGAGCGGCAGAGTGTTAGCTGAGGCAATATCGATTGCTCCTATCAGCTCATGAGTTAAATCATTAAGTTGACGTCCTCTAATGAACCACTGCTGATCAGGATGAAGTGAGTGCCACATCATGTTATTCAGTCTCTCGGCTAATATTTGTGCAACGATTTCGTAATCACAATTCAGCAGGGAGATGGGTCTATAGGATGCACATTTTTAAAAATCTTTATTGGGATTCAAAATCAAAGTGACCGCTGCCTCATTCCAAGAGCTGGGGATTGGAGAGTTGTTAGAGAAAATACTATCAAATAATTTCTCCATAACAGGGGCAAGTGTCTCATTAAGAGCACTGTAGAACGTGTGGGGGATGGCATCTAAACCTGCGGCACTACCTCTTTTTAGATTTTTTATTGTGATTTTTATTTCTAGAAGTGTAAACTTTCTATTTACCTGTTGGGCCTGTTCTCCAGATAGAGGCTGTAAAGAAGCTTTATCCAAATAATGTTTTACTTGGGAGTCTGGGACCACTAGGTCTTCAGTATACAGTTCTTGAAAGAATAATTCAATTTCCATATTGAACCTATCTGACATTATCTTCCCTGTTTCTTTATTAAAGATATCCTTGATTACATTTCTGGTTTGATTGACACAAGATTTCCAGGCCAGTAGTTTCCCACACACTTCTCCATATTCATAATTAGCAAGTTTACTAACTTCCCATCCTCTTCTAGTGATACTGTCAAGGTAGTCTATCATATCTTGCCGCTTAGCTAGTACCTTGGGTCTTTCCTCCCTCAGTTCTGCATTATTTTGATTGGCTACTTGATTAAGAGAGGCTCTAAGGATTTCAGCTTCCAATGACTTATATCTTTCTTTAAATTCCTTGTTGATTTTAGCTGAGATACTAATGATTCTACCTCTGATAAATGCCTTATAGGCATCCCATATTACCTCCATTGGAGCTGAAAGATCATTCACTTAAAAAAAGAACAAGGTGTCAATCTTTAGCTGTTCAACTACTGAAACATCTTTTAGAAGGGCTTTATCGAACTTCATTCTTTTTGTTTCCGGTTGACTAGAACATTTTAAGTCTATCCGGACCGCTGAGTGATCTGATAAGAGTTGTGGGATGTGAGATACTGCACTAACATTATTTATCAGTCTAGAATCTATCAAAAAGTAATTGATTCTAGAGCAATGACTATGTTTTTTGTTATGAAAGGTAAAATTCTGAGGACCAGTTACAATCCTATCTTTTACTCTCCAAATATCTATGAGATTTAGATCATCCATAAGGACTTTAATCAGGGAGCCCATTTTCGTAGGTACTATTTTCCCCACCTTGGACCTGTCAAGAGAGGGTTTCAAAATTTAGAAATCACCACCCATGATGATCGGAAAATTAGTTTCCAGTAAATTATTGTATGAAGTTCTAAGAGTTGACTCATCGTCTATGTTTGGATCGTACTATCCCACCAGAACCACCCACTCATTTCGTATTTTAATGTCAGTCATAATCTATCGCCCCTTATTATCTATCCTGGAGGAGCCCAAGATAGCTTTGGCAGATTTTATTAACAATAATCACCACACCTTTAGTACATTAGGGTTGCGTGGTATGAAGCAATGTGTCTTTGCTTAGCTACATCCACCTCCCATTCATAGATTGTGAGGTGAGTTTCTTGTAGAATAATAATATCAAAATCAACTTCATTTAGGTATTGAAAAATCCTCCTTCGTCTACGTACTACCCTGAAGCCATTAATATTCCATGTAGAAATTCTGGCTGGAGTGACTTCAGGCATTTAAGACAGTTCAAAGCACCGTATCTCTTGTCCAGGAGAGCGCACCCTGATTACAGACTACTCCTTTCTTGTTCACAACTTCCTGAACAATAATGTATATAAGAGGACTTTTTCTTTTCCCCCCACTATTTTGCTCCTTATCCAGTGAAAAACCAACATAACTTTTTTCTCGTGTGTCCCCCCCACCCTCCCCAGGGAACCCTCCTTAACCACATTGGGAATGATGTAAATTAACCCCTGTGAGCTCACTACCCACTCACCCGGCAAACCAATGCTTATAACAAACTTTCCATGCAAGATTATCCCTCAGCTTTAATTTGATCAATGAATGTCCCTGCCTCCTTAGGGTCTCTAAAATTTGACATTTTGTTTTTCCACATCACCCTAAGTAGGGCAGAAAACCTCAACTGTACTAATGCGCCCATTGATGTTAAAATTGGCATGCATTTCCCCAGTTCCCACTGTCTGTCCTGCGTAATTCTTGAAAGATCTGACCTTATCTTATATACCCAGTCCCCTTTTGTAAAACTGCCAGCTTTTAAGGCTTCCGATAATACACGCTCTTTTAGGGCATAAGTTTTAAAGTTAACAAAAATTTGCCGGGGATTTTTTCTATTTGGATTTTTGGAGAAGGGGTCTCTGTGAATACTCTGAATATCAGACTCCAGCTCCTTAGCATCCACGGTGGGGATAAACTCTTTTAACAAATTTATAATATAGGTTTTGATATCCTCCCCCCTCTAAACTCTCTGGGACATTCAGAATTTTAATGTTGTTTCATTTGGCATTATTTTCTAAGGTCTCAAGTTTATCTAAAATGTCCTTTTCTCCATTTTTTAATGCCTGAATCTCTGTACGATTGAGCTCGACTTGTTTATTCAAGGCTTCTATTGAGGCTTCAATTATGCATATTCTTTCGGTAATTGCTGACATTTTGGCTTCTAAAGATTCACATGACTTTTGTATTTTGGCCTGATTCATCTCTGAGATAGTGAAATTACTCTGTATTTCCAAAGATAAGGCATCTAACATACATGCCAGGTTTAGCTGGTCAAGAGTAATTGAGACTGATAGTATTATTAATGAGATTGAAGTGGAGTTAGACGTGTCAGAGCCAAACACAGATTCCAAGCCATTTTTCGTCTAATACCTCAAATCTATTAGCAGTTGTAATGTTAGCAAAACCCAGCTCCCCAGGAACAGGATTAGTTTTCATTGTGTCAATTTCCGCCTCTGATAACTTTAATATCTTAGTTGGTGATGTCTTACCGTTTCCCTTGCCCTTACCTAAAGATAACTGGCTCGTCAAATGACAAGGCAGCGATTTTTTTTTCATGTACTTTAAAAGAGGATCTTAAGGATGTGTAATCTTGAGTATTGGAGTTTCTTTCAATTGTCGCATAGATGAGAATACTAGCTGGTTCCCCTTTGCCTTCTTGCTTGGTTTCTTAATAGGAGGTTTCCCTGAGGTAGGGAAAAAGGAAGTGATAGTAGAAGAAACTTCCAAATACCCCAATGGGTTGAATATTTTATTACGCAAGGTATATCTAGTAGGATGTTCTGAGGTTATGGTTTTCTCTTCTGCTACCGCTTGTGAATGTGGGCTTTCCAATGGCTCAGAGAACTCAAGCGGAGTTGAGTAGTCAGAGGAACCCCTTTTATTTGATTGTGTAGGTTCCAGGGCTGGTGTCTTTGGTTTTACTTTCCTTTTTCTCTTCGGGGCTGGTTTGAGGGGGAGATCGCCTTACAATTCCTTTTATTTAAATTTTTAGCTCGTCTGGGGGTCATAGGCTGAACTAAACTAGAAAACCCGCCAATTATAATCTACGGGAACTGGAAGTAACTGGTAGAACGGTTGGCAAGCTATTCTATGCACTTGTGAAACTTGTGAAACAAGCGGGGATTTTTCCAGTGAGAAACTCCTACTAGGTTTATTATGTTGAATCTCTGCCTTACCCTTATTAGCGTGGAAACTAGTGATTGGCTTTTTGTATGCACTGATCCTACCTGGAGCCCCACGCAGCGAGAACCTTGCAGCTGCGCGCCAGTCGATGCGGATCCCGTACGCCGCCTAAAACAGCCACCCTCCGCCGTAGTAATTCCCGGAGCTCCCGCAGCCGAGCCGGGTTCAGTCCTTCGTTCAGGGCCAGCTCACAAGCCGACCAGCCCAACAACTCAGAGCTGGACAAACGCCACCCCCTTCAGCAGACCTCAGCTGAAGAACGCCTGAGGCAGTGAGAAATGCGGCCAAGAACAAGCCGCCAAAAGGAAGCGGGGAGAGAAGTCACCAAAAAAGGGAACCTAGAGGCAAAAACAGGCAGTCCTCATTGAACCACCACCTTCCGTAAGTAAAATGGCTTGCCAGATATTTAGATAAGCCCAGGAATCTTTCAATCGCTGCCGGGAGGTGGAGAGGAGCTCGCGGTGAAGACTAACCCGCCCCCATGTTCCAGAAACAGAGGTCTTGAATTGCTCAGCAGCGTATAATAGTCAGCAGCTATTGTACACAAAAAATACTAGACTTTCTGGTAGGAAAGGAGGACAGAAGGTAATGGAGGCCTTCAATTGATTGCTCAGCAGTGCATGTTGTTTTAACAAAAATACCAGGTGCTAGTGGTTCAATAAGCAGACTTATTTACAGTGCACACAAACTGAAGCATATAGCATGCCTTTTAAATTAAACACTCAGTAGAGCATGTGAAATAAAGTGCATAGCAGAGTACATGTCTCCTGCCTAATTGGAAAATAGTGCTGAGAATGGGGAACATACAGCACAGGTCAGATCAGGTTATGATGTCACCACAAGATAAGTCTGCATAGGTCAAATTTGCCTTTCATTGTTATGTAAAGATGGTGAAACATCCATTCTTCTGGCCATCAAATAATAGAAATGTTCCTTGGCAACCTCTGTGCAATGATGGCATGATGTTAATTGCCTTCCACCCCAGGCAAAATCTTTGCCCATGCATAACAATAATATTTATTGAACATGAGCTTGTGGGCAATCACAAAATAATGATCAACTAAGGTAGCATGCTGGCTCTGGCATTCCAGTGGTAATTCTTGGCAACTTGTGGGCATCCACAATACAGTAAAATGCTGGGCTTCATGTAAGAGTAATATTTTTGGTAACTTGTTGATACAACCCTGTCAAGATGGTGGCAATTCCTGGTGTATTGTGAGCATCCGTAGTATCACAGTGGCTATTTCTGATATAATGCTCATCCTGACAGATTGGTGTTCATTTATAATGTATTGTGCACATCCATATCACATTGGCATAACGGCAGGTAAGGCAGTATTTTGGAAATTCTTGTTATATTGTGTCCATCCATTGCATTTGCATATGTTTGGTATTATGTTGCCAAGTCACAAATGCAAATCCTTTTGAATACATTAAAAAACAAGCAGGTTTAGAGAAGAGAGAGACAGGACAGAGGAACATATATAATGCCTTGGTTTTGGAGAAGAAGTTGGGCAAGACAAAACCTACTGCTTTTGAAAAGTATTGTTGTTCATTGGGTTGCCTCCATTTTCTCTTTATGTCTGATCTTCTTTCACTTTTTATCTTTCTCTATCAGTGCTGAAGAGGTTTCCCATATTTTTCATTTAGTTACCCAATCATTCATTTTTGCTTGCTGTAAAAAGAGGATCGGGCGTTTTGTAATTATTGTTCATCTATCCCTTCTAAGGAGATGGTAATATAGGGTGGGGGTTGCCTTCTAACACTAACCATTGTCTCGTTAAATGTCCACATTTAAAAAATATTTTTCTAGTATTACATTTTTTGTGAATATGACCTATTTTAGCCCTTTATCAGTTAACATGCTTTTTAATTCTGTCTCAAAAGGTTGATGCCAGCAGAGCTAATGCCAACACTAAAAGAATTGAACAACAATATACAGAGAAAGGTTTGGGTCATAAGTTTATCCTGGTGAAGTCAGCCCAACTTAAACTCTTGAAGTGTGAATCTGATGCTTCCTGAGGTTCTAAATAGAGGAGGTTAACACAAGTGTGGTGGAATAGGAGCACCACAGATTTACAGCAATTCTCCTTTTCCACTATTTATTTATTTTGAAGGTTTTATATAGAACCAACAAGACCCTTGCGGGTAATAGATTGCTTTACATGTCATATATTAGAAACAAGTATAAGCATAAGAACATACAATTTGAGGTGAAATAGATATACTTTGCTCAAAAGTACAATCTAATAATTACAATACGGTGCTCAATAATACAGGCCAATAATTAGAATACAATAATAAGTAAGTAAAGTAATTCATGTGAATTTAGCCATGAGAATCGCTTTCACTTCTTTTTTGAAGGAGGCAGTGGAGGGATTCAGTCTATTTTCTGTGGGCAAAGCATTCCAGATCCTGGGAGCCATTCCAGAGAAGGATAGGCTATAAGTTTTTTCTTGGCAAAACATTGTGGTTTCAGTATAAGATTCTTGGAGCTTCTGGAGGCTCTATTCCTAGCAGAAAGTACCCGTTTCTGAGCTAGATTGCTTTGAGAATTGTAGTGTAAGGCCTTGTGTGTCAATACATGCGATTTTTCAGATGAATTCTAGCTTCACTAAAATACAAATAATACCCTAAGCTTTTAACTAGCATTGCATAAAACCATAGATATAGGTGCTTGAAGAAAGCTGCTCTTAGGTTTACTAATATCATATCTTGTGTTAAGTGTTGTTTTTTCCTTTCTCATACCTGTAGTTATGCTTATCAACTAGTATATTTTGGACTATATAAGGTCATATATTCCTTCAGCAAACACAAGGACATTTTTGCAAAATCAAATTTACTTTGGAACTGACTATACAGTGGCCCACACTACTTGGGGGCTACCCTACTGGTGCTGCTCTGAGGCTGTTTTGGAGCCCGGAACTGCCTGGACTCTAGACTCTGTATAAACAAATGTAGACATATACACAGAGACCCACAAACCCCCATACACCATAAAATGTACTGACATCCTCTGCAGTTCACACCAGTTAATGATTTCCAAGTAGATATTAGGGCATTTATGTTTATTCCTACATACCTCTATTCCTATTCCTACACTTACTCTTGCTCCTAGACTTACTGCTACTTTGTTCTTACATGTACCCCTACTGTTACTCCTACAGTTAGTTATTCTTGTGTCTTCTCTTATTTCTACTTTTAATCCATATTATGCCTACTCAGTCTAAAATATGAGGACGTTTAGGAAATTTGCAAGATCGTGTTCAATACAATAGAATTAATAAATACCACATTTTAATTGCTTCATAAGATCCTAAGTGTAGAGACAGAGGACAAGTCTATTAAAAGTAAGCACATGAATTCTATGTTAACTGAAAATGCCTACATGCCTGTACATTTTCACTCTAAAAGTTATGTTTTACTATTAACACTCTAACAAACACTACTAAATCTCTTTCCTCCGAACTGAACATTCGAACTTCGAAAGTCTTCAAGCAACTTTCCCTAGACTGGAACACTTTACCCGGACGCCACCACTTACCTCGTACTGACAGAGTGTAGCTATTACTCAATACTGAAGAAATCAAGTTGAATCATGATTCTCTAGAACACCATATTCAGACTCTACAACTTGCCTCTAACTCACAGCACATCTCTTCCTTCGACCCTGAAGAGAGTGACTTACTTCTGGCTGTCTACAAGGATGCTTTAGACAAGTATAGTCGAGAAAATGTTTGGGCAAAGCTTCACTCATGAAACAAAGATTATTCTGGTTTGGAAAGGCCTCCCTAGATACAGGTGTCAAACTATGCAGCTAAATAGGACATCTTGTGGAAATTACACAGTTTTCCACTCCCTATAAGTGCACTTCTTTGACTAACTTGCAATGCTCATTACATAACTGTAGACCAGTGAATTCAAGCTAGCCTAGCGAATGAGGGATGATACGCCGAAACCGGTCCATGGATGCTTGATTCACGATCCCTGAAAGACTTGGCCTGGCAGTTCAGGCTGAGCTATTTCCATGGGGAGTAGGGTCAAGACTGATTTGCAGATGGCTGGATCCAAACTGGGGTGGCATGGTGAGCAAAATAACAATGGAAATAGTCCAGATCTGTGACTGGAGTGAATGTTTGATACTGTTCAGGATTCCGTCAATCATCTTTTTGTGTTGCTATAGTCGCCCTAAGTGGAAAGAATATGCACAGATGTGGGCTCCATGCTCACTGTGCCCCTGGATTCAAGATAACCTGGCAGATGAAGGGTGATAGTCCGAAACTGGTCTCAGGATGCTTGTTTTCAGGTCCAGGTAGGACTTAGCCTGGCAGTTTGGGCTGGACTGTTCCCATCGGGATCAGGGTCAAGACTGATTTGCGTATGGCTGGGTCCAAACTGGGATGGCATGTTGAGCAAGAAAGCATTGGATTTATCCCAGATCTGTAACTGGGGATGAATGTTTGACAATGTTTAGCATTCCGTCCAACATCATTTTGTGTTGCTACAACTGTAGGTCTGCCATCAAACACAAAACCAACATTGCTGAGTCGCCTCCGATATGGATCTGGACCATATTATCCCGAAGGGAAAATGACTCAATGAATATTCTTAGACAGTTATGGACTTTTTGATCCCGCCTAACTATAATATTATATGCATTGACAGGTAAGGCAAAAATAGTAGTGGAGACGCAATCATAAACAGAAAATTCATGACTCATAATGAACATGAGGCTGATACTCTTCCAACCTTTCAATGCCTCACAGTAGATGCCATATTCTGTGCAACTAAATTCATTATACTTAACATAATCCACCACCCACCGGGGGACAACTAAATATTTGTGGAGTAATTTATCAAATTCATCAGATCCCAATTCATACTGTCCAATACCACCGTATACTCAATAGGCATTTCAACATGTGCTGGGAGGACCCAAAGATAAACATTTTTAAGCCCTTTCCTCATACTGGCTCGAACATTTTCTGGCCAAACAGCCTCTGAAACCTAAGCAGAGCCATGTTGAACCTAATTATCAATGGTAGAGAACTAATGCACACTGATGATCGGATACGGTGGACTGGTCTGGTTATTACCAAATCCCACAATCCCATTTGACCAAGTCCATAACTTTTGGATAAAACAAAATGATCTAAAATCTTGGCTAGGAATACCGGAAATGACAACTGTGATGTCCTTGAGAAATGTCTAACTGGCGTACCCCTGCACTTGCTGGAAGAACAGGATGTAAGTCCAGGTACTTACTACTTCAACCACAGCTTAAACGTGGAATGGAAGATGAAGAGCCTCTAAAAGAAAAAAGAGTTAAGAAGAAAAGCACGCATCTATGGTATGTCGTGGATCTCAACTCCTGAGATTGTTCAAACACTTATAGCAACAAAAACCTTCTATCAACAATCTAGCACTTCTTTGCGGTGCTAGATTACCATACAAAAATCATGTTTTCAATGCCAAATGCCCGCCCATTAGGACTCGGAGTGATCTGACAAAACCGGCCCACAAATCTCTTTGAACTAGTTTAAGCAGCATGGAAGGCTAGGACCACACTAGAAGTTTTTGAACCAGGCAAGAATTGTGAGAAATGTCCACATTTGTATGATTACAAGATGAAAAGCATCAAAGCATCCTTTCCCAGTCAATCCATAAACACTTGCACTACTCTTACTAGGAAATCCACTAACATATGGGCCTCTTTTAGGGGCAACGCAAGGACTGAATTATGAAACATTGTCTCCCATATTAACCCTTCTAACCACTTGCTAGCCTTTCTACGAGCCACCTAAGCAAACGACGTGTGATGTTCTAATGCCACATTGGTCTAACAATATTAACCCCTCGCTACAACAAGCAGTTTTCCCCGATTGCCTCCTTTACTAAAAACACTTGATGGTACTAAGGAATTGAACAACTACCTGATTATCTCAGTCTTCTTGTTTCTAGATAAACTTCTGGAGTGCTTTGTGAACATTTGTAGAAGTCACCAATCAGCTAGATGGATTCCAATATGGCTTCAGAGATGGGCAGAGTATGGAGAGTACCATCTTGCAAATTATGTGTGGTATAGAATTATGGACAATGGAGACTCTTGTCTGCTCATCCTTCTTGAACATTCAGCTGCCTTTAATTCAGTAAACCATGACACAATGGCCTGCTCCTTAAAGAAAATGTATGTGCTTTGATGGGAAGGTCCTAGATTTGTTGCTGTCCTCCTTAACAAATATTTCACAAGTGATCAAAGTGGAACATGTGCTGTCTAAAACTTCTGCCTTCAAGGTTCATTTTTTGGTTGCAGCCCTGCTGAACCTCTACATCTAACCACTGGATGACCTCATGAAGGATTCCGATATTTCCTATTACCAATGTGTGGATAACAGTCAGCTAAACTTGAAGGTCTCCTCCCCCGCTGACTAGAAGTTTTTGAACCAGGCAAGAATTGTGAGAAATGTCCACATTTGTATGATTACAAGATGAAAAGCATCAAAGCATCCTTTCCCAGTCAATCCATAAACACTTGCACTACTCTTACTAGGAAATCCACTAACATCTGGGCCTCTTTTAGGGGCAAAGCAAGGACTGAATTATGAAACATTGTCTCCCATATTAACCCTTCTAACCACTTGCTAGCCTTTCTACGAGCCACCTAAGCAAACGACGTGTGATGTTCTAATGCCACATTGGTCTAACAATATTAACCCCTCGCTACAACAAGCAGTTTTCCCCGATTGCCTCCTTTACTAAAAACACTTGATGATACTAAGGAATTGAACAACTACCTGATTATCTCAGTCTTCTTGTTTCTAGATAAACTTCTGGAGTGCTTTGTGAACATTTGTAGAAGTCACCAATCAGCTAGATGGATTCCTATATGGCTTCAGAGATGGGCAGAGTATGGAGAGTACCATCTTGCAAATTATGTGTGGTATAGAATTATGGACAATGGAGACTCTTGTCTGCTCATCCCTTTTGAACATTCAGCTGCCTTTAATTCAGTAAACCATGACACCATGGCCTGCTCCTTAAAGAAAATGTATGTGCTTTGATGGGAAGGTCCTAGATTTGTTGCTGTCCTCCTTAACAAATATTTCACAAGTGATCAAAGTGGAACATGTGCTGTCTAAAACTTCTGCCTTCAAGGTTCATTTTTTGGTTGCAGCCCTGCTGAACCTCTACATCTAACCACTGGATGACCTCATGAAGGATTCAGATATTTCCTATTACCAATGTGTGGATAACAGTCAGCTAAACTTGAAGGTCTCCTCCCCCGCTGACATCTTCTTATCGCCCCTTTCTCTGGACAAAATTAAATCCTGGGTGACTTTTGACCATCTCAAGCACAAACCACTTAAGAGTGAGCTCCTTCTCTCCTCACTGAATTCTTAATCCATGCCAGTCCAATAATGCGAATGTTCTACCAACATCCTAGGATGCTGTAATATATTCCCAGAAAAAGCAAAATCTCTTAGTTTAAACCTATGCAGAATGCTTAATTTCCTCAACCATATCATCATGACCACAAGAGATGCAAATTATCAGCTTAAACATATCAGGATCAAACCCTTATTAAATGCCTAATACTTGAAAGAAGTGATTCAAGCAGTGATCCTTGGTACTCTGGATTATGGAAATGCCATCCTAGCTGTAATCCCCAAGACACACCTAGCTCTAATGAAGTCATTGTTACTTGCTGATGCTCGCCTGGCTTGACCAAGTCACTCCTGTCTTGCTTCTCCTAATTGACTGCCTATTGAAGAAAGATGCATTATTTGGCTGTCTAGTTCACAAAAGTATCCATTCCAATCAATCACACTATCTTGTAAAGAAGCTTAAACCCTGCAGTGGTTCTCGACAATTTAGCAGCACTAACTACCTACCACTTGAAATTCCAGCATTCAGAAAACATCAAACCATGAAGCAATCTTTCTGTAGGGGTCCCCTGAATTTGAAACTTAATCCCACTTGAAATTCAGACCTTAACCTCTCTACCAGTCTTCAAAAAACAAGTCAAACACTCCCTCTTCAATATGTTTTTCCCAAATGCAGTCCCTACCTAGATTGATTTGATGCTCAGGAACATGCCTTGTTGCTGTAAATATAACTGTATATTAACTCTGCCTTCTCCTTGACTAGAGCTGGGGTTAGTTATGGGTTCTGACCCATTGCTCCCATGATGTATACGCATGATTATTCTTCTGATATTGGATTAGAATGAGAATTGCCCCCCTTCACATTCCATTGTCTACGCAGAGGCCTGCATGGATCCAGTCCTTTATTATTTGTTTTGACACCCCTTATATGTACCTAGACTGTAAGTAACTTAATGCCTATCCTCCCCTCATATCTCACTGTAACATTTTCACAAGTTTGGAGTCTTGCCTTTCTATAAGTTGTCAGCATTCTTTCTTACAGTTTGCTTGCACGCTCTCCCTTATAAAGTCTGTTATCTTTATTAGTTTTTCTGGGTCATGTAAAGGGTTCTGAAGCTCTCAGGCCAAGTAAGTAAATATGTTCAAAGTGTCTTTTCACAACTCAGGATCTCCTCCAATTATGTAGCCTAGAACGATATTGTGTTTTGAAGGTTGATTGAATGATAGCTTGTTGGCATTTCTATTGAATGCACTACCTTGCAGCCTCTTGGAAATGGTAAATAAGAAGTGAGGCTCTCGGTATGGAGCAGATGGAGTGTGGATTTGTAGTGAGTGTATGGAGTTAAAGAAATGTATTGTGATATTAAAGTAGAGGAAGTAGGTATAGATCAGATGATGTACTCAGCAATCATCTTTCAGTGTATATAGTTGGCTATTGTGTCTGCTTTCATTTTCTATTTACAATAGGATGGTGTACTGGTCATCATGTGAATTGAGTGACTGGAGAGGAAGGAGTTGGAAGAGAATGACCTTCTCAAGAGGAAACAATAAGGAAGTAAAATAATTTCAGGTGAGAGTGAGTGGGAAGTGGGCACAAATTAAAGTCTGCAGCCAGAGAAAACCTATTGAAAGAGCATGTCTTGTTTTTTTTCTTAAGATCAAGTTTGAAATAATCAAGGACTGTGGAGGCAGTTGGTTGGGGAGCAGGCAAGCTTGTGGAGGTTTCCATGAAAGAATATATGGTGTCAGAAGGGCAATGCATTCTAGAATGAGCAATCTGAATAGATCAGTTATGGTCAAAAGAGGGTGTGGACTGTGTAAAAGGAAGATATACGTTTAGGAGGATCCCTACACCCCCACCCTTGAATGATGTTCTTGAAAAGTGGAACACCCTATGAGGTCAACTTGGAGTTCTGCAATGCCAGATGTATCTTTTTGGCCAATCAGGTTTCACAGGTGGATATAAAGTGGAGTGGAAGATGATCGAAGTCCAAATATTATTTTATGTGATTGGTTTTGATGATATATGGCTTAGGAATTCATTAGGCAATATGATACTAAATTGGTAGAGTTTAATCTTATATACATTTAGAATGTGTTGAATGTTTAGTTTTGGATGGGGGAGTGATGAGAAGACTTTAGAGAAATTGGGCCTCCACCAAGCAGCAAACTACAAGGTATGGAAGAGTGGTGGGTTTAAAGCCAAATTGTATCCAATTGTAATAATTAAGAAACTCCCACTGAGACTAGGAATGGAAATGCTTGAATTTGGCAAAATACAGGAGCAGGCCTTGGAAGTCTGAAGCATGCCATCGTCCCCACAATCATATCTGTGCCTCCAGGCTGCTTACTTATTCCACCCTCCCCTAATGGCCACTGTGATCCTGTGATTTTGACATAGGTGCTGGAAGTAAACGTGCTGGGATGCTGTAGTGCCTCCAAAATAACCATGCTGGAGTTTGGAAGGTGAATGAGCAAGAAAGATGCCTCAAGGTTTGGATAGTAAATGTGCAAGAAAGATGCCTTCACATCTTGTTTTTATCTTGTCATATTTGCTGTGCATTCACAGACAGGAGTTAAATGTTAGGCTATGTCTTGAGACACATTGCTGCTTATTGTTCTAACATGGAGATTGGTGTTTGCTTATCTTTCTCTGACTACAAAGTGAGAGAATTGTGTGAAATGACCTATCTGACAATGTAGCTGAGGTACAGGGAGTGTGAAAGTAAAGGTTGCATGATGTAAATTTTTCCAAACACACACCACCATTTAAATACCTGCAAATGAGGTGTGTCCAAGATGGCATCTGTGTAAGAGTGCTTCCACAGAGCTACCCGCGACTTTCATGCTACAGGCTGAACTGGGGGTTGTGGGCTGTGGGTCGCAGGAGGGACGAGTTCCTGAGGTGTCCCCAACAGGAGAATGAGCTGGCTGACCTTGAGCGGCTGATTTGTGCCCGCTGAGCGAGGGAGACGGTGGCGGGCTGAGTCCATCTATGATGGTGGCTTGAGCACCAGGCCCGGTAGGGACGTGACTAGGGACAGCTGGACGGCCTAGCAGAGTTGAGGATGTTCCGCAGACATTTGCGGGGTGTGGGAGCTGTCCAAGTGAGGTGAGTGGCACCTGGCACTGCGAGGAGCAGGGCCTGTCTGCGGTCAACTGAGCTGGGTGCGGCCGGCCCTGGGAAGTTCTAAGGTCCCAGTGGTGACTGATGGGGCTGTGAGGTTGGAGTTCAAGGCCAGCAGGCCCGCCTTGCCTGTGACTTGGTCTTTGTGGGTGCCGCGCCCCTCCCCGGATTCGGTGAGGCCTGAGGTGGGATCGGAAGCAGGCCCAGCTGCCATAGTCAATGGTGTGCCAGGGCCTTCTGGCTGTGCGGCCCTTTTGGGTGTACCGCCCCTGCTTTGATGTATATAGAGACTGTGCCAGTTTGGCATTTCCTCCCTCATGGGAGGGCAACTTTACTAATTGTACTGTCCCACTTTGGACTACCTGCCTTGACTGGAGGGGCCTGGATGCCCCCTGTAGTGTGGAGTCGGGCGGCTGACTGCTGGGCAGCTTGGTTGGCAGCGAGATTCGGCTTACTGCCTATGTGACATCGCAATGTTCCTGGGGCTGCACCCTGATGGTACTTGCCTTCCCCCCCTGGACTGCTTGCTTTGGCTGGGAGGGCCCGGCCTCCCTTGGTGTGTGAAATCAGACACCGAAGGGCTGGACCGGCAACATGGTTTGGCCTATTGACCTACGTGACCATTACTACACTCCTGGGGCTGTACCTACGTGGCTTCTTTCCTCCCCTGACCTGTAAAAACCTCTGTGGGCATGGCCACCTCATGCAGCAAGCAGGACTCCTCCATCAGGGAGCTGCCCTCTAAAACCCCCACAAAGAAGACGGATCTTGCTAGGGACTCTAGTCCCCCTCCCTGCGTAGGGACTGGCTTAGTTGTCTCAGCTCAAATCACCCAGTGTGATATTTGCCTATTGCAGGAGACACACCTTCTCCACAAGGACTGGGGCCGCTTGAGATCATGGTGGTTCGACCATCAGCACTTCTCTTCTGGTCTGGAAGGAGGGCTGGGGTCGCTATTCTTCTTGTCACAGACTTCCAGGGGCAGGTCATTCAGACACACTCGGAGACTGGGGGTCACCTGCTATCTCTGCGTATCTCACTACGCCAGCATCAGTTCACACTGGCATGCTTATATGCCCCTAATGATAATCAGAAATCCTTCATGCGTCGGGCGGCTGGTGTGGTCCTCACTTCCCTGGATGACAGGGTTCTGATTGGGGGTATTTCAATTTGGTACCCAATACGCTCCTCGATGGCTCTGTGCGAAGGATGGGGCAGGCTGGGATGTACACTAAACAGGGCCTCCAGTGGTTGCACGAGGCAGGCTTGGTGGACACGTGAAGACATATGAACCCTACCACTAGGTCTTAGTCCTTTGTTTCAGCGGAACACCAATCTTAAGCCAGAATAGATTACTTCCTCACCACGGTGTTCCCTAATGCCCACCGTGTTACACACTGCTATCGGGGTAGTGGCTCTTTCGAACCATGCCCCACTCACAATCACTCTACACTTGCGCAGTCGCAGCATGCATTTGCAAACCTGGCATCTTAATCCTAAACTGTTAAAGTATGACCCCCACACTCAAAGTAATTAAAGAGGTGATTCAGAACTATCTTGATATTAATGGACATCAGTGGCCCTACTTTGGGATCCACTGAAGACAGTGGTCAGGGGATAATACATAGCAATAGCGGTACAACTTAACAATGAGCGTAAACTTAAAAATACTGCATTTGAATCTGAGGTAATGACACTTGAGAGGGCCCATAGGGAGACAGGTTCACATAGAACGCGCAGGCAACTCACGATGAACTGGAAGCAGCTCTGGGTGTTAGACGTTGACACAGCAAAAATGCAATGCTCTACTCTAGACATAAGTACTATGCAGGGGGAAATTGGGATGGGCTGTCTTTTTGCTCACCATTTGCATGCGCCGGTTTATGACTGGTGGATTCCAGTAATCTCTACCACCTCCGGTCAGGAAGCAAGGGGAGACAAATACATTGCAGAGGAATTCTACTGTTTTTTTGCTGGTCTGTACTTGCTCAAACTTTCCATTCCCAGGATAGTGGTTCTTACCTAATGCAGGCTCCCTTGACTAGGCTTCCGGAGCAGGAGGCATCTCTGCTCAATGGTGACATTACCACCTAGGAAGTTCTGGGAGCCATCGAGAGACTCAAGCCGAATAGAGCACCAGCCAAGATGGATTCACTTCTGCCTTTTATAAGCAATTTGCCTCACAGCTGGCCTCCATGTTGACAAGGCTGCACAACTCCTTCGTGTCCCAGGGATCCATCACTGACACAATGAAAGAAGAGGCTGTCAACACAGTCCTACTTAAGCAGGGTGAAGACCCAACCCTCTGTGCCTCATACAAGCCTATTTCTTTACTGAACGTGGATTCAAACATTTTCACGGGTGTCTTGGCAGCTCACTTGGGGCAGTACATGCCTGGGTTAATAGACTCAGAGCCATCCGTTTTTGTACCAGGACGTGCCTGCAGAGGTAATAATACTTGGAGGCTACTCCTACTCCACCTACTCGGACTTAACACATGATCCCTTTTTAAAAGTTCTGCGAGCAAAACTGCAGCCAACAATCACCTACGGGAGCGAATCTATGACTGGAAGACAAGCTGCTATCTTCGACTGTATAATGCAACCTCCGATTGTGCAACATTCCAGCTCCCCAAATATGTTTCACCTGCTCAAATAAGAATGGAATTTGGTATCCAAAAACCGGAAATAGAAAAGCAAGGAGTCTTTTTAAAGAGCTGACACAAAATCAGAGCTGCTGACACAGGGTCTTTGAACAAACAGCTCTGGCTTGGGCTGTCCCGCACTGGAAAGTTGCCAGCTAATGTCTACCTTCAGAAATCCTTGCAGGCTCTCGGTCTGACAGATGCCTGGAACACTCCAATGGGCCACTTGGTTTTCAAAAAGTTAGTATCAAAATCGACAAGGCTCATATTGGCCATAGAGGACAAGAAAGCGATATTCAAGTGAGCTCATGGGTGGGTTGTGCTCAACAATTACGATGTTCTTAAACCTCAGCCCTACCTCAAGGCCAGATCTAAGCTTGTGACTAAAGAGAAATTCCTAAGGCTACGGTTGGGAGTTAGACCAATCAATCCGTTTTTGCCACTGTGTGAAAGATGAGGGGGTGATCAGTTTTGCAGTCTGTGTGCGAATGACACTGAGACTTTGATCCATTTCATATGCATATGCAAGAAGCTATAGGACATCCAGAAAATACTTTTAAAACCACTATTTAATCAGCATGGAGCAAGGTCCTGTAGGCAGGCAGTGATGCTATGCTTCAATCCAACCTTAGTAAAGCTAAAATGTTGCCTTACAACATTTTTCGATCTGACAGCATTGAGACTGAAAAAACCTGCTGCTAACAGTCAAGACCCACTATAGAGTGTTGCAGATGCTGTATTGGACCACTTAACTGGTTTAAAACTAGAAAGTTTATATAATTGACTTTAAACATGCTCGTAAATCTGTGCTAGTGGTGCTATCACATTCAAAACAATTGTATGTCTTTTAATCACTAAACAAAAGCATTTTAAACTTTGTACTTTATTTTTATTTGTTTTATTAAGCAACATTTCTTAAATGTAACCTGTAATATTCTGAATGCAACGGTTTTAATTAATCATGCATAAAATGTACTTACTCCACCTCTTTGATAAGACTAGCTGTTTCGGGACCCCTACCCTACTTATTTCCATTACTGCTAAAAAGGCATTTGATCGGGTTAATTGGCCCTTTCTGCAGTCTGTGTTGATGGCGGTGGGTTTGGGACCCCGATTCCACATATGAATTTGGTCTAGATACGTGGAGCCTGTGGCGTCCGTTAGAGGTAATAGGGTGCTATCCCACCCCTTCTCCATTTCTAAGGGAAAGCGACAGGGTTCCCCCCTATCACTTTGCTCTTTATATGCAGCCTCTGGTGGAAACATGCCAATATTCATGGAGTTTACATGGGAGGGCAATTTCACAAAGTGGCCCTATGCACAAATGATGTACTCTTGGCTGTCACTAGCCCTCGCCAATCACTGCTCTTGGAAGAACTCAAACAGTTTGGGAAGGACTTGGGTTTCAAGGTGAGTCCCAGTAAATTGCTGGCCCTTGCCTTGAATATTCAACCAGCGGAGTGACCCCACCTGGTGGGGCTGTTTCCTTTCACCTGGGCAAAGCAGGGGATCCCATACCTGGGGATTACGCTATTTTGTACGTTAGACAAAACAGCAATGCACAACTATAGAGTTCTGCTTGCGGAGGTCTGCTCTATGGTCCATTCCTGGCATAGGTGACCTATTTCCTGGGTCGGCTGAATTGCAGCACTTAAGATGTCCCTGCTCCCCAAGATTTTGTATATCATGCAGATGGTGTCTCTCTTGCCCCAGCCACATTGTATGCAGAGGCTTCAGGGACTCCTGGAGACCTTTGTTTGACAAGAGTGCACGTATGAATAGGGAGCATTCATATTTACCAGTGGTGAAAGGGGTTGCAGAGATATTACAAAGTGGTGCAATTACGCTCCCTCGTGGAATGGCAGCATCCACATACAGAGAAGCACTGGTGCTTCCTGGATCAGGATGTGGCGTGTCCACATTTGGAAAATTCTGTGGCTCCCACGAAAGCATGAACTGCAAGGGGTATATATCTCCCCTGTGGTTCAAGCAAACCTTAGTGTATGGGACACAGTATGTATTTCAGACCAACTTTCCACTCACCCATCTCCCCTCACTCCCATTATGGTTAACGTGGACTTCCCTCCGACATTCAATGGCTCATCCTTTCTCTGTTGGCAGGAGGCCAATTGTAAGAGGATTGGGGATCCTTTCGATGTTTATGGTATCCTGGATTTTCCACAACTGCAGAGGGATTTAGGGTTGCCTGACTCCGAGTACTGGCATTATGTTGCAATTTGTCTTGGGTGACGCTCCTGCAGGTGCACCCCCATGCGAGTAGACCAATTACCACCTTCGAGTGCTGGCTCCTCTCCCAGTAGGATGATAAGTGTCTTATCTCTGATATCTAGGCCTTCCTACTTGGGACCTCGGGCTCCTTGTCCTCCCCCTGCGTGGAGACATTGGGATATGGAGGTAATAGCCTTGACCTCTGGTCTTGGCCTGCACTCCCCAGCAGCTCCAGCTCACTGTTGACCCGCTCAGAGCCCCTCCTCTGCAGAGTTCGCGCCAGCAGGGCGCCTCAGGTGCTTCTAGCTTCTGATTTGTTCTGCAGTTCCGTTTTGTGTGTTTTTCCTCCTTCACTCTTGACTCCTTAATTTGCCTAGTTTTGTGTTCATTCCTATTGTATTGTATTTTCACTGTGTTACTGCTGTACTGTAATATTCACCGCGTACTGTAATATTCACTGCGTTCTCTCACCGCTGCTGCCCCTGCGGCTTCGCCCTCGACACAGCCCCGCTCCTACCACCCTACCTCTGGTCCCACCCCCTCCCCTACTTAATGCCGGCCGCTGCGGGGGAGCGCGTGTAATAGCCTTGACCTCTAGTCCTGGCCTGCACTCCCCAGCAGTTCCAGATCATCGTCGCTCTGCTTAGAGCCCCTCCTCTGTAGAATTCGCGCCGGCAGCGCGCCTCAGGTGCTTCTCGCTTCAGCTTTCGTTCTGCTGTTTCGTTTTGTGTGTTTTTCCCCCCATCACTCTTGGCTCCTTAATTTGCCTGGCTTTGTGTTCATTCCTTTTGTACTTGTATTTTCACTGCGTTACTGTTGTACTGTAATATTCACCACGTACTGTAATATTCACCGTGCTCTCTTGCCACTGCTGCCCCAGCGGCCCAGCCCCCTACACAGCCCCGCTCCCGCCACCTAACCTATGGTCCCACCCCTCTCCCCTACTTAATTCCGGCCACTGCGCGGTCGCACCGCTGGCACGCCAAGGCAAGCCTGTCTGCGCCCGTTCGTGACCCGCACCAGGAACCCTGGTTCTCCAGGGCCTCACCACTATGACTCGGCCACCCTCCACGCACTACATCCCAGAAGATACACCGACTGCGCAAGACCCTCGCCACACCCCACCCATGAGCAGTTCTCTTGCGGAGCCCGCCGCAGCTCCTTCACCACCGACAAAGCTCCCACAACCCCCGAAGACCCGCCTGATGCACGCTTCACCGAAACCCTGACTTACATCCTTCTCAACGTGCGCTCCCTGCACTGACATGCCGTAGAATTATGGTACCTGATCGACACCCTCTTGCCCGACATTGCCTTCTTAACAGAAACCTGGACCAATGCCTCCTCCTTCCCCGTCATCGCCACAGCCATCCCCGATGGCTACAAAATCCAGAGAAAGGACTGCCCCTGAGTGAGTTTTCATCATGGTCGCGGTGATGAGTTCTACGGTTCGCGGGATTCCAGTACGTGATGGTTGGCTTGTCAGCATTGGTGGTTATGGGGGTAGTGTCCTCAAAAAATGGTCACAGGACCACTGAATCTTGGCATTTTCTCAGACCATGGTCCATCTCAGAAACCACAATTTTTACATCGACTGCATTGGTACATTAGTAAATGTGCATTGGAGCTACATATGGTTTGCAAAAACGTTTATCAACTTGTTTAGAAAGCTTGCGTCTGTGTGTTAGTAACAATAGTGTCGCTGAGAGGCCCCACACTCGTAAGAAGGTTTATCATACCCTGGATTGACTAAATGCATTAAAATGTTTCTCTCTTGACTTGGAAGGTAGTATCCTGTTTGAAATAAGGAGTGGTTTGAAGGTTTTAATACAATTCGGGATTATGGTTACTTTTTCCAACCATATATTATTCCTTTAACATATAAAAGGGTTCCTCTATCTTTGAGCAAAATAAAAGCTTATGCTACAGCATAATATATGTTGATTTAGCAATACGAAGCCCCCAAAGTGTTAGAATTTCTCATCAAACGAGTAGTTTATTTACAAACCTATGCAAAGGTAGTGTTAATTGGCAGATAAAAAACGAGCAAAGTAAAAGAAATGTTGAACTTTTTCTCATTTATTTTAAAGTGTCAATGTACTTAAATGTTTTTTTTACAAATTCCCTTTATCTAAATTGATAATTCAATAAATCTCTGCCTAATAGTTTTTGTTTTTTATTGTTGCTCTTAGATCTTTACAATTTTTGTTGGGTTTTCCCTGGTTTTAAACTTCGCAGGAAAAGTGTTCATAATATATTATGACATATTACAGAAATTTAACATTTTACACAGTGTTAGTACCACTGTCAGTATTGAAATGACAATTTCTTAAACATATTACTCAAGCTCACATTTCAGTTGCACTGTTTTTCTTTATTCTACATTAAACACTGCTTTTTGAATATAGTTGAATACGACGTACACTTGCTCCAGGGTACCGTAAAAGTACCAGCTGCTAGCTCGTGCCAGAATTCTTCTTTCTTTGCTATACGAGAATGCCACCCTGGTGACTGAAGACCTTTTTACAGTTCCTTCATTCTGCTCCCAGGGATCAAATGAAAAGTGATATTCGGGATTAGAAATCCCAGTTGCAGTATCACACTTTAATTGTTTTCATAGATTAAGCTGAAACATTTGTCATCAGACACACAAGGGTCAATTTCCTGCCAGAACACCAGACCTTTGACACGCTGCCTTCAGAAATCCTTAAATGTTCAGTAAATATCGGTGCTTTTTTTCTCCACTCCACCGGGAGAGGTCAACGCACTCTGACAGATGCGTGGTAGCCCGCACTTAATTATGCCTCGGCAGCACAGAGTGTTTCGCCACATCTGGAGGCCCGTTTCTGACGGGTCGCTGCATACACGACTTTATATTTTTTAAAGCCCTGCAACTCAAGACGGCAACTGCGACGGGAAATCTAGCCTGGCAGCAGCAAACGCCTTTTAAATAACGTACCTGGTAATTGCTCTAATTTAGAAACAACTCAATTCCCACACGTGGCCTTGACAACTGTCTAACTTTTATTTTTCCTGCCTGCGCCACAGGGTCCCAGGGACAGCAGTGTCGACCATGTGGCCGATTCAGTCTTTTTCTTTAAGCAGTTCAGGCGGCCACGCGATTAAAATGTCACGTGGCCAGAATAGTTCATGCAGGGTTTATGACACTGCATTTTCCAAATATTCTACATGTTAAATAAACCATCACTACTTGGATAGTCATAAACATTTTTTGTGTTAGCAATGCTTGCACTGTTGTTTCGGTGCTTCAAATTTCATGTATGCTAGTACAACTTGATAACAGCTTTTCACTATGCAAAGACAAAGGGCATTGCCAATTCTTGCTTTTTTGGCTGAGGTAAGTCAGAGTGAACTCCCACAAAATATGTTAACATGGTTTACATTTTGCTTTTGTATATTAAACAAGCAGTCACAGTTTATCAGAATGGATTACATAACTTTATAATAGTTAAACCACAGCTGTTGAGAGGCCTCATGTCATGTATGGCACTGATAGCCAGTGCCGGTCAATAGGAGGACTACAGGTCCCAGAATGCAACCTGCTGTTGGTTAAAATGCCAGGATTCACTGAATGTGCCGCAAATTTCAGCTTGTGCAGTTCTCGTTTTTTTTTCATGTAGGACGACTCAATATTAAGTAGTTAAGTGAAGATGGGTAAACAATTATATTTCTTTACAACTATTAGGGACACTTAGAACATTTATTGAGGGGCACAATGTCAGCCTAGATGGCGGCTCAGTTCTAGGACATAACACCACCGGCAACACCCACCTGCCACTAGAGGTGGGCACGTTTACAAATATATAATAGAGAGAGAAGAGCGGAGCCATTGGCCTGGCTCGGATCTTCGCACCCGTTCAAGAGCCGAGCCCCCAAAATGTTTGCTATGTCAATCATATAAGAAACATCACAAAGAGTACTACAACGTCTTTCCAAATTCAAACAAGTGTTTTGACATGTAAAAGCTTTGACATTAATACGTCACATTATAGAAATACCTATTGGAAGTGATAGTTTTTAAACATGAACCATAAGTTGACTAAGAAGCAGGACAATTCTGATGCAACCCTGTACATGGCTAGATTATTATAGAGAAACATTATAGTCTAATAAATCAAACACAATAGGTTTTGTACAACTGCAGTAGTGGCCGGTGGTGGGAGTGCTGTCAAATGCGATGCAGCGTGCGTAATGACATTTGTTTTTTTTCTTTCTTTGTGTACTTACCTCTGTGCGGCCGTATTTTGGAGTTTACTACCCCAACCCTACCCCGCCCCATGTCAGCGCCCAGCAGCACTCCCAGCAAGGGCCGCTATGTACAACTGGTATTCCGAACTCTCATATTTGAAACAGCCTCACTAAACGATAATGAAGAAAAAGGAGTTTTGAAGAAATAAAATATTTGCCTAAGAGCACACAATTTAAGGGGCAAGCCGCAATTTTTTAGGTTTTTCGGGTTTCACTTTGCACAAATCAGCCACTAAATGGGTATCTATTTGTATATCCTTGTTTGTGTAAACACTTTGTTTTGACTTCTTTGTGCATTTTCTGCAGTTTTTTGATACTGCAAATTCGACCTGAAGGTATTGGAGCACTTTACATGAACTCAAGTAACAATATCGCAGGTCACATTTACTTTTTAGCGGCACGGGGAGATTATGTGATTTGCTAGAATCACAGGATGCTGAGCCGACGCAGAGGCTTGAACATGGTTCCAAAGGTCAAAGCCGGCATCTCTGGCCATAATGTCAAATCCTGGGTAAAGGAAGAATAGCAGGCAAAAGCCACTTGAAATCTTGGCTCGTTATGTGCTCCAAAGTGACAACAGGACCAGAGTTAGGTTCCAGGTTCGAGCCTGGCTAGAGCTTTCAGTGGCTCACCCATCTCTACCTGCCACTGAGACCCCTCATTTAATCATGCAGTGTAGCAGCAGCAGGTTGTACCTATGTATGATGCGATGGAGGACAGACACCTATATGATGGAACTCATGTTCCCTAGCCAATCCAACGCTTTCTGCACTTACACCGCCTTCACAACAGGCACATTTCTTTCATTGGGGCTCACTTGCTAGAGCTCCCCAATACCTCACTCCCACTACTGATACCTGGGGCCAGTTTATAGTGGGCACTTGTGGCAGGATCATCCACAACATAAAGGTGTAGGTAGAAAATTATCAATAAAAGAGAAGTTTTCCCCTTCAGCATCACAGCTGACATAGTAACCAACTCAAAGTCTATGATGCCACTTGGAACCCTGAAGTCAAAAACAATACCAATATGTATAGCTATTCCTCTTTAATTCTATCTATTGTGCATGACGTCCAAGATATCAAGTGTCTACAGATGCACCATACAGATATTCCTGTGTGCTTTTTGGTTGCTCTTCGACACCTTTTTTTCTTCTTCATTTAATGCGATTTTATATAGCGCAAACATTACCCGAAGGTGTCAGAGCCCTTTACAAAAGAACCAGTTGCGTTACATAAGGACTTTGGATTACATAAGGTACATAAGAGATACAAACAAAAAAAAATGCAAATGTACAAGGTGTAAAGTCACTCAAGGAAGAGATAAAACAGGAAAAAATTGCACATGTACAAGTTGAAAGTCACTCAAGGAAGAGATACAAACAGATAAACTCTAAAATCACATATGAATGGTAGTAAGTACAAAAGTCTACTACATACACTAGTGGTTATAGTTGTAAATATACAAATAATAAATTCACACAGGATTACATTTTAACAACAGCAATTAGGCTTGGACAATTATATAATACATATTCACATCTACATATATATTTAAGGCCGTCCACCAAAAAGAGAAAAACGATCAGGAGGAGTCCTGAGGGAAGAAGGAACGGAACAAAGGTCAGACATAATGGCGGGTCCGGGTATAGACGGAAACCATAAACCATAAACCTCTTCTCCGCTATTCCTTTGCTTGCCTATGATTACCGCTCAAGAGACTAGGGTTGAGACCTAGGGGACACAACATGGTATTATACAAGTTCATATGTTTAACCTGTGACTTCCAAGTGGCATCATACTCAAGTCAAGGTTAACTCTCATTGGCTAGAATATCTCTGTTGCTGATTTTTACTCCTATCAAGGCTACATATCTAAGCTAAGACTGCTGTTTAAACTCTAAGGATCACCGAAGGACCTTCTAGCATCGGTTAAGGCATTTACCCCACTTCAATAATTCAGCGATTGGTAACCACACCGCCTTTAGCATATTAAGATTATGGATCATGAAGATACAATGTAGTATACTTAATCAGACCTCATTTAACCTTGACCGAGAGACTGCCCTGCAGTCTGAGGTTTCTCTTTTTTTTATCCCGCCTGTGGTTGTGCGTCCTACAGTAAAGGTGAATGTAGCATTTTTAAAGTGTTTTCCTTCCCTCAGCCGAGTATTTATTTACTGATATTAATGTCATCACTGTAAATTGCTAACCCCTGAGAAGTAAACAACCTCAGAAGCCATAAATGGCATCTTGGACCAAGGAACAGAGTCGGGTTGCAGACAGCAGGGCAGCATATTTGGGTTATCTTACCCAATCTAAGAGTCTTGGCTCGGGTGTCCCTTCTGCAGGAGCCAAGGCTGCTTCTGTGCTTTGTAGGTGTTGCCTTTTCGGTCAAGTGGTTAGAGCATTGAGCCACACATGAAAGAGAGATGCTGTGCTCAGAGGCCCTAATGTATGCACCTTCAAAGTGTGTGATCTGGCCTGCACAAAATATGTGAATGTTACCCAGGTGTGGTCTTGAGTGATTTCTTGCTTCTGTATCATCTCTTTCAATGTTGACTATTCCTACATGAAAAGGCGGATTCACGAGGGCTTGGCAGCTGATAAACTGTGTTGTGCTGGAGGGTATGTGCTTTTGACCCGTCTTTCTTACAAAAAAACTGGCAGGATTGGAGAGGAAATTTTTAAAGCGCACTAAAATATAACACACTAACATATTGAAATGCCTGTATCTGACAACCATCCATAAACATTGGGAGTGGGATTTATACTCATGATTAGGTCTTGCTGTTGATTGTTTTAAGCAATAATGTGGAGAATGGGAGTGCAAAAGAGAAGAGCTAGAAAAGTTTTGCCTTGACTTATGATAATAATATTCTTGTTTATTGTCAGGTATAGCAATTCCTAGATAAGCTGTTGAACGGCTTCAGGTCTTCGATGTTCTAAAATAAAAATGTTTTTGTGAAAAAATACATTTACAATATTTATTAATTCCTTATCGATCAGGCCTTCTATTCAGATGACTATCTATGATGTGATGACAAGTTGTCTATTTGGAAACAAAAGGGAATAACTGGGATTCAAATAAAATATACAATATAGTGGATTACCATAGATGCCCTTCACAAAATATATAGTAGCAGATGAGTTGATGTCATATTGGGGTTGTTTTGCATGGAAGGGTTCGGCACACAAGGACCAAAGCTATGATATTACTTGGAACCCTGAGTTTTAAAACTTCCTGTTAGTAACAGCAACTCGTCTATTATATGTTATATATGCCACGCAAATCCTTTTTCCCTTCTGTGAAAGAGGAGAAAAGTCATGGGGTAGTCTTGAAAAACACAGTATTAGCTGTCTGAACGCCCCTGCGGCGGCACAGTGGGTGACTTGGCAAAATAAGAGCAGGGAACACCGTAGTCCTGTCCTGTCCCACAGGTACTGCCACCAGATGTTGTTGGTGGCAAGTTTATTGGAAAGCAGGTTTCACCAGGCAGGGCAACGGGCACAAGTGAGAGTCTGGAGCCGTGCCCAAAACAGGGAGTGGCAGATAAAATGTCCACAGGAACTCCCATAAAATCAAGTTTCTTTTTCACCTACTTAATTTGTTGGTGCAACATCCGACTAATGAAAGTCAGGTGGAGGCCCGTTCACACTTGCCAGCCAAGCAGAGACATGTGAGAATCTTGAACCATGCCCAAGCTAGGCAGTGCCCGGTAGACTGTCCCACAGATCCAATATGAGCTTTATCTCAAGGTAAAGTAGGCCAACACTATGGCCCCATCTCGACTTTAAAGTGTAGTCCTGAGATGGTAGATGAGCAGGAATCCAGGTACAGGCGGCATCAGGCCAGTTATACCTCACCTGTGAGAATTTAAAACTACGCGTATTTAAGCCAGTCACCTTCAGAATATACAAGCTGCGGCCAATGTTTATGGTTGATGTTAAGCAGTCTTGAGCTTAAGAATGAGGCTGTCTGTTTTGCCTGAAATAGCAAAGTCTTTGAAGGTATGCACACATTGTTTGGATACTGTCAGATTTCCTTTTTACTTGCTACCTTAAACATATTCCTACACCTTCTGTGTGTGTTGTCTTTCGACTTGACCTCCAACATTTTTTCAACCTGGATTCACATTTAAGTGCAGTGTTGGAAGCATATGTCTGAAACTTTGGTAGGAAGTAGGCGTATCCATTGAGTTGAATAAGAGCTCGGTGTCTGTGGTGCCTCATGATCTAAAGTAGTAATTGTCCCTTATCATGGTTTTTGGACAAAGTGTGTGTCTATCTGGGTTCTTTTATTATTTTTCTTAAGTGGCTGATGGAGGATACATGATTTTGAAGTTCATGAGAGTAATTCTTTTAAGGAAGTTGATCAGAATTATATGGCTATTTTTTCTTGGTGATGCCATTTGAGTATATTGTTGGTCTACCAAATTAAGCATTGAGTCATTGAATTAAATCAAGATTAATGGCTAGGGATTCATTGAACTCTTCACTTAAGGCAAGTGGTGCACCATTTTCTTGATTATATTCAGTGATATAGATCAATGGTCTGTGGATGACTCGGACTGGATTAGTAAGCTCAGGTGTCTAATAGGAAAATGTAAAGCTGTATTACGTAATGTTAATTAAATTTATTAAAGCGCACGATTACCCAGGGGTGTCCTGGCGCTGAGCTCTGCTTAAGTGATAGTCAGAGGGGGTTCAATGAGTAAAGAGCCAGGTTTTCAAACCCTTTCTAAAGGAGAGAAGGTCTCTGGCATTTCTCAGAAAGAACAAAAGCTCGTTCCAAGCCTTGGACGCACAGGTGATAAAGCTCTTGCCTCCCCAGCTGGTTTTCTTAACAGTGGGGATCTGGACATTTTTTGCTCCTGTAGACCGCATGGTCCTGGTTGTGGCATACCATTTGAATTTTTGCCTAAAATGGTCAGGGCTTATACTGTTGAGAGCCTTAAATGCTACGCATAAGGCCTTAAAACAAATCCTTTGCTTCCCCGGGAGCCAATGTAGCCGAGTTAACTCTTTTTTCCCCAAAACAAATTTTGGTATGCCTGTCAGAAGCCTGGCGGCTGCGTTCTGGGCTGTCTGAAGCCTATTAAGATCTTGGTTTTGGGCATTCAGAAAAATGCCATTACAGTAGTCTAGGCGTGACATAACATGGACTGTGACGACTGTCCTAAAGTCCATCTGAGAGAGAAAGGGTTTCATTTTCCTCAGAATTCGCAAAATCAGAAAGCAGGAGGAAACTACTGAACTTATGTGATCATTGAAAGTCAATCTTTTGTCCACAATGACCCCTAGGTTTTTTACTTTCAGAGCTGAAGTAGGCTGATTCCCCACCTCTAAGGGCCACCAATCTGGGGTCCAAATATGAGGGTTGTTACTAAGCCTGGGCAAAGCACTACTCTACGCTCACGTAGTTTGCGAAGTTTGCGCTACTTCGCACTGCACGAATTGCACGTAGCACAGTGCAAACACACGTAGCGTAGCATAGCGTAGCGTAGTGCAGTGATAATTTGTTGCTTGCTCAACATCAAGTTGGCGACCGCAAGCAAGCAAAACTACATCCCGGCAAGACTTTTTCTTCGTTCGTGATCAGCAACATCGAGTTGTGGATCACGAGCATGGAAAATAAACCTCCCGGTGAGCTTCTCAACACGGGGAGATCAGGTTTCTCAGTGAGAGTGGCCGCGTATGCTCGCGACCGCTCGCGATGAGAAACTACCAGTCCACGTTGAGAAAGCTGTAGCTCGAGTAAAAATCAACTCGAGCAGCAGTACAAGACAGCTCTCACTGTACAAGATGCCGTTTGCAATGATTGCACGGTGCAGACAAGCATACGGCACTATGCAATCATCGCGAACAGCGCACTACGCAGTTCACGTAGTGCTACGCGTAGCTCACGAAGTGCACTTCGCGTAGCTCACAAAGTGCACTTCGCGTAGCTACTTGTAGCGCTTCTTCGCGAACTACGCCCAGGGTTAGTTGTTACCGAATACAATCACCTCAGTCTTGCTTGAATTCAGATTTAGACAATTTAAAGCCATCCAACCTACTATGGCTTGCATACAGTCATGGAAGCGAGCTCCAGCCTCCTTTTCATGACAGTTTTTGATGGATAGAACGATCTGTGTATCGTCAGCATATGAGGTTAGCTGGAAACCAAAAGATCTAATCAGTGCAGCTAACGGTATCACATCAATATTAAAAAGGGTGGGGCTCAGCGAGGACCCCTGAGGGACCCCACACAGGAGGCTAAACAGCCTTGATTTATGGTTATTCAGGTCGAAAGTTTGGGTTCTATCGGATAGGAAGGATTGAAGGAGTTTCCAAGCAACGCCACAAACCCTAATTCCAGACAGCCGATCCATCAACACCCTATGATGGCCCGTGTCGAAAGTTGCGGACAGATCCAACATTATCAAGACAGCCTTCCCACCACAGTCAAGAGCCTCCCTTATCTTTTCACATGATTTAAGTAGAGCCAGTTCCATACTGTGATTCGCTCTAAAACCATATTGAGTCTTGTCAGAAACATTATTGTTATTACAATAGGAGCTAAGTTGAACGTTCATGGCTTTCTCTATACTTTTAGTGGGCAACGGAAGCTGGAATTCGGCCAATAGCTGCCAGGATCAAGAGGGTCTAAGGTGCTTTTTTTTTAAAGTGGTAGAATAGATGCCCTTCTCCAATCTATCCGAAAAATCCCAGTAGAGAAAATGTTGTTAATCAATGGGCTTAAAACGGAACAGATGATTTCCGGAAGCAATTTAAGTATTGAAACTGGGCAGGGGTCAATGGGGGAGCCTGAACAAGCAGAACTAAGGAGTTTAACAGTTTCTTCCAGTCTAATAGGTAAAAACTGGTAAAAAACTAGTCCGGAATCGATTTCTTCTTGGATAGAATACCCTGGAAGTAAACCTACTTCATACGATTCTGGCGAATAGAAAAAATACCTTCAACTTTTTGAAGAAAAAAGGTGGCCAGAGTTTCACACCATTCTGGACTGCTATCCTTTTTAATGACGTTAGGCTAGGTTACATGTTTTACTGTTTTAAAAAGCTCTTTAGGGTTTAAACTTGCAAGAAGGATTTTACTAGAAAAGAAGCTCTTTTTTGATTCCAACAACATCTCTTTATAGAATTTAAGACTATACTTATAGTTCATTTTGTCAGTGATGTTGTAACCGCTTCTCCAGATTCGCTCCAGTTTTTTGCAGGCCAGCTTCCGCTGGATTGGAGCCAACTTTTTACAAGCTGAGTCTATCCAATCAGTATTGCCCTTAGCGCATTTATCAATCTCAGAAGTGGGAAGAGGTAAGGTACTCGTCAATGCCTCTTCTAGTTGTGAACACTCTAAGTTATTCCATGCCCTTTTTTCCAATGTCTTCAACTGGGCCCTATTTGAAATTGGGTCTAATGGCCCCCTCAACTCAAAAATCATAGCACTGTGGTCAGACCAGGCCAGAGGGAATACCTCAGAAAAAGATATATAAGGGTTGTTAGAAAATATCCCATCTAAGGTGTGTCCATTAAGATGTGAGGGACCCACAAAAAGCCACTTGAGCTCCCCAGTTTCCATTACTCTATTCAGGCATGATGGTGTCTGAATTATTAGGATCCTCAAGATAGAAATTGAAGTCACCGAGAACCGTTAAAGAATTTAAGCTCATACCATCTTCAAGCAGGGTGCCAATCGATTCTAAAAACCCAGTCTAGGGCCAGGCGGATGATAAAGACCCTGAGCATTGATGTTAAAAGAAAGTGCTTAACAGAAAGTATTAGATGCAGGATGGAAAACTGCATTCAAAGTGCTAAGATAAATGACAGCTAACCCCCCCCCCTTTTTGTCAGGGGTCTATCTAAGGAGTAGCAGGAAAAACCTGGAGGCGTGGCTTTCACCAGGTTAGGCCCTGAGGCTTGATCTGTCCAGGCTTCCATAATGAATGCAACTATGATACCAAGGTATGGTTTGCCTGAATTGATCAGATATTCAGACTGACAGACTTTAGAGCATTTGGTCCAGCTGCTATTCCAGAGGTGTCACCTGCTGGAAGCTGTAGAAATGTAGCTCAAAGAATGACTTCTACTCAATTACTCAAGACGATTGGTTTGAGAAATTTGTGAGGTTTCAGAGGTTGCTTTGTCCCTTTGATGATCAAGTATGACTTATTTCTTCACTGTTTGAGAAGGATGGCTCAGTAGCCCATGATGTTAATATCACATTTAAAGCAAGTAGCATGGTGAGGTGGAACCTAGGTATTCTATCATGTGAGTGTCGGCTTGACCTAGCCATCTAGGTTCTGCTGTGTATCGTAATCTCCCAACGTGTAACTGGAAAACCTACATCTCTTCCATCTTCTATTTAGACTTATATGTCACTTTAATTGTCACTTGTGACATGGTCAAGTATTTCAACATTGTCTCTTTTTTGTATAGGTTTGGAGGTATTGTCTGTCGTACTATAGCTCGTTCTGTTACTGGTTTATTATTTTGATTACTGAAACTAGCAGTGGCATCTGGTGATCTTTGAAAGGGATAGGGTGGAATACTTTCCCAAATCAAAGTCCAATGATCGAGTGAAGCGAGTGAGACTGTCTTCTTCTAGGAGGATTTGGGGGTTCTCCCGATGAGAAAATTTGGAAACAATTAGGTCAAATTGTCCATTTTAAATCACAATTTTCAGAAAAGTTGCTAAAAGATTAAAGGCTCAACAATGCACTCATTAAATATTCAAGTACGTCTATGTTGTACCAAGCCAACGAAGACTGCAGTTCCCCAGAAAAATATCCTATTTTTTCAAACTGTGCAATGGGTATCTCTCCTTGTGTATGCTCTAATGGTTTCACCAGCTTTTCCAGCCCCATGTTTGGGATGTTTGGACCGAAATCCCTTTCTGCAATGTAGAACAATCTTGTACTCTTATATTATTTGTACTGTTTGAGACTGTGGACTGTAATGCACATATAGAGAGAGTATTTCATTCTCGTATTTTATATACGTAAATGATGTAATGGAATAGTGTATTTATGCTCCTTCGTCCTTGTAAAATGGAATTATACTCATTATTAATTATGAATGATGCGGGTGCAAGCCATGATTAGCTTACTGGGCCATAACGTGTGAATTGTAGTGGTTGTTATGTTTTGTTTTGTAACCAGAAGTGCATTTTACCTTTTTTCTCAGTGTAATTCATAGTTTCCTTAGTACAAAAAAAGCATCTTCTTCCCTCCAAGCGACCAGTTATTCACACTGCACTGTCCTGATACAGCCTATGCGTAAAGTAATGCTCCTCACCGTAGTAAGCATTGCACTGTCTCCAGTCTGGTGTACCCTTGACACATGCACAATGAAGTGAGAGATCGGTACACCTGGCCTTCATTTGCCTTCCTGTACCAGCAAAAGGATAGGCTGTGCCTAGAAACGTTCTCATAGTGAACACTATAAACTGCAGGCCCAACCCCTGGTCTTACCATATACCAGACCTGCTGTGCTTGGGAAAACAACTAATCATTAGCCCTGTTCTAACAAGGACCACCTTGAATTTCTAAGAAATGCCCTCTCTCCATTCTCCCTTACTTCAATGTCTGGTCTCTACACTCATGTTACAAGAATGCAGGCAAATACACTTCCACTGTTGGGGGGGGGCTGTCTACACCCCTTACTGTGTCATGTTAAACCAAGGCATCCACAATGGATCACCATTTCTTTTCTAATTAATATAAATGACTATAATGTTGAACATTTTAAAACATCAATTCAGCATTTGCAGAATCTCCTTTTTTGATGTTGTATACGTTGCCATGTATACATTCTCTTGTTCGTTTGATCATGTGGTTACTGCTTCCATTGAGCACAGGCTGAAGCTCAGATATTCCCCTTAAAAGTGCAGCTAGCCATTACTTTACACTTCCAACTCATGAGCAGATCAGCTGTCCCTGTTGAAGTGGTGATCTAACAGTAGCCTAGCAGTGGACAGGCTGTTCATCTGGTTCTAGGGCCTCTCAAAAGGATGTTATATAGCTTTATCTCACATGCAAATAATCAAACAATGTTGATTCTTTCTCCAATTTTGCATCCTCAGATTGCATGCTTTCTCAAAAACATCCACAATATTCTTAGAAATCCTGCATGAAAATCAACATACGATTGTCAATTTGTTTCCTTCTAATAAGCCCATCCTTTTTTCCATCTTTGTTCCTCTCTCTGAGAACAGCCAATTATAAGTTACAGCCATGTTGCCTTTATCTCTTTAGAGTAAAATGGGATTCTGTAATACCTGGATAAATGGCAGCCTCTAATCTCTTTTTAATCGGCTATTTGACGCACCCAGTCAACAAGAATAACAATTATAAAGAAAAGATGTCAGAGCTCGACTATTATAAGCTATGACAGTTGAGTTCTGAAGTCATAGTGCCTTTTGCCAGAGACAGCAGTCGAGGTGAAAGGCAGGTCAGGTCACTAAGCATAATTGAGGTAGCTGTTTAAAGCAACAAAAACATAACATTGTTTTTTTTCCTTCTGCTGTATTTTAATAGCTTACAATGACAAGCAGAGACAGTATGTTTATTCTTTCCACTCCTTTGATAGAGAAAATCAAGAAGCTTTGTGCATGTTTCCGCACATTCCGAGCTATTGTAGCTTACTTTTTGTATAACAATGGCTTGCATTTAACTGTTTCTAACACCTCAAATGTTTTAGAATAGGTGGCTGGAGAAAAAGAAATCACAATTATCATTGCGACTTGGGTAATTAGTTATATGCCAAACACATAAGAAAAATGGGTGCATGGTAAAAGGTGATCAGCCACCCTATTGGGTAATACCCTTTCCTAAATGGAAAATACGTTACCCGGCACTCCCAAAGTAAAGTTCACAAATCATAGGTTTGTGTAGTCATGTGTCAAAAAATTGGTTGACTAATTTTGATGGAACAAAATACGAGTCCCAGATATGATTATCGTTTACTGCTTTAGGTTTTGTCTTCTTTTAAAAATGACTTATTTGATTGCAGCCATAGACTTCATATTTCGTTCCCTCTCGGGACTTCCAAAGGGCTGAAACAGCCTCTATATTGTGCAAAGTTATGTGCCAAACAATACCTGAAATAATTTAATTTATTGATTATCTTATTCTGTCATCCAGTTGTTGAAATAGTGAGTATATGCTATCCTTCAAAGATACATGATATATGGAATCAATTCAGGTATTGTTTGCAAATTTTATATTGTATAGGTTGTATATAGTGGATTTTAACAAGTTATGAAATATATTGTAACATATCTGTATATATATTTGTAGCCCTAATGAAGTCCCAAGAGGGGACAAAATGCATTAGCTATGGCTGCAATAAATCAAGTAATTTTAAAAAGATGAACAACAAAGAAGATAATTATAACCGGGCAGTCTTTTGTTTTGTATTATCAAAACATGGACAACTAAGTTATACCACATGAATACTCAACCTATGATTTATGAACTTTTTGGGGATTGCTGGGTAACATATTTCCTGTGTCCAATATCTGTTTGCAACAAATATCTAAAAGGTTTTTGGTGTGTTTAGGTTTGCACTAGAGGTTTTATTTATAATAATGGGGCTATAGTTTGTTCCCTTGCACTTTTTATTTTCAAATTTCAGATTTAGAAAGAGCACTGCAACCAGTAAGTTGTCATGTTTGTAGTACTTTATTAATCTTGTAGTCTCAAATGTTTTTGCAGAGTATTACAAAAAATTCCCAGCCAACACTTATTTCACCCCATGCGGTGTGCATGCCTGGGGATTTTTCAAGGCTGTTTGTGTAATCAAATAGAGTCCACAAAAAGGAAAAACAGAAACATGACTCCCAATGACTTCATACATATTATTTATTAAGTTTTCTTTTTATTCTTCCTGTTTGCATACTTGCTTTCTCTTTCATGTGAAAGAGTTATGCACCAAGGTTTTAAGTGGTTTGTGGGGAATGGTGAGGGTGTGACCATGTAATATATATGGGATAAATACCCTCTGATCATAAGGATATTGCAAGCCACCTTGGAGTTCCCTAACCTTACAAAGGAACTCGGCCATTGGCATTGAGCCCAGCAGTACAAGTATTTGCACCATTGTGAGTTCGTGTATACAGCCTTGATATACTGTGTCTCAATATGTAACTTTATTGAGACTGGCTGTTGTGCCAAAAATGGTCAATGCACACCATTGTATTGCTCTAGTTTGGTTCCAAACACCCAAGTCTTGCCCAAGTGGGCAAAGTATATCATGTATGTATATGGTGCCTTTGTCAATGTGCCTTGTTGATGGTTTATAACTGCATATGTCCATGCCAATCATCTTTGCGTGAGTGTATTCAATGTTCCATCAATGTTCTGAAATTTGCAAAAATTGAAGTGCCCAAAATCTGAAATAAAAACACAATTTAAAATACAGATCAACTAACTGAATACAGATATATACATATGTACTATTCATATAAATGAATTGCTAGTTCTTCGCTTACATTCAAGCCTTTCGGCACTAGACTTTCCAAATCAATAATATAACGTGATTCCAGCTTACGCAGAGATAACTCACGATTGCCCCCTCTCGCTCCAAGGTTCAGAGTGTCAATTACCACCATTCGTAACAAGGTTTCATCGTTACAATGATTCTCAGCAAAGTGTCGGGCTATGGGGTACTGTTTGTTTTTATTCCTAATTGCCCGTAGATGCTCTAGTACCCGTTTCTTCGCCTCATGTTTGGTGCTGCCCACCTACCACTTGTCACATGGGCAGATCAAGACATAAACGCTGTATGTTGTATTACAGGTACGATTTTTCTTGATCACAAACTCTCTGTTGGGGTTAGGTATCTGTAGTCTATCACAGTCCCTACTCCCACCAAAAGGCTTTGCATCTTCTGCAACATCTGAAGCCAGAGGATCCTGTAAGGTAACCATAACTCTCACCCCTGCCAAGCACAGTTTTGTCATCAATAATGTCATTTCAAATGGTGCTGTGATATTATCAATGTTGTCATATATCATGTCGTAAGCGATATAATATGTGGGGTAATTAGCATTGCGTATCGAGGCCACGAGTTATAGTTACCTTTACACACTGCCTTTAATACCAAAACATAAAAAGTGGGCCAATACCTTTATCAAGTGGTTAGCCTATTAATATGTATAAAACAGATGTATCATCTTTCTCTAAAAAAATACCAATATTTTAAATCAAATTTATATTGCAGTAATTCACACAATGCAATGTTTAATAATAGTGATTATTCTAAAAATGCCTAATTAATTTTTAATAAAGAAATATCAACATGTCTGTGAGTGTTTCTCTTAACTTTTTTTAATGATTGTATTTCTCCATTCTAAGCTGGAATCCCCTCGAAGCAGATCTGTGGATCCATAAAATGATCTATACAATGAATTAAAAAAAGAAATACTTGGTGTATTGCTACCTTACCTTGATTTGTTAATTGTTACTTTTAAAATGTATAATAAGAATAAATCTGTGAATATAATGTATTTATAAACGTGTTAAAATGTTTATTACTAAATTAAATGTATAGATGAATTGTAAAACAATATATGTTAAAATAAAATTAAAATTCAGTAAAAAAACCTAGGTTACAGGGGCTTTATAGCTAGGAAATAGCATTAAAAACATGAAATTCACTAAACAGAACAAAGGTTACAGGGATGTTATAGTTAGGAAATAGAACTAAAAAAACGTAAAAATTCACTAAACAAAAACAAAGGGTACAGAGACATTATAGTTAGGCTCAGATTTTATACACACCAAACCATAGCAAAGATGGGTATCGGAGCTAACTATAACTTACGCCCACACAATGGACTGATTATTACCCCACATATTACATCACTCATGACATGGTCAGTGACATCACTGATGACATCTCAAATGACATCAAGTAAACTTCAATATACTTCATAAAATGCCATTCATATGTTCTTTAAAAGTAGAAAGAAGACACAGGTGAGAAGTGCACAGCACAGAGCTCACTGTAACCTTATCAAGTACTACACTCACTTATCACCTAAGAGACAGTTCTCAGTTGATAGTCATGTCTCTTCTGAACCACAACTCTAGACACTAATCACTAAAGTAAAATGTATAACTGTGTAGACTAGTCTATTGCAAACCACAATACCACCATTCGTCAACCTGGAAAGAGGTTTTACTACAAATGTCAGATTTACACCAACCACTACAAAATACAACCAGCAAAGAGGTCTTAAATTGTGACACAGTGGATAGGCCACTGTGTCACAAACCACTAGTAAAAACGTTTTTCATCATCTGATGATGCTCAACATGCGCCTCAGGATCCAAGGTCCTGTGTTCAGCGTGCCCAAATGGGTCCCTGTAGCCAGCAAGCGCCATATCGCGGTCAGCCTGAACTTTTGATTTGCACCACTCCCCTGCGACCTGAAATAATCTTGTTAGCACTACCTGCTTCTAAGCGCTTTACTGAATTTATTCCTGTAAGATTCAATATCTTGACTTCTACTTGATGGATTTTGATGTGTTTTGTTTTACTCCGATAAATATCCTCTATTGTAAACTGTTGTGGAGTTTTTTTGTGGTGCATTTACTGTGTCATTGTGTGAGTTATTGCACAGATACTTTGCATGTTGCCTTCTAAGCTAAGCCTGCCTGCTCTGTGTCAAGTTACTGAAAAGTGACACAGGATAATTTGGGATTTTATTGTTACCTTCCCTGACTAGGATTGTGGTCACTACTTGGACAGGGTGCATACCTTTACCAACTAGAGACCCGGTTTCTAACAGTAATCTCATGGCAAAAGCCTTATTTTTCCATGTTGAATTGACAGTTTTCAAACTGCCTCCCGGTCTGCAAAGGCAAGTCTTGAAAGATGCTTTGCATTGTCATTTTAGTGGTACTATATGTGCTATAATCCACTTGTGACATTTAATTTACAAGCCCTGTCTATACTTTTGGGCCATATAATAGCTAGAG
The DNA here is from genome assembly GCF_964263255.1 of Lissotriton vulgaris. Classification (NCBI taxonomy): domain Eukaryota; kingdom Metazoa; phylum Chordata; class Amphibia; order Caudata; family Salamandridae; genus Lissotriton; species Lissotriton vulgaris. The sequence continues at coordinate 122,934,504 of NC_141690.1, forward strand.
ACTGTTAGAAAAGATAAATATGCAAATCAGGGGTGTAGCCAATCTCAACATTCAGAACAAATGCACTGGGGCCTGGTTAGGAATGCCCCACTTCGTTGAGTCAACAGTGGCATCAGTACAGCGAAATAATTGGGGTGACCTTACAAAAAAAAGGGCATTTTCCTACAGGAATTATTCAGGGGGAAGGACATGGGGATCTACATCACATCCACTACATATACCAGGAATTGCATGAGCTACATTACATTGACGTAGCTACTAAATAAATGACCATTACAATAACAAGTTAAGTAACATAATTAAATTGTTGTTAAGTATTATTACAAATACATTAACTTAAATTAAATGTAATTATGGAATTTTTTTAATAAAATTTAAATATAAGTATGAATAAATCGGTTGGGTGTGTTTCTCCCTGAGATATATTGCTTGCTGATTTTTTTTTACATTAATATAATTTTAAATAAGTAGGAAGTAGGACTAGTATGGATAAGGGTCAGTCAAAAGAAACCTCCACTACATAAAGATTTTCCTTGTGGTTTGTTATATGTAGATTACATGTTTCAGGATATTAAATACAAATTACAATAATTAAAACAAAGCTTAGTATGAGGGGAAAGGGCATTTAATGAAAATCAAAGGAATCACATAATAAGAAAGACAGGTTTAGGGTTAGTATTAAGTGTAATGATAACTTTATACGTAGCAGTTTAACCCACATATCTGTGACTTTAAGCTGTGGAAACAGCAGGTGTTAGTATCATTCAAATAAATGGTACTCAAAGTACAGGCCTTCAAATGTTTGAAATGCTGACATGGTCTTGAAGGGATCTGAATCTATGACCGGCCAATCAGCATATTATTCATTGGTGAGAAATCAACTCTTTCAGTCATCTTACTAGCTTTTAGAAAAGGAATGAATGCAATATTCAATTAAAAATAAGTAGAATGCATTTTGAATTCAGGTTAGCAATGGGATTAGAGTTAGGTTAAGGACATTCAATAAATAACATAACATTAAAAATAATTGCAATATTTTAAGGTAATGACTGGGTTATAGATAACACATATAAGTAAACAGCAAAAAAAAAAGAAAATGCTTAGAATTATAAATGAGAAAAAGATAGAATTGATAATATATATATTAAAAAAATAGAATTTAAGAGATCGTGTTGATGTGGTGGGGGCAAAATAGTGAAAAAACACATGACAAACTTGCCTTTATGATTTAATGGTAGCTGGTGTAGTGGTACTGATGTTCGTTAGTGTAATATTGGTCAATGTTGTAACATTGATAAATAGGTGTGGGTTTATGATGGATTAGAAGTCCTCCTAGATCATACCACTGTTCCATGTGGATTGCGTGATAAACACCCAACTTCATGATATGGAAGAAGCAACAGACGATGGGGTGGGTAAACAAAACTAGTGAAATCTATTAGGCTCCACTCCCCTTACAACGAATAGAGCATATTAAGCCATTTAATTTCCACCCCTGAATCACTAGTGACAGGACAGAAGAGGACTGGTTCGAGCAGCGTTATTATGGCAATTAGCAATGATGGTGACAAATCAGAATTTGATAAACTTAGGAGTAATTCAACTCAGCTAGGGAGGAGAAGGGGATTTTACCGTATTGTGGATTACATGAATGCAAATCCAAGAAACCCCTCCTTCTAGCAGAGGACTCCCAGTTTCAGCAAACCTTGATCTCAATATCATAAATGCAGACTTTGAGTTTCTCACATGTACTTTCTATCATACAAAATTATTCGAATCAAGTATCAAATAGGCTTAGAGAATGGATGTGATTAGTGTGTTACAATTAAATTCAGAGTTTAAAAAGTGAAAGAATAAACTGAAATCCATCATGGCTGCTCAGAGCTTAAGCTCCGTAGAAGCCCTGCGCTCAACAATCTAGCGTGGCGCTTCAACTCCACAAAACCAGCAGAAAGAGACAACTCCCGACATCAGAAGTTTGGGAGCGTCTTCTGTTGTGGCCGCCATTGCACCTGGCTGTCAGGCGCTGAGTTGCGCCCTCTTGTGATTCATTAGGCGCCTACTGTAGTCTTTGCTAAATAACTACAACTCCCAGAAAGCCTAGTAGTTGGGGGAGGAGCATCATTTATATTACCCAGCAGCGCACGGTAGGAGGTGCGCGTAATCTGTTGTGTTGCTGTTTTGCAGACTCATGGCGTCCTGTGCTCTGTTCATGGATTCTGTTTGGGACTTGTGAGTTTCCAAGTCTATTTCTTCTGGTCCTGTTTCTGGCGCTGTGTTAGCGCTGCCTCCGAGGATCACATTGGTGGAAGCGTGGATCCTCCTCCGTTCTGGATTTCCTTGCGATGGATTCAAGCGCCTGCCTCCGGAGTAAAGCGCTGATGTAAGTGCAAACTTTAACTCTGCTATATTCAGAGCTGAGGGAAGCGCTTACTCTAAGAATCACGCTACTGGAAGTGTGAGCTTTTGTGCTTCTTTTTCTGGAACGATCGTCAAGAGAAAGCCCACAGCGCTGAAAGGAAGTGCTTTGGCAAAAAAGGGAAAAGCTGCAGAGAAAGCCTACAGCACTGAAGGAAGAGCTGGGGAAACAAAAGAATCATTTGTTTTTTGGTTTAGACACTCCGGGGAACTATCCTGGTAAGCAGCTATTAAATATTGAAGCATTTAAGACTCACAGCGCTGAGGGAAGCGCGTCTTTCTTATTTGTTTATCCTTACGGGGCCAAAGGAGGATTCTGTGTAGGAATGGACCTTGAGTTTATTATTTTTGTTGCTGGATTACTTATCTTCTCTGGAGCAAGAGAATCTAATGATAGGTAACTTTGAACTCTCCTGTTTCTATTTCTCTGCGGAAAAAGAAGCCCTGTTCGCTTGCCTGCCTGAAGTTAATGTTCTGAGGAACGATTCACTGATATGTATGGTGACGAGAAATGCGCATTTACAAAGGGTGTGGCGTGAGAAAGGTATATTAATCTGTTATGACTCCTTGTTGTAGGTATGCCTCAAGATTAGGAGAACGGTGTCTCTAGTGTTTGGTGTACTGAATACACAGATTTTCTACAGCCAGTTTTAAAGGTATTAGTTAGTCCTAGTGAGATCATATGAGAGTAGCATATTGCAGAACAAGTGTTAACCTTGTATTCTTTTGTTGCAGGTCTCCCGCTCCCCGCTGTTCCTTCCCTAATTCCTTTTTTCCCTCACCTGACTACCTTACTACTCTGAGTTGTGTTATCCAGAGTTGGGGAAGTCTGGAGGTGGACCCTTTGTGCATCCTCCGGAACTTAAGGAGTGGCCTTGGCGCTGACAGAATTACGCGCCCAAGAAATTATTGCTCCTTTAGTTACGTATGAAACACGAACATGGTTACCTTAGACGATGTATTACAAGCTCTGGTGTTAGTGCAGTAGGAACTGGTTGTCTCTAAAGCGGAGACAGCAACTCTTAGGGAAAGAGTAGATCGACAGACTAGAAATCCTTTTGATGTGTCTCAGGTCTCTTCTCAGATTCAAGTAAAAGTACCCCCACCTATCCCTTTGGCCAGTCCGGAAAGATTTTCAGGCGACCCATTGAAGATACAAACATTCCTAACGCAGGTAGCATTACACTTTTCCTGTAAACCTGCTTCCTTCCCCACCAATCATTCTCGGGTTGCTTTCGCTATCTCGTACATGACTGGTGATGCGGCGAATTGGGCGGTACCACTGGTTAAATATGATGATTCTCTTCTGTCTGATTGGGACTCATTTCGTAAGGAATTGGAAAGGGTTTTTGATAGACGTGCTACTACTATGTCTACTGAAAGAGAATTGTTAGAATTAAGACAAGGGAAGCAAGAATTGGTGACCTATTTGACTAAATTCAATCGGTTGGTTGCAGAAACAGCGTGGCCGGAAGAGAAGCGCATGTCTTTGTATTATCAGGGTTTAATGGATGATATGAAAGACGTTCTCGCTCAAATAGATCCCCAACCCACAATGTGTACGGACTTAATGAACCTTACGTTGCATTTGGATCACAGGTTGGCAGAAAGGAGGGGAAAAAAAGTATATGGTCAGTTTGAGAAAACAGAGAGGGGTAACAAACCTTCTACATCCTTGTCTGACCAAAAATCTGAACCTATGGAAATAGGAGCTGTCAGAGCCCCTTTGACTAGAACGGAAAGAGAAAAAAGGAGAATGTTTGGCTTATGCATGTATTGTGGCAAGAAAGGCCATTTCGTACGAGACTGCCCCATTAAAACCAAGAAATCTGGCATGTTTTACAGTAATAAGAAAGTGGCGGTCACTACCGTGCCCCCTCCGATACCTGCTAATCCAGAAACAGTTTCTGAAAAGACATTTGAACTGACAACGGTGTTACAACTACCTTTTTTGGCTGGCACCGAGGTGGCTACTTCTGTTTTGCATATTACTATGTGCATGTTTCTTACAGATAATAGCAGAGCACACAAAATAGAGGTTATGGTGGATTCAGGGGCGACAGGGAACTTCATTGATAGTGGGTTAGTGCAACGCCTAGAGTTGCAGCGAGTACCACGAGACACACCTGAAAGAGTGTTGGCTGTGGATGCGAAACCTCTGAAATTGGGTCCCATCACTGAAGTAACAGAAGAACTAGAGTTGGTCAGTAGAGGGGAAGATACCCTGCATACTGAGAGAATCACCCTAAACATTATTGAGGCACCTCAATACCAGGTTATTTTGGGAATGCCATGGCTGTGGACTCATAACCCCACGATTGATTGGACTCAAAAGACCATAGCGTTCGATTCCGAACAATGCCAAAATATTTGTATCCATCCTTTCAGTACTCATGTAGTCGCCTTGACTCAACTCTATCAAGTAGCAACTGCCGCAGAAAAAGAGACAATACTTCCCGTAGTATATGAGAAGTTTAGAGATGTGTTTAGTGAAACCAAGGCTGAAGTATTACCCCCACACCGTGACTACAATTGTCAAATAGATTTGATCCCAGGGGCCATATTACCATCATGTCGAGTCTATGCATTGTCCGAACCCGAGAAACAACACTTACGAGAGTATTTAGATCACTACTTTGACATAGGGTTTATTCGACCTTCCCGCTTGCCTGCGGCCTCGCCCTTATTTTTCATTAAAAAAGCGAATGGCGAGTTGAGGAGATGCATAGACTTCAGGGTGTTAAATAAAAACACTGTCCGGAATCTCAGTCTTGTTGGATCAGGTGAGAGAGGCCGTCATTTACACCCGATTAGATCTGAGAGGGGCCTATCACCTGGTCCGGATATGAGAGGGAGCAGAGTGGAAGACAGCTTTTAAAACACGATACGGCCTGTTTGATTATCTTGTGAATATCTTGTGATGCCGTTTGGGCTTTGCAATGCCCCTGCGGCATTTCAATTTTTCCTGAACTATGCTTTAAAGGATTATGTAGACAACTTTGTGGTTGTCTACATAGATGACATTCTGATTTACTCGCAAAATCCAGAGATCCATGTTATTCATGTGGCACAGGTTCTACAAAGATTGTTGGAGAATGGTTTATTTTACAAGTTGGTCAAAAGCGAATTTCATGTGCGCAAGGTCGAGTTTCTAGGTGTGATCTTGAGCCCCTCTGGAGTATGTATGGCAGAAAGGAAAGTGTTGGCAGTGCAAGAATGGCCCACCCCGAAGAATGTGAGAGACGTGCAGTGTTTTCTGGGCTTCTCCAATTATTATCGGAGGTACATTTCCCAATTCTCGCAACTGGTTTCCCCCTTGACACCTCTGCTGAGAAAAGGGAGCCCCTTTAGTTGGACCAGGGAAGCCATGAGCGCCTTTGACTTCCTCAAGAAAGCATTCACATCGGCTCCTATATTGCAACATCCCCAGATCGATGTGCCTTTTGTGGTGGAAGCTGATGCGTCTGATATTGCAGTTGGGGCTGTTCTGTCTCAACGTGATCGGCTTACAGGACAGCTACATCCTGTAGCCTTTTTGTCCAAAAAACTGAGTCCAGGCGAACTAAACTATACGGTGGCCGAAAAGGAGCTAATGGCCATCAAGAAGGCCTTCTAGGAGTGGCGGCACTACTTATGGGGGGCAAAACACCCTGTCACGGTCTATACTGATCACCGAAACTTGCAATACATGAAAACCGCCAGACATCTCACTCAACGGCGAATGCGGTGGATGCTGTTTTTTGCTGAATTCGACTTTGTGGTCACATTCAGACCAGGATCGGAAAACAGAAAGGCCGATTCATTATCAAGACAGGAGGATGTTCATGAGACTAGAACAACGATTCCGGAGGCCATCATTGCACCAGACAAGGTGATGTGTTCTCTCACATTGGAGAACTTTCTAGATGAGGTGAAGACACACAAAGATACGGAAGGGTGGAAGAAATGGTCAGGGTTACATCCACAGAGAACACTCAAGCATGTATTGCCTTTTTTCAACAACAGTCTGTATTTACCTTTCTTGACTCTTAGACTAAAAGCATTTAACTGGTGTCACGACTCAGTATTGGCTGGTCATTCCGGGTGTAACAAGACACTTCATCTAATGCAAAGACAGTTCTGGTGGGAACACATGAAAAACGATATCTGTCTCTGGATAAAGCAGTGTGATGTTTGTGCTCGAGCCAAGGGAGAGAGTTGCAAGGCCAAGGGCAAGCTGGTTCCTATGCCTACACCCCCACAACCTATAAGTCTGGACTTTGTTTTGGGATTACCACTGGATCAAAGTTGTGATGCCATCATGGTGGTAGTGGATAGTCTCACAAAGATGGGACACTTCATTCCTTGCAAAAATCTGCCCACAGCTGGTCATACCGCTCAGTTGTTGCTGTCTCATGTGGTGAAACTGCATGGTCTACCTAGAGTGATCGTGTCCGACCGAGGCCCACAATTCATTGCTCGGTTTTGGAAGATGTGGTGCAAGGCTCTTCGAATTGAGGCGGCCACTTCAACAAGTTTCCATCCTCAGATGGACGGCCAGATGGAGAGGTCTCAGATGCTATGCCAAGGATGCCGGTGACTCGTGGGTTGCTATGTTGTGGTTGGCGGAGTTGTCTTATAACAATTCATGGCACAGTTCCATCAAGGAGTCGCCATTTAGGGCCACTCATGGATTCCATGCGAAAGTTCTTCCGATATTGGTTCCCTGTGATATCACGATCAACCTACGGTGGCGGTTCAGGTTGAACGCATGCAAGCCTTGCATGTCAAGCTTCGTCGGAATTTGGAACGTGCTAAGCTTCTGTAAAAGAAGTGGGCGGATCGTCGGCGTCAGGATGGTCCTACATATAAGACTGGAGACCGTGTATGGTTGTCCACCAACAACATTCGCTTCTGATACCGCAGCATTTTCCATCCAAGGTTTATCGGTCCTTTTGTGGTGGTACGTCCTGTTGGCTCTGTGGCTTACAGACTGAAGCTGCCTGCCTCCTTGCGCATCCACCCTGTGTTTCACTGCAGCTTGTTGAAACCCGCGCTGGGGGCAGTGAGAAGGGCGGTACCGCCTGTGGTGCGGGATGGTCAGCTGGAGTTTGAAGTGCGGAAGGTGCTGGATTCCAAGTACAGGAGGGGCCGTCTCTGGTATCTCATCTCATGGAAAGGATACGATGCGGAGGATGACTCGTGGGAGCCTTCTTCGAATGTCCATGAGGGCGTTCCATTTGCGGTGTCCGGATAAGCCTGGTTCTAGGAGGCGTTTGGGAGGAGGGAATACTGTCAGGCACTGAGTTGCGCCCTCTGGTGATTCATTAAGTGCCTACTGTAGTCTTTGCTAAATAACTACAACTCCCAGAAAGCCTAGTGGTCGGGGGAGGAGTATCATTTATTTTACCCAGCAGCGCACAGTAGGAGGTGCGCGTAATCTGTTGTGTTGCTATTTTGCAGACTCCTGGCGTCCTGTGCTCTGTTCAAAGATTCTGTTTGGGACTTGTGAGTTTCCAAGTCTATTTCTTCTGTTACTGTTTCTGGCGCTGTGTTAGCACTGCCTCCGAGGATCACGTTGATGGAAGCGTGGATCCTCCTCCGTTCTGGATTTCCTTGCGCTGGATTCAAGCGCCTGCCTCCGAGTAAAGCGCTGATGTAAGCGCAAACTTTAACTCTGCTATATTCAGCGGTTACTCTAAAAATCACGCTACTGGAAGCGTGAGCTTTTGTGCTTCTTTTTCTGGAACGATCTTCAAGAGAAAGCCCACAGCGTTGAAAGGAACCGCTTTGGCAAAAAAGGGAAAAGCTGCAGAGAAAGCCTACAGCACTGAAGGAAGCACTTGGGAAATAAAAGAATTGTTTGTTTTTTGGTTTAGACACTCCGGGGAACTATCCTGGTAAGCAGCTATTAAATATTGTTTTGGGGAGACTAAAGACCATGTGGATTGCAGTACTCAGGAGCCTTAAAGACTCACAGTGCTGAGGGAAGCGCGTCTTTCTTATTCGTTTATCCTTACGGGGCCAAAGGAGGATTCTGTGTAGGAATGGACCTTGAGTTTATTATTTTTGTTGCTGGATTACTTATCTTCTCTGGAGCAAGAGAATCTAATGATAGGTAACTTTGAACTCTCCTGTTTCTATTTCTCTGGGGAAAAAGAAGCCCTGTTTGCTTGCCTGTCTGAAGTTAATGTTCTGAGGAACGATTCACTGGTATGTATGGTGAAGAGAAATGCGCATTTACAAAGGGTGTGGCGTGAGAAAGGTTTATTAATCTGTTATGACTTCTTGTTCTAGGTATGCCTCAAGATTAGGAGAACGGTGTCTCTAGTGTTTGGTGTACTGAATACACAGATTTTCAACGGCCAGTTTTAAAGGTATTAGTTAGTCCTAGCGAGATCATATGAGAGTAGCATTTTGCAGAATAAGTGTTAACCTTATATTCTTTTGTTGCAGGTGTCCCGCTCCCCGCTGTTCCTTCCCTAATTCCTTTTTTCCCCTCACCTGACTACCTTACTACTCTGAGTTGTGTTATCCAGAGTTGGGGAAGTCTGGAGGTGGACCCCTTTGAGCATCATCCGGAACTTAAGGAGTGGCCTTGACGCTGACACTGGCTGCTGTATTGCCGTGATATTAGCTAAATTCTTGCCAGGCGATCACGCCTCAAGATCGCGCCTGGGGTGGAGCGGACTCACGTTTGGACGTAACAGATTGGGGGCCGAAACATCGGGAGCGGACCCCTGGGAAACTACACCTGATTAGCGACGAGTTTGGGGGCTCCCCTATCCCCTTTCCCGGTGGGCGCCCTCAGCTGAAGCGAACAGTTATACCGAAGGCACAGCCCTGAACATTAGATCTGCACCCAGTGAGATCCAGGCATACGGGAGCCTCCATCCGCTTGTGTGGCCTGACCTCATCGTGTCGAATATAACCACGGCCGCAGCGGACATGCCGGACAAGTTTTTCAGGAACCCAGAGGCACTTGTTGCCGAAGGCAGAGGTGAGTGGACCCCCTGCCCAGCGCGAAGCAAAATGGCGGCTCCTACCGCGCTGGCCTGCTGTGAGGGGAGATGTGTCCAAGTCGGCTTATAGGGACTGTGCTTCTCCTGATCGCCTGTGGATGCCTGGGAGATCTTGAGACCTTTGAAGAGCAAAGGGAGACTGGCCCATTCTTCCATGTAAAGTACTGTAGTACCTGGCACACATATGGTGTGGAGAGGGGTCCCTGGGGCCACTATTTACTTGTAGCTGAGGCTGATGGGTCCCTGACCCTTACATGGCCGCCAGTGGTGACTTTTTTTCCCGAGCTGAACGTTCCCTTACATAACCCTATCAGGACTGTGCCTGACCTCAAGATGGTGTCTGGATTTCATTCGGACCATGGCTTCTTACCCCCGCGCTAATCTGATACTCTCTAAGTACACCTGATCACTATCCTGACAGAAGAGTCCGAGCATTTTGTCCGACGCCCGGTGGAGCTGCTCTGTTCAGCTATTGAGGAGATCGGCCTTGGTTCATCCCCTTGACATTCACCTACACAGCCGGTCTTTGGGCACAGTTTCTCCCCGTCTCCTTGTCTCGCCCATCCCCCCTCATCAAATTTATGTAGCTCTGCTTTTTACTTGTCTCCTATGTTTTGATTGCGCTTTAACAAATGTAACATGTTTGCCTGTACCTCCGATCCTCATGTAAAGCACTCTGATACCTCCGGGTGTAGCCAGTGCTATATAAAACTCAAATAAATAAATAAACAGGCATGCAACTGTGTTTAAATCTAGAAACTTTAAAGTTAAGAGTGATAATATATGTAAAAATCTCAATGCATTGGACATTGGCTTCAGCATTCAAAATATTAGGACATTCTATCACCAGAAATTGACTACCATTCCACATAAATGTTTTTATCATGCAGTTTCACACCCGTAACCAAGGCTTTTGAAACAAAGCTCCTACGCAGAGCAGTCACATGGTTGAAATATTTCAATATCTGGAGCATGTGATTTATATTCTCCTATAAATTAATTTGCTGGAACATTAAGGGGTGCATTACGTTTTGCATCCATTGCCACCGAGAGCACATTTATGACACATGCATGGTCTCCTGTTCTTTAGAGCTTGAAGTTCTGCTTTCTCAGTCCCTCTAAGCTACCTGAGTGACAGGGGCACAAGAAAGCCCCCCTCCCCAACCAGAGCCCCCCCATCAATGCCACCAAAGCTGAAGGTCAGGCTACGGCGAAGAACAATATTTTTGTTTCAATAACTGTAACCCTTGTCAAACTAATATGTTAAGTGAACGTAAAGAATGCCCATATTATGCTGCAGGTGGCATGGACTATGTATGTCAAACCGTGAGACTAAGGTCAGGATTAAGGTTGTAGTTTAATTGTGTAACAAGGTGTCAGAAAATATTCCACAAATAAACAGAATGTGACCAACTCAACACTTTGAATTTACAGAAAGGCTAAATGAGATTCCTAAGACAACACCGGCATTGCTCGCTTTTAGCCTGGAGTGAAAGCCCGGCTTCACTTCGGAGGGAGGCGCTCCCAAGCGCCTGGATCTTAAAAGGTAATTCAATCCGCTGCACTAACAGAAATATAACAGACTGCTTATTGGGGCCTGTTTGAAGCGAGACTGCATAATGGTTTTCTGATCTCACTGATACATATTTCTACAAATAACACTTGAGACAAGTGAAACCTGTTTTGCGGTTCAGCAGGAGTCAAATGAACGAAACACGAGTTTCCAAGAGAGCTGTTCTACACATGCTCGGGTCCCTGCTGAATCTTAAAAAATAAACATATGTTTCCCCAATGACATCATATTCCTGTCATCTGCATTGTGCAGAGCTGTTCCTTGGAAGAGGAGGGAGTTCGGAAGCGCTCGACGAATCTGACAGATTTCTTAATTAGAGTCTTTACGGGTTTACTACATTAACAATTAGTAGAAGTTAACAATTAATAAATATTGGCAAGTCAAACTTGCACTTTTAATAAAGTTGCAAGACGTGTGTGCGATGTTCTAATTTAACGATAAGATGAAGAAAGGCCATGACAAATGTTTTAAAATATTAATAATTGATCTGAACTAGCGGTTCACAGAAGCACTAGGGCCCTTATTTATGAGGCCTTGCGTCAGTTTTGCGCCGCCGGTGCGTCACTTTTTGTGACGCACCAGCGGCGTAAAATATGCGCCTTGTTGCGCCATATTTAAAAAGAGACGCATCTAGGAAGATGCGTCACTTTTTAAACCCCTGCGCCACATTATACCTGCGTCAGGTATAATGTATGCAGAGGGGGCGTTCCCCCGCAAAAAGCCTCGGAATAGTGACGCAGTGAAATCTATGAGATTTCACTGCGTCACTTTTAGGATGCTGTTGCGTCAAAATCTTGCACCTGCCTCACAGCAGGCGTAAGACTGACGCAAGCCCTTACACATGGGGCTTTCCCCATGTGAAAGGACGCATTGCTGGAGTTGCGTCACTTTTGTGACACACTCCAGCAATGCGTCACTTTTGCGCTTACAGATACGTCAGAAATACTGACGTATCTGTAAGTCCTTGCGACATGATGCGTCATACATTAAATATGACGCATCATTGGTGTCGCAAGGAGTGCGCAGTGAAAAGTGACGCATCGCTGTTTTCACGCAGCGATGCGTCACTTTTCATAAATGAGGCCCTAGGTATTGAGTGGCGTTTAATGACAGATTTTGTAATGGTATACAATGCCATTTTATGCAAAGTTTGTGTTTAAGTTATTTCCCTTTATGCATGTCTCAGTGCTTGCAAGTAGTTTCAAACTTGATAAAATACTCGTGAGTTAATGTAGACTAAAGCCAATTACATGTATTTGGATTTAACTGAAGATAGCAGGGCATTGTTTGGACGGAGTGTACAGGTCAGTGTTTCGAGCATAAGTAGATTTATTGAAAGTATATTTGATTTTAGTGACAGAATGCCGAATTGACGAAGCAAAGTGTTTCTTGAAGCTTCTGCAGGGCTAGATGTGTAAGGAGTTTGCCAGTTTGCAGATAACGACTTCAAATGTACAAACTAGGGGGCAGATTTACAAGCCCTGTGCAACACATTTGCGCCGCCGGTGAGTCACTTATGTGACGCAGCGGTGGTGTAAAGCAAGCGCCACGCTGCATCTGATATACAACGTGACGCATCTAGGAAGATGTGTCACGCCGTATACCCCTATGCCACATCATACCTGCATCAGGTATAATGTGGGCGTACAGTCGCAGTGTGGGTGTTATGTCGCAGGAAAGCCTTGGTAAAGTGCCTGAGTGAAATCTACAAGATTTCACATAGTCAATTTTCTGACGCCGCTGCGTCAAAACTTTGCGCCTGATCTAAGCAAGCGTAAGGCGTGACACACAATGTTAAAGATAGGCTAGTTTGGAACAGTGCTAGAGTTGCGTTGCGCGTTCGACACAACTCCAGCATTGCACCAACCTTACGCCGGCAGATACAACACGCATCTGCCTATCCTTGCGTCACGGCGCGCTGCAAATTGCTGGTGCTTCCAGAATTGCATTTAAGGAATCACAATTTGCGATTCCTTAAATGCATTTGCAAAATAGGGAATTGCTAATTTTGCGATTCCTTATTTTGCGAGGGCCTATGGGATGATACATCCCAAAAGGCTTTTTCCCATTTGCAATCGGCCCGCAATCGGCCCGTTTACAATCGTGAAAAAGGCTTGATACATCCTATAATGAAGTGGTTTGATGAAGACTGTTTCCATGACATGAAGACACTCCGACATAGTACTATACAATAAGATTAATAAAGACGGGTTGTCACTAGCTGGTCATTAGATGATGAAGAACATTTACAAAATGTTGGTGGCAGAAAAGAAATATAAATATTCTTTAACCAATTCCCCTGAGATGCATATAGTGTCACATGATTCCCGTATATTATGGAGATTAGTTAGTTCTAGGTTCTGCAAAATTGTGTGGATTATTCCTAATGATAACTGAAATCGACGTTTTATCCCAAAATTGTAGAAAGGTTTAGATGAAGATGGAGGTATAAAATGTGTATGATTAGGACATTCTAAACTCTGTCACCTGCAGGAAAGTAAACATTTAATTTTGGCTTTGAATCTGAAAATAGATGCTCACCCAGATAATCTTCCAACATACATATGCAATCTACATATGTGGGCTGTCCAGTTATACCGTTTTTGTTACTTGATAGTAAGAAATGGTGTGATCCCTAACTCATAGCTGGGTGTTATCATTAAGCCAGTTTTCAAGAACTAGGATACGAACCCTGCTAGTTACTGATTGATATCGCTTCTTGACACTGTCAGGATTCATAACAATGTCCATTGCTGCATGTATCAGAAGTCATCATTAAAACTAGACCAATAACCCATACAGAATCCAAATAGGATGTGGCCAATCAGGAAAGAGCAATGGGGGCTGGGGCTGAATGGAGGTTTGCACACCATTTAACAGTGTTACATAGGGCTGCAAGGACACAGACAGAGGCACTTCCGGGTCAGCTTAGTGAGACATTTTGGGGCAGATTTACAAGCCCTTTGCGACACTTTTACGCCGCTGTTGCGTCACTTTTTTGACGCAGCGGCGGCGTAAACAATGTGCCAGGTTGCGACTTATTTACAACGTGACGCATCTAGGCAGATGCGTCACGTTGTAAAGCCCTGCGCTACATGAAACCTGCGTCAGGTTTCATGTGGGCGTTCTGTCGCAGGGTGGGCGTTCCCTCGCAGGAAAGCCCCGTAAAACTGACGCAGTGAAATCTACAAGATTTCACTGAGACAGTTTTACGGCGCTGCTGCGTCAAATCCTTACCCCTGCTTGAAGCAGGCGTAAGGAGTGACGCACGACGTTGATTATGGGTGGCCCCTGTGCATTGCAGGAGTTGCATCGCGCTTGTGACGCGACTCCAGCAATGCGCCGCCCATACGCCACAAGATGCGTCACGTATCTTCCCTTCCTTGCACCATGGTGCGCCGCATTGTCAATGCGGCGCATCTGTGGTGGCGGAAGGAGGTGATTGCATGGCGCATCTGTTCAGGCGCATCCCTGCTGATTTGCAGAGGTGCGCCAGAACATGTAAATATGCCCCTTTATGCATAGAAAGGCTTCCGATGTGGGAGGAAATAAGGCAAGATACGAAACTATGTTTTCTGAATATAGTTGGCTAGAAAATGCAATTGGTAGTTTACTCTTGCTAGGCTTAGGTTGCACCTTTTTGCACACTTGTACCTTCTTTATGTTTTGCTGTATGAAGTTTATCAGGCTTAGAGCTTTGCTGTTTGGTTGTCTCCTACAGGTCCTGCTTTCCTGTCCAGTGTATCCAAAGAAACCTCTAACTTACCGCAAATATACGTCTGTGGCATCTGCCATGCTATTTCTATTTCACATTAGTGTGCTCCTAGAGTGTGTAGTCCTGTGCTCGATTCTCCATAAGTCTCCAAGTAAGGGTTTTGGGTGGGTGGCGTCTACTTACAGCAACTTCCGCCTCGATAGCAGGTAAAAACTCCACTTCTATGCTGTGTATACATATCCTGAAGTTATTTAAGTTACTTTCATAACTAATTGTCTTTCACCAGAACAGCCATCGAGAGAATGATCTACAACACGGTCTGTTAGAGTATCTGCTTTGCCGTTCCTGAAAGCGCCAACTTTAGGTTCTAGTCTCTGTCTCTCCCTCGCCCGATTTCCCTCAAATGGTTGCCCTCAGCTATGATTTAGTCGGGCTTTGGAAACCATTGGGAAGGAGTGAGAGTGGGATTGTTGTCTGATCATGAGCATGACAGATAATGTTTCCAAGGTACTTACTAAAGGAATCAAGGTAACATTTGCGCTGAAAAGCAACTCTCAAATCAACACTTTGCACCGGTTTCTCTTACTTTTGGTTACTTCGCAAAGGTGGGAAGTGTTGATGAATCTTGACTATTGTATCCAAAAATCTAAGTTTAAGCGTCTCAACTAAAATGCATAGCTCAGATATACTTCTTACACGAATATTTTAATCTTTTATTATTTCCTTTGCCATCAGTGGTCTTCTTGCATTAAGGCACATAAAAATGTTTATCTGTACTCCGTGTAAAAACTCTGGGGCATATTATCAAGGGATTTATCTCTGCTTTTTTGGCTGTAAAAGCCAAGAAAGCGGAGATAAAATTATCTCCTTATCAGCAACAGGGTGCTAACACGCAAATTCGCATGTTAGCACCCTTTTTCTCTACGCTTCCCCTTGCATCTCTAATGAGATGCAAAGGGGGCATTCCAGAGAAAAATAATAGGAGAAATGTTGTTAAGCAACATTTCTCCTATTATCAAGGATATCGCTAACACTGTTAGTGATAAAAAAGCAGCGCTAACCACGGTTAGCGCCTCTTTTTTTACACCTGGTATTTTCCTGACTTAACCATGATATCTTATGGAAGGTGGATATCATGGCTAAGTTTGTGAGCCCCTATCATCAAGCTAACGCCAAACTCCGAGAGATTATCGTTGGTTTTCCAGCGATAATCTCTCATTTGGCAGTTAGCGTGAGGATTTTTATCACTTCTGACATAAACGTTGCTAATAGCAAGTTATCTCAGCGATAATTTCCAGCGATGCTTAGCGATAAAAAAATCGTTGCAAAGCCTAGTTAGCGATAAATATCGCTACTCGTTGGTAAGATGCCCCTCTCAGCCTAAGCTTTATTAGAAACACCAGTGCTTAACCAGTAATCGAAGTGGGGAAAAAAAGTAGGGGAACTGTAGGCGGAGTATTGTAGCTTTGTAGCACTGTCAAAAACAGGTGTTCATTTCCAACTCAATGGTAAGAATTTTTTGAAGTTTTATTCTTTCAATTATTAAGGCATCTTTAACTTCATCTAACAAGCAAGCTCGAATCTTTGCCTCTTCCATACTAGGGAAAGAGCCCTCCGTATAACCAAAGTTGAGATATTTCACAGCAATATTCTTATGTTCACAGTTTACTATCCATTTAGTTCCGAATCTAAGTTGTGAAATTGGTTAGTTATCTCTTCTCTTTCTGATTCCAATATGTTATCTTCAATTTTTAAACATGGCATACAAAGACCGAGAGGCCATAAGCCTTTCAGTTAATCTCTGTTAGAATATCCAACATGTCTAGCAATATGTGATGCCCCAACGATGACTACTAAGATATGATAAGTTAATAGAGTTGGTGTATACCAGCCTATTACAGAAAACCAGTTTAAAATAGAAGACGAATTTGGTGATCTTAACAGAGATTTCACGATCGCCACTCTAATGGACTGCACAATGCCCTGCATCTACACCATATCAAAAAGAGGCAGTAGGTGATATGAAAAATACCATAAAATAAGAGAACTAACGAGTTATGAGTGCGCACATTCCAACCCACCTCAGAGCAAAAAGGCCTTTTGGATGACCTCTTCCTCAAATCCTGTCTTCTGGACTTGGCCTACCAGCCTCAATACCAAGACAAACACTACAAATGGAAAATGCTAAATGTCTATTTAAATTGATATTGTGAATAAGATAGATAAATTTGTTACATTTTCAAAAGTGGCTCCATTAGCATTCAAGAAAACATGTAACAGTTTCAGTCACTTAAGCAGAGACACTGAAGCTCCACTACGCTGTAAGCAGAGGTTCACCACCTACTGATCAACACTGAATCATGATTCAGAAATAACCCCAACACAGAAACCACTCTCATCACAGCCATTAATAATATCAGGACTATCCTTGACAGAGGAGAAACATCCACCTTCATCCTGCATGACCTCTCCGCGGCATTTGACACAACCTACCAAAACACACTCATCAGAAAACTCCATGAATGCACTATCCTAGTATCTGTGCTCTGCTGGATCCGCTCCTTCCTCAGAGGAGGGACCCAAAAAATCAGACTGACACCCTTCACATCTGAGTCCAAGAAACTGGTGTGTGGAGTCCCCCAGGGTTCCACCCACAGCCCAACACTGTTCCACGTCTAGATGGCTCCACATCATCAGCATTACCATCATGGCCTAGACAGACAACATCCAACTCATCCTCTACTTTATGGACAAGACACCAAAAACCAGAACCAAATTCACCAACTTGATTACCCTGGTGACGGAATGGAAAAAATTAACTGCTTTTAACCGAACCCCGACAAGATTGAAATAATGGTCTTTGGGAACAAGAACCCCCGTGGGGTAACACTTGATGGTTGACAGAACTGAGACCCACACCAACATCCACCGACCATGCCAGAAATCTTGGGATCATGTTATTTGACAAGCTCAATATGGCAGCACTGCTCAATTCAATGAGCCCATTTTCTCCCACATCCTACGAATACAACAAAAAAAGTGGCTTCCACAGAACTCTAGGTGAACAGTCATGCAAGTACTCATCACAAGCTAACTACATTACTGAAAAACACTGCATGACAGAATTTCCAAACAACTCTTGAACAGACTTCCAGAACACCTCCTCAAGACTCATACACCACCCCCTCCCCACTGCACCACCATTTCACCTGTCCTGAGGGAGAGACAGTGGTTCTCCATTCACAAACACAGTCAATTTAAACTCTTCATGCACACCTAAAAAGCCCTACACAACATGAGCCCACTTACCTCAACAGTCACATACACTTTCATAGTCTCTCACTCACTCACAGATATATTTGTAAAAAGAAAACATGCATGGGCAATTATAAATGGATTCATGAAAAAAGGTCCAAGAATATCTTGAAACACCACGGACGCAGAAAAACAAACATATCTTTATCAAAGCATGTTTTGGCCTATTGCTGGGATTATGCCACTTACCTCCCTGGAAAAAATCAGAAGAGAATACCCAATGTAGGTTATGCAAATCCGGACAAGAGAATATTATACATTTATTGTGTCTTTGCCCTGAAATAGAAAATGAAAGGAAAATTACTCTTAAGAGACTATTTAATGATCGTTGAGTAATGACATGTAGGCAAGCTCTGATAGCACGTCTAAACCCTGAAGACATATGTATGAATTCTGCATTTGTAACATTTTTGTGTAAAGTTGGAAAGAAATTGGAGGAATATAATTTGAATTGCTAATTGAGTGTATTTTAAAATATACTGTGTATTTTTTTAACTCATTGAGTATAAGATATGATAATACTCTTATAAATGTTTTATTTAATTTAAAACTTTTGCATTCAATGAAATTTTTCGTAAGATTTTAATTATTCAAACAAATAAAAATAAACGTGAAACTTGAAACTTTCACTCGCCCCCTCACTCCCACCCCCCCATCATAAATGCAGAACAGGAATTTGCTCTTTCTCTTAGATAGCATCCAAAACATGGAGCAACTTCCACATCAAAGCCTCTTCCTCAATATTTGAGTTTTGCTAGAAGCTGAAGACCTGGCTCTTTGAATAATGTGGCGGGGACCACTTACCTACACATCTGCTCAAGCACCTGGATACTATTGTGGCTGATTACAACTCTATATAAATGAACATAACATAACTGTTAAAGGAAACATCCATGTTAGAAATTCTGGTCCCTGCAACAAGCTCAAAGCTCTATGGAATTTTCTGATACATTAGCTATGAGACAACTGCAATTGAGAGCCTACTTTTATAAATTGATTCCATTAACCTCAGATAGTAAGACATTTCAGTCAATGGATTGAAAACTTTGCTTTTTACAATTTGGTAGAGTTGATATTAGTGAATGGAAATGGATTGTCATGATGAAGGAAAATAACTACATTTGATTTGCTTTGTTGTGTCCCTTGATATTCCCAATTTTTCTTTTGGATCATGTTTAAAATGAGTGAAAAACATTATAGTCTATAGTTTAGTGTAAAAGGTAGTATCAGTTGGTAAAGTCAATGTTCTGCATTTTCATCTAACTTTTTCCACTCATTTTAGGCAGCAATAGTAAACATTAAACACATATGAAACCTATTGTTTACTCAAAAAAGGCATATTGTTTTCAAAATAGTTGCTTTCTGGGCCCTGCGTAATTGCTATGCCCAGAAATATATACACCGGAACAGTGGTATTAACAATAGGAAAAGGCGCTCCTGGAAATATTCACTAGTTATTTTCTTAGGTCCTGATATTTTTTGTGGTGCTAAAAGGGGGAGAGAACCACCCACCTCTCCTAATAACTGCGGTCAGCGCTGCAGCACAAAGTTGCACAAATTCCCTAACACACAACACAATTATCACATAACAGTATTACAGTAATGTTTTCAAAATATACACTCTCCGTGCAAACAATAATGTAGGTCTTTGATACAATCTCTGTGCAAACAATAATGCAAGTCTTTGGTCTTTAATTCATTCCTTGATTCTTCTTTAATGTCAATAACTGTGACTGGGAAAGCCCAATGCCTTTCTCGACTAGTCACAGTTATTGGCATAATTGTTCGCGCGGGAATGGCGGTTACCTGGCGGTTGCAGTGGGCCTGTGGCCGTCCGACTGCCAAACTAAAAAATAGGGCAGTTGGAAAGCTGGTGCAGCGGTAGCCGCCGTGCCCCCATGGAATTGCCGGTCCTATGGACCGCCAAACTCGTAATCACCCCATTAGTCTTTTAAGACCCAAATTTGTAGGGTTTTGAGAGTAGCTCCTTTGGGTCACCTTTAAAACTCCCTGCACTTCAGGGGCAGCACTTAGGGGTCAAGACTCAATCCTGCAGGGCCCACCAGAAAGGTCCAGTCCCGGTAAAGATGGTACTGGTAAGCTAAACTTTCCATGAAAAAGTCCTTTTGAATATTGTTGTGCCCCGTTGGCACACAGGAGGTCAGCCAACTGACCCTTGGAGTCCATTGCTCTCTAATGGGTACAAAGAGAAGCAGATCTAGTCCTTCAGGGATCCTTAGGATGCAGACAACAGGTCTAGTTCACTTCCATTCTTCACCGCTACAGAATGTGTTATGTCGAGGTGCCTTGGAGGGATGTGTTTATGCTTTGCATCAGGTAACGGATGAGGGTGACTCCTAGGGAACTCCCAAAAACAATGGGGGAGAAGCTCTTGGGGGCAACCCCACTTAATTTGTCAGTAGTTCCTGTTGTCCTTACTTCAAACAGGCTAAAATGTCATGTGCCAAGGCATTTTCAAGACAGAAAATTTCTTTGGCCACACTAAGCTTGTTTTGGGTATTTAGGGTAATGAATTATGGGAATCACTAGTGTTGTCCCACATCTAACAGTAAAATCTAGTTTTAAGCAGGCACTGTATTCACAGCAAACCCCGAGACATAAGACTAAAAGGACAAAAGCAGGGCCCTTCAGCAACCAGACATGGGAAACACAAGATTTGTCCTGGCATCCTGCTCTCTCACTTTCAAGTGTGCAAAGTGTTTGATGTGGCTCAACAGACCTGCCAGATAGGATTTGGCCCTGTGTTATCAAACAGAAGCCATCTCTGCCTTTTCAGTTCAGCTATTGTGTGCTCCTGGGAGGAAGTTCACACCTTTTTAACACCTCTTCCTGGACTGACCTTAATCTGAGAGTTGCTGGAGAGTTAATGCAAATTATCCTTCAGTAACCTTCAGTAGAGATAAGGTAACTTTTTGAAAGCTATGTTTCCCTAATAGTTATCAAAACTCTGACTTTACTATGAAATTAGATTTTTAATACCTATTAAAAATAGGTGTTCAAATTTTGTTTCTCTTCTCGGATTGTCTTGATAGGACCTGCCACAATGAAAAAAGTTTTTATGGAACATGGCAGTATTATGTTTCTGCCTGTTACAATTTTATTTACCATGCACGCTGTCTTGTGGGCTACAATTCCTACATCGAAGTGACTTACAATTTAAAAGCGAGGTCTGTACCTGTCAAAAAAGGTACGTTTGACAGGTTATTCAGGCTATACAGAGAAGGGCTCTAGGTATTTTTGCACTGTCACTGTGGTCTATTGCACAATAGGAGCTCCAGTCCACCAGTGGTATTTAACTTTCATACCCTGGGTGCACTTCCAGCACCATATACTAATTAGGGACTTACGTTTTGCTAATTTGTGGAGCGCACTATCATCCAGCAAGTCAAATGTGCCATTCAAGAATAAGCCAAACTAACAATTTTTAAAGGGGGAGCAGAGACATTTAATATTGGTTATCAGGGGTAAAGTACACAGAGTAACAAAACGTCCATTGCCACTCCATTTAAATGAGTTATCAGTTATCATCCAGGCAATTTGTTGAATCCTGGGGCCCTATTATGTAAAGGGCACACTTTTCCTGTTTGTGGCCGGTGCACCTTAAAACAGGTGCGCCAGGCGCAAGCATGGAAAGTGCACTTTATTCCATGGAATGCACAGCCCCCAGGGTAGCTGCGAACTCGCACTGCCCTGGGAGCTGCGCATTCCTGTGAAAAATGGAGCAGCTGCTTTGAAGCCTCTACGTGTTTTCACAGTGCAGGCGGCAACCCGACTTTTAAAGGGGAATAGAGATCCTCTTGCAGGCGGATGAATGAATGAATGAATGAAGGCAGTCTTATATTGCGCGGACTTAGCCTGTGGGCATCAAGGCGCCTAACAGAAATGAAAACATGATATGTGAGCCGAGAGCCAGCTTACAGATACGCCTCTTTAAAAAGCCAGGTTTTTAATGCCTTCATGAAAGGTCCGATAGAGGGTTGCGCTTTTAATTCCGGGGGGAGGGTGTTCCACAACTTAGGGGCCAGAACAGAGAAGGCCCTTTCTCCCCACCTGACTCTACGAACCCGAGGAACAGTCAGGAGATTCTTGCTGGAGGAGCGTAGGTTTCTGCTGGGAGTGTATGGAACCAGCAGAGATCGTATAACTTCAGAGCTTTCTCCAAATAGTGCCCCGTAGACAAGGCACAGGATCTTAACCCCTTCGAAGCTAATGACGAGCTGGGCTCGTCATGGCGCTTACCTGCCGTGCGCGGATGACAAGGCCAGCTCGTCATGGATTATTGTGATTTTCTTTTTTCAGCGCAGGACGGGAAAACGCCTAGCAGCCATGTGGTTAAAAAAGATCCTGGCCTGAATCGGGAGCCAGTGCAGACTCTGGCTGGCTAGAGTGGCAGACGAGCGGCTGGGGACATCAAGGGTAAACCTAGCTGCCGCGTTTTGAACAGTCTGCAAGCGTTGTACCAGGCCTATGTTAATGCCCGAGTAGAGCGCATTGCAGTAGTCTAACCGGGATGTAACTAAGGGTATAGAGACAAAATATCGACTCCAAAATATCCACTGGACATAATATCGAGTTTTAAATATAGACTGGACAAAATATCGACTGGACATAATATCGACTACAAAAATATCGTTTTTCAGGTAAGTGAAGTAATATCGACTGTATAAAATATAGATAGCAAAAATATCGATTTTTTAATAATATATAATATTTTATAGTGTATTTTTATGTAATAATATGTGTGAATAGTGTGTATTAATGTTATAAAATATTTTATTACATGAATTTTGTTTTGATAATAATTGCGTAATGTAATTCTGTAGCGGGTTGTGGGTTTATAGGGGAATAGGGTGGGAAGTAATTTAATAATAATTAATTAATTAATATATGTTTGTTAATATTTTTAATTAATAATTAATTGATAATTAATTAATAATAATTAGTTAATTAATTAATATAATTTTGAATATATTTTGTATTAGTAAATAAATGTTAATTAATTAATTGTAATTAGTTAATTACATTAATTAGAGTACATTTTTAATATATATAATTTTGTGTTATTTTTAAGTAATTAATTTTGAAAAAATAATATTAATTATTAAAATAATTACACCTAATGTTCTAATATATTTACTTTATTGTTATTGTTAATTAATAATTAATTGGTAATTAAATAATATTGATAAATTTTGGGTAAAGGAGCATTTTTAGGGTTCAGGGTCAGTTTTCAGTTCATGGGTAAAGGGGTATTTTTAGGGTTCAGGGTCAGTTTTCAGTTCATGGGTAAAGGGGTATTTTTAGGGTTCAGGGTCAGTTTTCAGTTCATGGGTAAAGGGGTATTTTTAGGGTTCAGGGTCAGTTTTCAGTTCATGGGTAAAGGGGTATTTTTAGGGTTCAGGGTCAGTTTTCAGTTCATGGGTAAAGGGGTATTTTTAGGGTTCAGGGTCAGTTTTCAGTTTTTGGGTAAAGGGGTATTTTTAGGGTTCAGGGTCAGTTTTCAGTTTTTGGGTAAAGGGGCATTTTTAGGGTTCAGGGTCAGTTTTCAGTTTTTGGGTAAAGGGGTATTTTTAGGGTTCAGGGTCAGTTTTGGGGTTTTGGGTAAAGGGGTATTTTTAGGGTTCAGGGTCAGTTTTGGGTTTTTGGGTAAAGGGGTATTTTTAGGGTTCAGGGTCAACAAATAAGATTTAAAAAAATTATTTTTATTATTTTCATTTATTATTTAATTATTATAATTTAATTTAAGTCGTTTTAAGTATATTTTAGTAATTAAAATGTAATATTAATTTAATTTAACACTGTTTTTAATAAAGTCGATATTTTTTACATCTATATTTTTGTTAACGATATTTTGTACTCGATATTTTTGTACTTACCTGTTTGTAGATACAAACTCGATATTTTGACTGTCGATATTTTGTCCACGATATTTTGGCAAGTCGATATTTTGTCAGTCGATATTATTTCAGTGATCCGTAACTAAGGCCACCACAGTCTGTTTTTGGGCTTTCAGGGAAAGATAGTGCATAATTTTCCTCAAGGTCCTAATAACGCCCCAGTAGGTGGAGACCGTTCTATTTTTCCTACTGAGCCATAGCAAGAGAGGTGTCAATCATCACGCCCAGATTCCGAGTGGATTACGTGGGCGGTGGACACAATCCAAGGGATGGCGGCCACCAGTCGCTTGACCAGGCATCCTGGTCTCCACCGAAGATCAAGACTTTGGTTTTCTCTCCGTTCAGCTTCAGTGAGTTCAGAATCCTCCACTGTGAAATTGCCTCCATGCAGTTCCTGAGAGCGGAGGTACTCACCGAATGGGAGAGAGAGACCATAATTTGGGTGTCATCGGCGTATGACACCACCTCCATCCCAAAAGATCTTACTAACCTGGCAAGTGGGGCCACAGATATGTTAAAAAGAGTGGGGCTTAAAGCTGACCCCTGTGGTACCCCACACTGCACAGGTTTGGCGGGGGACAGGAACTTTCCCAACTTGACCCTCTGCTCCCTCTGATTGAGGAAGGAGGTCAGCAGGCTCAGCGCTGGGCCCTCTACCCCTTATCTCCCTAAAACGAGCTGTTAAAATGGGGGGAGACAGGGTATCGAAAGCTGCTGTCATGTCTAGCAGGACCAGTAAAGTAGTCTGTCCCCGATCGACCTTTGAGCGTATGTTATTAACAACCACAGTGAGGGCCGACTCAGTGCTATGGTGCTTCTGGAAACCATGCTTTGACGGATCCAGAAGGCCAGAGGAATCGAGAAAGGTGGTTAGATGTTGATTAAGATGTGTCTCAAGCATCTTTGCTGGGGCCGTCAACAGTGATATTGGGCGAAAGTTCTTTAATATCTCAGGATCTCGTGTCTGCTTTTTCAGAAAAGGCTTGACCACTGCCTTTTTCCAAGAAGCTGGAAACATGCCTTCAGTTATAGCATGGTTCAACACTTCAAGGTGGTAGGGCAGCAAAACTTCCCTACAGTCCTTCAGGATCCTAAGGGGGCAAGGGTCCAAAGGAGATCCAGATTTAATTCTATTCAGGAGCTGGTCTAGCTGCTGGGAAGTAAGAAGAGGGAAATTGGACAAACTATTATGGGAGTCCTTTGGCTGACAATCAATGGGAGATGGAGTCAGGAGAGGGGGGAAACCCAATAGGTCCCTTTGTGATTCCAGAGAGGTATAAATATCAGCTATTTTGAGTGGAAGAACAGCGAGATCTTATCGCACAATTCTTGGGACCCTATTACAGGGTCGGGTGTTTGCAAAGTACAGAGGGAATCAACAATCTTGAACAATTCCGTTGAGGAAGTGAGGGAGGCCGTTAAGTTGGAAAAATGGGCCTGCTCTTCCTCAATTATCTTCGTTTTGTACTCTCTTAGCAAGATTTTGTGCTTTTCCCTTTCTCTGGGATCCCAGCTCTTTCGTCAGAGCATCTCCTGCTTCCTACAATCCTGTCTTAAAAGCCTAAGTGTCTCTGAGAACCATGGGGCAGAGGGTCTCTTTCTGGCAGAGTAGCTGTAAGAGGCAGGGGCCAGAAGATCCACCGCTCTTGCGATGGCGTTAGAAAGATCCAACGCAGCGTCATGGACCTCCCCAGAGGGGGCAATCCTGATGTTAGCCATAAGAGGGGCCAGGGTACCATTGGAGATTCTCCTATAGTTCCGCTTAGGTTCCCTTCTCATAGGATGACATGGCAGCGTGGTAGAAGAGGGGGATTTTAATTCCAAGGGGACAGCCAGGTGTTCTGACCACACAAGAAGAATGGGGGGGCCCGTTGTTAGTCTGGGATCGTTGGAAAAAACCCCATCAAGTGTGTGACCAGCTTGATGGGTAGGGCTATCCACCAGTTGCAGGAGACCATATGCGGCTAAGGAGTCCACCAGGGAACAGTGTCACTGGAGCCTGCATCTTCCAGATGGAAGTTCAAATCACCCATGACCGTCAAATTAGACCTACCAAAATAGGGCTCTAAGATATTGAGTAGGTTGTGACTAAAACCAGATCTAGGGCCCGGATGCTTGTAAATCAGAAGGCTAGAAAAGGAAACCGAGGGGGAGGAGATTAAGGAAAAGAAAATGGCCTGAAAGGGATCTAAGGGGGAGGAAAGGGTTTTAATGCGGCAGGTCGCAGAGATCTTGCAGAGGATACCCAATCCTCCTCCCCTGCGACCAACTCTATCCATTCTGGCCAGCCCATAGCCCTCTGGGATAGCGTTAACCAGTTCGGGACCTGAAGAGGCAGAGGCCCATGTTTCTGTGATGAAGACCCATGTGGGCTTCCTGGCAGCGAAAAAGTCATTAAATGCCATGTTGTTCTTTACTAAAGATCTAGCATTGATAAGAAAGCCCCCTTCGGAAGAAATGGATGCAATGAGTGACTGCACCCACCTGCAAGGGAATGTCTGGGGGTTCCATTAGACCCCCTTAAGTACCTTCAGAGGGCTGCAATCAAGGGACGTAAGGAGAGAGCACCACCTTTTAGGTGGTGCACTGACGATGTGCCACCTTTTAGGTGGATTTACAAAAGGGGGTGGTGATGAACAGAGTGTCTGAATTGAGCAGACCACTCTTACCCAGTCCAAAGATCAGGGCTTGATCCATCACCGTTATTTATCTCACTGCCCCATCCCAGCTCAGAATCTGGCTATATGCAAATCAGTCTGTCCCTGGCCCAGTGCATCATGGGAACAGGGCAGACTAAACTACCAAGCCAATTCTTTACCAGAAAGGAGACAAGCTACCGGGGACCGGTTTCTGGCATTTCAGCCTCTTCGGCCCGGCTTGCTTGAATCCTGATGGAGCAGTGAGAAAGGGACTCATGTCTGAGTATACCCTGCCACACCTATAGTGGCCAAAATCGATTTACAAAAGGGGGTGGTGATGAACAGAGTGTCTGAATTGAGCAGACCACTCTTACCCAGTCCAAAGATCAGGGCTTGATCCATCACCGTTATTTATCTCACTTTCTGCTTAATTCAGAGACTCTGTCCCTCACCACCCCTTGTTGTAAATACCTTTTAGGTGGTGCACTGTCAGTGTGCCTCCTGAGAGCTTCTTTGCCTCTACACCCACATCTGTAATATGGCGCGGGCTCAGAGGCAAAAGGATTCCCTCATTTGCATGAGGCACACCCCATGCAAATGAGGAAAGGCCCAATGAAGATAGCGCTGGTGCTTTATGTGCCAGCTCTATCGGTATTATAGAAGGGGCCGCACAAGCGCCTGTGGCCCCCTTCTGTGATCCAAAAGTGACCCCGGGGTGCAAAAAGTAGTCACAAACATCCGTTGCGCCCTCGGGGAACTTGTGTAATACAGTCCCTCATGAACTGCCCTAATATTTAATATTGATAATGACGGTGTATCAGGCCATCACTCTAGTTGGATTGCTGGCTTAAGTACTTCAGTTTATTGAATCTGTGTCATCATGGGGATAGCACATCGTTCCTGGTTATGTGCCTTGAACATTGGTCAGAGAAAGTCATCAGTAATCAAATGATCAAATGAGCATTTTTGTTATTACCCTTGCTGGTGGATCCACGTTTAAAAGTACAAGACAGTTTGATTAGAATCTAATTCCTTTTGCTAGATCAGGACGGCTAACAACTAGCACAGAGGGTGCATATTTTTGTAGTGATCAAGCCTCTGGTTCCAACAATTTTGCAGCAGCTTCTCAACTCTTAGAATCCTGAAGTAAGATTCTCCAGTGTGCAGGGCGTCTAGTAGAAGTAAGTTGAAAATCACATGTGAATGAGATCAGGAAGCTGTTTCTCTTAGTTCTGAAAGCGATGTTGAGCAAAGAGGCTCAATCAAGTGGTAAGAACAAAATTCTTCCAATAACCACCTGGCAGACAGTGGACTGTCTTCTTTCTTACAGCAGGCGTGGAGGCGTTTCCTGTTTCTTCCATGTTCTAAGCTAGCTCAAACTGCCAGTGACCAAGCAAGCAAATTTAAAAGAAAAGAC
This sequence comes from Lissotriton vulgaris, assembly GCF_964263255.1. NCBI lineage: Eukaryota > Metazoa > Chordata > Amphibia > Caudata > Salamandridae > Lissotriton > Lissotriton vulgaris. The sequence goes on from NC_141690.1 coordinate 122,962,500, forward strand.
TAGAATATCAGTAACCAGACACACCTTCTACTTTAGAGTGCTGCATGTTTGTTCCTATTGACAACAACATTACCCCAGTCTGCTTTGTGTTAAAAAAAATCCAAGATGGCAGGGAGCAAATCTGGTGTTTAGGAGCTATTTTTCACCACTCAGCACCACCCACCGCCAAATAAGTCACTTTAGAGGGATTACAACACCATCTGTCATCACATGCTCACTACCTCAAGACGGATTGCTACTCAACCATGTCTCTGGGTGTAGCCAGTGCCTCAGCATGAAGCAGAAAAGGTATGACTTGCTGTATCCACTTACAGATATGCAGGCAGTTCTCAAATTCACAAACACAACTGTTTATCATATTCACAGTCATCTACGTGGTGGAATCAGTGGATTTTACAAAGCCAAGGAATGCAGGCTACATCACTAAATGATGGTGTTTTGATAGATACAGTTACAATTTTCTAAACAAAATGACACACTAGAAGTTCACATGGCTTTTGGTGATGCTAACGTGATTTAAAAAAATGACCAATAAACTAAATTAAAATCATCAGTCACATCAACGAAAAAATCAGTGCATATATTGATCTCAAGAACAACTACTATTACAAGAGGCATTCGCATCATTGATTTACATTGCTCAAATTGTTATGAGGCATATGATAATTGGTAACAATACCAGGAACATCACTGCTATTTTCCTGATACCATTACAAAGGAAGTATCTTTACACTTTGTAAATCTGAAACGCCATGCAGGAGAAGAGATAGCTCTCCTGTTTATCAAAATGTTCTTCTGTGGCTACTTCGCTTCAAATTGATCTAGTTATGCTCGGAGGCTTCTAGCCAGCACTACCGTGGACAAAGCTGCTGCTCCCATGACCACGAACATCTTCGAGTCGACTTCTTGATAATGGTGTTGATAAGAAGACTTTCACTAGAATTGCAGTGCCTGTAGTGTTGCTGACAGTGGGATGTACCACTACAGCACACGCCCCCTCCCACTGCTCCTGACTGGTTTTGCCCCTTAGGCGTAAAGGGGCTTTGGTATAGCCCAGACGTAAGCGTGGACACGCATGTTAGCAAATAAAAGGCCCAGGGCCCTGGGCGTGGCTAAGTTAGTTACCAGCCACCAACGGTAACACACGTGTCCAGTGTCCATGATTTCTAGGCCCAAACCAGGACACTACATTGGCGACGAGGGTGGGATATGAATGACCCACCCACCGCGTGCCCTGCAGCACCGTGCCCCTACCGGTGTGCACCACGCTGTCCGGTAGCCCTACGACGTGCAGGCCTGCACGTGGCGCACTGCCCAGTCATCTGGAGCCACCTGCTGCCTGCTGCGACGCCTCGGTGACTCACCTCGTTCACCCCGGTAGAAGCGGAGACCCGCCTGGCCGCCTATGGCCGCCTGCGCTGCCCTCCGGTGCCTCTGCACGGCATCCATCTGCCTCCTGGGCCGTCCCGCATCCGCCTTCACAGCGTGGCCTGGTGTGCCACTTGCAGGTACTGGCTGCAGCTGTCCCGCTCTCTCCCGCTGCCTTTGGGCCCAGTCTGCGCCTCTCCCCGCGACACTGGTCCGGTGCGGCCCCCCGGCGATCCCGCACATGCGCAGTAAGCGCCCGGCAACACGTCTCTGACGTGCAACGCGATCTCCTCACACATCTTGCGTGTCAACAGCCCGCAGGCCCTGCCAATCCTCACGCATCAGGCGGAACGAGGCCAGGGAGTGTCTCTCAAGTGCCTACTCCTTCTCATTGCATTTGTACAGGTTGCAAAGACTTCCACTGCCTGCTAGTAACACACAAACGACCCACTAATCCCCGCTTCAGCCAACATGGCCAACGTGCCACCCCTGGAGCCATTCTCCATCACGGGCACACCCCCCTCGCAAGCTGCACGATGGAGAAAGTGGGTAGAACGTCTTGAAAACTACTTCATTGCAGCGGACGTCGCAGTGGCGCGGCGTCGCGCCATGCTTTTGCACCTTGGAGGGGAGGCTATTCACGACATCTCCAAGGATATCACAGAGGGTGACCCGCCCCACACGTATGCCACCCTACGGGACGCCATCACGAGGTACTTTGAGCCTTTTACCAGCACCGATTACGAACGCTTCCTGCTCCGACAAGCACGCCAACTCCCTGAGGAATCCGTGGATGTATTCTACGCTCGGCTCAAGAAACTGGCCAGCACGTGCACGCTCCCGGATGCGGAGGATGAAATTCGTGCCCAATTCATTCAGGGGTGCGTCTCCCTGAAGCTGCGAGAGAGGGAGCTAGAAACGGACGCCATGCCGATGCGCGACATCCTTGCCCTGGGACGATCTGAAGAACTTTCCAAGGCCCGTGCGGCCCACATGGAGCCGAAACCAGCGGTCACAGTCAAGACGGAACCAGTGTGCGCCGTCAAGTCGCAATACCCAGACACCCGGACGAGACCTCCTAGAAAAGGGCGGCCAAAACAGACTCAGTCCACCCATGATCAAACCTGCATGTGGTGCGGAGGTGCCACCCCACACAAAGGCGCCTGCCCAGCCCAAGGCAAAATCTGCAGTGCGTGCGGCAAGGCCAACCACTTTGCGAGCGTCTGCTTGTCGTCACAGCGGAAGAAGCAGAGCGGCCCACCCAGGAGGGCGCGACAGGTGGCGCCACTACCGAACACGTCAAACAGCAGCGACATGGACGACGATGAAGAAGACGCCGCGTCGGTCCACGTGGTGTGCATGCTCAACACCCTAGCAGCCGCGTCTTCGACCAAACCAATGTGCACCGTCCAAGTGCACGGCCAAGCAGTCAGAGCCCTCATCGACACCGGCGCGACGATAAACCTCATGGCCGCCAGCGTGTACCGGTGCCTCGAAGACGCTCCCACGCTTCACCCCACCAGAGTGCAAGTGTTTGCCTACGGAACCCGGCGCCCCTTGCGCCTGTGCGGAGTATTCCGGACGACTGTGTCCCACGATTCAACGCAGCTACAGACAAAGATCTACGTCTCCCAGGAAGGATCAGGGTTCCTCCTTGGTTGCAAGACAGCACGAGAGCCCTAACAGTACAAGCCCAAGGATTAGACCATCTGGTCGCAGAACATTCCTCGCTGTTCGAGGGCATCGGATGTCTACGAGGCCCCCCCGTCCGACTCCACATTGACCAAACGGTGGCCCCAGTAGCCCTCCGGCACAGACGGATTGCTTTTCACCTCAGGCCCAAAGTTGAAGCCGAGCTGAGGATGTTGGAACAAGCTGGCATCATCGAACGAGTGACTGGACCCACACCATGGGTATCCCCCATTGTAGTGGCCAAAAAACCAAAACAGCCCGAGGCAGTAAGAATATGTGTGGATATGCGCCTCCCCAACCTGGCCATTAAAAGAGAATGTCATTTGATGCCGACCATTGACGACATCATTGGGGAGCTCGCAGGGTCCAAGTGGTTCTCCAAGATGGACCTGAGGTCGGGGTACCATCAGATTCCGCTTCACCCAGACTCGCGCCCAATCACGACCTTCTCCACCCACGCCGGCCTGTGGAGATACACGAGGCTAAACTTCAGCATCTCAAGCGCCGCGGAGGTGTTTCAAAACATCATTCACAACGTTCTACAAGGCCTGGACGGGGTGCTAAACGTGAGCGATGATATTCTGGTACACGCCCGACTTTGGAAGAACACATCAGACGCCTCCAAACAGTATTCAATCGGCTAAAGGAGAGAGGACTAACTCTCCACAAAGACAAATGCGAGTTTCTACGCAAAGACATAAGCTTCTTTGGATACAAGTTCTCCGATCAAGGAGTGGGCCCAGACACAGAAAAGGTCAGAGACATCCACAACGCACCAGCCCCCACCTCTGTGACAGCCGTCCGCAGCTTCTTGGGCATGGTGACATACTGCGGGCGTTTCATCAAAGATCTGTCAGACCTGACAGGGCCCCTACGCGACCTCACGAAGTCAAATACCACCTGGACATGGGGCCCGGAACAACAAGAATCGTTCACAAACACTAAGGCAGCTCTGTCGGCTGACACAACCCTAGCCTATTTCAACCCGCAACACGAATCACAACTGCTAGTGGATGCAAGTCCCACCGGCCTGGGGGCCGTCCTGTAACAACGACAAACATGCGGAGAGTGGGCCCCCGTAGCGTACGCCAGCCATACACTAACGCCTACCGAACAACGCTACTCCCAAATTGAACGGGAGGCCATTGCTATTCTATGGGGATGCCGCCATTTCCACATTTACCTCTATGGACATCCTTTCTCCGTGATCACCGATCATAAACCCCTCATACCACTTTTCCAAGGCTCTTCCTCCCGCCCACCTCCGAGGATCGAGAAGTGGGTGCTGCAGTTGCAGGAGTTCCAATTCACAGTGGAATACCGGCCCGGCACGCGAAACCCTGCGGACTATCTGTCAAGGCACGCCCGTCCAGTTACCGACGCCGAAGCGGCCGAAGCAGCAGCCACAGAAGAATACGGCTGACTAATCGTCGAGTGATCCAGACCACGTCCGATGTCCCTGGAGGAAGTGGCGAGGGCCACCAAGGACGATGATTGCCTCCAGATCGCGATCCAAGCCGTGAAATCCGGCGACTGGAAAGCGCTGCAGAGCCCGGCATCTTTTCGCACTACAGACGCCCAAGCCATCCTGAAGGCCCTGTATCAAGTCAGACACGAACTATCCGTCTCAGCCGAAGGATGCCTCTTGAGAGGCCCCCACCTGGTATTACCCAGCAGTTTCGCCCAACAAGCTGCCTTGCTGGCACACGGGTCCCACCAAGGGATCGTCAAATCTAAAAACAGACTCCGGAGCAAGGTGTGGTTCCCGGGACTCGACAGAGCAGTTGAAGAGGTGGTTCATAGGTGTCCTGTGTGTCTAGCGACGAGCCTTCCAAACCCTCTAGCGCCTGTGATCACCGAAGAAGGGCCAACATCCCCATGGGTGCGAGTGAGTGCAGACTTTGGCAGCCTCCCCGGAGGCAGGTACATGCTCGTCGTGGTAGATGATTTCTCTCGCTATCCAGAAGTAGAAATTGTGTCATCAACAGCGGCCTCTGAAGTAATACCTAAATTCGAAAAAATAATTGCCACCCACGGGCTCATGAAGGAAGTCCGCACTGACAACGGACCCCCGTTCAACGGCAATGAGTTTACGGAATACCTCCAGAGCCAGAGCATTAAGCACAAACGGATAACGCCAAGATGGCCGCAGGCCAACGGAGAGGTCGAAAGGCTAATGAGAACTTTGAACAAAACAATACAAATTGCCGTTGCCGATGGCCACTGCTTGGAGCTGGCCATCTACCAATTTCTCCGAGAATATCACCAGACACCGCATTGCACCACAGGAGTCTCCCCAAGCCGACTCTCTTTCAATCGAGCCATCGCGGACACAATTCCACACCACCCCGCGTGGGAGATCGCCCCAAACCCCAGAAACCGGTCCATGGACCAGCGCGCCAAGAACAACCAGGAAGCATCCCGACGGAGAAGAGCGACAGACAGCCCCATACGAGTCGGAGATACGGTTCTGGTAAAAGACCGCCATCCCGGGGGAAAATTCCGTTTGCCATTCGAGTTAGACCCCTGGACAGTGACGGAGGTAAACGGAACCATGGTCATGGCCGTCAGTAACGGGGAAGTGGTCACCAGGAACATTTCGTTTTTCAAGCAGGTACCTGAGAGAGGTGAAGACTTCGACCCGGATGAACGGTATCTGACTCCCCAACGCAGACCGTCAGGACCGACTGGGACAGACACCGCGACATACCAAACAGGAGACACCACCCCGAGCGTCCATGACACAGAGAGACCAGCAGAAGACCCCAACGTCAACGAGACTAGAGAGTCAGAAGAAGCACCCCCAGCAATCGCGGAAGGTCGAAGCCAAGCAAGATACAGCCTGCGTCCGTGCCCCAAACCTTCCCAGAGGTATCGAGACTTTGTGGCACAGTGCTGGCGTTGAACTGACCGAGATGGCTGACCCCGCCGAGAATGAAGTATGACTGTTCTGTTTTTGATATCCTATATGTTATGGTTTTTTTTTGCCAGTTAAGCAAAGACTGTACCAGAGACTGTTGGTGAACTTTATTTGAATGCAGCAACTATAACAGTCACAGCAAACTTGCTGACCTGATAGACTTTTGTTTATATTTGTATTTTTTTCCAGTTTATTTCATCCCTAGGTAAAGGAGGAATGTAGTGTTGCTGACAGTGGGATGTACCACTGCAGCACACACCCCCTCCCACTGTTCCTGACTGGTTTTGCCCCTTAGGCGTAAAGGGGCTTTGGTATAGCCCAGACGTAAGCGTGGACACGCATGTTAGCAAATAAAAGGCCCAGGGCCCTGGGCGTGGCTAAGTTAGTTACCAGCCACCAACGGTAACACACGTGTCCAGTGTCCATGATTTCTAGGCCCAAACCAGGACACTACAGTGCCCTATTGCTTTTGCCCAATATGCTGATCTTTATTTGTTGCATTGTAACTACTGTTATCAATGGATAAGCTGCCATTACTGCCAAGGGTGCAACTGAGTTCACTACAGTCACATGTGTCAACTCTGCTGCACCTGCACCTGATAAGAACCAGTGCTCACAGTGGTCAAATCTGCGACAGCAACCGAATGTGTATTAACGAGCTACAAAATACAGCCAAGCAATGTGGTGTGATGAATCACTGACAGGTGCAACCTGTCAAAGTTAATAGGTTGACGTAAAGGCACATTAATGAGTCTCATGACAGACAATAGTAAAAAAATCCACATCTGTTTGAGTGCGGTGCAGGTGGAGCGGAGGCCATCAAGTGCTTTTCGCATTTATATACTTTCTACTTATGTGCACAAATGAGCCTTTGGTTTAGGCTTTCAATGGGGCCGCGTCAAAATGGTAGTCTAATGCATACATGACTAGTTTTACTTTTGTGGCTTTGCAAACAGTTAGTACTGCACGTAAGGGCTCCATATAGCAATGTGATGGAAATCACTGTTAGCTGTTTCTACTTCATGCAGTGCTATGCGGTTTGCCTGTGAAAATATGGCAACATGTACCCATTAGTGTGTCAGTTACAAAAGACATACAGCTAGATGCATCAAACAAAAATCCGCTCGCAAAGGGGCAGATTCTCAGAATCTGCCCCTTTGCGTCGGTATTTTTGCATTTGAGATGCAGCATCACAAATGCAAAAATCGAAAATTGTGAATTCGCTAAATTGCGATTATTTGCATTTAAGGAATCTCAAATTGAGATTCCTTAAATGCAATGCATGAAAGTTTAAAAAATAGCGAATTTGCTAATAGGGCACACAAATCACCATGAAGTACAACTTCATGGTAATTTGCGAAAACTTTGAAAAATGCACTAAAGTGAATTTTTCAAAGTTTCATGTTGCGCACACACGTGCCCTAAGAGCATGTGTGTGCGCAACATATGTGCACAGATCAATTTCAGGGGTGCAACAGGGTGTCATTTGGACACCCCTGCACCCTTGAAATCTCAATCTCAATTTGCGATTTGCAATAGCGAATCACAAATTGAGATTGTCTTCCCATTCATTCCTATGGGCCTCTAGGCCCATAGGAATGAATGGGGAGGTATTCCTTAATTGCGACTCGCAATTTGCGACTCGCAATTAAGGAATTCTAAGAAATCGCTATTTTTTTTAGTGATTTCTTGATGCATTCCATTTTGCTATTCCTTAATAGCGAATCGGTATTTTTCGCAATTAAGGAATCGCAAATTGGGTTGTTGATGCATCTGGGGGATAATGCTACAACTCCGCTTACCTGGAAGGTAACACCACTATACAATTTACGGGGAAGATAATTCTACTCAACATTTACTAGGAGGTAATGCCACATCAATTCCTGAAATGCTACTATGTCAATGACATGGTATTTATTGGTACCTATGCCAGACATCCCCATCCAGATAGACACTATCACTACTGTTTCTGCAAGATAAGTATCCCCGATATTAGGACCCACACTAAGATTACTGACACTATGGGGTTACTGCAGATACCCTCAGTCCTACTAGTATCAACCACAACTACAAGATTTCCTTCTGATATGGCAATATGGAGATCCTTGCTGGTGACAAGATCAGACAAACCAACTCATGCAATGATGTTTTAAGAAATGCAAGAAGATGCATTGATGAAGCTGATGTTATCATGAAGTCTTGTGAAATGACCTCATAATCTGCAAGAAGGTCTAAACTGCAGGTGGCCATCATAGGAATATCTTGAGACCCTTTCCTACGTGCTCAATGCTCAGCTGAAGGACACTATGAGAGCATACTTAGGCGTCACCGTCTGAACTGACGTGTCACCTACAAATGCAAGAAGGACGATGGGTCCTGAGGTGCTTATATCAACAAATGAATTTGTAAACGCTGAAATCGCTGATGCTTTAGAAATGTGCATTATGGATAATCCTTTCTACGGAGAGGTAACTTATTCAGCACATTTTTTGGTCCAGTATTCTAGGCGCTCTCTCCTAAGATGGCTTACTAATGAATATTTTAGTGAGGTCGAGGGACAGATGTGGTCTACCTCCAATCCCACAATCAAGCAGCCGCTCCAAGATCTCATCAGTGATAATGGGTGAATAAGAAGGGTGGCCCTGGTAAAGAGCTGGTTGATGGTGTAGCTCTGGATAGGACACTATCTCAATGGGAAGCTTGGTTTGACCAGCGTTCCTCCAGCTTTTTCTGATGCTTATAAAATTGAAGGACTCACGCTGCATGCATTGCTGCAACAATCACATTCGCCCATCACTACACCCGTTTTTACATGGAGAATGGACATTTTGATCTGGAATGTCCATTCCAGTTCATACACATGGACCAGTCACTTATTGTCAGGAGGTAGATCAGCATACTGTGCCTACCTACTCTGTTTATAAGAGAGAAACAGTCAATTGCACATACAGATATGCTTCAAAAGGTATTTTGTTTTATCCAGATTCTAGAACAATTGGGTTATGAGGAAGCGAGGCCAGATATTTCGTAGGAAATGTCTGGAAGAGGTACTGTCTCGATAGATGAATCAAAAGAAACAATTACACGCTTGTCTGACTTGAAGACGTGCCCTTCAAAATCTGCGAAAAATTAAAAATAAACAAAAAACCTCAGGGCCTCATTTATGAAAAGTGACGCATCGCTGCGTGAAAACAGCGATGCGTCACTTTTCACTGCGCACTCCTTGCGACACCAATGATGCGTCATATTTAATGTATGGCGCATCATGTCGCAAGGACTTACAGATACGTCAGTATTTCTGACGCATCTGTAAGCGCAAAAGTGACGCATTGCTGGAGTGTGTCACAAAAGTGACGCATCTCCAGCAATGCGTCCTTTCACATGGTGAAAGCCCCATGTGAAAGGGCTTGCGTCAGTCTTACGCCTGCTGTGAGGCAGGCGCAAGATTTTGACGCAACAGCGTCCTAAAAGTGACGCAGTGAAATCTCATAGATTTCACTGCGTCACTATTACGAGGCTTTTTGCGGGGGAACGCCCCCTCTGCATACATTATACCTGACGCAGGTATAATGTGGCGCAGGGGTTTAAAAAGTGACGCATCTACCTAGATGCGTCACTTTTTAAATATGGCGCAACAAGGCGCATGTTTTACGCCGCAGATGCGTCACAAAAAGTGACGCATCGGCAGCGCAAAACTGACGCAAGGCCTCATAAATGAGGCCCTCAGTTTTTTATCGACTTGACACTCTTATGTTGGAAGAATGTTTATCTAGCCTGTACCACAGATGTAATCGTTACTGGTCGTGCACTTTTTATTAAGCGTTTTTATATAAAGAACTAATTGCTTATTGCAGCACCTGCTTTTTGTGAGAGTGTCCCATGTTTCAACGTAGGAACGCCGATGCCAGTAAAAACATTCTAGGATACAGAGCATTTTTTTTCACTGCCATTTAAATCTGAATGTGCAAAGGTTATGGACGGGGTTTCAGGGCGGCCCCTCTAAAAGGAAGTGCTACAGCAACCCTCTACTCTTAGGCCTACTCCAAAATATTTTTCATTCTATGCTCATGGAAAAATATTACTCAAAACAATGTTGAGAGTGAGATTAATGAATTGAACATAATTTAGAGCTTGTTAGATACTCCTGTGATGTGTTTATTCATTCCTGTAAGTAGATTTATAATATTCTTTATCTATATATTCATTGAGATCAGACAACCTTTCTCTGGTCCTGAGCTAGCAAATTCCCTGAAATGAAGTGTGGATCTGATGTGTTGGTGGGGCTCTAGGGGCTGCCAGCTTGCTGTTCACGTTACACTTCTCTTTGAGTATTTCTTCTTGTTATCATTCTTCTGTTACAAGTTCTTTAAGCTTGAAAATACCTGTTCTCTTCCAAGTTGCACGCAGGTTCTTTTCATCCCACCCTCGTCACCAAAAATGTAGTAATGAAAATGAAGATCCTGGTTACTGGTAGCTTAAGATGGTATTTATTAAGGTAGATAGTTCCAAGTTACAGGTACAGAGAGCCCCACCAGGAGCAGCCTTCCTGCTGCTCAGCCCATCCTTCAACTGCCAACTTCACTCACCCAACATTCCACAGCATCATCCATCCCAACATTCCACACCACACTCCTACTGGCTGAGCAGCAAGTACTACAATGTGCCCAGCAGATAGAGAGGTTTACATTATTTCTGCAAATTTGCGATCGCTTTGCAGAATTCTTGTTTGCTGTGCAGGAACTATGGAATATAAAGAGGCAATGTGGACTACATTACAGATTGTGTTGTGTAGCTGTTGGTGAAAAAAAACCAGCTTGATAGTTTTATTCGTGAATTGAGCAATGCACTTTTTAGCTGGTGCATAAAAGCTGCACCGTCACCTTCGACTGCGGGAACATTTGTTGAACTTTGTAGATACCTGCAGCTCCAGCACCAGTGGTGTACACGTTCTGGAGGTGAACCACGCACCTCTCCTCGCCCAGCAGAGACGCCACCTCTCGCGTTTCCCACTGCGCGGGAAACGCTTGCACCCGAGGGCTTGGAGTAACTACATTGCCCAGAAGGCAATGGGCATAGTGCCTCCCACCCTCCTGCAACAAACAGACCATGTGACCAGGTGCATGTGACCAGGTGCATAAAAGCCGCACCGTCACCTCGTAACGCGGGACGAGCCGGGTGAAGCCCGGGCCAAGGGCGGGCCCGTTTTAGCCCGTTAAAGACCGAGTGAGACCGGACCGGGCCCCCCTTCTAACTCCTGTTATATTTTGCGACTTGTATGTATGTTCCACTTCCTTTTTAACCTACTTGTTTTATAACAGTCTTGACTGGTGATTGAATACTGTGTATACCTTTTTATTATGTCCACACTAGGGAGTAGGAGCAAAACGGCCGCGGGGGGGGGGGCTCAGTTAACTGGTACTTTAGATAATTTTATTGTAAGGGCAAATTCAGTTATAGACTAAGGTATCATCCTTATGGAACGTAGAGTGTCCCAAGACTTAGCACTGGCAAAAAGATCATCCATGGGTCATTTCGCGTCAGCTAGAACCCCGGAGCAGGTTAATGGAACAGGCTCCATAGAAGTTCTTGTAGACGTGCATAGCCTGCCAAATGTGGTAGACCTGTTGACGCCACAACTATAATACGACTCACAATTAAGTTTGGCACTAAAAAGGACCCCAGAATTAGTTTTGAATATCACGCAGATGAAATAAGTACAAGGCAACTGCAGGGAGGGAGGGAGGGCTCCATATCGAAAAAAACAAATGTATCAAAGGCTAAGGAGACCAGCGTGTTACCTAAGAAACAAGGGAAGGGATCAGTTCAAACTACACAGAAAGGGCATGAACAAATGCACACAGATATGGTAAATGAGATTCTGGTTCCTGGGAGTGCAGAGGCTTCGGCCAGTATGGTTGGGGAAAGTAACATTGACGATGTTGATTGCCAATTTTTAGTAAAAATAGGGAAGCTTCTTAAAACCCACCTTTCTCCAATAGAGATTAGACTAACTCACATAGAAAAGCAGTTAGCGGAACTGAGCGCTCTTTTCAAGAACTCTTCCAATCTTGGGGTACCAAAGGTAGGGGGAATCAAATCGAACAATAACAAACCCGTAGGTTTACCAGCTAAAAAAACACCAGCCCCAGTGGTAAACGCAAAATTTAAGACATCATTGGCCCCAGAAAAGAAACCTGCTGACAATCCCAAAGACCCCGCTGTGCATACTTGGCAGGAGGATATTTCATCTAAGGCCTCCGTCCCGCACTCTCAAAGGGATTGGAACAGGGAACCTGCAGAGGGTAGATTCGCTGTTAACTTGCCCCCAGAGGCAAGCCCTTTTGTGGTGGTTATGACTGGGGTCCCGGAACTGGCAGAATTCACAGAGGAACCTTGTTGGTCATTAAAGAATAAAGTTCAGCATTGGCTCAACATTAATCGACCCTTACCGCCTCTCTGTTTGAGTAAAATCTTAATGGTGCGTAGGGTGCCATGGGTGAGGCACGAAAAGAAAACGACTAAGGGTGATTGTGTCTTAGTTAATTTTGAGGACCCACGTATGGTCAACCACATATGCTCATGGAGAATGCAAAGCAGTAGTGAAGGCATAGAAACTAAATGACTCTCCTTTTTTAATCCACCTAGGAGTCGTTTTGGCCCTGTCTATGATGATGAGAATTGGCGCAGAGTAGGACGTCGGGACTGGGGAGGAGATTGGGGGGAATGGGGAGGAAACCTTACCAGGGACATAGCATACAGGGATAGTTGGAGAGGAATCCCGATTGAAAATAGGTATAGCTGTCTGGAGATGGTTGATTGACTGCCACCGTCTATTGGGTCTTTGAACGGTCGTAGGGAGCGGTATTGCAAGCCCATTAGGAGAGCTAACCAGATGGTCCACCGTCACAAAAATAATGTACCCAAAAAAGGGATAAAGATGATGCTGAAGCCTTCACTACACACTGCTCATTGGAAAAGGGGATAGGACTAGAGATGGTAGAGACTAATCATACCAGAGGAGGTGTGGAAAGTGTGCTAGCCCAATTTAGGCCCTCAAGCGAGGCAGTGGGGGTTGATGTAGTAAGTATAGTACCTTTACTACAGTCAAATGGTAATTCTGATGTTACTCCACTAAACTAAGCATGGGCGAATTTTTCAAATTCGCGGTTTGCGAATTTGCGTATTCACGAATTTGCAATCCGCAAAATCCGCGAACTCTCGCGAATTTGCTCTTTTTTTTGTGTTCGCAAAGGTTTCTGCCAGTTCGCAAGGGTTTTGTACCAGTTCGCAAACGCGAACTTACTTGTCGGGTCGCAACGGTCGCGACTATGTTGTTTCTACATCTGGTTCATCACAGCGCCCTCTGTTTCACCACTGCCACCCTCTGGTTCAGTGAAACTGTGTTGGTTTTTTTTGGAATTTCAGATATTGAGGGCTCTCTGCCTAAGATACAACGTTAACGAGTTACTGAAAAAAGAGTAGGTAAATGGTGCGTAAAGAGCGAACGGAGAAGCCCTTAACCGTTCATACAGAAAATCAGAGGATTTCCACAACATATAAAACAGCAATGCTCGCGCAACCAAACAATAGAGTATAGCTCCAAAACTTAATGTATCACAACATAAAAGTTATTATGACAAAATAAATAAACAGATGCAGATCTTTGTGTATTCTCCTTGTGGGTAGGTTGTTTAATGAGTCCACAACCGTAGCAATGGTCCACAATCAGCCGACACGTGTTTCGTCGTGTTAAGTTGAGTCAACACGACTCTTCAGGGCTTGTGGTCTGACCCACGTCTTGGTGGGTCGAGAATTGAAAAAAAGGGGTTGTTTTTCAGGTGAAGAGTTCAATATCTAATAATGTCGACATCTAGTCAAGATTTTGATCATTGGCTCTGAATCTAGAGCGAAGGAGGAGTTTTTCTGTGTATGGTCTCACCGCCAGGTATGTCGGTTGGTCGCAAAATTCGTACTTAATACGTGTGCGTATTAAACGGTACCGGGAGGGGATCCAAGTCTTGATACAGCGCTGTAGTTAGGTTTAGACGTTCAAAGGATTTGTGTGAAAGAAAGGTATCCCTCCTCTTGTATTTCCCGGTCGCCGTGTTCCGAGAGACGGGTCAGACCACAAGCCCTGAAGCCTTGAAGAGTCGTGTTGACTCAACTTAACACGACAAAACACGTGTCGGCTGATTGTGGACCGTTGCTACGGTTGTGGACTCATTAAACAACCTACCCACAAGGAGAATACACAAAGATCTGCATCTGTTTATTTATTTTGTCATAATAACTTTTATGTTGTGATACATTAGGTTTTGGAGCTATACTCTATTGTTTGGTTGCAAGAGCATTGCTGTTTTACACCCTCTGGTTCACCCATGCCACCATCTGGTTCATCACTGCCACCCTCTGGTTCATCACTGTAGATTATGGGGGGAAAAAACCGCCCTGCCTCAACTGACATGAATTAATTTGGGGCTGATTAGCGTGTCACTGAATTTGAGCTGGCACCTGCTTCCTTAGCTGTAATTGCTTTCTGTTGCAGTGCAATTTTGTTATACAGGACCTTTGTGGCCTACTTGTAGCTATTCTCTGAGCCTGCTGTGAGGGTCAGAGCAGGGTCAAAGAATAGTTGCAAGTAGGCAACTGAACTCTGGAGGGAGCCCTCAGGAAGCACTACAGGGAATGGTTACTAATGATGAGCTTGAACTTTTGCACCTGCTGAGTGCTTTCAGTTTTGCAAAAATCGTTTTTCTGCAATTTCGCCGGATTCGCAGGGCGCGAATTTGCACGAGATCGAATTCGGAAGCCGCAAATTTGTGTGAATATGCAATTTGTTTTTTTGCTGCGTGTTAGTTCGCGTGGTTTTGTGCGTTTTAGCGAGCCGATGGTAGCGCAGCGAGGCGAAGTTACCCTCGCGGTCATACATGGGCACAGCCATCTTGTTTGCGTGACGTATTTCAGTTTCCGGGCGCTATGAGGGCAAAGTGTGCGGCTCGCTAGTACAAGTTTGCGTGTAATCACGAGGGAAATCTTGCGCGAACTCACCCACGCGTTCATAAACGGACGCGGCCATCTTGTTTTTCATTCATTGCTATTGTTCTGGGCATGCTTTTTGTATCCTCTGTCAATCTCTGTCATCCTTTGCTTGTTTGAAGTTTTTTTTAATCTATTTTACTTATTATCTATCCCTCTATTGTTCTAGCTCTATATTTTTGTGTTTTCTGCTACTTTTTGTTAATTTTAAACTACTTTTTTAAACTCTTTTCTTTTCTTCTTCCCTATTCTATTTCTTCTTTATTATTTACCTTCCTTTCTGCCCAGACCATGGTAAAGGGAGCCGGGAAGCAGCCTCAGTAGGGTAAGGGTCCTGCACCCCGTGCCCGTCTCCCGTGCGGGCGTTTGAGGGGGGAGCAAGTCACAGCCCGGGAGATCTTTAGCACGGAGGAGGTGGCCGCACTATTGTTTTATGTCCAGCGCTGCCTCCCCAGGACCATCATGGCAGGCGGCAAGATCGCTAGGGGCTACGGGCTCCGGAAGCGCCAGAAGCGGTGGGAGAAGGTGTGCCGGGAACTGTATGAACACTCTCGGGTCGGGCGCACCTACAACCAGGCCACCCACCGTTGGACGGATCTCCTGGACCGGGAACGCGACTTGCTCCACCTGCTCGGCATCGAGATCCCCGGTCTTGGTGAGTAATAGTAGGTATTTCATCACTACTCTGTTTTCTCCTGATCTGTGTGTTATTATTATATTGCAAATTTTTGTTTTTTACCAAGAGCAATAATGCTGCCGATTACATTGTAGGTAAATTATATTTCAAAATCTTCTGTGCATTTAAGGTGCACTGCTCTCCTTCTCAGTAGCGTTGCTACTATGCTTATTTGTTTTAGATTTTGTGTTCATTTTAATGGCCTGAGAAATTATGTATGAGTGTAGTTTACAGAACTGCGTAATGCTAGACACTAAGGGGCAGATTTGCAATTACCGGCGCATCCCTGCAAAGAAGCAGGGATGCGCCAGTAATTGTGCGCCACGCCACCACCACCCATGGTGCGCCGTATTTACAATGCGGCGCACCATGGGCCCAAAACGTCACCGAAGCGTTACGCATCTGTGCCGTAAAGGCGGCGCATTGCTGGAGTTGCGTCGCAATGATGGCGCTGCTCCAGCAACACTCTG
Source organism: Lissotriton vulgaris (assembly GCF_964263255.1). Lineage (NCBI taxonomy): Eukaryota > Metazoa > Chordata > Amphibia > Caudata > Salamandridae > Lissotriton > Lissotriton vulgaris. The sequence continues at coordinate 122,978,662 of NC_141690.1, forward strand.
GGGTTCCCTATCTCCCCAATGCTGCGTCAAGCCGTACGTCTGCTTCAAGCAGGCGCAGGGTTTGAGTGACGCATCATTGTCCTAAAAGTCACTGATTGAAATCTTGCAGATTTCTCTCAGCCACTTTTAGGATGCGTTCCTGCGTAGGAACGCCCTCCCTTGCGCCGGAAAACCCCCTGATGGCGCAGGGCTTTACAACGTGATGCATCTCCCATATGCGTCACGCTGTTAATATACGCCACACCATGGCGCCTCTTTTGTTCTGCCGCTGCGTCACAAAAGTCACGCAACAACAGAGCAAAATAGCTGCAAGGGGTTTGTAAATCTGCCCCTACAGACTCAAGTCCAGTCCTTCCTTTGTACACCTGGCAGTAAGAAGAAATAGTGGTGGTGGATTGATACTTTGAGTATTTTAATGACAGATTAATGTAGTATGAAACTTTTCAGTGTTGTCACTGTGCAATCACAATGGAGTTTGTCTGTCACTTCCCGTGCTGCGGACTGCTGCCTGCCAGTCCTAGGCAAACCTTTTTAGTAGCTTGTTTAGTGAGTTACATAACTTTCCAAGTCGACAGTCCGCTAATAAAGCAATACTAATATCGTAGTAGACCACATGAGATAGGTCAATAATATATCCAGCGGAATACTTGTCTATTTGCTATTTCGCCAAAATATTTTGTTATCGTTCTTTTGAAATGTTTCATTTGGTTGAAAACAATCATCCATGTTTTCGGGTCTTTTTTTCTTTCATGTTGTACATCAGCTCCCCCCAGGTGCAAGAGGACAGAGGAGGAGGCTGCTGCTGCTGTACAAGGCCAGGATCGGGCAGACGAGGGCTCCTTTGCTGGCCCCGGTAAGTTTTAATTTTAATATAGAGTACCTAGTTTTTTCCTAGCGTTCCTCGTTCAATTTTTTCTAAATCGTCTTTGATCTTCTTGTAGACTGTATCTAAAATTCTTATCCTGCCTCTACTATGACTCCCTGTGGTATTACTAGATTATTCTTATTAGTCTGTCTGTGAAGCTAACTAAGATTGCACATTTGCCAATGGTGTTAAACGAAACTCCCATTCTAGTCAGCAATAGCTCTATGCACTGAGTGCAGTCCTCTGGGATTGTCCATAATGCCTTTTCAAGTCTTCTAAATGTTTATGCTTTGACAATTCCTAGCAATAAAATCTGAATGACCACCAAGAAAGAATAAGATACTACTTTACTTTTGGTTTGGATAGGAGGACAATCCATACTACTACTGTTGCAGGGACAAAACTGCACAAACAGAACTATGGACACTAAATAGTGAATTGTTTATCAATTATAATAGGCTCAGGTAGACTTTCCACATACCTCAGTGATATCAGACTTTGAAGAACCCCCAATCTCCTTACTGACTAGATAGTGTGGCAGACTCATTTAGATCCCAAATTCAACGATGATTGATCCCCAATGATGATTATCCAACGCAGGACAAGAGTACGGAGTCAGAGTCCAGAAGTGTCAGAGGCACGTACTCATGCTTGCAAATTGCAAAACCTTTTGCTCATTCACTCTTGACCAAAAACCATAGAGTCTATTTAAGTTTTAAAGCTTTATTAAAAGTAAAAACATTTATTAAAATCAGCTTGTCATAAAACATAAACGGTTGATTATAAATGGAAAAGTGCTTAGTGATTTATTATTTCACACATTTATTGTGGGCGAGCCGAACCCTCACCTGTTTTGAATTTTAATTTTTCTTTTTTTGGTGCTGAATCGTTGGTCACGCCGTCCTAGTGATGATGATTTGTACTTAGAAGTGAAGCTTCTGTATGTTATGAGAAAAATGGTGCGGGTTAAAAAGCAAGCATTCATCAGTTGTGCCAAAAAGTGCAGCAAGACAACACCCTTCCCTGGAAAAAGGGACATTTTTACTTTAGATTAGACAGTCACAAATTATTAGATTTGTTTCTGTATTTACATTTCTTCATTCCTAGACAATATACGAGTGAGTGGTGTATGTCTATGACATCTAACATTCTTAAATGTACTCTGTAGGTGGAACATCTGGTGCCGGGCCCAGCGCGGAGGTGGAGGAGGGCAGTTCTGGGGAGGAGGCGGTGTAAGTGCCAGATGTAACTGCTGTGCGGGTTGCCACAGTAGTGGCGGGCAGTGGTAAGCTCTTAAATTCCTTACTTATTGAGATTGCAGACTGCAGAGTGTGCTCTCTGCACGGGTGTAGTATATATGTTCTACAGGTAAGTTACTATACTGTTAAGCAGACTTTCAAATTTAGAACAAAGTCTTTATCAACCAGGTAGTAGCCTCCTCTAAATTTACTTCAACTCAGTGGTGATTTTTTTTTTTCGAGAATCTAAATCAGATCGGAGATGAACTTGATGGATGGGATGAACGAAAAGCGAAAGAAGGGAGTAAGTAAGTGTGGAAGGACGAGCAAGTTAAAAGTAATGATGACTGACAAAGAAGAATGATACATGTTTGATTGGTGCCCGAGGTGGCTGGGAAGGAATATGATGCATGGCTGGGTGAAGAATGAAGCAAGGATGGGTGGAAGGAGAACAGCCTGGGTGGGTGAAACAGAAACGGTATGTGTGCGCAATATATGCTTTGGTTGAAATTCAAGTCAAGCACGGATGTATGGCTTGCGGTTTTCCAAATAAAATGAAAAGGTTGTTTTCCCATGAGAAAACGTAAGGTTTGTCCAGATGAGAGACATGAAGAAGAAGGATTGACATATAGTTTGAATGGATGGATGCCTGGATCATGGTACTATCTGACTCTTAGATAGCTTATGTGTATCGTCGGTCACTGGATAAACTAAGTGTTACTTTGAAGAGCATGTAACACCGCACCCACACGTCCGTTCCAGTGTAGGAAAGGCAAGGAAAAGAAGTTTTAATTTTGTCCGAATACTACCATGAATAGTAGCAGTAGTTTGTATTGCAAGCACAGCATATATCCGGCTATTACGATGGCCACTCACTACCTCTGTTAATAAGTTTAGTAGAACTTGGTCATTCATGTGTGGATGTATCACTGTTCACTCAATAAAAAGCAAAGCACCTAAAGTCATCCCATATGTCAGCAAATACATACCATGTGCAGTGATAGATAATCAGATTATTTATCTTCTTCATTTCCCTTTTCTAGTATTCATTGGCACTTTAGGGTGAAAGTTAAATTAATTAACCAGTAGCCCTTGTAACAGTGTATTCTCAGTGCCACCCTTAATAGAAAAGTAAGAGCATCACCACCTGCATGTACTGGACTGGTACAGTAACGCAAGTCTGTCTCACTCATCATGGCTGGCGTCTGTTTTTCTCGGGTGCAAGTTGACTGCGCTGGTATTATACCGGCTTGCAGAAGTTAACCTACCAATTTTGGTAAACAAGAGAGAAGAAGAAGAATAAGACTGGTGTACTGTCATAATCGACTCTAATGGAGTGAGTCCATAGTGCTCGTGGAATTGATTCCTTAAACTCCCACTAATGTTAGAGCAAGGATGAAGAAGTGGGAGGTTAGATAGATACTGGCCACAATTGTTATGTATGGCAGAGTCATTTATCTCCCGAATTAATCGATGATTGATCCCCAAAGAACATTATCCAATGCAGGACAAGAGTACGGAGTCAGAGTCCAGAAGTGTCAGAGGCACAGACTCATGCTTGCAAATTGCAAAACCTTTTGCTCATTCACTCTTGACCAAAAGCCACAGAGTCTATTTAAGTTTTAAAGCTTTATTAAAAGTGATAACATTTCTTAAAATCAAGCTTGTCATAAAACATAAACGGTTGATTAAAAATGGAAAAGTGCTTAGTGATTTATTATTTCGCACATTTATTGTGGTCGAGCCGAGCCCTCACCTGGTTTGAACTTTAATTTTTCTTTTTGGTGCTGAATCGTTGGTCACGCCGTCCTAGTGATGATGATTTGTTCTTAGAAGTGAAGCTTCTGTCTGTTATGAGAAATATGGTGCGTGTTAAAAAGCAAGCATTCATCAGTTGTGCCAAAAAGTGCAGCAAGACAACACCCTTCCCTGGAAAAAGGGACATTTTTACCTTAGAGTAGACAATCACAAATTATTAGATTTGTTTCTGTATTCACATTTCTTCATTCCTAGACAAAATACTAGTGAGTGGTGTATGTCTATGACATCTAACATTCTTAAATGTACTTTGTAGGTCGAACATCTGGTGCCGGGCCCAGCGCCGAGGTGGAGGAGGGCAGTTCTGGGGAGGAGGCGGTGCAAGTGCCAGATGTAACTGCTGTGCGGGTTGCCACGGTAGTGGCGGGCAGTGGTAAGCTCTTATATTCCTTACTTATTGATATTGCAGACTGCAGAGTGTGCTCTCTATTTATCTTCTTCATTTTCCTTTTCTAGTATTCATTTGCACTTTAGGGTGAAAGTTAAATTAATTAAGCAGTAGCCCTTGTAACAGAGTATTCTCAGTGCCAGCTGTAATAGAAAAGTAAGAGCATCACCACCTGCATGTAGTGGACTGGTACAGTAACGCAAGTCTGTTTCACTCATCATGGCTGGCGTCTGTTTTTCTCGGGTGCAAGTTGACTGCGCTGGCATTATGCCGGCTTGCAGAAGTTAACGTACCAATTTTGGTAAACAAGAGAGAAGAAGAAGAATAAGACTTGTGTACTGTCATAGTCGACTCTAATGGAGTGAGTCCATAGTGCTCGTAGAATTGATTCCTTAAACTCCCACTAATGTTAGAGCAAGGATGAAGAAGTGGGAGGTTAGATAGATACTGGCCACAATAGTTATGTACTGCGCTTGCAAGTCGCTGGTTCTTCTGGGACACAACTTTCTGCTGAATCATTTTGTGCTAATCTTAAAGAGCATTGGTTACAGACTATGTCTTTCTTTCTTCATATAGATGCTCCTTCCAAACCAACACAGAAGGAGCTGGCTGAAAAGGCCTGGCAATGGAGGCTGGAGGCCAATGTCGCCGAATATCGGCGGCTAGTGGCCCAGGAGGAGGAGGACACGCAGAATTCGTCGACAACATCCACAGCGACACCTGCATCCTCCTCCGCGCTCACTGGGTCATTCAGTCAGTGCAGCAGGTCTCCAGCGGTACGGAGCCGGGGTACCGCAGCCACCCGCTACCGCCGAGCAGCAAAGAAATCAGCTGCCCCCCACAGCAGTTGCAAAAAAAGGATGCACCGCCTTTCCCTCAGGGTGTCCTACCTCGAGCAGGAGCTCCTCAACACCAAAACCCTGCTCGAGACCCTCCGTAAGGAGCATGCCGACCTGGCCCAAAAAGTCAACAGCAGCCAGCAGTAGGAGGAGACTGTCCTTTGCCCCTTTTTTAACCCGTTCTATGCTCATGACGGAGCCGCTCCGTCATGAGCCTCGGTTGAGCTGTGCTCATGACGGAGCGGTTCCGTCATGGCCCGCTCGGCGCGCCTGCGCGGCGCGAATTTCGCTCCTGCGCTGGACGTTCCATTGAGCGGGGCGGGCCATGACGGAACTGCTCCGCCACAAGCACAGGTCGGCATGCTCCTTACGGAGGGTCTCGAGCAGGGTTTTGGTGTTGAGGAGCAGGCTCCGTCACGAGCATGCGAGCGCCGCTCAGCCCCCGCCCCCTTAGCGCTGCGGCGGAATTCCCGCCGCAGCGAAGGGGTTAAAGACTTCTGGGGGGTGGGAATTGGGAGTTGGGTTTTCTACTTTTTTGGACTTAGTTTTCACGGACATTCATTAGGGTTCGGGAGGGGGGGTGGGATGGGTCTTGCGGGAGATTATTTATGTCAGGGATATATAAACATACTTTAACCTTTATCTTAGCATACGTGGTTTTTTACTGCTTTTAATGCTGGTGGGTGTGGGTTTAACAGTAAGTTTGTTTCCCTGCAACTTAAGTGGCATCTTGATTCAAGTTGTGTATGCACTAGTAATTGCCCAAATGTTTTCTAAACTAAGTGCCTGTCACAGAGTAAGTGAATTCAATAGTCCTAGGACCGTCAGTCTCTCATCTCTCCTAATACTCCATTATACTACCTCCCCCCAAACGCTTTTCTTACCTGTAATTTGTATTTGGAAATAGGGCTAGGCACAGGGCTGGCTGCATGGGAAATGGCGATTAAGGTTGGCAATCCTGGGCGGATGAAATGTCATCATTGCGGTGGTACTTGTGGTATTACACAGTGGCAGTTGCAGCATCTGAAAAAAAAGAAAATGAAACCTTGTTTGTCCTTACCGTAGCATTAGAAAAGTATGATAGAGAATATAGCAGGTGACAGTACACTAGAACAGTGCCACAATGTAGCCTAACAAATGGTAAAGTATTGAAAGTACAACTAGTACTTGCGTTGAATTTCTTTGACATTGGCTACTACTACAGGAAATAGTACTGTAGGTGAAGGACACAGCAGCGTAATCATTTGCCACGTCTAGGAGGAGGATGTTCTTAATGATCAATCAAGTTGATGGCGCACATGAAAATCTGCTTTCATTTGCCAATAGTGATTCAGTGTCAAGCGGAGTAAGAATATATCCTCGGATTCCTTCACCAGCCTGTTGCTATGACCTTATCCTCCCCAGCAAGTGTGTGGAATTATTGCTGTCATTTAGTCACACATCAATCAAAACCACACAGCCCAGGGGAAGAGGGTTAGGGTTTGGAAAATGGATGGGAATGGGGGTTTTTGGGAAAGTTTTGTTGAGAGAAGAAAAAAAAGCACAGCATGGACAAACAATAATTGAGGATAAACAAATCTTTGGGTACAAAGCTAACCATAAATCTTTTAAGTGATATAAAGGAAGTGCATGCAACCCTGCATGCATGATTACTGAAATGTAAGCAGTACTTTCGACAACCGTGAATGAAAGAATGAAACAGTACAGGGCTGCAGTAATAATTATGCGTTTTCACTTGCCTATCTCTGCACTCAGAGAAACACTTCGTACATTAAATTAGGTTTGAAAAATAGCAGAAGTAAAACCTATACAATGGCTGTAGGGATGAATTTAGAAGCAGAGATCAAAGAAATGCAGAGTCACACTCATAGATGTTCACAGCAATAACATTACTTAAAAGATAATTAGAAAAGAACGGATACTGTATCTGTATGTTGTTGTAGTTGTCCTGTTGAATTTGGGAAGTTGTAAGATGCATCCAACCATTCCTCTTATTAGCGGGACTCCTCCATTCCATCTGACGCTCCGTCCATCAATGTTGGTGACCAGAAGACACCCTATCCACTGCCTGCCTGGAGGATGCTGAATTACGGCTCGCTAATGTGAAGCCTGACTTCATCCTTTTCCCATTGCACAGGCTGAAACCGGGCCTGTAATTATTGATGGAAAAACAGGAAGTGATATTAGAACACCGCTGACAAATAAATATAAGGTATGTGTGCTGTGTAGTGGAAAAAGTCACACTTTGAGTTTCCTAATAGACAGTACAATATTTTTGAAAGTGCATACTCTGACTGAGTCTCCTTTTGAAAGATAAATAAGTATGGGCGAATTAATTTAGCGGATCTTTCCCCTCAAGCTAGGTGTACTGTAAACTGTGTTTTAGAACAAAATTAGACCTTCCCAGCAGTGCTCCCAGACCCTTACTAAACCCAGTCGCAAAAATGTAGAAGAGCTCACAAAAAACGAGGCCTAGTAGAAAATGGTGACAAAACGTACTTTGAAAGTAAAGTAGGCCCAAATCCCCCCTTACCCACCGTGGATTGTATTCAAACCACTTGCAAGCAAGCAAAAGTATCCATACCCAGCATTTCTCCAAGACTCGCAAACCCCCCCACAAACAGCCCCCCACCCAAACACATGCAATAAAGTACTGCTAACCCTAATGAGCCCTAAGTTAAGAATAGTGGCAAACGATTTCTTTAACTAGGGCAAATCCCCCCTTTCCTACCATGGATTTTCTTCAAACCACTTGCAACCAAAATTACACATTCCCACGAGTGCTCTAAGACCCCAGAACTCAGTTGCAAAAATCTAGAACACCCCAAAACACATGCAATCCTGCTGCTAGTGCTAACCCTAACGAGCCCTAAGTTATTGTGCCAAAACGCTTTTCAGCATGCATTTTCTCCAAACCACTTTTATCCGGTATTAGACCGTCCCAACAATGCCCCAAGACCTGCCAACCCACCCACAAAAAAGCAGAACACCCCCCCCCCCATACAGGCAAAAAGCAAAAATGGAAAATCTCATACTTGAATATTTTCGGCCTTCTTTCAATTCTGTCCAAATGCGCTGTGCAGCTAGGCCCTAACTCCCCTTTTCCACCATGGATTTCCTGAAAAACAAATGCAATCAACGTTAGACTGTGCCAGCAGTGCTCCCAGACCCCAAAACCCACCCACAACAAAATAAAAGCCCGCCAAACAGCACCCCAAAGACAGGCAAGTGATCAAAAGCACAAAATCTTTTTCTGTTCTGATTTTCTCCAAACCACTTTTATCCGGTATTAGACCTTCCAAGCAATGGCCTCAGCCCCGTCAACCCAGGCGGAAACAAGTAGAAGACCCCCAAACAGCCAAAAAGCAAAACTACAAAAATGGGGACTTTGAAATTTTCAGGCAAATTTCCAAAATCACTTCGCGCGAACTCTGCAGCTAGGCCCTAACTCCCTTTTGCCACCATGGATTTGCTTCAAACCTCTTGCAATCAAAAGTATCCATACCCAGCAGTGCTCCCAGACCCCAAAACCCACCCATAAATACCCGGAACCCTCCCAAACAGCACCTCAAAGACAAGCAAGTCAGCAAAAACGCAAAAAACATGTCACCTCCAATTTTGTCCAAACCACTTCGATGCGGTATTAGACATTCCCAGCAATGGCCACAGACCCCTGCAGCCACCCGCAAAAAAGCAGAACACCCCCAAACTGGCACAAAGCAAAAATGGGCCTACTACCTGGAATTCTGTCCAAACGCGCTGTGCTGCTAGGCCCTAACTCCCCTTTTCCACCATAGATTTCCTGAAAAAAAAATGCAATCAACATTAGACTGTGCCAGCAGTGCTCCCAGACCTCAAAACCCACCCACAACAACCTAAAAGCCCGCCAAACAGCACCCCAAAGACAGGCAAGTGATCAAAAGCCTAAAATCTGTTTCTGCTCTGATTTTCTCCAAACCACTTTTATCCTATATTAGACCTTCCCAGCAATGGCCCCAGACCCGTCAACCCAGGCGGAAACAAGTAGAAGACCCCCAAACAGCCAAAAAGCTAAACTACAAAAATGGGGACACATTTTCAGGCAAATTTCCAAAAGCACTCCGCGCGCGCTCTGCAGCTAGGCCCTAACTCCCCTTTGACATCATGGATTTGCTTCAAAACTCTTGCAATCAACAGTATCCATACCCAGCAGTGCTCCCAGACCCCAAAACCCACCCACAAACACCCGGAACCCCCCAAACAGCACCTCAAAGACAAGCAAGTCAGCAAAAACGTAAAAAAAAATTCACCTCTGATTTTGTCCAAACCACTTTGATCCGGTATTAGACATTCCCAGCAATGGCCCCAGACCCCTTCAGCCACCCGCAAAAAAGCAGAACACCTCCAAACTTGCAAAAAGCAAAAATGGGTTTACTACCTGGAATTCTGTCCAAACGCGCTGTGCAGCTAGGCCCTAACTCCCCTTTTCCACCATGGATTTCCTGAAAAACAAATGCAATCAACATTAGACTGTGCCAGCAGTGCTCCCAGACCCCAAAACCCACCCACAAGAACCTAAAAGCCCGCCAAACAGCACCCCAAAGACAGGCAAGTGATCAAAAGCGCAAAATCTGTTTCTGCTCCGATTTTCTCCAAACCACTTTTATCCGGTGTTAGACCTTCCCAGCAATGGCCCCAGACCCGTCAACCCAGGCGGAAACAAGTAGAAGACCCCCAAACAGCCAAAAAGCAAAACTACAAAAATGGGGACTTTGAAAATTTCAGGCAAATTTTCAAAATCACTCCGCACGCGCTCTGCAGCTAGACCCTAACTCCCCTTTGCCACCATGGATTTGCTTCAAACCTCTTGCAATCAAGAGTATCCATACCCAGCAGTGCTCCCAGACCCCAAAACCCACCCACAAACACCTGGAACCCCCAAACAGCACCTCAAAGACAAGCAGGTCAGCAAAAACGCAAAAATATGTTCACCTCCGATTTTGTCCAAACCACTTTGATCCGGTATTAGACATTCCCAGCAATGGCCCCAGACCCCTGCACCCACCCATAAAAAAGCAGAACACCCCCAAACTGGCAAAAAGCAAAAATGGGCCTACTACCTTGAATTCTGTCCAAATGCGCTGTGCAGCTAGGCCCTAACTCCCCTTTTCCACCATGGATTTCCTGAAAAACAAATGCAATCAACATTAGACTGTGCCAGCAGTGCACCAAGACCCCAAAACCCACCCACAACAACCTAAAAGCCCGCCAAACAGCACCCCAAAGACAGGCGAGTGATCAAAAGCGCAAAATCTTTTTCCGCTCCGATTTTCTCCAAACCACTTTTATCCGGCATTAGACCTTCCCAGCAATGGTCCCAGAACCGTCAACCCAGGCGGAAACAAGTAGAAGACCCCCAAACAGCCAAAAAGCAAAACTACAAAAATGGGGACTTTGAAATTTTCAGGCAAATTTCCAAAATCACTCCGCGCGCACTCTGCAGCTAGGCCCTAACTCCCCTTTGCCACCATGGATTTGTTTTAAACCTCTTGCAATCAAAAGTATCCATACCCAGCAGTGCTCCCAGACCCCAAAACCCACCCACAAACACCCGGAACCCCCCAAACAGCACCTCAAAGGCAAGCAAGTCAGCAAAAACGGAAAAATATGTTCACCTCCGATTTTGTCCAAACCCCTTTGATCCGGTATTAGACATTCCCAGCAATGGCCCCATACCCCTGCAGCCACCCTCAAAAAAGCAGAACACCCCCAAACTGGCAAAAAAGCAAAAATGGGCCTACTACCTGGAATTCTGTCCAAACGCGCTGTGCAGCTAGGCCCTAAATCCCCATTTCCACCATGGATTTCCTGAAAAACAAATGCAATCAACATAAAAAGTCAAAATCTTTTTCTGCTCCGATTTTCTCCAAACCACTTTTATCCGGTATTGGACCTTCCCAGCAATGGCCGCAGACCCGTCAACTCACCCGCAAAGAAGTAGAACACCCCCACAAGTGCAGAGTCTTTCTTCATTGGGCGTAATCCAGCCATCTGCTTTGAGGGAAATAGGAGTCTGGAGGAGGAGGATAGAGGAGCATGTTCTTGTGAACTTGTGAACCTGAGGAATGCAGACTGCGGCACCTTCAAATCAATAAGCAAATAAGTGAAGACAGTTCTGCTGATGGGCTTGTTTTTGTGATTAAAGTTTCTTTTTACATAGATTTTGCAAAACAAAGAAAGACAGACACACAGGAATAAAAGTGAATAAGGACGAAAAAGAAAGTTATTGATTCATTGACTTATTTTCAGGGCTCGGTGTCAGGGAAGAAGAGCTCGTCTTCATACTCTGCGAATTCAGGCAGGAGTAGGTCACCTAACAGACAAGAACTTCCCTCATCTAAGTTGGTGTCCTCCTCGTCTTCTTCCTGCGTGTATTCTCGTATTTTGTAATCTGGTGGTATGAGGTGCTGATTCATCTTGATCATTGTTAACCTCTCCACATTTTTGGGCGAGAGGCGGATCCTTTTGCAAGTTACAATGCCACCAGCAGCACTGAAAACACGTTCAGAAGACACGTTTGCGAGTGGGCAAGACAAGTAATTTATAGCCAGGTTGGTGATCTCTGGCCACAATTCTCTTTTCCTATTCCAATACGCCAATGGGTCATCATGAACATAGACTTCTGTTGAGTCATTCAGATAGTCCTGCACTATCGACTCAAGGTTCTCCACGGTTCCTCCACTTTGCTTACTTTTTGCTGGGACCTTTTGAGAAGCAAACCCAAGCCAAGTTAGCCGATCCGCTTCTTCACACAATGTTACTGTTGTGTCTGGTGCAGATCATCCGGTTGCTGGTGTCTTTAACGGCTGATAGGGAAAATCAATCACTTCTGCCACAGCCACAGATGCAGAAGTGGATTCTTTTGACTCCGGGTGGCCTGCTGATGCTGATGTACTGCCTTTTCCTTCCATTTCCTGCCGTTCTCTTTCAAACCGAGTGGCTGACACAGCTAGCCAATGTTTGTACTTTGTAACTTCTGCGTCATCAAAAGGAAAGAATACTCTGCCTGCCAGTGCCTTTTTGTACCGTGGATCCAGACTAGTAGCACAAATGTAATGCTGTTCTGTGTGGATCTTTTGAAGACGTTCATCACAAAGTAGGCGCTTTAATAATTTCTCCGCCAAAGCAAAAGCTTCTTGCTTTTTTCATCTTTTTGAAACGTAGAAGACACCGCCTTCAGTTGGTGCTCTAGCATGCGCAACAATGGGATAGCTGTTCCCAAATTACAGTCCTTCCTGCGGACTGCACGCATGAAGACCTCAAAAGGACGAAGCATGTCTGTCAGGCTTAGAACTAGCTTCCATTGCTCCACATGTATCCTCAGGTCCTTCATAGCTGCACCCTGTGTAAAGAAATACTGATCGACTACCGCACACTGCTCAAACAGACGCTCAAGCATGTAGAAGGTTGAGTTCCAATGTGTTGCCACCTCCTGGATGAGTGCTTTCACTGGCAGTTAACGTTCATGTTGCAGGCCCCTCAGATGCTTCCGGGCCTTAAAAAAATGGTTGAAATGTGTGCACATTCTTCAGCAGGTGGTCAGTAACTCGCACACTGGACTTTCTTCACTCAAGAATTTTTTAACAACCAGGTTTTTTACAGTGCGCCAAACACGGCACTCTGAAATAGTTACCCGTATCCATGGCCTTAACTACATTGGCGCCATTATCCGTGGAAACATAACCAATCTTGCGTTTTCTTGGGGACAGCCATTTAAAGACCTTTGTGTTAAACTCCTGCAAAATGTTTTCTCCTGTGTGATTTTTCTCCATGCCAAACATGGCTAGTGTTGCATGTTACCAAGCAGCTTTAAAAACGTTGTTCGGGTCAACACCTGTGTTTAGCTGTGCTTTAACCCCTAAAAAAGAGACCCAGTGTGCAGTGATGCACATGTAATCAACGGCTTGGCAACTGGTCCACATGTCTGTTGTCAGATGTATAGTGTGAACAGCACTCTTCTGCAAAGCTGCCCCAATCACCTCCAGCACATCTTCATGTAGTGCTGGGACCGCAACTCTGGCAAAATAGACCTGGCTAGGAACCTTCCATTTAGGGCAGAGCGTTGTCACTAATTCAAGAAAACCAACCCCTTCCACAAAAGAAAAAGGGAGAAGGTCCAGAGCTAGCATTTTAGCCAGCTTAGTGTTATACAGACGCGTCATTGGGTGGTTGCGTTCAAATGGCGCATCTGAAAACAACATGCTTCTAATGGTGGGCTGGACCATGATTTTACAGGATGATGATGACGTCTTCGACCCAGTTACGCTCGGTGATGTTGATGAACTTTGGTGTCTCACTCCAATCCTTTTCATTACTGAAACCTGGATGAGTGATGATCTAACGACTATCTCTAACCTAGCACTTCCGCCTGGATACTCGATTACTCTGATTAATAGGGCATCAAGAGGAGGCGGCATTGCTGTGATTACTAGAACAATCTATTCCTGCTCCTTTGAGAAGGTTAATTTAAAAGGGGCTGAATGTGGACATTTTAATATCTCTGTTAACGCTCATTTTACTTTTTCGGGGCTACTAATATACAGACCCCCTGGACCGTTGTACAGGTTTAATACATCTCTTCTGGAGATCGTGGAAGCCTGTGCCATGAGATCAGCCAACTTTAGCATTTTGGGTGACCTCAATCTCCATTTCGAGCTGGAACAAGAACCGCTGATCTGCACCCTGATTGCTGATCTAGCAGCCTTCCAGCTCTTCCAATTAGTTAAAGGTCCCACACACATTGGAGGCCATACGCTGAATCCTATCTTTACGAATATTGAATCATCCAGCTCCCCTGCTCCTACACCTATTGCCTGGTCAGATCATTCTATGGTTGTACTGACTTTTTGTATATCCACCCCTGACAAATGTAAAACACAAACAGCCATACGTAAAAGGCCCTGGCGTAAACTCCGCCTAGCGGATTTTCACGCTCTTTTGGAAACCGACCCTTTGAACCCCTTTTCTGATGTCGAATTAGGTTATGACTCGTTCTGCGCCTGGCTTACCAAGGCACTAGATAGACTTATTCCAGTAACCTGGAGTACGAGACGTACCCAGGACACCAATCCCTGATTTGACGAGACTTTGGCGGGCCTAAAAAAGATCTGTAAGAGATATGAACGTGACTGGAGAAAAGATTATTCCACCGGAAAAAAGGTCTGTTATCTAAAACAACTCAAATTATATCACAAAGCCATCTGTAGGACTCCGGCAGTATAATATGCCACCGAAATAAAAATCAGCCCCAATCTGGCTAAAGATATTTTTAAAATTCTTAAGGAACTCAACACAAAGAAATCAGCTGTTAGTATTGTTACATCAGCGGCTCAATGCGAAGAGATAGCCTCCTTCTTTGTGGAAAAGATCTGGGGCATCTACCTGGCCTTTACTCCTGAGACCCAGCCCAGCGGTGGCTTAACACAAGACCTAGTCCTGTCTCTAGGTTATCAGTTATCCCAGAAATCTCTAATGAGAGGTTCGATCAGCTAACTAAGCTCATTAAATCGGGCTCCCCGATGGACCCTCTTAAGAACGCCCAATTTAGAGACTCCTCCCTGTACTGTTTTGCCCCATTACATAGTCTTATTAATGCCTCCTTCTCAACCGGAATTGTGTCGGCTAAATGGAAACAGGCATGGGTCTCTCCTATACTAAAAAAGCCTACCTTAGACCCTCAGAAACCCGAAAATTTTAGACCCATATCGTTGCTTCCCTGGGCCACTAAGATCGCTGAGGCCCATGTAAATTCCATCCTTACTAATGTTCTCAACTCCAATGACACTCTGGATGATACTCAGCACGGATTTCGCGCCTGGCATAGTACGGAGACGGTGCTCCTGGCTGTGACAGAGCACCTTCGGGCCTCTCTTGACCAGGGCCAAATGGCGGCACTGATCCTACTGGACCTCAGTGCCGCGTTTGACACTGTCTCCCACCAGATCCTGCTCCGCCGGCTTGAAGAGGCAGGGATCACTGATGTGGCTCTTGCTTGGTTTAGGTCTTTCCTGACCAACAGGTCATTTTGTGTTTCTACTCCTCCCTTCCTCTCTAAGGCGTACTCTATTGAGCAGGGGGTTCCTCAGGGCTCGGCATTGAGCCCCACCCTGTTCAATTTGTACGTCCAGCCGTTGGCTGCTGTCGCCAAAGCGTGGGACCTTAACATTGTGTCGTACGCTGACGACACGCAACTAGTGGTCGCTCTGTCGAAAGGAAATGCTATGGATCATCTCAAATTTAATTCAGGCCTGGCTGCTGTAGCAGAGTGGCTAACAGCCAACTGTCTACAACTTAACGCCGCCAAGACAGAGGTGTTATTGGTGAGCAGAAACCCGGAACTTTGGGGAGACCACTGGTGGCCTTCTAATTTGGGAAAAGCTCCTGCACCTAAGCCAGAAGTAAAGAACCTGGGAATCTGGTTAGATCCAGCTCTAAGTTTTAATACCCAAACAAAAAAAGTTGCCGCTACGTGCTTCGGTATACTACGTAGTTTAAAAGCAATACTGAAATTTTTCGACCCAGACACCAGACAAGTTATTGTCCAATCTACGGTGCTATCCAGATTGGACTATGCATCCTCTCTGCTTCTTGGTACCAATAAAGCAGAAACTGCCCGTCTGCAACGCATTCAGAATGCGGCTATAATAGGCCTGCCGCGTTTCAGCTCTACCTCCAAAACCATTCGCAAACTCCACTGGCTTCCAGTAGCCCAGCGAATACAGTTTAAGGTTTTATGTATCTCTTTTAAAATCTTAAAACAGTCAACCCCTAAAATGCTAAAACCTTTGCTGAAGATGTACGTGCTCACGCGGGCCCTACACTCAACTGGCCAGAATCTGGTTGAAGTCCCCCGGTTTAAGCGAAGCAGAGCCAGTGGACGCTCCTTCCGGTTCCTAGCTGCAAAGCTATGGAACACTTTACCAGGCCATATTCGAGAAATAAATGAGCTGTACCTATTTAGGAAAACCATTAAAACTCATTTATTCCCTTAAAATCTGGGTGTCTTTTTGTTCTCGGTTGTGTTTTGTTTAGGATCAGCGCCGGGACGCCCCTTTTCTGGGGCAGCTGTGCGCTTTACAAATTCACATAACATAACATAACATAACATAACATAACATAACATAACATAACATAACATAACATAACATAACATAACATAACATAACTCTCTCCCACACTCTTAGTGTGGCTCAAATATCTTGCAGGGGGTGTGCTGCTGACAGGGGTACTTGGTGTAACTGAACTGGACGCTTCTTCCTCCTCGTCATCATCAGATGAAAGATCAACAGATACAGTTTGTTGACTTGCAACTCGGGCTTCCTTGATCTCCTTTAGGTGCGCATGCCATTTGACAGTATGCTGTCTCTCAAGATGACCTCTCTGGCCTCCGGTACCATAGTTGGTACCAAGCTTACCACGACTAACTCCAAGCTTACAAATGGTACAAATGGCTATGTTTTCCCTTGTTGTGCTAAAACTAAAGAAGTCCCAAACTGCGGACTTCAAATGTCTGTGGGGGGCGGAGGAGGCGATACTGGTAATGCTAATGCCAGATGAAGTGGAGGATGTGTGTTGCCAAAGTTTACTACGTTGTGCACTTGCAGCACCCCTAATTGAGGAAATGGAGGTGGAGGTGGATGGAGGTCCCTTCTGGCGAGAAAATATGGAAGCGGTAGGTGGTGGTGTACTAGTTAACTGCATTGGTGGTGGTCCCATTCCCACGTCGCCAACATCACGCTCAGCAGCATTTCGGCTAGGTTAAAAATGTCTGTTTGCTGCATGCCCGCTGAGCCTGGAGTGACATTTATGATGACTGTGTCGTCATCGTGAGAGTCTTTATCAGCAGGAGTAGTATACGCCACTTCTTGTTCAGCGTCATCATCACACTCCATAAGTACGAGACTTTCGGGGACCTTCCTTTTACGCTTAGCTACCTTTGTCAGATCATGGTTTGCCTCACTCTCAGATGGCTGTGGTGGTTCCCAATTTGGATCCATATCATCAGATGGAAGGGGGCTTGAAGAAGATGTAGACACCATCCTTGATCTTTTCCTTGCTAGGGATCTGGCAGACAATGAATGATCAGGAGGATTGGTGTAACGACCGGATTCTCGGACCAGATAGAATCAGCTCACCAAGACACCACTAACCCAGCCGAAACGTAACCACCTCCCTCCTTAGGACCTATTTACAACAGGTATCTATGTACCTACCCAAGGATGGGGAATTAGCAATATACAAGCTTAGATCTTCTAAAATACCACACTCATACCATATAGTCTTGCGACCACATGGGCCCAGACTAATCGACCCTGGGGCAGTTCTGATTACTTACTGTTACACACTGACTACAACCAGTGCTCTCTCAAGCCACAATCCTGTGGGTATAGACACTGTATCCTCCCAGTGCTCTCATTATTACACAAGCCACAATCCTGTGGGTATACACATCGACCTCAGTCAATGCTCTCACTAACGCCGCTTTCCCTAGAGGGGATCTCACTACACACCGTTTCCCTCCGGTGCTCTCATTAACGCCGCCTTACAACGACGATCACTTTCCTATGAATACCTTTAGCTCTTCATGTTGGGGAATCTCTCACTATCCACTAGAGGTACAATACTACAATATTATGGATCACACAAGAATGGCCGAATTACACGGTGTAAAACTTATTCCCTATTTCAAGAGCGCCTCTCTCCCTCATTATTCAGTTACCATTTACCTGGACGGGAGTTGCATCCGTTCACATAACAGCACCTGACTAGAAGAAAGGCTAACTTTACCATAAGATAATAAGACATACACACTGGTTCACTAAGAACGGGGGTATCTTTATTTATCAACAATATCAACAATATAATACTATACTATAACATATAGCCTGAAAAGGAAAAGGAAAGGTTAGAATGTGTGTGCACGCTAATAAGAAAGGGTCAACGTCACCTTATTAATATGAAGTCTGGACTCAGCAGTCATCTGTGTTCCCTTCTCGTCTGTGCCTTGGCTCGTCTTAGGATCACACCTCTGCAGTCACGGATACACGTCTGCACCGCTATGCTCTGTCTCCTCCGTTTCCCTCCAAGTCACTGGAACCTTCCTCTTATTCTCTGTCTCATCAGCTGCTTTCTCTCTGGCTGTTCTGGACTACTCCTCTCTCCTCTCAATCATGGACTGTCTTCACTTTTCAGCTTCGATCTTCTAACTCAGTTTCTACCACTCTGATATTCATTCTCTCAACTAACTGCTTCACTCCGTATGCTCTGATCTTAATGTCAAAGCTCGCCAGCTGCTTCAACTAAAATAACTTCAATCTTTCTAAGAGAGTATCAGCTTCTCGGTCTTTCTCGGACTTCAAAATTGCGACTGTCTGCCTTGAAATAATTAATTGCATTGATGCTAACGACTAGCTGCCGCCTACAGACTGACTGACTCACTACCTCATGCTTTCGCTAATATGGAAGCTTGTCCCTTCATGGAAAGTTACGGCCAGTAACCTGCCGCCCACCAAATTCTTGTACCTCCCCGTACCAAGGACACGTTCCCAGCCGGCCGGCCTGATGTTATGTCTTCAACACGGAGAAAAATACAGTCTTTCGATAAGGGCCAGCCTGAGCCGGTTCTCTCCAAGCGAACAACACCTCGTAACTAAAACATTACATTTGACCTAGAAAGCACTTCAAGCTGCCGGAGCAGAAAGAAAGATGGAGTCTCTCCCATTTGAGGCCTACAAGGCCCGAAATAAGCATAACTCCATCAGAAGTATACTATTATTCTTATGAAAGGACGGAATACTACTAATACTAAGGAATCTATCCCTTAACATAGATTTATAAGCCCTGAACTAAAGAGAAGGGTAGGAGATTGCAGCAAACGCCTTGTAAATAGGCCCTGTCTAAGGTTCTAGTCCTCCTATTAGAATGATAGCAGCCTAAAGTCACCTTCAATCACCTTCACTCAAGAAAAGGAGCAAAAAGTCGGTCAGAACACTTCACACTTGACTTTAGGCTACTAATAATTCGCTAAATGGAACTAACATCCGTAGAGGAATAATATGAAACACAACTAACTGATCTATTTCTTGTACCAAATCTACAGGTCTGGAGTAAAGAAGGAATGCACTGAATAAAGCAACAAATAGCTACAAAAACGCAAATAGTAATCAGGATAGCCCCTAATATCTGTCGTAAAGAATGTAAGTCAGGTAACCAATTGAAGAGCCAGTCAAACCAGCCCTGGTCAATATGTTTTCTAACTTCTTTGGTAAAATCATGAAGTTTGTCAATATGAGCCTGAATGGATCTGGTATGATCTGATAGATTGAAACAGCAAAGGCCCTCAAAGTCAGAACAGTCATGTCCATGTTTGAGCAAAAGATGATCAATGGCAGCCCGGTTCTGCAAAATAGCTCTGCGTTCACCCTGGGCGTCCAGTAACATGTCAGATAAGATTGTAGAAGTATGATTGATAGATTTAACCATACAACAGGCCATCTTTCCAATTGACTTTGCATTATAGACTGCTAAGGCAGGGACACCTACAATTAAAAAGGCTAAACTAAGATATTCAGATTCAGAAAATAAATGTAGTGTTGAATCACAATTGTCATGTAACATCACAGCATCACGAACAACACGGGAATGCGTATTAGGATGTGAAGAAAACATCAATAAGCTCAGTCTAGTGATGGCACAAGGTCCTCCAGAAATGTTTGCGGGAATGTAAGGCCAGGATGTATTACCACAAGAGAAAAGCCATCCAGGAGGTAATAGCATTGTACGATAATGACTAGGGGTAACTACTAAACTCTTGCAAGTCATATTGTTTTTAACAGAAGTACGTAATTTCGGAGATCTTCGGGAACATAAAGTTCGTTCATGAGCTGTAAAAGAAGTGGCACCTTTCAATTTTAAACGCACACATTCGGTGATTGCATTGGGATCACAGGTAAGGAAAAAACATAAGTCACCCTGCGTGATATTGTACGTAATTATTTGGGAATGAATTGTGGGTGTTGGATCTGAAAGCACAGTACATAAAGGACAGTATTCGTGCGTAGCAAAGTCTCCAAGAATAATATTAGGACGGGCATTAGATATATTAAAAATATGGGCCAAAGTCTCCAACGAAGCAGGGACAGCAACCAAACAGGTCGCTAGTATATCAGTCACCGAACGCATCGGTGTTAAACAGAAATGTGGGGAATTAGTGACTCTTCGGGCTAAGGTAGTCCAAAAGTTAGATGATGAATCCCACGCAACAAAGGAACGCAGTACTAGGGTTATCAAATCAACCAAAGTCTGTGGGTTCCCTCCTTTCCCGACGTAGCAGGCCAAAAGGAGTCCAACGCCGGCACATCCTGCAACAGCAGTCCAGAGAGTGATCTGAAAGAAAGTCAAATACAGGCATTATTCATTCTCATAAATAACATTTGTCAGCCGGGACAGCTTCCCAGCTATCTTTCCCTGGTCTCATGACAAGAATTGTATTATCATGACCGGTTGCAATAACTTCAGCTTGTTCAGGGGGATTTTTAGGCGATTGCACCCACACTCTCGCTCCTGGATTATCTGTGGAGCCAAAACCTTTTTGTCCTCGTACAGTTAGCAAAGTTGGGGCAGTGCCTTTCTGAATCTCACCACTGAAAACAGGCATGGTTAGCACTTGAGCAATTTGGTCAGTTATGTGAATCAGTAAATCAACCTCACTGCTATTCAGCAGGAGTACCTTAATCTCTCCCTGATAATCACTGTCAATGACTCCTCCGAGTACTTGAATGCCTTTCAAGGCTAGGCCCGATCGAGGGGCAATCAGTCCAAAATTTCCAGTTGGTATACAGACACCAACACCAGTTTCAATGATAACTCGATCTCTGCTTTTTATGGTAGTGTCATTCATGGCATGCAGGTCTAAGCCTGCGGAACCTGGGGTTGCTCTGCATGGAGCTAATGCTCCAGGGGAAATTTCCCAATACATTACCGTATTGCCAATGGTGTTTGGCTTTGCATCAATAGCTGGAGGAAATAAACGCATTAATGGAGATTCAGCATTCAACAAGGGACGGTTATTCAAAATCAACAGTGCCTGAAACAAATAATCTCTCCAATTCTTATATTTACTGTCAGTTAATTTACGCAGTTGCTCTTTTAGCAAACCATTCATTTTTTCAATAAGGCCTGATGCCTATGGATAATATGGTATATGAAACACCCATTCAATGATATTTTCCACACAAAAATCCTGCACCAATCTTCCCTTGAAATGGGATGCATTATCAGATTGAATTTGAAATGGAACACCATAATAGAGCATAATCAATTCCAATGTTTTAATGGTATTCACTTGGGTAGCTCGATTACAGGGAAAGGCCACTAAAAGGCCACTGTATGTATCAACAATGGTGCAAATATATGTTGGCAATTTTTACTCATAGGGAGTGGACCAATATAATCAATCTGCCAAATTTGAGCGGGTAATTTTCCTTGGTGTAAATGTCCTTTAACAATTTGGGGTACTTTTCGCTGTCTAGAATGTTGACAGATAGGACAATGCAATATAGTATCTTTAATCAAATTTAAAGGAATATAAATTCCTCGATCAGCAGCCCACCTGCTAGTGGCTCCCTCTCTAAAATGTCCTGCTTTCTGGTGGGCCCATTTCGCCAATCCCGTCAAATCAGAATCTTGCATGTCCACCACTGCCTCAGCAATTTTAGATTTCTCATCTGCAATGTTATGAAAGAATTTGTCAAGGGAGTCTATTGGTGTATGAGCATCCACATGAAAGATTGTAACAGTACTTTGTGGGAGCATTTCCCAAATTTCTTGCCATCATTTTTTACCCCAAAGTTCTTTAGAATGCAATTCCCAATTATGAGAACGCCAGGTTGGTAACCAAACCGCCAGTCCATTAGCAGTGGACCAGGAATCAGTAAAAAGATGACATGTACCGGGTAACTCTTGTTTTAAAACTTGGTAAACAGCATATAATTCAGCAAATTGACTACTCTTTCCTTCACCAGTTGTACTCAGCAATTTTTGTGTGATGGGATTATAGGACACTGCCTTCCAATGCCTTTTCTCTCCTATGTACCTCGCTGAACCATCTGTAAACCACACATGGTTTCTGTCCTCCGCGGACAGATCATCAAATGGCTTACCCCATTTAACAGGGGATTCCTGTACTACAGGTACGGAGCAATCACTCCCAGTCTCAGTCGATGGTGCCAGCGCCACTTGCTCATGTATGGATGCCACACCTTTCGGTCCCACGCGTTCCCTGTCTTGTATGTACCATTTCCACTTAATCACACTCGCCTCTTGAGCATGTCCAATTCGGCGAACTCAAAACCCACTGCATTTTAGGAATCTCAGGTCTCAAAATCACATCACGCCCCAAAGTCAATTGC
This sequence comes from Lissotriton vulgaris, assembly GCF_964263255.1. NCBI lineage: Eukaryota > Metazoa > Chordata > Amphibia > Caudata > Salamandridae > Lissotriton > Lissotriton vulgaris. The sequence continues at coordinate 123,001,257 of NC_141690.1, forward strand.
TCGGTATCCACCAGAGCCCAATAACATGCAAGTAATTGTTTCTCAAAAGGTGTATAACGCTCACCAGCATCAGGTAACTTTTTAGTCCAAAAACCTAATGGTACTTTATTTCTGCCTTGTTTTTGCCACAAGCTCCAATTTGCATAAAGACCTTGCACGGACACATTCAAATCCACATCACCGTCACGCACGGGCCAAAAATCCAAAGCATACTGAATCGCTTCTTTCGCCAAATCAAACGCATCCTGCTGCAGTTTACTCCATTCAAACACATTCTTTTTACGAGTAACTTTGTATAAAGGGGCCAATATCTGACTCAAATGTGGGATATGTTGACGCCAAAAGCCAAATAAGCCAATGAAGCTTTGAGCTTCTTTTCGGTTTCTTGGAACTGCAAAATCAAGAATTTTCTGTTTTACTTGTGGAATCACCTCTCTATGACCTTTATGCCAATTAATGCCTAAAAATTTCACATTTTGTGATGGACCTTGCAATTTGTCGGGATTGATTTCCCAACATTTTTCGCGTAAATGATCAATAACTTGATCAAACTGGATTTGAACTTGATCTTGTGTCTCAACTTGAATCAAAATATCATCAATATAATGACACATCTGAATTTGTGGATTTACAGGTACCTCAGACAAGTGTTCCACCACCAGCCGGTGACAAATCGTAGGACTATGTACATAGCCTTGGGGAAGATTTCTAAACGTCATTTGACGTCCATTCCATGTAAAACTGAATTGTTCCTGACACTCAGGGGCAATTGGAATTGAAAAGAAAGCATTGGCAATATCAATAGACGCATACCATGTTCCTGGATGCTTTTGAATTCTCTCAATTAAAGTAAGTATGTCTGGTACTGCAACAGTCAAAGGGGGTGTATGTTTATTCAATTTGCGGTAATCAACAGTCATACGCCAAGAATTATCACTCTTACGTACGGGCCAAACAGGATTATTCCAAGCAGAAGTAACCGGAGTTATAACTCCTGCATCCACCAAGTCTTGAATTGTAGCACTAATTTCTTCATGGCCACCTGGGATACGATATTGCTTTTGGGAAACAACCTGTGTAGCCTGGGGAATTTTTATAGGGGGCATTCTTAAGCGACCAACTCGTACAGGTCTGGATGATATATAACTTTTACTCCCAAATTGATAACAGCCGTCATCTAAATGCAATGTCATTCCTTTCAAAATATCAATTCCGATTATGTATTCCAAAAGTGGCACAACTAAAACAGAATATTCTTTTCGGGGAATTCTACCTATTTTCATTTCAAGTTTCCTTTCCACCTAAACCAGTAATTGTGAAGAACTGACCTTTAATTTTCTTTGATTTTCCATGAATAAGAGTGGCCTCCGCTCCTGTATCTACCAATGCTCTGGCCTTTTGGATATTACGATGTTTCCAAAAAATTTCAATATCTACATAGGGTCTATTGTCTCTGTGAGCCTACCTACGAACTGGAGCTTGACCTATTTCCTAGTCATTTTTATTGCGTTCTGATAACCAAGACAAGTCAGGGTAAATGCTCTCATATTTCTTAGATGATAAAATGTCATGTTCATATCCATCCCCATTACGAAATGGATTCTTGTCATCTGCATGGTACTGTGAATTTCGATCTGAAAATCTGTGTCGATCCTCCCTTCTCCTCATCTCAGGGGACTGATCCCTTTCATCCCTATATCTGCTGTGAACACGGTCATCTCTCCCCCTTTCTCTTTCCCCCTCTTGCCCCCTCTCTTTTTCCCGCCGAGGGGACACATCACGTTCGTACCGTCGTCCATCACGACGATCAGAATCATCACGACGTTTATCATCTCCACTGTCATCAGAATATTCACGATCACAATCATTCTTTCGCACACGTCGGGCACCCTCCTTCCGATCCAAACCACGCTTGCGAAACATTTCCCACAAGCGATTATTAGGTTCACCATCAATGCCCTCACTCTTCACACCATCAGCCAGTAAAGCAAGATACATATCACGTCGAGTGAACTTATAATTCCCAGCAGTACGACCCTCAGGTCTGGACTGCCTCTCAGGTTTAAGCCATTCGCCCAGCTCACCAAGCTGACGCACAGATTCAAGCACCATAGACAATGCGTTGCCAGTCTGATTAATCAGCAAAGTCATCATAACCTGCTTATAAGCAACAGGGGAAGAACGGATAATGCGATTTTGCACAGAAGATGTTAACAAACCATCCAACAATCTGTCAGATGTACTCAGAAAAATCGCAGTTTTCATCACCTCCTCTTTCAGCCGTTGTGCCGCATTGCGCAAAGTGTACCATGGCTTGTCATTCAGAGGCCAATCAGATTCAGTAGGGTATTTGTGATTACAGCCATCAGTCGCTAACTGAAGCAGACTAATTTGACCAACACCATTATAATTCCGGAAACTTGTACAGTGGAATCAGAACTCAAAGAACAAAATTTCAAGGCATCTCCTGCATCTAACATGATACCCACAGCACCCAATTCATAAAGGCGTACCATCTACGTAAGCAAGGCCTCACCGGGCCATTGTCGAAATCGTTGCAAAATATCACTAACTTCCTGTTGCGTAAAATCTTCTAAACTATCCAAAGGAATACCATTTGGATTACCAGGAGCTTGCTGTAACTTTCGTCGAAAAACCGGATGCGCAGAAACCTCAGGACGAGCATCAGAAGAAGCCCGATCCACAGATTTAGAGGGACAATCAGAACGAGAAATGTCATCAGAATGGAAAGAGCGACCACGGTCGCCGGAATCATCATATTTGTCACAAGAAGTAGATTTACAGTCACGTCTGGAGCGAGAAGACTCGCGCCTGTCAGACTCCTCAGCCGAGGAACCAGGTCATTCGAGTCCCAGATATTACCATCCCATTCATCAGGATTCCAGTCCAGTCCGGCTTTCGCCACGGCCAGACGCACCTTCCGTTTACAAACACGACCACGACGATTCTTATATTTGTATTTCGCAATACGAACAGCAGCCCTTTCGGCTATCGTCTGATGAGTTTCAAGTTTGTCGGCAAGCAATTTATTTTGACATCGCAAAAGCGTATGAGCATTCTGGACTTCAACAAACTTTTCTTCCATATCCGCATATTGTCTCTGCAATTTAAAAAATTTCTCATGTACAATCCTGTACGCAGTTAAAACAATCCAACCTCTGCGACCTAAAATAGGAAGCTCCTCACCCTTCACTACTGGCGCTTTTTGCAAACAAGCAATCACATTAGCTGGCTCCGCCAGCTCCAAACAAGAATTCCAATTTTCACTCAAACCAGTAGAATCGGCCCACTCACGTAAGGCGATGATTCCCAGCCGGGAATTTCAATAGGCAATTTGAAAGTAGATTTCGACCTTCTCAAAAACATTTTGACAAACCAAAAAGATATATACAACTATAAACAAATAATATACAAAATAAACTCCGTACGAGCCGAGTGCAAACCAACAAGATAAAAACAATACAACGCACACAGGCTTCGTAAACAGTTCGTGACGACAGATGTAACGACCGGATTCTCGGACCAGATAGAATCAGCTCACCAAGACACCACTAACCCAGCCCAAACGCAACCACCTCCCTCCTTAGGACCTATTTACAACAGGTATCTATGTTCCTACCCAAGGATGGGGAATTAGCAATGTACAAGATTAGATCTTCTAAAATACCACACTCATACCATATAGTCTCGCGACCACATGGGCCCAGACTAATCTACCCTGGGGCAGTACTGATTACTTACCGTTACACACTGACTACAACCAGTGCTCTCGCAAGCCACAATCCTGTGGGTATAGACACTGTATCCTCCCAGTGCTCTCAATATTACACAAGCCACAATCCTGTGGGTATACCCCCTAATATCTGTCGTAAAGAATGTAAGTCAGGTAACCAATTGAAGAGCCAGTCAAACCAGCCCTGGTCAATATGTTTTCTAACTTCTTTGGTCAAATCATGAAGTTTGTCAATATGAGCCTGAATGGATCTGGTATGATCTGATAGATTGAAACAGCAAAGGCCCTCAAAGTCAGAACAGTCATGTCCATGTTTGAGCAAAAGATAATCAATGGCAGCCCGGTTCTGCAACATAGCTCTGCGTTCACCCTGGGCGTCCAGTAACATGTCAGATAAGATTGTAGAAGTATGATTGATAGATTTAACCATCCAACAGGCCATCTTTCCAATGGACTTTGCATTATAGACTGCTAAGGCAGGGACACCTACAATTGAAAAGGCTAAGCTAAGATATTCAGATTCAGAAAATAAATGTAGTGTTGAATCACAATTGTCATGTAACATCACAGCATCACGAACAACATGGGAATGCATATTAGGATGTGAAGAAAACATCAATAAGCTCAGTCTAGTGATGGCACAAGGTCCTCCAGAAATGTTTGCGGGAATGTAAGGCCAGGATGTATTACCACAAGGGAAAAGCCATCCAGAAGGTAATAGCATTGTACGATAATGACTAGGGGTAACTACTAAACTCTTGCAAGTCATATTGTTTTTAACAGAAGTACATAATTTCGGAGATCTTCGGGAACATAAAGTTCGTTCATGAGCTGTAAACGAAGTGGCACCTTTCTATTTTAAACGCACACATTCGTTGATTGCATTGGGATCACAGGTATGGAAAAAACATAAATCACCCTGCGTGATATTGTACGTAATTATTTGGGAATGAATTGGGGGTGTTGGATCTGAAAGCACAGTACATAAAGGACAGTATTTGTGCGTAGCAAAGTCTCCAAGAATAATATTAGGACGGGCATTAGATATATTAAAAATATGGGCCAAAGTCTCCAACGAAGCAGGGACAGCAACCAAACAGGTCGCTAGTATATCAGTCACCGAACGCATCGGTGTTAAACAGAAATGTGGGGAATTAGTGACTCTTCGGGCTAAGGTAGTCCAAAAGTTAGATGATGAATCCCACGCAGCAAAGGAACGCGGTACTCGGGTTATCAAATCAACCAAAGTCTCTGGGCTCCCTCCTTTCCCGACGTAGCAGGCCAAAAGGAGTCCAACGCCGGCACATCCTGCAACAGCAGTCCAGAGAGTGATCTGAAAGAAAGTCAAATACAGGCATTATTCATTCTCGTAAATAACATTTGTCAGCCGGGACAGCTTCCCAGCTATCTTTCCCTGGTCTCATGACAAGAATGGTATTATCATGACCGGTTGCAATAACTTCAGCTTGTTCAGGGGGATTTTTAGGCGATTGCACCCACACTCTCGCTCCTGGATTATCTGTGGAGCCAAAACCTTTTTGTCCTCATACAGTTAGCAAAGTTGGGGCAGTGCCTTTCTGAATCTCACCACTGAAAACAGGCATGATTAGCAATTGAGCAATTCGGTCAGTTTTGTGAATCAGTATATCAACCTCACTGCTATTCAGCAGGAGTACCTTAATCTCGCCCTGATAATCACTGTCAATGACTCCTCCGAGTACTTGAATGCCTTTCAAGGCCAGGCCCGATCTAGGGGCAATCAGTCCAAAATTTCCAGTTGGTATACAGACACCAACACCAGTTTCAATGATAACTGGATCTCTGCTTTTTATGGTAGTGTCATTCATGGCATGCAGGTCTAAGCCTGCGGAACCTGGGGTTGCTCTGCATGGAGCTAATGCTCCAGGGGAAATTTCCCAATACATTACAGTATTGCCAATGGTGTTTGGCTTTGCATCAATAGCTGGAGGAAATAAACGCATTAAGGGAGATTCAGCATTCAACAAGAGACGGTTATTCAAAATCAACAGTGCCTGAAACAAATAATCTCTCCAATTCTTATATTTACTGTCAGTTAATTTACGCAGTTGCTCTTTTAGCAAACCATTCATTCTTTCAATAAGGCCTGATGCCTGTGGATAATATGGAATATGAAACACCCATTCAATATTATTTTCCACACAAAATTCCTGCACCAATCTTCCCTTGAAATGGGATGCATTATCAGATTGAATTTGAAATGGAACACCATAATAGAGCATAATCAATTCCAATGTTTTAATGGTATTCACTTGGGTCGCTCGATTACAGGGAAAGGCCACTAAAAGGCCACTGTATGTATCAACAATGGTGCAAATATATTGGCAATTTTTACTCATAGGGAGTGGACCAATATAATCAATCTGCCAAATTTGAGCGGGTAATTTTCCTCGGTGTAAATGTCCTTTAACAATTTGGGGTACTTTTCGCTGTCTAGAATGTTGACAGATAGGACAATGCAATATAGTATCTTTAATCAAATATAAAGGAATATAAATTCCTTGATCAGCAGCCCACCAGCTAGTGGCTCTCTCTCCAAAATGTCCTGCTTTCTGGTGGGCCCATTTCGCCAATCCCGCCAAATCAGAATCTTGCATGTCCACCACTGCCTCAGTAATTTTAGATTTCTCATCTGCAATGTTATGAAATAATTTGTCAAGGGAGTCTATTGGTGTATGAGCATCCACATGAAAGATTGTAACAGTACTTTGTGGGAGCATTTCCCAAATTTCTTGCCATCATTTTTTACCCCAAAGTTCTTTAGAATTCAATTCCCAATTATGAGAATGCCAGGTTGGTAACCAAACCGCCAGTCCATTAGCAGTGGACCAGGAATCAGTAAAAAGATGACATGTACCGGGTAACTCTTGTTTTAAAACTTGGTAAACAGCATATAATTCAGCAAATTGACTACTCTTTCCTTCACCAGTTGTACTCAGCAATTTTTGTGTGATGGGATTATAGGACACTGCCTTCCAATGCCTTTTCTCTCCTATGTACCTCGCTGAACCATCTGTAAACCACACATGGTTTCTGTCCTCCGCGGACAATCATCAAATGGCTTACCCCATTTAACAGGGGATTCCTGTACTACAGGTACGGAGCAATCACTCCCAGTCTCAGTCGATGGCGCCAGCGCCACTTGCTCATGTAAGGATGCCACACCTTTCGGTCCCACGCGTGCCCTGTCTTGTATGTACCATTTCACTTAATCACACTCGCCGCTTGAGCATGTCCAATTCGATGAGTTTTCGGCGAACTCAAAACCCACTACATTATAGGAATCTCAGGTCTCAAAATCACATCACGCCCCAAAGTCAATTGCTCGGTATTCACCAGAGCCCAATAACATGCAAGTAATTGTTTCTCAAAAGGTGTATAACGCTCACCAGCATTAGGTAACTTTTTAGTCCAAAAACCTAATGGTACTTTATTTCTGCCTTGTTTTTGCCACAAGCTCCAATTTGCATAAAGACCTTGCACGGACACATTCAAATTCATATCACCGTCACGCACGGGCCACAAATCCTAAGCATACTGAATCGCCCTCCTCCCACTATGCAGATCCTCTTCCAGCATCCCTGTCTAAAAGACTATACCATGCCTCAACCCTCCACTGGACTAAGATAATAAACAGCTCTCTCAACAATGGTGTTATGCCTGACTGTCTCACATTGGGTCAAATCACCCACCCACAAAAAAAAAAAAAAAAACGGCGCAGACCCGGATGACAGCAACAATTTCAGAGCTGTTTCCAACCTTCCCTTCCTAGGAAACATTCTCAAGAAATGTGTTCTCTCCCAACTCAACCAACACCTCTACACCAACGATCTATATGATTCACACCAATCAAGTTTCAGAAAGGGATGTGGTACAGACCCAGCTATTCTGAAGATAGCAGATGATATACATAACTCTATGGATGCAGGTAGATGCTGCCTGCTCATCTTCCTAGACCTAGCAGTGACCTTTGACATTATTGACCAGAAGCTTCTTCTGAAATCCTTACACAATGGATCAGAACTGATGGTATGGTTGTACAGTGGTTCGTGTCATTTCTGCATAACCTCTGGCAACAAATAATAATAAACAAATCAACTTCTGATACTTCTCTAACACCCTCTTGAATATCCAAATAAAACAACTCACTGCAATACTTAAACTAGAAAAAATTGCTTATCACCTTTATTCGGATGACACCCTACTCTCCCAATAAAAAGTCTGCAACTAGTTTACTCACAACCACCTCAAACTCAACCAAGAAAAGATTGAAATTCTATTTCTATCCATCCACAGCCAGCCCCCCAGATCCAAGACTGACCAAATTACCTAGATGCTCTAAACTAAACAACTAAACAAATCTCTCGGGATCACCCTGGACTCAAGTCAAAACACGAGCTCATACATAAAGGCTAACACAAAGGACACCTCCCCGAGAGATTTGACGGAGTCTTCCAAGGTTAATGTGCAGTTTAGAGCATCTAGGTAATTTGGTCAATATCAATGCACCTCTTCTGTAATGGCACAAAATAAGCAAAATTGGAATGTAATACTACCTAGAGGAATTATGACTATGATGGGTCGAGCATTTCTGTCATTCATTTTCCTGGCACAATATTTACCTAAACTAAAGGAGAGCAAACATAAGGCAAGACATATACCTAAGAAGATGCTGTATCAATGAAATTCAAAGCGCTTGCACAAAGACAGCTAGTACATCTACAATGCACCTGTAGTCATGTAAGTTTAGAAATGTTTAGTGACATCCGCAGAGGTGAACTATTCTGAAATCAGAGGAATTTATAAAGCATCTACAACATCTAAACAAAGGACAAGGGACTGTGGTGCTTCTAAGAAAATGTGTAGCCCAAGTAACAGAAAGATAAGTATTTTGGGTGCCACTTAACACAGGCATTGATGAACACATTAAATAGTATTCCTATATTACTACTTCACATGTTCTGAAATGCCTGGCCCCATAGTTTGTAATACAGGGGTGTATGGAAAATGGTCTTCATATGTGCCAAAAGAGTGATTGTTAAAAATGGAAGCCACCAAAGCTGGAACATTATGATGTGGCCAAGTAGTACTCTGGGGGCATATCATATAAAGCAATCACTGTGAGAGCTATGTTTAGACTCAGTTTATGCCCAGTTTTAGGATGACTGGTGTCTTAAGTAGTCGAAAAGAGGTAGTGGTGCTATATTATCACCTTAGACATCAGTAAATGGATGCTTGCTATTAGAATTTTAATATAATGTGCTGCTTTTGACTGGAAATATAGCAGCATTTGTTGATAACTCTGCAGCACAACAATAAACAGTCCCACTCAACAAAATGCCACAGAACAAATGCACACATATGATCTTGTGACACTTTACCATGATCAGAATCCTGCTTTCATAATACAGTGGTAAAAGGTGTTTGGAGCAAGCTTTGCTTTGACGTACCACCAAGGACTTGAAATAGCACCAGTCAAAAATGTTTGTCATAAAGACACCCTGATGCACTCCTGAAATTCACATGTGTGCTCATATGGCGCACATACATGCCCTAAGGGCATGTATGTGACCACATGGCACCTTCACAAATTCAAAAAAGTGCATTTGTGAAAGAAATCGCAAATTACCCCCAACTTCAAGTTGGTGGTAATTTGCGATTTCTTAATGAGAAATATGACAACTTGGGTGCTTCATACATAGCATTTAAGGATTCGCAAATTTTGCGATTCCTTAATTTTGCGATGCGAATATCCTCAGACATACCATTTTGCGAATTTTGAGTCACAAACTCTGCTTTTGTGCGATTCGCAGCATTTGCGAATCAAAATTCGTTTGATACATATGCCCCTAGATGTTTACCTAATATTCAATTCGTGCATCATGGATCACCTAATGCACAATCTGTAAACGGTTCTTAATATACCTTGTATGTAAATGAAACATTGTTATTGTGAACATGAAGCCATTACAGTTTAGGTCATCAATATATTGCCATAAATGCTTTAATTCAAATTGACGACCATACCCATATCTATGAATGAAACTTTGTATTCAGTAACCATTTATGTAATATAATATATAGCTAACAAAGCTCATCATTATAATAATGTGTGTGAAGATCCAGGGCAGGCAGAAGAAAGAAAGCAGTAGAGTAAGAACTGGAATCAGAAATGGTCATTAGTATATTAACTAGCCTCTTTATATTTATGTGTAAGTGTCTTGTTTAGTCTTAAGGATACCTTTGAAAGATACAGTGCAGCCACCAGTGTTTATTTGGACCAAATACTGAAATTCAGTGTAAAGCGATCATGAAGGCTTACATCCAACGTCAAGAGCTAGGAAGGTGTCAAACTCAGAACTGGTCTCTTGTTTACATGCAAGAGCTTTCTTTGGCACCTAATGAAATCTCGTTAGGATGCGCTACAGTCATCGCTGTTCAATCAACCCAGTATTGAAATTCAATATAAACAGCAAGTAAAGTTTTCTCCTTAGATTGAGGCAAAGAAGTTGGTTTAGAGTATGAATTGGACTTTGTTGACAAGCACACGCTTTCTTTGGCACCAAAAGCCACACCTCAGTAGGACTTGCTGCAGCGATTGGTATTCATTCAATCAGCTTCATCCAAACAGGTTAACCGAGATCTCTTCACATGATAAGCAGAGCTGGAATCAGCCTCTCAGTACAATCTGTTCCTTGTAGAAGAAAGCACACACACTTATATATCTTCAGGCTCTTATAGGTCTGATATAATACAAGTACGTTGGTTTAATACAGTTCCATAGTAGGCAGTATCACAACTCAACGAGACCCATACGCTGATACAGAAACTATTTAACAAAACAAGCAGGCAAAGATGGCAAATGAGGATGGCGATCTGGGAGGCACTTCATAGTAAGAAGGCTTGACTGAAGTAATGTAATGAATCTGTCCATATCATGCTTCCCTGCACATCTTTAGTACAACTCTAACAACATGCATACCAAAAGTTGTGGTCTGAACCAATAATCTGTATCTTCATCAATTTACCTCCCATCACACTCTTTCTCCTTTACATCAATGAGTGTCTCCCATATCTTTCAACTGTGAGAATGACTCCCCCAAGATTAAAGACAAAAAACACCCTGTCTGCTATTTCCTTGTGACAACTATCTGTTGTCAAAAAGTCCACAGGCCTTCTGCTTGATAGCTTCTCCATTTATTGCAGGAATTATGGGTTAGAAATTAAGGGCAAAATGAGAAGACCCATACTTTTGGATGGGTTAGCCCTTAAATGATTGTCCTAGTTTGAATACTTGGGCATCAGCTTAGAAGACTCACATGGGTGGACCGTCCAGCTGAAGAAGAGTAACCTGGTATTAAAGCAATCCGCTAGGTCTGTTGTGAGGTTTAAACATCATGCTCTATCTTTTCCCATCACCCCCCCCCCTTTGGAAATCTACAGGAGCCAAGCATGTGGGGCAGCCCTTTATGGAGTGGATATTTGGGGACATTGCAATTTGGAGACTGTTAGAAATAGCAGGAAACTATTTTTTTTAAATCTCTCTTAAAAATCCCTTTGAGCACCCCCACACTCCCTATCTGCATGGATCTAAATTTGAGATCCTTTCGGATATTGCCTCCATGAGACCAATTTTGTACTGGCTAAAAGTCTGGGCGACAAGAGTACTGGAGCCTTATAGGGAGTGGCTCCAGGGCTTTCTAGAGGTTTCCTGCAAGGACAGGATGCCTTGGTACGCCTACATAAAGTTATTGTTGAACAAGTTGGGCCTAGCGGACTTTTGGCCAAACCCAAATGATACACCAGGCATTGCCATTGACCATCTTATAATGGCCTATTGGTCGTATGCCCTGGGAGAAATCACCTCCAAATCTGACTTGAGCACTCTGACAGATGATTTTCTCTCATTCAGGTGCAGCTTTGAGTTCAAACATTACTTAGATTTGGTCGTAAACCCGCATGAAAGAGCACTTTTCATCAAGCTCAGGGTTGGAACAGTTGTTTTTTCCATTTGTAAATTCTTGACGCCCATATGGTATTTATGGACAAAGAAAGTTACTGGAGATACAGGTTCTAGAGATACTGCAGACACTATAGATTACATAACTGACTGTATTCTCTTGCTGCAAGGTTCAAAAGTTGTTTTTATTATTTTCTATTTTCCAGCATCTATATCTGTTATGTATGCACTGGCACTTTGATCATTGCTGCACGAGCGCAGGTCGCGCTGCTAGCCTGCTTGACAATTAGAGATTTTAAATACTACCTTTAGCGCATTTTGGTTATCTTAAGTTGCTTAACCCCTGATTTTACCCTTCGCTCTGCTGGGCTTCTGTCCCCTCACCTGCAGTTAATTTTTGGAAAACTCACCGCCATTTGGCGGGTCGGGGTCCCGGGGCTGGTCACTCGTGGGCGCCATCTTTGCTTGGGGTGAGTGTGTTTGAGCGCGGGCGCCATCTTGGAGCGTCCAGACGCTCGAGTTGTGTTGGGAGCTGCCTATTTAAGGCGGACTTACACTTTCTGGCTTCCTGATCATTGCTGCACGAGCGCAGGTCGCGCTGCTAGCCTGCTTGACAATTAGAGATTTTAAATACTACCTTTAGCGCATTTTGGTTATCTTAAGTTGCTTAACCCCTGATTTTACCCTTCGCTCTGCTGGGCTTCTGTCCCCTCACCTGCAGTTAATTTTTGTAAAACTCACCGCCATTTGGCGGGTCCGGGTCCCGGGGCTGGTCACTCGTGGGCGCCATCTTTGCTTGGGGTGAGTGTGTTTGAGCGCGGGCGCCATCTTGGAGCGTCCCGACGCTCGAGTTGTGTTGGGAGCTGCCTATTTAAGGAGGACTTACACTTTCTGGCTTCCTGATCATTGCTGCACGAGCGCAGGTCGCGCTGCTAGCCTGCTTGACAATTAGAGATTTTAAATACTACCTTTAGCGCATTTTGGTTATCTTAAGTTGCTTAACCCCTGATTTTACCCTTCGCTCTGCTGGGCTTCTGTCCCCTCACCTGCAGTTAATTTTTGGAAAACTCACCGCCATTTGGCGGGTCCGGGTCCCGGGGCTGGTCACTCGTGGGCGCCATCTTTGCTTGGGGTGAGTGTGTTTGAGCGCGGGCACCATCTTGGAGCGTCCCGACGCTCGAGTTGTGTTGGGAGCTGCCTATTTAAGGCGGACTTACACTTTCTGGCTTCCTGATCATTGCTGCACGAGCGCAGGTCGCGCTGCTAGCCTGCTTGACAATTAGAGATTTTAAATACTACCTTTAGCGCATTTTGGTTATCTTAAGTTGCTTAACCCCTGATTTTACCCTTCGCTCTGCTGGGCTTCTGTCCCCTCACCTGCAGTTAATTTTTGGAAAACTCACCGCCATTTGGCGGGTCCGGGTCCCAGGGCTGGTCACTCGTGGGCGCCATCTTTGCTTGGGGTGAGTGTGTTTGAGCGCGGGCGCCATCTTGGAGCGTCCCGACGCTCGAGTTGTGTTGGGAGCTGCCTATTTAAGGCGGACTTACACTTTCTGGCTTCCTGATCATTGCTGCACGAGCGCAGGTCGCGCTGCTAGCCTGCTTGACAATTAGAGATTTTAAATACTACCTTTAGCGCATTTTGGTTATCTTAAGTTGCTTAACCCCTGATTTTACCCTTCGCTCTGCTGGGCTTCTGTCCCCTCACCTGCAGTTAATTTTTGGAAAACTCACCGCCATTTGGCGGGTCCGGGTCCCGGGGCTGGTCACTCGTGGGCGCCATCTTTGCTTGGGGTGAGTGTGTTTGAGCGCGGGCGCCATCTTGGAGCGTCCCGACGCTCGAGTTGTGTTGGGAGCTGCCTATTTAAAGTCGTCCTCTCCCGCGCAGCGGGAACGCGCAGTGGGACGCCGTCGCTTAGCCGGAGTCGTGCCAGAGTCCTGCCCGTCTGCGCTCGTCCGCGTCGAGGTTGCCGCAGCGGGACATGGACTCTGGCCTCCTTCTTTAATATCATCCTGATTAACATGGTGACGCTCAGGTATGATCGCGCAACCCTCTTGACTATAAAAGACAGTCTTCTGGTGTGTAACCATGTACCTCTATCCCCTCTTTCGGGACCCTTTGACTGTGCCTGTGGTTCCTTCTCCCTGGCCCCACCCATTGGGGTGCGCCCAGTTGATAGGACTGTCCACAGTACTCCTACGGGTCGTACCGGGCAAGTACTTAACATATGGAGTTTGAATGTTAGATCCTTGGTCAAGCACCATCAGTCACTACGGGACATGATTGATACGGACCTTCCTGATATCATCTTCCTGACTGAAACTTGGCTACAGGACACCGATACTGCCATTATAAATCTGGCCTTCCCCTCCACCTATACGGTGTTTGTTCTGAACCGCTCGACTAGGGGAGGTGGTATAGCCATGGCGACTAAATCTTGTTTCCCGGCTGAGTGGAAGGCTTTGGATCTGCCAAGGTGTGAAAGCGCCTTGTTCAAGGTAAAGGCTAGTCATCAATTCACCCTCAGCGGCGTGCTTATCTATCGCCCACCTGGGAATGACACTGCTTTCAAAGCCGCCCTTGCGGACGTGGTTAGCTCGCATGCTCCCACATGTGCTAACTTCAACATAGTAGGTGACTTAAATATTCATCTTGACCAGATGTCATCCCCTTCCATCAGCCCCTTGTTGGCGGACTTGGAAGCGTTGCAGCTGAACCAACTAGTCTCCTCTCCCACCCATATAGGAGGACATATACTTGACCCCTTTTTTACCACCTTAGTTCAGGCTAGATCAGCTGACCCGATGGTGGTGGGCTGGACTGACCATCTGCTGGTTAAAGTGATATGCCCCCTTGACAATCCTCAACTTAAACCTGTTGACAAACAGATTCTAAAGCGCAATTGGCGCAAACTCAAGCTAGAGGAGTTTGTCAGGATTTTGGAGGCGCAACCACTAGGCAAACTGCAGAATGCAGAACAGGGATATGAACAGTTCTGCAACTGGGTCCTTACTTCCCCTGACTCTCTTATACCTTTGCGTTGGGCAAAATGTCATGCTAAAAATCGTAGCCCTTGGTATAATGAGACTCTTGCCGAGCTCAAGAGAACCTGCCGGCAAGCTGAGAGGGCCTGGAGAAAATCTTTTGATCCCACGTTAAAATCACTGTACTTTGCCCAGCTTAAGACCTACCACAGAGCTAATAGTCAAACCCGGGCCGCATATTATGCAGCTGAGTTCTCCAACAGCCCTAACCCCTCTAAGTTAATCTTTAAGGTACTTAAAGACCTGATGGGGAAACGGGCCACCTCGCAAGAAATCTGCACGGACTCGCACTGTGAAAGCCTGGCATCTTTTTTCGTGGAGAAGGTGCAGAAAATCTACCGAGGTTTTATTCCATCTGCTCCCGGGGATACTCCGAGTGATGTGAAGGTCTTGGTGTCCGAAACTTTGTCTACCTTGCCGGCCATGTCTAACGGGGTATTCGACACTCTGA
Source organism: Lissotriton vulgaris (assembly GCF_964263255.1). NCBI lineage: Eukaryota > Metazoa > Chordata > Amphibia > Caudata > Salamandridae > Lissotriton > Lissotriton vulgaris. Next base: position 123,016,506 of record NC_141690.1, read on the forward strand.
GCCTCAAAATTAAATCTGGCTCCCCCTTAGACCCACTGAAGCCGGAGCTTTTCACCCGTCTCCCGCCTCTCTGTCGTGAGCCCATTTTGGATTTGATCAATCTCTCCCTCAGTGAGGGCGTGGTACCGCCATCCTGGAAGCAAGCTGTGGTCAGTCCTATTTTGAAGAAATCCAACTCTGACCCCTTGCTCCCGGAGAACTATCGGCCCATCTCCCTCTTACCTTGGACCGCCAAGGTCACTGAGGCGCACGTGAATTCCATCCTGTCTGCCCACCTCTCTCGTAATAACATTCTTGACGAGAGCCAAAATGGGTTTCGCGCTCAACACAGCACTGAAACTGCTCTGCTCTTTATGATCGAGCATCTGCGGTCGGTGCTGGATGTGGGGCAGACTGCGGCGCTCCTATTGTTAGACCTGAGCGCCGCGTTTGACACGGTGTCTCATGACATTCTGATGCGGCGACTGGAGGAAGTGGGTATTGCGGGGAAGGCTCTTCAGTGGTTCCGCTCCTTCCTCTTGGACCAGTTTTTCAAGGTAGCCATTCCACCTGGCCAGTCCTCGCTCCACCCTCTGGAACTGGGAGTCCCTCAGGGCTCTGCTCTTAGCCCCACTTTATTTAACTTGTATGTGAAGCCGCTGGCTGCTGTCGTCAGGTAATATGGCCTTACCATGACATCGTATGCCGACGACACGCAGCTGGCGGTGACACTCAGTGGGGACCCTGAGGTGACTGCGCCCAGATTCCGGGCAGGACTCATAGCTGTGGCTAGCTGGATGCGTAATAATTGCCTACAGCTTAATGCCAAGAAAACCGAGGTCCTGATCGTAGGGAAGCAGGCGGATCTCTGGGGAGATCAGTGGTGGCCTTCCGAACTAGGGGTGTCCCCCCTTCCAGCGGCCGAAGTTAAAAATCTGGGGGTCTGGCTGGATTCTAATCTATCTTTTACCAGCCACACGAAGAAGACAGCAGCTACCTGTTATGGTATTCTGCGAGGACTGAGACCAGTCCTCAAATTCTTCGACCCTCCCACTCGGCAACTGGTGGTTCAGGCCTCTATCCTTTCCCGGATTAACTACGGGAGCGCCTTGCTGCTTGGAGTCAACCAGGCTGAGGCCACTAGGCTTCAGAGGGTGCAGAACGCTGCTGCACGGGCCATTGTTGGCCTTCCGAGACGTTGTTCGGTCTCGACTGTTCTGACCTCTCTTCACTGGCTTCCGGTCAGACAGAGAATCAAATTCAAGGCTCTCTGTCTGACATTCAAGATTCTGAAGCTTTCTTCTCCCCCGCCTTGGCGGGCCTCATTTCTTCGTACGTCCCCACGCGGTCCCTCAGATCTGAATCACTCCATCTGGCGAGTAAGCCTAGGTTCAGGCTGAGCAGGATGGGAGGACGTTCCTTCCGTGTTCTGGCGGCTGATTTATGGAATTCCCTTCCTGTGCACATTCGCGCCCTTAATAGCCTGACTCTTTTTAGACGCGCCATCAAAACCCACTTGTTTTCCCCTGTTATCTGATCTCTCTTCTTTTCAGCCTTGATCTGTTGTGTTGTGTACATGATCTGGCGCCAGGACGCCCCTTTGCTGGGGCAGCTGTTGCGCCTAATAAATGTTATTAACATAACATAACATAACATAACATAACTTTATACTCTTATGGAACTTTAGGAATTGGATCGAAAGGTAGTGTGCTCCCATCTGTTAGGTGGGAACACCATGGTAGATGGTATGCTGCACCTCTTGCAAGTGCAATCATTTCTTGTTCCTAGCACATAACACACTTTATGCTTCTCTTGCACACTCCATATGAAGCCCCAGTTCCACTCTCATCGGCTTAATTATGTGATGTAGGCCTGTGCTGACTCATTTTTTAATGCTGTTAGGGTGGGTCCTCAGGCCCACCCTAACCTGAGGACATGAAAGTGAAAAATCGTGAACTGGTGCAATCAAAAATGTTGGGAGTGGTCTCTCTTATTGCAGAGAAACCAGATTGCATCTATAGGTTAAAAGATTAGACAATAACAAACATATAAAGAGAAACAAGACAAACGGTTAATAACCATTTTGCGCAGTTGTTTGTTACAGGGATATCATGCTCTTGTGCTCTCAAAGGTGCACATTTGATTGTGACAAGAATATTGTGCTATTCTGTTCAAACAAAGTGCACTGATGCTCAGGGTGGTTCAATCTCCTGAGGAGTATAAAAACATGCACTTTTAAACATATAGCCAGATAGAATCAGATGACCGGTATCTTTGTAATATCGCTATTGCATCTGAACGCCTGCTAGGGCGTTTAACTGTATATCTTATATGGTAGGTGAATACTGATCAATTACCGTGAGCCCATTGGTCGTGTCCAGAACCCACACTAACACATGCGGCAATCGCGAACATATATAAAAACAAATATATGTTTAAAAAGTAACTACAAATTGCAATTAAAAAAATGAGGACTAGAAGGGTCAAATTCACTATTGCCACTGAAACCCAAGCAATAGTAGGGAAAGAGTTGAAGTTTGAAGTGGTCAGATTTACTATGCCCACTCAAAGCTGTGCAACAGTAGGTAAAGTGTTGGACACTGGTCGGGTCAAGGTTACTATTTCCACTCCAGTTTGAGCAACAGTAAGGAAAATGTTAGACTTAAGAGGGGTCAGATTGACTATTTCCACTCCAGTGTGCATAACCTTAGTAAATGTTTTTCTCTTTGAAGAGTTCAGGGTTTTGTTCAGTTATGCTATGTCATGCTATAAGGACTACTAAAGCGCAACTTATAACTCGAGGGGAATCCAGGCACTGAAGAACATGTGAAGGTCATCTGCTGAATGTTATTGGGGGTCAGATGTATTATTCCCACTCCAAAGTAGTATGGAAAATGTTGATTTTGGAAGGGGCACATTGTTGGAATTTGAAAGGCTCAGATTTACTACTGCCACTCTTAAATAAAAATATATCTAGATTAAACCTAAACATGGAATATATTTCAAGAAATAATATATATGTAGTAATCTCCTTCTTATGTAATGAATGTCCCTGGCTCTGATGCTCTTGCTATGTGATGTCATTTAGAATGTTAAGGAGGTTTGTGCTTGAAGTGAGAGCAGTTAGAGAAGATGGGCTGAGCAGCCAGGAGGCCGCTCCTGGTGGGGCTTATATTAGGAACTTACATTGGAACTTACTAAGCTGTAACTTAAGGAATAAACTACAAGTACAAGAGCTGTCTACTGGACTTCTTTATCTCTACATTGGCGACGATTTAAAAGGAGAAGAACTTACGCGTGGAGAAAAAATAGAACATTTGCCAGCTACTGGAACTGGAACTGAAGGTACTTATATTACTTAAGACATTGAACTATTTAAACTATCTGGCACCCGCCCCACCAGTGACCCTGACAACGGTCGCCCTAAATAATTCTATGTGCCAGATCCACTGAAAATGCACTGAACAGTTGGAGACAGACATCCAACCTTGATGTTAAATGGCTAGCCAAAGAACACTGTGTTGATGACTTTTGGCAACTTTTGGGCTTAGTAACTTAATAAATACAACCTAACTACCAGAAGACGTGTCGTGCTGCTTACTTCATCTATGTACAACATTTTACATATTTATATATATAATATAGAACATCCACTCCAATTGCTGCTATTGCGGTTCACCATCCAACGGTGTTGGTGCCTGCTGCGGAGGCAGCCGTTGAAATTTATAATTATCCAAACTTCTTCTCCAGAACTCCCGGCAAGAAAAGCAAACGGCACATCAGGGATTACTGCACAATTATTTTAATGTGCACCAAGATGACGCGTTTCGGCGTTAGCCTTTTTCGAGTGAATGAATACTGCAATCTCCCTTAGAAATACTACCTGTAGTTCATAGAAAGCGAAAACATACTTCATATTTTTGCGCATATATATACATCACCGTAATTCATTGAAAAACATAATACATTTCCATCTTTGATATCATACCTTGAAAACAATGATTAATTATATACAAATGTACATTATGGTTCTGTCATCGAAAATGCATTGTATGTGAGTTATGCAATTTTACATTATCAATAAAGTTTTCAGCCCTTATATAACAACTGCTTAATCACTCTGTCAGCGGGACCCATGCGCAACAATATTGCGGTTAAAAGCATTAAAAGTGTTCAACTTGACATTGTCAATAAAGTTTTCAACCCGTATATGGCAGTTACTTAATCGCGCTGTCAGCAGGACCTACGCGCAACAATATTGCATTTAGGAGCATTGTGAATACTAGGCAACCCTATCTGCCTCTTATTCTTTGATGCCAATATGCCAATGGTAATGTACCCTGGCTTATGAGGTGCTTCATCCAATCATAGGTAATGTAACTGAAGCAATGTGTGTAAATTGCGCAATTTTACATGGCCAATAAAGTTTTCAACTCATATATGGCAACTATTAATCGCGTTGTCAGCGGGATCTACACGCTACAATATTACGGTTAGAAGCATTAGGGATACTAAGCACAATGACTGCCTCTTATTTTTAATGTCAATAATGAAATACTAGCCCTTTCCTGGCTTGTGGGGTGCTTCTTCCAATCGTAGGTAATGTACCTCTTTAATATCCCGTTATGATATGGGTAGCCCAATCATATTATAGGTATTACATTTGGATGTAATCGTCTTTCTCTGCGGGAATGCAGATATTGGTGCCTGTGATCTCTAACTCTATATATTTGAGTTAGTGGGAAAGTAAACATAGTGAATAATTAAATTATGTGTGAGAAAAGGGGAGGAGAGAGGGGCGATGATTATATCCAATATATATGTGTTCCAAGTACAGAATGAATGAATGAATTATGGATTTATAGAGCGCGACTAAACCCATAGGCATCAAGGCGCTGAAAGATGGTAGAACTGTTTGATCAGAGGAGGGCAGGGGGCAAATTACAGGTAGGCTTCTTGAAAGAGCCAGGTGTGAAGTGCTTTGCGGAAAAGGGCATGGGAAGCAAGACCCTTAAGGTCATCAGGGAGCGTGTTCCAAAGTCTGGGTGCGAGGAAGCGGAAGGCCCTACCGCCCCATCTGGCCTTGGATACTCGGGGGACAGCGTGCAGATTTTTGTTAGCAGTAGCGAAGGGCCCATACAATGAACATAGTGGGACACAAGTAAACGAATGTCTTCGGGCCCAGTCCCGTTCAAGGCACGGTGCGTAAGGCAGAGGGCCTTAAAGTTTATCCTAGCCTGCATGGGAAGCCAATGCAGGTTCTTCCTGATGGCAGAGCCTGATGAATACTTAGGGGCATCCAAGACAAACTGGGCGCTGCATTTTGCACAATCTGAAGTCGTTGGACCAAGCCGTTGTTAATGCCTAGATATAGTGCATTGCAGTAGTCCAGCCTGGAGGCTATAAGTGCCAGCGCGACCTGTTTGCGCGCTTCTAGGGAAAGATAGTGGGTGACTTTTCTTAAAATCCTTAGAGCACCACAGCAGGTGGAAACTGTCCTGCTAACCTGTTTGTCAAGGTAGAGAGTGGTGTCCAGGATAACACCCAGGTTGCGGGTGGAGGAGGATGGCGTAAGGCAAGCGTCAAGGGCAGAGGGCCACCAGTCCATCGACCAGGTCTCGCGTTTGTCTCCAAAAATGAGGACCTCAGTTTTCTCCCCTTTCAACTTAAGGAAGTTCTTGACCATCCAGCCGGCGACCGCCTCCATACAGTTTTTAAAGTTTAGAGCTGTTATAATCACAGATTGTGATATGGAGACCATGATCTGTGTGTCGTCAGTGTAGGAGAGAACTTCCAGCCCAAAGGATCTTACAAGCCTGGCGAGTGGGGCCACATAGATGTTAAAAAGCGTGGGGCTCAGGGAGGAGCCCTGGGGGAACCCACACTTCACAGGCTTGACTGGCGAGGTGAAATGGCCCAGCTTAACCCTTTTCTTCCATTGGTCAAGGAAGGATGTGAGAAGGCTAAGTGCAGGGCCATCAACTCCCAGCTTACTGAGGCGGCTAGCTAGAATAGATGGAGAGAGGGTGTGGAAAGCCGCCGTTAGGTCTAACAGCACCAGTAAGGTGGTCTGACCACTGTCGACCTTAGCCCGGATGCTGTCGACAACCACTGTAGCGCCGACTCGGTGCTGTGTGCCCTCCGAAAACCGTGCTGTGAGGGATCCAGAGAGCTGGAACTGTCGAGGAAGGCACTCAAATGATGGTTAAGGTGTGCCTCCAGCAGCTTAGCAGAGGCAGGGAGAAGGGAAATGGGGCGGATGTTTTTCAGGACCCCGGGGTCCAGAGTAGGCTTTTTCAGCAGGGGTTTCACAATGGCCATTTTCCAAGTTAAGGGATAGACCCCTTCTGAAATAGCCAGATTCATTACCTCAACAAGGGAGGGCAAAATTACCTGCCTGCATTCTTTCAGGATTTTCAGGGGACAGGGGTCAAGCGGGGATCCGGACTTAAGCTTGTCCAGGAGCAGGCTAAGGTGGTCAGGAGTGAGGAGGGGAAAATGGGTAAACCGATAGAGGGGTTCGGTCACCTGATTTTCCAGAGTCGCGGCGGACGGGGCAGGGAGCACTGGGTTGAGATTAAGGGCTTCCAAGTCTGTGTAAATATCCATGATCTTAGTATGGAAAAAGGTGGAAATTTGATCACACAGATCTTGGGAGGCTACTATAGGATCAGGTGACTGAAGGAGGGACAAAGTGTTGACTATTTTGAACAAGTCTAAATCTAAGTGAGGCAGTTAATTTGGAATAATGCGCCTTCTTTTCTGCCAGCACTGCCGCTTTATAGCCCTTGAGGAGGGTCTCTAAGGAGACCTTTAAAATTGTAAAGCAACTGCTTAAATCCCCCTCTCCAATCACCAACCAGGAGTGTACAGAAGCTAGATGTGACTTGCTTGCAGAGTATTTCGGCACCAAAGTCCAACGAATACTTGACTCCCTCCCACAGGCTGTCCCCGCTGCTGGCGATGAAGCCCCCCCTGCCCCGATTCATTCACCCCGGCTGGACAGTCTTAGAACCATCACCATGGATGACTTCCGCAATAACTCTCCGCAGTGAAGAGCGGGTCTCCTTCTGACCCTACACCCATGTATATCCTTAAACAAGTAGCTGATACCATCACCCCCCTTGCAACAGATTTACTAAATGCTTCGTTCATTAAAGGGGTGGTTCCACCCAGCTGGAAGCAAGCAAGAATCAAGACTCTTTTGAAAAAACCAGGCCTAGACATGGCCGACTTGGCCAACTATCGCCCTATCTCGCTGCTGCCTGGTCTGGGAAAAATTGCTGAAAGAATTGTAAATAAACAGCTCTCTGGGTTTTTAGAAAACAATGACCTGTTGAGTGGCTCGCAAACGGGCTTCCGCCCAGGCCAGGGCACTGATACAGCCCTCATAGTGGTAACTGAGGAAGCAAGATGCATCTTGGATTCAGGGGGATCCGGAGTTCTGATCCTCCTGGATCTAAGCGCTGCATTTGATACGGTGGACCATAAAATACTAGTCCACAGTCTTGCAAGACTCGGGATCACGGGAATGGCCCTGAAATGGTTGGAATCCTTTCTGGATGAACGAGCATTTAAGATCTGGGAAAATGGCATCATGTCCAAATCTACTCCCCTCCAGTGCGGAGTCCCCCAGGGCTCATCCTTGAGCCCTACCCTATTCAATGTTTATATGGCCCCACTGGAGGAGGTAGTAGCCCCGTTCGGGATTAAATGCGTCACCTACGCTGATGACACCCAACTAGTCGTCTCGCTTACGCAAAATTCGGGATGCTCAGACAACCTCTCAGCCTGCCTCTCGGAAATTTTCTCCTGGATGTCTAACTCCAAGCTCAAATTAAACGGAGCAAAAACCGAGATTTTAATTCTGGGTCACCAACTCTCCTCTCTACCCAATACATCTTGGCCCCCCTGCATGGGAGAGGTGCCCTCACCAAAAGACAAAATCAAGAGCCTGGGGGTATGGTTCGAGCCTAAACTAACCTTCAGGGCACATGCCCAGAAAGTGGCAGGCACATGTTTCGGCCTGCTCCGAACTGTGCGGAAAGTCCTGCCACTGCTACCCTTCCAATCTAGAAAACTACTAATTCAGGGACTGATCCTGTCCAGACTGGATTATAGTAATGCTCTGCTCCTGGCAGCCCCGGAAGCCACTATCAACACCTTACAACGAGTACAAAACGCTGCTGCCAGGATGCTCCTGGGTGCCCCAAGAAGAGCATCAGCAAAACCATTGCTGAAAACCTTGCACTGGCTCCCAGTGCGTGAACGTATCTCCTTTAAATCATCATGCATCGTCCACAAAGCTCTTCAAGGTAAAGGTCCCCAGGCCCTAAGTAGCCTGATACGCCCGTACAGACCCTCACGGGGCTTGAGATCGGACCTTGAAAACCTGGTCATAGTCCCCAGAGTTAGGAAAGCTCGCTCGGGAGGCCGTCGCTTCTCGGTAAATGCAGCAAAGACCTGGAACGCCCTCCCGAGACACATTCGCACTGAACCGTCCCTTAGCAAATTCCGCAAATGTCTTAAATTCCTTCTTTTTCCCAAAGCCTCTTAAATTCCCCTGCCCCCCTTCAGAGCTTCTTATTTTCGCATGGTAGCGCTGGGACGCTTACGGGCAGCCATGCGCTTTATAAATCCAATTTCATTTCATTTCATTTCATTTTGTGTTTGTCCTTCTCTATGGGGTCCAGGTGTGACCTCCATAGTCTTTCTTGTTTCCTACATCCCTGTCTAAGGGTCCTGAGGGAGTCTGAGAAACAGAGTGTGTTAGATATTACCCACTATGTAGACTATTTTCAAACAGAGCCCTGTTTCTTTAATAGTCAATCAACCTAGCCCAATGCCTACAGTCCTCCCATTTAAAATTGTGATAGTGTGTTAAAAAGAGAATTGCTGATAATTAGCCTTCTAATAGTCCGAAATTATACTCCTATATGGGTAGCTAATTCCTCCCCGCTATTAATCCCATTCAGGTTTTTTGTGTTGCGCCCAATGATATACTTAGACTCTAGGATGCGGAGTGCTCTCTCCCGATCACACCCCTGCAATGAGGCAGTATCCTGTCTATCCCATAGAATGTCAGGAGATTGCTGTCCCTGCTATGTTTCTCGGCAAAGTGTTGTGCTGTAGGCTAGGTGTAATCTCTGTTAGAAATGGCAAGCATATGCTTCAAAATCTGCGCTTTCAGTTGCAGTTTTGTACTGCCCACACACTTATACTGACAAGGACACTTAGAACATAAATTACACAATCACTGGAGCACGTGATAAATTTATCAATCCTCCTTTCCTTGTTAAGATCAGTTTTGTAGGATTTTCGGCTCTTACTATTCTGACATGCCTTGCAATTATTGCATGTCATGAATCCTTTGACAGATTTTAACCAGTTACCTGCTTGTCCTTCTTGCTGATAAGTATGGACCAGTCGGTCCTTCAATGACCTCGATCTTTTGTATGTTATTTTAGGAGCCTGCCCTATGTGTTTGCCTATAATGGGGTCAGCTTTTAAGAAACTCCAATGAGCTTTCATTATTTTTCTCAATCTTTCGGAACCGCCACTGTAGGTGGTAATCAATCTCGGAGCATCGTTATTCTTCTTACCATCTTTGGAATTTGGTCTAAAGAGAAGTTCATTTTGTGTTTTTCCTGCAATCTTTGTTTTAGCTGTATGTAGTATTTTATTGCTGTATCCTCTCTGTTTAAAGCATTTTACCATCACTTCTTGATCCCGTAGATAGCTCTCACAGGTGCTACAATTTCCGCGAGCTCGCAAGAGCTCCCCATGCAGTATACTTTGCATTAATGTTGTTGGATGATTACTAGCCGCATGCAGAATTGTGTTGCCTGTGCTTTCTTTTTTGAATAGGCGAGTGGTTATTTTATTATCAACCACTAGTTCAAGTTCAAGTTCAAGTTCAAGTTCGGGCATTTGTATAGCGCACTACTAACCCAGGGGGTCTCAAGGCGCTAGGGGAATGGGTTCATTATTTGTCGAATAGCCAGGTTTTAAGTTCTTTTCTGAAGGAGATGTGGTTCTGAGTAAGGCGGAGATGGGTGGGGAGTAGTTCCAGGTCTTGGCAGCCAGGAAGGAGAAGGATCTGCCACCCATGGTGGATTTTCGAATGCGCGGGATTGCAGCGAGGGCTTGATTGGACGATCTTAGTTGGCGGGTGGGTTTGTAGAAGGACAGTCGAGTTTGAGGCATTCGGGTCCTAGATTGTAGAGGGCTTTGTGTGCTTGGGTGAGAAGGCGGAAAGTAATTCTTTTGTTGACGGGAAGCCAGTGGAGGTCTTTTAGGTGTCCGGTGATGTGATCTTGGCGAGGGATGTCTAATATGAGTCTCGCTGACGCGTTTTGGATGCGCTGGAGTTTTTTCTGTAATTTTGCTGTGATTCCGGCGTATAGTGTGTTACCATTATCCAGTCAACTCATGACCAGTGCGTGGGTGACAGTCTTTCTTGTCTCGAGGGGGATCCAGCGGAAGATCTTTTTGAGAATGCGAAGTACATTGAAGAAGGAGGACGAGACTGCGTTGACTTGTCTGGACATTGAGAGAGAGGAGTCTAGGATGAAGCCAAGGTTGCGTGCATGGTCTGTAGGTGTGGGTGCTGTGCCCAGAGCGGAAGGCCACCAAGAGTTGTCCCAAGCTGAGGGGAAAGATCCTAGGATGAGCACCTCCGTTTTGTCTGAGTTGAGTTTTAGGCGACTATGTTTCATCCATTTGGCTACTTCTTTCATGCCTTCATGAAGATTGGTTTTGGCGGTGTTGGGGTCTTTGGTGAGGGAAAGGATTAACTGGGTGTCGTCGGCGTAAGAGAAGATGTTGAGGTTGTGTTGACGCGCGATGGAGGCGAGAGGACTCATGTAGACGTTGAAGAGGGTGGGACTGAGTGAGGATCCTTGAGGTACGCCGCAGATGACTTTGGTGGCTTCTGAGTAGAATGGGGGAAGTTAGACTCCTTGCGTTCTCCCAGCGAGGAATGAGATGATCCAGTCCAAGGCTTTTCCTTGTATGCCAATGTTGCTGAGGCGTTGTATAAGGGTGCTGTGGCAGACTGTGTCGAAAGCGGCGGATAAGTCGAGTAGGATGAGGGCCACTGTTTCTCCGTTGTCCAGGAGTGTTCGGATGTCGTCGGTCCCTGCAATGAGGGCTGTTTTGGTGCTGTGTTTGGCTCGAAACCCGGATTGAGATGGATCAAGGGAGTTGTTGGATTCAAGGAAGGCGGCGAGCTGGCTGTTGACGGCTTTCTCGATGACTTTGGCCGGGAATGGGAGGAGGGATATTGGTCTGTAGTTTTTAAGTTCAGAGGGGTCTGCTGTGGGTTTCTTCAGAAGGGCGCTGAGTTTGGTGTGTTTCCAGCTTTCTGGAAAGGTGGCAGAGTTGAACAAGCAGTTGATGACATCACGGAGATGGGGTGCGATGATGAGTCAGCTTTGTTGAAGACGTGGTGAGGGCAGGGGTCGGTAGGTGAGCCAGAGTGGATTGAGTTCATGAGGCGAATGGTCTCTTCAGTGGTGATTGAGTTCCAGGCGCTGAGGTTGTTCGTTGGCGGAGCAGGATCTGAGGGAGGTGGGGAGGGTTGATTGCTGGGAGTATTTTCGAAGCTGTTGTGGATGTCGGCAATTTTGTTGTAGAAGAAGGAGGATAGCGCGTTGCAGAGGTCTTGGGAGGGAGTGATGTCGTTAGATGCTGCGGTGGGGTTGGTGAATTCTTTGACGATGTTGAAGAGTTCCTTGCTATTATGGGTGTTGTTGTCGAGACGCTCCTTGAATGCTGATTTCTTGGCGGATCGAATCAGTTGGTGGTGTTTGCGGGTGGCTGTCTTGAGGGAGGCCATGTTGTCGGTGGTTGGGTTTTTTCTCCATATCATCTCCAGGGTGCGGCATAGCTTCTTGGATTTTTTAAGTTCGTCATTGAACCAGGGAGCCTTTTTGTTGGCTGATTTCATCTGGTGCTTTTTCAGGGGTGCTAATTCGTCAGCACTGTGGGTAATCCATTGCCTGAGGTTGGTGGCCGCTTGGTTTGGGTCCATTGAGAGGGTGGGAGGGTATTGGTTGAGTGATGTGAGGAGTTGATCGGAGGTGATTTTGTTCCAGTTTCTCCGAGGAATAGGTTGTGGACGGTTGTGGGTCAGGGTGGTTTTGTAGCTGAAGTGAACACAGCTGTGGTCCGTCCAGTGGAGAGCTGTAGTGCGATCGAAGGAGATGTGCTTGCTGGAGGTGAAGATAGGGTCGAGCGTGTGTCCGGCTACATGGGTAGGGGTGTCAACAAGTTGTTTGAGTCCGAGATTGGCCAGGTTGTCCAGAAGGGTGGTGGTGTTTCTGTCGTGTTTGTTTTCAAGGTGGTAGTTGAGGTCTCCTAGAAGAATGTAGTTCTCTGAGGCGAGGGCGTGTGGGCTGACGAAGTCCGTAATGTCATCGCTGAATTGAGCGCGGGTACCTGGAGGCCTGTAGATGAGGGTGCCTCTAAGTGTGGTCCTGGGGTCGGTGTGGATCTGAAAGTGGAGATGTTCGGCGGTTGCAAGATTGTCGGCGGAGCTGGTTGTGATTTTGATGGTGTTTCTGTGGATGATGGCGATGCCGCCTCCTGTTTGATTGGTGCGGTCTTTTCGGATAATCTTGTATGTGTCCGGTATGGCTATGGCGATGTCGGGTGCTGATGATGTGTTCATCCATGTTTCAGTAAGGAAGGCGATGTCGGGTGACGCAGTGTCGAGTAGGTCCCAGAGTTCTGTTGCGTGTCTGTGGACCGAGCGGGTGTTGAGCAGGATGCAATTTAGGAGGTTAGAGTCGGAGCTGAGTTTGAAGGATGTGGATTTGTTGAGGGTCCTGAAGCAGTTGAACTTGCAGGAGAGGCAGGCGAATGGGCCGTGAGTACATCCTGGGGTGGCATTGCAGCATTGTGGTGCCCGTCCGGGGTTGAGGGCGTGGAGAGATCATATGTGAATCTGGTGGGCTGGGTGCGGCGAGGACCAGGGGTTCTGCCGCTGGGCGCGGTCCAGGCGCGGACGGGCGCAGATGGGCTTACCTTTGGCGCACCTTCGGCGCGCATGGGGCGCTATCGCTGCACGTTAGGGTGTTTGACTTATATGGATGATGGATATGGGGGAGGGGTGAGGTGGGGTCAGCTGGGAGGTGGGGGCGGGGTGGGAAGAGGGGCTGAGAGGCAGAACAACAAAATGGTGGCACCAAAAGCTCGACCACGAAAACAACAGCAGCAACAACACAAGCAGGGCTATGCAGGAATAAACAAACAATGAAGTCTTTACAGTCAGCGCTAGCTTCAAATGCAGTTACTAAAACAGGTTAAGCAGAGTGGGCAGTTAGGAGCAGAGAAGCGCTACGATCAAATCAAGCTGCAATTAAGTATTCCTGCGCACAAGCAGAGAAGCGCTATGGTCCAAGCAAGCTGCAATTAAAATAATAATCCTGTGCACAAGCAGAGAAGCGCTACGGTCCAGACAAGCTGCAATTAAAATAATAATCCTGCGCACAAGCAGAGAAACGCTACGGTCCAGACAAGCTTCAATTAAAATAATAATCCTGCACACAAGCAGAGTAGCGCTACGGTCCAGACAAGCTTCAATTACAATAATAATCCTGCGCACAAGCAGAGAAACGCTACGGTCCAGACAAGCTTCAATTAAAATAATATTCCTGCCCACAAGCAGAGAAGCGCTACGGTCCAGACAAGCTTCAATTAAAATAATAATCCTGCGCACAAGCAGAGAAGCGCTACGGTCCAGACAAGCTTCAATTAAAATAATAATCCTGCGCACAAGCAGAGAAACGCTACGGTCCAGACAAGCTTCAATTAAAATAATAATCCTGCGCACAAGCAGAGAAGCGCTACAGTCCAGACAAGCTTCAATTAAAATAATAATCCTGCGCACAAGCAGAGAAACGCTACGGTCCAGACAAGCTGCAATTAAAATATTCCAATGCACAAGTAGAGAAGCGCTACGGAGAAACTGAGCTAATAGCTGAAGGGTTAAAAATACAATTCAGGTCTGAGGAGCACACGCAGTGAAGCGCTACAATACCAGGGAGCGACCGCTTCTGAGCCAGTCAGGACGGTCACTTGCACTGCCACATCAAGGAATTCGCAATAATCTCTGCTTATGTTATGTGTGAAGCTCAAATTTAAACTGTTTATTCCTAGTTTCTGAATAAATTCTTCTGCCAGTTCTATTGACCCATCCCAAATCAGGAACAGGTCGTCTATGTACCTGATCCAGATTGGGATTTGTTCTGTGTATCGGTCCTTTGAGCTCGCCCCCACAACTTGTTCTTCCCAATAGCCCAAAAAGAAATTAGTGAGGTTTGGGGCAAAATAAGTGCCCATTGCTGTACCAGATGTCTGGCGATAGAGAGTCTTCTCAAATAGAAAAATATTTTGCTCAAGACAATAAGTCATCATTTCTTCTAACATCTTATTGTGATCTTTCAATCTGATGTGTCAGCTTCGTAAGTATTGCATGCATGCTTCTCCTCCATTTTTGATTGATGCATGTATACAGAGAGCATACATCCAATGATATCAAAAGATATGTTGGCTCCCAGTGGATGTCATGTATGCGTCTCAAAAAATCACAGCTGTCTCTGCAGTACGAACTCAGATTGACAACAAGGGGGCCAAAAATAGGTCTAAGAAAATGGAAGTATTCTCCAACGGTCTCCCATTGGACGAGACTATTGGTCTACCTGGTGGGTTTTGAGGGTCCTTGTGAATCTTTGGTAAGATATACACATGTGACACAAGGGTTGTCATTCTTTAAAAAACAATATTCGTTGTGATCTATCAGACCGATGCTATACCATCCTCTCAAAAGAGCATGATATTCCCTGATTCCTGCTCTATATTCTTCCCACCCAATTTCTTCATAACATGTATGATAATTTAGTTGTCTACGTACTTCTGTTCTATACTGGGATACGTCCATAATCACAATGTTGACACCCTTATCGGATGGCTTGATTACTATACAAGTATCGTACTGTAGATTCTTTATTGTCAATCTCTGATCCCTCGTTAGATCGTCCCATTTGCCGCTGGTGGTGTATTTTCTAAGATTTATCCACTCCTCGATTATTGCTGATCCATACGCCTCGATGTTGTCGTGTGGAACATTGGGATTATAACGTGATCTGGGTTTCAAAACGCTGTGGTTGGCTTGTCCAGTTGCAATATCCATTTTCCCAGAACAATATTACTGTTTTCTTGTCTGTCACTGTCCATTTCTAATGCTCTCGTATCCAATAGTAGTTCAAAGTCCCCTACTTGGAGATTAGTGATATCCGTTGTATCCCTTCTATGCTCAGTCGTTCGTTGTATGCTGGAGGACATTTTATATAATTTTATGAGTTTCAGTTTCCTTATATATAGGAAAAGGTCAATCCTTGTATCAGTATAGTCAATATCCTTAGAGGGACAGAAAGATAATCCCAATATTAATAACGTTTTTCTTCTTGAGTTAACAATCTGGAGGACAGATTGATGATGGAATTATTACTTGGATTATTTAGTGAATACCTCTTTGTAGATGTTGTGCATCCTCCTCTACTCTTAGTTAATCAACGTCTTTCTTTGTTTCTTTTCCTCTTCCTCTTTTTCAACCTCTTCCTCTTGTTGGTGGTTTGTCTGGAGGACCCTGCTCCTTCTTTTGTTTGAGTATTTGAAACTCGTGGAGGACAACATATATATCTATATTAACATTTATAATTTATATGCATTATAAAAAATAAGATTATATCATTATAAAAATTAAATTATGTCATTAAAAATTAAGAATATTACGAATAACGAATAGTAAGAGTATTAAGAATATTATTAGAAAATATAGAGTATTTAACAATTAAAAACATAAAAAATATTTATACATGTGTTTTTCATTGTTAAATACCAATAATAATATTCCAAAACCCATGAAACAAATCAAATTAATGCTAGAAAAAAGTAATATAGTAATAACTAATAGTAGGCAGTTAAGGAAAATACAATACATTAGCTATTATATGAACACACCAAAAGAATACAATTAATGAATACAACAATTCCTAAAACAAATTAGCAACTTTACATAAGTGTTTTGCAATGTCCGTCATGGAGGGTTGAACCAATGCCAGATGTTTAAGATGACTACATTTATCTAAATGTGGATATCCTAAAACTCTGGCATGGATCAGCCCCTCCAAGACTCATTAATCTCATTAATAAATTAACGGTTGAAATTATTCATTGTTTTAATAATGATCTATTACATCATTTATAAAGAACATTACTTACATAATTGTTAATATAATTAATAGATTACAATGTGAAAAAAATTCATATCTTTTGATAAGCAAATATAAAATATATGGTACAAAAAACCACCCTAAACCCCTTCAAACCCAATAACGTGGCAATAGGTAAATACATACAAATAAAATAAAAACTTTTTTTAATATATTATAATAGCAACAATATAATAAAATATATTACAATTCATAGCACGTATTTAACATATAAATAATAATAAATCATAACACAAAATAAAATAGTTAAAATACAATATGATATGTTATTATATTTTAAAAATAAAATACTTAGAAAAGGATATTCTTACCTGAAATATTCTGTCCTGAGATATTCTTGACATAACAATATGTTTGACAAGATATTTGTGTTCAACCACATTTTTGCAACGATATTCAGTTTGTGCACCGACAAAATGTCAGGGAAGGCGGAGAATGACAGACTTGCACAGGAGCACAATTATGCTAATTCCCAACACCCCACCAGTAACCAACTGCCCACAAATAATGAGTACTTTAGTGCAGTTTAGTCCCTAGGGGGGAAAGGGAATGGAGAGAAAGAAGAGACAGCCCAAATAGTGGTTCTTCTTCAGGAAGGATTCTTCTTTTCTTCTGTTTAATTTTCTATCTCTTAAAACCTCCCTGCGATGAATAGAAACTGTAAGGAAATAGCAACAGAACATACATTTCCTATTCTAACTTACTTTCTAACACTTTAATAGTTTTCTCATTTTGCCAGTACATACCCATTCTGCTTAAAAGCTATTGCTCCTCTTCTATGTTTTATAACACGTTTTCTTCTTGTAAACAGTTTACTTCTGTCTTGCTAATCATTCATTACATTATACATAATTAGAGATTAATTGTTTTTCTTTTCCTTCCAGAGGACGTACTTGCATGTAAAAGGATTTGCCGATGATGAAACTGCAAACAAGTGTTCTTCAGGTAAGTGTCCTTTTGGTGGTCTTCAATCTTTATTTTTGTTTTTTGCTGCTTCTTTTTTACTTCTTGCTCGTTTGCTAGAAACAGAAAGTTTACAGGTAAGTAGTGATTATTAGGTATGCTTTTACTCTTTATTCTTCCTTTCCTACTTCCTTGGAATATACTCTTTCCTATGAATGTTCTACATTCTCGGTCTATACTCTAAGCATTATTAATATCTCTCACTTAATTATTAGAGTTTCATGTATATTAAATTAGAGACAAACTCAAATTTTCTGAGACACTGTTCTCAGGCTAGAACTAATGACACAACTCGCTATGGAGACACTGCTCCCTTAATGACTGCTAGTTATTCGGAGTGCGACTGACAGACTCTACTTCGAGACACTGCTCTCTTGCTCCCAAAGACATGCTCAGTAAAGAAATGGTTCTCTAGAATAGCTGGTAGTAAATGACAGGCATATAACGACGAAAATCAGACGACCCTACCCTAACTATCAAACATGGCGGAGAACTTGAATCAGGCTGCTTCCTCATGAATTGAGTAAGGTGAAGTGTGCGTTTGTCAGTCAGCACGCACTTCACATTCCATTCAAGTTTGCATGGGAACAAGAAAGCACTGCAGAAGAGATTGAGCTTGCAGACATCTTGAGTTTCCAGTGCTGCTAGCACAATCTCCAATCATTACTCCAAACAGGATGTTCATTTTACCAGTAGAGATGCTGTCTAGCATAGAGTGATTTGTTGGAAACCTCCTAAGGTTCCTGACAAAATGACCTGCCTAGTAAAGATAATTAAGCAGACTGAGTGTGGCCTGTAACGGATAACAGAAATCTGTCCCTGCATTGGCTGTAAAACACTCTGGCCCGCATTACGATGTCAGGCCGACATTGTTACAGGGAAGGAACAGACTGACCATGGTTTGTGACTGCACCTAGTTCGGTCGGAAACATGCATATTCCAATGGGAGTTTGTGTGGTGGGCTGAAATGCCCACAGGACAAGCTTCCATTGAAAAATGGAAGTTGGTAAACATCCCTGCACCATATGGCAGTTCATGGTGACTGCAACACAGTCCAGGGATGATGAGGGGGCACCATAGGTGCTCCCCAAGGCCATATGCTGAGGGCCAGGGGGCAAGGGGGACCTGCTAGGGTCCCCCAAAATCAGTATTCCAACAGCCAATCCATGTAGGGAAGGCCAACATGGATTGTCTATCAGAAACGGACATCGTTATCTCAACGGCGGAGTCGAGCCTGGCTCCACTGTAATTGAAGGGATTACTATTCCACTCCTGTTCCGACAGGCTCACAGAGCCCAATCAAAATACGGCGGTCGGAGGAAAAGCTCAGGATGTCGGGCCCTCTATGATTTTAGGAAACAGAGGGTTTGCAACCACAAACCAGTGTCTTATGTCAAGTTTATAGTCCTTTTCATACATTAGTTCATCAAAGAACATATTCTGACCCCAGGTTTCTTTAAAAAAATTAGGAGTAATGTTGAGAAGACAAGTATGTGTTGTTCCTGTTGACACTTAAGAAATGCTCTGCCTTCATAAATATAAACAAGCATTTGCAATGCAATAGGTCTCGCATTCACGCAAGTTTGAGCTATTGAAATTGCAAATGAGAATGTTTTTTTTGTTTTTGTTTTAAAAATATAAATAAAAGGCATTGTTTTACAATGCCAATAGCTGAAACTCTCGTAACTGCGAGACCTATTGAATTTGCAATGCAATTGATCTCGCATTTGCGAGAGTTTGAGCTATTGGCATTGTAAATGACAATACCTTTTATTTATGTGTTTTGAAAACCTGAAAGCGGTGCGTAAATAAGCACTTTGTACTTGAACTCCTTGCTTACGAAAAACAAGTCTGGCAGTAAACGAGGCGCAGTTAGTACCAGCCTTGGTTCTCGTAAGCAACGACTATAAGTAGAAAAGTGCGTGTTTACTAATGCTTGCAAGTTTTTAAAATACATACACAAAAGGCATTGTCATTTTTAATGCCAATAGCTCAAACTCTCACAAATGCGTGACCTGTTGCATTGCAAATGTTTGTTTTTATAGATACTTTCAGTCAGGTGTACTTGCTTTGGATTGCTTTAGCCCGAGATATAGTTTATACTCACCAGGACAAAAGAATGGAATGGAAAGAAAAAAATACACAGCAAAGTAAAATACTTGACCAATAGCCTTAGCACTTAAGTGCATTTCCATTCACGTTTTAGAAAGATGTGCATGTGTGATCAAAGAGATACACTGGCTAAGGTGAGCTGTACCATCGCCCCGTGTTGAATGCTGTGGTGGGTGGAAGCAAAGTGTGACGGACTGCTGAACACACCAATAAATAAATAGGGTGGACCCAAAGCACTTCCTATGTACATATATATTTTATTTAAATGATGTATTCACATGAGGCAACCAAAACCTAACCAATTATGTAGACCTTACCTAAAAGTAATGAATGTCTCCGCTATCAAGCGTACTTCCACAAACGGTACCCAAGCTATTGTGAACATGCAGATGTATTTCTTATATGTAGAACGCCAACGTGTTGCACTGCTCTCAATATGCTAAACAACAGAGGGTTTGCCAATTATTTAACACGGTCTCCAAGCACCGAGATGCAAACTGCTACTGAAAAACAAATGCACAGAGGAGATCTAATAATAGAAAGTGAAACAACAGGTGGTGGTATGGTTCCGAAGCACCATGCATAGACCAGCATATTATTCCAGAGGGAACAGCTATAATAATGGGGAGACACGGGGAGAAGAGGCATCAAATAAATAGACTACACTGGCACCTGTTGAGGGAGGATGAAGTGGAGAGGCTATGGGAAAAAGCTACCCACTATAATGAAATCACAAAAATGCAGGACTTCTACCACTTGTTCCGAGGACAGGTGTTTGACAGCTGTCTCACTATTAGCTCTCAGTGTCCACCTGAAATGTAACGTTAGCTTATGGAAGTTAGCACAAGGCTGGTGTCTTTCTGGGGGGAGACAATAACGGCTGCGAGGGGGTGAAAGCCATGCGATGGAGACACTTTCTTGAAAACTTTGGGGCAGATTTATGTTAACTGGCGCATCCCCAGGGATGCGCCAGTTAACATGCGCCACAGTGCGCCACAGCTCCGCCAGCCATGGTGCGCCGCATTTATAATGCGGCGCACCATGGTGCAAAAACGGCACAGATGCATGACGCATCTGTGCCGGAAATGTGGCGCATTGCTGGAGTTGCGTCGCAAGCGCGACGCAGCTCCAGCAAGGCTCGGGGGTGCCCCATTTTAACAATGCTGCGTCAAGACCTACGCCTGCTTCAAGCAGGCGCAGGCTTTTGACGCAGCATTGGCTTAAAAGTGAATGAGTGAAATCTCATAGATTTCACTCAGCCACTTTTGCGAGGCGCACCTGCCCCGGAACGCCAACCCTGCTCCGGAACGCCCACAAGCGGCGCAGGGCTTTACAACGTGACGCATCTGCCTAGATGCGTCACGTTGTAAATCGTTCGTAGGGATGCGCCACGTTTACGCCGCCTTGCGTGACGCAACAGTGGCGTAAACGTGGCGCAAGGGCCTCATAAATCCGCCCCTTTGCTTATAGAACAGGCGGCCTTACAAAAAGTAACTGCAATGCTGGCCACGGATAGCAGAACTTCTATAGATGGTGCCGCTTTCTGCCCAACCCTTCCCTTGCTGGAAACTGCCTGAGTTCTAGCTAGTACGTTCTTCAAAGCGCTGTTTTGGTCACCCCTGGAAATCACGGGTGCAAGGCAAAAGAATGATGTGCAGACAAATGGGGGCTCATATCGAGACAATAAGGCCATAGAGACTGGACTAGATGATGGGAATAATTCATACATTTGATTCCACTCGATGTTATTCCCTGAAGCCTTTTGCAAGCATTTATTCGCCCGATTCATGAACCTAAATTGCGCTCGCAAGGGGCCTGATTCTGAGAATCCGGCCCTTTGCGAGAGCGATTTTTGCATTTGGGATTCAGCATCCCAAATGCAAAAATCGCTAATTGCGGTGTCGCAAATGTGAGAGGAATTACATTTAAGGAATCTCTATTAGAGATTCCTTAAATGCAATTCAATATCCAATTTAAATTTGCGAATTCGCAATTTCTTGACGCAATTTACCGCGAGGTCAGACCTCGCGGTAAATTGCAAAAACTCAGAAAAATGCATTTAAATGCATTTTTCTGAGTTGCATGTTACACCCACACATGTCCTTTGGACATGTGTGTGTGCAACACCTGTGTGAAATTTCATTTGAGGGGTGCTACAGGGTGTCCTGTGGACACCCCTGGCACCCTTCAAATCGCAATCTTATTTGCGATTAGCTAATTGCTAATCGCAAATAAGGAATACTCCCCATTCATTCCTATGGGCCTTTTGGCCCATAGGAATGAATGGCGAGTTATTCCTTATTTGCGATTAGCAATTTGCTAAGCGCAAATAAGGAATCAGTAGGAATCGCATTTTATTATGCGATTCCTACATGATTACCGTTTTGCGAATCCTTAAGAGCGAATCGCTATGATTCGCTATTAGGGGCTCGCAAAACGGCCCGTTGATGAATCAGGCTGTAAATGTGCGTGCATTTTCACCCTGAACCCTCACTTGTCTCGATTCCAATTGCATTTTCTGTAGTGGTGTCCCGATATACGCAGATTTTCAGCCCTGGGCAGACAGCTGCTCTGACACACGTACAGCCACATCCATGCTTTGCAGCTCATGTGGCACCCAATCAAGAACCCCTGCACTGTGCAATATGTTGTTTAACTGTGGCGAGCTACCCAGGCAGAAGGAAACGGCTTCAGTAAGGGCGTAAGATAAAATGCTGCGCCACATACGATAGTAAAACGTGACCGCAGAGATGTACAAATGATAATCATAAACTAGATAATGCACGGTTGTCAACGAGGAGTCATCCTTGCCGGCCCATATTCTAATCTTTGAGACCAGCGCAGCCTCTGACCTCTTCTCCAGCGCCATATCCACTGTAGAGAAAATAAGTATTTTAAGTGAAAATATGTCTTTACTTAATACGACAGGGGCACTTTAAAAATAACCCACTTGACACATGGAGTTTTTATTTGCCAATTTTGATCGGGAACACACTTTTTGTCCGGTGTGCGACTTGGGCAGGAGGAACAGGCTGCCAGCGAACACGGAAGACAGCGAAACCGAAAGCAGCCCGGGCTGAGACTGAGAGGGCGGGGGCTGCCCACGCATGCGTGCTCTTTGTTATGGAGAACGAAGTCCGGCAGGTGAAATCCCGGTGGCAGGAGGGGGCCCGGGTGAAGACCAGCGCTGCGGAGCTCCCATGCCGAGACTGACTCACTGGCTGCCGAGGGAGAGAGGGACACGGAGCACACAGAAATAGCCTAGTGAGTGTGGGGGGATGTGTGCACGTGTGTGTGCGAGTGTGTCGGTGTCTGCGTGCATCTGTCTGTGTGTGTGTGGGGGCGGGGGTGTTTGTCTCTATGTGTGCGTGCGTGTATGTGTGCTCGTGTGTGTGCGTGTGTGTGTCTGGTTACATGGAGCTAAAAGGAAACAGGAGAAGGTGAACACGCGCGCTACCTGGTCCGGTTCCGCAAGGCTGCGCGTGCACATCTCTTGTCTCCCTTTTAGCTCCTTGTAAGCAGAGCCGACAACAATAGGGCTCGCTCTCCGACAGGGCTTCGCCCTGTACCGCTGGTCGCAAGACCTAAAAAGGGACCCTCCAGTCACATGTATGCAAAAACATAATGAATATTTCTGAACAAAACTCAATTACAGTTTGATCATGCACAAACTAAAGTAAACCCATTTAATACATTAAGCTGTAATTCATTATTCACTTCTATATTGCTCCAAATGCCATCTACACAATATTCACAATTAGGGCAAAATACCATCCCTCGCAATTTCATTAACTGCAATTTCTTTTTACACATGCACACCTATATGCACACTTTTTATATATTAAAAATCACACCTGATCAATTTATACCACTGAAAAAAATATACAGTGTACTAAAATTGAAGGTACTGCACCATATATGGACATTAAAAATGATGATATCACCATATCTTGCAATATAGAAATGTAAATACTGGTTTGCACAAGAACCAGCACGAGAACCGACATATAAACGTGCTGATTATTGGATTGAGTATAATAAACATAGTGCCCGCACCGTCACCCGCTCCCCCCTGCAACAAACAAAACCCCTTTACCCATGAATGACACCTCAGACACTTGGTTTATGGGTAAAGAACTGCTGTAGGTTTATTTATCATACAACATAGTACGACAAAAGTGGGTCATCTTACGGGTGATCCAGGGCAGGCAGCCACTCGCTGCCCCACCCGCCTGTCGAGCCAGTAAGCACGGTGGGTCGTCCCGAACAGTGCAGCACCTTGTAGATCCGTCTCTTGAACTACCGCCCCTTTCAGGCGGAGCGGACTGGCACACCCCCGGTTGGTTCAGGCCCCCCAACCGCCCGAAGGACTAATGGGGCACCGGCGTGGTTTTCAGAACCCCCTGCGGTTCACGGTCTTCGGCTCGAGCACCCTTATTGTGCCAGGCAGAGGTACCCTTACTGTATCCGTCTGCTGCAGAGGTACCCTTACTGTACCCGTCTGCCTCCAGATCACCCTGTGACTCCGCCACTGCCCTGGGGAGGCTACCGTCGATGCCAGGGCCCCCCCACACCCTAGTATAGTAGTTAATTTCAGTGGCACCCTGCAGCTGCTAGTGCATCCCGTAAATCTAGTAGGAATATGTCCATGCCAATCTTGGACAGGTGCACCCCATCCTTTTCGTAGTAGCCTTCTATTTTGTCTTGGACTAGTGCATGCCTGATGAATCCTAGGCCCCTTTGTTCCATGAACTTCTGCATGGACCTATTGACCCTTAAACATTCCTGCCAGGGTTCATCTGCCCACATCCCTTAAGCACCACTTCAAATGTTCAACTGGAACGGTTGTTAATATATAATTACATCTAATCCTCTGCAGTCAGTATTCAATTGCAATTCAGTCTTTATTAGTGCTTTGATTTTGTCAAATTTCTGGCTCACAGGCATTGAGGTGACTGTGGTAGGAAATAAAAGTTATGTAAGTCCACATCTCAATTTTAGTTTGAAGCTGAGCATTTCAGATTCGACATCGGTTCTATGAAGACCTTGGTGGTGATTTATAGATTCAAAAATACAATTGCAATTTTAGTAAAACCCAATTCTTCAAAAATGGTTCAACCAAACCAAACCCTCTTCGCTCCGAATGTCTGGTGTGAGCATCTCTCTCAAGCTCTATGGCCATGTTAACTCCTCCCCTTTTTCTGAATCGTTTTGTCCACCATAAGCGTGGAAGGGTATTCTCAGATGTGAGTCCCTTGCTCACTGCACCCTCAGGATTCAAGCAAGCCGGGCCGAAGACGGCTGTAATGCCAGAAACCGTTCCCCGGAAGCTTGTTTCCTTTCCAGTTAAAGAATTGGCTCGGTAGTTTGGTCTGCCCTGTTCCCATGATGCACTGGGCCAGGGACAGACTAATTTGCATGTAGCCAGGTTCTGAGCTGGGATGGTGCAGTGAGCTAAAAAACGGTGATGGATCAAGCCCTGATCTGTTGACTGGGTAGGAGTGTTCTGCTTAATTCAGATACTCTGTCCATCACCACCCCCTTTTCTGAATCATGTTAACTCCTCGGCAACCATCTATCTGAAGCAGGCTACTCTTGCAAACAGCCCTCCAAGATGATGCAAGCAACAATATCCCCATTACCTAGATGAGAGGGATTTTTGTCCCAGTTCTGGACCCATGTCTTAGATGCAGAAAATCAGGACAAAGAGAGAATTTCAGTCATCCACTTCAGTAGAAAGTCAGCCGCTAGCGGGCAGGGAGACTTCTTTTCATCTAAGAAGGCACTAAAGTATAAGTGGGTCAAGGGAGCAGGTTAAAAGAAACCAGCACCTACATGGACATTACAAAAGGACCTAAAAATGCACTTCTTCAACTCGCATCTTATCTGCCATTGCGAAACATTTTTACACTCCTTCACCTCATAGGCCAGTGGGGAAGTATATCCTCTTAGTACACAAGATTCACTTTTCCATTCAATTCTACGATGTAGAGGACTTCATTGCTTGGTTATCAATAGTTGAGAATGTAGACAGCTGATCACCTCATTTCTTCAAATGCAGAATGATAAAGAAACTGAGTACCATGAGGCAATGCTGCTACCCAGTTTTTCCTCCTCCCATCATAAGATGCTGCTACTTAAAAGTGTAGACAATACAAGCTGGTTCAGTGGTAGAACCCCCTGTAACCAAGGACTACCATGCTGGGATCATCAATGCTACCCAGTTCATAAATATTGTGAAGGGCTCTAGTCAGTGGCAGGGCTCTAGGCAGTGGTATGTGCTCGGTGCTGACACATACCACATACAACCCTTCAACCCTTTCTTGAGATGCAAAAGCTTGAATTTGTGATCACTTCTAATTATAACTTTGATAAAGGATGTCTGTTTGCCTCACTGGCTTGTATGTGAAGATTTGGCTCCTGTGTTCGGCAATCTCATTTGGATCCCTATACTTCTCTCTCTCTCTCTTTAAACTTAGCCGGCATCCTCTCCATTATCCTTTAATGGGGCTAAACTGCAAGGTCATGACAAGAAGTAGGGGCAGATTTATGATAACTGGCGCATCCCCAGGGATGCGCCAGTTATTTTGCGCCGCTGCTCCGCCGCATTTACAATGCGGCGCACCATGGGGCAAAAATGGCACAGATGCGTGACGCATCTGTGCCGTTAAGGTAGCGCATTGCTGGAATTGCATTGGAAGCGCGACGCAGCTCCAGCAAGGCTCGGGGGTGCCCCATCTTTACAATGCTGCGTCAAGACCTACGC
Organism: Lissotriton vulgaris; assembly: GCF_964263255.1. Classification (NCBI taxonomy): domain Eukaryota; kingdom Metazoa; phylum Chordata; class Amphibia; order Caudata; family Salamandridae; genus Lissotriton; species Lissotriton vulgaris. Next base: position 123,042,624 of record NC_141690.1, read on the forward strand.
CTGCTTCAAGCAGGCGCAGGGTTTTGACGCAGCATTGGCCTGAAAGTGACTGAGTGAAATCCTATAGATTTCACTCAGCCCCTTTTGCGAGGCGCACCTGCCCCGGAACGCCCACCCTGCGCTGGAACGCCCAAAAGTGGCACAGGGCTTTACAACATGACGCATCTGCCTAGATGCGTCCCGTTGTAAATGGGTCGTAGGGATGCGCCATGTTTACGCCGCAGTTGCGTGACGCAAACGTGGCGCATTCCCAACATAAATCTGCCCCAGAATGTCTTGGACAGTAGTAAGTGCAAGTCTCGCATTGGGACAGAAAAAAGACCAGCAAAAAAGAGAAGCTGCACATGAGGACACAAGTCATGGCTGTGCCCGTTCTGCAAGAGTATAGTGGGCATTTTTAGAGACATTGAGACATTCAAAAGAATGTGCTGCCTAACCCTGAAATGATGGCCCATCAGTGACTTTTTTCTGGCCATTTGTGGTGACATGCTGCCTGTCTCTGGCATTGCGGTCCATTAGTGACTAGGTAGCTAGCCCTAACATAATGGCCCATCAATGACGTGCTTCTGGGAATTTTTGGGGACATGGTCTTGCTAGTCCTAACAAAGCCTGGGCATTAACTTCTGTTCTGCTTGCGGAATGTGTGTAATTTGGCGTTCCGTGCAGAACGAGGAATTGCCAAAAATCTGCTGAATGTTTTGCTTGTTCGCGCTTTCAAAATGTGTGATCACAAGATATTTCTCCCTGAGCAAGCAAACAGCGTTCATGAACAGGAAAAAAGCATTGCGAACATGCAGAACTAGCAATTCTGCAGTTTTTTCGTTTTTTTGGAGCTTTGAGAAGCGCGTCAATGCAAATTCCACCCACCCCTAGTCCTAACATGATTGTCTCAGTGATAGCATAATTCTGAGTAATCTGTGTAATGCTTGGTATCACAACACAGATGTTTCCTATTAGTGATATATTTTTCCTTTCATGACATAATTCTGACTATCTCTGGCTTAATGGGGCTAAAAAGGTTTGCCATATGATGAACATACCCACCCACACTCCACACTCCACATCATTTCACTTTCACAGCTTTTGGAGACAGAAAAGTTGCTGGAGCTGTCCACCAGGCAAACGCACCAAGATTACCCATGAATAATGCCCAACCATATGCATCATACAATTCCTCCCACTACTTATTACGAATATCACAAATAGATAAACACCTCTCTTTTAACGGGAATAGATCGTGGTCCACTAAAACACAGTATCATTACTCATCTTTGCAAAAACCACTGCCAGACCCCAATGTCCTGACAAACTACTAGCCTATCCATAACCCATCGTACCACAGCAAAATAAGGGTAACATGTCATGAGATAACCCAAGAACATATGGAACAGAACCATTTACGGTCCAGTCACCAGTCAGGATTCAGACCTGTGAGGCACATGGAATACACACTATGCAATATTAGAGAAACTCCAAAGCCCAAATACAATATATCAGCCATTAAAAGACATAAACTACTCTTGGAAAGATTTTTTTTGGGAAAAATATGACTATAATCCAGATCTTTCTTTCTTAACAAACCCCAAAAAGTAATAATTGCTTCAGTGACATCATCTTCCCAATCAATGTACCCCAAGGATCACCTCTTATTCACCTGATTTTTAAGATCTACCTATACCTGGTAGTGTAACCCCACAAGCAATACCAGGTACATTTCCAAAGGTACACAGATGACAGCTAAATCCACTTTAGAATGTAAAAATCCAAGAAAATCAAACTAACCTCATGGCTGGATGAATGAAAGCAAGATTACATGAACATAGTCAAAACCTGAATCTTGATAATAGGAAATGTAGAATTAGAGTGACTGCCCTTTGCTTGACCCAAGCATCAGACTGGAAACCATTATCAGACATGACAAAATTTTTTAAACAAAGTCCACACTGTAAAATGCCACAACCAGACCAGGAGGTAGCCTTTGGTGGAAGCAGACCTCTAGTCTGCAGCCTGCCTACCAGAAAATGCCAGAGGGGCAGAATGCTCTGTCTACTCCCATCTTCTTAATCAAATGTAAGGAACTTGGGGATCATCTTTGATGCTGAACTCTCTTTTGAAACTAAACTCAATGTAATGAAGAAAGTTATCAACACACAACTTTTCCTTTTTCCTTCCATAAATCCTCCCTTTCTTCCAAACTGATTACCAACTGGGGCTGATAAGAGCATTTAACATTGTAATGCCGTTTATACATGAATACCAAACACACTTATGGACCCACTTAGTGGCCGGAAAGGAAGACCACCATAATGTACCTCAACCTGTGCTAAGATAAGCACATAAGAGAATCATGTGTCTCTTGTTGAATACTAGAATTACACTTTAGGTTTTGTGCACTCTATGCAAAACCTTCTGGGTGGGGTCCACGAATACACACAGTCTCCGGCGCCCTCTATGCCCCAACTTAATGACTGCACAGTACATCAATCCATGATGGCTCAAATGGCTGAAAAAGGGCAGCAGAGTCGTGGTAGTCCATTGAGCAGAATCAAACTACAAACTAAACTTGCCTACAACGGATCACCATGCATGAAAGAGGCCATGTCCATAGAACATTAGATTAGGTTTTCTTTACCGATCTCACTCTAAAATTCTACCTAAATGCCGACATGATATTTCCTCCTCAAAACTTCCAACTCAATGAATTAACTGAAATGGTACACTTCGTGCCCTACAGAACTTCTATATAACGACACACAGCTAAAGCCCTGATTAGGATACTTGTCTGCAAACTGGATTGTTGAAATAGCTACTTAATGGGTTAGTATATCTTCCTTATCCAGCCTTTGCTATCTTGAGAAGGTCTTAAACCTCACCACCAGGGTTCTATACAATTCCTCTAGCAATGCCCATACTTTGCATTATCTCTGTCAAGCTGAACGGTTTTCTTTGAGGAACAGGGCTCTCTACATACTTAACACACTTGCCTTCAAAGCCATTCATGTGACTTCACCAAGATTCATTTCCAATACTCTAGATATATCCAGACACATAGGATCACATTAGGATACCGCCATCCCGTCGTACAGAGGGACCGCCCGTCATAAGGGCGGGGGTCCCGTGCCTGCTATTAGGATGCGCCCGTCACAGTGGCGGCGCCTCAAGCATTCCTGACATTGTGGCGGGCGGTGCACACAGCACCGCCCGCCACAATGCCAGGAAGGCATGTTGTGCATTGAACTGCTGGGTGGTACCATATGTACCCCCCATGTGCACCCCTCACCCTCTGAAGTCCCTGGGGTCCCGCAAAGGGCCCCCCAAGTAGACTCCGCATGCCTTACCGTGGTGGCATTTATTCCCAAAAGCACATTGTAATATGGCTGGTGGTGTCAAAAAGACACCGCCAACATTTTGCAGCCTTTTCCGCCCGGTCGAAAGTCGACCGGGGCGGAAATACGGCGGACGGTCTTGCCGTCCACCGCGGACCCACCAGCCATAATATTATGGCGGGGGGTCTTTTGCACAGGGATGGCGGGCGGATTGCCCCCGTCATCCTAATGGGGCCCATAGTCTCCTGAAATGCAATATTAGCTTCTCTTATTATCACCTAAACATCCCTGTGAACCATGCAAATTATGCTGCTTCTAACTTCTTCGGCAAACGCTGTAATGTTCTTCCACTTACAACCTGCCAAAACTATACACAGTTTTTGCTGAATAACCCAACAATGTACTTTAGTTGCATTTTCTATAGATACTCTCCTGAAGTGAGGAACTACATTGGTCTCTATAACTCCTCTCCATGCTTTACACACCCTGAGTATAGATGAATATTTGTTCATATGTACATTTCTTTTGAATATTTTACTCGCTGCTCTCCAAATAAAATTACATACATAAACTAATTAATTAATAATTTGATTAATTAATGTAACCATGAGAATAGAAACACATTAGAAAGAAATGATAAGACTTCAGGTACTTCCAGTCCTACATTCTCCAATAGATCCTACCATCTGTTCCAAAGAGAAATATGTGCACTTCCTGAAGAGATTTATGGTTTGCCCTCCAGGATTCCCAGCTATCAAACATACTTCATATGGACATCTGAACCCAAACAAACCATCTCCCCTTTGGAAACAAGCTCAAGATGCACTTATGACAATCCTGTGCATTTACTCCTGTCACGTCCTTTGTATGTGCATACAAGGTCTCTAGTAGTCCACAGCAGAGTATTATGTAATCTGTTGGGTGTGGCTGGGTGTGGTTAATAAAGTTTGTGACACAGTCCATCCAGTTAACGGTTGCATGCTGAGGAATAAAAACTTCCAAACCAGAGCTCGGTGTATTGCGTGGTCGGTTACATGCTCCTGGGCTACAGAGGACGTGACAGCTGGAGACGAGATAGGGAATTTGTGACTCCACTGATACAAGGCTGCTCTCTTTGAGAGCTTGCCATGGTCCAGCAAACTGCTTGTGCCTGCCACATGTGCCCCAAGAAGTGGTCTATAGTTGGCGAGTGTGGAGTCAAAGAGTAACTTCAGCTTTTGGGAGGCCCTCAAAGAGGTGAAGGCCCTACGGAGGAGCAAAATCAGTAAGCCCACCAGAAATCTACTGGCAATGCCTAAAGAAGAGACTCTACTACAGCATAACACAGAGTCAGCACCGATACAAAGCAGAAACGCTAAGGACAGAGATAATCAGGTATGTAGAAGCATTAAAGGCAGTGGCAGCCAGGTGTGGAAAAGAGCTGAAGGCAATGACGACCAGGCACAGAGAAATGCTAAAGGCAGCGACAGCCAGGCATAGTGCGTAAAGTTCAGAGAGGTGAAGAGCATGTGCAAGAAGAGAAACCTTTACTCACCGCGAAAAAGGAAATTGGTGCCTGCCAACCTGAGCTCTTTTGTGAGGACTCAAGTACTAGTGAGCAGGCTGATGCTTGCTGAGGTGCCACTGGGCCAAGAGACGTTGAAGGTCAAATGCTGCCTGAACAGGATATACTATCAACGTCAGTTGGGAACAGCACAAAGTACAATACTGCTGTGTTCCTGAAACCACCACCTCCATTGACCGCTAAAAAGCAGAATATTGTTGCCTGATGGACTGCCTGGATTGGACTTTTAATGACTTCATAGATGCTATGGAGGAAGCAGATGACAAAAAGATCATCACATGCATAAAGAACCTTGCTGATGACGGAGTAAAATAAGTGATAAAAATACAACACAAGCTGATGAAGTATCATACTGTCACATCAAGATGTTGGAAGTGAAGTGTTATCCAATGCCAAATGTCAACTTTGAAAGGTAGATCTTCAGCCACACAAGACAGAAACCTGGTGAGACGATGGATGAGTTTGTAGAATGACTTGATGTGCTCATGAAGCACTGCAAGTTCAGTGAATTGAATGGTGAAGAAGCCATGCGTCTAAGATTTATAAATGGTTGCCTCTCCGATTCATTCTGAAGATGCATACTGCGTTAAACTCTCAGTTTAAAGAAAGTGCTCATGGCTGCAAGAGCAGAGGAAAGTGTTGATCGATAAACTCCTGATAAGGAAACTGGAACAACCCAAAATGAATCAGCATTAAGCATGAAAAGTATGCAGAAATGCAAGGTGAAGTAAGCAGAACCAGAGAGTGACATCTCCGAAGAAAAAGAAATTGTGTTTCCTCTGTGGATTCTCTTTTCCACATGAAGGTAAATGTCCCGCCATCAGACAGATATGAAAAGGCTGTGGGAAAGAATACCATTTCATAATTGTTAGCAAACCAAAAGAGAAACTAAGTGTGTCATGGAGAGATAAAAAGATGGCCACCAGAAAATTCTAGAAGCACTTTAGACACTACCACATGGCCAAATGGCAAAATCAACCAAGGTAAGTAGAAAGAAAATGAAGTTGATTGTTATCTAATTAATCTTCCAGAGGTTAGTTAACATCATCATTGCATTACAGTGAGGAAGATGGGTGTGCGATGATGGTGTCATTTAGGTTGTCTAGAAAAAGAAAAATCAAATTTGGTGTGTTGTCATCAGCAGAAATCTTTCAAGATGGCATTTGTTGAATAATTCAGCCTGTCACACATGCTTTTAGTTACAGTGATGATATATTGATGTTTGGCGCTACACAAAAGGAGCATCATAAAGCATTCCTGCACGTATGATGTCTGCTTACTGATGAAGGTCTCACACTAAATGCAGAGAAGTGTGAATTTCACAAAAACAGACTTAAGTTCTTTGGGCATATTTTCTCTGTGAAGGGACTCCTGACACCAAAAAGGTACACACATTGTTGTCTACTTGCCCTCCAGAAGATGTGTACATGCTACGAACCTTCTTAGACATGGCCAGCTACTGCTCCAGGCAAATTCGTGATTTTACCACTGGGAGTGCCCCTCAAGAGAATTAATCGAGTACAATATTCAGTTTGAATGGTCATCTGAATGTGACCAAAATTTCAAGAAAATAAAACATACAATTGAAAATGCAACTGAAATGGCTTGCTTTGATCCGAAATTGCATACAGAGATTGTGTCAGATGCAAGCCTGGTGGGGTTGAGTGCGATCCTTGCTCAACCCAATGGACGTGCCAATGCTCAGAGACACCTTGTGGCATATGCTAGCCAAAGTCTAGCTCAGACCAAACGTGCTTATTCATAACCTGAGAAAGAAATCTTAGCAGTAGTATGGATTTGTGAAAGCTTCTATATGTTTGTGTACGAAAAGAATTTCACCCTTATCATGGATCATGAGGTGTTGCTCACCATTTATTGGAAATCCGAAAGCCAAGATGCCCCCTCACGTTAAGAAGTTTGGGCTGCGTCTGCAGGAGTGCTGCTACAATGTCATTGTATAACATCCAAAGTAGTTGAGGCCTACATCAATTTTAAAGTAAAGTCAAGTGTGCCTGCAGCTCTTTCTATTGAACAGATTCTAACAGCTACTATTACTGACAAAGACATGCTCAATGCAATCATGGAGGAAACATACTCGACCTCTTGAGTATCAGAAATTCAAGAATGTTCAGAAAGAACTTTCTGTTACACATGATGGTGTGATGCTAAGAGGGGTGAGAAAAGTTATTCTTGAAAGCCTGAGGCAATAAGTTATTGAACTGGCACATGAATGACATCATGGCATTGCCGCCACTAAAAGAGAACTCTGTTATTGAGTGTGGTTCCCGCGCCTTGATTAATGAGTTTAAAGGTGGACTGAAAGCTTGTCATCTGTGTAATTGTCTCACTCCCAAAACAACTCAGCACCTGCTGAATATGTCTGGTCGCCCTAAGCATGACTGGGAGAGGATTGAGGTTGACTTCTTCAGACTCCCTCAATAATGTACATCATATCATGGTAGTAGTCAATGAGTACACACATGTTCCTCTAGTGGAAGAATTATCAACAACCACACATGACAAAGTCATTGGAAGTCTGGAGGAACTTTTCACAGCATGGGGTGTTCCTTCCACTCTCAAATTTGACAACGGTCCACCCTTCAATAGCAGAGAGTTCAAAGACTTTCTTAATCGTTTGAACATCAAACCTCAGAGATGTACACCTCTCTGGCCACAGGCAAATGGCATTTTTGAATGATTTATGAGTTCTTTGAAAAAGGTGGTTCAGCGTGCTGCCCTGGAAGGAATTGACCTCAAATCAGCTTTACACCTATCCCTCGTCCCTACTGTGCCACTCCTCATTCCACGACAGGAGAACGTCCTGTCACCTTGCTGTTTGGGAGAGCTCTTGGAAATAGGAAAGGGATGGTGAGGAAAGACCTGAGGAGAGGATGAAGACATTGGCAGAAAAACTGTGACTTAGTGTTTCGACCCCCACAGATACTGTCTCCACTCCTGGAAAGCTCTTTTTATAGCCAGAAGCTCGTTTCTGCGATAGTATAGTTGAGTTCTGCTGCACAGAGCTTGAACAGGAATGCTACAGGATGAAGTTGGGCAGTTTGTTTATCTCATTGTGACAGAACGGCCCCTAATGCTACATCAGAAGCATTGGCTTCCAAAACAAAAGGAAGATCTATTTGTGGATGTCTCAGGATAGTGAACGCGCTTTTTAGTTCTGTGAAAGCTCTCTCAGCATCACTTGTCCAGACAAAGGGTTCTCTTTTTCTGAGCAGTCTGGTAATTGGTGCTACCACGTGTGAGAAGTGGAGGATGAATCTACGGTAGTAGTTGGCAAACCCTAGAAAACTCTGTACCTATCGAACCGTAGCGGGAACGGGCCAACCCTGCACCGCTGCTACCTTTGGTTTTGTTATGCACAGTCCTGAAGGGCACAACATCACTCCCAGGAATTCATCCTCAGACACGTGAAAGTCACATTTGCTCAGCCTGCAAATAAGGAATGTTCTCGCCACTTTTTTAACACTAGGATCACATGTTGCTCATGCATTCTGTCATTGTCAGAATAGACGAGCATGTCGTTGTTGTATACTACGACAAAGGTGTCAATGTATTCCCTCAAAACATTGTTTCAAAAATACTGAAAGGCCGCCGGGGCGTTACACAACCCAAACGGCATGACAGTATATTCAAACAACCGATACCAAGTTTTGAAAGCTGTTTTCCACTCATCCCCCTCTCGGATCCGGACCAGGTGATAGGCCTCTCTTAGGTCTAGGTTCATATAGATATTAGCCTCTTTCACCTGGTCCAGTAGTACAGAAATAAGAGGAAGGGGATATCTATTCCTCACGGAGGCCTGATTTAACTTGCGGTAATCTATACACGTTCTCAAATCCCCGTTAGCTTTTGCTATAAAGGAAAGGGGAGAAGCTGCCGGGGACTTAGAGGGGCAAATTAATCCGATCTCAAGAAAATGATCCAAGTATTCTCTCAGGTGTTGGGTTTCAGACACAGATAGTGCATACACTTGGCATGAAGGAAGTGTGGCCCCTTCTATGAGGTCTATCCGACAATCATACAGCATTGAGCAAATCAAACACTCACCCCCAGTCAACTGTCCTGGGTTTAATCCATCACCATTCTATAGCTTACTCCACCACCCCAGTTCAGACATGGCCATATGCAAGTCAGTCTGTTCCTGTGCCTCGTGGGAACAGTTTAGCCCGAACTGCCAAGAAGTCCGGAAAGATGTTTGATCACGATGAATTAAAAATAGAAATTTTGAAACTGCATTGAGGTCGATTAGGCCAATCGTCTCATGTATTTGGCAATGAATAATTCAAACAATTTTTTTTACAGATTTCGAATAACATCAGACCAATGTTTTTGGGTAGAAGTAAACAAGGGACTAAGGTTATGTGTCAAACCTATGGGTGTTGAGTAGAGGTAAACGAAGGACAAAGCCTGGTGTGTTGTGCCTGTGGCAACTAAAGTGGACACTGTAAACATATTCAACTGCAACCAATAAATTGTTATACAAGTTACATTGATGACATATCATGAATTCATGTAACACATTGCTAACCATATAAAGGAACAGGTATCTTGTCATTACATCGTGTTTAGCATGTACCACATTTATGAATATAGATGACTTAGTGCAATTGTAGATTCACATACCCAACAATGACACTTGTTTATTCAGCTCCTCTAATTCATTCAGCCCCTTGTTGACAGTATTGAGAGTGTGTATCCATTTGCACTCTCTTCTGTTCAAAATGTTATGTAAGTCACCTCCTCTGGGGTTAGCCGTTATCTTTTCTATGACCCACCACCGAAGGCTATTTTCATGGTGTTCAAATCTGTGGAAGTGATCCACCAGTGGTGCCCCCTGAGTCTTACATCTTATGCGGCTCACATGTTGTAAGATCCGGCATTTGATTTTTTGTGTGGTTTGCCCCACATACAAGAAACCGCAGGGACATATCACCGCATAGACAACCCATGATGTATTACAGTTGGTATGTTGGGTGAGTTTGTATGTTCGCTCATTATGGTCAAATTTATCACATTCTCGTGTGAGGGGACAAGCTTTACAACTCCCACACAAAAAATCAAATGCCGGATCTTACAACATGTGAGCCGCATAAGATGTAAGACTCAGGGGGCACCACTGGTGGATCACTTCCACAGATTTGAACACCATGAAAATAGCCTTCGGTGGTGGGTCATAGAAAAGATAACGGCTAACCCCAGAGGAGGTGACTTACATAACATCTTGAACAGAAGAGAGTGCAAATGGATACACACTCTCAATACTGTCAACAAGGGGCTGAATGATTTAGAGGAGCTGAATAAACAAGTGTCATTGTTGGGTATGTGAATCTACAATTGCACTAAGTCATCTATATTCATAAATGTGGTACATGCTAAACACGATGTAATGACAAGATACCTGTTCCTTTATATGGTTAGCAATGTGTTACATGAATTCATGATATGTCATCAATGTAACTTGTATAACAATTTATTGGTTGCAGTTGAATATGTTTACAGTGTCCACTTTAGTTGCCACAGGCACAACACACCAGGCTTTGTCCTTCGTTTACCTCTACTCAACACCCATAGGTTTGACACATAACCTTAGTCCCTTGTTTACTTCTACCCAAAAACATCGGTCTGATGTTATTCGAAATCTGTAAAAAAAATTGTTTGAATTATTCATTGCCAAATACATGAGACGATTGGCCTAATCGACCTCAATGCAGTTTCAAAATTTCTATTTTTAATTCATCGTGATCAAACATCTTTCCGGACTTCCAAACGCCCTTCGATGTAGTCATCTTTCGATGCAGACAGCGCTATGCAGTCTGGGTATTTACCAATGCGGAAATACTGTCGGATTCTCCGACGGCATTCCGCAGCACCGAGAGGCTCGGAAGTTGAGGATTCTATGTACGAAATCACGGGTAGGTTGGAGAGTAATTTAAATTAATTTTGAAATAACTCTGTTCTACTCTCGATTGATTACTTAAGCATATCCCTCCGTTTTCTTAACACAGCGTTCCAAATCAAGTGGAACCAATCTCCACAGTAACTGGACATCCGGAAGCACTGAGAGGCTCGGATGGACACGCTAGAATCCGAAACACAGCGGGTAGGTCTTCCCTCAGATTCATCAGTATGATGACTACTTTGTGATGAGATTGTAGACCCATAAACAGGCTTGTTGTACCCTTAGTAAGACCGGAATTTTAATTTATGTCTTCGTTAATATAGCTTACATCTGGAAATAATTTGGGATTAATTCTACCAGCATCGTCCACAGACAGGTAAGCCTATCCATTTTACAAAAATGAATCCCCCAAAAACCCTCCAAGTAAGTGACACTAATGACATAATCAACTAGGACTTATTGTCATTTGTGCAGTGTACGTCTATTACTGGAGTGACAGTTCAAAATTTCCCCTTCGTGGAGGCTGTGCTCATACAGAATCAAGGTATTTGACAATGTTTTAAATAGCAATATACCAGTTACCTTGAGACAGTGCATATAGGGTAGACTGATGGTGTCTAAATTAATTCTAGGTATCACCCACCGTGTCCACGTAAGAAATAACGACTCCAATACATGGACCCAAATATAATTTCAAGGTAAATAGATACCGATGTCATATTAACTATTATGGGTGGAACCAAGCACCACGGGATTGGGTTATACTCTAGATCCTATTCCATTTTTGTCTCTGCAGGAATCCTGTTTGAGACGTGGTGAACTCGGATCACCAGAACCAACGTTCTCTCTACTATTAAGGGTAAGAGGAACTGCCAAATCCCGTCGGGGATAGGCCGCACCTTTACACCACGGATAATAATTCCGAATTCTCCCCCTCTTTTGTTTTCAGGGTTATTCAATATTCCCTGGTTGCCTCGTTGTTTGCTCTCTGTCCTGATGAAGACTCGCAATCCCCAGGTCTAAATCACCATTCGGGAATAAGTCGAGTCGAAACGTCGACATTTTCTACACATACACCTAGACCAGTACCTCTCCAACTTTGTAGACAGTGCAAGACTGTGGATATTGTTACGTGAACACTACAATGTTGTTGTTTGCAATCTAAATGAACTTATGTTTGTTGGCTAGGTGTTCAATACTGTTATTTTGTGAATATTTATATTCAGTATTGTTTGTTAAAAATTATAAACTTATTTCTCTTTTTTACCACTGTGCGATTTTCCTTTTCACTCCACTCGCTCACCCCTTTAAAATCACACTTTCCCTTTGCACTCTCCTATCTTGGGGCAACCTATATGTTTTTATTGACAAAATTATGCAAAAATTTGAATATAAAAATTAAATAAGAATATATTTTTCCAAAAAAACGTGGTGTAAGGTTTGTCTCAAAGATTTAGTCTTTGTTTTGCAGATAGCAGACTAATCGAAGGTGCTTTGTTTTTTGAATAATTATTCATTTCCTGATTCAATCAATGTACCTCAATCTATAGGTCCAGGACCATTGTTTGTTTATATTACTAGTTACCCAGGTCCATACCTTAAGGGTCACCCCATTCTTGTAATGGTCATGTGAACAGTCCAGCATGAACTGCCAAGCCATGTCTTCCCTGGACCGAAAACAAGCATCCAAGGACTGGTTTCGGGTTCATAACCCTCATCATCCAGGCTATCTTGAATCCAGTGGCAAAATGAGCAAGGGACCCACGTCTGGGCATACCCTGCCAATTTAGGGCAAACAACGCAATACCAAAGTGGATGATGGACGGAGCGTTTGAGAAAATCAAACACTCACCCCCAGTCAACTGATCTGAGTTTAATCCATCACCACCATTCTTTAGCTCACTCCACCACCCCAGTTCAGACATGGCCATATGCAAATCAGTCTGACCCTGTGCCTCATGGGAAGTGTCCAGCCCGAACTGCCAAGCCATGTCTTCTCTGGACCGAAAACAAGCATCCTGGGACCGGTTTCGGGTTCATAACCCTCATCATCCAGGCTATCTTGAACCCAGTGGCAAAGTGAGCAAGGGACCCACGTCTAGGCATACCCTGCCAACTTAGGCCGAACAAAGCAGTACCAAAGTGGATAATGGATGGAGCGTTTGAGCAAATCAAACACTCACCCCCAGTCAACTGTTCTGGGTTTAATCCATCACCATTCTTTAGCTCACTCCACCACCCCAGTTCAGACATGGCCATATGCAAATCAGTCTGACCCTGTGCATCATGGGAACAGTCCAGCCCGAACTGCCAAGCCATGTCTTCCCTGGATCCGAAACAAGCATCCTGGGACCAGTTTCGGGTTTATGACCCTCATCATTCAGGCTATCTTGAATCCAGTGGCAAAGTGAGCAGGGGACCCATGTCTGGGCATACCCTGCCAACTAAGGGCGGACAAAGCAATACCAAAGTGGATGATGGACAGAGCGTTTGAGCAAATCAAACACTCACCCCCAGTCAACTGTTCTGGGTTTAATCCAACACCATTCTTTAGCTCACTCCACCACCCCAGTTCAGACATGGCCATATGCAAATCAGTTTGACCCTGTGCATCATGGGAACAGTCCAGCCCGAACTGCCAAGCCATGTCTTCCCTGGACCGGAAACAAGCATCCTGGGACTGTTTTCGGGTTCATAACCCTCATCATCCAGGCTATCTTGAATCCAGCGGCAAAGTGAGCAAGGGACCCACGTCTGGGCATACCCTGCCAATTTAGGGCGAACAAAGCAATACCAAAGTGGATGATGGACGGAGCGTTTGAGCAAATATAACACTCACCCCCAGTCAACTGATCTGGGTTTGATCCATCACCATTCTATAGCTCACTCCACCGCCCCAGTTCAGACATGGCCATATGCAAATCAGTTTGACCCTGTGCCTCATGGGAACAGTATACCCCGAACTGCCAAACCATGTCTTCCCTGGACCAGAAACAAGCATCCTGGGACGGGTTTTGGGTTAATTACCCTCATCAGCCAGGCTATCTTGTGTCCAGTTGCAAAGTAAGCAAGGGACCCACGTCTGGGCATACCATGCCAAATTAGCGCGAACAAAGCGATACCTAAGGGGATGATGGACGGAGCGTTTGAGCAAATCAAACACTCACCCCAAGTCAACTGATCTGGGTTTAATCAATCACCATTCTTTAGCTACCTCCACCACCCCAGTTCAGACATGGCCATATGCAAATCAGTCTGACCCTGTGCCTCATGGGAAGTGTCCATCCCGAACTGCCAAGCCATGTCTTCCCTGGACCGGAAACAAACATCCTGGGACAGGTTTCGGGTTCATAACACTCATCATCCAGGTTATCTTGAATCCAGTGGCAAAGTGAGCAAGGGACCCACGTCTGGGCATACCATGCCAAATTAGCGCGAACAAAGCGATACCAAAGGGGATGATGGATGGAGCGTTTGAGCAAATCAAACACTCACCCCCAGTAATGATCTGGGTTTAATCAATCACCATTCTTTAGCTCACTCCACCACCCCAGTTCAGACATGGCCATATGCAAATCAGTCTGACCCTGTGTCTCATGGGAACAGTCCAGCCCGAACTGCCAAGCCATGTCCTCCCTGGACCGGAAGCAAGCACCCTGGGACGGGTTTTGGGTTCATAACCCTCATCATCCAGGCTATCTTGAATCCAGTGGCAAAGAGAGCAAGGGACCCACTTCTGGGCATACCCTGCCAACTTAGGGTGAACAAAGTAATACCAAAGTGGATAATGGACGGAGCGTTTGAGCAAATCAAATACTCATCCCCAGTCAACTGATCTGGGTTTAATCCATCACCATTCTTTAGCTCACTCCACCACCCCAGTTTAGACATGGCCATATGCAAATCAGAAGGACTACCAAGGTGAACTGTGGCATTTGGAGCCCTGATTTATACGAACATGCAATATTACAAGTGACAACATCAGAATGTGGTGTTAAACAACTGGGGGATATTGTAGGTGGTGGTGATTTAGTCATGCCCAAGTGTGATGTTGTAATAGGAAGCAAAGCCGTACCTGTCCTGACTGATTTGTGGTCCCCATTTACCCTGATTGGTGACAAAAATTGGGATCAAGTTTTTGGAGAAGAGGTAATTACTTTACTTCTACCTGACATGATTCCAGATGGCTAGGGGATATAAGATTGACTTGTTTGACGGCACTGTTATGATTATCAATTTCAAGGTCAGAAAAACCATTGGGAAGGTGTATATGACCAACCGAGGGGACAACCTCCTGGGGAGGTGGCATCCAAAATACCTGGGCATCACCTTGAATCCCATTTTGCCAGATTAAGTTCTTTTGGTATCATGTGTTAGTGACGATAAAGATAAGTTGAAGAATTCCAAGAGTGTTTAAAGTGGGTTTAGTTTTGTTGAAGGGGTTCAAGCATAACATTACCCCAAAAGCTAATGCCAAGCCGGTGGAGCATAAGGTGAGGAGGGTGTCTAATAAAATGCTAAGACCCCTGCTAAAAGGGTTAAATAGCTTGTTACACATAGGCGTAATAAAGGAAATAGAGTCCTTGAAATGGCTAGCCCCATAGTGTTGCCTCCCAAGGACTGTAGGACCAAAACTAGGATGTGAGTTGATCACAGGGATCTCAATCAATGCATCTGGTTCAACCGCCAACCCTTACCAAACATCAATGATGCATTAGCTATGTTGGGAAGAGCAAAGATTTCCAGTGTTATGGATCTTTCAGTTGCTTATCATCAGGTGTTGTTAAATGAGGATTCCAGGCCACTTACTTTCTTTGTTATACCTCCTGGAGCTTTTAGATTTGTGAGAGTGCAATTTGGGTTGGCCTCGGCTTCCGCTTGCTTCCAGAGGTTGACGAAGGAAGTTTGGTCGGAGTTCACCTCAATTGCGTTCTTACAGGACGATATTGTGGTATATGGATAGGACAAGTCATGCCATGATATTGTACTGAGGAAGGTGCTGTCCATATTACAAGACCGCGGACTCACCTCAAGCGAGAAAAATGCAAGTTTAGGGTGGGAACGGTCTCCTACTTGTGACACACTATTTCTGGGGAAGGCATTAGCCCTAAAGTTGAGTTGGCAAACTGCATCTCACTAGCATCAACACCAGGTAACAAAGATCAAGTCATATCATTTTTGGGGCTATCAGAGCATTACTCAAAGTTCATTCTTAACTTTGTGAGTGTGGTGCAGCCCTTGAGGCTGTTGCTCGGGAAAGGGGTAGAGTTTGTGTGGTCCACTGAGTGTGAAGAAATGTTTACTAATGTAAAGAATCAAATAAAAAAGATGCCAACACTTGGACATTTTGGTGTACCAAGGTAAACAGTGCTTGCCACAGATGCTAGCATGGAGGGGCTAGGAGTAGTCCTTTCACAAATGGTCAATAGAGAGCCAAAAGTGATTGCTTTTGCTTCACGATCACTCAAGGGGGCTGAAGAATTCTACTCAGTGATTGAGCTTGAGGCACTAGCCGGCTTGTGAGCCATTACCCACTTTAAATTATTTTTATGGGTTTCGCTATTTTTTCTGCAAACAGATCATAGACCTCTAGGCTAGATGTTCGAATGCAGGCATGTGGAGAACACAACTCCCAGGATTAAAAGGTAGGTAGAAAGTCTTATGGAGTTTAATTTCAGAGTTGAGTACTTTCCTGGTGCAAGGAACATACCTGCATGGTATTTATCTAGGATGCCACTGAACAAAGATATTGCATCTACATGACATAAAGAAGCAAGTTTTGAAGTATGTAGTGGGTAATTGGCAGATCCTCCACAGTGCACCTGTGGGGGTAAGAGCATAGTCCACCTAAGTGTCTAAGGATATTTTGGAACGTGAGGGATGAGCTCAGTATTGTGTAGTGTAGTTCCTAGTTTCCCACTAGGCCCTGCGCATTGGAATAACATAAACAGTAGTATCGACGTGGAACTGCAGATATTCCAGGCCTCCACTGACTATGCTAAACTTAATTGGGTTGTGTTACCAACTAGCTCAGAGGTCACTGGAAACTTTCTTCTCTGCATAGGAAGTGATCAGCTTCCTTGGCACAGACAAGAAGGGATTCAGCTTTCCAACAACCGTGCAACATGACAACTTTGCTCCTCAGATCAAGAGTCAATCTCTAGGGTCGTGTGAAACAATAGACATGTATTTCACTCAGTCAGTCTAGTGCAGTTTACTTTCACGAGATGTAGAGAATAGAGAGACGGGCGTTTGTCAATAAAAGGTTAACATTTATTGAACAGTCTTTCTTCTCGTACAAGAGAAATGTATTGTCACAATTGCAATGATTGTTCTTATAAAAAGTACGTACAGTAAGATAAGTATTGCGAAATAGAACTGTAAAAGCATTGATATGGTTTCTTAGCCATACAATGGTTTAAAAGTAATAAAACATATATACAGTCATATATACATTAGGCTAACATACTCAACTGGTGCTTCTAACTAAGCCTACCCCAGTGTGCCTGACCTAAGCCTAACACGTGGAAGGGGAGTAAGTAAGTAGCTTTAAGTTAAGTTGGTTTTGCCAAGGTTTGTTTCAATAATTCTCGTCTAAGGGTTTAGTCAACACCATACCTCTGAATAGAATGATGGAGGATTGGTATCTCCTTCAGGGGTCTCTCTCGATATCCCAGTCACCCGCGAAGGTAGACCGGAAACGCCGTAGCTGGATTTCTCTGCACGAGAAAGGCAGCGGGTCTCTTCAGCACGTCGAGGAAGGAGGGGGGACAGCGTCCGCGGGCAGCTGGAATCTGCTGGATGTCTTCGCAGAGGGACGGCTGTTCAGCTCCTTAAGCGTACTGCACCATAGTTCGCGCTTTAGCAGCGATAATGGTATCAGCAGATTCACCACCACAGGGACAGCAGGCTGCAGCGACAGAGTGCTAGATTTACCAACATGGGGTCTTGCAGGCAGCTGGCATCAGCAACAGTAGCTCGCATTGCTTAAGGCAACGTTGGTAATATTTATACCTGACAGGTGCCGGGTTTGACGCAAGTTTGCTGGACATAAGACGTCAATTAAAGATGTCACTAGGAAGTGATAGTTATCAGTTGCTCATTAGAGTTCCATTACTAATCAAAACATAGCAAGCGGGGATTTCCAGGTTTGCTAAGTTTTTATCTTGTTGAAGAACTCGGAGTGTTATCTAGGAATAGCAGATAGTGACTACTGCTCTGTCATTGCACTAATTGGTCACAAAGGAAGTGGCAGAGGGAACTATGCTGGAATGTGGCTCTGTTCGTGTGAGGCCAGAGATGACTTTTCAGAAAATCGCACTTGAACGGTTATGCCAATATAGGGAATAAATGGATTTATAGCCGAATAGGGGCATAAGGTCACAGTATCGATCAGGAACCTAGATAAACACGCAACACCCACTCCACGGGTTAATGTCCATCAAAATTACTAAAACTAAAGCAATTAGATGCATGTGTAACATTGCCCACCCCAAAATACATAAATGCTAATCGAAATAGGCGTACTTGTAATACATGAATTTAGGTACTGTACGTTTTTTTTTTTTTAAACATAGAAATCATTAAAAAAATTATTGCATACGAAATCAATGAACGATTATGCAAAAGGAATTACACATGAAGTATCTCTGACAGAAGAAGGGCGAGATAAATCATCACATAAAAATGCATTGTAATAACATGTGTGCTAGAGGCTGGTGTAATGTTGTTATGTCTCTAGATGTGCTTAGAAATAGAAGTGTGAAGCTTCTGTTCTCTAAGAATAGTTTTTACGTTAAGCAAAGAATTGTTCGTGCCAAAAAAATGGTCAATATTAAAAATGTCCAATTCAAAAGAATTAATGCTTGAACGGGGAAATAGAGTTCCAAAGCTTTTTGCAGTTTTTGTTGATCAAAACTGAAGGCCGAATTCAGAGTTCATGGGAACACTGTGTGTCGGAAAGCTTCTAAAAGTTATTGTTTCTGTACGGGTGAGAACATCGTATCAGACAGGCTGTCAAAGAATTGGTCTACAAATTCAGGTGATAGTTCAACCAAATTAGATAGCGCTGTAACTTGGCAGGTGTGAGAATGATTGCTGTCATCGAAGGCAGGACCAGCAATGCTCACAGAACGTTGTACCTGGATGATGTCGCTTTTGTCACTCGCTCCACTGTTACCACTTGGTTGTAGCACAGGAGTCTCCACGAATGCCGTCATCAGGATTGGTAGCCGCTGGGGACAACACAATGCGTGAGCCGTTATTGGACTGAGCAAAGTATCGACGTCCATTGGTACTGCTGATGGAAGTGAAAGACAGATGTCCAACACGCATTCATCGCCGCAAAGCATACACCGTAGCACAGGTAAAATGCAATTTTGCCATATCGGTCTGAATGAAAGGAACCAGGTCATGTTTAGATCTCTCAGCCTGGCCAATCCGAGGACGTTAGTTATCCTGTCCCGGTAGCGCATTGCTAGGATTGTCTCTTCCATTCCCATGGGAGCTATGTCTGAGCCGAGGCTTGCCATAACGAAGCAGGAGGGTCAAAAATAAAATCCCTGCTACGAGTCCCAAAAATAATGGTATGCCGCCAAAAATGGAGTGCACAAAATTAGGAAAGATTCCCAAAATTGCCTGGAAGGGTGTTAGCAGTCCCGTAAAGACTGTCTTAAATATGCCTGGGATGCTTGTTGCACTAGACATGTTAAGGAGTTGGCTGAACATTTCTACGAAATGCACGGGGCAATTTGTTGATAAAAGGTCATGAACTTCAGTAGCTGTCCTTGCAACTAGAAGATCATACGTCTCTTTAGATGACGTTATAGGCACTGTTGTCTGTAAAAGTACAGATTTCATTTTGCTTAATGTATCAATTCGTATAGAATAGAGATTCAGACGAGGCCAGATGGGAGTCACTATGTCTGGAGGCCCACTCGGAAACAATGCTTGCATACAGCATTTGACCATGGATGTTACTTCTACTAGATAACTTTTCCCTGGCACGAGGCCACAACATCTGTGATCCGTTCTAAGAATGTAACTCCCGTTCGCGAGTTGCATAAAGAAGGGCTCTATCTGAGTTGCAGGTGTGACCAGCTGGTGGCATGAAAGGTTGTTAGAATTTCCATCACATGCTCCGTGTAAATTAATACCCTGACACAAAAGTATACCGCTTAGTGAATGTTTACAGTTGTCACCACTAAGAAATACATTTTTGTCGCTGTCACTATAGCAAGAATGAGTGTATGGTAATTGCCATTCAGATTTCACATATCCTTTACCCAATTGTTCATATTGGCCAGCAGGTATGTACTCAAGGCATTTTTTAAATCGGAAAGTTGTTATCGGAATAGTGATAATTCCGTGTATTATCCATTCAATGACAGGACTCTCTGACATTGTCAATGGTAATCTCTTGAGTTTTTCGATGCTCAGGATTGTATAGTCTGCTCCTTTCTGTGCCAAACTGATCTGTTTATCAGTAAGGTTAAAACTGGAAAATAATGACGTTGTGTTTATTAAACGCCAAGGCACATAGCCTGAACGAAGATTTTGCAGCGTCCAGCCTAATTCTATAATAGAACGTAATTGAGACTGGCCCTGTTGTAACATAAGCAAATCTCTGTCTATCACATCAAAGGCAGAGGATACAATATTGTCCAACGAATATATTCTGGAAGACAGAGTCATTAACCCATTGTCTACCACAGAAAGTGATTTCTCCAAATTAATACGATCAATTTCTCGTATTTTTTCAGCAGTTTCAATTTGCTTTACTTTCCAAGCCTCGCTGTATGCAGCATAGATACTGATCGCTATGAAACGCTTGTGAAGCTGTTTGCGTGGTCCAAGAATGAAATCGCGCAAATCAGCACCATCTTTTAGTAAAGACAAGTGTTGCTTAACACCTTAGCTGCTTCGCAAATATCCCTCCCCAGTGCTGCGCTGTCCATTGGAACTAGTGCTGAATGGACGTCCAATGGTCGTGCGCAGCACTGGGGAGGTAGCGCTCGTGACGACCGTTGGCCGTCAGCAGCACTTAAGAGGGTAATTTCAGCCAGTGTGGATGAAGTTAGCCATTCAAGGCAGAGTTTCCCTACACTGTATGTTGTTATTATCCCTGGATGTTGTCTCTGGGAATATCTCGAGTCTAATCTGGTCATTTTCAAACCCTGTGTTTTATTCAGGAATCTATCTTGACAGCTGTTTGTGTCAGTAGGCCAGATTAACCACATTTTCCAATCAGGATGTGTTCTGTTGAAATGTAAAATTTGTGACACGTCTAACTCAATATCCGTGGTTGCATTCTCAGGTATTGGCTTTGGTATAGACGGTGTTTTAAGGTCTTTGTTCTTAGCTAGGCCAAGACAAGATGTTTGGTGTATTGTGCCATTTAAAAATAACATTTGTTCTGGTATCATGCAGGTTCTAAATAGTGCTTCAATGCCTTGCACCTGCCAATCTTTTGTACCCCAAATTGTTTTCGTTTCAATATTATTTTTCCAATAATCAAAACCAAATGTCATCATTTTGTCATAAAATGCTTCTGAATATATCAATTTAGAATTTGTCAGCATTGTTTTCATTCCTGTTTTATCTAACAGTTTGTAATAAAAAGTTTCTGCATTACTGGTGTTAAACCCTGAGAAGTATTTGAATTTCTCAAAAAATGCTTTAGAACTGCTTTTAGGTGGTGTAGAACAATGTTCCCATTGATTATACATAAAAACATTTCTAGGCTGTGCAGATTTATGCAAGTAATGATCCCCATAGTGGGTGTAACAGAATAACTGCTCATAACTAGATGAACCTTGTAAATAATCATGATCTGTGAATTTAGCTGACATCACTAAATCAGACATCATGTCATTAATACTGTTAAAGTCCCAATCATCAGAGAATGTACTAGGTTTAACAAAGTCACTTAAGGAAACCTTCAGTTGATGAGGATACTTCAGGATTTCGACCGGACCATATATCTCATAGTCTGTTTTCTCCCATACTACCCCACCAGGTATTGGAATTGCTGTGACATTTACTGTTGACAGTTCTCTTTTCTTCACGTGGGGTGATCTGTGTGGTTTCAGGTTGATGTTCTGACTTGCTGTGTCCATTGTAATATATTTTCCTTCAATGAATTTTCCCAAACACAGTACCATGATGAGCCAAAGCAGGAGGAAAAATACACCTAAACCGAACCAGAACTCTAGCCAAGGGGAAATGAGGTAGATTTCCTTCAGTTGATGAAAGAGTTCCGTTGCTTTTTCTTTAAAAGTCTTTTTAGTTTCTGGCATTACTTCGGGGTCATTTAAATCTTCAGAGAAGTTGTCGAAGTTGATGAAATAACCAGAGGCAGTTCTGTCAATTGATGGGATTGTTCTTTCAATCTGTCTCTCTGTAGCACTTTCTGATGCCACATCATTGTAGACTGGTGTTGTTTCTTGACGAACTGTTTCAATCTGTGTTTCAAGAGGCACGAGTTCCATGGCATTATTGCATAGTCTTTCATTGTGCACTGCAGGCTGATCGAATGTGATGAGTCTTTCAGTTTGAACCTCTTGGATTGTTGCAAGTTTGGGTATTCTGTTGTTTCTTGGGAGTCCACTGGGCCTACTGTTGATTATAGGCCACATGCTTGTGGTTTTACCAGATCGATGGACACGATTCTGTTCTCCTTTTTACCAGAAAGGGGCGGTAGCACAACTGATCTTGTTCCGGTGACTGCTAAGACAGGTACTGCTTTTCTGTAAGAAGGCCCAAATTCCTTCTTAACCGCGATCTTTTCTCTGACTAGATCAGATCCCCAATCTTTGGAATCCAGACAGGCCTTGCTGGGGCTGTTGCGGGTGGTGCCTCGTCAGTGGAACTTGGCTGTTGCTGTAACTTTATGTTGCTTAATGATTTTCTTGTTTCATTCAGTTCCTGTAAAACAGCCAAACGATCCGTTACATCAAAGTGCGTTGTTTCTTCTTGTACCACTGACATCTGACTATCGAGGTCCTGAACTCGCATTCTAATTCCGAACAATAGTTCGTATGGGCTGAAACCTTTTAGAGAATTTCTTGGCATGTTGTTAAGACTAGTCTGGACACTTATTAAATGTTTGACCCACCCAGCGCCTGAACCTAATACCTTCGCTGTTATAGATTGCTTTATGCCCCGGTTTTTTCTTTCTATCACACTATTCCCTTCCGGGGTATGACGGACAAGAATACCGCAACCCAATTCCCATGCTAGCCATGGCCTCCTTATAAGCTCGAGAGCTGAAAGCAGGACCCTGGTCAGAATGGAACGTGGTAATTGCGTATATGCCGATATGGACTCGCAAATCTTTTATAACCAATCTAGCGTCAGCCGAGTGCTGGGGGCCTCATTTTTTTTTAAGTGCTTTTCGTCTTAATGGTGTACACTGGGACGCGCTTCTCTTCTTTGATTGCGCAGATAGACCGCCTTATGCTGTCTAGAAGGGATCCTGAAACTACACTGGCCTGTTCATTACTGCGATCTCTGTTGCAGTTTTCACAATTTTGAGCAAAACATTGAATATCTATACTCATTCCTGGCCACCAGTACTCTGATTGCAATTCTTTCAGAGAGGCTTTGATTGTTTGGTGTTTCAGACCCAACCCCATGTGTGCTTCCAGTAAGAGGAAGCCCCTCCTGCTCCTGTTTGGAATTACTCTGTCCCCCACTCCAGGGATTCGAGCAAAAGGAACGGAGTTTGCATCGATTATGTATGCATAATTGAGTGGATAGTTTACAGGTAGTGCTGCACAGTCGCCTTTTACAGTCGTTTTTACTGCCAGCATGGTTTCCCCGTCTATGTATTTATCTGTACGCTTTTTTGTGGCTACGGAAGCCGGTTTAGTTGCTTCCGCTGTGGCTGTATTAGCCAATGAATTCCCTGCAACGTGAACGCCATCACGTTGAAGACTCTGTGCGTGAATCACGTGAGTCTTTTGTAGTTCTTTACTTAAAAGAGCTACCTCGTTCCAGAGCAATTTATGCTTTATTGTGGCACCTGTGTCATCTTTGTAGTCGTTTTCAATCCAACTCTGCAGTTTATTGTTGTAAGAGTTGACGCAAAAATGAGAATCGCACACTATAAGTGTCGGGAATTCGCGTTCTGCATTTTCGAGCGCCATCTTTAAAGATCTGATTTCAGTTCTCTGAACCGAACAGTTTCTTACAGATTCAGTTTTTGTTACTTTCGGTCTGAATTTACCGCACAGCCAACGACCTTTAATGATCGCACATGCTGCATCGTAGGATTTTCTCTCTACGTTGAAATGCTGTACAAAGCTATCTGTATAGATTATACAGGCGTATTGTGGGAGAGGTAGAATTTCGATTGGCAGAGGATATTCTTCTTCATATTCTAAATCAGTCAGTTCTTTGTATTGTGGGGCGAAATAGTATTTCACATCTTCCGCTCCTAGAGAATCTATACACTGTATCCATTTCGGATCTAGTGACACTGTAGGCAGGTTTACTGGGCTGAATAGCGCTTCGAAGGCGGATTCCGCTGTAAGGATATTAATCCGTTTGCCGTGTGCTAGTTCTCGTTCATTTGCTAATGCTATTTGCACTGCGTTCACAGTTCTTTCTGTGTGACTGAATGCTTTTTCTGCTTGTGTGTACAAGTGAGATTTAATTGAAATAGGTACCTTTTTTCCCTCATTAGAGGTCAGGTACGTGAATCCGCATCTTCCTGGGATGACTCGGATTACAAGATCGATCGTGTTGTCACGTGTATCTAATTTTGTTTTTGCTAACATGTCTGTTTGCAGTGATTTCAAATTTTCTGTGTGTTTTTGAGTCCAATTGATTTGTTTAAAATCAGGTTTTATTAGTTCGTAGAGAGGTTTAACCCTCTCTGCGTAATTTAGAATGTAAGTTCTTCCGAAATTCAGAAAACCTAGTATGGATTGAAAATTCTTCAGCGTTTTTGGAGCTTTGAGTACAGCGCACTTCTCTAAGAAGTTGTCCGCTAGGCTTTTCCCTTCACTTGATAATTCGTACCCTAAGAATAGTACTGTCAGATGGGCAATTCGGGACTTTTTAAAGTTGAATTTGTAACTCTCTGCTGCGAACCCAAGTATAATGGTGTTCACCCTTTTCAAGTGAGTATCCAAGTCGTCGTCTGTGAGATAAATATCTTCTACGTAACATAATGCTTCATCATCATAGATTTGTAGTAACTCTGTTACCCTAGCTGAGAATAGTCCTGGGCTGTTCTTGAACCCCTGTGGGAGTCGACAGAATTTTTTCTGTGACCCAAATGCGGAGAAAGCGGTCAAATATCTGCTTTCTGGTGCAATGTTTTGACAAAAGAAACCATTAGAAATGTCTAATGTCGTTTTATATTTTTTACTAACTATGTTATTCATTAGGGCTGCACTATGCGAGTTTTGTACTGCAAAAGTTTTGCAACATGTATTAAGATGTCTGTAGTCCAAAACTAGACGATATGAATTGTCTGGCTTGGAGACAGGAAACAAAGGATTGTTCATTTGAGAGGTGCATGTTTCAATCACCCCCTGGTATTCAAGTTGATCTAAGATCTCCCTGACCTGTTTTTAGCTTCTTGCTTTATGGGATACTGCCGTTGGGCAGTTGGTTCACTTTTTAGCTGGATTTTGTGAGGAGGTGAATCCTCATCCCATCCTACATGATTTTTATATAATGCAGGTGCCTGGGCTACTGCCCATTTCCTTGCATATGTATATTTTTTGTGAATCGGTATGTGATTCGAGAAGGCAGGCATAATCACTTCTTCGCCACGAGGGCACTCCCTGACAAACTCTGGGGGCCAATCTTTTTCAGCTAACAGAATATCATAGCCTTTTGAGAGCTTATCCCAAAATAGACCCTTAATTTTCCTAGTCTTATCACCCTCTGTACGCAATGTAATTTCGTATATTTTATGGGGCTCGCTAAGTCTGGCGTCGGCAGTTTCAACCTGAATGTATTCATTCGTGTCCACTGTCTCCAGATGACTCATCAAGATCTTGCGCGCTATACTGATTTCTGCTGCACTGTCCAACATTGTCAATGCCCACTCCCCGTTTTTCAACTGTGTCCTCAGTATTCTCGGCATGGTTGATTACTCTAATACTGGCTACCTTCTTTTTCTGAAATTGAGATTTCTTATTTTGAGCAGGTTCCTTGTCTTTGGACTTGGTGTGCTCTCCTGGGTCTGACCGTCCTCTTCTTTCCGAATTCTGTGGAAGAGATCGAGAGGGACGTGTATCAATACTTTGATATCTATCAGGTTTTTTCAGATTATCCCTATTTCTAAGGTTATATCTTTTCTCAGAGGGCTCCCGTTGGGGAGACTGGCGTTCTCGAGTCGGAGTTCTTTCCCTCCGTCGAGGAGACCTTCCTCTGGACTGGAAAACTTTTTCCTTGGGAGTGGATTGTTTATTTCCATCCCAGCTCTTTTTAGGAGTGTTTGAATCATTTTTAATAAATAATTTTACTAACTCTCTATAAGCTTTTGTTAATTCTCCTATGTTAAATAAGAGTTCTTCTTTTGACATTTTTGCAATGTCAGGATGTGGTGTGTAGCTGGCTAGAACCGGCCACGTTGCTCCTGGTCTACCTAGTAGACCGAGCCTGGTTATGTGATCATTATGTTTTAGGGCGCCATTAAACCAGAGCAGGTGCTCTTGAAATTTAAGTGGAATTTCAATCTCCTCGAAAGGAGCGTACTCTTCCGGAGGTTTCTCTATTTTGTAATAGTGAAACTCTTTTGTTATTGCGTTTACCGCTGGAAAGTTTATCCATGAATAGAATACCTCTGTCTGCCGATACTCGTGAGCCTCTATCACGAAAATTACTGTACCACCTCGTGGTGTCAGTCCGTTTTCTATAAGTTTTAAAGTTATAGATCTTCTTAAGTGGACCGGGATGATAATAGCATCCGGGTCTGTGTATTCGGGACCTTGCTGAGTCGCATCTACTGCGGCCCCAGGAGTTCCGTTATTTTCTGGCATTGTAAAAATGCAGGTTTGCAGAGTAGGTCTCCAAGGAGACAAAGATTAGGTGCACAATATTTTGGAACACTGTATCCTTCAACGTTGAATAAACCAGAGCTTTACATAGGAATCTCTTCCTACTAAGGTCGGGCGGATTTTAACCTTTCACCCACTCCAGACGTCTATTGGAGTATTTACGGGAGAAAGGGGTGTGAAATATGCACGACTGAGTTACTCTAAAAGTCTTGCGTTAGTTTATCGCCTTACCAAACGTTAGGGCGCCATGTAGTGTAGTTCCTAGTTTCCCACTAGGCCCTGCGCATTGGAATAACATAAACAGTAGTATCGACGTGGAACTGCAGATATTCCAGGCCTCCACTGACTATGCTAAACTTAATTGGGTTGTGTTACCAACTAGCTCAGAGGTCACTGGAAACTTTCTTCTCTGCATAGGAAGTGATCAGCTTCCTTGGCACAGACAAGAAGGGATTCAGCTTTCCAACAACCGTGCAACATGACAACTTTGCTCCTCAGATCAAGAGTCAATCTCTAGGGTCGTGTGAAACAATAGACATGTATTTCACTCAGTCAGTTTAGTGCAGTTTACTTTCACGAGATGTAGAGAATAGAGAGACGGGCGTTTGTCAATAAAAGGTTAACATTTATTGAACAGTCTTTCTTCTCATACAAGAGAAATGTATTGCCACAATTGCAATGATTGTTCTTATAAAAAGTACGTACAGTAAGATAAGTATTGCGAAATAGAACTGTAAAAGCATTGATATGGTTTCTTAGCCATACAATGGTTTAAAAGTAATAAAACATATATACAGTCATATATACATTAGGCTAACATACTCAACTGGTGCTTCTAACTAAGCCTACCCCAGTGTGCCTGACCTAAACCTAACACGTGGAAGGGGAGTAAGTAAGTAGCTTTAAGTTAAGTTGGTTTTGCCAAGGTTTGTTTCAAGAATTCTCGTCTAAGGGTTTAGTCAACACCATACCTCTGAATAGAATGATGGAGGATTGGTATCTCCTTCAGGGGTCTCTCTCGATATCCCAGTCACCCGCGAAGGTAGACCGGAAACGCCGTAGCTGGATTTCTCTGCACGAGAAAGGCAGCGGGTCTCTTCAGCGCGTCGAGGAAGGAGGGGGGACAGCGTCCGTGGGCAGCTGGAATCTGCTGGATGTCTTCGCAGAGGGACGGCTGTTCAGCTCCTTAAGCGTACTGCACCATAGTTCGCGCTTTAGCAGCGATAATGGTATCAGCAGCTTCACCACCACAGGGACAGCAGGCTGCAGCGACAGAGTGCTAGATTTACCAACACGGGGTCTTGCAGGCAGCTGGCATCAGCAACAGTAGCTCGCATTGCTTAAGGCAACGTTGGTAATATTTATACCTGACAGGTGCCGGGTTTGACGCAAGTTTGCTGGACATAAGACGTCAATTAAAGATGTCACTAGGAAGTGATAGTTATCAGTTGCTCATTAGAGTTCCATTACTAATCAAAACATAGCAAGCGGGGATTTCCAGGTTTGCTAAGTTTTTATCTTGTTGAAGAACTCGGAGTGTTATCTAGGAATATCAGATAGTGACTACTGCTCTGTCATTGCACTAATTGGTCGCAAAGGAAGTGGCAGAGGGAACTATGCTGGAATGTGGCTCTGTTCGTGTGAGGCCAGAGATGACTTTTCAGAAAATCGCACTTGAACGGTTATGCCAATATAGGGAATAAATGGATTTATAGCCGAATAGGGGCTTAAGGTCACAGTATCGATTAGGAACCTAGATAAACACGCAACAATTGTTGGAAATGAACTTTATCCTGGTGAGGGGCTAGTTCCCCTGGTGGGGTTGCATGACAAAATTATCAATCTTGCCTATTAGGGGCATTTCAGATGAAACCCTACAAAGGCCAGAGTGAGGGAGTTGTATTGGTGGCCTGGAGTGGAAGACAAGTGATGGAGGTAGTTAGGAACTGCATACAGTGTGCTGGCAATGACAAATCTAGGTCAGTCAGAACTGCTCCACTGTCTCCTGTTGAAGTTCCAGATGAACCGTGGTGCAAGTTAACACTGGACTTAGCAGATCCTTTTGAATTGTTATCATCTAATGAGAGCTTTGTTTTAGTATTGGTGGATTCTACATCCAAATGGGTATTAGCTTGTTGCGTGAGTTTGATTGTTACTGTTGGAGTTCTTGAGGGATGCCATTCCTTGCAAAGGTATCTACTGGTCCATTGTAACTGATAATGGTGTCCAATATGCCTCCAAGTCGATGAAGGAGTTTCTTGAGGATTTGTTGATCATTCATTATTGCACTGACCTACATGCGCCACAAGCAAAAGAATTAATGGAGAGTAAGAACTGGTTGGTGAGGGCATGTGTCAAATATCTAGTGGAGAACAGGGTGCCACTGAAAGGTATTTTGCGTGAGAAGCTGTGGACACATCGTAATGCAGCCATTAGTGTGACAGGGATTTTCCCCTAGATGCATCAACGTTGTCATTTGCGATTCCTTAATTGCGAAAAATAAGGAATCGCAATTAAGGATTCGCAAATGGCAATGCATCATTAAATTCGCTATTTTATTGGAATTCGGTAAAAATCGCAATTTTTACCGAATTCCAATAAAATTGCGAGTTCCAAATAGCGAATCCGATATTCCCATTCATTCCTATGGGCTGAAATGCCCATAGGAATGAATGGGAATTGCGAATTCGCAATTTCAATTCGGAATGCATCAAAGCCTTTCAAGGGTGGAGAGGGGGGTCCAAAGGACCCCCCCCTGCACTCATGAAATGCACTTTTACATGTGAGTTACATACACACATGTCCTAAGGACATGTGTGCCTGTAACGTACACGTTTAAAAAATGCATTTTCATGCGTTTTTAAACATTTTTGCAAATTACCACGAAGTTCAACTTCGTGGTAATTTGCATTTGCAATTTTGGAAATAGCAAATGTTTTGGGGATGATGCATTGCTGTTAAGGAATCGCAAATGTGCGATTCCTTAACAGCAATCGCATTTTTTTGGAACTCGCAAAAAAAGCGATTTCCAAAAAATGCTTGATGCATCCCAGTAACCAATTTAGGAAGTGCAAAAGGCCGATTTATGCGAATCGCACCGTTTGCACTTCCTAAAAAGGTTGATGCATCTGGGCAAAAGTCTTTCCAGAAACTCAAGGGAAGAGTTGTGGGATCCAAACTTAACCAAACGTGGTAAAGAAGAAGCACAAAGATGGGAAGCACATCATTATGTAAGATCAAGAATTATCTGAAAGCATACAAGAGGCAGTTTGATGAGAAACATTGTGTGCAACAGAATAAATGGGAGGTGGAGAATTGTTTTGTGTGAAAAGACCACATTGGTTTCCAAAGAGTGTGACAAATGTCATGGGACACAAACATATAATTGAAGTTAAGAAAAATGTGGGTCTTTTGAGTGGTGGTGCAAATTTGGAGTGTGTGAAGGTTATCAGAGTGCACTCCCAACACTGAAAAAATCAGTAAAGAAGAGGAACATGAAGTGAGGAGCCAGGAGTTTAGGAGTGCTTGTATCTCACGGGAAGCCTCATGCACCAGGAAGGTACCATTTTACCTCAAAGACTATACCTAGACATTTTGACCCCTTTTTTGCCCTAGTAGTTCACCATTGTACCTTAATAAATAGATCAACATAGGATTATAGTTGATTTGCGCTATTGGGTTATCACAACAACATTGTAGGGTTGTATATTCCATCCTTCTGGGTTATGATTATACTTAAATCCTAGTTATGGTTATATATATATATATATACCTATCTTGACTTCTTTAGACATGCTTAGCCTATTGCTTTTACCCGTTAGAAACTGTTTAAGTTTTATCTATCCTTAGCTTATTGCTTTATTGCTTTAGCCCTCTGAAAAACAGTTTTAGAACATATTTAGTTTTTTTACACTTTTTGGTTGGGTTGCATAAATCTTTCAGTTTGTTGTTGCAGTTTGCTTAATGATTTAATGGTTGGAGGTGTTGCAACTTGTATTGGGCTTTCATCTGCCCCTTTAACACCTATCTATCACATGGAGTCTTTGGGATGTAACATTGAACCTTGGGGTGTCATGGACAGCCAAGAGTCAGTTGTTTGGAAGCTTGTCCAGTGGTGGTTGTTATATATTGGAAGATGCATTAAAGAAACCACCTTTCTGCATGGGTGCTTCTTAAAATAATCATACAAAAATTTGCATAGAAAGCTGAAAATCAGGAAATGCGTAAACAAAAACATAGTCAGGGCGGGTTTAACATTGAAAGTGTACTGATTAAGTATCATTTTCAACAGTAAATCTTTTTGACAAAGTTTAACAGTTAAAAATGTAAGAGTCATTAAACACTGAGGGCCTGATTACAAGTATGGCGGTCCACAGGACTGCTGTACTTGTGGTGGCGGTCCGACCACTGCCACACTGCAGGCCCGCCAGCAGTATTATGAGTGTGGCAGTTGGACCACCACAAGACCGCCGGATATGCCGGGATCAAGGATCCTGCTGCGCCAGCAGTCTGGAAAAAGGAAGTAATATGCTGGCGGTGCCGCTACTGCAACGCTAAGCATATTATGAGTTGCCTCTCCACCATCTATTTCATGCCGATAAATCCGCCATGAAAATGGTGGCTGACAGGCAACTACAGGAGCCCTGGGCCTGGAAATGCAAGCAGGGGGGCACATGTTGTCCCCCCTGGAATTGCACACCCCTTCCTACACGGTGTGGCGTGCATGCCACTCTGTGCAGGAATGTGTAGTTGGCGCTCTCATGGCGGTGGTCTGCATGTTAGGCTCTCATATGAGCCTAACAAACCACCGTTCCAAGACCACCATAATGTCTGCCCAACCTAGATTAAAATCTGAATGCAGCAGGAGGCTGCGCCATTGCCTTGGTGGTCCTCCTGCAGATGGCACTGTGTCTGTGCCTCAGGAGGACTGACAAAATTGTAATAAAGCCCTTGGAAAGGATAAAAGCTGTTGCAACCTGGATGAAAAACAGCTGCCTGAAACTCAACTCAGAGGAAACTGAAGTACTCATCCTTGGCCCCACCCCCTCTGCAAGGGATGACAGCTAGTGGCCCCCCACCCTTCTAAACCCACCCACCCCGACAGACCATGCATGTAACCATGGCATCATACTGACTCATCACTCACTATGAATCGCCACATCAGCTCTGTGTCCTCCACATGCTCCTTCAACACCCTCCGCATACTAAGTAGAAGATTCAAATGGATACTCTCTGGCTCTTGGAAAACGGTCACTCATGCCCTCATCACCAGCAGACTGGACTACGGCAATGCCCTTTATGCCAGAATCAACAAATTCCAGACCATCAGAATGCCGCAGCCAGACTAATCCTCGATATCCTGCGGCACAACCACATTACCCACCACCTCTGCGACCTCCACTGGGTCCCAGTTGAAAGAAGAATAACTTTTAACTGCTCACGCATGCCTACAGGGCCCTCCACAACATCGGACCACAATACCTCAACAACCGCCTCTCCTTCCACGCCCCCAAGAGAAACCTCCGCTCAGCCAACCTCTCCCTAGCCATCGTCCCACGCTTCTACAGGCGGAGAGCAGGTGGATGGTCCTTTTCCTACCTCGCATCCAAGACCTGGAACGATCTCCCCCTTCACCTCTGGCAAAGCTTGACACTAAACCAATTCAGGAGAGATCTTTAGACCTGGCTCTTTGAATGACCTCATCAGAGCTGCGCTCTCCCCCCGCCCCTCCAGCGCCTTGTGACCCTAACTGGTGAGTAGTGCACTCTATAAACCCGATTGATTGATTATTTTTATTTATTTATTTTTAAAGTTTTATATAGCGCAAACATAACCCTAGTGGGTATCATAGCGCTTTACATACGAATTGCAGAAAACATAGGTAGATAATTGTGGGAGGAAAGTAATGATATATAGAAATAACATCAAGTACAAAATCACATAATAGAGGCTGGCATTGGAGCAGTGCAATTGCTAAGTAGCAAATTATTCAGCTGTACATAATAAGAGACAGAAAGATAAAAGCTTCTAGCTCAGCCCAGTGCTCATCAGTAAAGCTTTCACTTCCCTTTTAAAGGCAAGTATTGAAGGAATTATTCTAGTTTCCACAGGAAGGGAGTTCCAGATGCTCTGGGCAATACCTGAGAATGAACGATTGTAGGTTTTAATTTTTTTTAATTTCTTCAGCTTAAGCATCAAGGTACTGGAGCTCCTTGAGGAATGGGAGCCACCCGACAGTTCGAGCTTATTCACCAGGTACAGAGGAGTGTTGAAATGCAGTGGTGCTCTATGGGTCATACATACAAATTTTAATTGAATCCTTGTCTCAAACAGAAGCCAGTTAAGAGATTTCTGGTCCGGAGAAATGTGGTTGGTTTTCTTGGAGCCAGTGATGAGAATAGCCGCCGCATTCAGTGATGCTCTGAGGGGGGCTATCTGTGTTTCGGTAGCCCACAGAGAGTAGCACTGACGTATTCCAGCCTTAAGGTGACTAACGCTCGCACCGCAGTTTGGAAGTCATCTTGGGGGATGTAGGGTTTGAGTCTCTACTGGATGCTCAGCTGCAAGCTGATGTGATCCTGCATGTTTAGGTTCATATCCAGCACGATTCCCAGGGATTTTGTAGAGTCTATGATGTGTGGTATGCAGTTGAGAGCGGAGAGGTTTTTCAAATATTTCTCCACAATGGGGGTTTGCTTGTTTATTTTAGAAAGGAAATTCCATACTTTGTACTTGCTTGCATTTACGGAAGTTCCCTTTTCTGCACTTACTTGCATTTACACAATAGGTCAGGAGACTTCTTGGGTGCACGGGTCTTTCACCATAGAAGAGGTGAGTGGTGCTGCTTGGTGTGAGGTTTTGCATCTGTGGATGTATTCACTACACAAAGCACAGGTCTAGTCAGGAAAGACTACAAACTCCATGGTACCATGGAAATCTCATAAGAATTGCAATGGTGGCAGCTATCTTTTATTACTCTTACGTCCTTCCCTTGCTTTGAATCAAAACAATTGAGGCCTAGCGGATTTTGCGGATTGGCAATCCGCGAATTTGCGGATTTGCGAACTCGCAATCCGCAAAATCCGCGAATTCCCGCGAATTTGCGGATTTTTTTTTTTTTTTTGTGTTCGCCCGTGTTTCTGCCAGTTCGCGAGGGTTTTTACAATTTCGCAATTTGCGAACTTACCTGTCGGGTCGCAAGTTTTGCGAACTTGTTGTTTCTACGTGTCCAACCTGTTTGGGACACTCTTCTTCATCACTGCCACTCTCTGTCACCACTGCCACTCTCTGACTACTCATGCCACCCTCTGGCCCACCCATGCCACCCTCTGTTTCATCACCACACCCTCTGGTTGTCCAGTGTACATTATTTTCGGCAAAGCAAAGCACACCTTCCCTGCCTCAAGTGACCTGAATTAATTTGGGGCTGATTAATGTGTCACAGAATATTTTTTTAGCTGGCACCTGCTTCCTTAGTGCGCCCTGATTAGTGATCTTTTGCACTTGCTAAGTGCTTTCATTGTTGCAAAATTAGTTACAACACCTGCCCTGCCCCAACTGACAATAATGAATTAGGGGCTGATTAATGGATTTTAACTTCCAGCCTGGCTCCTGCTTGTCTCCCTTAGCTGTAATTCATGACCTTTGTGGCATATGTGTAACTATTCTGAGGTTCAGAGCAGGGTCACATAATAGTTTCAACTGGCAACTGAACTCTGGAGGGGCCCCTCAGGAAGCACTACAGGAAATGGCTACTAATGATGTGCCTGAACTTTTGAACCTGGTAAGTAGTTACTTTCAGTTTTGCTTAGATCATATTTCTGCAATTTCGCACTTATTCGCGGGGCGCGAACTCACGCGAACAGTGCGAGCAGTGCGAGCAAAATCCGCTGCTCGCGGATTTGCGGATTTTGCAGGAAATTCGCAAATCTCGCGGATTGCGGATTTCCCGAAAATCCGCAAAATCCGCGAGCGGAACGGATTTTCCGCCCATGCCTATTGAGGCCACCTTGCCTCCCCCAGACACCAGTCCCATGAAGTACTGCAAGTAAAAAGCCTCTTCCCCAACATACCTGTTGTTTTTGTCTCACATTATAGATATCGGCTGTAGACGTTGGCAGGGCTGCGTTGACCAACAAAATCCAGTTATTATTTTGTGGGAAACTTGGAGCGGATGATTCTGCTACAGGAATTTCTCCTCTGTTTGCAGCGCTTTTGGAGTTTTGGAGGAGATTTGGACCAATGCTGAGCTGCATGTTTACTGTGGGGCTTATCATAGAAACTCACTGCTCCAGTGTTTAACCATTGGATCAGCCAGAACCATGTAGAGAATGAATTGCGGTGGAACGTAATAACAAGGATTGAAGCAGATCTCCGAGGAGGGGACCCGGAGAGATGACTGAGTCAGAGGGAGGCAATGTTAATTGTGAAATTCAACACAGCAGTAGACGGGCTAAATGAAATGACACAACTTTATAATCTGTAACATATGGCATGGGCACATACATTTCATTTGTCATGAGCAAGTTGTGACCTACATGGCCCAGCCCGTGATGCAAACTCTTCAGACTACATCACCCAAAAGTCCATTTGCGCATGCGTGACCCCCAAAAAAACGGAGACAGTAATCCAAACTTTTCCGCTAGGTACCGGGCTAAATGAAATGACAGAACTTTACAACCTGTAACATATGGCATGGCCACATACATATGATTTGTCATGAGCAAGTTGCACCCTGTGACCTATATGGCCCCGCCTACGATGTGACATTTTCCAACTACACCTCCCAGAAGTCTATTTGCTCATACGTGATCTCCAACAAACCGGAAGCATGAATTTAGACTTTTCTGTATATATATTTCATCACTCCATTTCAAGAAGCAAGCGTTGACTCATGCGCCCTGTGTGAAGCCGCTCTCTCAATAAGGTACGGTAAGATCGAGTGCAACTGCCAAGCCGCGCTTGCGCTGACAACTTGGGCTGTAAGAGTGATTTGGTTCCTCTTTGTTCTTTCAGATTAATCGTAATGGAATGATAAATGCGTCTACCGAATAACCTCAGGGTCCTACGATCGGGAGACATTGTTACAAGACTTAGTGAGTGTCTCCTTGCCTTTTTTATTTTATTTGTCTCTCGGTTAGGTTGCTTTGGTCTTCCGTGCTTCGTTTGAGTTGCACAACTTAACTAAAAATACTTTTCTGTTTTGCTTTCGTCTAGTTTCTAAATCCGAAATAAGTATTGGGGCGCATTCTGAATAGAAAAAAACAACATGTGAAGTTTTAAAAGAAATATAAGGTAAATTAGGTGTGGATGGTGAGCACTGGATATGTGCGGAAAAAAGAAATTGGACACAAGCACTAATTTGAGTACCCTTTCTTTTACAAATTCCAGCTCGTTTTGAGTTCTGAGTCCTGAGGAGAACCCTAAAAAGAAATATTATTGGGTTCGAAACACGTCAACTATCTTTTTTCCAAACAAGTGTTTGACATAATGATTTACTATGCTGGCTCACAATGTGAACTAAGAAAAATTAGAATATTTAGCTGCAATAGTTCACTGTTTAGTTGAGCCCTGGGTAAAGACTGTGTAAACGTAGGTGGGCTAACGTCGTCTTCCCTGTATATACAAAAATCTTTTTTTCCCCCCTTTGTTGTGTTTTATGTATGTGAAATTTGCAGAAGCAGAGCTTAAAAAATCAATTTTGTAACTGAATATATTGTTTGATGATTCGTCTAACAAGTTTTTTTGGTTTTGTAAACAGTTTGTCATTTGATTTATTGTATGTTTTGTGTTTTTCTGTGGATTTTTTTTCAATGAATGTGTTATTTACATTGAAAAAAATCATGATTTACTGGATGCAAAATTGATTTAACCCCTTTGATGCTTGTGACAGAACTATTACGTCATCAGTCACGGTTGGGCTGTGCTGATGACGGAATGGTTCCGTCACGACCACACCCATTTACATAGGGGCCCAGCACAGGAGGAGAATTCCATCAGCAGGGATGAGGTTAAAAATGTTCGAATAAGAAAAAGAATAATCAAACCAAAATAAAAAATATGGTCATATCTAGTGTCCACTGTGACCATCCAAGTGATGCGTAACTGATATCAGTTTTGGCATGCATGTTGGTGTGTGAGTAGAATAGAGGTCTAGCAGAGGATGGGTCGGAGATATCAGGCTGGTGCTGTGCAGATGGGGCATGGTTTTCTGGGTCAAGGGGACTCGGCAACCTATCAAGGATTACATTGGCTGTGATGCACGAAGGCTGAGAGGTGCTATCCTGAGCATGGAATGGAAATGATGGTAAGGTCCCAGTGAGACACATTTTGCAGAGCCTGAAATTAGCCAGTAATATGAGAGCATTTTGGGGGCATTCTATTGGGTGTCCCTTAGTCTTAGGGAAGGGGATGGTTCTTTCTTTTCAGTGTTGGTATACAATACAGTCTGATAAGATCTCAGGAAAGAAGGCTGCTAAGAGGAAACATGTTATGTATTCCTCCTCCTCAGATAAGGAGGGTCCTATCCTGGTTTACAGGTCTGGTCCTAGGAGATTGGATTCAGTCACTGGTGTGTTGCCTCTCATGTCACAATCAGAGGTGCAGGAAATGAGGAAGGATGCAGTTCCAAGGGCTTTAGCTACCACTAAGTACAGTTGCAGTTCCGCTTTTGTGAGAAAGGAGATGGGTTCTTCTCATTCAGATTCTGATAAGCCCTCTACTTTATCCGGAAAATACCATGGGAGAGAGGAGATGTGGGACATTTTGTCACATGTTTGGGACAATTTGGGGTTCTCTACTTTTCATGTGGGTGAAGGTGGTGAGGTTCTTTTTCCCCAGTATGTCAAATCATGTGCAATGGATTTGCACTTCCATGGATCCATTAACCCTTTCGATGCTGATGACGAGCTCAGCTCGTCATCACCCACGGGTGTCGTGTGCTGATGACGAGCTGAGCTCGTCATGGTGCCACTAAAATGGCATTTTCCAGCACAGGGGGGGGAAACGCCCAGCAGCCATGTGGTTAAGGATATGGGTATGGGGGAATGAAAGGATTTGGATAAGAAGGTGGGGGCATATTATCAAGGGGGTTTATCTCCGCTTTTTTGGCTTTAAAAGACAAGAAAGCGGAGATAAAATTATCACCCTATTAACTAGCTGCCGCTAACACCAGTTAGCGACAGCTTGTAGGAGATAGCGACCATCTTGGGCCCCACTTTGCATGTCAGTGATATTTATCACTAATGACATGCAAAGTGGGCGTGCCAAGATGTTAGCGACTGAAAACAGGGTGATGATGTTGTTCCTCATAACATTAAATTCGATGCCATTTTACCCAACCTGATTGATAGGAATTCGATTAATCAAGAGGATTGTGCCTCTTCTGGTCCTCTGATAAGAAAGTCAATTCAGATCTGAAGAAGGAATTCTTGGTAGGAAATCTGGCCCTAGAGGCTACCATGTATGCCTCTTATACTGCTAAGTCAGCAATAAACGACTTTGACAAGCTGGCAGAAGAAGTTTATGGATGAAAGAATGGAAGGTAAAGATGGGTGAAAAATCTATGCTTCTAATCAGCTGCAACTGGGGCAGGTAAGAGTGGGGGGGGCGAGGTGGAGGGGGCTCAGAGACTACGATGATGAGCAAAAATAAAATTAAAAAAAGAAAACCACTTAAAATGTGCTCAAGGCGATGCGGCAAGTGCAAGGTAAGTGGTTTTCTTTTTCCTTTTTTTTTTGCTCGTTGTTGTCAGTTAACATACCACCAACGCTCTTACATGCACCAACCGCGGTTATGCTACCTTTTCAGGGTAAAATGCTGGTCAGTGAACAACTGGATTCCATGAATTCCAAGGCATTTAAGGATTACAAACATGCCCTCCCTTCTAAAGAGAGATCTGGATCTAAGAAGTTGTGGAACAAGTGGGCCTGACCACCTCCATAAGAGAATAAGGTATCTACATTCTACTGACGTACGAATCAGCTAAGCTCCTTTTCTTCTAAGAAAGAAGTGGGTAGGAAAGTTCCACTCAAGAAGAGATTCTGACTGTACGATTCATCAGGCACGGCCCGTGCCGGGCGTTATACTGGGGCGGTGTCATCAGGCAGGGGAGGGTCAGTGTGGGTGGTTGTAAAATGCGGGATATGGACCATTAGAGGTAAGTACCGGGAAAAAAAACGAATTTCGTTGCCCACGCTGCATCACATTTGGCGATGCAGTGTGGGCAACAAAATTCATTTTATTTATTTATTTTGGTTCTGCACTTACCTCTAATGGTCCATATCCTGCATTTTACAACCCCCCACCCTGACCCTCCCCTGTCTAACGTCACAGCCCCAGTATAACGCCCGGCACGGGATGTGCCTGCGATTCATCCATGCAGGAACCTGTGGGTGGAAGAATTCTTCACTTTATGGAACATTGGAGAAAGGATGTTCCAAATGCATGGGTTCTAGAGATCATTGACAAAGGTTATGCAATAAAGTCAAACTCTTCCTTCTACTGGAATAAATGTGACTCATCTGTCAATAATGAGTTCCAAGCGTCTTGCCTTCTGGAGGAGATTGAATCTCTATTGCAGAAAAAAGCATTTTCCAAAGTGCCTCCAGTGGAGAGAGGGATGGGAGCAGACCATCCTGTTTCTGGTGCAGAAATGAAATGAAATGAATGAGGCAACAGGAGCCTTCAGGTCAGCCCCAGATTTAAAATGGGTCAATTCCTTGATAAGATCAGTCCATTTTCAAATGGTGGCATTGCAGTCTATTAGATAAATAACGGAGATTGGTTGGCATTAAAAGACCTAGAGGATGCCTATTTGCATGTTCCCATCAGTGAGTCACATCTAACGTACCTCCGCTTTGCTCTAGAAAAGGAACATTATTAATTCTTAGTCCTTCCCTTTGGCCTTAAGTCCTCTCAGAGAGTATTCACCAATGTTCTGGCACCTCTAGTCGCTATGATTCATGCATAAGAAATTTAAGTCCACTGTATCTGGATGTTTGGTTGGTGCAAGCCCCTTCTGAAAGGCTTTTGGTGTCGCATATGACCAGGGTGGCCGAGATGCTCCAAGATCATGGGTTTCTCATAAATTAGGGCAAGAGCAATTTGAGCCAATCCATTATTAGATCTTGATAGGGGCATGTTTTAAAACCTGAGAGGGAAAGGTTCCATTACTATCTTATCAAATTCTCAACATCCAGGATCACATTGTGGATTTATGTGCCCAGCAGGCACTAAGGGTTTCATGGAGATCTGGCTGCATTGATTTTTTTTTGTGTGCCTTGGGCGAGGTTTCACCCACACAAGTTGGTGTCTTTGATTCTGGAGAAGTGGGATCCAGGCTCTGAGGTTCTTATTTGTCTCTCCCAAAGAAGGCAGCATGGTGGTTGTCCATTTCCAATCTGGATGTTGGGGTTCCTCTGGATCCTCTAATTCCATTGAAAATCATGACAGGTGCCAGCCTGTCAGGAAAGGAGGTGTGGTTGGACTGTCATCAAGTACACAACTTTTGGACACTACCAGAGTCCAACGATCATTGAACTGAAGGGAACTAGAGGCAGTCCTGCGGGTTCTCCTGTTTTTCAAATCTCCAATCAAAGGGACTGCTGTGTTGATCCAGACAGACAATGTCCCAGTAAAAGCTTATATAAGCAAACAAGGAGATACCAGATCATGGGCACTCAACATGATTGCTTACAGGAAGTTGTCTTGGGTGCAGAACTTTCTCATTCCCTGAACAGCAATCCATATTTAGGAGACATCCAATCTGAAAGTGGATGTTCTCAGCAGGGAACTTCTGTTGTCTCTGAACGTTTCTCTCCTTCCTTGGGTGTTCGATCAGTGTGTGCAGTTTTGGGGGATCCCAGTGTTAGATCTGTTTGCATCAGCAACCAATTCCAAAGTACATCAGTTTTGTTCAAGGTACAGGGACTCACGGCGTGGGCAATTGATTACATTAATATTCAAAATCAGGACCTAAAGGAATCTTTGAAGCCAGAAGTGTACTGTTCCCCCCAAAATAATGATAATATCCCACCTTGTACATGTGGCTGTAGGAATAGCAGATGAGAACTTATCAGAACAGAAAAGGAGGAGGGATAAATCTTTTCAGGACAAAAACCCTCACTCACCATTAGGTGACATGCTTCATCAAATGGGTTCCCTTCTTCACACCTAGATTGGAACATTCCAAGGTGTGGGCTACAACTCCCCAACGGGGAGGAGCTGAGGGTTTCTGCAGAGATTAGTGGTGGTCGCTACACTGAGAGTCCAATAGGCAGCTATCCGGTCTTTTAGGGGTCCTTGGCGAAATCTGACAGATGCAAGAAATGCGCATGCATGGGCGTGCGCGCATGTACAGATCACCGTGAGATGGCAATGAAGAGGAGGACGGCAGCCCGGGGACGCTGCAGTCCAGGTAAGTCTTTATTATTTTACCTTTAATGTATTTTTGAAATTATTCTTAATAAGGGGGAGAGGGCGGAGGCAGGTGGCGGAGGGGAGCGGAGTTCCAAGGACTTTGTCCCCATCTCTGTGGACCTCCTAAAGTCCTGCTCCGCCAGCTCTGCCCAGGGTTAGGGAATACCTGCAATCAATCACCCAGAATTTGCCAGGAAGAAATCTGCACAGAATTCTATGTGGCTTAGATGCTCCCATTTATCACCTGTATTTAGCTGGTGGTACATGACGGCATGTCAGGTAATGGGAGAATGGGGTGGAGAGGGCATGTGGAGCGGATCAGACTGTGGACTGGCAGGGCGAACAATCCATGCTTACCCGTAGCGTAGTAGGGAAACTTGCAGTGGCCAGGTTGCATTTGTGCCTTCACCCCTTTTACAGTCGTCAAGCGATTTTACTGACCGGACATCCTAGACAGTAAAATCGGGTGCATTTTTCCCACATCATGTAAATATGTGGGTGCAGGAGCCATGAACCGGTCTAGATCGGTTGGAGAAATATGAAGATAAGGGACACAGCTCCGACCGACTCATAATCAGTGCCTTGGTGGTAGAAAGCTTACTCAAATAGTTCCAGAATATTCAACCCCATTGTATGTAGTGCAAATGCAAAGTGAATTGTAAGGGAAAATTCCCAAAACATGAAAAACTCGCCAGATTGCGTAGTGGGAGGGTGACTTTTAACTCTGTTATACTGTATATGTAAAACCTGAGCATTCAGTCAAGGTCAATGACTAGGAGAAAGGGCCAAAAAGGAAACAACACTTCTCTCTGGCTATCGGTTCTAAAAAAGTGATATTACCGACTTATTAAAAAATTGGAACACTAACACTTGCTTTCATCCTAAATAGCAAACATTTACTCAAAACTTATTAATTTGAGGATTGATTCTGGAAACATTACATTCACGCGGGCACAGTGTTGCTGCAGAGGCTGATATGGCGAAGATCAGGGGAGGAGGGCACATTCAAAAGCTGGCAAGGTGTGACAAGTGCTTGTTTAAGAGGTAAAGGTGTCAGCCATGTCTGGTTTAAAACACTGGCAGAGTTGCAAGGTCTTCCAGCCTCCGCCATTGCCTGATCACATCTTATACAGACAGACACTTATGATGCCTGTGTCTAATGTTCAGTTCTTTACAATGGGATCCTTTGAAGACTTTAAAAATAACACTATTACAGCTGTCACTAACTGTCAACTAGACGGCAGTTTAAATATCACCCTTTGACCTCTAGGTCACATTAGCTGGTGTTTTGTGACTCCTGTACTGCTGCGGTGGACTTCAGAGTTAAATGCTGTGACTCCTTTCGAAGGTACTAAAATGAAATTCTATCGATCACAAAACTTAAAGCCACAACAATCTCAGCAGCTTGTGATGTACACTAAATACATGGTTAAAGATGCAGTTGTGCACAAAATGTCAATAGGTGAACAGAAAGATATGTTTGTAGGTGTTTTATGATTGTTGTCCTGCTGTTGAGGACGTCAGATTGTAATACTTTAGGTCTTGTGTGGACCAAGTGAGGCTGTAGCCTATTCCAACAAGACAACGAGGGGATGTGCGTACTTCGTTGGCGTGGTGGACAACAGCCCGCCATACATTGAGGTGCCCGCCATACATTGAGGGCTCCACTTGCCTGGCAGAGAGGGATCTTTGTGCCTTCACAGAAGCTGCCACCACAGAGGTTCCACTGATGACACTGTAGCTTTGTTTCCAGGTGTCATGATTTTACAAACACAAGCTCCCAAAGCGAGAGCTTATTTTTGTAAAAAACAAACAAAAAAAAAACCAATGTTCCTAACATGCTAGAGCTTTTCGGATCATTTATGGGGTTTTCTATATGGGCACACTAGGCTTTTACAGGCAGTCCTTGACAGAAAAGGTACATTGAAGCATCCACCTTTAACTGGCCGTGCAGTCTAAGATCCTTTGACCAAGGGCTCGATGCCAGTCAGGCTGCTGGTCAAAGGGTGCCACCAGCAGAGGCAGTGAAGACATTTTCCTATGGAAACATGACTGTTCATCCCACTGTAAACAGAGCAAGCGAACCAGGATTTTGGAGGAAATGTCTGCTAAACATAAAAAACTGAAAAATACTAGCTTTAAATTCTACAAACGAGTAAACAAACAATACAAAAATGGTGCCCACTAACAGCAGAGTGAAGATATAAGTAAAACACAGTGAATTTCACCCAGATATTATGGGATTACTTCTTAGCATGCTCACCTGCTGGTGGGAATGTGCCGTTTGTGTGATTCTGAGACCCTCCTTTAAAGTAGGTGGAGGCATGTGAAATGCCAGGATTAGAGTACATTTCTACTACATCTGCCTCTGTTAAAAAAAATGTGAAACCACCGCTACATTGCGAGTGTGGAATGCCCACATGCAGTAAATCTTGTACATTTAGAGCCCTTAGAAAACCAATCCAATGCTTAAGTATAGCAGTACATATGCCTAATACTAATAACAGCGTCAAAACAAACGGTAACCACTCGTCGGGCGTTAACTTACTAAGGGAAAGGCGCAAAACAGGTACGTGTCCTTTGTACCAACATCAAACATTCATACCACAGCTGCTGTACATGACGCCAGGGTCACTAACATACGCGCTTCCGCCCGCGAGACACTAGAGATGGCCACTCGTCCCAAACCTAAATAACGCGGTACATCACGCGTTAGTTGGATAATTGTTACGGGACATTTCTCGTGCATTTACGGTATTCGTACACTGTGGTGTCTTCACCCGTGGCCTGAACACTGCGAGTGAGTAAATTGTTTTAGGCCAAAATTAAACATTTACCTCTTTTAATATGACGATAGCGCTCACGAGTGTAGCACCTTCTTATGCACGTCATAGCATTATGTGCCACACGTGCAGAAAACTAAAGGTCACCTTGCGGTTCTTTTGTGTGCAGATTGTTTTAGCTTTGCATTTCGAATTGTCTAAAATGTGTATCAATAGTTTGCCCGTGGCAAACAATGACATTATATTGCCCACATATATCAAGGTTC
Source organism: Lissotriton vulgaris (assembly GCF_964263255.1). Classification (NCBI taxonomy): domain Eukaryota; kingdom Metazoa; phylum Chordata; class Amphibia; order Caudata; family Salamandridae; genus Lissotriton; species Lissotriton vulgaris. The sequence continues at coordinate 123,086,917 of NC_141690.1, forward strand.
CTACATCAGTTGTGCATTCACTCTTCAAATGCTCAAGCTGTCAAAACGAATTACTGGCATTAGTCTAATAGGCCTGCATACTTTAATAAATAGTGCGTTATGAGTCGCAGGGCTACTCGTATGGAAATTGGAACAAGCTGGCACGATTTTTTAGACATTTGTGGAAACATAGCTGAAAGCAAAATTGCCTTAATACGACATATTGCCAGAACTAACTGCTTTGATTTCTTAAGACTAGGTGATGTTTGTTTGATCATTTCATTAAATAAAATGGCCGAGGTGTCAAAGAGTTTCCTTATGTCCAAACAAGTGTTATTAACTTCAATTATAGCTGCCAGGTGAAGAACTGTGCAGCTCTTTTTGGCATGCTGAAAATATTTCATTTAGAGCTTTTGGAAAAACATACATTCCTATTCATAACTTCGGTTACTGATTTATAAGTCCCCCTTCGCTGCAAATCACTCGCAAATTAAATTATTAAAAATTATGGCCCAAAGCTTATGTGGCAAATTGCCGCTGGCAAAGGCAATGGAATTTATTGTTCTGGTTCAAAATTATAAATACGTGCATGCATTACATTCTAAATATGTGCGAACAAGTATTTGATTTTGCATGTGTACACATACATACATTTGTGTGTACCTATGTCTACATCTACATTTAAAACCATAGACTTAGTAACCGCAGATATATCTCTACATGGCATCCTAAAATGTGTATATTATTGCGGGGTCTAGGGGTGGATTCATGCATTCACTGCACTGCAGGCATCTCTTTGACGCCCCCGATCCCCGGCTGTAATCCACGCGGATCCAGTTAACTTTTCTTGATTCTGGGGTCATTAAAAGCGGGTGCCATTGTGTTGGGTAATGCTTAAATCGATACAAGCCACTGGCAATTCCTCTGGCATTATTCCATTCCAGCATTGTGTACCCTATCTATAGTTCACAGAAACGGATTCATGTTTTGTAAATCAGTCTTTGCCCACCGCTGAACGCAGCGGCCTAGCCCAACTACTTGGCCGTGTTCCCTCTGAAATGGTCCAGAAACTAAAATGATGAAATTAAATAATTCCAAGAGGAAGTCAAAGAGCTCAAGCATTTAAATCATATAAACTTAAAGTTCATGGGCTGCTGGAAGCATTGCTCACTGCTTGTGGAGACACACTGTAGATATCACGCTAACCTTCCCAGTTGTATCTATCTTTCTATAGCTCCAAAGAAAGACAGGGAAGATTGTTCCTGATGGGAAGTACCTGGACAGTGAACTGTTACTGTCCTGTTAGGAACAATCTAGAGAAAGGCAGAGTAAGCCAGCGAAGGTAGGAACAATGTTCTAGAACTTACCCTGAAGTTGATGAGAACCCAAATGGGGCCACTCATAAAGGGCAAAGAAGCTATCGAATGCAGAGCACTCCTTCACTGGAACACGATGGTGTACTCTACAAGCTGACAACAATTCATCATATTGCCCCTGAACCCACATATTTTATTGGTTTTAAACAACATGAATGATTTGCAACCATTTGCACTGCACTATGATGCACTTCATCGGAGAACACGCACCATCGAGACTCACTGTCAGAGACCAACTCTGAGATACATGCTCGTTATTATTTTTTGAGATGCAACTGTATAATTCTAGGCTACTTAATCCTTCTATATTTCTTCCCACCGCGTATCCTGCTTTCCTAGAAGATACATACCTTGTTAAGGTGGAGAGCTGCTAGGTGTGTAAAATAGAATGTCCAACAAGCCCTTTCCCCACTCTGGCTACGAGGCCTGGTTGGTCATATAATCCTGGAAGGGACTATTAGCTTCGAGGCGTCCCATTTTCCCAAAGCAAATGGCCAACTCTGATACTATTTGAAAAGCAAGTAATCATCCTTCGACACAACTTTGCCTAATCCACTATAATAGAACTTCGCTTTTCCACTTCCACTTACCTTCCACTTACCTTCCACCTGATTGGCATCCCCTATTGTATTCCGTACTCAGGCGCCTTGGTCATCATAGAAAACCCTTACAGAGAATCATAATTCACAAGCCCATACATCAGTATTTCGTTGTGTGTATGGCACTGAATAAGGAAATATGTCATTTTGTTACCTGCTCACAAAGGAGAGAAAATTTGAGAAAGAGAAAGAATTAAAGAAAGAGCTAGAGATAAACAGTTAAAGTGGACGAGAGAGAGCGAAATAAAAGTAGAGAGAACTAGAAAGAGATAACTAGAGAGAGTACTGAAGGGAGACAGAACTAGAAACAAAGGGGCATCTCAGTGAAAGAGCGCCATGTTATTCTGAAAATTGTAGGGGTGCGTCATAATCATGGGTAGTCAGCACCCGCATATTTAGAGGACTGTACTAAAATGTGATCATTAGAAACGTAGTAAATCAAATAATGTTAGAATGTTTAGGAGTATTCACATTGTTTGAAAACGAATGTAGCGCTAACACAAGTAAGTGCCTTAAGTAATGTAGAAAATATTGCTTCACGTATAAGATGCTGCATTAGGTTTAAACGTGCACCATGTTAAAGTTGCACATGTAGGTTTGCTTCTTCATGAGTGAATTGTAATGCAGTAACATTATTTGAATCTAACGTTTATAATGTAGTTTCGAGATGTAGTTTAGAGATGTGTTTAAAATGTGTAAAGGCCTAACTGTATGAAAGCATTAATAAGAGGCCTAACTGTGGATCTTAGCTTGTCAAGAGACTGTAGGCCTGAAAATGTATTTTTCCTTGGGATGGCTTCTTTTCCTAGTTGTATTTTGCATTGCAGATCTGTGTGTGTACAAGGCCATTTCATTCACAGTCTTTCTGTAGCAGGTGCAAGGACACACGTTTAGTTAGGTAGAATAACTTTGTTTAGGAGCTAGGATGGTAGATGCAAGCACTGTGGGAGTGAAAAGAATGTCAAGACAATACTTTTGGCGGAGATGGTGCCTGGGACCCCAGGACACACCAATGGTTTTTGGATGAAGCTGAAGTTTCGATGGAAAAGCACAGCCCGAAGACCTGCCGAAGTGGTGTGTTTAGAGCGTGTTTAATGTTTTTGGGATTTTGTATTAAGGACAGTGCCCCGAGGGAGGAGAGTCAGTCTTAGTATAGTGCGGAACTTAGCAGGAGAAGGGCAGGAGAATATAAGGAGCATATTAGAACAAGCTCAGTAGTTTAGGCTACTTACCTATGGAAAGTGAGAGTACTTCCTAGGAAGTCTTTACTGCTGACACCTTATTCTCTTGCCTGGGAGGGATGCTAAGTAGGGATGCCACTTTAGTGTTAGTGTAGGGACAGGCTAGCCTTCTTTCCTTTCCTTTGGATTATTGCAGTCGAAGCTGCAAGCAGGGACTGTCATCATTTGCCTGATGCTTTTAGAGAACTTTAGTCATTATCTAAAGTTGTCTGAGACTTGCGTAGCATTATGTTTGTATTAGTACCCATTTATTTTCTCAACCTCCAGCTGAGGTGCCTGTATGATCAGTTATTTTTGGCTTTGTAATAAACCCCTAAAATTCTATCCTGTAGTCAGTGATTCTTGAGTTGAATTAATTTGATCATTTACATGGGTATTATGAACCTGTTGTTCTTCCCTTAACACTTCTTAGCAGACCAGACGGTCCAGTCGACTAAGGATTTTTAAGATTAGTAAGAGGAAAATCTAGATAAGAATCTGGCTGTAACAATTCGTAGCTGCAGAGGATGGTTAGTCTCTAGAGTAAGGGGAGATCTATCAGGTTAGTCCTAGATTAGGATGAAAATCTCCTGAGCCCCATAGAATTCAGGTGATGATTGTCCAGTGGATTGTCAGCGGAAGACGCCTTTTCATGGAAACCGACGGAGAGTGACGGTGCGGTGAAAGCAGCAGTTCGTGGGAGAGTGAGTATGAATAGGGTTATGTGTTGTTAGATTGTGGTGTTTAATGTTGTGATGTCTTGCGGAGTTGGAGTGACTGTTGTGTGATTGCGAGATCAGGCTGTGAGCACGCGCAGCCAGGAAAGTCCTAGGCTCGACGAGTAGCTTAAGCGGTTGTGGTGTAGCAGACACCCAGAGTAATTGTCGACCATTGTAAAGGGAGTCATGAGGTACCATCAACTGCCTGAACCGAGATAGAGGGAGCAAATGTGTGGGTGCGGGAGTAACTGGCGCAGGGCGTGGGTTGAGCGATTGTAACCTATCAGTTGAGGTGATTGTCCGGTCGTTTCATGGACAGACAGTTGCCAGTTGAGGTAGACAATTACACAAGACTGTGGACGTACAGTCAAAGAAGTAACTTGTCCGGTCATTTCGTGGACAGTTATTTCAGCATATGAATGGGACGCGTGAGTGGGTGAGAGACGAATTGTAAAGGAGGGGAACTACTGCAAGTAGAGGAAAGTGACATCAAAAGGTGCTGCGCTGCAATAGGGCGGTTGGTGTGAAGCCGCCCTGGGATTGGTGAATTGTCATAAGGAAGTGAAAAGAGCGCTGCGAAAGGGGAAACACTGGTTTCATCATGAATTTTTTTAAATTTTTGCGAGATCTGTGTAGAAGAGAAAAGAAAGTGGCTACTCGGGAAGGAGAAGATGCTCTGCCCGAGGACACCCAAGCTCATTACATGGCCACGAATGTGGGTTTACATACTATACTTTGGCTTGAGTATTGGTGCAAAATGACAGAGGGAAAGGAGGAGTTGACCTTTACCCGGTATGGAACCGTTAGATTGGAAGTGTGATATTCCAGTTGAAAATGATTATGGCTTCTTTGCGACCTTTGCCTAGACCCACACAGTTTGAGGCACTACATGCATGGATTAGGGCGGCACACGAAAGAAACAGGGACAGGAGACAAGAAAGAGTGAAAAGGTCGGTCAGGGCATTTCAAGACGCATGGTGGGATGCCTTGGAGAAAAGATGGAGAGTAGAGACAATCGAGGGGGATAAGCTGTACCCACTGATAGTCAAGGAAGGGAGCCCCCAGAAGCATGATGGAGAGGAAGATGACAGTGATACAGATGGTAGCTTGATAGAAAGGCTCCTATCTGAGAGACCACCTCCATCCAACCCAGAGTCAGAGGGGGAAAAATCAGCCCCGCTGAAGGAAGCCAGAGAATCGCAGGCTCCGCCGAGTGCGGGGGAAGTGGGTAAGCTCTCGATAGGAGGGATGGGAACGCAGAATCTAGAGAACACAGATACTAGGAGGTTACCAGATGCCCTTATGTTGCCAGTTACCAGTGGTCCCATAGTGTTGATGTATGATCCAGATCAGGTGAGGAGTGGAAATACATCCCAGACAGGAGCCGAAGGGAGATCTAGCATAGGAGGAAACGGTGTGGTGAGCGGATTGGCTCATATACCGAGACCTGTGGAATCGAGTACACCATTGCCAGCTACGGCAGACTCGTCTAAGGGACCAATGGATCTGAGGGGGCCTAGACTGAAATCCTTTGCTGGGTTAAGATCAGACCTGAGGATGTGGAATTTATCCGAAGGGAATCAGAGCGTTAGGGCAATGGAAGATTGGGACCATGGGAATGCAGAGAACAGGATGAGCTTTAGAGATGTATCTGAAGCGAATAGGTGCAAAGAAAAGGATAGCGACTGAATGGAGTCCAATGGCACATCCAGTCGAGGTACATTGAAAGCAGCAATAAAGGCAGAGAGGTTAGATGTAAGGCGGTTAAAAGCGGAGGTGGATGAGATCGTTGAGGGAAAATTGCCACTGGAGAGAGTGGAACTTTATGACCCAGATGAATTGTTGTTTGTGGCAAAGGATGTGACTCGCAAAGCAAGGTCGGCTCACGAGAAACTAACTGAATTGGCAAACAAAGATGAGGTGGATCTGTCTAAAACAAAGATGTTTCAAGGTAGTCACAGGTAGCAGTACAGTGACCAAGACTTGGATGAGAAGAGGGTCATTGGGCTAAAGACTCACATTAGAGAACTGATCATAGGGATACGAGCATGGAACCGACTTTACAAGTGGGAAGAAAGATGGTCCAAGAAGAAGAGTACCAAGAAGAGTGTGGCAGAGGTACCACCTCTGGGAGGGGGAACATCAGAAATAGAGAACTACCCTTTACGAGACGTAGCTGGCGGAGGGTATGCGCATGTGCCTTGGAGTAGAAGTGATCATTAAATCAATGGGGTATTACCCATAGAATCAAAGGACCTGGGTGTCAATTGGTATAGAGAAAAACAATGGTCCTTGACTATTGATCAAAGAAAATACTTGTCTGAAATTATTTTGTAATTAGGGATGCAATTAAATCTGCATGCTTTGACTCAAGCAAGTGGGAGACATATATTCAATTGCAAAACAAAAGGTAGTACCCAAGGTTAAAAAAGAAGGGATATTACCACACTTCAAATATTTGTTCTTAACCAAATTTACACATTTATTTACAGTTTGATGGAAAACAATAATAGTTATAAACGGCGCAAGTACAGTGAGGAAAGGAAAGGGGTGCTCAAGTGTTTAGAAAGAGGAAAGGAAAGCGTATTCAACTGTACAATTCCAATATTTACAGCAAGCAAAAGCGGGGAACCTTCCGCTTTCAAGATGGCCTGTCCATACGGTTTTAAGGGGAAGGAGGTGGGACAATATGGGTACAGGCACACAAATTAAAAGGCGTCGACGTTTCGACCCTGGTGCTCAAGGGATGTTTGAGGCCTCGGCTGCAGGTCTTCTTCAGGACAAGGGGCATGAAGGGGGCGGGAGGACATTGGCCGTTATCAGGCACGTATTCTGGCTGGGAACACCTGAAGTTAAAAGATGAAGTGGGTATTAGAGTTTATCTGATACTTAATGTTAACAAGAGTGTGGTTCAAGGGGGTACTAGGTACATTACCAATGAAGCTTGTCTGGGAAACAGGGGTTGTCCCGGCTTCCAGGGGGTAAATCACCTGTAATGTACAGAAATGGAACTAGATCAGTGCCCATCTCCCACGGGCAGCTGATTGCAGCCAATATACTCATTAGTATAGATCTGGACTCACCTAATGATTTGAGGGTGATCTGGAGTAAAATTCACTGGACTGGTCAGTTGGTTCTTGTTGATAAAGTGTCCTGTGGGGAAAGTATCAGATAAACTCTAATACCCACTTCATCTTTTAACTTCAGGTGTTCCCAGCCAGAATACGTGCCTGATAACGGCCAAGGTCCCTCCACCCCCTTCATGCCCCTTGTCCTGAAGAAGACCCGCAGCTGAGGCCTCAAACATCCCTAGAGCACCAGGGTCGAAACGTCGACGCCTTTTAATTTGTGTGCCTGTACCCATATTGTCCCACCTCCTTCCCCTTAAAACCGTATGGACAGGCCATCTTGAAAGCGGAAGGTTCCCCGCTTTTGCTTGCTGTAAATATTGGATTTGTACAGTTGAATACGCTTTCCTTTCCTCTTTCTAAACACTTGAGCACCCCTTTCCTTTCCTCACTGTACTTGCGCCGTTTATAACTATAATTGTTTTACATCAAACTGTAAATAAATGTGTAAATTTGGTTAAGAACAAATATTTGAAGTGTGGTAATATCCCTTCTTTTTTAACCTTGGGTACTACCTTTTGTTTTGCATTTATTGTGTTAAAAACCAGTGTGAAATTGAATATATGTCTCCCACTTGCTTGAGTCAAAGCATGCAGATTTAATTGCATCCCTAATTACAAAATAATTGGAGTAGAAGTGATTTGGCAGCATTCACAAATGATTTCCCTAAGCTGAGGGAGAGTCCAGTAGAGTGGTACAAGCAAGTTGATCAGTTGTCAAAATTTCAAAAGTGTTGTGGATCGATTTCAATACACTGTTTGACATCGTAGTCCCAAATGATCTGTGGGCAGCATGTAAAATTGCGATTGAGTGGCCTGCTTCAGAGCCAGACAGGGATGCTATCACGAATGGCCCTTAATCGATTGGTATGAAAAAATACGAGCAAGCGATTACATGGTTTAAATCTAAGGTGTCTCCACAGGATATTGACTGGGTGAAGATAGATCGGACGGTTCAGCAGACAAAGGAAACAGTGCATGAATATTATGAGAGGCTTTTGCAAGTCTTTAAGCAATATAGAGGGTTGGATACGATGAACCCCAAGGATATGGGACAGTTTGTTTCCAAGTTTGTTCTGGGTTTGAGACCTGAGATTTGCCTTCTGATCCAACAGCATTTGATATGTTGGCAGAACAAACCGATAGATGAAATAATGCAATATGCTAGGTTTTGCATCAATGAAGTAGATTTGAAGCATAGGAAGCTTAAGGACAAACTGATGCTAGTTCAGATGCAAGTGGCAGACAGGGGAGCTCAGACTCAGTCAGGTGGAGAAACGCTAGGGAGGAAACAGAATGGCCAGAACAAAGGGAAGGGAAATGCCGAAGACCCCAAAGTAAGAGTTAGGTTAGGTTATGTTAGGCTGATTTATAAAGCGTGACAGCTGCCCCTGCAAAGGGGTTTAGATGTGGCGACACTGAAAAAGACTACAGTGTGTCACCTTTGTCACCAGGTTGGACATTGGAGATGCGAGTGTCCCTTGAATCCGTTAAATCAGCTGAAGCAAGAAGGTGAAGTAGTACAGGTGCCTGAAGTGACAACCACTGTAATGAAGCCAAGATCGATGATAGGGGGGACACTGGCACCACAAGTACAAGTTCCCCAGCCACCGAGGATCCGCAAGGGACTCAGACTTACCAGCAGATGCCTCTTTTTGACTTAGTGATGAGCACTACTCAGACCCGTTGTTATGACGGTGCCTGAGGGGGGAGGAAGACTGCACTCTTGCGGCAGCCTTTGAGGTAGACCAGAGGGGACCGTTTGTAGAAACTGATGTTGATGGTCACCCTACCAACTTTTTGGTTGATACTGGTGCTACTCGTTCTACTGTGAGATCTGCAGTAGTTCCCAACCTACCCCTCTCGGACAATCAATCCAAGTTGTTGGCGTTTGTAAATAAGAAAATGACTAATTCATTGACAGAACCGGGTCCTGTGAGAATAGGAACTTTCCGCGACAGGCATCAATTTGTGGTGAGCGACTCAAGTCCTGTCTGTCTGTTAGGAAGAGATCTTTTGTGCAAGCTCAACTGCACAATCTATTGCACCCCCCACCGAGTGGAATTGAAGACCAATGATGATGATTCCACCTTTAAGGTTGCGAATCAGCGCTTGTGTGTAGAGATGTACCCTGTAGTAACAGTTGAAGAGCTTCCACTTGATTTGAGAGATTCAGCCCTGCAAAAGGTGTGGGACTTCACAGGGGAAGATATAGGATTGATTAAAGGAGTTGGGCCAGTCAAAATTCAGGTTAAGCAGAATGTTGAGTTCCCAAAAACGTCCCAGTACAATCTGACACCAGAAACGGTTGCAGGGATAAAACCTGTGATCAATCCCATGATTAAGCAGGGGATCCTGAAGGAGATAATGGGCAGTCCCTGCAACTCGCCTATTGTGGGATTGCAGAAACCAAGTGGGAAATTCAGAATTGTGCAGGACCTGAGAAAGGTCAACAACATAGTTGTTTCATGTTGTCCGGTGGTACAGAATCCATCAGTGATTTTGTTTCAGATCCCATGTGAAGCAGAGTGGTTCACTGTGCTTGACCTTTGTCAAGCATTCTTTTCGATACTGTTACATGAGGAAAGCCAGTATCTTTTTGCTTTCAAGCTTGAAAACCGTGTTTTAACATGGTGTTGTATTCCTTATAAGGGCTTTATCTCTGCTTTTTTGGCTTTAAAAGCCAAAAAAACAGAGATAAAACTATCGCCCTATCAACAACAGGGTGCTAACATGCAAAATCGCATGTTAGCACCCTTTTTCACTACGCCTCCCTTTGCTTCTCTAATGAGATGCAAAGTGGGCGTTGCTTCCGAAAATAACTGGAGAAATGTCACTTACCGACATTTCTCCAATTATCAATCTGCACTCTAACGAGCATAGCGATAAGAAAAGTAGCACTACCCGCGGTTATCGCTACTTTCCTTATGCCTGCTTTTAGTTTGACTTAACCATGATATCCACTTTCCAATTGAATATCATGGCTAAGTATGCCATGCCCTATCAACAAAGTAGCCCCAAACGTTGTGCGATTATCGCTGGAATCCTAGCGATAATTGAACATTTTGCAGCTAACTCGGGTATTTTTATTGCTCTGGAGATAAGCGTCGCTGATAGCGCGCTATCATCGCGATAAACACAAGCGATACCTGTCGATAATTATCCTAGCGCTAAGTGCGCTTGGCGATAATTATCGCCGGGTGTTGATGATATGACTCCAAAATTAGCAAGAGCATGAGAACCAGCAATAACTAAAGAAAGACCTATAGAGAGCGTGAGAACTACTTGTTTGAAAAGAGAAGCAACACATTTGACACACTGTTGGAAAGTGGGTTATTAGTAGAGGTAAATGTGCATCTACCACTGGCAATAATACCACTAGCATAATATAGGGCTCAGAATAGGTCTTAGAAAATTATTCCCATGCTCAACCCTTGGTAGCTTGGCTGAGAGAAGTCAGGCTAACCTTCAAACACTGGTATGTAAAGCATTTCAAAAACATCAATTCAGTAAATAATTAAGACAAAACACACAATAAAAATCCAACACCAATTTATAAATATAGGAAATATTTTTATCTTTAAAATGACACTAAATTACAAAAAGTCCAATATAGGGAACCCGAGATATGAATATGTAAATATTTAGAACAACCTAGCACATAGAAACCTATAGTGCCTATTGGGACATCTGGTTGCGCTAGACCGGGACAAATTCAAAGTTTCAGGATGACTACAATGGAGCCCTGTGTGGCTACCCCTTGTGGTAGGTCTTGGTCAAAGTTTTTACCTTCTTTTTAAAAAACTTTTCTGGAGCTTTTCTTCCAGGGAACCCTCGAAGCTCTCATCTAGTCCGGATTCGATGATGGTTCTCTGGCTTGCCCTACGACGAGCACCCGGTCAAACAAATGGAAGTCAGACATCCGATCCGAAGCTTTCCAGTGGAAAGAACCAGAGATCCAGGCCATCTTCAGTTGAAGGTGGGTAGCTTACCTTTCGCAGTTGGTCTCGGTCACCTCCTCTACGTAAATTCTTAGAAAATTAAGGAGCTTTTTTTTGCAGGGTCCCCCGATGCTCTTCCCCAGGCCTGATTCAGTAAGGGTACGCCGGCTTAGGTTTCCACCAACTCCCGGTCAATCTCTGGAAATCAGACCACCGGAGATTTACAATGGTAGGAACCTGGACGACAGGCTGGTTCAGGGTTGAGGTTAGCCGGCTTGGCTGACCAGGTCAAGTCAGTCCACTTATGGAGCTTTTTCCCAAAGTTGTTCCAAACTCCTTCAAACTTGTGGAACTGCTTCCCAAAGTTCCTTTGAGGGTCCCAAAATGTCCAAAACTTACTTCAAGGGTTTGGAAGCTCCAAGATAGCCCTTGAAACTTTGAGACTTCAGTTCCCACAATCCAAACAAACACTTACAAATCCACTGGTAGTACTCCAGACTGGAGATTCATGGTAGTAATTGTCCAGGTGAGCCCTGTTAACCTGTAGCTTGCAGGGAGTCCACTCTTTAGTCTTTTTGTAGGAGGTTTGATCCACAGGGTTATGGTTCCAGATTGCGCAGCAGGCGCAATAAGTCGGAGTGTAGGGCCTGGTTGGTGCAAATCAAACTTCCAGCATGGTCCCTTCTTCTTCCTTAAGTTTCAAGCAGCATGCTGTTTCCAGTTCTTGCAGGGTAATCAGTGATGCAAGGATTTCATTTTCTGCATCTGTGACCACCTTTGTTTCTAGATCCTTCAAAAAAAGTGCTACAAATCCCCCATCTGGTGGGGTCCCTCCCTCAGTACATTGTTGTTCATAATACATTTTAAAAACATTCAGTATTTCTGTTGCGGACTCTTGAATTTGGTCTAAATGATCTTTAATTTTAACGATTCTGTTTGTCACCTCTCATTGTCGAAGGCATTTTGCCAAGATCCGCCCCGTATTTTCCCCCAGCTTATACAGCTCAGCCCAATGTTGTGCATATTTAGCGGCCACCTCTGAGCCAAAATGTTGATGTATTTAGGATTTAATGATTGTGATTTCCTCCTAGCACTCCTCACTATTAAGCACTTTACTAACTTTTCTCATAACTTCAAGCTCCGCCTGTTCTAACTGCTTGAACCATTTCCCTGTTTCATTCTGCAGAGATTTCTGTCGAGAAGTGGAAGAGCTCAGGCACTCACCTCGAATCCCCACCTTAAAAGTATCCCATACTATAGTATCTGAAGATAAACCTCTGTTAGTATCACAGAATTTGCCAATCCACTTAGTCATATGATCCCGAAATAATTGATCACCCAGAAGTTTCCTTTAGAAAGTCCAAGGCCTCTGAGCCCTAGTAGTCCCAGACAATAAGACTGCAACTACCAAAGAATTATGATGTGAGATGGACCTTGCATAGCTTTTCATTTTAGTTATTTTGACTATAATCCAATTGGTCTAATTTGTTAATGGGGGCTGCGTAAAAGGTGAATCCTGGATCTGCTGATCTACCCTTGTGCCAGCTATCGATCAGACCCTGTTCTCTCACCAAGCCTTGCAAGGCTTTAAAGACCCTTACTTACCTGCCCGATAAGATAAATCAGCATTTATATTAAAATTACTATCTAAGTGAATATTAAAATCTACACAAAGAATCAATGGGCACGGCCACAGGGCAAGTTCGATACTTAGATAATTTAATACATCAGGATCATCTAAATTAGACCCATAAATGGAGTAGATTGTAATATAATCATTATTAGCTGGGATTTTATATTCCACTATAGCCCATCACCCCAGCTTGTCTTCCTTGACTCTCTTGCACAGACCCAAACCATGTTTCGCCAGGGTTGTGACCCTCGTGTGGTTGTTCCCTGCTGAGTACATGCTAGTATATTAAAACCTAAGTCCTTTAGCCACCAATGCTTGCTCCAAGGTATGTGAGTTTCCTGAGGACAGACTACATCAATCTGCATATAGCGAAGGTTCTTAGCAAGTACATCCCTTTTTTTCCTATCATTGAGGGCACATTTATTGAATGAGCAGATACTAATTTTACCCATCATCTTTGGTTTGACAATTCTCAATATCAAATCTCTCCATCAAGTACATTACATTACGATTACTCATAAAAAATGTTTTCTGTTTTCCTTAAACATATATACACATCATGACATATATTAACCAACAAGCACCTTGGTTTTTGCTTACCCTCCCTACCCCTTTCCTCCCCCTCCCATAACCTACCTCTCATGATCCCCCCTCCCCTTGTGTCCCCTCACCCACCAATGGTTCTTCCCTTCTTAACTGTGGCAACAGAAGCCGAGGTTTTTTCTTGCCCCCCATTGGAGTTACTGGAATCCGATACCTGACCCTGGCTGTCCGAATCAGAACAATCTGAGATGTCACAGAAGGGAAAGAATGAATCTCCGCCCCACGACTGACAACAATCTCTCCTATTGTCCCATCCTGTTTAACAGAAAGACCAGCCGGTTGAAACATTTCATCTCCACCTGCCATAGAGAGCTCAGCTCCATTCTATTGCAGAGAAAGCTTCCTCTTGCCCCTTTACAGGAGTTAGAATTTGGCTCACCTCAGCATTCGGAGGTATCAGTTGTGGCTGTATCCCAGAACTGTGATCTTCCACCTGGTGTAGACTACCAGATCAGGCTTTTTGCGGTTGTGCGGCAAAGCCTGTGGGGGAGGGCTGATCCAGCACAGGTGGAGCTTTTTTGTTAGGGGTCTTTCCTGAGTCCATTATACTGGTGCAGGGGGTCCTTAAAGAAATTTGGCCATATGCCTACCTTTTCCCCTGCAAGAGGTCCTTTTGCGGGAGGCCCTGGTCCATCTTAACTGTAGCTTTCTTGGCAGCTGCCCCAGTCTCTATGCGGGTTATGACCGTTTTCACTTTGGCTGGAGGCATTGCATGGATGGGGTTGGGAGAGCGCTGCTACCAGCCACGGCAATTCCACTGATGAAGGAGACCGCCTGCCAAGCAGAGAGGGGCTCCAAGCACGGCACACCAGGACTGCCCAAAGCAGGAAAGCACCAACAAGCCTCGCACAGAGTTTTGTGCGTCCGTCGGCATCGCTCACTTTTCCCCAGAGCATTTTGCCGAGCATACAGGGAGGCTGGAAAACTGGGTTACGGAGCAGTTGAGTGGGAGGGCTCCCGCAGCCGCCATCTTGTCGAGAGCTTTCCATTACTACAATATGAAAGTCAAAAACAAAATTATAGTCTGTGAGGTGATGAGGCTCCTTTGGGCATCTGATGTGAAATAGCTATCTATACAAAATATAAGTACATAATCCTTAAGAAATAGCTCCTAAAACCGTAGTCTAACTCCTCAAACACAAATGGTTTCCTAGAATACTTAATTGTATTTCATTGAATCCAGAGGTATCGCAAACGGTCTTCAAGGTTTCTCATAATTCTGTCAAAAAGGTCCTGGCTACAGCTACTTCTAATTCTTTATCAAGGATGCTCTCGGCCACTAGGGATTTATACTCTGTGACTTCAACATGGCTTCCACTTGCAAATATCTTTAGAGTTCTGTGGCTACATGTAGTTTTGCTTCCTGAACTGCTTCTGAATGGTTATGCCATGAGGCAAGTCAGAGTATTTTGCTTCCCTGCTAGTGAGGCAATAAGATAGGTTTGATCACAGAGCAAGGCACAGTACTTGACTTGCCTCCTTTTCAGTTTTTTGCATTATAATAATTTCTTTTTTGAATGCCACTCACTCAAATTGTAAGGTTTTTTTTTCTCACCCGGCTCCACTAACCGCCTCTGTAATTTAGTCATTATGTCTAGAATTTGGAATAGAGTATATCTATAATTCACCACTTTGTTTCGATGATAATGTAGGCTACGCAGTCTGACTGAATGTACTAACGTGGACCAATATACAGTTCAGCACTTTATTCACAGCCAATCCTTCACAATAGAAATATCATGGTTAGCTTTAGACTTGGGAATGGGAGAAGAGAAAACAGAGACAATCGATACCACTGACCTAAATACAAATATATACATCATGAAGTTCCAAATCCTCTAAGTCTGATTCCGGATTCCATGTCCGTTTCTCAAGTAGTTTTAGAATCCACAAAGGTATATATAATTTGTCATCAAGATATTCGTTAAAAAATACACTTAAAGAATTCAAGTTTGTTTAAAAAAAATACAAGCTTCTTTCTTGGAATACCTCTGTATATTCAGCTTCAAACTTTCTCTAATGCGTCCAGTAGAAAAGCAGTCTTTCAATAAAGAATACCTTTTAGCAAGCACCCTGACTGCAGCACCATCGTATCAATTGCATTGCAAGGACCCTCAGGACCACACACATTTGATAAATGATATCTTCAAAATGGCCACCTATATTTCCAAAGCACTGACAGATCTACTGGTGCGTGCTCCATCGACGTAAAGGACTTCTCCAAGCAGCGCGAGACTTTTCTGTGATCCCACCAAGATTCCCTTCTCTACAGTAAATGTAACACTTGTCATGTCAACTTTGCACCAAAAGTTTTAATACAGCAGTCATATTTATGGAATGCTGCAGAAATTACTATGCACCAATGGCTCCTGACACCAACAACACAAAAATAAACAAGATGCCTTGGTCAATGACAGATTCACACATAAGTTGATGAAGAATCACTAGAAACTTTATAATTTGTGTGAGGTTATACCTATAAAAATGATTAGGTATCGTTGTACATTATACGTGAATCAGCACATCACCGCTTGCTCAGTAGACACATTTATCAGAAGATCATGTAGCCCCATCATTAAATTACAATGTTAGAAACAGATTTGGTGAAATAAAAATAAAATAAACACTGTGAAAGGATGCAAACGACACCAAGCTTAAAATACACTATATATATATATATTTTGACTCATTTATGGAACCAATCTATTAATGAAGAACAAAAACACAGCAGTATAATAACAACGGAACACATCACCACCATGTGCACAACCCTCTTGTCACATTGTTTATAGTGAGAAAAGCTGTTGGTAGCAAGTACTGCCTTAATTTACTATTCAAGCCATGAAATAGTTGCAGTCAAAACATTTTGTGATCCTGTCCCAGATCTTCAACTATTCAAGAAAAAAGTCAGCCCCAAACTGTGGGACAGATCTGTTTTAAATTAGCACTTCAAGTGATCACTTAATGTGAAACGATCCGTGGTGTTTTACTCACTGGCACTTACAGCCATGAGTGGCAGCAGGAAAATGTTCTAGTTGTCATGCATTGCCCTTTTCTCTCTCCCCTCTTTAATACTTTCGAAATATTACCAGCTTGACACTTTGGCCCAATATGTACGAAGGCATTTTTCATTTCTTACCGGAGCAAATCACTATTTTGAGCTGTTAGGAAATGCAAAATGCCATTTCCGTATGCACAAAAGGGATTCATGGTGGTGCAAATTGTGATTTCTACTTTGTAAAAATCATGTTGGAAATCACAAAATAGAAAATCGCTATTTTTCCTAAATTCGAATCACAAATCGCATGTACAACCGATTTCTTAATTGCGACTAGTCGCAAAATGTCCATTTAGGAAATGCAATTAGCATTGATTTGGATCACTAAACTAAAAAAAGGCACCCAAAATGCGTCCGGCTCCTTCAGAATGGTGGTCTTGTATGTTTTGGCAAGGAGGGTGAGGCCTTTGGCTGTGATGCAGAGAAGAAGGAGAGGCAAGAGAGGATATTTAGGATGAGGGCCATCTTGCTTTGACAGACAGGGGAGGAGATCCAAGAGAGGTACAGCCCGAGTAGTTAGGTGATACTTGATTTAATTGCTCAGTTAAGTCAGCTGCAGACCCAAACACTCAGAAGCAATGCAGATTGACTACATGTGGCAGGTATTGTGTACACCTCTTAACCTCTGGCAGTTACAAGGGGGTCATAGAAGTGGAGGTGGGGGTGTCACAAAGTGCCCTGTCCAGGTTCCTTTGCTGGTTCCTTAACGTAATGGTGAGCAAAGTTAACCAATGTATATCATTTCTTAATATCTCCCAATCATTTAAACAAACCAAACTGATACTCTACACTGTTGCACGTTCCCAAATCGCATTGACTGTGTTGATTACACATATTTTGCCATATGTCCCCCCTCTGCAAATGAATACATTTACAGTAACAGAAAAAGCTCACACTCAATTTGCAGGTAGTGCATGATATCCCCTGTATCATAACAGACCTTGAGGCCAGATTCCTAGGCAGCACCCACAACTCATTCATGTTTCGCCAGATATCCGACTGGCACAGGGTACATTTTTGGTGATGGCTTCCTACTAGATAAGAAAATCGCAGACTCAATGCCTACAGTGGCCAGGATGGTGTGTGTTATGTGACCTAACAGTGTACTTTCCTATGCCCTTAGGGTAATACAGCGCATATACCTTACATCCCTGGATCATCACACCGCACTTGACTACACAAACAAGAAGTGAATGACCGTACAAGAGGGCACGCTGGACAATGCACTCCATCGTAGAGAGGACCTTTAGGATCCTGAAGTCCCACTTTTGCTGCCTCCACAAGACCAGCAGGGCACTATTGTACAGACTATATGCATGATGCATGATAATTACCAAATGTTGCATACTGCACATTATCGCAATGATGAAGAGACTGCACAACATCCTCATAGAGCCTGTGACTGGCTCTCATGATAACTTACCACCCCTACATGTGCAGCAGGAGGGTACACGAGTAGAAGAGGGATGTGCATGACACACAGAGATAACCATTAACTATTTCTTATGTAAGAGATTTTAAAATATCTGAAAAATTAGACATTCAATCAATCAAGGAATTGTGAAGTGCGCTGCTCACCCATGAGGGTCTCAAGGCACTGGCATTACATTACACATGATGATAGTGCTTGGTGCACAACTGAGTGTCCAATTTTTATTCAGGTGGCTACAACATTGCTGTAAGCAAGGATGAACTGCATCCTTGTTGCTGATCTATTGTTAAAATAATAACAACAAAGCAAAAATGGTGAAAATACAATAAAGGTAACTCATCCCACAGAGTGTCTAGAAAGTCACTTCTTATGGACCCATGAGTTTGGTGCTTTGTCTGCTTCACTGGGCTGTGGAACTAATGCCGAATCATTGTCAGATGGTTGTTGACATGAACGCCAGGTAGAACATGGCTCAGGAACAGAAATGCCATTGAGGCTAGAGCCCTTCTCACTGTCAGGTGGGGCAGGGGTGTTGAGGATGAAGAGATTGTGGGTCTGGATGTTCTCCAGTGCAGTGGTTACTTGCCCTAGTCCACGTTTGATGTCCTGGCAGCAGTACACCATGTCCATCTGTATTTTGACAGTCTGCCTTGTCAGCATTGATATTGCAGCTGGCAGATGGGTGATGGATCGGATGAATGTTTCAAACCATGCAAGGTACTGCCTGTGCCTCTGACCCTGCACATGGTGCTCCTTCACCATTGCTGCTACCCACCGTTTCTGCCCTTTCTCCATGCTATGCATTGACTTGGACATATGTTGCAGTTGCCTAATGACTTTGTGTATTTGCACAGGATGTGCATCTGACATGTTGTCTAACGTAGTCTTTGGACAGCCTTCTGAGGTTTGGCCTCTGCACCTTCACTGTGTCCTGGTCTCACATGTTGTGGGGTCCCTGCTTTGTGAATATCCTTCATCGCTGTCCTAAAACTCTGGCAATGGAGAGATGGCGGTTCTCCTGCCAGTAGGGGTGGTGAGCTGAGGAAATGGTGGTTTTGTGACCTCAAGGACAGCCTCACTGTCAGTAGCCCTTTCAGCTGGCATGGATCCTGACATGCCTGGGCTGTGATCTGTGGAAAGGCATGTATATAGTAAGTGTAAATACATATTTGATGTTTGACCACAATATTGTTGAGCCTCTGCATGTATTTGTGATATGTTTTTGTTGTACAGATATATTTGGTGTGGTCATCAGCACTCAGTACAACATGGTAATGATGTGTACTACAAATCCCATGATGTATTGCCTGGGTTGGCAAAGCATGTCAATGGAGTAATTCATGCTGTGACATATGATATGTGGATTTTATGTCATTGTGTGATGTATGGTACATAAAGGGAAGATGGCTTACCCTGGCTGGTGCCAGCAGGATTGTAGGTGTCAATGTCTCCTACTTCAGCCACACTCTTGGGTTCCAGATTCCCCTCTATGAGCATCTCTATGTGAGTGGCAGGGGTGTTGTGAT
Source organism: Lissotriton vulgaris (assembly GCF_964263255.1). Lineage (NCBI taxonomy): Eukaryota > Metazoa > Chordata > Amphibia > Caudata > Salamandridae > Lissotriton > Lissotriton vulgaris. Next base: position 123,106,130 of record NC_141690.1, read on the forward strand.
GGTCACCTGCCTATTCCACATCCCTCTGGCATTCTACTGGTCAGCGTCTCCTTAGTATGGAACCTCAGGTCGTACCATCTCATGTGGATCTCAGGGAGGGTCCTATGTGTTATTCCTAGGGAATTGACCTTCTCCAAGATGCTAGTCCTGACTCACATTTTTGGGCCTTAAATAGTGTGAAGGAGGCCTTCTCGAACAGTTGGTCCATGTGGGAGACACATTCCTCAGTCAGGACCTAAAGCTCCCTCTCAGAGAACGTGATCCTTCTCTGCTCCCTGAGTCCTTGTTCCCCTCTTCAGAAGCGACGGTCTTCTTTAGAAATGGTGTGATGAACTGGAAGCAATTATGCAGAGGCACTCCTTGCTTCCAGTAGCTCCCTAGGCCTTTGGTTTGTGATCACATGCTGTAATTATACTAGAAATTCACAATTTTGCAATTTTTATTTTGCAATTTTCTGTTAGGGAATGCGATTCCGCACGAATCACTATTTGAAAATCGGCTGTTACATACATACTGTTTTTTGCGAATCCCAAATAGTGATTTCTACGGATTTGCTATTTGGAAATCACAATTTCTGGATTTTGTACAAATGGGCCTTTGACTTGCTAGGCTAAAGTCTTTCGCACCTTCAAGCATCCATTGTCATTTCTCATTCTATTTACATTGGAGCGAAAAACTGAAAATCCGTATGCATCATTTTTGGGGTTGTGTTATAGAGAAAGGACTTAATGGTATTTTCTACAAAGGAAACTGTTAAAACGAAGTCTGGAAGCCGAGGTGTAAGTTCCTGTAAGATGGTTTATTGTCTTGGTTACAAGTAAGTGATAAGTTCCAATATTAAGCTTTAAGGATGAGCTATTGTAACATGCCCTACCAGGAACAGCCTGCAGGCATTTCTGTTTCTCTCTGTACTTTTAGTTTCCTTGAGTTTTCTTTAAGGCTCTTCCTTCTGTAGTTTCTTCAGGCTTTACATTCTTGTATACTTGGTTTCCATCGTTTCTTATGTAAATTTCCTTCCAAGCAGAGTTCCTTTTCCTAAATCGTTGCCAAATTGTAAACAAATGAAGTCTGGAAGCCAAGGTGTAAGTTCTGATACATGACTTATTGTCTTGGTTACAGGTAAGTGATAAGTTCCAATACTAAGCTTGATTGAAGAGCTATTATAATGATCCCCACCAGGAGCAGCTTCCCTGCTTCTCAGCCCATACTCCAAATGACACTCACAGGCACACTAACATTCCAATGCATCACCATGCACCAACATTCCACACAGTACAATCATACTGGCTGAGCAGAAGGTATACATTAACGTTAATGCCACTGCAAATAATGAAGCAAACAGCTTTAACCATATTTGTACCTCAATTACTAAGAGTGAAAGGAAGAAATTAGGTGTTCTCCATTTTCAAGTGCGCAATCAGGCATAAATATGTCATAAATTAAACAGCAACTTCCCAAACAGATTCCTCCATTCCTAACACATCCTCTGCGACCAATCTGTATTACATAAGGGTCGAGTCACACACCATTTTAGGCAAGTAAGTCAGTGCTTGCTGCAAACACCTTTTTCCACTGTCTGAAGGTGGCAATGTGTAAACAGAATGTTTGTGTATAAGCATTATGTAGCATTTTGTTGTGGCGTTAATGTGTTTTTATTGTCTGCGCTGTCGCGTTTATGCGCTGCATTAATTGTCTTTGTGTTGTGCTGCAGTGTAGTTGTTGTGATGTATTCTGTTTGGACTGCTTTGTGTTGTTGTGCCATGTGATGTTTTTGCCTTGCTGTTATTGTGCTTTGTGCCATGCCATTGTGCTGCGTTCTGCTGTTTAAACTGATAGGTCAACACATCCTGCTACATTTTCAGTTGCAACTCTGGCAGAGATCGATCTTAAATTATAAACTTTCAGTGCGCACTTTATGTGATAAAGTGAAAACGGAGCAAGTGGTTGTGCCTGTGTTTAGCAGTGGTGAAAGTTTTTTATGATATGGCGCTCAAGCTAAAGCATTGGTGTTGCCCACTAGGAATACGCCTGCCGAGACCTTTCATCGGTACCTTTATTTTGGGGTGCAGTCTCTGGATGAAGGATATTTTGTCCTAGTGTGTTTACTTCTCATATCATTGAGATGTGTGGTCACAAAATAAATATGGACTACTGCTGGAAGCTACTGCAGAAAAGAGCAGGCATCTGTTACAATGGAACTGGAGCTGTAAAAAGTGATACAAAAACATCACCAATTTCTATTTTGTAGCAGGCTTTAATACGTATACAAACATAAACGCAAGGTGAACTTTGAAAAGCTTGTGAAAGATAGGTAATTGATTGTTTTTATGAAAAGAGATAGAGCACAGAATAAAAGAGCAAGTGTAAAAAATAAAACAATGACATCCTGAAACTCATACATTTGAGGAATACATCTATACTTCCCATTAGGTTGCTAACAGAATGCAATCTGGGACTAATTACGGAGTGCACCTGTGCTTAAACTGAAATATGATTTAACTGGTTAACTGAGACTTAACAAAACCAGGAAACAGGCTTGGATGGTAAAACACTGTCGGACATACCTTTTATGGTAAAAGAGCTTTCAATTAGACACCAGAGGTATGGCTACGTGGGAGAGTTAGGACGTGAAGCAAGGACAGGAATAGTTGTTGTTTTAATTATGTGTGTAGTGCACTTACAGCACACACCGACGGCACAGGGGTGAATCTGTGAGCACAGGAAGCCATTAACAACCTACGAGGAATAGGGACAGTTCAGACCTCAAAATACTATTACAGATACAGCAGCCCCCTGGGAAGCCTTAAATATACTACCGGGCAGGGGGATATTAGTTACCGTTTAACGAGGAGAACATTTGCTAAATCAATAACGACGTGTGTAGGCCCAGAAGGTACCAGAGCGGCGGCCTTGTAAACAGTGCACGTTTTGTTTTATATGAGTTCTGGATTCTGGGTCCAGCAGCCAAATAATAACTCAAAAACAATACAAATTGATAGATGATTGCTTAAGTGCAAGAAAAGCACACCGGGCAGTGCCGCTGAGAATGTGTCAAGGAAAAGGCAATAAAGTGTGAGTCGAAGCACTTTAGGATTTGAGCGATGGATGAGCTGTTAAAGGGGGTGAACCAGACACGAATGAAACCTGTAAACTTCGTCAAAATATATACTTTCGGAGAGGATTCTCGTATCGCAAACAGTGTCATTAGTAATTGTTATACACACTTCCTCATTTATGAGGAATTGTCGTAGGGCATCGCCGCAAGCCTTCCTGCTGTGCTGCCCTATGCCAATGTGAAAAGGAAGGAATGCATCGTATTTATGAAATACCGGGTTGTCCTGTCCTTTCCCCGTGCCCTGGCACACAATTTGCTGCCTAGAGCCAATGTAGGCGGTGCAAGGGTGCCTCCGTTGCCTGCAGTACTGCCCCAGATTTCATTCATCACGTTAACCTGGGACAGCGCCAAAACCTTAGGCCTCCCCAGAGCAGGCTTAACAAAGGAAAATATTTGTATTTCTCTGTGTTTTCTCCTCTTTCAATGTGTGCTTCATTCTGCAGCTCATATTGAAATAGGAAAACAATTATAAGGATTGTTTTTGTGCAGGAAGGGGCTCTTTCATGCACCAAAACAAGACTGCAGGCAACGTCCATGGGTGAGGGGCGGGAAAACCCAATGCACCTGGAATGCCTCCTTGACACAGAATAAGGCAAAGCAGTAACTTGCTTTGTCTTAGTCCATATCTATGAGTTGGCGGATTGTAATGGATATAAGGCCAAAACTTACCTTTTTTCTGTCATGGAGCATGACCACAAAGCAAATTAACCCTGTTGACATCGGAATTGAAGGTAAGCTTATAGTCTTACCAGCTACCTTTTGACTTGTCTGTTTACATTTGATCTGGACTCGTGCATGTTGAAATCTCTCTTACAAGCAATAGCATGCCAATGTGTAATGCACATGTGTGCCATTTTGTAGTTTAAGAAATTTAAAGAAACACACCTGTATAATTAATTTTTATTTTAAATTTGGTGCTTTCATAATATTGGACACTTACACAAAAATGGACATCAATCAAAAAATCAACCTAATTGTCATGAAACATAAAATCATAAACATACGCATTACACATTATAGGCATAACTGATAGGAAATATGATGTAGAAATTGCACTTGGCAAGATGAAACAATCGTTTTAAAATGAATGTAGATCAATGTTTGTTTCAAACTTTAATCAATTGATATATTTATCAATGTAATCTTTAACTTCTTCAGCGCGGCGTGAATTTTCACGCTGTGCTGAAGATTCCAAAAACGGGTGTGGTCATGACGGAACGGTTCCGTCATCAGCACAGCCCAACTGACGCTGATGACGGAACCGTTCCGTCATAAGCATCGAAGGGGTTAACCTTGTCTAGTACATTTCTTATATTTTATTAAATGTTATTTGTTTCATTATTAGTCTAAGGTGCAATTTATACGTGTTTATTTTCATCACTTATCAAGTAAAATTAAATACATCTGTAGTCACACTTTAAAAAAAAGTGAAAAATACAATTGTTGGCGTAAGTGTCCATCATCATGATAAATTCTGGCACCAGAATTTTAATGCTCATCATTTTTGCAAGTGTATGGATTTTACAAATTAGACATTTAAAGCAAAAAACTTGCATTTTCTGTCATTAACAGTTCTAGGGATCAAAGAATTGTAAATGAACAATAATGTCAAGACAAACTTAGTGAAATTAAAAAAATATATATTAAGAAATGAGATACCCCTCTCAAATTAATATATTTTAAAGTGAAACATAAAACAGTTAAAAAAAAGTGATTGTCACAAAGACGTGATATTGGTCTGCTGCCTCAACCTTGCCTCCTAAACAGACTGCCAAAGGAGAACCTCTAAAGGAAGGGATATTTAGTGGGCACAGATCAGGCACCTCAAGGATCTTTATTGGGAGGGGTGGGTTTGGGTTTGACATGGGTGTGGCCAGGTGTGCTGACCTCGTTTTTGGCTCTATTTCTGAGTGATGGTGACTTTAAGCTTGCTACCATCCTAGATCCCTATTCTTAGCTTGTTTGGTCCTTTTCAGGCCTTTTTCCAGACCTAGAAGCATAAACTAGAGGATAGCCGCTTTATATGATGATAGATCCCTTATTCCTGACTCTAATCCATCTATTGCCTATTGGCTTTGACATAATTATGTGTCCTTTCATCATGCTACCTATAGTAGAGGGTGGATCCTGTAGTTCTAACTTTATATTACATATTAGTATGGTTTGTGTATGTACTCTGACAGAGCTAAGTGTTTATTTAATCCTTTTCTGGCCTACAAGGCCCAGAACCAGAGAGACTCCATTTTGCTTTCTGCCTCTGCAGACTGAGATGCATGTAGGTCAAGTGTGATGTTTTAGTTATGAGGTGTTGTTCGCTCTTTGCAAACTGGAGAGAACTGGCCGGAGCTGAATCTTATCAGGAAATGTCCCTGGGCTCAACTCTCTAGAAGAAACAAGCATTTGATCACTGTGGGGGCGTCTGGAGAAGGGAGCCTGGTGCATGGATTCGGTGGGAGGAGGCTACTGGCTGGAACTTTCCATGAGGAGAGAGCATTCTATATTAGCGAAGTGCAGAAGAGGCGGAGTAGTCAGTCGGTTCTTGCGATAGTTCAAGTCAGTTGGTTGCTGGAGTAGTTAGAGCACAGATGGTGTTTGGAATGGAGAGAGAAGGCAGATGGTGTTTGGAGCTGGAGAGAGAAGTCAGATGATTTTTGGAGCTGAAGAAAGCAGTCAGAAGCAGTTACTTATCAGAAGGAGTTGTGATTAGTTGGAGCAGGCAGTTAACAGCTGGAGTTTGGAGTGATGCCTTTTGGAAGAGACTGAAGTTATATCGTGGATTAGTCTGTGGGAGCAGCTGGAGTGAGTTGGACTTTGGAGCTTGAGCAATCAGACAGAGTGAAGAAGCTAGTGGAGCGAATGGTTATCAGAGCGGCAGAAACTATATCATTAGACTGAAGTTGGAAGGTAAAGACAGTTCGTGGGGGAGAGGAATCCAGTGCAGAGTGATCAGCGCAGATGTGTGTCCAAGAGTGCAGGGGAGAATCTGAGATGAGCCAAGGCACAGACGAGAGAGGAACCCAGATGACAGCTAGAACAAGACTTCATACTAATCAGGTGATATCTGTCCTGTTATATTAGTGCCCCTATACATTAATCTTGTCTTTTATTTCCTAGGTTATATTGTTACACTGATTAATCCCTTTTCTTCCAGCGGTGTGCAGTCTGTTATAATCCATTTCCCTTTTTATGTGTTAGTAATAAAGCTTTCCATTATAATAAAGAGACCCCGCAGATCTGTGTATGTGTCTATTCCCCTTTCACTTTTCAGGCTATGTCTAGATTGCTAGTTATTGTGATGTTATAATAATAAAGGAACCCCAGTTCTTAGTGAACATTTGTGCAAGTGTTATCATTCATAATAAAGTTAACCTTTCTTCTAGTCAGATGCTGTTATGTGAACGGATGCATCTCCCGTCCAGGTAAATGGTAACTGAGCAAGGGAGTAGAGGAGCACTTGTATTTGATAATAACCATTGCATATTGTGATTTGGCCATTCTTGTGTACCACATAAAATATAACAATTGCATATGAGACATCCCCAGTAGATATTAGAGAAACTTCCCAACAGAGAGAGAGAGAGCTGAAGGTATTCATAGGAAAGTGATCGTCGTTGTGTAGCGGCGTTAAAGAGAGCATTGATTGTGGTCAAAGTGTATACCCACAGGATTGTGGCTTGAGTGAGCACTGATTGTGGTCAGTGTGTATACCCACAGGATTGTGGCTTGAGCGAGCACTGATTGTGGTCAGTGTGTATAGCCACAGGATTGTGGCTTGAGTGAGCACTGATTTTGGTCAGTGTGTATACCCACAGGATTGTGGCTTGAGTGAGCACTGATTGTGGTCAGTGTGTATACCCACAGGATTGTGGCTTGAGCGAGCACTGATTGTGGTCAGTATGTATACCCACAGGATTGTGGCTTGAGTGAGCACTGATTGTGGTCAGCGTGTATACCCACAGGATTGTGGCTTGAGTGAGCACTGATTGTAGTCAGTGTGTAATGGTAAGTTATCGGAACTGCCCCCTTCACTATGAGTAGGAGGGTAGCATAGTCTGGGTCTGAGTTGCCGCGAGACTATAAGGTATGAGTGTGGTGTAGAGCATGGAAGTCCTTAGTAATCAGTGAGTATTCCTAGTAATCCTATAGATTTAGTGGCGTTTTTGATGATATGAGCTTGTATATTGCTAATTCCCCATCCTCAGGTAGGTACCCAGGTGCCTGGATAAATGGGTCTTGAGGAAGGAGATGGTTATGTTTCGGCTGGATTGGTGGTGTTTTGTGAGCTGATTCTATCTGGTCCGAAAATCCGGTCGTCATACCAGGTAAGACTTAAATTAAAGAGGATTAGTGCTGAAAGTAGGAGTGTGTTGAGTTTGCGAGGTAGAAGGAGCTGCAGTGTGTGATGTGCATGTATCTGTTGGTTTTGCAGTTATATGTGGGTTTTGTATATGGTGTATGTTTTTTGTTTGTTTCCTAGCAGATCTATGTTGTTCGGGTGAACGTGTGCATTTGTGTTTGGTGGCTGTCATTTTGCATTTAGGTGTGCTGGTGTGTGAGGGCGTTGGTTCAGATTAGTGTGCTGTTGAGATGGTTGGTCTGGTTGTGGTGCGTATGGGTATATGTATATATATATATATATATATATTCACTGAAAAAACCATAGGTTTCACACCAGTTATAGTTAGCTGGAAATTTTACTGACATAAAACCATTGAAATTCCACGTTATAGTTAGTTGGACTCACTATAACTTGCGCGTGTAATGCACTGCTGATGAAGTCACATATTACATCACTCATGACATGGTCAGTGACATTACTCATGACATCACTGATGACACCATCCAGTGAATGTGTGTCTTTCTAAAAAATAAATATGTTTTATATATGTATATGTAAAGGTCGATGGAAGAATAAATGTTTAAATAAGTGTTTTAATGAATGTTTTAAAAAAAAAAATGATTGGTTAACTGGCTTATTAAGTGTATCTTAGTGAATACATATATTAGCGAGTAATGTTTAAATATTTAAATATATGTATCAGTGTTTCACTTTGTGTATAATTGGCTGCATGGGTTGGTGAGTAGCTACATGTGTGTGTATATGGGTTATTAGATGTTTTTTTAGTATCAGTATGAGTCTTTGTATGGTTTAGTGGGGGTATTACTTAGCACATAGATGCATCAATAACTGACTCACTGTTTGTATGTGTTTTGAAGACAGCATATATGCAGGACTGTATGGGTGGATGAGTGTGTATATGTGTGTGTTAGTGAGTGAATGACTGTCTCACTAGTGTCTTTATCAGTAACGACATATGTTTTAATCTAGTATATGTGAGTATTGATGTTTATAAGTGAGTATATGTGAGATTGTAAGAGTTCCTGTTTAAATAAGTATGTGTTTCTATAAGTGATTGTTTAAGAGAGTAAGTATGTGTAAGTTTCCTTAGAAGTAAGGTGGTAGTGTGTGTATAGTTGTATATGCAAATAAATGGATGTTCAAAAGTTTATTTGCATGTGTGAGTATGTGTGTGAGTAACTTTTGGATGACTGTCGGTGTGTAACAAGATGTAGAGGTGTATCACTACATATGATGTGTGAGTATATGTATGAGTGGCTATATAGAACTGTTCATGAATGAGTGGCTGTGTATATAGATGGTGGTATTACTGAATTGGTTGTTGTAACTGGTATGGATCTCTCCATTGTTTTGAAAATGTTAATTTCTATTTTCGAATATGTGTTTTAAGGGTTACATTACACTAAAAGGAGGTCTGTCACTCTGTCACAAAGATGGTGTCATCAGTGATGTCATGAGTGAGGTCACTGACCATGTCATGAGTGATGTAATATGTGACGTCATCAGCAGTGCATTACACGCGCAAGTTATAGTGAGTCCAACTAACTATAACGTGGAATTTCAATGGTTTTATGTCAGTAAAATTTCCAGCTAACTATATCTGGTGTGAAACCTATGTTTTTTTCATTGAATTTAATAGGTTTTTTAAATGCTAATTCCTAACTATAACTGGTGTGAAACCTATGGTTTTTTCAGTGAATTTCATAGGTTTTTTAAATGCTAATTCCTAACTATATATAAGGCCCCAAACCTATTTTTTTTCTTTGAATTTCAAAATTTGGTTAATAGCAAATGTCTATAGCTATGAAATGTAATATTTTTGAAAATGATTGAATCCTATATTTTATTTGTATTTTAAACAATTTTTTTTTTTTTTTTTTTATTTTTGACCCTGGAGCGCTCCCGGGGCGCGCCCCGGTGATTGCCCCGGAGAGCGTAGTCGTTTGAAGCGCCCCGGTGCGCAAACCGGGAAGCGTCCCGTTAGCGCCAATGTCGCGAACGAAAACATGATCGTGACGTATCGCGTAGCCGCGTCCGCGTGGTACGCATGGCGTAAGCGCACCCGGAAGCATTCGAGCAAATACGCTCGCGCAACGTAAACATCCGACGCGCTTACGAGACGCGACCCGGGTCATGTGACCTGAAAATAACACTTTTAATTGGTGCAGAACAGTTTTAGTTTCATAATGATGGAATCCCTGGTCTTGTGACCTGAAAATAACACTTCTCATTGGTTCAGGCCTTTTTTTTTTCCAAATGATGAAAGACCCCACCTTTTTCCCTTGTTCTGACTTTGTCCTTTGACTGAGGAAGACCTGATTGTACCTCTCTGTACCTTTTTGATCTATATAATGGCTTCAGTAGCAGCAGCAGCTGGTGCATCTGCACCACCACCACCACCACAACCACCAAGAGGACCACCACAAGACTACATTGGTGGTCAACAAGAGGAGGAAGTGGAGGAGGACAAGGAGGGGGGGAGAAGATGGCTTGAAGAACACAATACCCCATACCATCCAAGACCACACATTATATGGGATTTTTTTTATCCCAGAGGGGAAGAAAAAAGTAAATGCAGCCAAGGAAACTTGCCTAATCTGTGGCATGGAACTTTCTAGGGGGAACCCTAATAAAAAATATTCATTCGGAAACAACACAATGATTAGACACATGCAGCGAAGGCATCCAATAAACTATTCTGCTGCAGAGATGAGGGAACTGGCCAGAAACCCTCCCCAAACTACAAGCACCACCTCGAAAAGAAAGCAAAGCACTCCGTCAGGACAAGAGGCAAGAGAGACGATGCCTTGCATTCAGCCACGGTTTGCAGATTTCCGTATAACCTGTAAATATTGTGGGAAGACCATCTCCTACGGAGAACAGAGCGTAAAGCTCATCGTCCTTGCTGGGGACAACCACAAATGCCCCAATAAACCCTAATTATTTCTTTTCTTTTTTTTTTGCTCCAGTTGAGCCATTTTCAAATCCCTGTTTTTTCGTTTCTCCCCATGAAAAATACAAAAAAAATATAAAACTGTTCAGAAAACCCCCAAAAAGTTAAAAATGTTCAAAAAAACAATAAAAAAATATAAAACAACAAAAAGAAGAAAAAAACAGTTCTTTTTAGAACTACCTCCAATTTATAAAAAAAGGCTACATTTTTTAAAAACTCTGTCATTCTTTTTTCGAATGTTTACAGACACCCGAGAGCCAATCAGCTTTCCGTGGCGCGCCCGGAGCGCTCCCCGGTGCGCGTACCGGGGCGCTGCCATAGATATATATATTTTTTGGAACCTAAATTACTCAAAATCCACTGGAGCACATATCTTGAGACATAGCAAAGGCACATTGGGCTACCAGTCCCTACAATTTTGCCAAGTTTGGTGTTAATCCATTCAGCCGTTTGGGCTAAAAGTGAGTTCGACCGCCCTATGGAAATTAACATGGGGAAAACACGTTTTGGAACCCCATTTTTATCTCGGCCCCCGCTTGACGAATCCCCCCCCAAACTTTCAAGGAAGGACCGGAGCTCCGCGAGGCAAATTTGAGGAAATTTTCAGGCAGATTCGTCAACCGGCGCCAAAGTTATTCCAAATAGAATTTTGAGATTTTGCATTGAAAAAAATCCTAACTATAACTACCTACTGGCGACTGCCAGTAGGTAATATATATATATATATATATATATCCTACTGGCAGTCGCCAGTAGGTATTTATAGTTAGGACCTATTATCCATAGGAAAACCTCAACATTCTATTGCCAATAATTTTGGCGTCGATATATGAATCTTCTTTACATTTTCCAAACTTTGGCGAGCTGAGTTCCTCTCCTTCCCTGAAAGTTTGGGGGTGATTGGTGCAGCGGGGGCCAAGAAAAAGGGGGGCCCCAAAATGCATTTTCCCCTTGCAATTTCTCATAGGACCTGTAGCCACAGCTACAGCTCGAACGGCTGAACAGAATTACACCAAATTTGGCAGAGAAGTAATCCGCAGTTCCGACTTGTGCCTTTGGTATATCTGGTGTCAATCTGTTCAGTAGTTTTTTTGAAAATTATGGTTAAAGTAATTTATATATCTATGGGCGCGGAGGATCCACAGATTGTGCAAGGATTGGCCGCGCTGAATTCTAATGGGCTGTCAAGCGGTTGTAAACATTCAAAACCAGGAACTATCAGCAGCCATTTTGTGCCTCGGTAGAAGCGAGGGTGAAGAAGTCTGTGAAATATGTTGGCAAAACTTGAAATTTTTTTTACAAACAAAGTCGCGAGATGCGCCTAGGATCCGCGCATTTGGTCGCTGAAAAAAACGAAGCATGTATTTTTGAGATATATATTAAGCTTATGTGTATAGATGTTGGGTGGTTCTACAAAGAGCCCTGTGTTTATTGAGAGATTTTAGTAATTACAAGTAAGTACTCATGCAGAGTCTAAAGTTCATGAGGAAGACTTGGTTTCCTTCATCTGTAAAATGTACATTATCTCTTTAATAGTTGCCATGCATATTGAAATGCAGATTGTTGTAGTATATGGACAATATTCTATAGTCTGATAGAAAAGTAGAAAGATTTATTCACATGTTTATTCTCTTATCTGCGCAGATCAGGTGTTCCAGTCTTCCCCTAGCTCGACGACAGGTTGTTGAATGTGGGCTCGCTCCAGACAGTCGTCTCCCACCTCCTGACTACGGTCGACCTCTTGTACCTGCTGTGGTTGTCCATCAATGTGCCGAAGTCGCACCTGTGCCCCTCTCAGAAGCTCCTCTTCATCGGTGCGGTTCTGGACTCAGCGCAGTTTTGGGTTTTTCACTCTGAACAGCGGGTTCGGGATATTTAGGCTCTGATTCTGATCTTTCAGCTTTTATCCCGGGTCTCGGTCAGGTTGACACTGCGACTCCTGGGGCTGAAGGCCTCCTGTATCCCAGTGGTGCATCACGCAAGGTGGCATGTGAATAAATATAAACATAGGCCACGCTGTTTGCCTCCCGTAATACACAAATTTCAGGGGGTGGTTCCCGGGGGTTGAGGGAGGGCGTTGTAACCCACATACTTGTAATGTTGTAGGATGGGTTGTACACTAAAGTGGTGCAAGGTAGTTGTAAATCTGTTATAGTGTTTTGTTTTACTTTGCTTTCCTTTCTGGGTAAATGTAATGGTTTTTACACAGCCAGTAACTTTTAACCCTACCCCCAAACGACTTTCTGCCTGTTACCATAGCAACAGTTCATGGAACACTTGCGTGAGCACAGAGGTTAAAAATTCACCACACTATGTTGCTAATGAGTTAACCTCAGAATTATACTATCATAGAAACATCATTTCTATTGATGACTGCTACCCCCATAAAAAAACAGACGTATGTACTTACTTTTTTAATTAACTTTTATTAAAACAATAACTGGAACTATAACTAAAAGATAACAATACAATAAATAACTAGAACCATAGCTAGCAAAACAATATAATAAACATCATATAATATGGACTCCAAAAGAAGTATTGTAGTTAATCTGCAAAACAAAAAAGAAAATTAGTGTTTAAAATTAGATTAATGTGACTAAATGAGGTCAAACATTACAAGTCAAAGTAACACTTGACGATATTTATATTTTTTAAAATGTTTGCAGTGTGCCTGAAATGCTTCCGCTGGCATTGTACATGCAGACTTTGGTCCACCCTTTTTATCAATTTTTGCAGTTTGAGATATACAATGTCCTACCTCTGTTATTCATCTCCTACGTTCTCCTTTCAAATTCTCTCGTAAAGACCTTAACAACAAATAAAGAGAACATTTTCTGCATATTTGTAATAAAGCATTTGCCACAATGCATAGTGACACCGTATTTATTGAATGTTTTGAAATTAATTTTCACAAGTCTTAAAAAAGGTGAAAGCAAGAAAAGTTACTTGCCGCATATGCAAAACTGCTTTCAGGAGTAGACCCAAAGAAAGAGGACTGGTGTAGAACTGCAAGTATGCGGAAGCACTTGCAGACCAAGAATCCGGTCAACTTTGCAAGGGAAGAGTTAAGGAGTTTAAGAGAGGCTCCTCCTGCTTCATGAGGAGGCCCAAGTACCAGTGGAGCAACAACGTCAACCTTTACTGCACAGCCTAATATTTGTCCCCAATTAGGAACCCTTTAAGAAAAAAAGTAAGAGGGTTGGGAGCTCTGTATGCCATCCTAATACCCAATCATCCTTTAGTTATACAGAGATCTACCCTGTATCAGACCTATCCGAACAAGTGTGAATTGGAGATTATCTGCCACCGAAAACCCCTAAGTACTTATATCCGTTACTTTTTAACATCGTCGAGTAGTCGTATTGTGAGTATTTACCTTAAAGTTGTCTGCAAAAAATGTGTGAATCTCTCTGGTTTCATACAACTAGCTCATGTCATATTTGAGACATTGGCGAAATGAACTGGAACAGGAGGATATACTTTCTTCAATGTTGGTAACTTCCTGCTGACTTATGTAACATGGTGGTAACTGATAAAAGAGTTAAAAAGGTATATGTTGGACATATGTCCAAGCTTAATTTCAATGTTCACAAAAACAATTGTTCTCAATAGAATTGGGGATGAAAATTAATCATCAGAGGTTATATTTGGACAGCAAAATAGGAAATAGTTTTAGATTATACAAATGTTAGGCTGAGATTGGTCACTCACTTCATTCACAAACTCCTGGGCTTGATCTGATAGAACCCTTTTTGGACTTCCATCATCTAGAAATTCAGAAATGAATAGCAAGGAAAATTAAAAGACAATTTTAAAAAAATAAATAAATAAACATTTTTACTTTGCATCTGAAGTACAGGCTGAAAACGTGTAATGAGCACTTAAATGAGAAATGGGTTTCAGAAAGAAACGTCTATAAGACTATCACAATGCAGATTTATATTTTATAAAAATATTTATAGAAGCAAGATGAATTATAACTCATACATTGTTCAATTTTAAATAACATATTTGGACAATAATATTGGGAGGACATGCTTTTTTATGTTTGGTTGATTTCAGAATGCCTACGAATTCTAGTAAAACATGACTATAACACAGTTATCCATGTGCAAACACATGAAATACACAAATGCTTATCTCAGAATGCTTTTTGATCATGAAATGTTGAAGACAAACCTAATAACTCCATTAGGTCCATTGCAATTTTTGGCTGATAACATATGGAGAGCAGTCAGTGGATCTGGTGTGTCGTGTTGTTCAACACCACGTGGTATTGTGTATGGGCAGGACATCTTGTGGCGACCAGTACATCTCATGGTTGAGATATGTGTATAATGAGATAGAACAGGGGCAAATTAAGTTTAAGGTTCTTAAAAAACATGGGGAGCATGCTAAAATACAACATTGACCAATCAATTACATGTGCAGTGCCTGGGGAGGAAACAGCATGTAACACAGTACTTAAAAAATTATGTGCGGCAGGATTAAGTGATTTGACCAGAAACATCGCCTACCAAGGCAAAATATTTAAGTTATAAGAGCTGGAAACCATGCTAAAATACACTTTTGCAGAAAACATTACTTTTGCAATGCATGGGGCATGTGACGCACTACTTACATGAGAAAAACTACATTGCATTCACTTGAACAGCACGTAGCACACTGCTGTAGGAGTGGCCACGTGGCGCTTGGCAAATTAAACAAATGTACCAGGATTAAGTGATTTGCAAAGAAACAAAAGTTACGACGTCAACTTTAACGATATAATAAAGCAGGAAAGCGTGCTTAAAAACAGCATTAACAAATCGAACATGAATTCGCATTTACGTGGTATTTAAAGATTGTTCAGATTAACTAATTTAATTACTCTTAAAAAAAGTGCTCACCTACGAAGGAGTGGATACGAACACTCTCAATGGCTGTGACTGCAGAATAGGAAAAGTTCAAGAAAGCTTATAAATGCTTTGCAGAAGGATGGTTTGTTGAGCATGATGTCACTGGGTGTGAGAGCTGTGATTGGGCATGTTGTAATTGAGCATGTGCAAATGAAATGAAATACGTTAGGGGTACATAGCCAGACGGTGGGACGTATAGTGCGCATGCGTAACATTAACACGTATGCACTACCACAAACATGCATGCGCAAAGTGAAGGCAACTCCTACGGGGTACATACATAGATGGAGTTTGGGTGTCCCCGTTGTCTTGAAGTGTCTTCAGCCCTCCTCCATAAAACAATAATATACAATTAGCCATGCCCCGGGGGCTGGCGACCCCGGTGCCCGGAATTGGGCACGGGAGGGGGGCCACACGGCCAAGTTCCCATAAAAATGTAATACATATACTCCGCTTACTGTCATCGTACCATAAGCGCACCCTTCCGATCACGCGCTGAAGGCTAATTGGCTGTCAAGTGGTTGTCAACATTCGAAACTAGAAACTGTTGGCAGCCATTTTATGTCTCGGTAGAAGGGAGGCTGAAGTAGCATGTGAAATGTGTGTTTAAAACGTGAAAAGGGGGAGGGTAGACACACCCTGATCCTCTAGGTCTCCTCAGGGGGTCCCAAAAGGTCTCCCAGGGCCCCTATTTTTTGTCTTCTTCTTTTGGGAAAAATCGCGGGGTGCGCGTATGATCCACGCATTCTAGCGCTATTTAAAAAAAAAAAGACACAGGCTTCCGCGCGTCTTTGGTAATTTGCATTCTTTCAACTGTTCAGAGGAGATGCAGCAGTGCTGTATCCAGGATCCACCACTGAGTAAGTAAAGATGACAATAACACTATTTACCTGCTAAGTGAATTTCTACCCATAGGATAACAGTTATGCAGTTTTTAAGAAAGTCAAAGAAAATTATTAAAATAATAACCTCAGATAATCTCTAATCCTAATATTTATAATAAATATATAAAAAGATGTTTTTCAACATTGAAAAAATTGCGGAAGTCACGCACACACCGCGTCTGATATGTATATGACGTCACGTGCTACCGCGCGTCAGTCACGTCACGTTATACGCACATCTCGCGTATGCGCAAGGAGGCACCCACAAGTCGCATAGCGAACGCGTGGGAAAAGTTGTACCAATCACACACCCTTCGCAGATCCTAGACAGCGACCCTTAAATGGCGGACACGTTTCGCGCAGTAAATGAGTAGGGTATTCGTATGGTGCGCAACTGCAAAAAAAGAAAAATAGAATAAAAATAATTTAAGTATATTATAAACAATATAAAATAATGAAATAAAAAGATTTTTATGTAAAAAGAATTTAATAAAAAATTGTGTAATGTAATTTAAAAAATTACATCTAAAAATAAAAAGATTAAAAAATGTTGTAAAAAAAAACCTGTAAAAATATTTACAAATTAGCATTTAAAAAATCTTTGAAATTCACTGAAAAAATAATAGGTTTCAGACATGTTATAGTTAGGAATTAGCATTTAAAAAACCTTTGAAATTCACTGAAAAAACCATAGGTTTCAGAAATGTTATAATTAGGAATTAGTATTTAAAAAACCTTTGAAATTCACTGAAAAAAATTCCATCACTGACGACATCGATGATCGCATCATCTATGTGACAAGCTGATACCTGATCATACAGTAGCATAATCTTTAAACACACATTATAAAATATGAAGTACCATATTTAAAACATTGACACACCAGTACAAGTTTCTACAAACCCACTCAGTGATTCCTACATCTACACACACATCTAAACACTTACCTACAGATTCACTCATACATGCTAACAAAGATCAATAGAACACTATTAAATATACTTATATACCTACATCAACATTACACACCAGCACATATCCTATTCCTTTATGCAGAAATCCTACTCACTTATGCAAACAATTGATGATACCTATATTCACTAAGCTACTCACTTACACAAACACCACTTTATTTATTCACATAAATAGTAACTCATACTTAGTGTGTTATAAAATCAGTATTACAAGTATACAGTTATCCATACATCAATCATACAATCACTCAGTATTATGTATACTTATTTATATACAATAACTGTCACATACACTGCTGTAACGGCAGGATTCTCGGACCAGATAGGATCAGCTCCTCAGAGCACCTCCAACCCAGCCAGAACGTAATCACCTCCCTCCTTAGGACGTATTACCAATGGTATGTATATGCCTTGTACCTAAGGAAGGGGAATTAGCAATATACATGCATAGGTTTTCTACACTATCCCACTCATACCAGTTAGTCTCACGGCAACTTAGGCCCAGACTAGTCTACCCTAGGGCAGTTCCGATTAGTTACCATTACACACTGACCACAGTCAGTGCTCGCTCGACAAGCCGCAATCCTGCGTGTCTACGCACCAGGCTTCTCCCTGGTGTTCTCTCACTCACATCCCGATCCACAATCCGGCGGATCTACGCACCAGTATCCTCCCTGGTGTTCTCATTACTTACATCCCAAGCCGCAATCCTGCGGGTATCGGCACCAGTGTCCCGCCTGGTGTTCTCATTAACGCCGCTTACTAACGACGATCACTTTCCTATAAATACCTTTGGAAGGAATCTTTCATTGGCTACTCGGGATATGATACTACAATATTATGAATTATACAACGGTTTACCGAATGAGATGATGTACAATCTATTCTTCACATCAAGGGGTCCCTCTCTCCCTCATTGCTCAGTCACTTCTTACCTGACCGGGAATTACATCCGTTCATGAAAACAATGCCTGACTAGAAGAGCAGGTTACCCTGATTGAACAAGAATACGAGGCACATGCTGGTTCACTAAGAACTGGGGTACTTTATTACAATGATCATAAAAACACAATACTACACCATGACATATATCCTGCAAAGAAAAGTGAAAGGTTAGAATGTGCACACTATGAGAAAAAGGTCTGGATTCAGCAGTCATCTAGGTTCCCTTCTCGTCTGTACCTTGGCTCGTCTTAAAGTCACACTTCGGCAGTCACGGGTACACTTCTGCACCGCTATGCTCTGTCTTCTCTGCTTCCCTCCAAGTCACTGGAACCTTCCTAACATTAGCTGCTTTCTCTCTGGCTGTTCTGCGCTACTCCTCTCTCCTCTCAATCACGGACCATCTTCACTTCTCGGCTTCGATCTTATAACTCAGTTTCAGCCACTCTGGTATTCGTTCTCCTGACTAACTGCTTCATTCGGAATGCTCTGATCATATAGGTCAAAGCTCGCCAGCTGCTCCAACTAAAATAACTTCAATCTTTCTAAGAGAGTATCAGCTTCTTGGTCTTTCTCTGACTTCAAAATGGCGACTGTCTGCCCTGAAATAATTAATGGCATTGATGCTAACGGCTAGCTGCCGCCTACAGACTGACTAACTCACTGCCTCATGCTTTCGCTAATATGGAAGCGTGTCCTTTCATGGAAAGTTACGGCCAGTAACCTGCTGCCCACCAAATTCTTGTACCTCCCCGTACCAAGGACACGTTCTCAGTCGGCTCATCTGATGTTGTGTCTTCGGAGTGGAGAAAAATACAGTCTTTTGATAAGGGCCAGCCTGAGCCGGTTCTCTCCAAGCGAACAACACTTCGAAACTAAAACATTACATTTGACCTAGAAGCATCTCAAGCTGCCGGGGCAGAAAGCAAGATGGAGTCTCTCCTGTTTGAGGCCTACAAGGCCCGAACTAAGCATAACTCCATAGAAGGTATACTAACACTCTTGCAAAAGGACGGATTATCACTAATACTAATGAACCTATCCCCTAACATAAATTTATAAGCCCTGATCTAAGGAAAAGGGTACGAAAGTGCATTACTGTGCCCTTTGAATATTCCCTGTCTATGGTTCTACTCCTTGCACTAGAATGATAATAGACTGGAGTCACTTCCAATCATCCTCCCTCAAAGGAGGGCCGAAAAAGTCGGTCAGAACACTTCACCCTTGACTTTAGTCTATTAATCATTCGTTATACGGAACTGACATCTGTGGAGGAATAATAGGAAACAAAACTAACTGATCTATTTCTCGTGCCGAATCTACAGTATTGGAGTAGGGAAGGAATGCACTGAATAAAGCAGCAAATAGCCACTAAAATACTAATAGTAATCACAATACCCCCTAATATCTGTCGTAGGGAATGTAAGTCAGGTAACCAATTGAAGAGCCAGTCAAACCAACCCTGGTCAATGTGTTTTCTAACCTCTTCAGTCAAGTCATGAAGTTTGTCAATATGAGCCTGAATGGATTTAGTATGATCTGAAAGATTAAAGCAACAAAGACCTTCAAAATCAGAACAATCATGTCCATGTTTCAGTAAAAGGTAATCAATAGCCGCACGATTTTGCAAAATAGCTCTGCGTTCACCCTGGGCATCTAATAACATATCAGATAAAATTGTAGAAGTATGATTAATTGATTTGACCATCCAACAGGCCATTTTCCTGATGGATTTGGCATTATAAACAGCCAATGCTGGGACACCAATAATAAAAATAGCTAAACTAAGGTATTCAGACTTGGAATAGAGATGTAGGGAAGAATCACAGTCCTCATGTAACATCATAGCATCACGAACTATACGGGAATAGGTATTAGGATGTGAGGAAAACATTAATAAACTCAATCTAGAGATGGCACATGGGCCTCCGGAAATATTTGCGGGAATATAGGGCCAAGAGGTGTTGCCACATGAAAACAGCCAACCAGAAGGTAGCAACATTGTACGGTAATGGCTAGGGGCAACTACTATACTCTTACAAGTCATATTATTTTTAACGGAAGTACATGACTTTGGAGGTCTGCGGGAGCACAAAGTTCGTTCATGAGCCGAAAAAGAGGTTGCTGCTTTGAGCTTCAACTTTACACATTCAGTAATTGCATTGGGATCACAAGTAAGGAAAAAGCACAGGTCACCCTGTGTGATATTATAGGTAGTGATTTGGGAATGAATCGGGGGCATTGAATCTGAAAGGATAGTACATAAGGGACAGTACTCATGAGCTGCAAAATCACCTAGAATTACATTGGGTCGGGCATTTGATATATTAAAAATATGCTTCAAAGTCTCTAGTGAGGCGGGGACAGCAACCAAACAGGTCGCTAGAATGTCAGTCACTGAACGCATCGGTGTCAAGCAAAAATGCGGAGAATTGGTAACTCGTTTAGCTAAAGTTGTCCAAAAGTTCGATGATGAATCCCACGCAGCGAAGGAACGCGGTACTCGGGTTCTCCAATCAACCAAAGTCTGTGGGTTCTCTCCTCTCCCGAGGTAGCAGACCAAAAGGAGTCCAACGCCGGCACATCCTGCAGCAACAGTCCAGAGAATGATCTGAAAGAAAATCAAATACAGGCATTATTCATTCTCGTAGATAACATTTGTCAGCCGGGACAGCTTCCCAGCTATCTTTCCCTGGTCTCATTACCAAAATGGTATTGTCATGACCGGTTGCAATGATTTCAGCTTGTTCAGGGGGATTTTTAGGCGATTGCACCCATATTCTTGCTCCAGGATTATCTGTAGAACCAAAGCCTTTCTGGCCTCGCACAGTTAGCAAAGTTGGGGCGGTGCCTTTCTGAATCTCACCACTGAAAACAGGCATAATTAGCAATTGAGCAACTCGGTCAGTCTTTTGAATCGATAAATCAACCTCACTGCTATTCAGCAGGAGAACCTTAATCTCTCCCTGATAATCACTGTCAATTACTCCTCTGAGTACTTGAATGCCTTTTAAGGCCAGGCCCGATCTAGGGGCAATCAGTCCAAAATTTCCAGTTGGTATACAGACACCAACACCGGTTTCAATGATGACTCGATCTTTACTCTTAATCACAGTGTCATTCATGGCATGCAGGTCCAAGCCTGCGGAACCTGGGGTTGCTCTGCATGGAGCCAGGGCTCCGGGGGAAATTTCCCAATACATTACAGTGTTGCCAATGGAATTGGGTTTCGCCTCGACATTTGGGGGAAACAAACGCATTAAAGGAGATTCAGCATTCAAAAAGGGACGATTGTTTAGAATTAACAATGCTTGAAACAAATAATCTCTCCAATTCTTATATTTATTGTCAGTCAATTTTCGCAATTGTTCCTTAAGGAAACCATTCATTCTTTCAATAAGGCCTGATGCCTGTGGGTAATATGGTATATGAAACACCCATTCAATATTATTTTCCGCACAAAATTCCTGTACCAATCTTCCACGAAAGTGGGATGCATTGTCAGATTGAATTTGAAATGGAACGCCATAATACAGTATAATCAATTCCAATGTTTTAATGGTATGCACTTGGGTAGCTTGTTTACAAGGAAAGGCCACTAAAAGGCCACTGTAGGTGTCGACAATTGTACAAACATATTGGCAATTTTTACTCATAGGGAGTGGACCAATATAATCAATCTGCCAAATTTGAGCGGGCAATTTTCCTCGATGTAAGTGACCTTTAACAATTTGTGGTACTTTTCGTCGTCTAGAATGTTGACAGATGGGACAATGCAAAATGGTATCTTTAATGTAATCTAAAGGAATATAAATTCTTCAATCGGAGGCCCACCTGCTAGTGGCTCTCTCTCCAAAATGTCCTGCTTTCTGGTGGACCCGTTTCGCCAATCCCGCCAAATCAGAATCTTGCATATCCACCACTGCCTCAGCAATTTTAGATTTCTCATCTGCAATGTTATGAAATAATTTGTCAAGGGAGTCTATCGGGGTATGAGCATCCACATGAAAGATTGTCACAGGACTCTGTGGGAGCATTTCCCAAATTTCTTGCCATAATTCTTTTCCCCACAGTTCTTTTGAATGCAATTCCCAATTATGAGAATGCTAAGTTGGTAACCAGACCACCAGTCCATTAGCAGTGGACCAGGAATCAGTAAAGATATGACATGTGCCAGGCAATTCCTGTTTCAAAACTTGGTAAACTGCATATAATTTAGCAAATTGACTACTCTTACCCTCACCGGTTGTACTCAACAATTTCTGTGTGATCGGATTATAGGACACTGCCTTCCAATGCCGTTTCTCTCCTATGAACCTCGCTGAACCATCCGTAAACCACACATGTTTTCTGTCCTCCACGGACAAATCATCAAATGGCTTACCCCACTTAACAGGAGATTCCTGTACTACAGGTACGGAGCAATCACTTCCAGTTTCAATCGATGGCGCCTGCGCCACTTGCTCATGTAAAGATGCTACACCTTTCGGACCCACACGTGCCCTGTCTTGAATGTACCATTTCCATTTAATCACACTCGCTTCTTGAGCATGTCCAATTCGATGAGTTTTCGGCGAACTCAAAACCCACTACATGATAGGAATTTCAGGTCTCAAAATCACATCATGACCCAAAGTCAATTGCTCGGTATCCACCAGAGCCCAATAGCACGCAAGCAACTGTTTCTCAAAAGGTGTATAACGCTCACCAGCCTCAGGTAACTTTTTGGTCCAAAAACCTAATGGTACTTTTTGTCTGCTTTGTTTTTGCCACAGACTTCAATTTGCATAAAGACCTTGTACGGACACATTCAAATCCACATCACCCTCGCAGACAGGCCACAGATCCAAAGCATACTGAATCGCTTCTTTTGCCAAATTAAACGCAGTTTGCTGTGATTCACCCCATTCAAACACATTCTTTTTACGAGTAACTCGATATAAAGGGACCAATATCTGTGGAATATGCTGACGCCAAAAGCCGAACAAGCCAATGAAGCTCTGGGCTTCTTTCCGATTTCTTGGGACTGCAAGATCTAAAACCTTTTGTTTAACCTGTGGGATCACCTCTCTGTGACCTTCATGCCAATTGATGCCTAAAAACTTTACACTTTGGGATGGACCTTGTAACTTATCGGGATTAATTTCCCAACCTTTTTCACGTAAGCACTCAAGGATTTGATCTAATTGGGTCTGAACTTGATCTTGTGTTTCACCTTGAGTCAAAATGTCGTCAATATAATGACATACCTGAATTTGCGGGTGTACAGTTACTGCAGACAAATGTTCCGCCACCAGCCGGTGACAGATCGTAGGACTGTGTACATAGCCTTGGGGAAGACTTCTAAACGTCATTTGACGTCCATTCCATGTAAAACTGAATTGTTCCTGACACTCGGGGGCAATCGGAATTGAAAAGAAAGCACTAGCAATATCAATGGATGCATACCATGTACCTGGATGCTTTTGGATTCTTTCAATTAAAGTAATAATATCCGGTACTGCAACAGTCAAAGGGGGTGTATGTTTGTTCAGCTCGCGATAATCAACAGTCATGCGCCAGGAATTATCACTTTTGCGCACGGGCCAAACTGGATTATTCCAAGCAGAAGTAACCGGAGTTATAACTCCTGCATCAACCAAATCCTGAATAGTGGCTCTAATCTCTTCATGGCCACCTGGAATACGATATTGCTTCTGAGAAACGACTTTTGTAGCTTGAGGGATTCTTATGGGGGGCATTCGTAAACGACCAACCCGTACGGGTCTGGACGATATATAATGTTTAGTTCCAAATTGATAACAGCCGTCATCTAAATGTAAAGTCATTCCTTTTAGAATGTCAATTCCAATTATATTTTATTTATTATTACATTTATTAAGCGCGCAGCTACCCGGAGGTTTCCCGGCGCTAGGGCAAACTGACAGATGAAAGGGAGGGAGGAACGTAAGATCAGCATTACTTGTTGAAGAGCCACGTTTTTATTCCCTTCCGGAATTTCAAAAAGCACACTTCATTGCGCAAAGATTGAGGAAGAGAATTCCATAAGGATGGAGCCAACATGGAAAACGAGCGTCCTCCCATCTTGGCTCTGTTGATGCGCGGAATTTTAAATTTATTCTGCGTCGAGGACCTGAGTGTACGGGGGGGGATATATTGCTGCACCAGATTAGAAAGATAGCGGGGGGCTTTACCCATCATGATTTTATGCATGTAGCAAAGTGCTTTAAAGTTGACTCTGCTTTCAATCCGCAACCAGTGTAGGTTCCTCATATGATGGGTAACCGGGGATCTTGCCGGAAGGTGGCATATCAGGCGGACTGCCATATTCTGTACCACCTGATACTTCCTGGTTACCTCCTTGGCGGCACCTAGAAGAAGGATGTTCCCATAGTCCAGGCGGGAGATGACAAGAGCCTGGACTACGGTCCTCAAGGTGTCCGCAGGCAGCATCCAGGCGATCTTTCTCAGCCACCTGATGATGGTAGTACAGGTGGCTGCAACTTTCACAGCATGTTGTTTGAAAGTGAGTAGGTTGTCAAAGATCACACCAAGATTGCGAGCAGACACTGATGGAGTAGGCAGAGGACCCATCTCTGGAGGCCAATGATGTGGGCCCCAGAGGGAAGTGCCTGGGCCAAACAAGAGCAGCTCAGTTTTGTCCCCGTTTAATTTTAGTTTGTGCTTCAGCATCCAGTCCGATATGTGTTTCAGCCCAATTTGAAGAGAGGAAAATGGGAGATTTTTATTAGTTGAAAGTGAGTAGATGACTTGAGTGTCATCAGCATACGAATAAATTGTGAGACCAGCTTGCTCCGCTAGGAAAGCAAGAGGTCTCACATAAATATTAAAAAAGAGGGGACTAAGGATAGATCCCTGGGGAACACCGTGAGAAGAAGGGAGGATAGATGACGCAGATGTGGAGGAAAAAACTTGAAACGTGCGGTCAGAAAGAAAATTGGCGATCCAGGCCAGGGCGGTACCACCGACACCAACTGCCTTCAAAGTGGACAATAAGATGGAATGGGAGACGGTGTCAAAAGCGGCACTCAAATCAAGTAAGATGAGTGCCACCGTCTCACCATTATCCACTTGACGTCTGATGGTTTCTGACACGCCAAGGAGAGTTGTTTCCGTGGAAAAGCCAGCCCTGAACCCGGATTGCGAATCGTGGAGAAAATTAGTGGATTCCACGAAAGAGTTAAGCAAACAATTAACATGTTTCTCCAAAATCTTGGAGAAGCAGGGAAGCAAAGAAATGGGGCGGAAGTTGGAGGGATTATTGGGGTCTGCGTTGGGCTTTTTTAATAATGGTACCACCATTGCGTGCTTCCATTCATTTGGGACCGTCGCTTCTGTTAGAGAAACGTTTAGGACATCCAGAATAATATGGAGTAGGGCTGGGTCAAGGGAACTCAAAATTTGAGGGGGCAGAGGGTCGAGGTGGGAGCCAGATTTGATGTCCCGAAGATATTTTTTTAGAAGCGCAGGGGAGATAGGATCCCAAGCATGGAGTGGGGTGATGGTAATCTCGTGTGGCTGAGGCAGAGAGCAGGGAGTAGTAACTGGGGGAGAGTTACAGGAATTTTGAACAGCATAAGTTGGGGCGGCTGGAGTAGAGTTAAAAATGGCATAGATTTTGTCAATCTTTTCAAGGAAAAAATTGGCTGGGGCGTTGCACTGAGCAGTGTCTAGGCAGGGATCCTTAGGAACAGAGGAGGCACCTGAGAGCTCCTTGACTATTTTAAACAGGGCCTTGGGTCTGTTTTGAGCTGTCAGTATGGTGTTATTAGCAAAATTAGCTCTAGCAGTGTCACATGCCTCATGGTAAATTTTAAGGGCGGACCTATATTTTGCTTATTTTGCTATATTTTGCTTATTTTGCTATATACTCCAAAAGTGGTACAACTAATACAGAATATTCTTTTCGGGGAATTCTGCCTATTCTCATTTCAAGTGTAGTTTGTACTGCAGGAGTTTCCTTTCCACCTAAACCAGTAATTGTGAAAAATTGGCCTTTGAATTTCTTTGATGTTCCATGAATAAGAGTGGCCTCCGCTCCTGTATCTACCAATGCTCGGGCCCTTTGAATATTACGATGTTTCCAAAAAATTTCAATATCTACATAGGGTCTATTATCTTTGTGAGCCCACCTGCGTACTGGAGCTTGACCTATTTCCTAGTCATTCCTACTGCGTTCTGTCAACCAGGACAAATCAGGATAAATGCTCTCATGTTTTTTGGGTATCAAAACATCCTGTTTATATCCATCTCCATTACGAAATGGATTCCTGTCATCTGTATGGTACTGTGAGTTACGATCGGACAGTCTGTGTCGATCCTCCCTTCTCCTCAATTCAGGGGACTGATCCCTTTCATCTCTATATCTGTTGTAGACACGATCATCTCTCCCCCTTTCTCCCTCTCGCCCCCTCTCCTTCTCGCGACGAGGGGAGACATCACGCTCATATCGCCGTTCACCACGACGATCAGAATCCACACGACGCCTGTCGTCACCACTGTCATCAGAACAACCACGATCACAATCATTCTTACGCACACGACAGGCACCCTCCTTACGATCCAAACCACGCTTGCGAAACATTTCCCATAAGCGATTATTAGGTTAACCGTCAATGTCCTCCTTTTTCACACCATCATCCAACAGCGCAAGAAACATATCACGTCTAGAGAACTTATAATCCCCAGCAGTACGACCCTCCGGTCTGGACTGTCTCTCAGGTTTAAACCAGTCACCCAACTCACCAAGCTGACGAACAGATTCAAGCACCATAGATAAAGCATTGCCAGTTTGATTGATCAACAAAGTCATCATAACCTGCTTGTAAGCAACAGGGGAAGAACGGATAATGCGATTCCGCACAGAAGATGTTAATAAGCCATCCAACAACCTGTCAGCAGTACTGAGAAAAATCGCAGTTTTCATCACCTCCTCTTTCAATCGCTGCGCCGCATCGCGCAAAGTGTACCACGGCTTGTCATTGACAGGCCAGTCAGATTTAGTAGGATATTTATGGTTACAGCCGTCAGTCGCTAACTGGAGTAGACTAATCTGGCCAGCACCATTAAAATTTCGAAAATTATCTTGTACAGTAGAATCGGAACTCAAAGAGCAAAATTTTAAGGCATCTCCTGCATCTAACATGATACCTGCAGCGCCCAATTCATAAAGGCGCACCATCCACGTAAGTAAGGCCTCACCAGGCCGTTGTCGAAATCGTTGCAAAATGTCACTAACTTCCTGTTGAGTAAAGTCTTCCAAGCTATCCAAAGCAATACCATTTGGGTTACCAGGAGCCTGTTGTAATTTGCGTCGAAAAACCGGGTGCGCAGAAACCTCCGGACGAGCATCCGAAGAAGTCCGATCCATAGATTTAGAGGAACAATCAGGATGAGAAACGTCATTAGAATGGGAAGAGCGACCACGGCCACTAGAATCATCATCTTTGTCACAAGAAGTAGATTTACAATCACGTCCGGAGCGAGAAGACTCGCGCCTGTCAGACTCCTCAGCCGAGGAACCAGAATCATTCAAATCCCAGATATTACCATCCCATTCGTCGGGGTTCCAATCCAGCCCGGCTTTCGCCACGACCAGACGCACTTTCCGTTTAAAAACACGACCGCGACGGTGTCTATACTTATATTTTGCAATGCGAACAGCAGCCCTTTCGGCAATAGTCTGATAAGTCTCAAGTTTGTCGGCAAGCAATTTATTTTGACATCGCAAAAGAGTATGCGCATTTTGCACCTCAACAAACTTTTCCTCCATATCCACAAATCGTTGCTGTAATTTCACATATTTCTCATGAAGAATTCTGTATGCAGTCAAAACAATCCAACCTCTGCGACCTAAAATAGGAAGCTCATCACCCTTCACTACTGGTGCCTTCTGCAAGCAAGAAACCACATCAGCCGGCTCCGCCAGCTCCAAACAAGAAGTCCAATTCTCACTCAAACCAGTAGAATCGGCCCACTCACGGGCCAAGGCCTCGTAAGGCGTTGATTCCCAGCCGGGAAATTCAACAGGCAATTTAAAAGTAGATTTCGACTTTCGCGAAAACATTTTGACACACAAAAAAGATATACACAACTATGAACAAAGAATATACAAAATAAACCACGTACGAGCCGAGCGCAAACCAACAAGATTAAAACAATACAGCACACACAGGCTTCGTAAACAGTTCGTGACGCCAGATGTAATGGCCGGATTCTCGGACCAGATAGGATCAGCTCCTCAGAGCACCTCCAACCCAGCCGGAACGTAATCACCTCCCTCCTTAGGACGTATTTACAATAGGTATGTATATGCCTTGTACCTAAGGATGGGGAATTAGCAATATACATGCATAGGTTTTCTACAATATCCCACTCATACCAGTTAGTCTCACGGCAACTTAGGCCCAGACTAGTCTACCCTAGGGCAGTTCCAATTAGTTACCATTACACACTGACCACAGCCAGTGCTCGCTCGACAAGCCACAATCCTGCGTGTCTACGCACCAGGCTTCTCCCTGGTGTTCTCTCACTCACATCCCGATCCACAATCCGGCGGATCTACGCACCAGTATCCTCCCTGGTGTTCTCATTACTTACATCCCAAGCCGCAATCCTGCGGGTATCAGCACCAGTGTCCCGCCCGGTGTTCTCATTAACGCCGCTTACCGACGACGATCACTTTCCTATAAATACCTTTGGAAGGAATCTTTCATTGGCTACTCGGGATATGATACTACAATATTATGAATTATACAACGGTTTACCGAATGAGATGATGTACAATCTATTCTTCACATCAAGGGGTCCCTCTCTCCCTCATTGCTCAGTCACTTCTTACCTGACCGGGTATTACATCCGTTCATGAAAACAATGCCTGACTAGAAGAACAGGTTACCCTGATTGAACAAGAATGCGAGGCACATGCTGGTTCACTAAGAACTGGGGTACTTTATTACAATGATCATAAAAACACAATACTGCACCATGACATATATCCTGCAGAGAAAAGTGAAAGGCTAGAATGTGCACACTATGAGAAAAAGGTCGACGTCACCTGATTAATATGGAGTCTGGATTCAACAGTCATGTAGGTTCCCTTCTCGTCTGTGCCTTGGCTCACCTTAAAGTCACACTTCGGCAGTCACGGGTACACGTCTGCACCGCTATGCTCTGTCTTCTCTGCTTCCCTCCAAGTCACTGGAACCTTCCTTTCATTAGCTGCTTTCTCTCTGGCTGTTCTGCGCTACTCCTCTCTCCTCTCAATCACGGGCCATCTTCACTTCTCTGCTTCTTTCTAAGAGAGTATCAGCTTCTTGGTCTTTCTCGGACTTCAAAATGGCGACTGTCTGCCCTGAAATAATTAATGGCATTGATGCTAACGGCTAGCTGCCGCCTACAGACTGACTAACTCACTGCCTCATGCTTTCGCTAATATGGAAGCTTGTCCTTTCATGGAAAGTTACGGCCAGTAACCTGCCGCCCACCAAATTCGTGTACCTCCCCATACCAAGGACACGTTCTCAGTCGGCCGATCTGATGTTGTGTCTTCGGAGTGGAGAAAAATACAGTCTTTCGATAAGGGCCAGCCTGAGCCGGTTCTCTCCAAGCGAACAACACTTCGAAACTAAAACATTACATTTGACCTAGAAGCATCTCAAGCTGCCGGGGCAGAAAGCAAGATGGAGTCTCTCCCGTTTGAGGCCTACAAGGCCCGAAATAAGCATAACTCCATAGAAGGTATACTAACACTCTTGCAAAAGGACGGATTTTCACTAATACTAATGAATCTATCCCCTAACATAAATTTATAAGCCCTGATCTAAGGAAAAGGGTACGAAAGTGCATTACTGTGCCCTTTGAATAGGCCCTGTCTATGGTTCTACTCCTTGCACTAGAATGATAATAGACTGGAGTCACTTCCAATCCTCCTCCCTCAAAGGAGGGCCGAAAAATTCGGTCAGAATAACTGCCTTTTATATTTTGTTTGTTGGACATATATCATTGAGAAATATATTTACTCATCACCACACCCATAAATAGATTTACTCACCTAAACACCTGTTTCCACATACAGTCTTACACAAGAGCTAGAGTTATACAGGTATTATCCCATATATTTAGTGAGACACTTAAGATTCTTCACTTAGACAGTCAATCTCATTAGTACTAAAACCTCCAGTCACACACTTATACATCCACTCACTCTTCAAGGCAGATTGCTATATATATATAATACATATTTAAATAAAAAAACAAACCACTTTCACTGGATGATGTAATCAGTGATGTCATCAGTGATGTCATTTAAGATGTCATTAGTGATGTCACTGACCATGTCATGAGTGATGTAATATGTGACATCATCAGCAGTGGATTGTGGGAGCACGAGTTATAGTTAGAACAACTAACTATAACAGCAGAATTTCAATGGTTTTATATGAGTGAAATGTGTAGCTAACTATAACACCCCTAAAACCTATGTTTTTTTTCAGTGAATTTCTAAGGTTTTTTAAATGCTAATCCTAATTCCTAACTATAATTTATCTGAAACCTATGTTTATATATATGTATATATATATATATATATATATATATGAAACCTATGTTTATTACCTACTGGCGGTCGCCAGTAGGTATATATAGTTAGGATTTTTTCTCTATGGGATTTTTGAAAATTCTATGTCTAATAACTTTGGCGTTTGTGGACCGAATTGGCTGAAATTTTCAGGAAAATGGAACATTTTGTTTCTGAGCAGCCCCTGACAATTTGGGGGGGTTTCATGAAGGGGGGGCCGAGAAAAAAGGGGGGTCCCAAAACATGTTTTTCCCATGTTAATTTCCATAGGGCGGTTGGCCTCACTTTTAGCTCGAACGGCTGAATGGATTTGCACGAAACTTGGCAAAATTGTAGGGACTGTTAGCCCGATGTGCCTTTGCTAGGTCTCAATATATGTGCTCCAGTGGATTTTGAGTAATTTAGGTTCAAAAAAAGATATATATCTGGGCGGAGCCTAACCACACATCTGATCTGATTGGCTGTCAGCACTTCATCCAAGAAGTGTTGGCAGCCATCTTGGGACCAATATACATGATAGCACCTCATTAAAAAGCATTGTAGTTAATAGAGGGTTTTAGGACTTTAGTTACATTATAAATCATTTGTTGATGGTACCATACTCGTTTTAGGAATTGTGGTGGGTTCTAAGGTGATTTTACCATGTGAAAAAACCTTCTGCTGTGATATCATGAATATTGTTTGAAAGAAAACTAATATCTCATGATTTTCCCACAGTGGTTTGGAAGGGGATCTATAAGCTAAACTGAAAGCATATTTTCTGTAAATTCACATTATCTTTCTCAGTCATGTGAAAATGAAGTCTGACATTCTCAGTAAAACATGTACATCCAACAAGGACAGAGACTGTCAGTTGATTCCTTTGTGTTCTACTGCAGCCTCCTAGAGTGTTCTAAAGAACAACTAGAGCGCTAACAGTCCTACTTATTACAAAGGTATGGCACACCTGAAGCCATCTTGATTGGAATAAAGTGGTAACTCTTAAAACATTTAATTTAAAAAGAAACAACATGAGGGGGTATATTTTGCCATAGAAAGTATGATTAGTGCTGCAGAATGAAAAATTAGGGCACATTTTGAGTGACTTCTCAAATCCTTTTCTATTTCATTAAAACATTCTGACATGCAGTCTCCCAAAATGGCCACCAGAGACAAAAGAGCCCAAATGTAGCCCAAATATCACCCAGATGTAGCCCAAGTATAGCCCAATGACACAATGTCCCAGAGTGTTCTAAAGAACAACTAGAGCGCTAACAGTCCTACTTATTACAAAGGTATGGCACACCTGAAGCCATCTTGATTGGAATAAAGTGGTAACTCTTAAAACATTTAATTTAAAAAGAAACAACATGAGGGGGTATATTTTGCCATAGAAAGTATGATTAGTGCTGCAGAATTAAAAATTAGGGCACATTTTGAGTGACTTCTCAAATCCTTTTCTATTTCATTAAAACATTCTGACATGCAGTCTCCCAAAATGGCCACCAGAGACAAAAGAGCCCAAATGTAGCCCAAATATCACCCAGATGTAGCCCAAGTATAGCCCAATGACAGAATGTCCCAGAGTGTTCTAAAGAACAACTAGAGCGCTAACAGTCCTACTTATTACAAAGGTATAGCACACCTGGAGCCATCGTGACGGGAATAAAGTGGTAACTCTTAAAACATTTAATTTAAAAAGGAACAAAATGAGGGGGTATATTATGCAATAGAAGGTATTATTAGTGCTGCAGAAAGAAAAATTAGGGCACATTTTGAGTGACTTTTAAAATCCTCTTCTATTTCATTAAAAAATTCTGACATGCAGTCTCCCAAAATGGCCACCAGAGACAAAAGAGCCCAAATGTAGCCCAAATATCACCCAGATGTAGCCCAAGTATAGCCCAATGACAGAATGTCCCAGAGTGTTCTAAAGAACAACTAGAGCGCTAACAGTCCTACTTATTACAAAGGTATGGCACACCTGAAGCCATCTTGATTGGAATAAAGTGGTAACTCTTAAAACATTTAATTTAAAAAGGAACAAAATGAGGGGGTATATTTTGCCAAATGAATTATGATTAGTGCTGCAGAAAGAAAAATTAGGGCACATTTTGAGTGACTTCTCAAACCCTCTTCAATTTCATTAAAAAATTCTGACATACAGTCTCCCAAGATGGCCACCAGAGACAAAAGAGCCTAAATGTAGCCCAAATATCACCCAGATGTACCCCAAGTATAGCCCAATGACAGAATGTCCCAGAGTGTTCTAAAGAACAACTAGAGCGCTAACAGTCTTACTTATGACAAAAGTATGGCACACCAGAAGCCATCTTGATTGGAATGAAGTGGTAAGTCTGAAAACACTCAATTTAAAAAGGAACAACATGAGGGGGTTAATTTTGCCATAGAAAGTATGATTAGTGCTTCAGAAAGAAAAATTAGGGATCATTTTGAGTGACTTCTCAAATCCACTTCTATTTCATTAAAAAAATTCTGACATGCAGACTGAAACATGCACTTTGAATACCAGCAGCAGACGTCCCTGGTGAGCAGTAGCTTTACTAAAGTGATCTAATGTGCAACTAGAGTGCTAACATTCAGAATTTATGGCAAATGTGTGACACATCTGAATGCCTTCTTGATGGAACCAAAGTAAACAAGCATTGAAAATGCAATAGATCTCGCCCTCGTTTAAGTTAAAGCCATTCTGTTTGTAATGAGGTGGCTTTTTAGCTTTGCTTTTATTAGTGTTTTTTCAACTTTCATGTAAATAACATGCATCTGTATGCATATAAGTATATGTATGCATGCATTTATGTTTGTATTTATATAGATATACAGATGATATATGTTTATATATGTATGTATATATATATATTCACTGAAAAAACCATAGGTTATAGACCATATATTGTTAGGAATTAGCATTTACAAAACCTTGAAAATTCACTGAAAAAACCATAGGTTATAGACCATATATAGTTAGGAATTAGCATTTACAAAACCTTGAAAATTCACTGAAAAAACCATAGGTTATAGACCATATATAGTTAGGAATTCGCATTTACAAAACCTTATTTTACTCACACAAAACCATTGAAATTCCATATATAGTTAGTTGCACTAACTATATATCGCGCACCCGCAATCCACTGCTGATGATGTCACATATTACATCATTCATGACATGGTCAGTGACATCACTGATGACATCACTGATGACATCTCAAATGACATCACTGATGACATCACTGATGACAACATCCAGTGACTGTATGTTTCTGTAAAGTTAAAATATGTCTTACATATTGAAGAATGAGTGGATGTATAAGTGTCTGGATGAAGGATTTAGTAGGTGCATGACTGACTGTATGAGTGAGTGATTAAATGTGTCTCACTGAGTGCATGGGTTAGTGACTAAACTGTCTTAATTTGTGCATCATTATGTCTGTTGTTCTGTAAACTGTTGCATGTGTTGATAAGTAGCTATATGAGTAACTATATGGGTTATTGATTGGTTGCCCAAGTATTTGTATGGGAGACTGAGTGTGTGTGTGGGTGGCTGGGAGGTGTATGACTCTGTGCATAGATGTGTGAGCAGTTGATTCACTAGATGTATGGTTTCAAAAGTGCATGTGGAAACAGCTGTATGGGCGGTTGACTGTGTGCATGAGTGTATTGGTGAGTGAATGGATATCTCAGTGCTACATGTCAAAGTAAGTACATATGTAAAACACAGTACATGTGAGAGTTGACATATATAAATAACTGTGCATAAGAGCCAGTGAATGTGTGAGTGGCTGTATGGATCATTGTGAACATGTATCAGGGATTGTATAAGAGAGTAAAGTAAATATGTGTTAGTATATGTTTGAATAAGTAAGGTGTGTATAACTGTATAGTTGAGAAAATGGAGGTGTGATTGATTTTTTGCATAACTGACTAGGTGTGTGAGTAACTCCATGGATGAGTGACAGTCTGTGACTGTCTGTTTACACTGATTGTATCTAAGGTTATATTAGAGTCTGAAGAGGTTCATGGTATTATCACATGAATGATATCATCAGAGATGTGATCAGTCATGTCAAATGAGAAGTTATCAGTGATTTTATCAGTGATGTCATTTGAGATGTCATCAGTGATGTCATCAGTGATGTCACTAACCATGTCATGAATGATGTAATATGTGACATCATCAGCAGTGGATTGCGGGTGCGCGATATATAGTTAGCGCATCTAACTATATATGGAATTTCAATGGTTTTATGCGAGTAAAATAAGGTTTTGTAAATGCAAATTCCTAACTATATATGTTCTATAACCAATGGTTTTTTCATTGAATATATATATATATATATATATATATATATATATATATATATATATATATATATATATATATATATATATATATATATATATATATATATAATTTCACTGAAATACCATAGGTTATAGACCATATATAGTTAGGGATTAGCATTTACTAAACCTTATTTTACTCACACAAAACCATTGAAATTCGCATAATAGTTAGTTGCACTAACTATATATCGCGCACCCGCAATCCACTGCTGATAATGTCACATGGTTAGAGGCGGCAGACCCGAGAGCAGAGGACGGCCCGGGACCAGGGTTCGATTCCCGGCGCGGCAGGTTTCTGGACCAGGGTCAGCGGACTCGATAATTCTCTCGCCTCGGTGCCCACTCTGATCAGCGATCACACTCGGCAACTCTGGGCATTAGCTTGCCTCATCTTCACTAACGGCCCCACCAGACCGCCGGGGATGCCTGGTCTCACCCTGGAGATACCCATTAAGGGACCATCTCTCAGGGAAGCCAGGAAGGGTTTCGCAGCGGTCGAAGCGCCTTGGGACCCTATGGGTAAGTAGTGCGCTATATAAATGCCTATACATTTACATTTACATTTACATATTACATCATTCATGACATGGTCAGTGACATCACTGATGACATCATCCAGTGACTGTATGTTTCTGTAAAGTTAAAATATGTCTTACATATTGAAGAATGAGTGGATGTATAATTGTCTGGATGAAGGATTTAGTAGGTGCATGACTGACTGTATGAGAGAGTGATTAAATGTGTCTCACTGAGTGCATGCGTTAGTGACTAAACTGTCTTAATTTGTGCATCATTATGTCTGTCTGTAAACTGCTGCATGTGTTGATCAGAAGTTATATGAGTAACTACATTGGTTATTGATTGGTTGCCCAAGTATTTGTATGGGAGACTGAGTGTGTGTGGGGGTGGCTGTGCATAGATGTGTGAGCAGTTGATTCACTAGATGTATGGGTTCAAAAGTGCATGTGGAAACAGCTGTATGAGCGGTTGACTGTGTGCATGAGTGTATTGGTGAGTGAATGGATATCTCAGTGCTACATGTCAAAGTAAGTACATATGTAAAGCACAGTACATGTGAGAGTTGCCAAATATAAATAACTGTGCATAAGAGCCAGTGAATGTGTGAGTGGCTGTATGGATCATTGTGAACTTGTATCAGGGATTGTATAAGAGAGTAAATATGTGTTAGTATATGTTTGAATAAGTAAGGTGTGTATAACTGTATAGATGAGGAAATGGAGGTGTGATTGATTCTTTGAATGACTGACTAGGTGTGTGGGTAACACCATGGATGAGTGACAGTCTGTGAGTGTCTGTTTACACTGAGTGTATCTAAGGTTATATTAGAGTCTGAAGAGGTTCATCGTATTATCACATGAATGATGTCATCAGTGATGTCATCAGTGATGTCATCAGTGATGTCATTTGAGATGTCATCAGTGATGTCATTTCAGATGTCATCAGTGATGTGATCAGTAATGCCAAATGAGATGTTATTAGTGATGTCATCAGTGATGTTATTTGAGATGTCATCAGTGATGTCATTTGAGGTGTCATCAGTGATGTCATCAGTGATGTCATTTGAGATGTCATCAGTGATGTCATCAGTGATGTCACTGACCATGTCATGAATGATGTAATATGTGACATCATCAGCAGTGGATTTCGGGTGCGCGATATATAGTTAGTACAACTAACTATATATGCGAATTTCAATGGTTTTGTGTGAGTAAAATAAGGTTTAGTAAATGCTAATCCCTAACTATATATGGTCTATAACCTATGGTTTTTTCAGTGAATTTTCAAGGTTTTGTAAATGCTGATTCCTAACTTTATATGGTTTATAACCTATGGTTTTTTCAGTGAATTTCAATGGTTTTTTTAATAGTAAATATCAAAAGCTGTAAAATGTATTCTTATTCTAATTCAAAAATATATTTTTTATATTTATGTATTATATTTTTTTAATTTAAATATTTATTTAATTATTTTTTATTGTTTTGCTGCCGGTCCGCGAACCAGGCAGCTTCCCGTTAGCTTCAATTTGTTCCGAGACCCAGTCCGCCAACCGGTAAACGTTCCGTTAGCGCAAGTACCGCGTTAGAAAGCAACATCGTGACGCGTCGCGTAATCGCAACGTATCGCGTTACTGCGTAATGCGTCTTATGACGCGCCGCGTTAACGCACCCGGAAGCGCTCTGGAACGCGAACAAAGGCACGAAACGCAGAGCCCCGGTAACGATCCGAGGCGCGGAGCGCGTAACGTAAGCATAACAGGCCATGTGACTAGTTTATAAAACTTTTCATTGGTTCATTTTACTTTTAGTTTCCTAATGATGGAAGGCTTGGTCATATGACTTAAAATTAACACTTTTCATTGGTTTAGAACATTTTTTTTCCCAAATGATGAAAGTCCCACCTTTTTTCCTCACTCTGACTTTCATTTTTATGAGAGAAAGACCTGTTTCTGCTTGTTCAGTCATGGCATCTGTAGTAGCTGCAGCTGGTGGACCCCCAGCACCACCACCACCTCCAAGGAAGAGAGGACCATCTCCTCAGATCATCCTCCAACAAGAGGAGGAAGAAGAGGAAGAGGAGCAAGGGACAAGGAGGTTTTTAAAAGAACAGCCAAGGAGGTCCCATATAAAAGAAAACTTTATTTGGCAATTTTTTGCATTTCCTCCACATCAAAAAAAGGCAAATGCCCGGTACGTTACCTGCCTCATCTGCCACAATGAACTGTCCAGTGGAACCGAAAAAAAATACAGTTATGGTAATTATACCATGCATCGCCATATGGAGAGGTGGCACCCGATAAATTACAGTGCTGCCCAAATACGTGATTTGGTGGATAACCCCCGACCTGCCAGTACATCCACCAATGAAGTGGCAGTGACGGAATCAGAGGCAAGGGAAACGGTCCCAAATCTACAGAAGAACTTTGGCGAAATGAAATTAACATGTTTAACTTGCGGCAAATTAATTTCCTGTGGAGAGAGGAGTGTAAATCAATAGAGCTTTTGAACATCATCAATGTACAAAACGTCCCAGAAACTAAATTTTCTTTTTTTTTTGTTGCTCCTGTTGATCCCTTTCTAATGAATCATTTTTGTTTCCCCCCCCCCAAAAAAAACCAAAAAAAATATAAAACAACAAAAATAATAAAAAACATTTCTTTTCAGAACTACCTTCCCTTTATGAAAAATTGCTAGAATGTTTAGCACTCTAGCAACCTCTATTTCTTTTGATTCGCTTCCCGGTTCGCGTGCCGGTACGCAAACCGGAAGCGAACTAAAAAAAAAATTTAAAAAAAAAAAAGAAGAATAAGTAAACAGAGAGTAATGTTAAAAGAAAGGCAAATAGAGGGAGTAACACACAGTTACTGTTGAAAGAGGGACTGAGAAAAGGAGTGGAAACAGTAGTATAAGTAAGTAATAGAAAAAGAAATGAGGGAAGTAGCAAAGGCAGGAATCTGAAGGTTAAAGAAATGAAGCAGTGGAACTAATAAAAGTTAAATTTGATAGAGATGTAACATAAAGAGTACTAAACACTTACCTTATAATTGTTGTTAATTTAGTCAATTGTAATTTTTATACTTTTAATCTGTGTAAGAAAGAACAAAAAATTTTAAATTAATAGAAGGTAGTAAAAAAAGAGTGAGCATGAGACAAGATGAATACATATTATAAATCACAATTCAAAGTACAAAATTAATTATACATATTTAATGGTTTATTTTTGCTGTTCTCAGAATATATCAAATTTCACTGAAAACAGTGAGTTGAAGGTATTCATCATATAACAGCGGGGGAAAAAAACACAATCAAAATGATTGAGTTTAAAAAACCCTTAAAATATAATCAATCAGAAATAAGAACTCCTCAAAAGTAACTTACTTTCTATGACGTCAAAGGATGTCCTATGAACAGCTGTTGTGCTGTTACTATTTTCTGCCCGCCACTTTCTGAAAGATAAACTCCATCGTTTTAAGAAAAATGAGACATACAAAGCAATTTAAAACAGCACACTAAATTACAGCAACACCTAGAATCATTATAGTCCAGTTACCTACCCTAAATTCTCACTTCAGAAAACAAGTCAAAAGGCAACATTGCAATTGGTAATGTTTGATGGAAGACTAGCCTTTTTTTATTTCAAATAAGCTGTGTAATATCCTGATGTTGTCAAAGGACCATCTTAATATATAATATCTGCAGTTGCAAATGTTCTTCCTGAAATCGATGACTGTGTAGCCAAAACATTTTTAAATAGACTTAACAACATTTTTTCATCCAGTTTATGTAGTTGAAATTGTAAAATGACATTTCACCCATAAGTTTACATAAATAATATGGACAGCATTGCAGACTTACATTTCCTCTACTCCTTGTTTTGATCTGCTGCTTGAATTAGCTTATAAACACAAACAGTTTTTGCTCTGTACTACACTTATCCACAAGGCCATATAGAGTAGTAGCCATTAGAACCTCTTGAAATTCCTCAGAACAAACCCCAAGATTCCTTTCCTAAAATTTTGGTTGTAAGAACACCAGGTAAGAATTTTGAAGGTGGAAAGGCAATCTTTTTTTGAAAGTTAAAACAGAATCATTGCAGAATGACCAGCCATTTCCAGATTTTAAATAAGCTGTGTAATGTCCTGAAGAAGTTGAAGGACCGTCATGATATATAATTGCTGTAGTTACAAAAGTCCTTCCTGATATTGACAACTGCGAAGCCACAAAATTATTAATTAAAGTTGTCAATTTAGTTCCATCAGGCCTACATCGTTGGAACATTAAAATGACATACTGGCCATAAC
Source organism: Lissotriton vulgaris (assembly GCF_964263255.1). Taxonomy (NCBI): domain Eukaryota; kingdom Metazoa; phylum Chordata; class Amphibia; order Caudata; family Salamandridae; genus Lissotriton; species Lissotriton vulgaris. Next base: position 123,146,023 of record NC_141690.1, read on the forward strand.
TTCATATAATTAACGTGGACAGCATTGCAGACTTACATTGGCTACACTCCATGTTTTGATCGGCTGCCTTTACTAGCTTATTGAAGGATACTGATTTACTGTCAGGTAAAGTTAAATATATAAATCTTTCTGAGTCTACACTAGTAGTACTTGATAGCCAACAGTTCTCGCAATCATGCTGCCATTGATAAGAAAGGCCAAACAGATAATCTACATCTACACCTTCATCTTGCAATACATCAAGCATATACATTAAAAACTCCTGACAATCCTGCTGAATATTTTGAGAGAATTGTGTTTGACCTGAACATTCGTCTAACAGATAACGAATTTCAGACACACTTTCTACTCTTGTTCTATCAGCGCTACATTTCTCTAACACAGAATTCAACAAACAGCATAAACTTTGTTCCGAATTGATCACAATCTGTTCTTTTAAAGTCTCTAGTGAAAAGAGAACATTAACCACTACATTAGCATAGCAGTTGACACCAGAAATATTTTCAAATTGAAAACCAACAACATCTTCAACAGAATTCATTTTATTTCGGCTTACAATTTTTGGTTCATCGACTTTTGGTCTATTTGCTACAACCTCCCTACTATTACTGATATTTCTTCGTTTCCGGCCTACCACACATTTTTCAAACAAAGGATATTGAGGCAAATGTGGCGCATACTCTCTTCTTAACCTATTGTATTCCTTAACACAATCTAGATCCGCACAAATGTTTGTGACATCACAGTCAATCAAGTACAATCCCGATAAAGTTCTGACTCGTGACAATGCTACATAAGCCATACCCTCTTTGAACACAGAACTGCCAATATTCACTAAAGCAGTGTCTACACTTAAACCTTGCGATTTATGAATTGTCACCGCATATGCCAAGCAAACAGGAAACTGCTTACGGCGAACATATAAGTCTTTTACAAGCAAAAACCTAGCTGTGCAACGACCAATTAGCTGTACTTCCTCAATGCCATCAAATTTAATTTTTAAAAATTCAATTCCATCTCTACTTCTGTATTTCTCAAAATCAACAACATTACCCATTGATCCATTTACCAGACCTCTTTCAACATGTAAATTTCTTCTCAAAATGATACGGCAATTTAAGCACACATTCAGAGTCTTTTCAAAACCCGCAGTTTTAGATATAGTCTTCTCTAATGAATCCAATTTGGATTTCAAATTCTCAGACAAAACAATTGTTGCACCCATATGCTCTATTCTGTCAATAGCTTCCAGTTTCACAATCTCTTGGTTTTCTAAATTCAACATTTTGGTATTGAAGATGGAACATTCTGCAAGAGTTGGCATCAAACATATTCCAGATTTTTTCTCAGTAATTTTCTGAAAAATATCCTCTGGCAGAACGTCTTCTTCTGGATACAAATTTGACAGTAATCGTGCATGTAAAGCTTCTTTCCCACGCTCAGTCACTTTCCCGATTCTAACATCTTGTAGAATATTCTTGTAATCTTCGTCCTTCGCCTGACGCATATTTTCACGCAGCTCAGCATAATTGAAGTTTAACCATATGTTAACGTTGCCAATGCTCCCTAGGCACTTCCTGGTATCTTCATGCGTAAGCAGTTTAAACACTGGTTGTCCTTTCACTGGTGTCAGCTGCAGAAGATCACCGAAAACAATGATGTGTTTGCCACCGAATAACACATCATACTCTGTTTTAAGAACTTCCTGCATTCTCAAATGCACAAAGGCAAGCATGACATTGGAAACCATGCTTACTTCGTCAATGATAAGAAGTTTCATCTTCTTCAGGACTTACTTCACAACAAGCATCCCCAGATAACTTGTGGTATTGTAATTTGTTATCATGCCCCACTGGCAGCATCAGTAGCCGATGCAAAGTAATCCCTTTAATGTTATGTGCTGCCAGTCCAGTTGGAGCGGTGACAACACAAGACAGCGATGACTCAGTCCTTTTCTGCAGATAACATGAAATTGCTTTAATGAGGAAACTTTTTCTAGTTCCTGCTTCTCCAATCACGTACAGTCGGACAGGCTTCAACGACGTACATGAGCACTCTTTCTTCTCATGACTTAATCCATGATCAATTTGGTTGGTAACTTCGTCATATATTTTCCTCTGCTCAACGTTGAGTTGTCTTTCCAAATCTTCTAAGTTAACCGCATCCTTCTGAGCATGTGCCATGGCTCTTTCCACTTCAATCATAGCAGTGGCAGCTTCATTTTCGATAACTGGTTCTCCTAGTGGATCCTGACTCAATGAAACAGAACTCTGACTGTCCTGAGAACTGTCTCTAGCAATCTCAGCTGCAATTGTTGCTTCTTGCTCGATTTCTGCATTCAACATTTCTAGATATTTTGGAAAAAGAGGACATTCTATGGACTCCTTGGCTGCATTAAAAGAGTCTTCGTAACAGAGGAAATCTCCAAGCAGTTCCTCTTCTGCACGCCAAGGCTTGAAAAGTTGCAAAAGAGCTAAATAGAAAAACTCTTTTCTTTCTGGAGATTCGCAATTCAATTTTCGATGATTTACCAAATGACATTTTCTTTGCTTGACCAGACATCCCTCACTTCCAATTACAGCATAAATGTAATTTTGTAGAACATCATACAGACAAACATTCTCCAGGTGACTGCTTCTATTTGGATAATATGTATCCAACATGTTGGTCTTCAAAATATCTGTACTGCTTGGCTCCTTCTCCGCCAAATACTCAATTTCCCGTACAGGTTTCAGGACTCGATTACGCGTTGCAGCAAGACCAAGACTCACCCAAATGATACTCCTAGATTTGGCATAGAGACTTGCTGAAGATAACCAGTCAGAACATTCGTAAGCTCCGATTTCTCTATGCGACAACATCTTCAGACTGAAACTGTACAACTTCTTACTGAGGCTCTTTTCATGGGAAATATCCTCCCACATATCCTTCAGTTTTGTCTACTGTCTACCGAGCCACAGCCATACAGTTGTCAGCCACAAACTGTATATCCATGTTAGCATTCCACATGGACAAAATCACTGGGTTGTAGTCGTTAATGTACTTGGACTCTTCGTTTCTTTTCAAATTGTATGTGTTTTTGGGTGATTTCCTCGTCACATTATGTCGCAGCGAAGACATCAAATTGTTCACTCTTCCTTTAGATATCACCGACCGTGGAAATGAAAAACGACATTTGGTGTAGTACTTGTCCTTGTTTCTGAATTTACGACGACAGTACTTTCCACAACGATGGCTTTGAAACCGTAAAACTTGTTCTCTTAGACTTTTATCTTCGTTTGTCTTTGGAACAGCACATGTAGCATACTGTTCTATGAAAATCATGACTAAGTCATCCGGATCTGTTCCAAATGTGGGTGCATCTTTGATCCATAGCAGCATATGTATATGAGGAGCACCTCTTGCTTGATACTCCTTTCTCCAGAAGAAATCCAACACCTCTCCAAGAGGTGGATTTTTCTTGTTCGTGATGAAATACATCATAGCTTCAAATATATGATTGAAGTATCTGCATACATTCACTGGATCCAAAGAGCACAGTTCTCCGGGTGTCTTGAATTCGATATTTTCAATGTTTCCATTTGCCTCTCGTAGAAATTCAAGTAAGTCTTCCCAGCCATACTCAGCACAGCTGAGAGTGAGGAACCATGTGGGAGTTCCTAAGTTCCTCAGCATACATTTTAAGTCACCATGACGGCGGTACCAATACTCATTAGTACCACGCTGACAAGCCATGAGATTAATCAGGTGAGAATCCAAAATACTGTCTTGCACATTGACTTTATCCATAAAGTCCCTTGCCGAGATATTTCGCAGTTGTACACCACCTTTCAAGATGTGGTTCACTGCATAAGACAATCCAGAGAGATCACTTTCAAACATAGATGAAATAAATAGGGAATGCATTGACGAAACCTAGGATCTTCTGCATACAATCGTAAAGTCCGGTATTCTGAAGCAGGAATTTGAACAGGTCGCTCATCATATCGTCCTCCTCGACCTGTGGGAAATAACTGTGGGAAACATCGAGCTTCCAAACTTTCCTCCCAAACACTAATGCGACTCCCTTTGGCTTGTTTCATTTGAAACAACTCAATAGCATTCCCCATGACTTCCTTGGAATGCAAAGGATGAACACTATAATGTTCATATATTTCTTCATTTTTAGAGTCTTCTACTTTCTCAATTTGTCCAGCACACAAATCACTGTCCTCTTCTTCACTTACTTCCTCTTCTGCAACACATACATTCTTGTAGTGCTCATTGTTTTTTTTATCAAATACAATGTTGCCTTTTTGACTTTCCTAACATCCACTAAATCTTGCCAGATTTTCTTACTCTTTGTCGGAACCCCATTAACTATGATAACCAGAGGTTCCTCTTCCACTTTCTCTACTCCAATTGTATTAATGTTTTTCTTCAAATCTAAAGGCAAATAAACAACTCTTCCCTTTAATCCTCTCTGTAAATCTGATGGAGGCAATTTCCCTGTTTTTGGCTCCATTCGTACAATAGCCTGGAAGGGATGGACACTTTGAATCAAAATAGATTCATAAGTATTTAAATCCTTCAATTCAGAAGGAATGTCAACCAATTCCAGATTATTATAAACCGCTCTAGCAGGCATCTGGTTTTGGTTTAATTTGTTATAACAATAAGTACACATACGTTGCTTCGCTCCCAAATCAAAACAATTTTCTACCATCAAGTATGTGGCAAAATCCTTCCATTCACTATTGTTTTCCATATCACTTTGTGCATATAAATCTACTAACTTAGTCTGATTCTTATAATAAGTCCGCCGACAACACACACAAGTGAAATTAGGCCTCTCACTTGATTTCACCATAAACGTGGAAATTTCATTGTGAAACTTATGTGTACTGAAAATCTGTACACTCTCTTCCACATTACCTTCTTCTAGTGGGTCAATTTCAACATTGTTCTCTTTACCAGCAAAGTAACAGAACTCAATTTCTTGACAAATATTCTTCACATCTACTTCAGAATCATGCAAAAGAGCACTGCTTAATTGTTTAAGCATAATTGCTGGACTCTTAGCATATTACAACATTTTAACTAATTTCCTCACTTTATTATGATGCACTGCTAGCATCCTGAAATGATGAAAAACACTCTGGCATACTCTCCTGGAAAGACAAGCCAGTGAATGACCATGCAAACCTGTCACTTGTCTCACTCTACAAGGATCTAATTATTGCAACAACTTTATTTTTTGTTTTAAACTTTTCTTATTAAATGTCCGTACAAAATCACAAAGCAAATTGATGGAATCCTGTCGCACACTGCAAATAGAACTACACTTCCAGGTGTACACAGGTCCCTTATGATGTCTCCCTAAAACCTCATCACTTAACACCTCTTCTGCATCTGCAGACACAAGTTTGTCTTTTTCAACCGGACGACCATCTTTTACCTCATATGCTCGACCACTGCTGTCAACTGAATGCACCAAATCATTGTTATGTTATGTTATGTTAGTGCTATTTGTATTGCGCACGGCTGCTCCAGCGAAGGAGCGTCCCGGCGCACCGACAAGGTGGCGAACACAACACAACTGGGGAACAGAAATAATTATTAAGAAATTGGGGAGTGAAGGATTTAACAAAGCTCAGAAAATAAATGAGTTTTAGCGGCCTTGCGGAAGGAGAGCAGGTCACCAAAGGTCCGGAGTTTCAAAGGGAGAGCGTTCCAGAGTGTGGCTGCCCGCACCTTAAAAGAGCGGCCCCCCACCCGACTGAGTTTGAACCGAGGGGCTACCGCTAATTCTTGGTCTAGCGAGCGCAGAGTGCGGCCCGGGATGTAAGGGCGCAAAAGTTGGTGCAGTAAGGGAGGTGATAGGCCCTTCAGAATTTTGAAGGAAAGGCACAAAACTTTAAAGTGGATCCGCTGCCTAACGGGTAACCAATGCAAGGCTCGCAAAGATGGACCGGCCGAGCAAAACCTAGGAAGACCTACGATCGCTCTGGCCGCAGCGTTCTGCACTCTTTGAAGTCGAGTTAACTCAGCCTGGTTTAATCCTATAAAAAGGGAGCTGGCATAGTCCAACCGCGCCAAAACCGTTGCTTGCACCACCAATTGGCGAGTTGCGGCATCGAAGTATTTGAGGGCAGGGCGCAGATTGCGCAGGATGCCGAAGCAGCAAGCCGCCGTCCTTTTGGTGTGGCCAACGAAGTTGAGGGAAGGGTCCAGCCAAACACCAAGGTTTTTGATCTCCGCAACCGGAGTGGGGGTCGGCCCCAGCTCAGAGGGCCACCAAGTATCTCCCCATAGGTCCGTCTGCTTCCCAAAGATCATCACCTCCGTTTTTTTGGCGTTTAGTTGGAGCCAGTTGGACGTCATCCAACCAGCCACCGCCCTGAGTCCTTCTCTGAATCTTGGGGCATCCACCCCAGAGTCCCCGCTGATCGTGACCGCTAGCTGGGTGTCATCTGCTTACGACACCATGGTCATACCACAGAGCTTCACAACCTCAGCCAGCGGCCTCACGTAGATGTTAAACAACGTCCTGAAAATAACTCTCCTCATTAAAAAATGCCTCACTATTTGAACTATGCATCTATTCTCCTGAGAAAACTTCACAAAAATTACTTCGATTAACTACTCTCTTCCATATACTATTTGATTTGAAAACATAAATTACCTTGTTTAGTTTCCTAATTCTATTAATTACCAAAATAAATAACTTTCGCTTAATTTCGAAAGCCTGATCAATAATTGTCTCTACATTTTTCTTTTTCTTATAAAATGCCACTTTCTGTTGGCCTTTCTTAAATTGTTTTAGCAAATTGACAATTACCCTGTTGCGGAACATTCGCCTACGAATGTCCCTGAATGTATTTTCCCTTCTACTGCCATGCACAGAGTTATCTCCTGCTCTAGCAGAAACTTTTTTGACGGGCCTTTCCTTTCCATTTAAATTGGCTCTCTTTTTCTGGACTAAAACTTGTTCTGTAGTTATACTTTTGTTTCTACAAATGTTTCTAAGGAATGATTTTGTTCTCCTACCCAGAGCTTTCTTCGTGCGTTGACGAGATTTTAATGTAGAGGACTGCTGCAAGCATTTAGTAATCTGCTGTCTTTGACGTTTCGTAGCCTTTCGGATTCTATCCTTAGACGGCATTGTCTAATTTCTAAATAATCTGCAGTTGAATCTGTGGTAAAATATAATAAAAAATATTATTAACCACTATTACCAAACAGTAAATCAATAACAGTAAGGATTTGATTCAGCAATGCCATAAAGATGATTCAGTGAAATCTTCTTAATTTTACTGTGATAGTTTTACAGGGCTTTCATGCAAATGACTGCCCACCCTGCAACAAAAAGCCCACATGAAACTTGACGCACATTAAATTGTGTATTTACCTGCAATAATCCATATGCCAGTGTTTAGGTCCCTCCACCCTGCCCCTCCCTCTCCCCGCCTCCCTGCCCCACCGTAACTCCCTCCACGACCCACGGCTGCTATCTTGCAACATGGTGCATCTTGAAAATCTCTCCTGCATTATAAAAGTGACGCAACAAAAGCACAAAATAGGCGCACAGCCATCATAAATCTGCCCCTAACACTTTAAATGATTGATTCAGGATGACGATAAGGTGTGCACTATCTAGAAGTTTGTTTGAGGTGAGACCTACTCAGGGTTGCAGATGAAATTTAGGCATGTTGAAGAGTACAGAGGTGATAATACATGTACAGGCCTACCAATGAAGTGAATCATGTCCACTGCACTCTTGAACAAAGGCCAGACCTCCTCTATATCCCTGAACACGCCTAAACCTCATCTGCACAATGTGATTCGTAATGTTAGGAAACACAAGTCATATAATTGAAAAACGTGCAAATATTTTTGCACATTTAACAATCATATCACCTGTATTTCTTCAGCTTAGTTATCTCATTGTGCAGATGTAGTCTACGTCCTATGTAGAAGCACACCCTATCAATACTTAAATTACCCAAGCACACATGGGAGCGTATTTACAAGGACCTTGCTCCAGGGGAAATGTCTTAAATTAAAATTGGAAAAATTACATCAAAGGGACTCAAAGGCCTTGTAAATATGCCCCAAACAACCTATGAAACACTAGCAGTACATATCAAGAAACCTAATTGATTTCAAAAAACGTTTTTAAATATTTTATGTAAAACAATTATATACCTACATTCATGGGGAACTGACTTAAAATGCCCTAATGCACATGAAAACGTTTTTTTAAGGTCCTTGCACCTTTTTTTCCATCACTTTTAACATGGCTATGTAACTCAAACAATCAAAATCTAAATTTGCCAAGCACACATGGGGGCGTATTTACAAGGACCTTGCACCACGGGGAAAGTGACTACAAATGACCAAACACACATGGGGACGTATTTACAAGGCCCTTGAACGATGGGGGAAGTGACTTGAAATGGCTAAGCACACATAGGGGTGTATTTACAAGGCCCTTGCACCACTTATGCATCACTTTTAACATGTACACTGTGGAGCACCATGGGCAATAACAACACAGATGCATCATGCATCTGTTCCGCAAAAGCGACGCATTGCAGGAGTCACATCGCAAGTAAATAAATTCTCATAAATTTTAAAAGCATTCCTTTTCCTTAAAAACAATTTTCTGATCATAATTTGAAAACACAGCACAGCTCCTATGTACAACCACACCTTGTCAGTACTAATACTTTACATTATCTGCAATTACAATTGGTAAAAGAATGCAAAATCTTCTTTGAAAACATAATGCAAACACTTGACTCAAAACATCATTTTAAATGCACAGCTGGCTTTCTTATTTTCTCAAAAAAGCATACTAGTCTCTATCTAAAATAAAGAAACGATATCTCACCTTAACAAATGCTTTTTGAATTTCAAAACAGTCTCAGAAACACACCAATTTTTCTTTAGCTGAACAAAAGGTATGCATTCCAGAGACTGGAACCAACAAAGGCACTGAAATGCTGATATTCATCACACATATCTCTCATGTCAGCCAATCAAAACTCTTCCCTCACTTTTTTCAAAAAAACACCCTTCCCCCCTCTGCCCTTTCTGCCCTTTTTACATAGCAACTACCGCCTGCCAGACCTCTCATGTTTACAAGTTCACACAACAATGTTTCAAATGAACTCTGAACTCTCACTACACCTGCTAATCCACTGCAATCTTTCATAACATCATTTTTTATTACCATTCTAATTACATCTTTCAAAGAACACATCCATGCACCCTAACTTTCTGTTTTCAGCAATGGAAATCCACCAATCACTGCTAATGAATCATTAGCACTCAAACTCCACAGTTTTTTTCTCTTTACAAACTCCACTGTTTCAACTGCCATTTCATTCCCACACTTCATCTGACTGCAACAGAACCTCCTCTCGCCATGTTTTCTGTCTGGATCCTTGGACACAGCTACATCCACTGGGCTCACAGGTATGCTGATAACAGAAATTTACACAACCTCAATTTACAAAATGTGGAAATCAAATGGATTGGTCAAAGAGGATTGAAATGTCACCAATTGATACCATTGGTGAAAACCTTTTTACATTTGCCAAACCCTGACATCATAATAGTGCACTGTGGAGGAAATGATTTGGGCACTTTGACTGGGGTAGGTCTGGAAATGCTCTTAAAGGACACCTTTGAGCAATTGATGGCACTTTTTCCTCAAACTGCCTTGGTATATTCCAATATATGCCAAAGACAAAAATGGAGGTGTTCCAATCAATTTTGTCTACAAATTGAGAAATCGAGGAAGCATGTAAATAAGTCTGTTTCAGCTTACATGAGAGACCATGGAATGGGCTGCATCTACAACAATAACTTGCGTTACTACATGCAAGATATCTACAGAGGAGATGGTGTGCCCTTCTCAGATGAGGGGAACAGAGTTTTCATACAAAATTTAAGACTGTGTATTGGTACCTACTTATAAGTACCTAGAACTTACACAGAACCCAAAAGCTCTTTTCAGAGCTACCTAAACTTTAATTACTCTTTTAAAATTTCGAATGTACCTTTTTTCACTAATTTTCACTTATGTTCGCTTCCCGGTTCGCTACCCGGTTCGCGTACCGGCGGCTAACCGCGCGAAAAATTCAATTTTTTTTTTCGACATATATGAGCCTCCTCAGCCACCCTCAGAAAACCTAGGGGGTCAGGATACGTCTAACGTGCCCCCTTCTACCCATTCTGAACATTATTTACCCTCCATCTTGTATCTCAATTCTACCTAAACACAAAATGGAGGACTCCCGTAACGCTGCAGGTTCGCGTACCGGGACACGCACTGACAAGCACTCGCTCAAAAAAGGTGGGAAAGTAATTTACAGAAAAACCACTGGAGACACTTTCACCAAATATACATTAGCTCATACTACATACCAATCCCTACCATTTTCACAAATTTGGTTGGAATTCCATTTAGCCATTTAGCATGTAGACCTCTCTAAATTCCCTGAGATAAATTACTTCACACATACACATATGAAGTGTTGGAATTGACAACCAATTAAAATGTTACTTTCATTTTTTACTATTATATCATGACATTTGATTGGTTATGTACCTGAATATATATAAAGAAAGAGAGAGAAACACAGCCATTTTGACTACTACTTCCTGAAGTACATTTGAAGACCATTTTCACTGACAAATTAAACTTCTTTTTGAAAGGTAAGAAGTTATTTTAAAAATTTGAAGTGAGAACTATGTTAAGGTAATTTGTGAAAACGTTTTCAGATAGTTATATACTGTCCCTCTGTAAGAGTTAGAGATTGAGATAGGCTTCTCTGTTATAATTATGGATTGAGTTAGGCTTCTATGGTATAATTATGAATTTCCTTAGTCTTCATCACAGGCACTTTGTATTAGTTCTACAGTGATGTCACTGACCATGTCATGAGTGATGTAATATGTGACGTCATCAGCAGGGCATTGCAGGCGCGCAAGTTATAGAGTCCAACTAACTATAACGTGGAATTTCATTGGTTTTATGACAGTAAAATTTCCAGCTAACTATAACTGGTGTGAAACCTATGGTTTTTTCAGTGAATTTAATAGGTTTTTAAATGCTTATTCCTAACTATAACTGGTGTGAAACCTATGGTTTTTTCAGTGAATTTCTTAGGTTTTTTAAATGCAAATTCCTAACTATAACTGGTGTGAAACCTATGTTTTTTTCAGGGAATTTCAAAGGTTTTTTTAATGCTAATTCCTAACTATAAGTCTCACTTTATAAGTAAGACTGTTAGCGCTCTAGTTGTTCTTTAGAACACTCTGGTACATTCTGTCATTGGGCTATAGTTTGGCTACATCTGGCTAATATCTGGGCTACATTTGGTTTTTTTTTGTCTGTGGTGCCCATCTTTGGGCTACATTGGGCTACATTGGGCTACATTGGGCTACATTTGGGCTACATTTGGGCTCTAACATATATATAGCCCAATGTAGCACAATATATATTTTTTTCAAAGTTAATTTTCGTAAAAACCACTTGAGCATATATCTTGAGACATAGCAAAGGCACATCGGGCTACCAGTCCCTACAATTTTGCCAAGTTTTTTTTTGTATATATATATTTTTTTTGCCTTGGAGCGCTCCCGATGCGCGCCCCAGTGAGCGCCCCAGAAAGCGTAGTTTTATGAAGCGCCCCGGGGCGCGCACCGGGGAGCGTCCCGTAAGCGCCAATATCGCAAACGAAAACATGATCGTGACGTATCGCGTAGCCGCGTCCGCGTGATACGCACGGTGTAAGCGCACCCGGAAGCACTCGAGCGAATACGATCGCGCAACATAAGCGTCTGACGTGCTTACGCGACGCGCCCCTGGGCGCGCCCCGGGGCGCGTAGCGTAAGCACGTCGGGTCATGTGATCTGAAAATAACACTTTTCATTGGTTCATAACAGTTTTGGTCTCATAATGATGAAGCACCTGATCATGTGACCTAAAAATAACACTTTTCATTGGTTCAATACATTTTTTTTTCCAAAAGGATGAAAGACCCCACCTTTTTTCCTTATTCTGACTTTGTCCTTTGACTTAGGAAGACCTGTTTGTACCTCTCTGTACCTTTTTGATCTATATAATGGCTTCAGTAGCAGCAGCAGCTGGTGCATCTGCACCACCACCACCACCACAACCACCAAGAGGACCACCTCAAGATATCATTGGTGGTCAACAAGAGGAGGAAGAGGAGGAGGAGGAGGAAGAGGAGAGGAGAACATGGCTTGAAAAACAAAATACCCATTACCAGCCAAGACAACACATTATATGGGAGTTTTTTTGATCCCAGTGGGGAAGAAAAAAGTAAATGCAGCCAAGGTGACTTGCAAAATCTGTGGCGTGGATCTTTCCAGGGGAAACCCGAACAAGAAATATTCATTTGGAAACAACACAATGATACGCCACATGCAGCGCAAGCATCCAATAAATTATTCTGCTGCAGAGATGAGGGAACTGACCAGTAACCCTCCCCAATCCACAATCACCACCTCAAAAAGGAAGCAACCCACTCCGTCGGCACAAAAGGAAAGTGAGACGATGCCTTGCATTCAGCAACGATTTGCAGATTTCCGAATTATCTGTAAATATTGTGGGAAGACCATCTCCTACGGAGAACAGAGCGTAAAGCTTATCGTCCTTGCTGGGGACAACCACAAATGCCCCATAAACCTTAATTATTTCTTTTTTTTTATTTGCTCCAGTGTAGCCATTTTCAATTCTCTGTTTTTTCGTTTCTCCCCATGAAAAATACAAAACAATATAAAACTGTTCAGAAAACCCCAAAAAAATACAAAATGTTAAAAAAAATTAAAAAAATATAAAACAACAAAAAGTAGAAAAAAAACTGTTCTTTTTAGAACTACCTCCAATTTATAAAAAAAGGCTTCTTTTTAAAAAACTCTGTTCTTCTTTTTGCCCCATGGTCCGCTCCCCAGTCCGCTCCCCGGTGCGCGTACCGGGCGCTCCCCCCGCGCAAATCAAAAAAAAAAAAAATGTTTTGATCCGCGGGACCCTATTATAGCCCCCACATCAAACCTAGGGGGTCAGGGGGTCTACCCTGCCCCCTTATGGTCATTTCCTCCTTTTTTTTTGCCACCTCTTGTGTCTCGATTCTACAGACACAAGATGGCGGCCGCTCCGGACTGTTTCGAATGTTTACAGACACCCGAGAGCCAATCAGCTTTCCATGCGCACCTCGCGTGGCACGCCCGGAGCGCTCCCCGGTGCGCGTACCGGGGCGCTGCCATAGATATGTATATTTTTTTGAACCTAAATTACTCAAAATCCACTGAAGCACATATCTTGAGACATAGCAAAGGCACATCGGGCTACCAGTCCCTACAATTTTGCCAAGTTTGGTGGTAATCCATTTAGCCATTCGGGCTAAAAGTGAGTTCGACCGCCCTATGGAAATTAACATGGGGAAAACACGTTTTGGGACCCCCCTTTTATCTCGGCCCCTGCTTAACGAATCCCCCCGAAACTTTCAAGGAAGGACCGGAGCTCCGCGAGGCAAATTTGAGGAGGTTTTCAGGCAGATTCGTCTACCGGCGCCAAAGTTATTCCAAATAGAATTTTGAGATTTTGCATTGAAAATAATCCTAACTATAACTACCTACTGGCGACCGCCAGTAGGTAATATATATATATATATATATATACATATATATATATATACATATATATATATATATATATATATATATATATATATATATTCACTGAAAAAACCATAGGTTTCACACCAGTTATAGTTAGGAATTAGCATTTAAAAAACCTATTAAATTCACTGAAAAAACCATAGGTTTCACACCAGTTATAGTTAGCTGGAAATTTTACTGATATAAAACCATTGAAATTCCCACGTTATAGTTAGATGGACTCACTATAACTTGCGCGTGCAATGCACTGCTGATGACATCACATATTACATCACTCATGACATGGTCAGTGACATCACTCATGACATCACTGATGACACCATCCAGTGAATGTGTGTCTTTCTGAAAAATAAATATATTTTATATATGTATATGTAAAAGTTGATGGAAGAATAAATGTTTAAATAAGTGTCTAAATGGATGGTTTTTAAAAATTGATTGGTTAACTGGCTTAATAAGACATCATCAGCAGTGCATTGCACGCGCAAGTTATAGTGAGTCCATCTAACTATAACGTGGGAATTTCAATGGTTTTATATCAGTAAAATTTCCAGCTAACTATAACTGGTGTGAAACCTATGGTTTTTTCAGTGAATTTAATAGGTTTTTTAAATGCTAATTCCTAACTATAACTGGTGTGAAACCTATGGTTTTTTCAGTGAATTTCATAGGTTTTTTAAATGCTAATTCCTTTGTATATCGAGTTTCTAACCTTTTTTTTTTTTTACAATTTGCTGTTTTTTTTTTAAGTATTCATTTTTTTATATAATTTTTTTCTTTTGCGCTCTGGGTGCGCGCTCCGGGAAGCTTTCAGCTAAGCTCTCCGGTAAGCTTTTCCGAGAGCTCATCTGAAAGCGCACCCAGAGCGCAACTGTCGTTCGTGAAAAAAAATATGAATGAAAAGTTAATAATAATGCAAAACATTTCGTACCATACAAATAAAATTAGTTTTTTTTAATAAGGAAAATGATTATGCATTTCTATAAAAGATTGATGACGTCACTTCGGCGCGCAACGTAAGTGCCCTCGGAAGCGCCTACGTTCGCGGCGCATAAACGCACGCAAAAGCGCCTACGATCGCGCCACGTTTGCGCCCCGGAAGCGCCTACGATCGCGCTGCGTAAACGCACCGGAAGTGCTCCGGAGCGCGCAGCGTAAACGCGTCGGGTCATGTGACCCTAAAATAACACTTTTCATTGGTTGCTAACAGTTTTTTTTTACAATGAATGAAATCCCCACCCATTTCCTTCACTTCTTCTTTCACTTTTGTGACTGAAAGACCTGCCTTTTTTGCTGTTCCATATTCCTTGATTAATCATGGCTGCCAGACCATCCAGCAGTGAAGATGACTCCAATGATTTCATTGATGAAGAGCCTCCTCAGCCGAAGGTCAAAGAACATTTCATCTGGAAATTTTTTAAGTTTCCAGCAGACCAGAAGAAGGTGAATGCACCAAAAGTAGAGTGCAGGATCTGCAAACAGGTCCTGTCACGGGGTAACCCCCCAAAAAAATACTCTTTTGGCAACTTCACCATGATTCGCCATGTGGAGAGGAGGCACCCCCAGAATTTTGCCCGGGAAAGTGTCAGGGCTCTGGCACAAGAGGTTCCCAGAGATGGGGCCTCTACATCAACAGGAGGAGCAACTTCTTCTGGGAGAGAACAATCACAGGAGCAGGTAGCAAACATACAACCTGCATTTAACCATGGGGTCGTCAAATGCAGATACTGCAATCAACTCCTCACCTATGGGGAGCAAAGTGTCCTGCTCATGGTTCGAGCATTGGAGAACCATCGCTGCCCTTCCCACCCCTAATTTTTTTCTTTTCTTTTTGCTCCTGTTGAGCAGTTTCCATTCCCTGTTTTTGTTCCTGTTCAGTTAAAAGAAGAAAACCAAAAGTTCTTTTCAGAACTACCTCCAATTCTCATCAAAGAGCTATATTCTTAAAAAATGAAGAGTAAGTGAAATATAGTGCATTGATAATTGAAAGGAGAATGAGTAAGAAAGAACAGAAAGGTATGAGAGGTGAAAGGAAGTGAAGTAGGAGGAATGAAAGAAGGTGAGTGTTAGAAAAGAAAGTTATGACACAGTGAATAAACTGGAGGCCTCATTTCTGAAAAGTGACGCATCGCTACGTGAAAACAGCGATGCGTCACTTTTCTGGACGCACTCCTTATGACATTCCAGATATGTCATATTTAATATATGACTAATCAATTCGCAAGGAGTTACAGATATGTCAGTATTTCTGACGTATCTGTAAACACAAAAGTAACGCATTGCAGGAGTGCGTCACAAAAGTGACGCAACTCCAGTAATGTGTCCTTTCACATGGAAAAAGCACCATGTGAAAGGTTTGCTGTGAAGCAGGCGCAAGATTTTGGCGCAACAGCATCCTAAAAGTGACGCACTGCGTCATTATTACCAAGCTTTTTGCAAGGAACACCCCCTCTGCATGCATTATACCTGACACTATTTTTTAAAAAGTGACGCATCTAGGTACATGGGTCACTTTTTAAAACTCTGCGCCACATTGTATCTGCATCAGGTATAATGTATGCAGAGGGGGCAATCCCTCGCAAAAAGCTTGGTAATAACGACGTACTGAAATCTATGAGATTTCTCTGCGTCACTTTTAGGATGCTGTTGCGTCAAAATCTTGCGCCTGCCTCGCGTCACTTTCATGTTTACAGATATGTGAGAAATACTGACGTATCTGTAACTCCTTGCAACATGATTCATCATACATTAAATATGACACATCTGGAATGTCATAAGGACTGTGGACAGAAAAGTGACGCATCACACCAGCAGTGTAATAAAATGTGCCTCGTTGCACTATATTTAAAGGATGCAACAGCATCCTAAAAGTGACGCAGTGAAATCTCAAACATTTCACTGCGTCGCTATTACAAAGCTTTTTGTGGGGGAACACCCCCTCTGCATGCATTATACCTCACGCAGATATAATGTGGCGCTTGATTTTAAAAAGTGACCCATCTACCTAGATACGTCACTTTTTAAATATAACGCAACGAGGCACATTTTTTTACACCACTGGTGCGATGCGTCACTTTTCTGTGCGCACTCCTTATGACATTCCAAGTAACGCATTGCTGGAGTGCGTCACAAAAGTGACGCAACTCCAGTAATGCGTCCTTTCAAATGGGGAAAGCAGCATGTGAAAGGTCTTGCCTCAGTCTAACACCTGCTGTAAAGCAGGCACAAGATTTTGACGCAACAGCATCCTAAAACTGACGCAGTGAAATCTCAAAGATTTCACTGCGTCGCTATTACAAAGCTTTTTGCGGGAGAACACCCCCTCTGCATGCATTATACCTGACGCTATTTTTAAAAAGTGACGCATCTAGGTACATGGGTCACTTTTTAAAACTCTGCGCCACATTATATCTGCGTCAGGTATAATGTATGCAA
The DNA here is from genome assembly GCF_964263255.1 of Lissotriton vulgaris. NCBI lineage: Eukaryota > Metazoa > Chordata > Amphibia > Caudata > Salamandridae > Lissotriton > Lissotriton vulgaris. The sequence goes on from NC_141690.1 coordinate 123,163,156, forward strand.
AGGGGGCATTCCCCCGCAAAAAGCTTGGTAATAACGACGTACTGAAATCTATAAGATTTCTCTGCGTCACTTTTAGGATGCTGTTGCGTCAAAATCTTGCACCTGCCTCGCATCACTTTTATGTTTACAGATATGTCAGAAATACTGACGTATCTGTAACTCCTTGCAACATGATTCGTCATACATTAAATATGACACATCTGGAATGTCATAAGGAGTGCGCACAGAAAAGTGACGCATAACACCAGCAGTGTAATAAAATGTGCCTCGTTGCACTATATTTAAAAAGTGACGCATCTAGATAGATGCGTCACTTTTTAAATATTGCATAACAATGCGCATTTTTTTACACCGCTGGTGCGTCACAAAAATTGACGCACAGGAGGCGCAAAACTAACAGCGCAAGGCCTTCATAAATATGGTCCTGGATTTTCCCCGTGCTTCGCCGGTGCGCGTACCATGCGCTTCCCCCGCGCAAAACGAAAAAAAAATTTAATGCCCTGCAGGACCCTATTTTAGTCCCTACATCAAACCTAGGGGGTCAGAGGGGGTCTACTCTTCCCCCTTATGGCCATTTGCCCCTTTTTTTTTCAAACCCCTTGTGTCTCGATTTTACCGAGACACAAGATGGCGGCCGCTCCAGACTGTTTAGAATGTTTACAGACACCCAAGAGCCAATCAGCTTTCTGCGCGCAAGTCGCGTGTCGCGCCAGGAGCGCACTCAAGTGCGCGCACCGGAGAGCGCCTATAGATATATATATTTTTTTGAACCTAAATTACTCAAAATCCACTGGAGCACATATCTTGAGACATAGCAAAGGCACATCGGGCTACCAGTCCCTACAATTTTGCCAAGTTTGGTGTAAATCCATTCAGCCGTTCGGGCTAAAAGTGAAATTGACCGCCCTATGGAAATTAACATGGGGAAAATGCGTTTTGGGACCCCCCTTTTATCTCGGCCCCCGCTTGACGTATCCCCCCCAAACTTTCAGGGAAGGACCGGAGCTCGACGAGGCCATTTTCAGGATATTTTCAGGCAGATTCGTCAACCGGTGCCAAAGTTATTCCAAATAGAATTTTGAGATTTAACATTGAAAAAAATCCTAACTATAACTACCTACTGGCGACCGCCAGTAGGTAATATATATATATATATATTCACTGAAAAAACCATAGGTTATAAACCATATATAGTTAGGGATTAGCATTTACAAAACCTTATTTTACTCGCATAAAACCATTGAAATTCCATATATAGTTAGATGCGCTAACTATATATCGCGCACCCGCAATCCACTGCTGATGATGTCACATATTACATCATTCATGACATGGTTAGTGACATCACTGATGACATCACTGATGACATCTCAAATGACATCATCCAGTGACTGTATGTTTCTGTAAAGTTAAAATATCTCTTACATATTGTAGAATGAGTGGATATATAAGTGTCTGGATGAAGGATTTAGTAGGTGCATGACTGACTATATGAGTGAGTGATTAAATGTGTCTCACTGAGTGCATGGGTTAATGACTAAACTGTCTCAATTTGTGCATCATTATGTCTGTTGTTCTGTAAACTGTTCCATGTGTTGATAAGTAGCTATATGAGTAACTATATGGGTTATTGATTGGTTGCCCAAGTATTTGTATGGGATACTGAGTGAGTGTGTGTGGGTAGCTGGGAGGTGTGTGACTCTGTGCATAGATGTGTAAGCAGTTGATTCACTAGATGTGTGGTTTCAAAAGTGCATGTGGAAACAGCTGTATGGGCGGTTGACTGTGTGCATGAGTGTATTGGTGAGTGAATGGATATCTCAGTGCTACATGTCAAAGTAAGTACATATGTAAAACACAGTATATGTGAGAGTTGACATATATAAATAACTGTGCATAAGAGCCAGTGAATGTGTGAGTGGCTGTATGGATCATTGTGAACTTGTATCAGGGATTGTATAAGAGAGTAAATATGTGTTAGTATATGTTTGAATAAGTAAAGTTTGTATAACTGTGTTTTTGAGGAAATGGAGGTGTGATTGATTCTTTGCATGACTGACTAGGTGTGTGAGTAACTCCATGGATGAGTGACAGTCTGTGAGTGTCTGTTTACACTGATTGTATCTAAGGTTATATTAGAGTCTGAAGAGGTTCATCGTATTATCACATGAATGATATCATCAGTGATGTTATCAGTCATGTCAAAGGAGATGTTTTCAGTGATGTCATCAGTGATGTCATTTGAGATGTCATCAGTGATGTCATCAGTGATGTCACTAACCATGTCATGAATGATGTAATATGTGACATCATCAGCAGTGGATTGCGGGTGCGCGATATATAGTTAGCGCATCTAACTATATATGGAATTTCAATGGTTTTATGCGAGTAAAATAAGGTTTTGTAAATGCTAATCCCTAACTATATATGGTTTATAACCTATGGTTTTTTCAGTGAATTTTCAAGGTTTTGTAAATGCAAATTCCTAACTATATATGGTCTATAACCTATGGTTTTTTCTGTGAATTTCATTGGTTTTTTAAAAGCTAACATTTGTAGCTGTAAAATGTATTCTTCTTTAAATCCAAAAATATATTTTAGATGTCTATTGATAATTTTTTTTTTTATATTTTTTTTCTCCGCTTCCGGTAAGCGAACCGGGAAGCTTTCCGTTAGCTCATCTTGATGCCGCGATCTAGTACGCGAACCGGTAAACGTTTCGTTAGCGCAACTGTGACGCGTCGCGGAAGCGCGACGTATCACGTTGTCGCGTAATGCGTCTTATGACGCGCCGCGTTAGCGCTCCCGGAAGTGCTCCGGACCGCGAACCGGAAGCTATCCGAGGCGCGGCGCGCTCCGCGTAACGGGAGCGGAACAGGTCATGTGACTTGTTTATTAAAGTTTTCATTGGTTCATTTCACTTTCGGTTTCCTAATGATGTAAAACTAGGTCATGTGACCTAAAAATAACACTTTTCATTGGTTTAGAACTATTTCTTTTCCCAAATGATGAAAGCCCCCACCTTTTTTCTCACTCTGACTTTCAACTTTGTGAAAGGAAGACCTGATTTTTTTCTGTGATGGCTTCAATAGTAGCTTCAGCTTCTGCACCCCCACCACCACCACCCCCATCTCCTAATAGGAAGAGAGGACCCCCTCCACAATTTCTTGGAAACATAGAGGAGGAAGAGGAAGAAGAAGACGGGGAGGAAGAAGAGGGACCACAATTTGTCGAAGAGTTACCCCGGGTATCTCATCGGAAAGAAAGCTTTATATGGCAATTTTTTAGCATTCCTTCTGACGAAAAAAAAGTAAATGCACGATATGCTAAGTGCCTTATCTGCAAAAAAAAATTATCCCGAGGAACAAACAAAAAGTACAGCTTTGGAAATCACACAATGCATCGACATATGCAGAGGTGGCATCCAATGAACTACAGTCGTGGCGAGATGCGTGACCTGCAACAAAACTCCCCAACTTCGGTGCCTTCAACATCTTCTGATCTGTCTCTGTCAGTGGCCCAACATACAGAAAAATTTTGTGCATCTAAAGCTCACATGCTTGTATTGTGGAACACTAATTTCATGCGCTAACATGAGCGTGAAATTGATTAATCTTGCTTTCGAAAAACATCAATGTTCCAAACGTAAGAATTTTTAATTTTTTTTTTGCTCCTGTTGAGCCATTTTCAATACCTCTTTCTGTTCATTCCCTTTAAAAAAACAACAAAAAAAACAAAAAAGTGTTCAAAAAATCCAAAAAAATGAAATAATGTTCAAAAAAGTAAAAAAAAAAAAAAAAAAAAAAAGTTCTTTTCAGAACTACCTCCCCTTTTTACAAAAATTGCTAGAAAGTGTAACACTCTGGCAAGCTGGTTTTTTTTAGTTCGCTTTCCGCTTAGCTCTCCGGTACGCGAACCGGGAGCTAACCCCAAATTTTTTTTTTTTTAAAAAAAGGAGTAATTACAAGAGAACATGGCTAAGAACTGCTCACAAATGAGGCCTATTTTGAAACATGATGCTTCTTTTGCATTGCTTATGTCTCACAATAGTGATGCAATAACAGCGCAAAAGAGATGTAAAACCATCATAAAATTGTGTCAAACATTTTAAATGATTGTTATAGGATGCAAATAAGATGTGTGCTTTCAAGAGCTTTCTTTGAGGTGAGGCCTATTTCTTTTTTTTTTAAAAAAACAGTACCCAGAAGTACAGCACTGTAAGCATTAAAATTGACACTTACAGAAGACTCAGCTTCTCCATATCTACCTCACATTTCTAAATGTATATCATAAGTACAAAAAGCATAACATTAATTATACATGTTAAATTGTTTATTTTTGCTGTTCTCAGAATGTATCAAATTTCACTTAAATCAGTGACTTGAAGGTATTCATCATGTAACAGCGGGGAAAAAAAAACACAATCAAAATGACTGTGTTTAAAAAACCCATACAAGCTAAGAAATCTGATTTCAAAACTCCTTAAAATTAACTTACTTTCAATAAAGTCGAAGGATCTCCTATGTACAGCGTCCACTCTGTTGTGCTATAAATATTTTCAGCCCGCCACTTTCTGAAAGAAAACCTCCATCGATACGAAAAATATGTTACATAGAAAAAAAGACTTCTCTCATTCTATCACATGTTTCCACTAGGCCAAATCATGTTGCCGCGATACGCAAGTCTTGTTATTCTTCCAATCAAATCCCAAAATTTTCTATTTTTGCAACTTTCAAAAAGAAAACATTTGAGATTATTTTCACAATCCTGGACTACTAATAACTTACTCTTCTTTGTCACTCATGTTCTCCTTTTCCTATGACACTGATACTGCTTACTATGAAGCAGACTTACTTGCAGCAAGTTTATATAGTTGGATTTTTAATCTAGACAGCATTGCAGACTTACATTCCCTCTACTTAAAATTTTGGTTTTAAAAACACCAGGTAAGAATTTTTAAGGTCAAACGGCAATTTTTTTTTGAAAGTTACAGCGGAATCATTACAGAATGACCAGCCGTTTCCAGACTTTAAGTAAGCTGTATAATGTCCTGATGTTGTTGATGGACCATTGTGATAGATAATTGCTACAGTTACAAAAGTCCTCCCTGATATTGACAGCTGAGAAGCCACAACATTTTTTATTAAAGTTGACAATTTTGATCCATCAGGCCTACATCGTTGGATCATTAAAATGACATACTGGCCATATCTACGTATAAATAATGTTGACATCATATCACATTTACATTGGCTACACTCCATGTTGTGATCCGCTGCATTTACTAGCTTATTAAAGGACACTGATTTACTGTCTGGCAAAGTTAAATATATAAATCTTTCTGAGTCTACACTAGTAGTACTTGATACCAAACAGTTCTCGCAGTCATGCTGCCATTGATAAGAAAGCCCAAACAGGTGATCTACATCTACACCCTCATCTTGCAATACATCAAGCATATACATTAAAAACTCCTGACAATCTTGCTGATTATTTTCAGAGAAGTCTGTTTGACCTGAACATTCATCTAACAGATAACGAACTTCAGACACACTTTCTACTTTTGTTCGATCACTGCTACATTTCTCGAAAACAGAATTCAACAAACAGCATAAAATTTGTTCTGAATTCAACAGAATCTGTTCTCTTAAACTCTGTAGTGAAAAGAGAACATTAACCACTACATTTGCATAGCAGTTGACACCAGAACTGTTTTCAAATTGAAAACCGACAACATCTTCAACAGAATCCACTTTCTTTCTGGTAACAATTTTCGGTTCATTGACTTTTAGTCTTTTTGCAACAACCTCCCTACTATTACTGATATTTCTACGTTTCCGGCCTACCACACGTTTCTCAAACAAAGGATATTGAGGCAAATGTGGCGCATACTCTCTTCTTAACCTATTGTATTCCTTAACACAATCTAGATCCGCACAAATGTTTGTGACATCACAGTCAATCAAGTACAATCCCGATAAAGTTCTAACTCGTGACAATGCCACATATGCCATACCCTCCTTGAACACAGAACTGCCAATATTCACCAATGCACAGTCTACACTTAAACCTTGCGATTTATGGATTGTCACCGCATATGCCAAGCAAACAGGAAACTGTTTACGGCGAACATATAAGTCTTTAACAAGCAAAAACCTAGCAGAACAACGACCAATTTGCTGTACTTCCTCAATGCCATCAAATTTAATTCTTAAAAATTCTATTCCATCTCTATTTCTGTATTTCTCAAAATCAACAACATTACCCATTGATCCATTTACCAGACCTCTTTCTACATGTAAATTCCTTCTCAAAATGATTCGGCAATTTAAACACACATTCAAAGTCTTTTCAAAACCCGCTGTTTTGGATATAGTCTTCTCTAATGAATCCAATTTTGATTTCAAATTGTCTGATAAAATAATTGTTGATCCCATATGCTCTAATTTGTCGATAGCTTCAAGTTTCACAATCTCTTGCTTTTCTAAATTCAACATTTTGTTGTTGAAAATGGCACATTCTGCAAGAGTTGGCATCAAACATATCCCGGATTTCTTCTCAGTAATTTTCTGAAAAATATTCTCAGGCACAATCTCTTGTTTGGGATATAAATTTGTCAGTAATCGTGCATTTAAAGCTTCTTTCCCATGCTCGGTCACTTTTCCAATTCTAATATCTTGTAGAATATTCTTGTAATCTTCATCCTTTGCCTGACGCATATTTTCATGCAGTTCAGCATAATTGAAGTTTAACCATATATTGACGTTGCCAATGCTCCCTAGGCACTTCCTGGTATCTTCATGCGTGAGTATTTTGAACACAGGTTGACCTTTTACTGGTGTCAGCTGCAGAAGATCTCCGAAAACAATGATGTGTTTGCCACCAAATAACACATCATATTCAGTTTTAAGTACTTCTTGCATTCTCAAATGCACAAAGGCAAGCATGACATTGGAAACCATGCTTACTTCGTCAATGATAAGTAGTTTCATTTTCCTCAAGACTCTTGAAACTTCACAGCAAGCATCCCCAGATAACTTGTTGTATTGTAATTTGTTGTCATTCTCCACCGGCAGCATCAGTAGACGATGCAAAGTAATACCTTTAATGTTATGTGCTGCCAGTCCAGTAGGAGCGGTGACAACACAAGACAACGATGACTCAGTCCTTTCCTGCAAATAACAAGAAATTGCTTTAATGAGGAAACTTTTGCCAGTTCCCGCTTCTCCACTCACATACAGTCGGACAGGCTTCAACAATGTACATGAGCACTCGTTCTTCTCATGACTTAATCCGTGCTCAATTTCCTTGGTAACTTCATCATATATTTTCCTCTGCTCAACGTTGAGTTGTTTTTCCAAGTCTTTTAAGTTAACTGAATCCTCCTGAGCATGTGCCATGGCTCTTTCCACTTCATTCATAGCAGTGGCAGCTTCATTTTCGATAATAGGTCCTCCAAGTGGATCTTGACTCAATGAAACAGAACTCTGACTGTCCTGAGAACTGTCTCTGGCAATCTCGGCTGCAATCGTTGCTTCCTGCTCAATTTCCAAAGTAAGCATTTCTTGATATTTAGGAAAAGCAGGACATTCTATGGACTCCTTGGCTGCATTGAAAGAGTCTTCGTAACAGAGGAAATCTCCAAGCAGTTCCTCTTGTGCACGCCAAGGCTTGAAAAGTTGCAAAAGTGCTAAATAGAAAAACTCCTTTTTTTCTGGAGATTCGCCACTCAATTTTCGATGGTTTACTAATTGGCATTTTCTTTGCTTGACCAGACATCCCTCACTTCCAATTACAGCATACACTCCTTTCTCAATATCTTCTTTGATGTTCCTCTTGAATATATAATTTTGTAGAACCTCATATAGACAAACATTCTCAAGGTGACTGCTTCGATTTGGATAATATGTATCCAACATGTTGGTCTTCAAAATGTCGGTACTGTTTGGCTCCTTTTCTGCCAAATACTCAATTTCCCGGACAGGTTTTAGAACTCGATTTCGTGTTGCAGCAAGACCAAGACTTGCCCAAACGATACTCCTGGATTTGGCATAGAGACTTGCTGAAGACAAGCGGTCAGAACATTCGTAAGCTCCGATTTCTCGATGCGACAACATCTTCAGACTGAAACTGTACAACTTCTTGCTGAGGCTCTTTTCATGGGAAATGTCCTCCCACATATCCTTCAGTTCTGTCTTTTCTTTTTTGGTGATGTAAGATGTCACATACCGAGCCACAGCCATACAGTTGTCAGCCACAAACTGTATATCCATGTTAGCATTCCACATGGACAAAATCACTGGGTTGTAGTCATTGATGTACTTGGACTCTTCGTTCCTTTTCAAATTGTATGTATTCTTGGGTGATTTCCTCGTCACATTATGTCGCAGCGAGGACATCAAACTGTTCACTCTTCCTTTAGAAATCACCGGTCGTGGAAAGTTGAAACGACATTTGGTGTAGAACTTGTCCTTGTTTCTGAATTTACGACGACAGTACTTTCCACAACGATGGCTTTGGAAACGTAGAACTTGTTCTCTTAGGCTTTTCTTCTCCGTTGCGTTTGGAACAGCACACGTAGAATACTGTTCTATGAAACTCATCACTAAGTCATCCGGATCTGTTCCAAATTTAGGTGCATCCTTGATCCACAACAACATATGTATATGAGGGGCACCTCTTGCTTGGTACTCCTTTCTCCAGAAGAAATCCAACACCTCTCCAAGAGGTGGATTCTTTTTATTTGTGATGAAAGACATCATAGCTTCAAATCTATGATTGAAGTACCTGCATACATTCACTGGATCCAAAGAACACAGTTCTCCAGGTGTCTTGAATTCAATGTTTTCAATATTTCCATTTGCCTCTCGTAGAAATTCAAGTAAGTCTTCCCAGCCATACTCGGCACAGCTCAGAGTGAGGAACCATGTCGGAGTTCCTAAGTTCCTCAACATACATTTTAAATCACCATGACGACGGTACCAGTACTCATTAGTACCACGCTGACACGCCATGAGATTAATTAAGTGAGAATCCAAAATACTGTCTTGGACATTGACTTTATGCATAAAGTCACTTGCCGAGATGTTTCGCATCTGTATACCACTTTTTAAGATGTGGTTCACTGCATATGACAGTCCAGACAGATCGCTTTCAAACAGGAGATGAAACAAATAGGGAATGCATTGACGAAACCTAGCATCTTCTGCATACAATCGTAAAGTCCGGTATTCAGACGCAGGAATTTGACGAGGTCGCTCATCATATCTTCCTCCTTGACCTGTGGGAAATAGCTGTGGGAAACACCGAGCTTCCAAACTTTCCTCCCAAACACTAATGGGAGTCCCTTTGGCTTGTTTCATTTGAAACAACTCAATAGCATTCCCCATGACTTCCTTGGAATGCAAAGGATGAACACTATAATGTTCATATATTTCTTCACTATTAGACACCTCTACTTTCTCAATTTGGCCAGCACACAAAACGCTATCCTCTTCATCACTTACTTCCTCTTCTGCAACATATACATTCTTATAGTACTTATTATTTTTCTTCAAATACAAAGTTGCATTTTTCACTTTCCTAACATCCACTAAATCTTGCCATATTTTCTTATTCTTTGTCGGAACCCCATTAACCAAGATAACCAGAGGTTCCTCTTCCACTTTCTCAACTCCAATTGTGTTAATGTTTTTGTTCAAATCTAGAGGCAAATAAACAACTCTTCCCTTTAATCCTCTCTGTAAATCTGCTGGAGGCAACTTCCCTGTCTTGGGCTCCATTCTTACAATAGCCTGAAAGGGATGGATACTTTGAATCAAAATAGATTCATAAGTATTTAAATCCTTCAATTCTGAAGGTATCTCAACCAATTCCAGATTATTATGAACTGCCCTAGCAGGCATCTGGTTTTGATTTAATTTATTACAACAATAAGTACACACACGTTGATCCACTCCCAAATCAAAATAATTTTCTACCATCAAGTATGTGGCAAAATCCTTCCATTCACTATTATTTTCCCTTTCAGTTTTTGCATATAAATCCACTAACTTAGTCTGATTCTTATAATAAGTGCGTCGACAACATACACAAGTGAAATTAGGCCTCTCACTTGATTTCATCTGAAACGTGGCAATTTCCTTCTGAAAATTATCTGAACTAGAAACCTGTATATTATCTTCAACATAACCCTCTACTTCTGGGTCAATTTGAACATTCTCATCTCTACTACCAAAGTAACAAAAGTCAATTTCTTCACAAATATTCTTCACATCTATTTCAGAACCATGCAAAAGAGCAGCACATAATTGTTTAAGCATAATTGCTGGACTCTTAGCATAATACAACATTCTCACTAATTTTCTCACTTTATTATGATGCACTGCTAGCATCCTGAAATGATGAAAAACACTCTGGCATACTCTCCTGGAAAGACAAGCCAGTGAATGACCACGCAAACCTGTCATTTGTCTCACTCTGCAAGGATCTAAATCTTGCAACAACTTCATTTTCTGCTTCAAACTTTTCTTATTAAATGTCCGTATAAAATCACAAAGCAAATTGATGGAAACCTGTCGCACACTGCAAATAGAACTACACTTCCAAATGTACACAGGACCCTTAGGACGTCTTCCTAAAACCTCATCACTTAGCGCCTCTTCTGTCTCTGTTGTCACAAGTTGTTCTTTTTCAACTGGACAACCATCCTTCACTTCATAAGCTCGACCACTGGTGTCAACTGCAAACACCAAATCATTATCCTGAAAATAACTCTCCTCATTAAAAAATGCCTCACAACTAGAACTATGCATCCATTCTCCGGAAAAAACTTCACAAAAGTTAGTACGATTTACTACTCTCTTCCATCTACTTTTAGTTTTGAAATCAGAAATTACCTTGCTTAGTTTCCTAATTCTATTGATTACCAAAATAAACAACTTTCGCTTAATTTCAAAAGCATGATCAATAATTTTCTCTACATTTTTCTTCTTCTTATAAAATGCTGCTTTCTGTTGGCCTTTTTTTTTAATATTTTTCAATAAATTAACTATTATCCTATTACGGAACATTCGATGTCGAATGTCCCTAAACTGTTGTTTCCTTCTACTATCATGCACAGAGTTATCTCTTCCTCTACCAGTAACATTTTTGATGGGTCTCTCCTTTCCATTTAAATTGCTTTTCTTTTTGAGGACTGAAACATTTTTTGTAGAAATACTTTTTTTATGACAAATATTTCTTAAGAATGATTTCGTGCTCTTACCCGGACCTTTCTTGGTGTTTTGACAAGTATTTGGGGAAGAGGACTGCTGCAATAAAACATCATCCTGCTGTCTTTGACGTTTTCTCGCCTTTCTCGTTCTATTTTTTGTAGGCATTTTCCAAACTATGAAAGAATCCACAGTTGAATCTGTGGAAAAATGTATTAAAAAATGTTATTAACCACTATTACCAAACAGTAAATGAATAACAGTCATCTAAAACTTAATGCCCTACTAATTATTTAACATAGCAAATCTTTTGCACCAGCACTGCATCACAAAAATGACACTCAATGGTACAAAACAGGCATAGAACAATCATAAATCTCTCCCTAATATTTTAAATGATTAATTCAGGATGACGATAAGATGTAGCTTATCTAAAGGTTTGTTTAGGCCCAGATAAACCTTGCTATTAGCAAGGTTTATCGCAAATGCGATAAAAAACGGCCGCAATGCATGAATATCGCTGAAAAGTCAACGATATTCATGCATTATCCAGCAAATGCTCTTAGCCATGTTATCCACCTTCCATTGAATAACATGGCTAAGAACTGCTCGCAAATGCAAAAAAAACGGCCACAATGCAAGAATATCGCTGAAAAGTCAGCGATATTCATGCATTTTCCAGCAAATGCTCTTAGCCATGTTATCCACCTTCCATTGGATAACATGGCTAAGAACTGCTCGCAAATGCAAAAAAAAAACGGCCGCAATGCATGAATATCGCTGAACAGTCAGCGATATTCATGCATTTTCCAGCAAATGCTCTTAGCCATGTTATCCACCTTCCATTGGATAACATGGCTAAGAACTGCTCACAAATGCAAAAAAAAACGGCCGCAATGCATGAATATCGCTGAACAGTCAGCGATATTCATGCATTTTCCAGCAAATGCTCTTAGCCATGTTATCCACTTCCCATTAAATAACATGGCTATGAACTGCTCAGGGCCCCATGAGGAACCCTATCCATTTTAAAAGGAAAACATAACATCAAAGACACTCAAATGCCTTATAAATATGGCCCAAAACAACCTATGAAGCTCTAACAGTACATATCCAGAAATGTAATTGATTTCAAAATTCGTTTTTAAACACAGCATATAAATCAATTGTATACCTGCATTCATGAAGAAATGACTGAAAATGTCCTTGAGACACATGAAAGTGTTTTCTGGAATGCCCTAGCACCATTTTTGGGACACTATTAACATGGCTAGGTAACTCCCATAATCAAAATCTAAATTTGCCCAGCGCAATTGGGAGCGTATTTACAAGACACTTGCCCCATGAAGAACACTTTCCATTTAAAAAGGTAAACCACAATGCAAGAATATCGCTGAAAAGTCAGCGATATTCATGCATTTTCCAGCAAATGCTCTTAGCCATGTTATCCACCTTCCATTGGATAACATGGCTAAGAACTGCTTGCAAATGCAAAAAAAAACGGCCGCAATGCATGAATATCGCTGAACAGTCAGCAATATTCAAGCATTTTCCAGCAAATGCTCTTAGCCATGTTATCCACCTTCCATTGGATAACATGGCTAAGAACTGCTCGCAAATGCAAAAAAAAACGGCCGCAATGCATGAATATCGCTGAACAGTCAGCGATATTCATGCATTTTCCAGCAAATGCTCTTAGCCATGTTATCCACTTCCCATTAAATAACATGGCTATGTACTGCTCAGGGCCCCATGAGGAACCCTATCCATTTTAAAAGGAAAACATAACATCAAAGACACTCAAATGCCTTATAAATATGGCCCAAAGCAACCTATGAAGCTCTAACAGTACATATCCAGAAATGTAATTGATTTAAAAATTCGTTTTTAAACACAGCATATAAATTAATTGTATACCTGCATTCATGAAGAAATGACTGAAAATGTCCTTCAGACACATGAAAGTGTTTTCTGGAATGCCCTAGCACCATTTTTGGGACACTATTAACATGGCTAGGTAACTCCCATAATCAAAATCTAAATTTGCCAAGCGCAAGTGGGAGCGTATTTACAAGACACTTGCCCCATGAAGAACACTTTCCATTTAAAAAGGTAAACATAACATCAAAGACACTAAAATGCATTCTAAATATGACCCCAAACAACCTATGAAGCTCTAACAGTACATATCCAGAAATGTAATTGATTTCAAAATTCGTTTTTAAACACAGCATATAAATCAATTGTATACCTGTTTTCAAGAGGAAAGGACTGAAAATGTCCTAGAGACACAGGAAAGCGTTTTCTTGAATGCCCTACCACCATTGTTTGGACATTATTAACATGGCTATGTAACTCCCATAATCAAAATCTAAATTTGCAAAGCACAAGTGGCAGCGTATTTACAAGAAATTTGCACCATGAAGAACGTAAAATAGCATAATAGACACTCAAATGCCTTATAAATATGACCCAAAACAACCTATGAAGCTCTAGCAGTACATATCCAGAAATGTAATTGATTTCTAAATTCGTTTTTAAAAACAACATATCTGTTTCAGCTTACATAACAGACCATGGAATGGGCTCCATGTACCACAATAACTTGTGTTACTGCATGCCAGAATGCTACACCGAATATGCAATTACAATTTCTCAAAGTAACAAAATCTATTTCTATATCACTACAGACAAAGCCACAGTTTAAAAACACAGCTTTCTTCATCATTTTCTCCTTAATTCATACTATTCTCTCTCTAAAATAAATAAATCTTTTCTCACCTTAGCAAATACTTTTTAAGTTTTGAAAACAGTCTCAGAAATACACCAAATTGTCTTCAGCAGAAGAAAAACGATGCACTCCAGAGGCTGCAGCTATTGAAAGCACAGAAAAACAAATATTCATTTCACATATCTCTCATATTAGCCAATCATAACTCTTCCCTCACTTTTTTCAAATCAAAACCCTTCCCCCCTCTGCCCTCTCTGCCTTTTTTCCATAGCAACCACCTCCTGGAAGACCTCTCATGTTTGCAAATTCACACAACAATGTTTCAATTGAACTCTGAACTCTCAGTGCACCTGCGTATCCAGTGCAATCTTTCATTAAATGTTTCTTCCTTGACCATTCAAATTACATCTTTCAAAGAACACATCCATGCACCCTAACTTTCTGTTTTCAGAAATGGAAATGCACCAATCACTGCTAATGATTCATTAGCATTGGAAATCCACAGTTTTTTTTCTTTACAAACTCCTACTGTTTCAACTGCCCTTTCATTACCACACTTCATCTGACTGCAGAACAACCTTCTCCCACCATGTTTAAGGTCTGGATTGTTGGACATAGTTACATCCACTGGGCTCAAAGGTATGCTGAGAACAGAAATTTACACAACCTCAATTTACAGGATGTGGAAATTAAGTGGTTGGGCCAAAGAGGATTAAAATGTCACCAATTGATACCATTGGTGAAAACCTTTATGCATTTGCCAAAACCTGACCTGTTAATAGTGCACTGTGGAGGTAATGATTTGGGCACTTTGACAGGGGTAGGTCTGGAAATGCTTTTAAAGGACACCTTGGAGCAATTAATGGCACTTTTTCCTCAAACTGCTTTGGTATATTCCAATATATGCCAAAGACAGAAATGGAGGTGGTCCAACCAATTTTCTCCACAAATTGAGAAAGCGAGGAAGCATGTAAACAAATCTGTTTCAGCTTTCATGAGAGACCATGGAATGGGCTCTCTGTACAACAATAACTTGCGTTACTACATGCAAGATATCTACAGAGGAGATGGAGTTCACTTCTCAGATGAGGGCAACAGAATTTTCATTCTGAATTTAAGACTGTGCATTGGTACCTACTTATAAGTACCTAAATGTACCATAAACCCAAAAGCTCTTCTCAGAGCTACCCTTCATCTGATCACACACTTTTATTATTTTTTTTCTAACTTTTTTCTGTAATTTTCAACAAACTACGCTCAAAGAGCGCTATCCGGTACGCGAACTGGAGGCTAACCGCGCAAAAATTTTAAAAAAAATGTTTTTTCTTCGCACATATAGTCCTCCTCAGCCACCCTCAGAAAACGTAGGGGGGCAAACTACTTGTACCATGCCCCCTTCTACCCATTCAGAACATTATTTACCCTCCATTTTATACCTTGATGCGACCGAAACACAAAATGGTGGACTCCCGTTACGCTCCTAGTTCGCGGACCGGACCGCTTTCCGGGAAACGGTCTAAAAAAAAGGTGGGAAAGTGATTCACAGAAAAACGACTAGAGACACTCTCACCAAATATAGATTAGCTCATACTACATAACAATCCCTTTCATTTTCACAAATTTGATTGAAATTCCATTTAGCCATTAAGCCTGTAGACCTCTCCAAGTACCGTGAGGTAAATTACTTCACAAAACACATCTGAAGTGTTGGAATTGACAACCAATGAAAATGTTACTTTCATTTTCTACTTTTATTACCTGACATTTGATTGGTTATATACTTGAATATATATAAAGGAAGAGAAGGAAACACAGCCATTTTGACTGCTACTTCTTGTTGTACATTACAATTGAATTATCACTAAACTCTTCAACTTGTTTGTAAAGGTAAGTTGTTATTTTTAAAACTGAAGTATATTGTACACTATAACTTAATATAGTAGACTTTTTCTGCTAGATATACACTATCCCTCTGTACTAGTAATGTATTTAGATAGACTTCTCTGTTATAGTTATGAATGGAGTTGACTTGTCTTGGTTAAATAACATACACTTTTTTATAGTCCTATTTCCACTCTGATACTATACACTGCCAAAAGAAAAATTCACTGATAAAAAATGACTATCTAAAATTAATCCCAACAGTGCCCTATCTCTACTAATATATATTGTTTTAATCCAAATTTCAGGCAAAATGGAAGGCGAAAACCAAGTTTCTTTTGAAATGGACCTGCAAGAGAGCAGCCAGGAATTGATTGAACAAATTGACATGGAATTTATGGATGAAAGCTTGGATAATGAACTGCTGCAATGTGTCCAAGCAGTAGATGCCCTCCTTGCAAATGAGGACATTTTACAACCTCACAGCTTGCAAACAATATTTCAAGAAAATAATGACATTTCAGACACTGAAATGTTAGAAAGTTTAATAAATTATGAAAAACAATAAAAATTAAAAAAAAATTAAAAAAAAAGAAAACAAAAACAACAAACAAAAACAACAAACAAAACAACAAACAATTAACATTTAGTCTTTGAAAAGTATATCATTCTATTATCCTTAAAGTACGCTGCCTAGAACGCTTTCCGGTTCGCGTACTAGGCGCTCATCGCGAAAAAAAAAAAAAGAAAAATTTTTTTTTAACCCTGCTGGGCCCTTTTAAAACCTCCACATAAAACCTAGGGGGTCAGGGAGGATCTACTATGCCCCCTTATGGAAATTTCCCCCTTTGTTTTGGCCTCCTCTTATCTCTCGATCCTACCGAGAGACAAGATGGCGGCCGCACCGGACTGTTTAGAATGTTGACAGACACCGAAGAGCCAATCAGCTTTCCGTGCGCAAAGTTCCGTTACGCGAAAAGTACGCGAACCAGATCGCTGCCCGGAGCGCTGTTACAGATATATATCTTGATTTAAACGTTAATTTCTCAAAATCCACTGGAGCACATATATTGAGACCTAGCAAAGGCACATCGGCCTAACAGTCCCTACAATTTTGCCAAGTTTCGTGCAAATCCATTCAGCCGTTCGAGCTAAAAGTGAGTCCAACCGCCCTATGGAAAACTCAATGTTAAAAACGCGTTTTGGGACCCCCCTTTTTTCTCAACCCCCCCTTGACGACCCCCCCCCAAATTTCCTGGAGCTGCTCAGAAACAAAATGTGCCATTTTCCTGAAAATTTCAGCCAATTCCGTCCACAAACGCCAAAGTTATTAGGCATAGAATTTTCAGAAATCCCATAGGGAAAAAATCCTAACTATATATACCTACTGGCGACCACCAGTAGGTAATATATATATATATATTACATCACTCATGACATGGTCAGTGACAACACTGATAACATCGCTAATGATATCTCAAGTGACATCACTGATGACATAACTGATGACATCATCCAGTGAATGTGTGTTTTTGTAACGTTTAAATATATTTTATATCTGTTAATGCCAAGGTGTATTGAGGAATGAGTTGGTGCATAAGTGTCTATGTGGAGGATTTAACACCATCGCTGCTAGTGATATTTTCCTCCTGTGCTGGAATTCTTCATTATTCATGACGAGCTGGGCTTGTCATCAGCCTGGCAGGAGGCTACTTCATGCCCAGCTCGTCATGAGCCTGGAAGGGGTTAATAGGTGTTTGGCTCACTGTATAAGTTAGTGATTAAATGTCTCTTTCTGAATGCATGTGTAAGTGACTAAACTGTGTGAATGTCTGTATCAGGTTCTCAGTTATTGTATAAGCTGCTGCATGGGTTGATGATTAGGTACATGACTGTCTAAATGGGTTACTTATTGGTAGCATAAGTATTTGTATGGGTGGCTCAGTGTTTGTGTGTGTAGGTGGGTGGGTGGTGTGTGACATTCTGCCTACATGTGTGAGTGGCTAATTTACTGGGTGTATGGGTTCAATAGTGCATCTGGAAATAGCTGTTTCTGTGAGTGAGTGTGTGTATCAGTGTGTTGGTGAGTGAATGTATATCTCACTGGTATTTTGTGTGAGTAACTACATATGTGTAAGGCATTATATGTGAATGTTGGAGTATATAAATGACTGTATGTGATAGTGAGTAATTATGAGAGTGGCTGTATAAATGAGTGTGTGCTTGCGTCAGTGATTGTATAAGAGAGTAAATATATGTTAGTATCTGTATGAATAGGTTAGATAGTGAATGTATAACTGTATAGGTGAGTAAACAGCTGTGTTATTGATTCTTTACATGACTAGCTAGGTGTGTTAATAACTCTATGGATGAGTGACGGTGTATGAGTGTTTGTATAGGTGTATGAGTAAATATAATACTGCTGTATAGATGAGTGACTGCATGTATGAGTTACTGTATGGGTGAATGAATGAATGTGTGTGTATAACTAGGAAGTAGTTAGTGGGTATATAGTAACTGCTTTTGATTTGTTTTTGCAAATGGTAGTCAGTATTTTACAGTGGTTGTATCAAAGGTTATATTAGGGTGTGAACAGGTGTATCAGATTATCACGTGGATGATGTCATAAGTGATGTCATTTGAGATGTCATCAGTGATGCCAATGCATTGCGTGTGTGCAAGTCATACTTAGCTATAATAACTATAACGTTCAATTTTCTCTGGGTTTCTATGAGTTAATTGACCAACTAACTATAATGTCCCAGAATCCTATGTTTTTTCTGTGAATTTCAAAGGTTTTTTAAATGCTAATTATCATTCCATTCTCAACCTGGTTAAAACAGCCAATATCACCAGTTTTCCAGCAACAGCCCCAACCAAAAGAAATTGCCACATATGAGAGCAACAACTACTGCAAATAATATGGAGAGTAGACGTTCCTGTACAAAAATAACGCGAAAACACCACTTCCTGATATTTTCAACGAGCATCCAAATCTGCGATGCGTTCCAAAAACAGGCGATAAGCTGTGTTAGCAGTAGGAATATAACATCTGCCTTTTACTAGTGTAAAGTAGGATGACAACCTACAGTGTGAAAGGGAGCCAACCCAGAATCACATCTGAAGAGCAACACATGTCATAAAGCTACTGATTATGCTGCACCTCTGACACCAAAGAAGGCCACAAAACCTACTGCCACTACCTTTAGGACCTCCCCCTGGACCACCCCCCACTACCACAGAGGCAGCGGACATTCCATAAACGGTATGACCCCTCTGCCACAGAATAGCTGAATGTAGCGAGATGTGGCAACCAAACATGTGTGAAGAATGCACATAATACCAAGAGTACAGGGTGACACATTTGCCCTTGTGGCCCGGGCGGTGGCGGCACTACAACAGGGACACCCACATGAATTGATTCCTCATACAGCCCAGGACGGACCCACACCCAGAGCTCTGGAGTCATTGTTCACAGCCTCACGCAGGACTGGCATATGCCAGGCCAGCCCAATCCGATTACACAAACAGAAAGGAATAACAACGCTACACGGTAGAGTTTTTCATTGTAGTGATCTGCTGCTCGCAGGTCTAGTTCTCAGTACCCCACAGCCACTCCCTGATGGCTGGTTTATACCCACACCACACCCATCAAGCACAGGAGTCACAGGACACGTGATCCTGCCAATAAAGGCGACCGGACGCACGTGCTCCATGCCATTTCTATTTCAGACTTGGTGCTGAGCGGGTGTTCATGATGGGTGCACTGGTATGTCCTCTGCTATGGCAAAATCAAGACACCCAATGTAAGACCTGTTGAGCCCCAGATCATGCATCTGGGGCTGCATGATACCCCAGCAGAGTGGGCGGCATGATGTGGAGGGTGCCCTGTCCGCGAAAAGGTGAGCAGTGAGGACTGGGTGCGCAGTTGCGGGCAGACACCTTTGGTTGATGGGAGTGGATGGGGTGCAACAGCCCGGGTGTGCAGAGGTGGGCATACACTTTTGGGTGGCAGGAGTGGATAGGGTGCAGTAGCCTGAATGCACATAGGCGGCACAGCGATTTAGGCATGCACAGTCGTATATACTCTGCCATTACTAATTCTGTAATTTCAGATGTGGGAGCTTGAGGGCTCCACTGGGTCCTGGCACATGATTGGAGACACAGCGGTGGCGTAAAAGTGAGCTGTGAGGGTTTTGTCCACAGTGTGGCTACTCACTGTCCCTCCTCCTCTCTTTCTTTCTCTCCCTCACACTCTTTTTCTCTCTCTTCCTCTCTCTCACACTGTTTCTCTCTTTTTCTCTCTCTTCCTCTCTCTCTCACTATTTCTCTCTCTCTTTCTCTTGCTCTCTCTCACTCTTCCTCTTTCTCACACTCTTTCTTTCTTTCTTCGTCTCTCACTCTTTCTCTCTTTCTCTCGGTCTTTCTCTCACTCTTTCTTTCTTTTTCTCTCTCTTCCTCTCACTGTCACTGTTTCTCTCTTTCTCTCTGTCTTCTTGTCACTTTTTTTGATCTCCCTCTCTATCTCTCTCACGGTTTCTCTCTTTCTCTCTTCTTCCCTCTCACTCTATCTCTTTCTCTCTTTCTCTCTTTCTCTCTCTCACTCTTTTTCTCTTTCTCTCTTCCTCTTTCTCACACTGTTTCTCTCTTTCTCTCTCTCTCACTGTTTCTCTCTCTTCATCTCTCTCACTCTTTCTCTCTTTCTCTCAGTCTTCCTCTCACTCTTTCTTTCTTTTTCTCTCTCTCTTCCTCTCACTCTCACTGTTTCTCTCTTTCACTTTGTCTTCCTCTCACTCTCTTTCTTTCTCTCTCTCTCTCTTCCTCTCACTCTTTCTTTCTCTCTCTCTCTCCATCTCTCATCCTCTTTCAAATTTTTTCTGTCTCTCTCTCTCTCCTTTGCTGGACCCATGATGCACAATCTTATCTTGCTTTTTGTCTAACAGGCCGTGATTCACAGTTTGACGCACCCCTCCCCAACACGGAACTGCCGCCACTCAGTGCCAACAAAGCTGAACACGTGTGCAGCCTGCGATGATGCATGGCGATCCTGACAATCACCTCCTAGTATGAATTGTGGTCTCTGCTTTACCGCACGTATGCAATGTCTGCGAATGTTGCTTTGGCACGTGGTGGACCCTCTTACACACACGCCGGTGGTGGAAGGTGAGCAGAGAGGATTGTTTCCACAGCAGCAGGCAGTCACCTATGGGCCGTGGGAGTGGATAGTGTGCAGCAGCCTGGGTGCACAAGAGCAGACAGAGTCCTCCGGGCACTGGGAGTGGATGGGATGCAGCAGCCTGGATGTGCAGGAACTGACAGTCACCACTGGGCACTGAGAGTGGATGGGGTGCAGCAACCTGGGTGCACAGCAACGGGCAGACACCTTTGGGCAGTGGGAGAGGATGGGATACAGCAGCTTGGGTGCGCAGATGCGGGCAAACACTTCAGGGCAGCAGGAGTCGATTGTGTGCAACAGCCTGAGTGGGCAGGCCGGACACACACCTCTGGGCGACGGGAGTCGATGGGGTGCAGCAGCCTGAGTGCGCAGGGGCGAAACAGAGAATTACGCATGTGCAGTTGTATGTACTCTGCCATAACTAATTCTATAACATGTTTCAGATGACTAAACTTGAGAGCTGCATTATGTCCCGGCACATGGTTGGAGACCCACCAGTGGCAGAAAGGTGAGCTTCGAAGATTTTCTCCAGAGTCAACATTCACTCTCCCTCTCTATCTCTTCCTTTCTGTCACTCACACTCTTCCTCTCTCTTTTTCTCTGTCTCTTCCTTTCTCTCTCTCACACTTTCCCTCTTTCTCTATTTCTTCCTCTCTCTCTTATTCTTTCTTTCTCTCTCTTCCTCTCACTCACGTTCTCTCTTCCTCTCTCGCACATTGTTTATCTCTTTCTTGTATCTCACTCTTTCTCTCTTTATCTCTTTCTCTCACTCTTTTTTCTCTTTCTCTGTCTTCCTCTCTATCTCACTCTTTCTTTCTCTCTCTCTCTTCCTCTCTCTCTCTCTTTCTCTCTCTCTCTCTCTCTCTCTCCTTTGCTGGACGCATGAAGCACCATCTTATCTTTCTTTTTGTCTTACAGGCTGTGATCACAAATTGTCGAGGGATGACACGCCATGGCTGTACATAGTTTTATTTGTTGTTGTTTTGTTTAATGAAATGTTTTATATGTAAATCCATACATGACTAAGATTGTTATTTGTCCAACCTCACAAGCATCTTCTTAATAATAATTGTACGACTTTAGCCAATTTTTTACGTTCCAGATTCCCTAACGTGACTGTCACATGTGTTTGACGGGGGTGGGGGTGAGGGAGAATGCATACAAGGAGCTGCTGCTAGGGGGAGTGGAGCAGTGTTGGGTGTCTGACCTGCTTGATCTTTGCCTCCATTGCATCTGTTCTCACACATATCTAGCCAGCAGACTGGCTCGTAGATGAAGAGCTGCGAGCCAACTGGCTGGCTCGTAGAGAGAGAGCCGCTGCCCGTAAGTTCGAAGAGGGCGAGCTGCGGGCCAGCTTGCAGAGGAACAGGTGCGGGCCGACTGGTATAGCGAAAGGTGCGGGCCGCCGGCTTCTAAAGGGATAGTTGTGGAACAGTGATGTGGGGGGAGAGAGCGTGAAGGGGGTATCTTGCTGAGAGAGACCTGCTGTATATTTCCAGTCTTGGCTTCACAGATACAACTGTGGGCCCGAGAAGTCGCACCCAAAGAGCAGCAAGCCGACCCGTGGTTCACAGAGGGAGACTTGCGAGCCCGAGAAGGTGATTGGGGGTATGCTGGTGATGTGGAAGAGGGTGCGTTACCTGCTGATGTGGGGAGAGGCAGTGTGAAAGGGGTATCTCGCACAGACAGAGCTCTGGTATGTTTTCAGAGATGCCTCGGACAGATGCGAGCTGATGGACTGAATCACAAAATGGCTTTTCAATGTTTATATAGTGTGACTTATCAACAGTTTGCACCCAGGCTCACAGAGGGATAGCTACGGCCCGTATGCTCGACTCGCAGAGGAAGAAGTACGGGCCGTCCGCTCCCAAAGGAACACCAGCTTCCTAGCTCACAGAGGTAGAGGCACAACAGCATACTAGCTCGCAAAGGTAGAGAGCTGCGAGCCGACAGACCGGCTTATAAAGGCATAGCTGCGAAGAGGTGATGTATGGAGAGGGAACGTGAAACGGGAATCTCGCACAGACAGAGCTCCGGTATATTTTCAGTATTGCCTCGCAGAGATAGAACTACAGAGAGATACGAGCCAATGCTACACCGCCAAGAGCACATCACTTTACAGCAATGAGCTCACGATTTAGGCTCACAGTTTAATCCCCTAGTCTACAGACCACTAGGGGTGAGTGGTTTGCTTTCCACTCCCTCTATAGTATAAACGCATACTAACACTACTTACACAGTTATACTACAGCGGCCAGTATGCTACAGCGCCCAGTGCCCATCACTTTACATGAATCAGCTCGGTTTGGTCCCCAAGTCTTCACACTGGTAGGCGTGCGTACTTCGCTTCCCACTTCCGGTATATTATAAATACAAGGTAGCGGTCAGTAGTTTCTTTTCCCACTCCTTGAATAGTATAAATGCCTACTAACACTACTTGCACACGTATGCTACAAAGACCAGAGCACATCACTTAATAGCAATGAGCTCACGGTTTAGGCTCTCGGTTTCATACCCGAATGTAGCAACACCATTTCACTCAGACCAACACCTCACTTTCAGACCGGTAGGAGTGACTACTTCACTTCACACTCCCCCACAGAAGTTACACTGCTCCTATCCTCCTCTATTTGCCCTTTTTTTCCCTTAGTCGTTTCAACGAAATCACAAAATGGCTGCCATTACTTCCTAATCTCAACAGTTCGCAGTAAATGAGCCACAAGCTGGTGCTCGTAACGCCTCAACCAATCAGATGTCAAAATTCTGAAATACCAATATCTGTACAATATGATATTTCTTAAAAACGACTGAACGGATTTACCTCATTTAAACAAAAGCGTGCTTTCTGGACCAAGAACTTTCTTCCTGCCAAATTTGGCGTAATTCTGCTCAGCAGTTTGACATGTAGCCTTGTCTAAAGTTGGCAGCCATTTTGTGATGCACTCCGTCAGCTTGCATCTCTCCATCTACAAGCCATCGGGTCCGTAGTTCTGTGACTCTGTTGAAAGGAGTAGGGGGAAAAAAGAGAAACACTGTATTAAAGAGAGTATAGGAGGAACACTGTGGAGTTACTTTCAGCAGTCTGTACGGTGAAGAGGCAGGGAGTTTGAATGTTGCGTTGGCCGTGGAAATCATGCTCACAGAACAACTGTGCACAGTATTGAGGCAAGGTTGCATAGGCCCTGGAAAGCTGGTCGGGAAAACAATGCATCGTATTGAGACAAGCATGGTGTAGGGCTCACACACAGGTAGTGTGAATGTTGCGTAGGCCGTGGAAATCATGTCCGCAAAACAACGATGCACGGTATTGCAGCAACGTTCAGTAGGCTGTGGAAATCATATCAGGAGAACAATAATGCACTATATTGCAGCCTTGCTTCAATATAATGTGGAGTAATGTCTACTTATAATGCACTGTTCACTTTTATCACGGATAGTGTCAGTTTGTTAGAGGAAATTTATTATTATGTGGGAGGGCGTGTTCTCTCTCTGTGCGCGGAACAAAATTAACGTTTAGTTGGCTGGGTTGTTCCAACAACAGGCTTATTGTTCTTTGGCTGCGAATCATTGAAAGTAGAACTGTTCCCAGGCATTCTGTTCCCCTCCGCGGAGTAGGAGGGACATATGATTGGCTCACATGTTCCAAGGAGGACCTTCCAGAGCCTAATGTTCATTGGCTGTGAACCATTAAAAGTAGAATTTTGCCAGGCATTTACTTCCCCTCCGCCGAGTAGGAGGGACATCTAATTGGCTCACATGTTCCAAGGAGGACCTTCCAGAGCTTAATGTTCATTGGCTACAAACCATTGAAAGTAGAAGTATTGCCAGCCATCCCCTTCCCCTCCGCGGAGTATCAGGTACATTGCAATGGGTAACATGTTCGAAGCAGGAGCTTCCCAAGCTCAACGTTCATTGGCATTAAAAGTAGAAGTGATGGCAACCATTCCCTCTGCTTCTGCGGAACACCATGGACATTTTATTGAGTAAAGTGTTCCGAGTACAAGTTTGGTCCTTATTGGGTGGGAACGGTTCACTGTTGTCAGCCATTTTATGGTGTACTTCAAAGGAGTAAGGGGAAACAAAGTCTTAGAGGGGAGGGTAGGAACAGTATTAACTCTGTACAGTGGTCACAAGGTGATGGACAGGGACTGGGAAGGTATATTTTTTTATATATTTTAGGGGCCAGTTATATAATTTGCGTGGGGCTTACAAATCATGTTGGGAAAATAACAGTGTGTTGTGGTCTTCTTTTTATTCAGTCAGCGGGTGTGATACTTCACAGGAACAGTATTCACTTATAATGTGTTGGTTACTTTTCTGACGGGGAGTGCTACATCTTTGGAGCAAATATTATAATATGGAGGAGGGGGTTGAAAAAGAAAGCACGCTGTTTGCTTCTTCATTTAAATATGGTTCTGAGGAACCTACTTCTTAGGAGCAATATTTACTTATAATGTATATTTATAGTGCGGTGCTTACTTCTGTCGCAGGTCGTGCTATTTCCTTGCAACAAAATAGTAGGTGGGGTTGTGCTGCAAAAAATTAAGTCTAGGTATGAAACTGTTTTTACTAAGCAACCACAAATATACTTTCTTAGGAAAGCGTAGCTGTATATATCAGTGGGGTGATAAATAAAAAACGCAATTAATAAAATATCCCTTAAGCGTGGCCACACCCTCCTTTTTTTGTCGCCTATAGTTTCTTAAAGTGTTGCCCCATATTCTTGTTAATATATAATAGAGGGCATCAGTTACTTTTAGATAAAGTAGAAAAGAAGTACTACAAGAAACACTCCCGCACTACTATTTTATAAAATATTAGTAGTGTTACAAACTGTGAGGTAGTAAGTTATCAATGGAAATAACTGTAGTAAATGTTCTTAATATCTTGTAGAGATAGATCTCCAACTCCTCTGAAGTACTATACGTTCACAGTATTAAAATATACACGGTGACTTTATAATATTCCACAGGAGAAGAAGAATAAGGAGGACAACATAAAAAACTACATTTTTACAATCTCTATTCTGTAGAAGTCAGGAAAGTTTTGTCGTAGTGCTTAGAGGTCGCTCACTGCTCTGGTAACAGATCACGTACTCCATTAAGAATATTTAAAAAAGTAGTAATATATACAATACTATTCCTATATACTGTATAGGGAGAACGAAAATAGGAACCATAACAAAGAAAAAGAGAAATACGAAAATATTGATTAAGAAATGTAGGGTTTATCAAAGGCATTCAGTAAAAAAAATCTATATAAATAATATTTTTTAAAACTGCTATTTTGAAAAATATTCTCACTGTAAAATATCTGATCAAGTAATTTATAAAGGTCAGTAAGCTGAAAACCCTCCAATATAGAG
Organism: Lissotriton vulgaris; assembly: GCF_964263255.1. Lineage (NCBI taxonomy): Eukaryota > Metazoa > Chordata > Amphibia > Caudata > Salamandridae > Lissotriton > Lissotriton vulgaris. The sequence continues at coordinate 123,189,522 of NC_141690.1, forward strand.
TTTCACTGATGCCACCTAAAAAAAAGGAAAAGGAAAATGAAGTCATAAACACAAAACAAGATCAATAATGAAATAACTCAATCAGAGGGGGGAAAGAGAGTAAGAAGGACAAGCTGTTCACTTTACATATGAATCTTTAGTCTTTGCGTTAACAGGTCACCAACACCTCTGAAGTTTGCTATACTCTGATTATTACAATGTACATAGTCACAGTATATATACTCAAAGGAACTGTCATATAGTTACTGCTTACCTATATACCGTGTAAAGTTAGCATGAGCTTATTAAATGTTTAAATGCCATTTTAGCTTTTTGCTGCTTCTGCACACAACACATAATTGTTGCTTTAGCTTTCAGCCTAGAAGAGAGTTGTGATTTATACGAGAATAATATGTTATTGCTCTGATAACATTGCTTAGTAGACGGTGTCTGTACAGTGAGTGCTGAAGCCTTGAAGGATGAGTAAACACGGTGTTATTGTAAGGTATGATCTTCGCACTTTCCTAGACATAACATAAATGCAGCTGCTGGCAAATCTGGCTTTAGGCACTTTTTATATTGCTTTGCACAAGAACAGATAAACACACTTGATGGTGCTTCGCATTCAGAGAACTGGTAGAAGACGATGTGATCCTCTGCCACTGAGAGATTGAGGTATGGGGTCGCCCTGCTAAAGCCCAAAGAGACCTTCTTAGATATAATATAATATGCTAGTTAGGGAGGGTGAGAATTAGGTGTTGTTAACTCCTATTCATTTCAACATGTTAGCATGTTGTCACCTTTTGCATTTTATGGACTAGTAACTATGCTGATAACATAGCTTCTTATAATATGTTTGCTTGTATTATCTAAAATGCTGCGCTTGAGAACCCGGCATTAGTAAATAAATATTTCAAATATGCACATGTCCTCATTTACTCCACGTTCTGGTTTGAAATGACTGTATAACGAAAGAGTGTCTGTGTGTTCCACGTGACCTGAGGTATTCTAGGATCATGTTCTGGTTTTTCTAAACATTGGGAGTTTGTTATGACCAATGAGACACTGTAGCTAGCTCGGTAAGGGGGTTTTGGGTACTAAGGTGAGTTTTGGGCCATCCTAATTCACTGAGGTTCCAAATCTCTATGCACAGTTCTGTAGGAGAATGGAAACCCTGCTACATGGCGCCCAACGTTGGTGGTCTTATATCATGGCACTTGAGTAGTAAGTCGTTCAATCCTTAACCCCTTCACTGTCGTTTCCGGGAAACGGTGGTGTCGGAAAAACCTACCTGTTTGTGTAATAGTTCTTTTCAAGCTTGAATCTTTCTGAAACGGTTTCCTTGAATTACTACCCAGTTGTGCTACAAAGTTTACTTTGTCCTTTTACTTTCTGTGCCGTCATGGCTGCCGTGGACATAGTCGCAATGCGGTGCGCAATCATTTGCAGCAATACAGTGTACCACTTGATGGCTTGGCCGTGATAATGGTGGTGAGTGCGGAGACAGCTTACCCTTACGAAATATTTTATTCGTGGGTGACTTTTCCAGCTGTGGACGACAATTCGGGTGTGTTCCACACTTACACTCCCTCTCCTGTACCGAATGAGTATACGCCGTACAGGGCACTGGAGGTACCTATTGATGTTTGGCAGCATAGAGTTTGGTTTGGAGGCGCCCTCCCCCATTCTTTACCTGCTCCGAAGTTAGGTCCTTTGTCCATTCCAGGCGCTAATTGGCCTGTTCTGGCTGGATTTACGCCTAATCCACTGCACGGTGCCTGTAACGTGGCAGAGTTGAGACGACTGCATGTTGTCTTCATTAGCAATATTCGGGCTTTGGTGCAAGACATAACCCGCAATCTTCCGGGTGGGCCCCCGGGTGGTCCGGCGCTTCCGGCTGGACAGGGCGGTATGAAGCGCAGTCCCGTAATGGTCAACGCTATGATGGGGAAGCGTCCCCAGGATAAGGATGATTTTCCTTTCTGTCTTGCCGAGAAGTTTGACCAGCTGGAAGCGGTGTTTCCTAATACGTCTCCTGGTGAGAAACACAGGATTATGACGATTAGTTTGCCCAAAGACTTGACCCCTGAAATCGCTGACTGTGAATCCTGGGGTAAGGCATTTGCGGCGGTTTATGCGAGGTTTTACGGCACTCCGTCTATGGCTGTCCTGCCTACGGTCATTAAGCGTGTTCAAGATGACCACGGACCTGAGGCTGCGGTTGAATTGGGTATGCGCCTATGTGGCACCTTTGATGTGGGTTGCAATCTCATTCTTGCGAATGTCAAGGGGGATGCAGTGAACTTTCAGGTGGCCAATGCTTTGGCGGCGATTCCTGATGCCGAGAAACCCCGTCAGTTAGCGAGGATTATTGTGGTGGCTTATAAGACCGTGGGTCGCAATAGTAGGGGAATAAAACCTTTTTCGACTAAAAAAAAAAACGCAACCCCAAGGGCAGAAGTCTGAAACGGATATTCAGCCCAAGTCCAAAAAGCAAAATTGGCCTAAAAAACAAAAACAGGGAAAGCAACAGAAACAGGAGTCTCGTCCTGCGTCTCCATTGCCTGTGCCTGCAGAACGTGTATATGACTTGCGCGATCGCGCGCCGATTAGGACACCTGATCGATTTCAGGTTTCTGATCAACGCTCTCCTCGTTCCTTTCAGGACTCATCGGCCTCAGCGACTGGTGGAGGAGGAGGCGGACGGGGTCGGGATGCTCAGCAAGAACGTGATCAGCCCCGCCCGAAAGAAGGTGCAGGAAAGCAGTACGGCTCTACGCCAAAAAGACCGCAGTTTGAAAAGAAGAGAGTTGCCGCCTTGATAGCAAAATATGCCACAGATAGTGAGAACGTGGCTTCGGAATCTGACATGGGCTCTGACCTTGCTGGACAGCGCGGCGGAGATTACCATAGTACGGGAGGCCCTGCGTCCACTACTGAAGGTGACAGCGACTGATCGTTATGTTGTGATCGAAACAGCTGATACTAGAGTTGCTCCCCCTGACAGACTTTATTAAATAGTCTTGCTTATTGAAGGTGACATACAACGTACCATAAAAGGGGTATTTTGGGAAAATCTTTTGTCTACTTATGACATTTTGCTTTAAGAGGCTGACTGGCCCCCACCTTTTGTTCTTGCAGCTCCGCGAGGGGAGGAGGTGATCCTCCCCAGTTTCGCGCACACAGTCTCGAAGGAGCATGCGCTGAAGTTTGCAGAAGAGTGGGCTAAGGTACTGGTGCCGGCTCTGTACCGTACAAATTGTGGTTGGGATACATTTTCCCCAAACCACGAGATTCCTTTACGGTCTCAGCCGCAGCCTCAACCACAATATCCCATTCGACGTGAAGCAAAGGCTTCCGTCGTGGCAATCCTTGAACAATTGGAATATCAAGGTGTAATTGAAACATGTGTGTCACCTATGAATAACCCCTTTTTTACTGTGACCAAGCCAGACGGTTCATATCGTTTGGTATTGGATTACCGCATTTAAACTCGCATTGCCGTACCTGTGCAGTACAGAATACTCATGGCTCTGCTTTTGTGGATAGTCTTGTGCATAAGCATTTTAAGACCACGCTTGACATTTCCAACGGTTTTTATGCCCATCGATTGGATTGTTTGAATTCTCAATGGACCTCCTTTACTTGCGGCGGTGTGCAAAAACAGTTTCAACGTTTGCCTTAGGGCTATAAGAATAGTCCTGGGATTTTTACTGCCCGCATAGTCTCTCTTCTAGAGAGAGTGGACTCAGATGCATGCTCGTAAGTGGATGAAATTTATCTCACAGACGACGAACGTTGGGAGCATCTGTGTCGCGTTGACCGCTTAGTTTGTAGCTTTGCAGACATGGGTTACAAATTCAATTTAGCAAAATCGCACATTGCAGAATATACAGTGTTGTTCTTGGGCTACAAGCTCAATGATGAAGGTAGAGGTTTGGCTCCTCACTTCCTGGAGAAATGCGCACAACTGCGTGCTCCGTCAACTCTGAAAAAATTACAGTCTTTACTGGGTTGTCTGAATTTCGGAAGAACATACATTCCGGAATATGCCCAGCTTATCAAGCCTTTGTATGCTTTGCTACAACCAACTTTTTCCAAATCATGCTGCCTGCCTGAGCACTCCGCTATTCTGCAATCTTTGCAGACTGATCTGCTCGCTTCTAAATTCTTACAGACTCATGATAACCACACTAACCTGGTGATAAGAATCATCCCTGGGACGGTGGGTTTCACGTACCTTACTTTTAACGAAGGAGACACAGTACCTATTGCTTACAAGTCACACTTGTACACTTCGGCAGAAATGTGATTTTCCACTGAGGAGAAAGTTTTAACAGCTGTGCAGATGGCGATTCTCAAGGAACGTGCTCTGTCACAGGGAAAACGCATGTTGGTTGTTACCCCGTGTCCTGCCTTGGAGGCAGTTACGAAAGCCAGTGTACCGAATTTGAAAGCTTTGCACCCTCGGTGGATACAATGGGCTGCGTCCTTGACGTCCTCGGATGTCACGTTTATTTTTGACGCATCATTACGGTCGCAGGAGTATTTACAGTATGAATTCGTTCATCCAGCTCCTTTAGCTATGCGGCCTTTGGAGGATTTCCATTGCATCATGTACACTGATGGTTCGGCGCAGGTTGCGCATGGCTCTAAACATGCCTACGTTTCCGCATGCGCCATTGTGGTCGGTGCCATGGTGAACGATGAGTTCAAGTCCAGAGTCGTGCATACGCAGACTCTAGGGGACTGCACTGCACAATTAGCAGAGCTTCGGGCTCTTTTGCTTGCATTGGAGTACGCGGATCCGAGTGTGACGACTCTTATCGTAAGTGATTCTTACTACTGTGTCCAGTCTTACAATGAAAACTTGTTCTTTTGGATGCAAAATGATTTTCGCGATTCCAAAGGTAGCACAATAAAACATGAAATGATCTGGGTTCGAGTGGCTGAGCTTAAAGAGCGGTTGCCACTTGTGTTTGTAATTCATACTCTTGGCCACCAGCGTGTTGGAGTTCACGCTGTGGGTAACTCTCTTGCTGATGAATCGGCGAAATCAGCGGTATCTACATATTTAGTTGCAGCAGTTACACGTCCAAAAGTAAGATAGATGATGACATCTTGGCGGCGGTGGCTGCCACTGAGAAGGGAGGTAAAATTCCTACGGGTTTCCCTTCGAAGTACACATACCACTTAAGTCCCGATAAGGTTCCTTATGTGAAACTTCCTGGAGTCGGGGATCGGTTGATTCCTAACTCAGACCGCAGGAATACCTTGATTACAGCGGCACATGAAGGTGTGGCGCCTGCGGGCGTCTCGGCCACTGTTTCACAGCTACAACAACGTTTCTGGTGGCGGGGACTGTACAAACAGACGCGCGAATATGTCCTTCAATGTGACATTTGCCGGCAGATCAAGCCTTCGACTGCTGCGCATCCGCCACAGACACAGTTGTACATATCTAATAAGCCGCTAGGTTGTGTTTATTTAGATCACTGCGGTCCTTTTTCTTCTGATACTGCGTATAAGTACATCTTAGTAGCAGTTGATTCATGCACACGCTTTGTGTGGGTCTGGCCCCATCGCAGCGCTGATTCACGGACAGTCATAAGAGATTTGCGTGTCTTTGTAGGGATTTTTGCCTGTGGTACCTTCCATTCGGATCAGGGTCCGGCTTTCGCCTCTAAGGCCTATAAGGATGTCATGTTTTCGATGGGGGTCCAAGTCAAGTTTTTGTCTCCGTACAGACCTGAGGGTAATAGTGTAGTGGAACGAATGAACCGTGACTTAAAGCAATCATTGACAGCTCGAGTTATAGGCACTGGCAGAAACTGGCTGGCCCATCTCAATGGCGTGCAGCATGCTCTTAATAATCTCCCTAGAAGGTCTCTGGGTGGGCGAAGCCCATACGAAATTCTCTTTGGTTTCAAGATGTATGTCCTGGACCTTGACGGGCTATATTGCGTGGCCCATGCCACAGCCTTTGACGTAGATGAACATTTCAATGTTTTACAGAATCTACAAAAGACAAGAGACGGTCTTGCAAAGAAACACTTGCCCTCCACATCGGATGATGCGTTGCAGATCCCGGTAGTTGGCTGGCTACCCCAAGTTAGAGAACTGGTTCCAGAGAAGATCGATAACAAGAAAGAATTTGGTCCTTCATATCGGGCTCCGGTTCCAGTGCTTGGAGTGAAGGGCACAAGAACAGTCATTTTACCACCACTTCCAGGTCGTAAGGAAAACAGGTTTATCTCAATTGACAATGTCAAGATACACAGAGTGGCCTATTCTTCTTAGCATGACACCTGTGGTCTCCTGTCCTTCGATTGTGAGAAATTCTGTTTTGGCCACTGCTTCTAATCCTGAACCAGAGGTGGCCATCGAGATGCCTACAATTTCCAATCCTTTATAAAGTACTTTGCCTGGTACTAACGTTGATGAATTTGATTACACTTACCCAACTGACTTATCTATGCCTGATTTGCAAACACGTTTGGCTACAGAATCCAGATTTTCATTTGACACTGTTTCACATAATTCGAACAAACCCTCACGTTTTGCGATTTATGCCTCCCTATTTAAAAAACATGTTTTAATCCCCCCTTGGACATATATTTGGCTGGTACTCGTTTCAATTTACCTTTTTATGTCAATTGGTTTTGTGTTTTATTTTTTTCCAATTGTCAATGGACACTATGTCGGGGAGAGAACATGCATTCGGCATCTGAATGGAACTTTGGCTCCCCTTTCCTCATCACATTCAGCACACAGACTGAAGAGAGACTTAACTTTTGTTAACATCACTGCTTGGCCTGTCCTTGATGGGGTTGTGTGGGATGCGGTTAAGTTTCAAATTCATGGCCCAACTGAAGTCGTTAATGTTCCTAATGTGCTCAGAGTAAACATGGGGGATGTAGATAAACAAAACATACGTTCTGATGATTGGGATATTCAGGCGGTAGAGGCATTGTTTTCTGATTTAAAATATTATGCTGCCTTTGATGCTGAAGATTTGTACTTAAAATCTGCTAATTATGGTGAATTATTTTGCTTCCAACATTTTGGCAACCATTTTCTGCATAAAACAAGTTCCAGAAGGAGTGCTATAAATTATACACAGTGGGAGCATTGCCCGGCTCCTTTACAAGGCAGTTCGAGTACTTTATTAAAGAAGTACACTTATTTTACCGACTTTAATTAGTCCAATCCCGAGTCTTTTTATTATAAATTGACACAGAAGTCCATGTCCAAGGTTAGACTTACCGATACTAAATTATTATATTCGAAGTCCTTTCTAGACAAGTTGGCTGTAGAAGGCTATGAATTATGGAAGAAAAAAATTGACCTTAAATCCGTTTGGGGTGTTAAAAGTTGGCAGGTACAAGGCACTGAGGCTTTGCACCGTGCATGTCTCATCCCAAATCATATGTTGTTTTTAAATTCTACAACTTTTCAAACCACATGCTTTGGATTGGCTACTTCTAAAAAATTAAATTTTCCGGACGTTACTTATTTAGAAGAATATTCTGGTTGGAGTAATAATGCAGATTTTTCTATTAGGGAGTTACAAACTTTTTTGCAAAATTCGTCATATAATATATCGAGTTTGGATCCTATGGGTTGGCTAGTGTGGCACAGAAGTGCAGATTCCTGCCAACGTCGTTTTATGGGTTTAGCTGATGGCTTTACCCAGATTAGGCCCGATCCTCGTTTTGTAACTGACCATTCTGTCACCACAAATTATGTCAGACCTGGCTCAAACATTCTACTTTGGCATCGGTTAAACTGCAGGATTTGAATGATTTCATAAAAGGTCTGGCTAGTGGCAGATCAAAAAGATGGATATATGCAATTTATAACGAAATCTGGAAAACATCACAGATTGAGGCGGCTAATTGCCTTAGGGCCATTGATCAGGCTAATCTAGAAAAAGTGCTTGCAGTTGTAGATAATAGCATTAATATTCTTTCTTCCCGCATTTATACTTTGGATAATATTGTATCTTTTGTTGTTGATATTGTGCAAGATGAATTATCTGTGTTATACCATGGTCAAAATCAATTGCGTTCAATTATGCAATTTGCGTGGACCCTGCAGACACTTAAGTCTGGAAAAGTGCCTTGGAATCACATGAACGTGTCCTCCCTATTTGCACCGTTTAATCTAACTGAAAAGCAACGCTTACTTTCAATGAGGGATGTGTCTTTTTCTATGTTACATATTGAAAGGCTGGAGTCCTTACCATTTTCTGTGGCTGAGGATACTGCTGCCATGTGGCTTATCCACGGGTTAATCACACTCTCATTTGCCTTATTTAAATTTACAAATTGTATGCAATATATTGCGATAGGCTGATATGAACCCCTTGGTAGTGCATTCTTGCACGAGGCCTGGTCCCTCCCCTTTACATGCAGATGTCTTAAAGATGGGCAGGAGGTTTATTTAAAAGGTGAGGAATGCACTGAAACGCCGGATCACTCATTAATGTGTAGACATATCCAATTACATGGTTCCTGTAATCAGGATCGTCCAAATTTAGTCTGTGTTTTAAATGGTACTCCGGTACCCGCAATTGTCCCTACTTTCACTTTACTGGCGAACAGTAGTTATTTACATTTGAATATGAAGATTGCTGTGGGTTAATTCGAGGCATCGCTTATGTGATAACTGTATCTGAATGTGTGGTGTGTTGCAAAAACGTTCTGTATCCTCCTCCACATGGGAATTCAGATGTTTCCATCTGGCCGCGAATCCCAACCTTGAAGGCAGAGTTCAATGGAATGAGTAGAATAAGAGCCCTTTTGTCTCAAAAAGAAGTGGCCCTGAGTTCGGCTCGTGAAACATTCGTTCTTCACATCGCCAACACCCGCACAGAGGTGCAGGCCCTATTGAATACTCACTTACGGTTACATTTCAGTGAGTTGATTCATTCAATCTTTAATGCGTCCTCCACTTCTGGCCTTGCACACTTTTTTAAAATAGTTAGCAGTGGTCTTGTGACTTCATTTGAGAAGATATTTGGAGTCATTCCTGCTTTCTTCCATTCCATATTCTCGAGCTTATTTGGTGGATTTCCTGTTTTACTGGCTCTGGCTGCAGGCGTTTTGGTTATATTTTGTTTTATTAAATGGATGCCCGTCCTGTATTACACGCCGCACAGCCCCACCTGGCACTGTTCTGCAGCCGGATGCTTGAATACTATGGCACATTGCCGCTGGCGACTTTAAGCACGGCATATGGATTATCGTTTCGATTTTCCTATTTCACATGTGTCCAGCCTGTGTTTCTTTGCCTGAGCTGCGATTTCGACTGGGCCCTTGATTTGTGTCTCTGCAAGACGGTGTCTCCTGACGTCGATTTTAATCATCTGATGAGTCCCATAGTTGTTCACAAGGTGGTTTGTTTTGGCGGAGGGATTATGGCCATGACAGCGATGCATGGACTAATGGGTCGTTGGAACATACTCGCAGCGGCGCAAGATTTTTGGCATACAGCTTTATTGAGAACCCACCAAGTTGTCCTCTGATGATGCCAGAGGCTCCGGTGCCTGAAGAGCACGTATGTTCTTTCCCACTATTAAATTGGATGGCTGAACTGTTTTCGGATGACGACAGTGACTTCATGCTGGAGGCTGTTGCTGCTTATTTTGCATATTCAGTCCTGTCGTGAAAGCTTTCGACTTTTTTGGATACTAATCCGTTCTTACTTGCAATATTTTTTTTTTAAATTATGCGTTATTTTTCATTACCCAGACCTATTGACTTGAGCAGAAATGAAAATTTTTTAAATTGACGTACAAATGCGTTTTTTCAATCAATATTTATAATTTGACCTGGCTCATTTTTCTTGAACTCTGTCTTCTAGATGTGCACCATGCCTTATCTTATCTTATCTTAGCCGTGCTCCGATCATGGGGGGATGTCATATAGTTACTGCTTACCTATATACCGTGTTAAGTTAGCATGAGCTTATTAAATGTTTAAACGCCATTTTACCTTTTTGCTGCTTCTGCACACGACACATAATTGTTGCTTTAGCTTTCAGCCTAGAAGAGCGTTGTGATTTATATGAGAATAATATGTTATTGCTCTGATAACATTTCTTAGTAGACAGTGTCTGTACAGTGAGTGCTGAAGCCTTGAAGGATGAGTAAACACGGTGTTATTGTAAGGGCTGATCTTCACACTTTCCTAGACATAACATAAATGCAGCTGCTGGCAAATCTGGCTTTAGGCGCATTTTATATTGCTTTGCACAAGAACAGATAAACACACTTGATGGTGCTTCGCATGCAGAGAGCTGGTGGAAGACGATGTGATCCTCTGCCACTGAGATATTGAGGTATGGGGTCGCCCTGCTAAAGCCCAAAGAGACCTTCTTAGATATAATATAATATGCTAGTTAGGGAGGGTTAGAATTAGGTGTTGTTAACTCCTATTTTATCACAACAAATATCTTACTGGGGGGTCTAAGGGATAATTTTATAGACCGGCAGGGTGGATATCCCCTATTTACATGTATACTCAATACAGAACACCCTGGGTCTTATACAGGAGAGTGAGAGAGGAGTGAGTCAACCAAATGAAGCAAAGACTAAGGTACCAGTGTTCCGAGTGGGAGCGAGATGTCCTTCTACCAAGACCCATCAATCACCCAATGTGATGTCTCATCATCTGGGTTTAGGTACCATCCCATCAAGGAAAACCGATCTGTGAATTGATCGGAAAAAACCTTGACTAAGAGGAAGACTATGGGTTGACTGGTCACCCTACATAGTACTTGCTCACATCCAGAGACTCACTTAAGAAGGTGAGAGGATCAGGAGGGTATAGGTAGAGAATGTGATATGTGCAGCGCAAAATAAAGTGAAAAAGGTGGTGTTCTAAAAATGACTAAGGAGTACTTATAACACCTTTATTCATCAAGCCCCCTTGCCATTATTAAAAAGCAGAGTGCTGACGCTTGTTATTTCCAAGACGTCAAACAGTGTGAAAGGTCGACATGTTTCTGCCCTCGCTAAGATCTAACTGTATCGGGGCATTCTTCAGGACCAAGCTATAAACAAATACAGCTGCTGCTACAGAAGGTGAAAAGTATAATAGTGCATAAATTATATACATATACTCCACCGGTAATGTCCAAATTGAATGATTAAGGATACATTAACCGGAACCCATAACAATTGGGTGTCGCCCTCACCTCTACCTGGCACATTACTCAGGGAAGGGGGTCCGCTCTATCCGTCGGTACCCCGGGCCATCAGGAGTAATTATACTTTTCACCTTCTGTAGCAGCAGCTGTATTTGTTTATAGCTTGGTCCTGAAGAATGCCCCGATACAGTTAGATCTTAGCGAGGGCAGAAACATGTTGACCTTTCACACTGTTTGACGTCTTGGAAATAACAAGCCGAGGCACGCATCATCGCAGAATCCTCAAATGTTGAGCTTTGGAGGTGTTGGGAAATGCCAATTCACGAAACAACAAACTGTTAGATGAAAAGGAAGATAAGATTGTGTGTCATTTGTTTATCAAAGGAGAGAGGAAGCGAGAGAGTGACTGAAAAGAATATTAGCAGCTCACCTTTCTGTCACCGGTGTGTCTTCCGCCACGTGCCGGGACATAGTGCACCCTGAAGCTCTACATCTAAAAGATAGTAAAAGAAAGATGTTATGATTGGTATTTGCCACTATTTTAAAGTGGAGTAGAACAACATCGCCCTTTCACACACCTTCCCTCCCGCATTAAAAATACAACTATTTGTACGGTTCCACCTTGTTTAATGGGCTTCGATTTATGAAGAATAAGTAGAGTAGTAATATTTTCCATCCGGTTATAGAAAACAAGTGGTGCGCAGTGATATACGTGGTTTCAATCATCTCGAGCGACGGACTTTTGACCGACTATAAAAACTTTCCTTCTATAGGAAAAAAAATACAAAAGAAATAAGATACGGTATATAGGATTGCATACGCCTAAATTGCTGCGTCGCCTTTTTGTATCCAGTCTGCTGCACCCCATCTACGCAGGCCTCACTGCTCACCTTTTCGCAGACAGGGTACATTCTACATCATGTAGTTCCGCCCACCAAGAATACTTAAATTTGGTGCTCAGTCTTGATATCGCTATGGGAAAGGACATAATTGTGCACCCATCATTATCGCAGATCCCTCACCCGCTCAGTCCTTGCGGTACCACTAACTCAGTGACCAAAGAGGCAACACACATGGTGGTGGGCCCACCTGTTCAGTAGTTTGGGCCTGCATGAGTCGTCAGAACCACCAGGATGGGCCACCAAAGCGCTTGCGATGGGAGCAACTCTAAAATGGCGTTGAGCATGTACGCTACGTCTTTTTGTTATTGGTAGGGTCACGTGTGTTGTGATGTCTGTACTGGATGGGTGTGGTGTGGGTGTATACTAGCAAAGAGGGAGTGTGTGTGTGTGTGTGCTGTTCTGACAACTAGACTTGAAACTAAGAAATCACTACAATAGAAATCAGGGCCATGTAGCGTTGTTGTGTTTTCCTGGAAGTATAAGCGGAGTGGGCTGGACTGACGTATGCCAGTCCTGCGCGAGGCTGTAAATGATGACTCCAGAGCTATGGGTGTGGTTCCGTTGTGAGCTATATGAGAATTCAACTGATTCGGGTGTCCATGTTGTAGTGCTGCCGTCACCCGGGTGTTAAAAGCAAATGTGTCATTATGTCCGTAAAGTCCCACAACATGGCCAACATGGAAGGTACGGGGTATCACTGACCCTATATTCATCCATAGTTGCACACATAAAAGAGGGAGACATGACACATTTCTGTGAATATGAATGTTTGTTGTATATTCAGTGGGGTGTTGTAGCTGTAGTAATACAGGGCTATGAAAGCTTTTTGTTGCAGTTTTTGGCACATGAAGGGCAGCTAATATATATATATATATGTATGTGGTCATTCGGGTATACTGTCGAACTTGGTGCTGGAAATCAGTGTTCAAGGCTCGGAGTCGAGTCCACATCCTGTTTTTGTAGAGCAATGACATAATTTACGCGTGCCTGAAAATGTACTGTAAATACGGTGCTCAAATTGCTGATATAGTTTTGTGTCGACTTCGAGCTATATAAAAAAGATAATCGAGTAGTAGCACACACTTATAAGTTTACTATACACTTTGTTTGCAGTATTGTAATGATCCAGTTTGTACGTTTGTATTTGTAGAATGAGCGCGAGAAAGTTATATAATAAAGGTTTTGGTACTGGCAGAGGTAAGATGGTTGCATACGCTGTTTACAGCACAATATAATGTGGTAGGGCACAAGAGAAGCATTTTTCAAACGAAATAAATACACAGACACAGATAGATAGTTGAAATGGTTACGGTCACGTGTGCTCGACTCCATTTTATTACATTGCAGTTGGTAAGAAGTAGAATAGTAATCATGATATCATACACAGATATTCAATCATAAACGGTTTATGACTTCTGCTGTACAAAGTTAGGAGCACTATAAGTGAAATAATACACAGAAGATTCAATCGTAAAGTGTTCATGAGTTGTGGTGCACTAAGGTAGAGTCGGTTTGTGTGCAGCCTGCGATGATGCGTGGTCCAGGCACACCGCACTGGTAAGAATGTCTTTTGACTGCTGAATTTTGCCTTAATTAGGCCACGTGGTGATTATTTATGGTACGTCTGGTGCTCAGCGTGTGTGCACTCTGCGATGATGCGTGGTCCGAGCGGACTGCACTGGAAGCATTGTCTGTTACCTACTGGACTGCATCATTTGTAATCACGATTGAAATAAAAGATGAAACATGTATGGAATACCTTGTCGAAATATGTATGTTTTAGGGACATTATAGTTCAAATTGTGACCTTTGTAGACTGCCATTGAGTGTGCCTTTTGCACTTGCAGCGTGAATTTTATTATTCAACTAAATCTATAACTGATATAAAAGAAGTTCTTGAAGGAAGCATACTAAAGGGATATTGTATAGGTTTGATAGATGTTATACTTAATTTGGTATTGTACTCTGCAAATAATGAATCAACAGTCTATTTAATTCATAACCGCAGTGTAGGCAGGAGGCAGAAGTTAGCAAGAGCCCACTGCCATGTTAGGTTAAGTAGAGCTGCACAGTTGTGGTAATTTAGTGTGTGTGCAGCCTGCGATGATACGTGCTGCACTGAGTTAGTGGCACCTGAAACAACAAGGTTCTGTGGAGCCTGTGATGATGCGTGTCATCAGTGATGTCATCAGTGATGTCACTGACCATGTCATGAATGATGTAATATTGTTGCAGGGATTCTGCTCAGTCACAGAACTGTGCACATAGACTCAGGACCTCAGTGAATTAGTCTGTACCAAAAACTCACCTTGGTACCCAAAATCCCCTACCAGACTAGCATCAGTGTCTCATTAGCTCTTCGTCCTATAGCAAAGTCACCAATGATTAGACAACCCAGAACATGCGACTTAGCATACCTCAGGTAAGGTGGGAAACATGAGCACTCTTTCGTTATACTCTCATACCAGTACAGAACAGGGAGTAAAGGGAGAAACAAGCAAGTTTAAAATGTTTATTTTAACGCTGTGATCTCAGGTGCAGCATCTTAGATAATACAAGCAGACATATGATATGAAATAAGATTGTCAGCATAGTTACTATTCCATAAAATACAAAGGGAGAAAGCATGTCATAATGCTAAATGGAAACAGGTTAAATATATACCTATATTTCACCCTCCCTTGCTAGTAGGTTATTTTATAACTAAATAAGGACTCTTAGGCTTGCATAGGCGACCCCATACCTCAGAGATTAGCAGGAGTGAATCACATCGAGTTCTGCACAAGCTCTCAGCATACAAATGTTCTCCACGTGTGTTCAATAATGCCTACACAGTGTATTATTAAAGGCACCAATATCTGAGCTGTCCAGCGCTGCATATATGTAATATCTAGAACGTGCGCTGATCAGTTCGAACAACAGCAACAGTGTTGGTATAACCTTGAAGGGCTCGGCACTCACTGTTCAGACTAAGCTTACAGAGCACATCTAGCAATGTAGAAAAATAAGTTATTCTCATGTGAAGCAAAACTCTCAATCTAACTCGAAACAATATCTAATATTTGTGCAGTGTGCAAAAGAAAGCAAAAGGTAAAAGGCGTTTAAACTTCTAATAAGCTCATGCTAACTTAACACTGTATAAATGCAAGGCTCAGCCCCACTACAATATGTAACATCATCACCAGTGGATTGTGGGCGCAAGAGTTACAGTTGGTACAACTAACTATAACGGAGGAATTTCAATAGTTTTGTATGAGTGAAATGTCCAGTTAACTATAACACCCCTGAAACCTATGGTTTTTCAGTGAATTTCCTAGGTTTTTTAAATGAGAATTCCTAACTATAACCTGCCAGAAACCTATGTTGTTTTCAGTGAATAAATTTGCCATTTATGTTTTAACCTGCACATGTGCACTCAGGTATGTCGGCAGTACACGACAACCAGTACACGTTAGGATCCTCCAGCATCTACGTGCCATTGTCAATAACGATCCAGCCTACCCTGTAGCCAGGCACTTCAAGGCAATGTATAATAATAATCTGGAGTGCCTTTCTTATTTTGTTATCTCCGCAATAGACAAACCCAGAAGAGGCGGAGATAGGGTTAAGATGCTGTGAAGAATGGAATCTCATTTCATTCTTGAATTAGACAGTAGATCCCCGAATGGTCTTAACAATACGGAAGACCTACATGTGTTTCTGTAACTCAAGCCCTGTTTTGTCCACTTCGCTTCGCATTACTTTGGGTGGCGGGGTTTAGTTGGCTGATGCCCCCCCCCCCCCACGTGTCCAACAATTTGTCTCCTTGTTGGGTTGTTGCACGTATTATTTATACATATTATTTCACGGTGATTTATCATTTAGGTATTTACATTTATCTTTTTGGGTACACTCATTTGAGGACATAGACACAAGTTTCTCTCTGTGATTCATGTGGAAACATGTTTTTGCAACAGTTCGTTTTTGTGACTATGATATTCCCATGATTAGATGCCAAATAGCCCATGCCTTGCAACTATGCTGCTACAGTCATATGTTTACTTATTATGCTGTTTTGCACTTTGATAGATACAGATGTAACATTATATTGTTTACACTTAAGCATATTTTGCACATAACCAATAGTATCATTGCTGGTTTTTAATTGCATCTGTTATAACAACAACCATTATTTTTAATAATGCACCTTGCACTTTAATATGCTATTTTGCACTATCAATATCAAATATAGGCGAGGGCTATCTGTATGTATAAATATTTGTTACATACAATTCTTTGGTATTTGCATTTTATGCTTTTTATAGAAAAAAGTTTTCTAAAATCTTTTTAACTTTTATATCATGGGTTTTTATCTTTGTCTATTTAACATATGGATTTAAACCTGTTAATGAATTTTTCGAACTGTTGCCATTTCGAAACTGTTTGGAAAACAGACTAGGCTATCCTTTATTAGTAGTTTGTCCTCGCTGTCTATTATCACGAGGTGTATGTTGAAAAAAAGAGAAAAAAATGCACTTTTTTCACTGCTCAGTGGTTACTATTTAAAACGCATGCATTACCAACTCTGACTGTCTGTGAGCAAGGGCGGATGCCCGAAACGCGTCAGATTGCTTGGTTCAGCTTTTGAATAAAAAACTGTGCTTACAATTACTGGATCCGCGTGATTTCCTGGGTCGCTGTGGTCGGAGCTCGGGAGATTGCATTTGTTCTATATATATATATATATATATATATATATGTATATATATATATATATATATATATAGACATCTTTGCCTAGGTAGAAGACGCCGGTTCGGGGTCGAATGAGTCAAGCAGCATTAAAGAAAGCGTGGTTGCACAACCCACTGGGGAGTGAATTTGAAGTGAAGATGGTCACGACAGCGCACTTGTGAAGTACTGGGACCACAAGTACCATGAAGCCACAGGGGTGGCCCCGCCCTTATGGGCGAGACTTCATGACTTCAAAAGTGGTTCCGAACATTGCCGTGCCATTTCCAGTACAGTCCACCGCTTCTGAAGAAGTGAGACAGGCATGAAACGCGTAAGGCAGGACTGAAATTTTGTTGCACCTTTGTTTCTCTACGCTGCTTTCTGCTTTGAATACATTGTGGATCAGTTTACATCTTCGTGAGTGGCTCCCTTCTTACACAGGCAAATGTTTTTGGAATAGGATTGCGGCTGGCCTGAGCCGCGAAGTGGAGCGAAGTGCCAGGCCCTGTGTTACGTTATAGACATATGGTATCACACTGGGTACGCCATTCCCTCATTTTTTTTTATGTGTTAAAACTATATCTAAATACTTTAAACTGTATATGACAGCAAGCGATAATCAAAAATATGTTAAACATTTATATATGTCTAACTGTAATAAACTGATATTATGATAAATATATTTTCACAAAAACACATCGGTGTGTCCTCCTTGCGCCCTCGACGCGCGATGGCCATGTGACCTTAAAAAAAGCATTTGATTGGTTCATAACATTTCCCATTGTAACAGTTGGAGGACCCCATCCATTTTAGTCATTGTCTGTACAGTGTTGGATGAGACACACCCCTTCTGCTTAGAGAGCTTTTTTGAAAAGTTTTTTTGCTGTGTATACATATGTTATATTACACACAACATGCAACGATCATCTTGATCAATATTCATGGTCTGTACATTAGCTTTCCACGTGTGATGGCCATGCATCTGACACTTTACATCAAAAAAACAAATGAGTGTTACACTATGCCCCTGGTGTGTGCGTGTGCACATTATTGTACTGCCTTTCGACCTGGGTATTGGTGTCATCAGCCACAGGCAGACTGCACATGTAAATGTAAATGTAAATGTATTTGAGCTTATATAGGGCACAGCTACCCGCAGTGGGTGTCCCGGCGCTTGCTTAGGGAACCCGTCCTGGTATTCCCCTGTGAGATATCCCAGCAGGGTATCCACAAGGTGAAAGCCAGGCATCCCGCTGCGAGGGGCCGTTGTGGAGATTAAGCAAGCTATTGCCCAGAGTCGCAGAGTGTGAACCCGTGAGTCGAGAAGGCACGGGAGCGAGAATTATCGAGTCCGTGGAATTTTTAGCCCAAGACCCGCCGAGGCGGGGAATTGAACCCTGGTCCAGGGCCGATCTCAGCTTCCGGGTCAGCCGCCTCTAACCCCTGAGCCACACTCACATGTCATCCTAGATCACATGTGAGAAACAGTAAAGAGTAATGTTTACATTTGTGTTGCTGTATGCTCTGTTGTCAGGCTTTACCAGTATAGTAGTGTGTCATATGTGAGACTTTCAGATTCACATTTGACATGCATTGCTTGACTGTAATGAATGTTATCACTATGTATGACGTAGCCTCACTGCTGATCCGCCCTCCATCCGAGCACATTCACATGTGTGCGCTCCGCGATAGCAACACTTTCAATAATACTGCACACCAATTACATGCGTGTCTGTGCATATCACAGGCTTGACAACGACATGTGATGTTTGCCATTCAATGTTTTCGAACAGCATCTTATTAGCGATAGTTGCCATCCTCCCGGTATTTGCTAGATTAATGTAAATTCCGCATTCTTCGACGTCAAAACTGAAACAGGGACACACACATAAGTACAGTTCCTGGCCAGGCAGGAACTGAACAATGCCCTGGTCCTCGGAACAACTATTCACACCACTAGGCTGGCCTGGCGTACGCAAGACCAGCCCATTCTGCGTATGTATAAAAAGGATAACGACGACACCACATGTCCCAGTTCTTCCACACTGCCTCAGGTGATATGGCTGCATCCACCTTGCATATCACAATGCGCAATAAAAAAAAGGGATCCATAAGGCGTACACCATCCTGCTAATCAACACTGGACATGAATTGTGAACCCTACTGGACGTTGTGCTTCGAAAGGGATCTATGAGGTGTACACCATCCTGCAATCAACACTGCATCTGAATTGTGAACACTGCTGCCCGTCATGTTTGGACACACAACAATGACAGCGGGTGAGCAGTGGGGCCTGGGTGCCCAGGGGCTGCAATTGTGCGCAGTGCTGCAGGAGGGTTGGGGTGCTTCAGCCTGGCTGCACTGGTGTGAACAAGCGATGTTGCCGTGCGTAATGATGTGATCTCTGTACTCATTCAATCACATTTCTGTCTCTTTTTAGGGACCTGATGGACCGTACTGTAGGCCTGAGCCAATGGGCAGCGCTTCCCTACAGACACGTGGCATTGGCTTTTGGAACAGTGTAGTGAGCTAAATACGGGAAACATCCTTTACAACGCAACTTTTACCACGCAGTGCCTTTACATCACAACTTTTATAATGCAAACCATTACAACGCATTGCGCTGGGGGGCGATCTAGTGATGTAAATAATTAATTTACTCTCTTAATTTCTATGCAGGTAAGTACTTAATCAATAATAACTCAATCGAAATGAAGGAAAACAGAGTCCGTGGTGTAAGAGTTTCTAAGGGTTTTATTCCTCATAAAGGAATCAGGATATCATGTTCTGACCACCACACAGGATGTCAGAAGGGATAGATGAGCGCGCCGTCGTTTATTGACAATACATAGCTTATATACTTGATTTACATCATAAGGTTCAATGTAAGAGGCGTAACAGCTGAGAGAAGACAAGATAACAGTATACACGTGGTGCTAGTACATCATCAAGAGGCGTAAACTAGGCGTGTGTGCTAGAAACGTCACTGATAGGTGACGCAAGTGGGTGGCACCAAGGGGTGGTGCTAACAGAATGTTGCAATGTCAGCAGAAATCGGGAGCTTGGATGCGCGCGCAGCTGCATGACGTGTGATAGACGGGGTGCAGGGGACTTGACATTTACACTGGCGGAAAGAGACAGAAGTCTGGCATGTCAGATCAACTTGTGCTTCTATCATATCTGATATCTGATGTTTAGGAACTAAGCTATCTGGGCAGAAAGGTCTCTAGAGCAGAAGCTATTCTATACTTGCTGTGAGTGCGTGTATAAGCGCCTGAGTGTCTGTATGAGAAGCGTGGGGGCATGGGGCCTTCCATGGAAGCATGGCAACAGAGGCTATGAATTACTTGCATAAAGACAGGTCGGCCCTTTAGCCCTGTAGCTGAGGAAGGATGTTTACTGAAGCTAGCAGGCTGGAATGTATCTTCGGAAAGGAAAACAGATAACTCGAAGGTTATAGTCAATCTTGGCAGGCAGCAGGCTGAGCTGAGCACGGAGGGCCGCGCTAGAAGTAAGTCAGAGTTCACGGGTACGGGGGCTGCTTGGGCAGAGGCCCTCGCAGTCAGAAGCCAGAAAAGAGGCTCGGTGGCAGAGATTCAGGGCCTACTTTCAGCCAGGCTGAAAAACGTAGGAGTACACTTCAAAAAGACGTTGGCATAGCATACTTAGGAACGGACCATCAAACCCATTCATGGTGGGTCTGAAAGAGGACAAGTTAACGTTGGACGCAAATGTATTTGCGTCTTCATAGCTGGTACAGGAGGGAAGTTACATGCACTTTTAACTCGTACATGGAGTCGGTGGGGTACTCGCTAGGGAACACAACATGACCATAAAATTTATATTACCTCATTCCCTCCTTGTTCCCTACGGACCCTTCATGATATATCGATCCTCATAAATCGATCAGTTTGTTCTTGTAACATTATATGTTCGTCTTTCTTTCTTTGACTGTTTGAGAGGCAACTGGAATGCTCAATGCAGGATGTGGCACACAGTCCACATATCGCTGGCCCACACTGCAGGCACAGGCAACAACTGAATACTATAACAAGGCCAATGCCTAGGAACGATAAGATCTTCCATCCCCAAGCTGTTAACGTAGTCCAGAACCAACCGGACCAAGTCCAGGTGCCTGGATTCTGATGTATCTGATTTGCAATTTTATGTAAACGGGTGATAGCTTGATAGACAGATGGTGCGTTTTGAGGAATGAAAACACAGCAACTTGACCCGATGACCTTACAAGCTCCACCTCTATCTGCCAAGATGACGTCAATCACAAGACGATTTTGAAGGACAACAGTCCGTATAGCAGACTGCTCCTCTGTTAAGTTACCTAGAGCGGAGGCAGTTTCGTTCACTACTGCTTCGAGTGTTCTCGTTAATCTGCGTATTAATTTACTGTTTTGGACAGGTCCTAGGAAGAAAAAGAATCCTTTATTGAAATCAGTGTACTGTTCCCATGCCGTTTCTGTGTAGTCGACAAGGGGAATATCTCTTTTGGGTCTATTCGGTGCTAGATTCGTATTTCTATGGTAATCAGGAGGAGCTAGGAAAACAGGTGGCAGAAGGAATGCAATGTAACAGGTACCATCCCAATCTGGGGGCAAACGTATGTATGCGGTATGACCACAAACAAAGTAGGAATGACTGGTAGTTTTAAAAGACGATTTACCATGGTCACTGAACTCGACCACAGTAGTGCATTTACTATGACCTACGTGTACTGAACCTTTCTTGCTAACACATAATTCACCTGTGACTGGTAGTACTAACATATGGGGCAGAACTGGAGCAGTTTCAGATTCAACAGTGAGGATCATAAGGCTAATTGTGTAATTACCTAATCCATATACTTCATTTTCTAGATCAGTTCCTATTCGAGTGGGAAGTCCTTCTTGATCAGGATAACAGACGTTGAGCAGGACTAAGTTCAAGTTTCCCCAAACCCAGCCCCCATCGAAAACAGCAATATCAGGATCTAAAGAATTAATTATTTTAAACCATGCTCCACAGGAGCCATTGTGAGTGAATGGGTACGGAAAGAGGGGCAGAGCTCCCTTGTAATTCTGGTAGGGAGGGAGTCGGCCACATATCCAACAGTCTGTAGCATTATTTGTCTGATGGGAATGGTGTAACATACTAATGAATGTATTGTTGCGCAGCGCAAGTCTGTAAGAGAGTTCATGTGCGGGAAGTTCACTAAAAGTGTGTTCAGCAGAGACATTGTAAGCAGATTGTTCACGCCTGAAAATAGGCCAGTACATAGGAAGCAGAATGCTGGCAATAATAATTAGAATACTCAGAATAAACATGATTATTAGTGTCACTATGCAGTGACTACGAAGTGATTTGCAATATGTTCTTCTCTTTTCCTCTCTCTCTCTAACTCGATCTAGGGGATACATGTCAGAAACTATTTAACCGATTCACCTAGGGGAGGACTTAAACAATTAAACTGTCTGACTTGCTAGATCGAAGCTTCATACGGTAAAGTTCTTGAGGAGTCTTTTCTCTTTTAGGCACAGTAACGTCTTGTGCTTCAACACAGTCTTTGGTGGGGGTGGACGAGTCAGAGTCCTGTTTCAGTCCGTTTTTTAGTTCATTGCATAGTTTGATGTGACTCGTGTGGACCCACCCCTTTCTCCCCTCGATTTTCACGGCGGTCCTGGTGGTAAGCAGAACGGTCTTTGGAGACTTCCAGCGGGGTTCCAGCGGACTTTTCCGGTCGAAATTCCGGACGACTACCAGGTCCCCTGGACGGACCTCATGCGCCTTTACATCGGTGTTGTCAGGGAAGGCTGCGGCAACCTGTGAACGACATGATTGGAGTGCAGACATCAAGGAGGCAAGGTAATCTGTCAACATGTTACAATCAATATCAGTGATCTTTTTCGGAACGGGCGTCCCCCACATATTCGGCGGTCTGCCAAAGACCACTTCGTACGGGGATAGCCCTGATCTCGAGTGGGCGACCATTCTCATGTAGAATAGTGCCACGGGCAGGGCGACTATCCAGTCGACCCCTTTTTCCTGACAGATCTTGGCAAGACGGATCTTTAGTGTCTGATTATGCCTTTCTACAAGGCCAGCTGCTTCGGGATGTCGGACACAGTGGAACCTCCACTGATATCCTAGCAAGAGGGAAACTTGTCTCATCAGCTCGGACGAGAACGGCTGTCCGTTATCTGAATACACGACACGGGGCAAACCGTACCGTGGGAAGAATTCACGAACCAACTGTCTGGCAGTGGTCGGAGCAGTGTAGTCTGGGACTGGGTATGCTTCGGTCCAGCGGGACAGAGCACAAACAATTACAAGGACATACTTAAATCCTCTACAGCTATTCATCTGGATATAATCCATCTGGAGGACTTCAAAAGGGTGATCGGGAGGATGAAATCCACCTTGCTCAACAGGGACACTTTTACCTGGATTGAACTGACAACAGATCATGCAAGTACGCACTTTCTGTTTTGCTGCTGCTCGTAAGTGTTTGTTGTACCAGAGATTCTGTAAACTGTCTAACATGGCTTTCTCTCCAAGATGGGCAGGACTATGTGCTGTATTTATCATGACTTGAACCATTGAGTCGGGGAGAAACCATATAGATTTTCCCTTCGTCACCCAACCTTGATCTGTCTGAATCCCTCCTAGTTCAGTCCATTTCTTTATCTCCTCTGGAGTAGCATGTGTCTGGATGTCAATTACGTCTAGGGCGGGATCTCTAACTGTCATACACTGTGTTTGTACTATTGTCTTTGTCACATCAGTAGTCTGGGTGTAAGTCAATGCTGTATGTTTTGCTGTCTGGTCTGCCAGGTCGTTACCCTGGGAAACAGAATCTGTGACTTTAGTATGTGCCTTACACTTCATGACTGATATGCCCGAGGGCAAATGTATTGCTTCTAACAGTGCTTGAATGAGGGGGCCATGTTGGATCTTGGCCCCGTGGGAAGTCAGAAAACCTCGTTCTTGCCAGAGGACTCCGAAGTCGTGTACAACTCCGAAGGCATAGCGGGAATCTGTGTATATGTTAACATTTCTGTTCTTGGCTAGAATACAAGCTCGGGTCAGAGCGATGAGCTCTGCTGCTTGAGCAGACAGGGTGTCAATACGATGTGTTTCTTTAATTTCAGTTTCAGTGGTCACGGCGTACGCGGCCACTAATTCTCCTGTACTTGTTCTCATGCATGAACCATCCACATAAAGTGTCAGGTCTGGATTTGTCAATGGGACATCTGTTAAGTCTCGTCTAGGCTTAGTTACTGCATTAATTATTTCTATACAATCATGCGGAGCTGGATCTGTCATAACTGTAGGTAACAGTGTTGCGGGGTTCAGGATGCTGCAACGTCTGATTTCTATGTGTGGCTGGAATAGTGTTAATTCATAACCTGTCAGTCGTGCTATAGTTAAGTGTTGAGTCTGGGTTCTGTTTAACAAAACCTCTACAGAATGTGGTACTTGAACTGTTAACTGATGACCTAAAACAATTGAATCACTTTGTCTTATTGCTAACGCTGTTGCTGCTACTGACTTTAAGCACGCAGGGAGTGCTTGAGCTACTGAATCCAATGTACTAGAAAAATAAGCACAAGGCTTATGTGAACCTGCTTGGTCTTGAGTGAGGACAGACAACGCTGTGCCATCACGTTCTGTAACAAAAAGTGTAAACGGTTTGCTGTAACATGGTGTCGCTAAAACTGGTGCTTGGCATAAAACTTTCTTTAATTCTTCAAAAGCTTGTGTGTGTTCCTGAGTCCAAGGGAGGACAGTCGAAGTCGCTGCCTCCTGTGTCGTTAACTGGATGAGTGGTTTAGCTAGAAATGCATACTGGGGAATCCATTGTCTGCAGTACGAGGTGAGGCCTATGAAGGCCCGCACTTCCTTTTGTGTCTTGGGTTGCGGCATGTTCACAATTAACTGAATGCGATCGGGAGTGAGCTGTCTCCCCACTTTGGACAGCAAGTGACCCAAGTACACAACTTGCTGAACACAGAATTGTAGCTTCGAAGGAGACACCTTGTGTCCCTTGTCGGCCAGGAAATGTAAAACTGTCAGTGATGCTTTTTCACATTCGGGCTCACTTCGTGCGGTGATCAGCAGATCATCGACGTATTGTAGTAAAGCGGTGTTAACTGGCATTTGAATACAATCTAGTTGTCTTTTCAGTGCTTGACTATAGATGCTGGGGCTTTCTGTGAATCCTTGAGGTGCGCGCGAAAATTTGAAACTGCGTCCATTTAAACAGAATCCGAAGAGATATTGGCTCTCTGGATCAATAGGCACGCTGAAGAAGGCGTTCTTGAGATCAATTACAGTAAAGAACGTTGCTTCTGAATCAATAGCAGTCAAGAGAGATGATATATCGGGGACCACAGGATACTGTGGGATAATGCATTTATTCAATTCTCGAAGATCAATCACCAGCCGATATACTGGCGGTGCATTGGGATCAGTACGTTTAAGAATCGGAATGATGGGTGAGTTACAGATATTGGAGTCGGTCTCGACGACCACTCCTTGGGCAATGAGCTCTTCAATGATTTTCAGTAAAGCCGCTACAGCATCGGGTGGTAACTTATATTGTCTGATTCTGGGTAATACAACACCTGCCTTGAGGGTAACGCGGTATGGTGTAATGTGCATACATCCTACATCAGTTGGGCCCTTTGCCCACAAGTAATCAGGTACATTTTTCAATCTGTCGTCAAACTCACGAAGGACGTAATGACCCTTGAAATCCCGCAGAAAGAGTCTAACCCCCTCCGGGGAGCAGCATATTATGGCTCCTAGAGCCTTCAGTGTTTTAATTCCTAACAGATTTTCCGGACATGATTTTGTTAGTAACAGGTCTGTAACGCGTGATAATGGACCCACAGCCAGGGGAACTGGTTCTGAGACTTCATTTACAATAGGTTGTCCTGAAAAACCAAGGGAAACATTTTGTGAGCCTGAGAGGGGTGCCCCTGGAACTTCGTCATGACTTATTGTAGTGCGACTTGCCCCTGTGTCAATTAAAAACTTTCTATCTTTCCCCAATACCTGACTGTGTACATAAGGACCTTCTTGATCTACAGGAATCTCGATAAGAGGCAAGCCACCTTCCCTCTCTAGGCTGTTTCATGTATATCGGGAATATTCGGGGTAAGCTGACTGGGCATACTGGTACATCTGTTGTGAGACTTGCTGAGTTGCAGCAATGGGCTGTGGCTGTGGTACTGCTACGGTCTGTGCTGTCTGTGCAGATGCATGCATGGGCTGTGTATTCTGTGTAGACTGATGCTGGTTATGGTCTTGTCTAGGCGGATGCGGTCTCTCTTTAGTTTTACCTGTCGCTATGTTATGTTTCAGAACTGCACATTCGTGTACGTAGTGACCTGGCTGCTTGCAATAATTGCATGTCCCTTTAACAGGAGCTGCAGCGTGACTTGTCTGGGTCGTACCTTTCCTGTGACTGTCGGATGGGACCGTCTGGGCTACTAACATTTTCATTTTCGTGTCTTTCATGCGCTTCTGTTCCTGATCTTGTTCTTCCCTAGTTCTATTCTGGTGATATTGTAACATTTGTAACATCTGGGATGGCGTATTTGCTTGCCATGTACTCTCGACTTTATACACTCTATTTTTAACTAACGGTAGGGAATTCTCGACTAACTTTGATACAAAAAGATGTGGGTACGACTCGCTACTTGGCTGGAGGCCACTATTGATAATAAAACATTTCTCGAATCTTGAATAAAAGTCGCTAGTATCTTCATCATGTTTCTGTTTACAGGACGAGATTGCATCCCAATCCTCCTTTCTAGTCGTCAATAATCTGGGCAGGACCTGTACTATTAAACCTGGTAATGCTTTAGTTTTGTCCCCAAGGCCTAACCCTGGAACCCGTTTCTTTTCTTCATCCTCTATTTCTGCCCAGGCAATCTTTGCGTCTCCCACCTCCCAGTCCTTTTCCTTTAATTTCTCGAATATACCCGTAGGCAATAATACTTTCAACATTTTCATGATATCATCATATGTGTAGTCCCCCATCAGTAACATGTCTTTGAGCTCTCTATGAAAACCTGCAGGGTCTTTATCATGGCACGGTACTAATTTCTTCATTTCTAACAGTTCTAATTTAGTTAGAGGCGTGTGTACATACACGCGTTTCAAAATTTTATCCTCACCCATGACAGGGTGCACTTCTCGCAAGGGGTTCTGACTTTCAATACCACCCCCGCACTGCATATGGTACATTTTCCTTTCTGGAGGTGGGGCGGGAACATATTCAGGACTTACAAAGGTGTCATATCTGCGTCGTTGTTCTAGAATTATTTGAACTAATTTAGTGCTTAAGCCTCTCCATCTATCCATCAGTAGTGCTTCTAGTGTCTCATGTAAGGGACCTGGATCGGAATAATGTTTTCTGTACTTAATGAGAAGGTGCTGAATCATATATATACCTGCTAATTTCTGTTCGTCGGGGGAGAGGTTCAGAAATGTCTGTGCTACGGTGTCATCATTATATATGTCTGCATTTTCGGCCCATGATACCGCTGATCGGGCTAATTCTTGTTCATCCATAGAATTGAGTACATGGTACCCAACTCGATCTCGAAGCCGTTTATCAGTTTCCTGGAACTGATGTTCAGCAGAATTCGGATTCGTTAAGGCAGAGAAGAAAACTCTCTTGCTTTCTGGACGGATACCCTTCCTAAGGTAGTTTCCCCTACCTACATATGCTATAGTACTTGTAGTTGGTTCTGGTTCTTCAGATTCTTCTTCCTCCTCGGAGGGAGCCTTTTCTTTCTCTTTCTCGTGTACTGCTATCACTGCTTTCTTAATCTTTTTATACATGGCCTCTATGCAATTTTGTCTGTCATGTTTTCCATCGGCTATATTTTGACCCCACTTGTTCAATGCATCTAATTCACTCTGATCTGTTCCGGGCCTGTCTCGTTCTCTTATTAGACAATTTATGAAAAATCGTAGTATCAGTGCTTGCATGGTAACTTTCTGTTTCTCCAGGGCATCCTTAATACTGTCGGGGTCCTTTCCCGTTTGAACGAACTCATATATTCTATCTAGGTGCTCCTTCATTCCTGCATAACATAACAAACTATCAGTAGCAGATCTTAACCGTAAAGACGCTAATATCATTAAGTCGTCCTGTCCAGGTTCTGGATCATATCTACAAACTGACATATTTTCTTTTAGTACATCAAGACGGGATGAATTAGAAGAACGGGGGGATCTGTGCGTAAGAGGACTCTGCATACCTCTGAGATTTAATCTGTGAGTCGGTGGCGGGGTCTGGAGACCCGCGGTCGCACCTCCTGAAGCGGAAACTTGGGCATTATCTCTGTGTGTAGTCAGTATCTGAATTTGTCTTTTAGTAGGATCTGATTGAAGTGGTTTCGGCAGATCAGTTTTAGGTGAGGGAAGTGGCGGAGCTGGCGGAACGGAACTAGTCTTTTTCGGTGTCGGCTGAGAGTGATCTTGGGGGGCAGTACCACCCCCGGCCCTGTCAGTAGGCAGGGCACGAACAGGCAGATTGGTGTAAGCTGGCGCTACATCTTCGAGATATGAATTTAGGAATATGTCTTTAGTAGTCTTATGCATTACTTTAGTTGGAACTAATGGTGACGGCAAATTTTTCGGTATTTCTGAAATGGCGTCAGGGGTACCATCGGCCAAAAGATACATGTTGTTCACTTTGCCATTTAGGATACGATCTATTTGTTCTACTTTTACTCGAATTCCCTCAGTAACTAATTCGTTTTCTTGGGCCTTTTCTGATTCTTTAAGCCTGTCTTCTCTACGGAGTGCTCTATCAGCACGCTTACGTGATTCCTTACGCCAAAATTCTATAGCGTCTTTCTGAGATTGTCTAGCTTTCTTTTTCCGTAATATTTCTTCTACCTTTATGATGCACTCGGCATCCCATGTTCCGTTAACTGGCCATCGGTATCTTTCCTCTAGGTGCTTGGTATAATCTGTCCATAACTCTAGATACAAGATGGCGTCTATGCCATGCTTATTATACATGAAATTACCTGGAGTGTCCCTAGGGGGGATTGGAATCTCTTCCTCTAACATCCCTTTCCTAGTTCCTATCTGCTTTAATTTGTTAAAAAACGGCATTGTGCCTACTTGATACTGGAATGCTTGATCCTTGATACTTAATGTCAACTGTAACTATTTAAACAAAAAAAACACAATAATGCACAAAAACAATCACATTCATACCACGACATTAATCACATGAAACATTTAAAGACATAGCTAACTTCCCCCTACTCTGAATGTACCGCTCAACGATACAGATACACTGCTGTAACAGTGCAGAAATTCGGAATACTTTATATACTGCTAAACAGTACAGATACACTGCCTAAAAAACAGTGCAGACCGGACTTGCGTACCCAAACCCGTCTAGATACGACCCAGCAATGGTACTCACCGGGAAGCACGGAAAACAGAAGGCCTCGGAAAACTCGACTGGACTCGACTCGGAACTTCGGAAAACTTCGGAAAACTTCGGAAAACTTCGGAAAACTTCGGAAAACTTCGGAAAACTGGTGGGCCTCTTCACACCTCGGACCTTGCTTCCTTCGGCTGGGCTCTGGTCGGGATCCTCCGCACTCCTCACCGCCTCGTCTGGGCACTGATCGCAGTCTTCGTCACCTCCGTGTGTCAGAGGGGGATGCAGGAAATCCTGCCAGTACACGTGTTGTCCGTCTAACTGATGGCAGGGGACACGGATTGCAACGCACCTTCCGGCGCGTGAGGTGGGGGAGGGGTCCCTGTTCGGGCGCCAAAATGATGTAAATAATTAATTTACTCTCTTAATTTCTATGCAGGTAAGTACTTAATCAATAATAACTCAATCGAAATGAAGGAAAACAGAGTCCGTGGTGTAAGAGTTTCTAAGGGTTTTATTCCTCATAAAGGAATCAGGATATCATGTTCTGACCACCACACAGGATGTCAGAAGGGATAGATGAGCGCGCCGTCGTTTATTGACAATACATAGCTTATATACTTGATTTACATCATAAGGTTCAATGTAAGAGGCGTAACAGCTGAGAGAAGACAAGATAACAGTATACACGTGGTGCTAGTACATCATCAAGAGGCGTAAACTAGGCGTGTGTGCTAGAAACGTCACTGATAGGTGACGCAAGTGGGTGGCACCAAGGGGTGGTGCTAACAGAATGTTGCAATGTCAGCAGAAATCGGGAGCTTGGATGCGCGCGCAGCTGCATGACGTGTGATAGACGGGGTGCAGGGGACTTGACATTTACACTGGCGGAAAGAGACAGAAGTCTGGCATGTCAGATCAACTTGTGCTTCTATCATATCTGATATCTGATGTTTAGGAACTAAGCTATCTGGGCAGAAAGGTCTCTAGAGCAGAAGCTATTCTATACTTGCTGTGAGTGCGTGTATAAGCGCCTGAGTGTCTGTATGAGAAGCGTGGGGGCATGGGGCCTTCCATGGAAGCATGGCAACAGAGGCTATGAATTACTTGCATAAAGACAGGTCGGCCCTTTAGCCCTGTAGCTGAGGAAGGATGTTTACTGAAGCTAGCAGGCTGGAATGTATCTTCGGAAAGGAAAACAGATAACTCGAAGGTTATAGTCAATCTTGGCAGGCAGCAGGCTGAGCTGAGCACGGAGGGCCGCGCTAGAAGTAAGTCAGAGTTCACGGGTACGGGGGCTGCTTGGGCAGAGGCCCTCGCAGTCAGAAGCCAGAAAAGAGGCTCGGTGGCAGAGATTCAGGGCCTACTTTCAGCCAGGCTGAAAAACGTAGGAGTACACTTCAAAAAGACGTTGGCATAGCATACTTAGGAACGGACCATCAAACCCATTCATGGTGGGTCTGAAAGAGGACAAGTTAACGTTGGACGCAAATGTATTTGCGTCTTCATAGCTGGTACAGGAGGGAAGTTACATGCACTTTTAACTCGTACATGGAGTCGGTGGGGTACTCGCTAGGGAACACAACATGACCATAAAATTTATATTACCTCACTAGAATAGGGAATAGATTTAATTAACTATCCAACACCTTCCTTACTATCCACGGGGACTGGAGTTGGAATAGTAAATTAAACTATTCACTATCCAGCACCCCTCAACACTATGCGTTGTAAAGGCATGCGTTGTAAAACTTGCGATGTAAAAGCATGCGTGGTAAAAGCATGCGTTGTTATGTCATACATCCCTAAATAATAAGTGTACATGCACACAGGCTTGCGCACATTATGCTTCTAGCATGCGCTCCATTCCTTTGTATGCGAACGTTGCCATAACATATTATTATTTAACCTTGTGTATTCTCGTGCACTCCACCTCCTCTTTGAACCACGATTAACACTAACAGTTGGTAGATCGTACTTCAAGAAGGAAGAATGCACTCAACTTGTGTTCTCTATTAAGCTTCAAATAAACCTTCATTTACCTCCAGACGTTTCCACCATTATATTATTTCTCCCTTTTTAGACACTAAATTGGTTGCGCCAAAATGGGCGGAATGGGTGCTCACCCCTTGATGATGCCCTGGGCATTCTGATACCTTCGATCGTGGTATCAAGACACCGCAGTGCTTAATTTGTAAAATATGAAGTGCAGGTGCTCATATTTTTGTAAAAGGCCACACCCACTTTTCTCTGGCTCCACCCACTCCCTCAACTGGCTCCACCCACTTACTCACACGCCCATCTCTTGCTCCATCATATCTCTCTTGGTATCTGACCGCATGGCTCAGGCTCACCCAGTGGGCCAGTACTGGGCTCACCACTCTTTACCGGTCTGTCTCTCTCTGCTTTCTACCCTTGTTGGGTAGTCTTTATTATGACCCTCCCTCAAGCTATCCCTCCTTTTATGCAGTTCAGAAACTGACCATGTAATTTAAGGACCTAGCACATTCATCCAGTGCAGAGAAAAGCATACACACAAAGGATGGACAATGACATGAAAGCAGTCAAAAGATTTTAATATTAGATGTGCTGCTTTTTCAGGTCTGACTTGAAAGGTTGAAGTTTGAACTGATCGTTTGAAGCTATTTATAATTAATGCTTGCTACATAGCACACAGGGACAGGGGTGTTGGTCTATTTGGGTGGATTGGGATCCTTGTTTGGAAGAGAAATAAAACTGCCCCTTTGCACCCAGTAGCATGGACCGTGTTATAAGGGGAAAGCTTGTGATAGAGGTTTTCTAGTGTGGCCAAAGGCGGCGTGGCTACCGTATTCCATTTCCTGGGTGCCATACCTAATAGCAGACAGGGTATTCCAGGACTGTGAGATTGTGATGAGCCTGTTTTTTGGCAGCCAGCACAGATATTTATCCTCTGAAGAAGGGGAGGATACTTCAAGGGCAGGGGCCAGGCAGGGCCGCTTTAACTTAACCCCAGCCAGGCTCTGTCCGCCTGTAGTGATATCAGTGATGGTTTTTCCAGATCACAAATTGAGGGCAGCGCTGCTCTGTACATCAAACCAAAGAGGAACGGCAGGAACATCATTCAAATCATGGAATGCTTAGAATATATCACAAACTGTCATTTTCTGTTTTACTGTACTGAATAAGCTTATACTTTTAAAGGCAGCTATTTTACCCATCTCATTAAAAAAAATAAACTTCTGTATGATAGTGTTCACAGCCTATAAAATATACTGCTTTGCAAATTCTAGTACTTCAAATAAATAAATCAGTAATATGCTAACAACTGTATTGCGTCATCTGGCTTTCCTGTTGACAGGAGTATTACCAGAAGTAAGTGACAAACGACCTGAAGGGAGCAGTTCGATTTAGATACAAAGGGCATGATGAGAGGGCTCCAAATAAGCTAAGCAAAGAGAAAGGTGGGCTTTTGGGGAAAAAGTTACCAGAAACATGCGGGCTTTTAGCTGTATGTTTTAAGTTGGAGTCGTATCTTGGTTATAAAAAATGGTTCTTTATTTTGGCAGATTAGAACAGGCATGAGGCATGTCAGGTTTTTGGATGGCATCTGCATATGCCTACACGGCCATATAACACAAAATGTGGAATTTTATCATTAGAAGATTTCGCATTTGGCAAGTAAATACACTGAATCGGCAGTTCAGAAGAGCAGATTTCTAGGACAGCAAAGAGAAGGCACACAGCCATGAATAATATCTGAAATCAGACCTGAAACAAGAGCTCAGCTGAGCTACTCATTCGGGGTAAAGACAAGTGGGGCATAAATGCACAGCTCTGGACCCCCACCAATGGAGCGCTGATTATCAGCCCCCCCCCCCAACTCACGCTCCTGGAATCTAAGAAGTGCACTGGTGAAGCGCGTGACCCGGCAGCCTCCTCCAGACCCCACCCCTCCTCACCCCCAACAGCTCTAGCCACCCTTCTCAAGCCCCAGCGCCTGGAGGGAACCAGCTTCTCTCGGAGTACTATACTAAAGTCTGCAACAGCGAAACCCCCCTGGAAGGCAGGACATAATGGGGAGGGTAATACAGACCGCAGCTCGGTGGGTTAATGCTCCTCTTGCAGAGAGGAGCGCACTATTCACTAGTGAGAGCACTAATATTTGTGGGTTTGTAGTGGCAGGAAAAAGGCCAAGGAGCGTGGCACAGCACTTCGAGCAGGTGAAATGGTTTAGGCGCTACAATACTGGTTTGGGTACGTAATGGGGAGCTCATGCTCAGTATATTATAACAGTAGTGTAAGCGTTAGCAACAAGCAGAGATCTTATAATAACCATGATGTAAATAATTAATTTACTCTCTTAATTTCTATGCAGGTAAGTACTTAATCAATAATAACTCAATCGAAATGAAGGAAAACAGAGTCCGTGGTGTAAGAGTTTCTAAGGGTTTTATTCCTCATAAAGGAATCAGGATATCATGTTCTGACCACCACACAGGGTGTCAGAAGGGATAGATGAGCGCGCTCTCGTTTATTGACAATACATAGCTTATATACTTGATTTACATCATAGTGTTCAATGTAAGAGGCGTAACAGCTGAGAGAAGACAAGATAACAGTATACACGTGGTGCTAGTACATCATCAAGAGGCGTAAACTAGGCGTGAACTAGGGTGTGTGCTAGAAACGTCACTGATAGGTGACGCAAGTGGGTGGCACCAAGGAGTGGTGCCAACAGAATGTTGCAATGTCAGCAGAAATCGGGAGCTTGGATGCGCGCGCAGCTGCATGACGTGTGATAGACGGGGTGCAGGGGACTTGACATTTACACTGACGGAAAGAGACAGAAGTCTGGCATGTCAGATCAACTTGTGCTTCTATCATATCTGATATCTGATGTTTAGGAACTAAGCTATCTGGGCAGAAAGGTCTCTAGAGCAGAAGCTATTCTATACTTGCTGTGAGTGCGTGTATAAGCGCCTGAATGTCTGTATGAGAAGCGTGGGGGCATGGGGCCTTCCATGGAAGCATGGCAACAGAGGCTATGAATTACTTGCATAAAGACAGGTCGGCCCTTTAGCCCTGTAGCTGGGGAGGGATGTTTACTGAAGCTAGCAGGCTGGAATGTATCTTCGGGGAGGAAAACAGATAACTCGAAGGTTATAGTCAATCTTGGCAGGCAGCAGGCTGAGCTGAGCACGGAGGGCCGCGCTAGAAGTAAGTCAGAGTTCACGGGTACGGGGCTGCTTGGGCAGAGGCCCTCGCAGTCAGAAGCCAGAAAAGAGGCTCGGTGGCAGAGATTCAGGGCCTACTTTCAGCCAGGCTGAAAAACGTAGGAGTACACTTCAAAAAGACGTTGGCATAGCATACTTAGGAACGGACCATCAAACCCATTCATGGTGGGTCTGAAAGAGGACAAGTTAACGTTGGACGCAAATGTATTTGCGTCTTCATAGCTGGTACAGGAGGGAAGTTACATGCACTTTTAACTCGTACATGGAGTCGGTGGGGTACTCGCTAGGGAACACAACATGACCATAAAATTTATATTACCTCATTCCCTCCTTGTTCCCTACGGACCCTTCATGATATATCGATCCTCATAAATCGATCGGTTTGTTCTTGTAACATTATATGTTCGTCTTTCTTTCTTTGACTGTTTGAGAGGCAACTGGAATGCTCAATGCAGGATGTGGCACACAGTCCACATATCGCTGGCCCACACTGCAGGCATAGGCAACAACTGAATACTATAACAAGGCCAATGCCTAGGAAGGATAAAATCTTCCATCCCCAAGCTGTTAACGTAGTCCAGAACCAACCGGACCAAGTCCAGGTGCCTGGATTCTGATGTATCTGATTTGCAATTTTATGTAAACGGGTGATAGCTTGATAGACAGATGGTGCATTTTGTGGAATGAAAACACAGCAACTTGACCCGATGACCTTACAGGCTCCACCTCTATCTGCCAAGATGACGTCAATCACAAGGCGATTTTGAAGGACAACAGTCCGTATAGCAGACTGCTCCTCTGTTAAGTTACCTAGAGCGGAGGCAGTTTCGTTCACTACTGCTTCAAGAGTTCTCGTTAATCTGCGTATTAATTTACTGTTTTGGACAGGTCCTAGGAAGAAAAAGAATCCTTTATTGAAATCAGTGTACTGTTCCCATGCCGTTTCTGTGTAGTCGACAAGGGGAATATCTCTTTTGGGTCTATTCGGTGCTAGATTCGTATTTCTATGGTAATCAGGAGGAGCTAGGAAAACAGGTGGCAGAAGGAATGCAATGTAACAGGTACCATCCCAATCTGGGGGCAAACGTATGTATGCGGTATGACCACAAACAAAGTAGGAATGACTGGTAGCTTTAAAAGACGATTTACCATGGTCACTGAACTCGACCACAGTAGTGCATTTACTATGACCTACGTGTACTGAACCTTTCTTGCTAACACATAATTCACCTGTGACTGGTAGTACTAACATATGGGGCAAAACTGGAGCAGTTTCAGATTCAACAGTGAGGATCATAAGGCTAATTGTGTAATTACCTAATCCATATACTTCATTTTCTAGATCAGTTCCTATTCGAGTGGGAAGTCCTTCTTTATCAGGATAACAGACGTTGAGCAGGACTAAGTTCAAGTTTCCCCAAACCCAGCCCCCATCGAAAACAGCAATATCAGGATCTAAAGAATTAATTATTTTAAACCATGCTCCACAGGAGCCATTGTGAGTGAATGGGTACGGAAAGAGGGGCAGAGCTCCCTTGTAATTCTGGTAGGGAGGGAGTCGACCACATATCCAACAGTCTGTAGCATTACTTGTCTGATGGGAATGGTGTAACATACTAATGAATGTATTGTTGCGCAGCGCAAGTCTGTAAGAGAGTTCATGTGCAGGAAGTTCACTAAAAGAGTGTTCAGCAGAGACATTGTAAGCAGATTGTTCACGCCTGAAAATAGGCCAGTACATAGGAAGCAGAATGCTGGCAATAATAATTAGAATACTCAGAATAAACATGATTATTAGTGTCACTATGCAGTGACTACGAAGTGATTTGCAATATGTTCTTCTCTTTTCCTCTCTCTCTCTAACTCGATCTAGGGGATACATGTCAGAAACTATTTAACCGATTCACCTAGGGGAGGACTTAAACAATTAAACTGTCTGACTTGCTAGATCGAAGCTTCATTCGGTAAAGTTCTTGAGGAGTCTTTTCTCTTTTAGGCACAGTAACGTCTTGTGCTTCAACACAGTCTTTGGTGGGGGTGGACGAGTCAGAGTCCTGTTTCAGTCCGTTTTTTAGTTCATTGCATAGCTTGATGTGACTCGTGTGGACCCACCCCTTTCTCCCCTCGATTTTCACGGCGGTCCTGGTGGTAAGCAGAACGGTCTTTGGAGACTTCCAGCGGGGCTCCAGCGGACTTTTCCGGTCGAAATTCCGGACGACTACCAGGTCACCTGGGCGGACCTCATGCGCCTTTACATCGGTGTTGTCAGGGAAGGCTGCGGCAACCTGTGAACGACATGATTGGAGTGCAGACATCAAGGAGGCAAGGTAATCTGTCAACATGTTACAATCAATATCAGTGATCTTTTTCGGAACGGGCGTCCCCCACATATTCGGTGGTCTGCCAAAGACCACTTCGTACGGGGATAGCCCTGATCTCGAGTGGGCGACCATTCTCATGTAGAATAGTGCCACGGGCAGGGCGACTATCCAGTCGACCCCTTTTTCCTGACAGATCTTGGCAAGACGGATCTTTAGTGTCTGATTATGCCTTTCTACAAGGCCAGCTGCTTCGGGATGTCGGACACAGTGGAACCTCCACTGATATCCTAGCAAGAGGGAAACTTGTTTCATCAACTCGGACGAGAACGGCTGTCCGTTATCTGAGTACACGACACGGGGCAAACCGTACCGTGGGAAGAATTCACGAACCAACTGTCTGGCAGTGGTCGGAGCAGTGTAGTCTGGGACTGGGTATGCTTCGGTCCAGCGGGACAGAGCACAAACAATTACAAGGACATACTTAAATCCTCTACAGCTATTCATCTGGATATAATCCATCTGGAGGACTTCAAAAGGGTGATCGGGAGGATGGAATCCACCTTGCTCAACAGGGACGCTTTTACCTGGATTGAACTGACAACAGATCATGCAAGTACGCACTTTCTGTTTTGCTGCTGCTCGTAAGTGTTTGTTGTACCAGAGATTCTGTAAACTGTCTAACATGGCTTTCTCTCCAAGATGGGCAGGACTATGTGCTGTATTTATCATGACTTGAACCATTGAGTCGGGGAGAAACCATATAGATTTTCCCTTCGTCACCCAACCTTGATCTGTCTGAATCCCTCCTAGTTCAGTCCATTTCTTTATTTCCTCTGGAGTAGCATGTGTCTGGATGTCAATTACGTCTAGGGCGGGATTTCTAACTGTCATACACTGTGTCTGGACTATTGTCTTTGTCACATCAGTAGTCTGGGTGTGAGTCAATGCTGTATGTTTTGCTGTCTGGTCTGCCAGGTCGTTACCCTGGGAAACAGAATCTGTGACTTTAGTATGTGCCTTACACTTCATGACTGATATGCCCGAGGGCAAATGTATTGCTTCTAACAGTGCTTGAATGAGGGGGCCATGTTGTATCTTGGCCCCATGAGAAGTCAGAAAACCTCGTTCTTGCCAGAGGACTCCGAAGTCGTGTACAACTCCGAAGGCATAGCGGGAATCTGTGTATATGTTAACATTTCTGTTCTTGGCTAGAATACAAGCTCGGGTCAGAGCGATGAGCTCTGCTGCTTGAGCAGACAGGGTGTCAATACGATGTGTTTCTTTAATTTCAGTTTCAGTGGTTACGGCGTACGCGGCCACTAATTCTCCTGTACTTGTTCTCATGCATGAACCGTCCACATAAAGTGTCAGGTCTGGATTTGTCAATGGGACATCTGTTAAGTCTCGTCTAGGCTTAGTTACTGCATTAATTATTTCTATACAATCATGCGGAGCTGGATCTGTCATAACTGTAGGTAACAGTGTTGCGGGGTTCAGGATGCTGCAACGTCTGATTTCTATGTGTGGCTGGAATAGTGTTAATTCATAACCTGTCAGTCGTGCTATAGTTAAGTGTTGAGTCTGGGTTCTGTTTAACAAAACCTCTACAGAATGTGGTACTTGAACTGTTAACTGATGACCTAAAACAATTGAATCACTTTGTCTTATTGCTAACGCTGTTGCTGCTACTGACTTTAAGCACGCAGGGAGTGCTTGAGCTACTGAATCCAATGTACTAGAAAAATAAGCACAAGGCTTATGTGAACCTGCTTGGTCTTGAGTGAGGACAGACAACGCTGTGCCATCACGTTCTGTAACAAAAAGTGTAAACGGTTTGCTGTAACATGGTGTCGCTAAAACTGGTGCTCGGCATAAAACTTTCTTTAATTCTTCAAAAGCTTGTGTGTGTTCCTGAGTCCAAGGGAGGACAGTCGAAGTCGCTGCCTCCTGTGTCGTTAACTGGATGAGTGGTTTAGCTAAGAATGCATACTGGGGAATCCATTGTCTGCAGTACGAGGTGAGGCCTATGAAGGCCCGCACTTCCTTTTGTGTCTTGGGTTGCGGCATGTTCACAATTAACTGAATGCGATCGGGAGTGAGCTGTCTCCCCACTTTGGACAGTAAGTGACCCAAGTACACAACTTGCTGAACACAGAATTGTAGCTTCGAAGGAGACACCTTGTGTCCCTTGTCGGCCAGGAAATGTAAAACTGTCAGTGATGCTTTTTCACATTCGGGCTCACTTCGTGCGGTGATCAGCAGATCATCGACGTATTGTAGTAAAGCGGTGTTAACTGGCATTTGAATACAATCTAGTTGTCTTTTCAGTGCTTGACTATAGATGCTGGGGCTTTCTGTAAATCCTTGAGGTGCGCGCGAAAATTTGAAACTGCGTCCATTTAAACAGAATCCGAAGAGATATTGGCTCTCGGGATCAATAGGCACGCTGAAGAAGGCGTTCTTGAGATCAATTACAGTAAAGAACGTTGCTTCTGAATCAATAGCAGTCAAGAGAGATGATATATCGGGGACCACAGGATACTGTGGGATAATGCATTTATTCAATTCTCGAAGATCAATCACCAGCCGATATACTGGCGGTGCATTGGGATCAGTACGTTTAAGAATCGGAATGATGGGTGAGTTACAGATATTGGAGTCGGTCTCGACGACCACTCCTTGGGCAATGAGCTCTTCAATGATTTTCAGTAAAGCCGCTACAGCATCGGGTGGTAACTTGTATTGTCTGATTCTGGGTAATACAACACCTGCCTTGAGGGTAACGCGGTATGGTGTAATGTGCATACATCCTACATCAGTTGGGCCTTTTGCCCACAAATAATCAGGTACATTTTTCAATCTGACGTCAAACTCACGAAGGACGTAATGACCCTTGAAATCCCGCAGAAAGAGTCTAACCCCCTCCGGGGAGCAGCATATTATAGCTCCTAGAGCCTTCAGTGTTTTAATTCCTAACAGATTTTCCGGACATGATTTTGTTAGTAACAGGTCTGTAACGCGTGATAATGGACCCACAGCCAGGGGAACTGGTTCTGATACTTCATTTACAATAGGTTGTCCTGAAAAGCCAAGGGAAACATTTTGTGAGCCTGAGAGGGGTGCCCCTGGAACTTCGTCATGACTTATTGTAGTGCGACTTGCCCCTGTGTCAATTAAAAACTTTCTATCTTTCCCCAATACCTGACTGTGTACATAAGGACCTTCTTGATCTACAGGAATCTCGATAAGAGGCAAGCCACCTTCCCTCTCTAGGCTGTTTCATGTATATCGGGAATATTCGGGGTAAGCAGACTGGGCATACTGGTACATCTGTTGTGAGACTTGCTGAGTTGCAGCAATGGGCTGTGGCTGTGGTACTGCTACGGTCTGTGCTGTCTGTGCAGATGCATGCATGGGCTGTGTATTCTGTGTAGACTGATGCTGGTTATGGTCTTGTCTAGGCGGATGCGGTCTCTCTTTAGTTTTACCTGTCGCTATGTTATGTTTCAGAACTGCACATTCGTGAACGTAGTGACCTGGCTGCTTGCAATAATTGCATGTCCCTTTAACAGGAGCTGCAGCGTGACTTGTCTGGGTCGTACCTTTCCTGTGACTGTCGGATGGGACCGTCTGGGCTACTAACATTTTCATTTTCGTGTCTTTCATGCGCTTCTGTTCCTGATCTTGTTCTTCCCTAATTCTATTCTGGTGATATTGTAACATTTGTAACATCTGGGATGGCGTATTTGCTTGCCATGTACTCTCGACTTTATACACTCTATTTTTAACTAACGGTAGGGAATTCTCGACTAACTTTGATACAAAAAGATGTGGGTACGACTCGCTACTTGGCTGGAGGCCACTATTGATAATAAAACATTTCTCGAATCTTGAATAAAAGTCGCTAGTATCTTCATCATGTTTCTGTTTACAGGACGAGATTGCATCCCAATCCTCCTTTCTAGTTGTCAATAATCTGGGCAGGACCTGTACTATCAAACCTGGTAATGCTTTAGTTTTGTCCCCAAGGCCTAACCCTGGAACCCGTTTCTTTTCTTCATCCTCTATTTCTGCCCAGGCAATCTTTGCGTCTCCCACCTCCCAGTCCTTTTCCTTTAATTTCTCGAATATACCCGTAGGCAATAATACTTTCAACATTTTCATGATATCATCATATGTGTAGTCCCCCATCAGTAACATGTCTTTGAGCTCTCTATGAAAACCTGCAGGGTCTTTATCATGGCACGGTACTAATTTCTTCATTTCTAACAGTTCTAATTTAGTTAGAGGCGTGTGTACATACACGCGTTTCAAAATTTTATCCTCACCCATAACAGGGTGCACTTCTCGCAAGGGGTTCTGACTTTCAATACCACCCCCGCACTGCATATGGTACATTTTCCTTTCTGGAGGTGGGGCGGGGACATATTCAGGACTTACAAAGGTATCATATCTGCGTCGTTGTTCTAGAATTATTTGAACTAATTTAGTGCTTAAGCCTCTCCATCTATCCATCAGTAGTGCTTCTAGTGTCTCATGTAAGGGACCTGGATCGGAATAATGTTTTCTGTACTTAATGAGAAGGTGCTGAATCATATATACCCCTGCTAATTTCTGTTCGTCGGGGGAGAGGTTCAGAAATGTCTGTGCTACGGTGTCATCATTATATATGTCTGCATTTTCGGCCCATGATACCGCTGATCGGGCTAATTCTTGTTCATCCATAGAATTGAGTACATGGTACCCCACTCGATCTCGAAGCCGTTTATCAGTTTCCTGGAACTGATGTTCAGCAGAATTCGGATTCGTTAAGGCAGAGAAGAAAACTCTCTTGCTTTCCGGACGGACACCTTTCCTAAGGTAGTTTCCCCTACCTACATATGCTATAGTGCTTGTAGTTGGTTCTGGTTCTTCAGATTCTTCTTCCTCCTCGGAGGGAGCCTTTTCTTTCTCTTTCTCGTGTACTGCTATCACTGCTTTCTTAATCTTTTTATACATGGCCTCTATGCAATTTTGTCTGTCATGTTTTCCATCGGCTATATTTTGACCCCACTTGTTCAATGCATCTAATTCACTCTGCTCTGTTCCGGGCCTGTCTCGTTCTCTTATTAGACAATTTATGAAAAATCGTAGTATCAGTGCTTGCATGGTAACTTTCTGTTTCTCCAGGGCATCCTTAATACTGTCGGGGTCCTTTCCCGTTTGAACGAACTCATATATTCTATCTAGGTGCTCCTTCATTCCTGCATAACATAACAAACTATCAGTAGCAGATCTTAACCGTAAAGACGCTAATACCATTAAGTCGTCCTGTCCAGGTTCTGGATCATATCTACAAACTGACATATTTTCTTTTAGTGCATCAAGACGGGATGAATTAGAAGAACGGGGGGATCTGTGCGTAAGAGGACTCTGCATACCTCTGAGATTTAATCTGTGAGTCGGTGGCGGGGTCTGGAGACCCGCGGTCGCACCTCCTGAAGCGGAAACTTGGGCATTATCTCTGTGTGTAGTCAGTATCTGAATTTGTCTTTTAGTAGGATCTGATTGAAGTGGTTTCGGCAGATCAGTTTTAGGTGAGGGAAGTGGCGGAGCTGGCGGAACGGGACTAGTCTTTTTCGGTGTCGGCTGAGAGTGATCTTGGGGGGCAGTACCACCCCCGGCCCTGTCAGTAGGCAGGGCACGAACAGGCAGATTGGTGTAAGCTGGCGCTACATCTTCGAGATATGAATTTAGGAATATGTCTTTAGTAGTCTTATGTAT
Organism: Lissotriton vulgaris; assembly: GCF_964263255.1. NCBI lineage: Eukaryota > Metazoa > Chordata > Amphibia > Caudata > Salamandridae > Lissotriton > Lissotriton vulgaris. The sequence goes on from NC_141690.1 coordinate 123,231,985, forward strand.
TACTTTAGTTGGAACTAATGGTGACGGCAAATTTTTCGGTATTTCTGAAATGGCGTCAGGGGTACCATCGGCCAAAAGATACATGTTGTTCACTTTGCTATTTTGGATACGGTCTATTTGTTCTACTTTTACTCGAATTCCCTCAGTAACTAATTCGTTTTCTTGGGCCTTTTCTGATTCTTTAAGCCTGTCTTCTCTACGGAGTGTTCTATCAGCACGCTTACGTGATTCCTTACGCCAAAATTCTATGGCGTCTTTCTGAGATTGTCTAGCTTTCTTTTTCCGTAATATTTCTTCTACTTTTATGATGCACTCGGCATCCCATGTTCCGTTAACTGGCCATCGGTATCTTTCCTCTAGGTGCTTGGTATAATCTGTCCATAACTCTAGATACAAGATGGCGTCTATGCCATGCTTATTATACATAAAATTACCTGGAGTGTCCCTAGGGGGGATCGGAATCTCTTCCTCTAACATCCCTTTCCTAGTTCCTATCTGCTTTAATTTGTTGAAAAACGGCATTGTGCCTACTTGATACTGGAATGCTTGATCCTTGATACTTAATGTCAACTGTAACTATTTATACAAAAACACAATAATGCACAAAAACAATCACATTCATACCACGACATTAATTACATGAAACATTTAAAGACATAGCTAATTTCCCCTTACTCTGAATGTACCGCTCAACGATACAGATACACTGCTGTAACAGTGCAGAAATTCGGAATACTTTATATACTGCTAAACAGTACAGATACACTGCCTAAAAACAGTGCAGACCGGACTTGCGTACCCAAACCCGTCTAGATACGACCCAGCAATGGTACTCACCGGGAAGCACGGAAAACAGAAGGCCTCGGAAAACTCGACTGGACTCGACTCGGAACTTCGGAAAACTTCGGAAAGCTTCGGAAAACTTCGGAAAACTTCGGAAAACTGGTGGGCCTCTTCACACCTCGGACCTTGCTTCCTTCGGCTGGGCTCTGGTCGGGATCCTCCGCACTCCTCACCGCCTCGTCTGGGCACTGATCGCAGTCTTCGTCACCTCCGTGTGTCAGAGGGGGATGCAGGAAATCCTGCCAGTACACGTGTTGTCCGTCTAACTGATGGCAGGGGACACGGATTGCAACGCACCTTCCGGCGCGTGAGGTGGGGGAGGGGTCCCTGTTCGGGCGCCAAAATGATGTAAATAATTAATTTACTCTCTTAATTTCTATGCAGGTAAGTACTTAATCAATAATAACTCAATCGAAATGAAGGAAAACAGAGTCCGTGGTGTAAGAGTTTCTAAGGGTTTTATTCCTCATAAAGGAATCAGGATATCATGTTCTGACCACCACACAGGGTGTCAGAAGGGATAGATGAGCGCGCTCTCGTTTATTGACAATACATAGCTTATATACTTGATTTACATCATAGTGTTCAATGTAAGAGGCGTAACAGCTGAGAGAAGACAAGATAACAGTATACACGTGGTGCTAGTACATCATCAAGAGGCGTAAACTAGGCGTGAACTAGGGTGTGTGCTAGAAACGTCACTGATAGGTGACGCAAGTGGGTGGCACCAAGGAGTGGTGCCAACAGAATGTTGCAATGTCAGCAGAAATCGGGAGCTTGGATGCGCGCGCAGCTGCATGACGTGTGATAGACGGGGTGCAGGGGACTTGACATTTACACTGACGGAAAGAGACAGAAGTCTGGCATGTCAGATCAACTTGTGCTTCTATCATATCTGATATCTGATGTTTAGGAACTAAGCTATCTGGGCAGAAAGGTCTCTAGAGCAGAAGCTATTCTATACTTGCTGTGAGTGCGTGTATAAGCGCCTGAATGTCTGTATGAGAAGCGTGGGGGCATGGGGCCTTCCATGGAAGCATGGCAACAGAGGCTATGAATTACTTGCATAAAGACAGGTCGGCCCTTTAGCCCTGTAGCTGGGGAGGGATGTTTACTGAAGCTAGCAGGCTGGAATGTATCTTCGGGGAGGAAAACAGATAACTCGAAGGTTATAGTCAATCTTGGCAGGCAGCAGGCTGAGCTGAGCACGGAGGGCCGCGCTAGAAGTAAGTCAGAGTTCACGGGTACGGGGCTGCTTGGGCAGAGGCCCTCGCAGTCAGAAGCCAGAAAAGAGGCTCGGTGGCAGAGATTCAGGGCCTACTTTCAGCCAGGCTGAAAAACGTAGGAGTACACTTCAAAAAGACGTTGGCATAGCATACTTAGGAACGGACCATCAAACCCATTCATGGTGGGTCTGAAAGAGGACAAGTTAACGTTGGACGCAAATGTATTTGCGTCTTCATAGCTGGTACAGGAGGGAAGTTACATGCACTTTTAACTCGTACATGGAGTCGGTGGGGTACTCGCTAGGGAACACAACATGACCATAAAATTTATATTACCTCAACCAAGACCACTGGCAATATGCGGCAGGGGAAGGCCAAATAATTAACTGGGTTGAAGAAATTATGCGACACAGTTTATGATAGCATTATTGAATTAACTCACTATTTTGTCATTTTTACACTGCTTAACACTGTCTGGGCATTGGTTGCACCTTACTGGTTTACTTTCAGTTCAACACTCAAATATATCTGTAGTAACAGAAAGGTGACCCGTCAAGCTATGCAAAGGGCAATCCACTGCGCAGTAACTTGTGTCCCTGCGCTTTTAGTAACTTCAGAAACGTTTGAGCCAGTGTAAACAATTTTTTGTTAAAATCTCCAAATAATTCGCAGGAGGTGAATTATGTGTAAAATATTAAATCATGCAAAAAATCAGAATCATCACATAATTCCAGTGGCCTTGATGAGAATAGACAGGGTGGGCCACCGTATTCAGCGTGAAGTAGATGGAGGGTAGTGCTGTTGGGAGAAGAATGTGCCCTGCCTGGTATTATAGACGTGCGCTCTGCCCCGAGTGACCCCTGCCGTAGGTTACCTGGTCACCAGTGTTTTCATGGATGGATTTTGGAAATAATGGTAACAGTCATCTTGCTATTCCTGGGTCTTGCTGACAACAGCACCAAGCAATATGGGAGTAGTAGTTTAAATATTGTCTACAAGACGGTGCGTGCTGAGGCCAGGGTTAGATATAGAAGTTGAAATACTCGGTAATCCTAAACCTACGAGAACAGACTTTAGTTACTTTTTTTAAATGTTACTTACAGCTTCTGCCATCCCCGGGCCGAGAGCAGGCATTCAAAGACTGCGAGACAAAGTCACAAAGTCAGACAAGCCTGTTTTTTTGCCAGCCTCCACAGATTGCTCAGTGCTCTCTTTGAAGCAGGCGAGAGGCGATACTTCAAAGGCTGGGGACGGCGGGCAGGACTTTATCTTAACCCCGGCCGGGCCTGCCCCAATCATGATATTGTGTACGGCCGGTGGCTGCTACTAGGCCAGGCAGTGTAGTGCAATACAATACAATGAGTACATCAGACTGCATCATAATCATGATCATGATCATCGAATTTTGTGGTCCCGGATTCTACTACCACCACACGGTGACGGGACGATCGTCACGTCACCATGCTACAATAAAAAAGCGGCGGTGGTTTGGCATGGTGTCTGATAACTTAATTCATACAGTACTTACATTTCCTGCTGTACAGTACTCGTGGTGGGCCAGGCGCCTGCCGGGACGCACACTGTGCACTCACTGCCTCCCTTTACTGACGGACTGGTTCTGTAACTATTAGGCGGGACTGGCCCTGGTATTGCACAGTAACTGCCTGTGGCTTGCGTCCAACAGATGAAACTCTTGGTGGGGTGCGCGTGCGTGTATGCTGGGGCCCGCCTGCGTGTATGCTGGGGCGTGGTAATCTGTAAAAAATCTGCGCACGCTGCCACACAGCCTCTGCCCCACCCGCAGAACGAAAATCAAGCCCAAAGGAATTAGTGTCCCGCCCACGGCAAGACTGAAGTATTGGCCGCCATCAAACAAGTAACGTTTTATAAATCTAAATCTCCTATTGGATTTGGCTCAGGCTCAGTTTCAGCTGCTGTCGCAAGGCCTGCAACTAACCGGGACTCACTCGGTAGATGGTCCAGAGAAGAGAACTGGGCAACACAAGTCTGCGGGAGTGTGGCTGCGCAGACGCCGAGTTTACTTACAGCGAGGCGCTAAAAAATTAAATATGTCAATTGAAGTATCAACTTCTATGCAATATGTAACGTGCAGAGTATAGACCCGGCCCTGATGAATAAGTGCCGGTGCTAAGCACCGGAAAGCACTGGCACAAATTAAGCACTGAGACACCGTCGCCAATCGGAGACCTACTGTGCCACCCTAAGGAGGCACTCCGGAGTTGGAGCTTGCACCGGCACGCCGTTGGACACATTGGTGGTAGCAGGTGAGCAGTGAAGCCTCGGTGAACAGGAGCTACAATTGAGCACAGTGTGGGGGAAGGGGCTGGGGTGCAGCAGCTGGGTGCACAGGCGCAGACAAGTGATGTTGCCGTAGATAATAATGTTATCTCTGGCCACATTCATATCTGTTTCATTTTAAGGACTTGCTGGACCGCACTCTTTCTCGGGAACCCCTGCTTCCTAGACACACGGGTGATGGGAGGTGAATAGTGAGGGATGGGTGCAGTAGACCTACGCTCTGTCTCCTCCTCCCTCTGTTCTTTTGACTCTCACTTCCACCGACTTCCTCTCTCTCCCATTCTCACTATCTTCCGTTCATTCTGACTACCTTTGGGAGCCGTGTGGAACTGACCTTTGTCCTTCAGAAGCCTGTGGATTGCTGTGTCCTGCTCGTTGTGAAGGAGCCGCCTAGCCGCCTAGCGCCTCGCCGGACCCGCTTCGCGGGTCCCGCAGCGCTCGTGAAACATCTTGAACTGCGACCGAGTGGCTGAACCTTGGGTGAGGAAAGTGCGGGGCAGGCAAGTGAGTCGGCGGGGCTGCGAGCTTCCTGGCATGGACTCCAGTGTCCAGGAGTCCCTGCGCGCCCAACTCGTAACACCTGGGCTGCTCTCCCCGCTGGCCACGCCCCCCGCCAATGGAGTAAAACCGGACCCGTCCCACTGCTTACTGGGACCCTTTGGGAGCCGTGTGGAACTGACCTTTGTCCTTCAGAAGCCTGTGGATTGCTGTGTCCTGCTCGTTGTGAAGGAGCCGCCTAGCGCCTCGCCGGACCCGCTTCGCGGGTCCCGCAGCGCTCGTGAAACATCTTGAACTGCGACCGAGTAGCTGGACCTTGGGTGAGGAAAGTGCGGGGCAGGCAAGTGAGTCGGCGGGGCTGCAAGCTTCCTGGCAGGGACTCCAGTGTTCAGGAGTCCCTGCGCGCCCAACTCGTAACACCTGGGCTGCTCTCCCCGCTGGCCACGCCCCCCGCCTATCAGCCTATCACAGAACAGCATAGTGAATAATAGTCCTTAGGGTTACCGCTTCGCGGGAGCGGGCCGGGAGAAGCCCGGGACAAGGGCGGGACCGTCCAAGGCCGTCACAGGCCGGAGTAGGCTGGGCTGGGCCCACTCTCTTGGTTCTGCCTATTGCCATTAAGGTTCTTGCACAACAAGCTGATAAACTGTTCCATAGCTATTATCACACTCTAAGACACCATGCCGTCCCCGGCAAGGGAAAGTACCCCCATAAGGCAGGGAGGAGCAAAAAATATGACTCTAGAGAATTACTTTCCTCGGGCTGGGGGGGATGTGGACAAGGAGAGCACACTAAACCGGCTCAGGGCTGAGCGGAGACGCTCTATAGATAATTTGAAAAGTAGACCTCTAGGAGATTATCCTCCCACGTCCAGCGAAGATTTGACCCTAATTGAAGATGTCCCGATCCTGCTGAGAGATTGTATAAAAACGCCCTCAGCGCTACCTATGAGCTCAACCCCAGTGAGTAGCACAAGCCCAAGCAGGGGGACGATTGATTTAATTTCTCAACCTCCTCCAGTACCAAAACCTAGGAAAGCTAAACCTAAGCTAGCTGCAGCACAAGGTGTATTCGGGCCCCCTCCAAATAAACGTAGGAGGAAGACGAGGCGTGCCCAGGGAAAAAACAAACCCAAGACCCCCCATTCTGAGTTTGGGAAGTTACTTAAACCCCCCATACCGACTGTGATAACAGTGGATGACTTACATCCTAAACCCGCTGCACAGGATTGTTTGGCCCCCGCCCTGATTAAAGAGACTGTCAGCAACATTGTTAATGCCCCCCTCTCTGTCGCCCCGCTGGGTAACTTGGAATTCCTGCTCAGGTCGCTATTGTTACCAATTAGTGAAAGCATTAAAAAGGTGGAAATCAGACTAACCATTCTTGAGGCTACATTAAGTAGTATGAAAATCCCGGTCAATTCTCATGAAAGGGTCCCTAAACCTACTGCCACCCCAACAGCCCCGAAACAGCCCCCAAAAAGCGGTACGCATCTTGCCCCCTCACAGTTTGCAATTGCGGCCGCCCCACCACAAACTCAGAGGAATAACCCTGCCCCAAAGAAGCCATCTAACCCCATAGGGCCTACCCCCCCTGCAAATTCTGCTCCTCCAGCACAGCCCATAGATAGTGCTGGACCAACTCCACTAATGAAGCTTCCCCCTAGGCCACGCAGACCCAATCTACCACCAGAGGCAAATGACTTTACAGTAGTCATGGCGGGTGTCCCACCGCTAGAGGTGGGTGAAGCTGAGGATTTCTGTGCCTTAAAAAGCAGGGTAATTAAGTGGTTAAATCTGAATAGACCCTTACCAATACACTGAAGCAATGAAATCATAATGGTTAGAAGGGTGCCTTGGGTGGGGAGAACACACAAATCCATTATAGGGGATTGCATATTGGTGAGCTTCAGGGACGCTGGAACTGTCGCTCACATATGCCAGGGTAAGAACAGATCACAGGTGTCAACAATCCAAACCTTCCATGTGTCTTTCTTCTTTCCCCCCATCCCTGCCCCTGCACCCGCGACCTATCATATGACAACTGGGAAAGGGTGGGTCGGAGGGGTGTTCATCACGAGTTCAACCCCAGGCCACTATTTAGCCGCCCAGAGCCATCTCTCCATACATTTAATCGGTTTCATTGCCTAGATGGCCTTGAGGGGGTAGATTGACAAACAGATAATGGTACATGGGGAGTAGGGGGTATAGGGGTTTTGAATGATGAGCCGGAGAAGCACAGACCTAAGGCAAAGCAAATGTCATTGAGTTGTGCCTGGATCCCTGTGTTGGATGAACCTAGGGCTGCAGATATTGCATGTAAAGGAGGGGCACATGGGCCGGATATGGAAAAGCCAGGATATGAATTACAAAGAGGGCCCCACGGAGGAGGGGTTCAGAGGGGTGAGGCACTAGGAATTATTTCATGGAATATAGCTGGTCTGGCTGGAAAATTTAATAACAATGAGTGGCTTGACTATATCAGAAAATTCCATGTAATCTGTTTGCAGGAGACCTGGGCCTTGGAGAATAACTTCGATTTGCAAGGGTACAAGTGTTTCTTTGTACCCGCTCAAAAATCAAGGTCAGGAAGAGCCAAGGGAGGTTTAGCTATTTATATAGACCTGGGCCTTCCGGGCAGTTGCACTTGTCTTGATTGGAACTCCCTTAAGACTCAGGCAGTCAGGTTTTCTGGGAAGGGGCTCAGATTTGTTGTAGTAAATATTTACAACAACGAGACAGCGGGATCTAACACCTCTCTTGTTACTGAATTAGATCATAGGCTGGGCCAGGACATAACAGGCCAAAAAAAGGGGCACCCACATGGGCTGATGGTTATGGGAGATTATAATTGCCACCTGTGCCCGGCACTGGTCCAAATAAATACAGACTGGTCCCAATGCCCCACGGAGAAGGGGCCGCACTTCTCTCATACGCCGTTAGGTTTAGCTTTTAGAACTCTCCGGCTCAAGTATGACCTTGAACACACCATTAACACGGTAAGGACGCAGGAGGATGGCACACTCCCCCCTACATTTAAGGGCAGAGGATGCTCATCCTTTATAGATTATATCCTGGTCTCAAGATCCCTGATAAATAAGATAACTAGCGCAGGGATTGAATGGAGTGGCTTTAGTGACCATAACCCTCTTGTCTTGGAGCTGTTGTACAGGGTGGGCTCAAGTAACAGAGTCCAACGCACTTTTACTGAGAGGGCAACAGACCAGGTCAGGAGACTAAAATGGGCCAAAATGGATGGGGAAAAGTTTTATAAGGACCTGGTGGACGCGGGCAAACTTGCCATCAATGACTGTTTAGATACAGAAGTCCACGGATCGAGGATAATGGAAGCTTTCGACCAGATCGCTAATCTGGTTGATGGTTTACTAAAAACTAGTGTGCCACTAAAGAACCACGGGAACCCTCGATGGTTCGACAAAGACTGCTCCAAAGCTTTGAGGGAGCTGAAAAGCTGCCTTAAAATTAAACCAAGGGTCCCCCATAAAGTTAAGGTGTGTAGAGAAAATTATAAAAAGGAGATTAAGAGGAGGAAACTCGCCTTGCAGGCGGAAGCTTGGGCAGATTTACGAGAAGCAGGGGAAAGAAAGGATCTAGCGGGCTTCTGGAAAATAATTAATAACCCAACTTTCCAGGAAAAAAATACCCCGGATATAGGGGCTAACATCCTCCCAGAGCAGTGGGTCCCCCATTATAGGAGTCTGTATAATCATGAGCCTGTAGAGTTATTGGCTATTCCAACTGAGGCTCCATTGGTAGAATTTTCCATTAAGGAGATCACTGCAGGGATTGAGGGCCTGACCAAAAATAAAGCCCTGAGGCCTGACGGAATCCCCCCAGATTTGTTTCTGAGTAACATTGAACTCTGGGCCCCCCTAATGACAAGGGTCATTAACACTGCTATCACCTGTGGCCTGCCCCCGTCTTGGTCCACGGCGGTAATTGTGCCGATTTTTAAGAAGGGCAACAGGGATGACCCAAAGTGCTACCGCCCGATTTCCCTGATCGACGTGTCAGCAAAACTTTTGGGGAGGGCAATTCTTAATAGACTGTCCGAGTGGACCGATGAAAAAAACATCTTCTCGGACACTCAATACGGATTCAGGGCAGGGAGGTCCACTAGTGACCAATGCCTGAACCTTTATATGCTGACTGCCAAATATACCATGGCTAGTGATGAATCCGTTTACATGGGTTTCATGGATTTGGCAGCGGCATTTGATCACGTCAATAGGGAGAAATTGTGTGGTATGATGTTTAGTATGGGGATAGAGAGTGGCCTAATTAATATATTGAGGGAACTGCATAGTGACACCACTGCTAAGGTCCGATTCAATAGGGAGGGGGGACTGACTAGCTCCTTTCCCTGTATGAGTGGAGTCCGACAAGGCTGCATTCTGGCCCCCTTTTTGTTTTCCCGTTATATTAATAATCTGGAGCAGTTTCTGTTAGGTCTGAAGGTAGATTGCCCAAGGGTTGGGTCGCGTCATATTCCTGTTCTGCTTTATGCAGATGACGCGGTACTGATCGCACGTACACCGAGGAGCTTACAAATCTTGATCGATGGATTTGTTAAGTTCATGGGTGCCCTGGACCTCTCTGTTAACCTGAGTAAATCTTATGTGCTTCTGGCGGGGAAAAAAAGTACCTCTAAATTTACATATACAATAGGGAGTCACATTGTAGAAGAGGTCAAACCGTTTCCCTACCTTGGTGTAACATTTGATGGTGCCTTGCAGTTTGATTCCTTGGTGGAGGAACGTTGTGGTAAAATGATTGCATCTAACGGGGCAATAGCTAGCTACGGCAGGAGGCTAGGAAGATGGTCCCCGGAACAGGTGATAAACTTGTATAGCTCTGTATCATGCTCCAAGGTAATTTATGGGGCAGAAGTATGGGGCTTTGTCAATACCACTAGAATCCAACGTGAAGAAAATAAATATTTGAAATCACTCTTGAGGGCACCCCAAAGTACTGCTGGATTGATTGACCACAGGGAGCTAGGGAGACCATACATAGAAGATCTGATAAAACTGAGGCCCATTATTGCTTGGATAAAAATCTGGGTCAATCCTGATGCGACACTTAGTAGAGAAATCTTATCGGACTGCTTAGAGAGAGACAAGTGCATGCGCATCCCCTGGCTCCTTTATGTGAAGAACACCCTAGAAGAGCTAGGCTTTGGGAACCTCTTTACTCATCCTGCAACTATTGTAGCCCAGAACAAGCTGCACGTAGGGAGAATTTTCCTAGAACGGAAAAACCTTCGCAGAGCTGAGGCTGAAGGGTGCAAAAAGACAGTGAGGGCCCATCACCTAGTGAAGAGCGTGGAGGGTATGGAGCCATACTTGTACCTCATGTATAATGCACAGGATAGGTTCTTGATGTGCCGTTTCAGATTGAACCTACTCCCATTTATGTTGGCATCACCAGCGGGATTTGCTACATCAATTGAACAGAAGGGGCCCTGCGGCTGCGACAACAGGTCTCCGCAGGACTCCCTTCACTTCGTTTTACTCTGCCCCTTTTACTCAATGCCCGGACGCAGATTCCTTGTAACCCTTTTAAAAAAAGCTAAATTGGTCCACGCTAGGGAGGCATTAGTATTTTTACAGAAAGCTGCGGAACCCTTAACACTGTGTAACATTATGAATTTTATTAAGGTAGCACTCCGTTTAAGGCTTACTAGAGGAGAAGATTGAAATGTTTTTAATTTTCACGCTTTTAAGTGTTACACACGGTTATACTGTTGTATTTATGTTTTGTTAACTCTCTGTACAAAGAATCTTGAAATGTTTAATGACTTTTTACTATGTATATATGTGTGTGCTTTTATGGTGTTTTTAATCACCGAATAAAGATTCTTTGACTTGACTTGACTTGACTACCTTTCTTTTTCTCTTGGATATGGCACACATACTTATGTTTCTTTTTTGTCTTGCAGGTTTTGTACGCTGCTTCAGGAGGAGTGCCACCCACTTATTTTATGTTATACTGTTGTTTGTTCGAATAAAGTTGTGTTTCCATTTATTTCTGTTGTTGTTAATAAAGGTTATTTTTTTACCAATAAATAAGTGAGTGTATGGCTCTTCTTTTTCTGGCAACACTTGCCTCTAGTTTATTGTGAAAATCGGCGGTTGATAGGAGGTTATGAGAGAAAATATTTGTAATTTTCCTGTGCACCTACCAAATATAAACCAACAGACTATTACATAAATGAAGCCTGGGTAATTCTACAACTTCAAGGGTTCTATCAGTGTTTCACTTTATGTATATGTATATGTATGTATAAATGGTTTTGTAGCGCGCACTGTTACTGGGGAGTATCCTGGCATGAAGGGAGAAGCAAAAGCAGATGAGCAGGGATCAGTTTAGAAACTGCTACTGAAAAGGTGGGTTTTTAAATTCTTTTTAAATTGGGCTACTGTTTGACTGGAGCGCAGATGAAAAGGGAGAGCATTCCAGGCGCGGGCAGCAACGACAGCAATGGACTGTCCCCCTAGTCTGGTTCGCTTAAATCGCGGAAGGGTCATTTTTAATAGAGAAGATGAGCGGAGAGCTCTTGTAGGGGCATACAGTGTGAATCTTTTCTTTAAATAGGCTGGTCCTTGGTCATGGATTGCTCTGAACGCAAGTACCAGGGTTTTAAAGAGGATAAGTTGCGGAACTGGAAGCCAGTGGAGGTCAGACATATGGGACCGGACACTCTTCCATCTGGGGACGTTACAGAGAAGACGAACAGCGGCATTCTGAATGACCAACAGACGTTTGGTCAGATAGGCTGGGATGCCGCTGAACAGGGAGTTCGCGTAGTCCAGTCTTGCTAGGATGAGTGTTCGGGCAACCGTCTCCCTCGCCTCTCTAGGGAGTAATGGAAAGAATTTCCTGAGCATTCTCAAGGTGGAAAAACACGTTTCAGTCAGTTTTTTTATATGGTCCTCAAATTTTAGATCCTCTCCGAACCAAATCCCAAGATTTTTTGCAGGGCCACCCATTTCCTTAGGGCATGGGATGTTCGGGGGCCACAGCACGTTTTTGAAACTTGGGGGGAAAGATCCAAAAAAGAGGACCTCTGACTTATCCTCATTACATTTTAGAAAACCATGAGTGCTGCCCGTGTGATTACAGAGCCAATAAGGCACTGCCTAGGGCCACCAATGCTTCAGGGACTGGCGAGGCCCACCCTGCATATTTAGGTAAAGTCCCAGAGGGTGGCGATCCCCAGACTTGAGTTGGCCTCGATGCCCCCCGAACAATTAGTAAACAATACCCAGGGACATGGCGATCCCCTAGGCTGCGAAACGTCTCTGTGCCCTGCTGCGCCTAATTTACATTTGAGATTAATTTACATGTGCACGAGTGCTGCAGAGTAGCGCAATATAATAATAGGATCGGTCCCGGAACATTACTCACCAGGGGGCTCATTTAAAGGAACGGGTGAGCCCGGTACATTTTTTTCCCTCCATTTTTACTATCCAGAGCCGCTCTATTAAAGCAATACAAGTTTTTCCTCCTCTCGCTTCAACTAGGCAAACAAGGATTTGCTATCACAGGGTGGAAGCCATGCACCCACCATCTAATAGCAAACATAAATGTCCCGCGGATGCACACCCCGGGGCATTGTATGAGCTGCGCTAACATTCTACTATGACTTACATTGGAATTCTACACATAGCACATGACTTTACAGCAATGAGCTCATGGTTTCATCCACGAGTCTTGAGACCGGTAGTGGTGAGTAGTTCGCTTCCCACCCCTTGTATTGTATAAACACAAACTAACACTACTTCCACAGGTATGCTACACTGCCCAGAGCAAATCAGTTTACAGCAATGAGCTCACGATTTAGGCTCACGATTTCATCCCCGAGTCTACAGAACACTAGGGGTGAGTAGTTCACGTTCCACTCCCTTTATAGTATACACACATACTAACACTACTTACACAGTTATACTACAGCAGCCAATATACTACAGTGCCCAGAGCCCATCACTTTACATCAATCATCTCGGTTTGATCCCCGAGTCTTCACACCGGCAGGCGTGCGTACTTCGCTGCCCACTTCTGGTATAGTATAAACGCACAGTAGCGGTCAGTAGTTCGCTACCCACTCCCTGTATGGTATAAACGCCTGCTAACACTACTTGCACACGTATGCTATAAAGACCAGAGCATATCACTTTACAGCAATGAGCTCACTGTTTAGGCTCTCGGTTTCATACCTGAGTGTAGGAGCATCTCATCTCAGCACCATTTCACTCAGACCACCATCGCACTTTCAGACTGATAGGAGTGACTACTTCGCTTCGCACTCCCCCACAGAGCTTACACTGCTTCTATCCTCCTTTTTCCTACTCTTTTCGCCCTTTTTTCCCAGTAGTGGTTTGAATGAAATCACAAAATGGGGGCCAACACTTCCTAGTTGCAACATCTCACACAGCTTGCAGCCAATAAGCAGCAAGCTTTTGCTCGTAACGCCTCAGCCAATCAGATGGCAGAATTCCCAAATATCTGTAAATTTTGATATTTCTCAAAAACTACAAAACGGATTTACACCAAATAAACAAAAGTGTGCTTTCTAGACTAAGACCCTTCTCCCTGCCAAATGTCTAAAGCTTCCTATGGAAATTAACATGGAGAAAACACGTTTTGGGACCCCCTTTTTTCTCAGCTCCCCCTTTACGAATCACCCCAACCACTTTCAACATAGGAGCTGATATGAACAAAGAATTAGTTTGGAAAATTTCATGAAGATTCATCAAACGACACCAAAGTTATAAGCAAAACAAAAAATGATCTTCCTGTGGAAACTTGGTCCTAACTATAATACCTACTGGTGACCGCCAGTAGGTGATATATATATATAGGAGGTCTTCCTTTTTGCTGGTAGCTCTTGATGTGTCCAGCCTTTATACGAGTATCAGGAATCGAGATGGCTTGCGAGCCATCAAATATTTCCTTGGAAGTAGACCAATTATTTATTCTCAGCACTCCAACATGTTGGTAAAATGATACCATTCTGTTTAGAGAACAATTTATTCCTTTTTGACGGTAAAATGTACCAACAAACTTAGGGTGTAGCTATGGGGGCCAGCTTCTCCCCCAGTTACGCCTGCCTGTTTATGGGCTGGTGGGAGGAGCTGGTCCTCAGGCAACAATATGAAGTAGTGTGCAACAACAATGTAGTAACCTGGTTGCGCTACATTGATGATTTGTTTATTGTCTGAAACAGAAGCAGTGAAAGTGCCAATGAATTTATTAAACAATTGAATCACAATGATGTTATCCTTCATTTCACTGCAGAAATAAGCAGAGAAACAGTGACTTTTCTGGATGTGAGGGTACAAGTGACAGAAAATGAGCTTAGTACTACCCTGTATCGTAAACCAACATCAGGTAACACACTCCTACACGCCTCCAGTGCGCACCCCCCACACTTGTTGAGAAGCATCCCATATGGGGAGATGCTCCGCATTAGGTGGATCTGTAGTAAAGAGGCGGAATGTGAGGTGAAACAAAATGAGTGTAGAGATAGGTTTCTGGACAGGGGGTACAGCTCGAATGTGATTGAGGCGGCTATTGGGAAAAACCAAGTCGATAGCCAGGAAAGATCTTTTGCAATACAAGAAGTCAGGCAAGGTCACAGGGGTGGAACAGGAGCCTATCAGACTTATCCTGGGGTTTTCAAAACAACAGAAAGAATTAAGGGAAATAGTCCGCAAAAACTGGCCTATTACCAAAGGTGATCCGATAATAGGGGGATCCATGCCTTGAATGCCGTCGATAACCTTTAGATAAAAACTCAATATGGGCTCTTCTTTGGTAAGAAGCAACTTTGAGTCCAAAAGAAAGGCACCATGGCTAGCGGCAATGAAGGTTTTTTTTTAAGTGTGCTGTATGTAAAGCATGCCAGCATGGAGTGAATACAACCAGCTATACCCCGGCATTCGACCTGCAGAATCAGACAACATATAACATGTAAGTCCGAATTTGCGGTGTACGTGCTTACCTGTAGCTGCAACCTACGATATGTAGGGAGCACAAAACTGCCTGTGCACAAGAGAGTGCTACAGCACATCCGGGCAATATGCAACAAAGATGACAGCTACCCGGTGGCACGGCACTTTCAGCAGAGTCATAACAGCGACCCCAAATACCTTAAGTATTATGCAATAGACACTATTATGCCCCAGAGAAGGGGGGGGACAGGGAATGCATACTGAGAAGATTAGAAACATCTTATATCCTCAGATTTGACTCGAAGTACCCCAATGATCTCAACATCAGTGAGTACCTATATACTTTCTTATGAACACTTGTTATAAATCTGTAAGGTTAACTGAATCAATCAATCAATCAATCAAGGCATTTATAGAGCGCACTACTTACCCGGAGGGTCTCAAGGCGTTTGGGGGGGTGGGGGGGTGCCGCTACTGCTTGAACATCCAGGTCTTGAGTTTCTTCCTGAAGGAGAGGTGGTCTTGGGTCAGGCGAAGGTCGGTCGGGAGGGTGTTCCAGGTCTTGGCGGCCAGGTAGGAGAAGGACCTTCCTCCTGTTGTCTCTCTTCGGATGCGGGGGACGGCGGCGAGGGCGTGGTTGGTCGATCGGAGGTGGCGTTTGGGAGCGTAGAAGTTGAGGCGGTTGTTGAGGTAGCTCGGGCCTTGGTCGTGCAGGGCTTTGTGTGCGTGGGTGAGGAGACGGAAGGTGATTCTCTTATATCTATTATATCTATATCACAAAATTGTAATGAGAATAGGAACTGCATGGAAGCATAATTTGGGAAAGTTAATCATGGTGTTTGCATCGTTCATAAGGTGTAAATATGTGTATATATATATATGAATTTTGTGTGTATTTATGTGTAGGGATTGTAGTGATGGTTTACATATTTATTATGGATTAGGGACATGAGTTGTTTTTTCATTATATAGAAAGTATGTACAATGTTGATACTTCTAATATTTTTAAATTAATTTTATCAAAGGATCGACCCTGGCAATTATAAATAATGAATTGTAGGCTTGACAGACTGTCCTTACAGCACTATGCACTTTACTTCTGTATAACATAGTTTACATGAATGAATGTCGCCTTGCTGACAAACTCTTACTATTTGAATTGTTATTTAATACTTATTCACTAAATGTTTGAGCACTATTTTTATTTTATTAGGCACTAGGATTAGGTGGTAGGGTGATTCATGGTGGCATGCTTAGGTACCATTGGCATTCATGCAATGATTAGTCTACAGGCTCATAAAGAGCCAGTAGGAGAAAATTCCATTTATGGATTAATGTAGGGTTTTTGTTGGAGAATGAATTTTAAAAAACCTCAAAATTGCATCTATTTATTTGACTGTATTAAACATTCAATGTGGGAGTTAATATGCAATATGTACTGAAGCAATAGTATGTGTACTATGTTTACTAATTGGCTGCTTGCACATGCACTTTATCAAGCAGTGGTGATGCTTTAGGCTGTCATGTGATCAAGGGAGGGATCTCCCGAAACGCGTAATGGCGACAATGGCTAAATAAAGAATTGCACAAACTTTACCGGGTCCACGCTCATTTGTTCTACAGGAGTGGGAGTGAAAGCGAGAAACGAAGGATATATAGCTCCCTAGTGGAGTGAAACAAGTCATCTCTTATTGAATAAATCGCCATTCTGCAACTCACTTGAGGCTTGATTGGTTTCTTGGCCTGATTTTCGCTGCACTCTGTGGGGCCATTGGAGGTCTAAACCTGTTGTGTTCCGCGACCATTGGCGGAACAGGGACTGCTTTTTTCATATATATATATATATATATATATATATATATATATATATATATATATATATATATATATATATATATATATATATATATAAGTTCAATGCCTGTTCCCAGGTAGGAAAAAGCGCGACACAACTCCGAGGGTGAAGACAAGCTGCTTTATTGATTTTCGTTTTGCGCGTGGTGCTAAGTAGTTCCTGAAACGCTCAGGCATACGCATTTCAAGCCTCCAATGGCTCTCATCAGTGCCGGTTTCACGAACTCCACGCTCGCTCTGGGGGTCAGATGGCTTACAGGTGGTGGATAGACCGCACCCAGGATGGCGTCATCGAGCTCCTCCTCCAATATGGGATGTACTCGCCCCTCACACTCCTCCTGTTGAGCAGATGCATGCTGGAAGGCGTAGTCCTCAAGTGTGCCTGTGCAGTGACAGACACTACTAACATCAGGTGATGTCCCAACTGTCTGGTTAAGGGCCACACTCCAGCTCAGGTGCCCCGCAGGATGAAACAAAGCCTCTTTTTAACCTCTTGATCAGGCGATCGTTATCGCGTCCTCTCTCCCCTTGCCGCTCCTCAAACCATGGTGGAAATCCAACAGCTGGGGGGGACCGTGTATTGCAGTTTCTCTACAAATGTCCACAAGGTTGCTGGTCATTACACGGTACGCCTGAACGAGAGGGTGTGCCGCCGAGTCAGCGACCTGCTTGCCAACTTAAACATAAGTTCAATGCCTGTTCCCAGGTAGGAAAAAGCGCAACACAACTCCGAGGGTTAAGACAAGCTGCTTTATTGATTTTCGTTTTGCGCGTGGTGCTAAGTAGTTCCTGAAACGCTCAGGCATACCCGTTTCAAGCCTCCAATGGCTCTCATCAGTGCCGGTTTCACGAACTCCACGCTCGCTCTGGGGGTCAGATGGCTTACAGGTGGTGGATAGACCGCACCCAGGATGGCGTCATCGAGCTCTTCCTCCAATATGGGATGTACTCGCCCCTCACACTCCTCCTGTTGAGCAGATGCATGCTGGAAGGCGTAGTCCTCAAGTGTGCCTGTGCAGTGACAGACACTACTAACATCAGGTGATGTCCCAACTGTCTGGTTAAGGGCCACACTCCAGCTCAGGTGCCCCGCAGGATGAAACAAAGCCTCTTTTCAACCTCTTGATCAGGCGATCGTTATCGCCTCCTCTCTCCCATATATATACATATATATATATATATTCACTGAAAAAACCATAGGTTATAGACCATATATAGTTAGGAATTCGCATTTACAAAACCTTATTTTACTCACACAAAACCATTGAAATTCCATATATAGTTAGTTGCACTAACTATATATCGCGCACCCGCAATCCACTGCTGATGATGTCACATATTACATCATTCATGACATGGTCAGTGACATCACTGATGACATCACTGATGACATCTCAAATGACATCACTGATGACATCTCAAATGACATCACTGATGACATCACTGATGACATCTCATTTGACATTACTGATCACATCACTGATGATATCATTCATGTGATAATACGATGAACCTCTTCAGACTCTAATATAACCTTAGATACAATCAGTGTAAACAGACACTCACAGACTGTCACTCATCCATGGAGTTACTCACACACCTAGTCAGTCATGCAAAGAATCAATCACACCTCCATTTCCTCAACTATACAGTTATACAAACTTTACTTATTCAAACATATACTAACACATATTTACTCTCTTATACATTCCCTGATACAAGTTCACAATGATCCATACAGCCACTCACACATTCACTGGCTCTTATGCACAGTTATTTATATATGTCAACTCTCACATGTACTGTGTTTTACATATGTACTTACTTTGACATGTAGCACTGAGATATCCATTCACTCACCAATACACTCATGCACACAGTCAACCGCCCATACAGCTGTTTCCACATGCACTTTTGAAACCATACATCTAGTGAATCAACTGCTCACACATCTATGCACAGAGTCATACACCTCCCAGCCACCCACACACACACTCAGTCTCCCATACAAATACTTGGGCAACCAATCAATAACCCATATAGTTACTCATATAGCTACTTATCAACACATGCAACAGTTTACAGAACAACAGACATAATGATGCACAAATTAAGACAGTTTAGTCACTAACCCATGCACTCAGTGAGACACATTTAATCACTCACTCATACAGTCAGTCATGCACCTACTAAATCCTTCATCCAGACACTTATACATCCACTCATTCTTCAATATGTAAGACATATTTTAACTTTACAGAAACATACAGTCACTGGATGTTGTCATCAGTGATGTCATCAGTGATGTCATTTGAGATGTCATCAGTGATGTCATCAGTGATGTCACTGACCATGTCATGAATGATGTAATATGTGACATCATCAGCAGTGGATTGCGGGTGCGCGATATATAGTTAGTGCAACTAACTATATATGGAATTTCAATGGTTTTGTGTGAGTAAAATAAGGTTTTGTAAATGCGAATTCCTAACTATATATGGTCTATAACCTATGGTTTTTTCAGTGAATTTTCAAGGTTTTGTAAATGCTAATTCCTAACTATATATGGTCTATAACCTATGGTTTTTTCAGTGAATTTTCAAGGTTTTGTAAATGCTAATTCCTAACTATATATGGTCTATAGCCTATGGTTTTTTCAGTGAATATATATATATACATACATATATAAACATATATCATCGGTATATCTATATAAATACAAACATAAATGCATGCATACATATACTTATATGCATTTTAGGGTTGTTAGGGCGTTTTCGTGTGTATTATGTTGCTTTTTTAGGGCTTTTGGGTCAATTAAGTAGGGTTCCCGGAGCCTAGGGCTGAGGGGCCGGTTCAGTTTCGTGAGTATTGGTGTTGGCAAGGTTTTGAGGGATTTTGGCGGTTTTTGGTCGAGATTTGGCCGTTTTATGGCTTTTTTTTGTGTTTGCGGGGGGCGCGTATTCGGGTTGAAATTCGTCCCCGTTCCAGTGGATGGATTGGGCTGATTGTTGGTGAGATGTTAGGGAATCGCTGGAACTAGTGTCCAGCCAAGTTTGAAGCGGATCGGAGCAGTGGAAGTGCTTTAAAGAGCAATTTTTGTGCGGAGTAGCGAATTGCCATGTTATTCAATGGGAGTTTTTGGTGCGCATGGAGAAGGTGAATTTGGGGTGTTCCAGTTGCGCTAGAGGGACGGGGCTTGGGTGAGCTGTAGGGAGAGTGGATCGGCAGGTGTGCCGAATTTTTGGGATTTGTTGGCTGAAGGGAAGGGTGTGCTTGGGCAAAGTCGATTTGGTGAAAACGGTGCGTTATTTACATGAAAGTTGAAAAAACACTAATAAAAGCAAAGCTAAAAAGCCACCTCATTACAAACAGAATGGCTTTAACTTAAACGAGGGCGAGATCTATTGCATTTTCAATGCTTGTTTACTTTGGTTCCATCAAGAAGGCATTCAGATGTGTCACACATTTGCCATAAATTCTGAATGTTAGCACTCTAGTTGCACATTAGATCACTGTAGTAATGCTACTGCTCACCAGGGACGTCTGCTGCTGGTATTCAAAGTGCATGTTTCAGTCTGCATGTCAGAATTTTTTTAATGAAATAGAAGAGGATTTGAGAAGTCACTCAAAATGATCCCTAATTTTTCTTTCTGAAGCACTAATCATACTTTCTATGGCAAAATTAACCCCCTCATGTTGTTCCTTTTTAAATTGAGTGTTTTCAGACTTACCACTTCATTCCAATCAAGATGGCTTCTGGTGTGCCATACTTTTGTCATAAGTAAGACTGTTAGCGCTCTAGTTGTTCTTTAGAACACTCTGGGACATTCTGTCATTGGGCTATACTTGGGGTACATCTGGGTGATATTTGGGCTACATTTAGGCTCTTTTGTCTCTGGTGGCCATCTTGGGAGACTATGTCAGAATTTTTTAATGAAATTGAAGAGGGTTTGAGAAGTCACTCAAAATGTGCCCTAATTTTTCTTTCTGCAGCACTAATCATAATTCATATGGCAAAATATACCCCCTCATTTTGTTCCTTTTTAAATTAAATGTTTTAAGAGTTACCACTTTATTCCAATCAAGATGGCTTCAGGTGTGCCATACCTTTGTAATAAGTAGGACTGTTAGCGCTCTAGTTGTTCTTTAGAACACTCTGGGACATTCTGTCATTGGGCTATACTTGGGCTACATCTAGGTGATATTTGGGCTACATTTGGGCTCTTTTGTCTCTGGTGGCCATTTTGGGAGACTGCATGTCAGAATTTTTTAATGAAATAGAAGAGGATTTGAAAAGTCACTCAAAATGTGCCCTAATTTTTCTTTCTGCAGCACTAATAATACCTTCTATTGCATAATATACCCCCTCATTTTGTTCCTTTTTAAATTAAATGTCTTAAGAGTTACCACTTTATTCCCATCACGATGGCTCCAGGTGTGCTATACCTTTGTAATAAGTAGGACTGTTAGCGCTCTAGTTGTTCTTTAGAACACTCTGGGACATTCTGTCATTGGGCTATACTTGGGCTACATCTGGGTGATATTTGGGCTACATTTGGGCTCTTTTGTCTCTGGTGGCCATTTTGGGAGACTGCATGTCAGAATGTTTTAATGAAATAGAAAAGGATTTGAGAAGTCACTCAAAATGTGCCCTAATTTTTCATTCTGCAGCACTAATCATACTTTCTATGGTAAAATATACCCCCTCATGTTGTTTCTTTTTAAATTAAATGTTTTAAGAGTTACCACTTTATTCCAATCAAGATGGCTTCAGGTGTGCCATACCTTTGTAATAAGTAGGACTGTTAGCGCTCTAGTTGTTCTTTAGAACACTCTAGGAGGCTGCAGTAGAACACAAAGGAATCAACTGACAGTCTCTGTCCTTGTTGGATGTACATGTTTTACTGAGAATGTCAGACTTCATGTTCACATGACTGTGAAAGATAATGTGAATTTACAGAAAATATGCTTTCAGTTTAGCTTATAGATCCCCTTCCAAACCACTGTGGGAAAATCATGAGATATTAGTTTTCTTTCAAACAATATTCATGATATCACAGCAGAAGGTTTTTTCACATGGTAAAATCACCTTAGAACCCACCACAATTCCTAAAACGAGTATGGTACCATCAACAAATGATTTATAATGTAACTAAAGTCCTAAAACCCTCTATAAACTACAATGCTTTTTAATGAGGTGCTATCATGTATATTGGTCCCAAGATGGCTGCCAACACTTCTTGGATGAAGTGCTGACAGCCAATCAGATCAGATGTGTGGTTAGGCTCCGCCCAGATATATATCTTTTTTTGAACCTAAATTACTCAAAATCCACTGGAGCACATATATTGAGACCTAGCAAAGGCACATCGGGCTAACAGTCCCTACAATTTTACCAAGTTTCGTGCAAATCCATTCAGCCGTTGGAGCTAAAAGTGAGGCCAACCGCCCTATGGAAATTAACATGGGAAAAACGCGTTTTGGGACCCCCCTTTTTTCTCGGCCCCCCCTTGATGAAACCCCCCCATATTGTCAGGGGCTGCTCAGAAACGAAATGTTCCATTTTCCTGAAAATTTCAGCCAATTCCGTCCACAAACGCCAAAGTTATTAGACATAGAATTTTCAAAAATCCCATAGAGAAAAAATCCTAACTATATATACCTACTGGCGACCGCCAGTAGGTAATATATATATATATATATATATATATATATATATATATATATATATATATATATATATATATATATATATATATATATATCCTGTGCACCGTCTGTCTCCCAGCTAGCACGCTCGCGCAGACCCAGCAAGCAGACTCCGGACACGGACCTCGAGGTATAAACAGCTTTATTCACGCAGAAAGAGTCACCAACGTTTCGGCTCTAACGGAGCCTTGATCACATGACAGCGTACATTTGACTGGGTACACCTTTTATAGTGAAAGCGAGTGATTGACGTAAAACACCTGTGCAAACTTGCTAATAAACATGGAAAACATACTACAATTCTTTACACTCGGCAATATGTTTTCTTACAATTTCTAAATAGATGTAAAATACAGTAAGATTTCTTTGAAATTTCCTAATACATGTAAAATACATTTGGATTCAAATCTTATAAGAGTGACATTCAACAGATTAAATAACAGAAATGACTAAAAAAGTATTGAGGTAAAATACACAGATCTATTATACTGACCCGTTTTAAAACCATGGTTATAAGATAAAAACTGATAAAAACCCCGTTCATTATAATTGCAAAACTCTGAAGAAAATTCCACAGTTTTGTTTTCCAATTCAGGAATCCCAGCATAAAATACATATAAAGTGCTACGTGCTAACTTGCTAAAGTGCATAAGTGCTTGAAAGTGCAATCAATATGTGCAAAATAGCAATGTGCAAATACATATACTGCATACCGGACTAACATTGCCACTTATATCCATGGCGAACTTAGATTAATAGTATCTTGCTGTATTCGAAGTTGACAAGAGGATACATTACTACTTATCAAGACTCATACAGGGATTTACTAAAGCTTCAATCCTCAAACAACGGGTACGTCTCTATTTCACAACTGTCACACATTAGTCATACAAGTTCATGTTGAAAATCACTGCTAGAGTGCCAAGGTTTCCATGTTTAAAATATGTATGTGTTAGAACGAGTTAAAACAAATACACCAGGTCCACAAGGGGCCTGTAACCCGACACCAAAGTAATTCAAACCATATATAAATAAATGTATGTGTACAACCAAATGTTAAAAAACCTATACATTTCATCGTATATCAATGGTAATTAACCTGGTTTAGAGAAAAAAACGTGCACAGTGAAAAAATAATAATAACTAAACATTAATAGTTTTCTTATAGCAGCATTATTATTCTCAGTGTAAATTCTTATGGATTGTGTTTGCTCGCAGCCCCCACGGGATCTGTCCCAGCACTTTCCCAGCCGGGTATGTACCATGGACATTATCCACGTGGGGGAGAGTACACATACCTAATATTCAAAGTCTTTCAGAGCAGGCAAGTGTGGAGATCCTCAGTCACATTCAACCCATGGGGCACCTTGGTGTTGAGCAGGAGGATGTATTTTGTTTCCAGCTTTCTCAGCTTGGTCTCCCTATCCCCGCCTCTTTTGGTGTTAATGACAGAATCAATAACCCAGTATTTGAGACCACTATTGTTGCTTTGATGGTGGTCCTTGAAGTGGCGTGCAACAGGGTATGTGCTGTCCATGTTTGTTATTGCTCGCAGATGTTGCAAAATGCGTTTATGGACAGCATTCCTGGTACTGCCCACATACTGTAGGCCACAGGGACAGCGCAAAACATATATGGCGTATTCTGTTTTGCATGTGAGCACTTGGGTTATACGATGTTCCTTGCCTGTGAACCCGTCTCTATAGGTTTTGGTGTTTTCACCATGGGTGCACGCTTTGCAGATCTTACAGTTATAGAAGCCCTTGTTACTTTGCCACCACTCAGTTCTGGTAAAAGGGTCCGGGTTGGTTTTAACTATGTGGTCCCTTAGGGAGGGGGCTTTGCTGTAGGTCACAGAGATAGATTTAGGCAAACTCTTGCCTATGACACTATCCCTCAGCACAATGGGCCAGTGTTTATTCACTATACTCTTAATTTGCTGGTGTTGTCTAGTGAACCCTGTAATTAGTCTGAAGCTTTCAGGCTCACCAATGCCCGGTTTCGATGTGCCTCCGCTGGGGAGCTCCCTATCTGCTTTACTAATAAGGAGCTCATCTCTACTCTTTAATAGGGATTTCTGCACAGCTTTATCTATCACCTTTGCGGAGTAACCTCTTTCAATGAACCTCTCCCTGCTTTCCATTTGTGCTTGTTCCAGTTCCACCTGGTTGCTGCATATGCGTCTTAATCGCAGCATTTCCCCATATGGAATACTGGAAATGAGATGGACCGGGTGCGCACTGGCAGCATGTAAAATGCTGTTACCTGCTGTCTTTTTTCTGTGAACCCTGGACTCCAAACGGCACCCATTAGTATATAGCTCAGCATCCAAAAAGGTAACCGTTTCCTGACTGAGTGATGCAGTGAATCTGAGGTTAAGGGGGTTGTCATTGATATCTTCAATGAATTTAAGGGCCTCTTCCTGATTACCTCTCCATATGACGAACAAGTCGTCAATGAAGCGGAACCATGCTACTAGGTTATTCTTAATGATATGTTGGAAACCAAGTCCCAGGACCAGTTCCTCCCAAGCCCCCATGTGCAGACATGCGTAGCTTGGTGAGAAACTGGCCCCCATAGCCACCCCCTGTTTTTGGCGATACAGCTGAAAGTTGTATAGAAACACATTATTTGAGAGACAGAAGTTTAACATGTCTAACAACATTTTGGTGTGTTTTTCATTGCCTGGTTTCCTTCTCGATAGGTAGTACCGTATTGCCTCGAGACCATCAGTATGTGATATACTAGTATATAATGATGTTACATCAAGGGCTATCAACCAGTCCCCCTCCTGAATTTGTACATCTTTGATTTTCACTAGGAAGTCCCCAGTATCACGTATGTAAGACCCCAATTGCTGAACATAACCTTGTATAAAGTGGTCTATATAAATTGAGGTATGTTCTAGGAGGCTCCCTCTTGCTGATATTATTGGCCTTCCCGGTGGATGGATGGGGTCTTTATGTATTTTTGGCAAAAAATACAGAATCGGTGTTACTGGGTGTTCAACCTTTAAATATTCAAATTCATTGTCAGTAATGAGTTTGGCTGACCGCCACTTACTTAGTTTGCGATGATAAGCTTCCTTGATGGTCAGGAGCTCCCGGTTGTTTATTTTTTCATAACAATCGCTATCATTAAGTTGGCTGTAGGCATCTTTGTCATAGTTCATTTTAGTCATGAGGACTACATTACCCCCCTTGTCACTGCTTCTAATAATCACATTCTTTTCCTTATTGAGTTTCTCAGTCAGTGCTTTGTATTGTTGGTGTTGGGCTGAGTATCTGCGTTTAGTGCTCCCCATCTTCATTTGCAACTTTTTCAAATCCGATACCACATTCTCATGGAAGATGTCTATATTGTCTCGTAGAAGGATGGGAAAGAAGGTGGATGGTGCTCTAAACTCTGTAGCTGTGGTTGTTCTATTGCCACTCTCATCCCACCCTTTATTGGCTCCATTGATATTCTGGGCTATATCATATCCCATTCCTTCTGTTTCCCAAAGCTCGCTTATAATGTGTGTTCCTTGCGAGGCCTCAGGTTGCTGTATTTCCATGTCTGGCGTTGTTTCGCCTTTGTTTTTTAAGGCGTAGAATTTGCGCAGTTTCAGTTTTCTGACTGCCTTGTACACATTACATCTGGTATTGGCATAATCAAAGTCGCAAGGGGGAGCATATGACAAACCAAGTTTAAGTATGTTTTCCTCTTTTTCTGTAAGTTTTAGTTCAGTGAGGTTGACAATAGTGCGGTTGGAAGCTGGCTTTATTCCTGTTGTGGAGCACTGCTCCGCCCAACTCCCCCGCCTCTCTTCTTTTGATTTCCTCTTTTTTGCCACCCTCGCCCTCTGGCGGCGCTTGTAGTTTGCCCTGTGTTTCCTTGATTGCCCTTTGTGTAGGATCTCAGGGTATTCCGCCTGTCCTGGCCTAAAAAAACAATCTCCTGGCCGGGCGTGAGTTTAGGCAATGATGCCGCTTCCGCCAGTAGGTATATATAGTTAGGATTAATTCTCTATGGAACTTTTGAAAATTCTATGTCTAATAACTTTGGCGTTTGTGGACGGAATCGGCTGAAATTTTCAGGAAAATGCAACATTTTGTTTCTGAGCAGCCCTTGAAAATTTGGGGGGGGTTTGTCAAGGGGGGGCCGAGAAAAAAGGGGGGTCCCAAAACGCGTTTTTCCCATGTTAATTTCCATAGGGCGGTTGGCCTCACTTTTAGCTAGAACGGCTGAATGGATTTGCACGAAACTTGGCAAAATTGTAGGGACTGTTAGCCCGATGTGCCTTTGCTAGGTCTCAATATATGTGCTCCAGTAGTTTTTGAGAAATTAACGTTCAAAACAAGATATATATCTGTAACAGCGCTCCGGGCTGCGCTCCGGTCCGCTTACTTTTCGCGAAACGGAACTTTGCGCGCAGAAAGCTGATTGGCTCTCCGGTGTCTGTCAACATTCTAAACAGTCCGGAGCGGCCGCCATCTTATCTCTCGGTAGGATCGAGAGAGAAGAAGAGGTGAAAAACGAAGGGGGAATTTAATGAAAGGGGGCAAGGTATACCTCTCTTGACCCCCTAGGAATGATGTTGGGGTTATTAAAGGGTCTCGTGGGGAAAATAAAAAAAAAATATTTTTCACGGTAGAAGCGCTTCCCGAGCCGCGAACTGGGCCGCAAACTGGTAGCGAAACGGGAATTCGCCATTTTGTGTTTCGTTTTAATTAAATTACTAGGTATAAGGGGGTGCGGGAGACGTATCCTGACCCCTTATGTTTTCTGAGGGTGGCTGAGGAGGCTCATATATGTTGATACATGTCTTCCAGCGGCTGTGCGTGAGCTTTTTTCTTTTTTTTTGCTGCGTGACGTCTGTTAATGTTCGATTCGATGGAAATCAGGAAGTGTTGACCACCATTTTGTCACTGCGAGTAAATATTTTGTTATAAATGAATCCTTATTGATAAACATTGTCTGCGCCATCTTGCCTTTTTGTCCAATGCCACAATTTTGTCGTGCACGGCAGCCATTTTAGATGCCTTGACCAGACCCACTCTCTGCATGCCGTCGATTCTCAGCACGGCTCCCCACCCTCGCAAGCATCTCCCCCACGCACTGGTCCCCCCCGCTCTCTCTCTCATGCATGGGCCATATACTTCCCCCCATCTGCGCTGCTCTTCCCTGAGAATCACACCCTGTGCCCGACCGACACCTCCCTTTCACCCTATTCACTACCGCACCCTCTGACACTCCTCTTCCTCTGTGTCCGATTGTCCAGGCCGGACCCAGGCTATCACCTAGCCCTGCGGATGTAGTTTATGGCCCCAGCTGTAGAGAATCCAGACATACCAATCCTCCCGATTCAGGCGTGAGACTACTGATTTCAGTGCTAGTCTTCCGCCTCCCGATTCCTGCAAGGAAAAACCCGGGGGCATATTACCAACAACTAGCGATAATTTTTGTCTCTAACTTGTTTAGAGACAAAAATTATCGCCGCACATCGGCGAATTTTATCGCAGATAAACCTTGCTATTAGCAAGGTTTATCGCAAATGCGATAAAAAACAGCCGCAATGCATGAATATCGCTGAAAAGTCCGCGATATTCATGCATTATCCAGCAAATGCTCTTAGCCATGTTATCCACCTTCCATTGGATAACATGGCTAAAAACTGCTCTGTGCGTGAGCTTTTTTTTTTTTTTTTTGCTGCGTGACGTCTGTTAACGTTCGATTCGATGGAAATCAGGAAGTGTTGACCACCATTTTGTCACTGCGAGTAAATATTTTGTTATAAATGAATCCTTATTGATAAACATTGTCTGCGCCATCTTCCCTTTTTGTCCAATGCCACAATTTTGTCGTGCACGGCAGCCATTTTAGATGCCTTGACCAGACCCACTCTCTGCACGCCGTCGATTCTCAGCACGGCTCCCCACCCTCGCAAGCATCTCCCCCACGCACTGGTCACCCCCGCTCTCTCTCTCATGCATCGGCCATATACTTCCCCCCATCTGCGCTGCTCTTCCCTGAGAATCACACTCTGTGCCCGCCCGACACCTCCCTTTCACCCTATTCACTACCGCACCCTCTGACACTCCTCTTCCTCTGTGTCCGATTGTCCTAGCCGGACCCAGGCTATCACCTAGCCCTGCGGATGTAGTTTATGGCCCCAGCTGTAGAGAATCCAGACATGCCAACCCTCCCGATTCAGGCGTGAGACTACTGATTTCAGTGCTAGTCTTCCGCCTCCCGATTTCTGCAAGGAAAAATCCGGGGGCATATTACCAACAACTAGCGATAATTTTTGTCTCTAACTTGTTTAGAGACAAAAATTATCGCCGCACATCGGCGAATTTTATCGCAGATAAACCTTGCTATTAGCAAGGTTTATCGCAAATGCGATAAAAAACGGCCGCAATGCATGAATATCGCTGAAAAGTCAGCGATATTCATGCATTATCCAGCAAATGCTCTTAGCCATGTTATCCACCTTCCATTGGATAACATGGCTAAAAACTGCTCAGGGCAGGTGTTAGCTTTTGGAGATATTCGCGCTTAGTGCGAATATCTCCAAAAGTTGGTAATAGGAGATAGCGATGGTTAGGGACTGTTTCCAGTCGCTAACATCTTGGCACGCCCACTTTGCATGTCATTAGTGATAAATATCACTGACATGCAAAGCGGGGCCCAAGATGGTCGCTATCTCCTTTTAGCTGTCACTAACTGGTGTTAGCGACAGCTTGGTAATAGGGAGATAATTTTATCTCCTTTTTTTTGGCTTTTAAAGCCAAAAAAGCGGAAATAAACCCCCTTGATAATATGCCCCACGATTCCTCGGGGGTTTCAGCTGACAGGGTTTGGTATTGTGTTACGTGCTAATTCTTCCAGGAAACGTCAGAGGGTCGATGCAGGGGTTCTAGAAGGGGTGAGAAACCATTTAAGCCTCATGAACAAGCGCATGGTCTTTTAAAGATTTGTGAAGTACTCGGGGCGGCGGTGTGTGTGTGCCCTCTTTCAGGAGTGGGCGGGGGGGCACTGCCAGCAACTTGCCAGGCCAGGCAGTGTTCAACACGTGCATCACCCTTTCTCTGCCTGCTATTGCGCTCCATGCTTCGGAAAGGTGCATTTGAGTTTGAAATGTCCGATCCTGTAGCAGTACACTTGCAAAGCCCACACATGACAATAACCCGATTCAAGGCCCCATTCACCCGATTTTTAAAAAAAATATAGTACTCCAAGAAAGTTGGATTATAAAACTTTATTAACTTTTAAATATAACGAACGCAACAAAAACTGTAAATATATTTAAACATTTTTTGATAAAAAAAAACAACAATGGTCAGAAGCTGTCTTTTGTGCGAATAGTCCCAAGGCAGCACAACGTGCTGAGTTGTGGAAGGCACCCAGGTGAAGAACCATCCCTTCTTTAAACCCCATGGTGACCAACTATAGTTTCAATGAGTGCTATGTCCAAGGTTTTACATAAAGTAGTGTTTACCTAGAGTGGTGCTGTGTAGGACACTCTGAATGGAAATTAACTAGAACTATAACGATAACAACAACAACAACAATAATATAACTTTTATGCCTAAATTACACAAACATTTAGCTAATCTGCTAAAGGGGGGAGTCGCCATTTCTTTACAATAATCAATAATGAAAAATCAACATCAATAGGGTTGTCCGTATTCCCGATGCAGCACTATAGTGCAACATACACAGCACCTGGGGTGTCAAGAGTGAACAGGTCCTAGCTGCTTAACCAATGACTGACAAATGCTATATTAAACACTTACTATGTATAATACTTGCGTTCACAATAGTTTTACTTTACAAAACAGAACAAAAGATGTCCCCTGTAAGTAAACCCATATTAGCTGTTTCAGTTATTGAACATCCTAAGGTTTTATGACATGGGGAACAGTGGTGATATCCTGGGCGGGTGATGGAACTGGGATTGTTAATGGGAAAACATCTACAAAGAAAACTATTGGTGAATTATACTTCTCCGGAAACTATAACGATAACAACAACAACAACAATAATATAACTTTTATGCCCAAATTACGCAAAGATTTAGCTAATCTGCTAAAGGGGGGAGTAGCCATTTCTTTTGATAATTTATTTATCCATCCGTAGCCTCTCTAATCTCCATTACAATATGTTTCTTGCTGTCGCTAGCTGATGAAAAAACTAAAGTGATAACTTCCTCATCCTTATTTTGTCTTTCTTTGTTCCTTAAGATGTTATCTGTGTCAACCTCTTCCGAGAATGCTGATGCGTTAGGGATTTCCTTGTGTTTCTTAATAGCATTGGTGTCTGCACACTTCTTTGTCAATTCTGTGAACATGATAACTGCTTCATAAACAGACGATATCTTTGTTTAGTCATTAGTGTTAAGTGTGTCTGAAACTACAGTGCCCTTTTGTTTTTCTTTCTTCAGGCTCTATAGAGTTTTGTGTGTTGTTCTTTTGAGCGACAATTATTCCAGAGGTTTCAGGTTCACTTGTTTTGTCCTGCAGTGAGTTAACAGCTTTAGAGACTTCATGTTTATTTGCTATGTCCTGCTGTGCGTCAACTGCTTCAGAGACGTCAGCCTCATTTGTTATGTTTGACTAGATCCTGGACCTGCCCGGCCGCGCCCAAAATGGCGCCGGTGTAAATGGGACTCGTAACTGCTTGTTGTGTACTGATTGCCCAACCTTGATATCACGAGATACGTATGCAGTTTTGAAGCACATGGCGGAGGCTCGTCTGCTGTAGTGGGGCGCCCCTTTATCGTTTCAGTCGCCATTCCGCCCGCTTTTGCTACACTGTGCCTTTTCCGCCATTCAGCTGTTTACCGCCCGCTTTTACGGCTACAGCGTCTCGCTCACCATGTAGTTGAGCCAAGCGCCCCCTCTCAGTCCGCGCCATCTCACCGCCCCTCGGGGGCCTCCGTCAAGCGGTTTAGGGAGGCACCGTATCACATTGTTTTCCAATGCAGTCAGGTCCACAAACGGACCCCACTTACTTTGAATAGTGAAGCTGCAGCAGGTGCAAATAAGGTTTAAACAGTGTTACAAGCGCTGCTTAGAACTCTGAAGTATGGCACTCAACATCCAGGACTTATGCCATTTGTGTAAGGCAGTGACATCGAAGCAACTCAGGGACAAAAAGCATGAACGAACATTCACGTATGAAAATCTTATTTGGGGAAGGGGCAGGATCCAAATGCCCCCTCCCAGTTCGCGCTACTACACCGTATGTGGAAAATCTGAAGCCATCGTTCTACAAACTCTCAACGCTTGCTATCAGTGCATGAGTTTCATGCTCGATCGATTGAGCTAGCCGGATCGGGCAATAAAAAGTATAAAATAGTTATGTAAATAGTTATTTAATAAAATGTTTTACCCTGTTTCTTTGCTGGTGTGTTGTCTATATTTATAATATTTGCATAGGGTTTGTCGTTATTTTGGGCGGGGTGGGTGGCGGAGTCGAGCTGTCTTGCAGCCCTCATGGTGTGGAGCTCAGTTCATTTCACTATTTTCATATTTCTCATGAAGGGTTGTTCCTAATGTTTGTATTTTACCGAGGTCAAAAAGAGATCGAATTAGTGGTCTACTGATTTTGCTCGATTACTTTTACTTTTTTTACACGATTTTTCACTATCTGCAAAGACTAAACAGAGTATTGCGACTTTGTGCTTGTTTGTAAATAGAGAATGATCCAAAGAGAACCAATTCTAAAACAGTAAATGCTTGGATAACAATCAATCAAATGGAGAGACAAGCAGGTACGACGGATTACAACGGGGGTAAAGGTCTGCGTTAACTACCGTTCACTATCTGCAAAGAGAGAGTACTACTAAGAGAAAAGAAGGGAGGGGGGGGCAGCGTTCAAAGCACATCAGCGTGCATAAACACGAAAACGTTTTTACCTATCACGTACTTCACATTTGACAGCTTTTGATATTTGCTATTAAAAAACCATTGAAATTCACAGAAAAACCATAGGTTATAGTCCATATATAGTTAGGAATTTGCATTTACAAAACCTTGAAAATTCAATGAAAAAACCATTGGTTATAGAACATATATAGTTAGGAATTTGCATTTACAAAACCTTATTTTACTCGCATAAAACCATTGAAATTCCATATATAGTTAGATGCGCTAACTATATATCGCGCACCCGCAATCCACTGCTGATGATGTCACATATTACATCATTCATGACATGGTCAGTGACATCACTGATGACATCACTGATGACATCTCAAATGACATCACTGATGACATCACTGATGACATATCAAATGACATCACTGATGACATCACTGATGACATCTCAAATGACATCACTGGTGACATCACTCATGATATCATTCATGTGATAATACAATGAACCTCTTCAGACTCTAATATAACCTTAGATACAATCAGTGTAAACAGACACTCACAGACTGTCACTCATCCATGGAGTTACTCACACAACTAGTCAGTCATGCAAACAATCAATCACACCTCCATTTCCTGAACTATACAGTTATACAAACTTTTACTTATTCAAATATATACTAACACATATTTTCTCTCTTATACAATCCCTGATACAAGTTCACAATGATCCATACAGCCACTCACACATTCACTGGCTCTTATGCACAGTTATTTATATATGTCAACTCTCACATGTACTGTCTTTTACATATGTACTTACTTTGACATGTAGCACTGAGATATCCATTCACTCACCAATACACTCATACACACAGTCAACCACCCATACAGTTGTTTCCATATGCAGTTTTGAACCCATACATCTAGTGAATCAGCTGTTCACACATATATGCACAGAGTCACACACCTCCCAGCCACTCACACACATACTCAGTCTCCCATACAAATACTCGGGCAACCAATCAATAACCCATATAGTTACTCATATAGCTACTGATCAACACATGCAGCAGTTTACAGAACAACAGATATAATGATGCACAAATTAATACAGTTTAATCACTAACCCATGCACTCAGTGAGACACATTTAATCACTCCCTCATACAATCAGTCATGCACCTACTAAATCCTTCATCCAGACATTTATACATCCACTCATTCTTCAATATGTGAGACATATTTTAACTTTACAGCAACATACAGTCACTGGGTGTTGTCATCAGTGATGTCATCAGTGATGTCATTTGAGATGTCATCAGTGATGTCATCAGTGATGTCACTGACCATGTCATGAATGATGTAATATGTGACAACATCAGCAGTGGATTGCGGGTGCGAAATATAGTTAGCGCATCTAACTATATATGGAATTTCAATGGTTTTATGCGAGTTAAATAAAGTTTTGTAAATGCAAATTCCTAACTATATATGTTCTATAACCAATGGTTTTTTCATTGAATATATATATATATATATATATATATATATATATAAATATATATATATATATGTGCATTTGGAGGAATCCGCTGTTGACGTGGTTGTGGGTGTGGTTGTGCTTTCAGGAGTGGTGGATGTGGGTGTGGTTGGGGTTGTAGTCATTATGGTGCCTGTGGTTATAGTTTCGATAGTGTCTGTATGATGCTTGGGGGTTTGCTTGTGTTTCTTTGTGTGTTTGTATTTATGTGTGTGTGAGTGTGTGTGTGGCTTGTGTCTTTTGGAGTGGGTGTATGCAAAGAAGTGAGTGTGCTTGGGATAGGTCTAGGACTGGGGATTTGGGGTGAGGAAGGGGTCTGAGTTGGGGCACAAGGTTGGGCTTGTTGGGTGGCTGCATTCAGTGAGTAGGCTATTTTAGCAAGTGATCTCTGCATGCCAGACATTGAACTGCAAATGGTATCCAGAAATGCAACCATCTGTTGTATTTGCCCACTAAGGCCCTGGATGACATTAACAATTGCAGTCTGGCCTGATGAGATGCTGCTTAAGAGGTCAATAGCCTCCTCACTCAGCGCAGCCAGTGTGACAAGGGCAGAGTGTTAGGAGCCTGTGGCAAAGGAGGCTCTAGCCCTTTTAGGGGGATGGATTTGTCCAACTGGGGGGAGCATGAGGGAGTGCTAAGATGGGTCTTTAGGTGGTATGCTATATTCTGACCAGGGTCCTGCATTTAGCTCTCGAGCTTACATGGAGGCCATGGCCAAATTGGGCGTTGCATTGCTGTACTCTATTCCATTCCCTCCAGAGGGCAATACGGTAGTGGAGCGAAAAAAACGGGACATAAAGCAATCTATAACAGCTAAGGTATTAGGCTCGGGTGATGGGTGGGTCAAACATCTAACAAGTGTCCAACGTAGTCTTAATAATCTGCCAAAAAGTTCTCTAGGGGGAATCACTCCATATGAAATGATTTTTGGAACAGCGCTCTAGTGCTCCGTTTGGAGCCCAGGTGAGGCGGCATATAAAGCTCACTTCCGTCGCGCAGCGGTGACGCGCAGCGGTAGCGCCTGACTCGCGCCTGAGTCGAGCCAGAGTCTGCCCGTCTGCGCCCGTCAGCGCTAAGGAAGTGCGGCTTGCGGCAGAATACTTTCTCCTCGCCATGGCCTCCCCTCCGGTCAGGTATGGTAGAACAGATCTATTGGCGTTACGATATCAAGTTCCCATCTGCTCTCTTCCACTTGTTTCGCCGTTAAGGGGTCCTTACCGGTGCACCCACTGTTGTTGGTGTCTGCCCCCCCCTTCTTGCAGCCGCTCTTTAGAAACTTCCGCCCGGCTGACTAACGTGTCTGGGGTGAATACTGTGAGTATTTATAGCTTAAATGTCAGATCTCTGGTCAAACACCAGGCGGAGATCTTTGATATTGTGACTAACGACTCCCCTGATGTGTTCTTCTTGACCGAGACCTGGCTTCAGGATGCTGACATCGCGATTTTAAATCTCGCTTTCCCCCCAGAATATACTGTGGCCACTCTTAATCGCGGCTCAAGAGGGGGTGGCATTGCGATGGCTGTGAAACGTTGTTTTCCCTGCGAATGGAAAGAACTAAAACTCCTGGGCTACGAATGTGCCCGTTTTAGAATTTCTCTTTCCCATTGTTACAGCTTCTCAGGTCTCCTAATATACCGGCCTCCGGGCTGCGATGCCGCCTTTAGAGCCGCTCTTCCGGATGTCATTAGCATAGAAGCGCTTGGCTGTGCTAATTTTAATGTGGTAGGTGATCTCAATCTGCATTTTGATTGCACTTCCCAACCTGCTATCAAGAGCTGCCTAGCCGACTTAGAAGCCTTGCAGCTCCTACAAAGAGTGTTATCCCCTACCCACTCAGGCGGCCATACTCTGGACCCGTTCTTTACCACCTTAGAGGATATAATTTTGTATCCACCTGTCCCGCTGACATGGACTGATCATATGCTGGTGAAGGCAGCTATTCCTGTGACAGACCCTATCTTTGTGGCACAGAACAAAACCTCTTTCTCTCGCCAGTGGAGCAAACTAAAACTAGAAGATTTTCATTCCCTACTTGGAAAGACTCCCTTACCTACCTTTTCGGATGTCGACGGAGGGTATGACTCTTTCTGCAATTGGATTGAAACGGCCCTGGATTCCCTTATTCCCTTGGTACGTTCCAAGTGCCGTACTAAGGCTCATAGCCCGTGGTATGATGAGACCTTGGCGTCTCTCAAGAGAGAGTGCAGGCAAGCGGAAAGGCAATGGAGGAAAGCCTAGGATCCTGTGCGCAAATCCTGCTACCTTACCGTATCCAAGGCATATCATAGAGCGGTCTGCCGAACGCGGGCTGCATATTATGCGCAGGAGTTCCGGAACATCCCTAACCCCTCTAAACTTATCTTCAAGGTCCTAAAAGACCTGACGACAAAGAGGGCCTCTGCTGCAGAAATTTGTACAGACTCTCAT
Organism: Lissotriton vulgaris; assembly: GCF_964263255.1. NCBI lineage: Eukaryota > Metazoa > Chordata > Amphibia > Caudata > Salamandridae > Lissotriton > Lissotriton vulgaris. The sequence continues at coordinate 123,268,251 of NC_141690.1, forward strand.
TGTGAGAGTCTGGCCTCTTTCTTTGTCCAAAAGGTGCATACAATCTATTGCACCTTCCCAACTGCCGTGCACCACTTGGACTTAGATGTCGGTCCAAAGGGCAATGCTCCAACTTTGGATATGCTGGCCCCCCTTTCTGAGGAGGGTTTCGATCTATTGAGCCAAAAAATCAAATCTGGCTCCCCAGCAGACCCCCTCATACCGACTCAGTTCAAAAACATGCAGGCAACATGTCGTTCTCCTTTGTTGGCCCTTATTAACACGTCTCTGACCTCAGGGATGGTGCCCACCAAGTGGAAGCAAGCGGTAGTTACCCCCATCCTAAAAAAGCCTACCCTAGATCCGGTAAAACCCGAGAACTATCGCCCCATCTCACTGCTGCCGTGGCCTGCTAAAATCACCGAAGCCCACGTGAATAGGATCCTGGCCGACCATCTCGCCAAAGCTAACATCTTGGATCCCACGCAAAATGGATTCCGTGCAGGCCACAGCACGGAGACTGCCTTGTTATACATGGTTGAACATCTGCGCTCCGTGCTGGACACCGGACGAACAGCGGCACTCTTGTTGTTAGACCTGAGTGCCGCCTTCGATACGGTGTCCCACGAGATCCTATTGCGGAGATTAGCTGAAGCTGGGGTTAGGGGTTCGGCTCTAGGATGGTTCCGCTCTTTCCTCACCAACAGATCCTTTCAGGTTGCGATACCACCTGGCAAATCCACCTCTCACCCGCTCACCCTGGGAGTCCCACAGGGTTCATCTTTGAGCCCCACGCTTTTTAACCTTTATGTGAGCCCGCTGGCTGCGGTAGTCAAACGCTGGGGCCTGACAATGGTGTCCTATGCGGACGACACGCAGCTGGCGGTCACACTAAGTGGGGACTCAGCTGTGGACGCCCACAACTTCTGTGAGGGGCTACGTGCCGTGGCCAATTGGATGAACCTAAACTGCCTCCAATTGAACACAGAGAAGACCGAGGTGATGGTGGTGGGTAAGCAACCTGGATGGTGGAATGACAACTGGTGGCCCCCCGAGCTAGGAACGATTCCTTCTCCTGCCATCGAGATAAGAAATCTCGGGGTATGGCTGGACCCTACATTGAGCTTCATCTGCCAAACTAAGAGGGTGGCTGCCTCCTGTTTCGGCATAATCAGGGGTATCAGGCCGGTGCTTAAATTTTTCGACGCCCCCACTAGACAGCTTGTAGTCCAGGCCTCGATCCTATCCAGGATAGATTATGCCAGTGTCTTACTAGCAGGTACGAACAAGGCAGAACTCATGCGGCTACAACGAGTGCAGAATGCCGCCGCAAGAGCGGTACTAGGATTGCCTCGTCGTTGCTCGGCGTCTAGAGCATTGCAATCGCTCCACTGGCTGCCTGTCGCTCGCCGGTTCGAGTTCAAGGTGCTCTGCCTAGCTTTTAAAATTTTGAAAGGTATGGCTCCACCTATTTTGAGGAATTTACTGACCCCATATGTTCCTTCTCGATCCTTGAGATCGATGGGTCAGAATTTGGCTGTGGTTCCACGCTTTCTGCTGAGCAGGATGGGTGGCCGCTCCTTCCGGGTAGTGGCGGCCAAATTGTGGAACTCTCTTCCCAGTGAAATCCGAGCTATGGAGGATTTACTGCTATTCAGACGTGCCATCAAAACTTTTCTTTTTAACTAATTTTTCCTGACTTTGCTGCGTTCTGTGTTGTTGTGTTTATCTCTCCTGGCGCCAGGACGCCCCTTTGCTGGGGCAGCTGTGCGCGTTACAAGAACCAATAACATAACATTTCGGATCTTAATTGTCAGACTTCAGTGGTAGAACAAAAACCCTTTGATATCAAAGACCGGTTGGCTGTTTTGCAGGACTTAAGTGAAATAAGGAAAAGCCAAAGTAACATGTTCCTGAAGCCAACAGCCACCGAACAAAAAACATCCGTCCCAGCAAGACCTGTCTGGATTCCAAAGATTGGGGATCTCAGACAAGAAGGAATTTGGGCCTTCTTACAGACAACCAGTACCTGTCCTATTAATGCACGGATCAAGAACAGACAGTATTACTGTCGCCCCTTGCTGGTAAAAAGGAGAACAGGTTTGTGTCCAGCGACCTGGTCAAACCACATCATGTGGCCGATCATAAGCAGTAGGCCAAGTAGACTCCAAAGATGAAGCAGATGCCCGAATCTGGCTACTATCAAAGAGGTTCAAACTGAGAGACTCATCACCTTTAAAGAATCTGCAGTGCGAAAAGAAGGACTATTTAACAAAGCCATGGAACTTGTACCTCTTGAGACCCATATAACAGTTAGTCAAGAAACGCCTGTGTACAATGAAATAGCATCTGACTATACAAATATAACAAGTGATCAAGTGGTTCCAGCGATTTCAACGAATCCTGAAGCAATCCCTACAATTAACAGTCAAGTCAAGTCAAGTCATAGGATTTGTATAGCGCACTACATACCCAGAGGGTTTCAAGGCGCTTAGGAGGGGGAGGATGATTACTTGTCAAATATCCACGTTTTAAGTTGCTTTCTGAACGCTAGGTGGTTCTGGGTAAGTCGAAGGTGAGCGGGGAGTGAGTTCCATGTTTTAGCAGCCAGGTATGAAAAGGATCTGCCTCCCATGGTGGTCTTGTTGATGCGAGGTACAGTGGCGAGGGCTTGGTTGGAAGAGCGTAGTTGGCGGGAGGGGGTGTAGAAGGACAGTCGTGAGTTGAGGCAGTCTGGTCCGATGTCGTAGAGTGATTTGTGTGCGTGGGTAAGCAGTCGGAAAGTGATCCTCTTATTGACGGGTAGCCAGTGGAGGTCTTTAAGGTGATCAGAGATGTGTTCGTTGCGTGGGAGGTCTAATATGAGCCTGGCTGAGGCGTTTTGGATTCGTTGGAGTTTCTTCTGGAGTTTTGCGGTAGTACCCGCGTAGAGGGTGTTTCCGTAGTCCAGTCGGCTTGTGACCAGAGCGTGGTTGACTGTTTTCCTTGTATCGGAGGGGATCCAGCGAAATGTTTTTCTGAGCATGCGAAGAATGTTGAAGCAGGAAGAGGATACGGCGCTGACTTGTCTGTTCATTGAGAGTGAAGAATCCAGGATGACGCCTAGGTTTCGTGCGTGGTCTGTCGGGATGGGTGCTTTTCCGAGGGCTTCCGGCCACCAGGAGTCGTCCCATGCAGAGGGGGATGTACCTAATATGAGGACTTCTGTTTTGTCTGAGTTTAGTTTCAGACGGCTTTGTTTCATCCATTCGGCGACTTCTTTCATTCCTTCGTGTAGGTGAGTTTTGGCGGTGCTGGGGTCATTGGTGAGAGAGAGGATCAGTTGAGTGTCGTCCGCGTAGGAGATGATGTTGAGGTTGTGTTGGCGTGCGATGGCTGCGAGGGGGCTCATGTATACGTTGAAGAGGGTGGGACTGAGTGAGGATCCTTGTGGTACGCCGCAGATGACTTCAGAGGCCTCGGACTTGAATGGAGGAAGGCGGACTCTCTGGGTTCTTCCAGTGAGGAACGAGGTGATCCATTCAAGTGCTTTACCTTGGATTCCGATGTTATAGAGGCGTTGTAGGAGGGTGCTGTGGCAGACTGTGTCAAAGGCTGCGGAGAGGTCGAGGAGGATGAGGGCGACTGTGTCTCCATTGTCTAGTAGCGTTCGAATGTCGTCTGTTGCTGCGATGAGGGCGGTCTCAGTGCTGTGTTTTGCTCGGAAGCCAGATTGTGAGGGGTCGAGGGAATTGTTGGCTTCGAGGAAGGTGGCGAGCTGGTTGTTGACAGCTTTCTCGATGACTTTGGCCGGGAATGGGAGAAGCGAGATGGGGCGGTAATTTTTGAGTTCGGTGGGGTCCGCTGTTGGTTTTTTCAGAAGGGCGGTGAGTTCAGCGTGTTTCCAGTCTTCCGGGAAGGTGGCGGAGTTGAAGGAGCAGTTGATGACGTCTCTGAGGTGCGGAGCTATGACGGTGTCTGCTTTGTTGAAGATGTGGTGAGGGCATGGGTCTGTGGGGGATCCTGAGTGGATTGAATTCATCAGGCGGATGGTGTCCTCAGTGGAGATAGGGTTCCAGTCGTTGAGAATGTTCACGGGGGGAAGATGATCAGCAAATGGTAGGGTGGGTTGATTTCCGGGTTGGTTGTCAAAGCTGTTGTGGATGTCTGCAATCTTGTTGTGGAAAATGATGCTAGGGAGTCGCAGAGGGTTTGAGAGGGGGTGATGTCGTTGGAGTTGGCCGAGGGATTGGAAAATTCCTTGACGATGTTGAAAAGTTCCTTGCTGTTGTGGGCGTTGTTGTCAAGTCGATCCTTGAATGCTGTTTTCTTGGCTTTTCGGATCAGTTGGTGGTGAGTGCGGGTGGCGTTTTTGAAGGCGATCTTGGTGCTGGTGGTTGGGTCTTTTTTCCAGGCCTTTTCAAGGGAGCGGCAGACTTTCTTGGAATTCTTGAGATCATCGTTGAACCATGAGGCCTTCTTGCTGCCAGGTTTGCTTTGCCGTTTTTTCAGTGGTGCTAAGGTGTCGGCGGTGTTGGATAACCAGAGGGTGAGGTTAGCGGCGGCTTCGTTGGCGTTAGAAGAGGGGGCTGGGGAGTTTTGAAGGAGCGATGCGGAGATTTGGTCCGTGGTGATTTTGTTCCAGTTTCTTTGCAGGGTAGGTTGGAGGCGGATGTTGGGTTTTGGTTTGTTGTAGGTGAAGTGAACGCAGCTGTGGTCAGTCCAGAGGAGGTCCGTGGTGTGGCCGAAGGAGACATGATTGCTGGATGTGAAGATAGGGTCGAGTGTGTGACCTGCGATGTGGGTGGGGGAAGTGACTAGTTGTTTAAGTCCGAGGTTGGCAAGGTTGTCCACGAGGGTGGCGGTGTTGCGGTCATTGATATTTTCAAGGTGAAAGTTGAGGTCTCCCAGAAGGATGTATTCTTTGGAGGGGAGCGCGTGTGGGGTGATGAAGTCCGTGATGTCTTCACTGAATTTTGCGCGGGGTCCTGGTGGTCTGTAGAGGAGGGTGCCTTTGAGTGTGGTCTTGGGGTCGATGTGGATCTGGAAGTGAAGGTGTTCGGAGTTGGCGAGGTTGGCGTCTGAGCTGGTTGAGATGCGGATGGATTTCTTATGGACGATAGAGATTCCTCCTCCTGTGTGGCTGGTTCGGTCTTTGCGAGTGATCTTATAGTCTTCAGGGATGGCAATGGTGATGTCTGGTGCGGAGGAAGCGTTCATCCATGTTTCTGTAAGGAAGGCGATGTCCGGAGAAAGGGTGTCTAGTAGATTCCATAGGTCAATGGCGTGCCTGTGGACCAATCGGGTGTTGAGAAGGATGCATTGTAAGAGGTTGGGGTCGGGAGTCTGATGTGTGGTTGTAGCGGAGATGTTGTCGGTGCCGCTGAATTTGCAGGAGTAGCATGAGAAAGGTCCATGGGTGCGTCCAGGAGCGGCTTGAACGCAGTTGGGGGCGCGACCGGGGTTAAGGGCTAGGAGGGCGGCGGCATCGTAGGTAATGCGGGAGGGCTGGGCCGCGCGAGGGGCAGGGGGTCTGGCGCTGGGCGTGGTCCAGGCGCGGACGGGCGTAGACGGGCTTACCTTTGGCGCACCTTCGGCGTGTACGTAGCGCGTGGACGCTGCGCGTGGGGGCATTGGCCATAAATGGATGCGGGGAGGGGCGAGGGCATCTCAGCTGGGAGGCGGGGCGGGTCCACGAGGCCGAAGACAACGAATAAACAAAATGGAGGCGGAGGGGGGAGAACAGATGCGCAAACCGACCAATATGCTAAATGACCAAAAAGCAAATGCAGCAATAGCGGTGAGCAGCAGGCTAAACGCGGGCTATTTCAAATACACAGATGACAAATATGTAAATGCAGCAATAGCGGTGAGCAGCAGGCTAAACGCGGGCAATTTCTAATACACAGATGACAAATATGTAAATGCAGCAATAGCGGTGAGCAGCAGGCTAAACGCGGGCAATGTCAAATAATCACAAGTAATTCCAGAAAGGAAATGCAGGTCCAACGATACCAGGTGCCGGCAGGGGACACTGGGAGCGACCACTCTGCTCGAGTGAGAGGAGTAAGTCACGGCGCCTTTAGGTAGGAGAGCGGTGTTCTATCCAGTGGGAGGGCGTCTCAGCTGGGAGGCGGGGCGGGTCCACGAGGCCGAAGACAACAAATAAACAAAATGGAGGCGGAGGGGGGAGAACAGATGCGCAAACCGACCAATATGCTAAATGACCAAAAAGCAAATGCAGCAATAGCGGTGAGCAGCAGGCTAAACGCGGGCTATTTCAAATACACAGATGACAAATATGTAAATGCAGCAATAGCGGTGAGCAGCAGGCTAAACGCGGGCTATTTCAAATACACAGATGACAAATATGTAAATGCAGCAATAGCGGTGAGCAGCAGGCTAAACGCGGGCAATTTCTAATACACAGATGACAAATATGTAAATGCAGCAATAGCGGTGAGCAGCAGGCTAAACGCGGGCAATGTCAAATAATCACAAGTAATTCCAGAAAGGAAATGCAGGTCCAACGATACCAGGTGCCGGCAGGGGACACTGGGAGCGACCACTCTGCTCGAGTGAGAGGAGTGAGTCACGGCGCCTTTAGGTAGGAGAGCGCTGTTCTATCCAGTGGGAGGGCGTCTCAGCTGGGAGGCGGGGCGGGTCCACGAGGCCGAAGACAACAAATAAACAAAATGGAGGCGGAGGGGGGAGAACAGATGCGCAAACCGACCAATATGCTAAATGACCAAAAAGCAAATGCAGCAATAGCGGTGAGCAGCAGGCTAAACGCGGGCTATTTCAAATACACAGATGACAAATATGTAAATGCAGCAATAGCGGTGAGCAGCAGGCTAAACGCGGGCTATTTCAAATACACAGATGACAAATATGTAAATGCAGCAATAGCGGTGAGCAGCAGGCTAAACGCGGGCAATTTCTAATACACAGATGACAAATATGTAAATGCAGCAATAGCGGTGAGCAGCAGGCTAAACGCGGGCAATGTCAAATAATCACAAGTAATTCCAGAAAGGAAATGCAGGTCCAACGATACCAGGTGCCGGCAGGGGACACTGGGAGCGACCACTCTGCTCGAGTGAGAGGAGTGAGTCACGGCGCCTTTAGGTAGGAGAGCGCTGTTCTATCCAGTGGGAGGGCGTCTCAGCTGGGAGGCGGGGCGGGTCCACGAGGCCGAAGACAACAAATAAACAAAATGGAGGCGGAGGGGGGAGAACAGATGCGCAAACCGACCAATATGCTAAATGACCAAAAAGCAAATGCAGCAATAGCGGTGAGCAGCAGGCTAAACGCGGGCTATTTCAAATACACAGATGACAAATATGTAAATGCAGCAATAGCGGTGAGCAGCAGGCTAAACGCGGGCTATTTCAAATACACAGATGACAAATATGTAAATGCAGCAATAGCGGTGAGCAGCAGGCTAAACGCGGGCAATTTCTAATACACAGATGACAAATATGTAAATGCAGCAATAGCGGTGAGCAGCAGGCTAAACGCGGGCAATGTCAAATAATCACAAGTAATTCCAGAAAGGAAATGCAGGTCCAACGATACCAGGTGCCGGCAGGGGACACTGGGAGCGACCACTCTGCTCGAGTGAGAGGAGTGAGTCACGGCGCCTTTAGGTAGATGAGCGCTGTTCTATCCAGTGGGAGGGCGTCTCAGCTGGGAGGCGGGGCGGGTCCACGAGGCCGAAGACAACAAATAAACAAAATGGAGGCGGAGGGGGGAGAACAGATGCGCAAACCGACCAATATGCTAAATGACCAAAAAGCAAATGCAGCAATAGCGGTGAGCAGCAGGCTAAACGCGGGCTATTTCAAATACACAGATGACAAATATGTAAATGCAGCAATAGCGGTGAGCAGCAGGCTAAACGCGGGCTATTTCAAATACACAGATGACAAATATGTAAATGCAGCAATAGCGGTGAGCAGCAGGCTAAACGCGGGCAATTTCTAATACACAGATGACAAATATGTAAATGCAGCAATAGCGGTGAGCAGCAGGCTAAACGCGGGCAATGTCAAATAATCACAAGTAATTCCAGAAAGGAAATGCAGGTCCAACGATACCAGGTGCCGGCAGGGGACACTGGGAGCGACCACTCTGCTCGAGTGAGAGGAGTGAGTCACGGCGCCTTTAGGTAGGAGAGCGGTGTTCTATCCAGTGGGAGGGCGTCTCAGCTGGGAGGCGGGGCGGGTCCACGAGGCCGAAGACAACAAATAAACAAAATGGAGGCGGAGGGGGGAGAACAGATGCGCAAACCGACCAATATGCTAAATGACCAAAAAGCAAATGCAGCAATAGCGGTGAGCAGCAGGCTAAACGCGGGCTATTTCAAATACACAGACGACAAATATGTAAATGCAGCAATAGCGGTGAGCAGCAGGCTAAACGCGGGCTATTTCAAATACACAGATGACAAATATGTAAATGCAGCAATAGCGGTGAGCAGCAGGCTAAACGCGGGCAATTTCTAATACACAGATGACAAATATGTAAATGCAGCAATAGCGGTGAGCAGCAGGCTAAACGCGGGCAATGTCAAATAATCACAAGTAATTCCAGAAAGGAAATGCAGGTCCAACGATACCAGGTGCCGGCAGGGGACACTGGGAGCGACCACTCTGCTCGAGTGAGAGGAGTGAGTCACGGCGCCTTTAGGTAGGAGAGCGCTGTTCTATCCAGTGGGAGGGCGTCTCAGCTGGGAGGCGGGGCGGGTCCACGAGGCCGAAGACAACAAATAAACAAAATGGAGGCGGAGGGGGGAGAACAGATGCGCAAACCGACCAATATGCTAAATGACCAAAAAGCAAATGCAGCAATAGCGGTGAGCAGCAGGCTAAACGCGGGCTATTTCAAATACACAGATGACAAATATGTAAATGCAGCAATAGCGGTGAGCAGCAGGCTAAACGCGGGCTATTTCAAATACACAGATGACAAATATGTAAATGCAGCAATAGCGGTGAGCAGCAGGCTAAACGCGGGCAATTTCTAATACACAGATGACAAATATGTAAATGCAGCAATAGCGGTGAGCAGCAGGCTAAACGCGGGCAATGTCAAATAATCACAAGTAATTCCAGAAAGGAAATGCAGGTCCAACGATACCAGGTGCCGGCAGGGGACACTGGGAGCGACCACTCTGCTCGAGTGAGAGGAGTGAGTCACGGCGCCTTTAGGTAGGAGAGCGCTGTTCTATCCAGTGGGAGGGCGTCTCAGCTGGGAGGCGGGGCGGGTCCACGAGGCCGAAGACAACAAATAAACAAAATGGAGGCGGAGGGGGGAGAACAGATGCGCAAACCGACCAATATGCTAAATGACCAAAAAGCAAATGCAGCAATAGCGGTGAGCAGCAGGCTAAACGCGGGCTATTTCAAATACACAGATGACAAATATGTAAATGCAGCAATAGCGGTGAGCAGCAGGCTAAACGCGGGCTATTTCAAATACACAGATGACAAATATGTAAATGCAGCAATAGCGGTGAGCAGCAGGCTAAACGCGGGCAATTTCTAATACACAGATGACAAATATGTAAATGCAGCAATAGCGGTGAGCAGCAGGCTAAACGCGGGCAATGTCAAATAATCACAAGTAATTCCAGAAAGGAAATGCAGGTCCAACGATACCAGGTGCCGGCAGGGGACACTGGGAGCGACCACTCTGCTCGAGTGAGAGGACTACCTTTGGCTATTTCGTTAACTTTGATACGTTTTCAGAGGATCCCACGGAACCTGAAATGATGCCAATAAAAAGAACTTTGAAAGAACAAGCAACAGACCTTTTTCATCACCTGGAAAAGACTTATCTGGTTTCACCATGGATTGAACTTTGGATTGTGTTGGGTGTACTTTTTCTTCTACTTTGGTTGACTCTTGTAATAACTTTGGGAATGCTGATGAATGGAAGATAATTTAAAAAGGACACAGCAAGTAAGAACATCAACTTACTCCTCAAGCCACACAAATCATCTTATCGTGAACAAAGAGACTTCTCATCAGTGAACATCACAGCTGTTCCTATACCTGGTGGTATAGCTTGGGACAGAACTGATTATGACATTTTCGGTCCGGCGGAGCTGTTGAAGATTCCACACCAGCTCAAGATTTCCTTGAATTAATTTGTTTCATCTAGTACCTTTTCTGACTAACACCCTTGTTGCTCCTTAACCATTTTCTCCAAATCAGAATAACGTTGTGGGAGACGAGAAAGACAATCAACCATCTTGTTCTTCCCACCAGGAATGTACTCAACATCAAAAGTTTTACCAGTCTAGCAGTGGCTTTAGTTGAGTGTATATTAGTGCCATTCAAAACAGGGAACAGGGGTTCATGGAAAACAAAAGGGAGATTGCTGCACTGTTCCTATGGAGAGTGAGGGAAGAGTTAACTGGCATGACCACAGATGTTAGAGTAACATCCTGGGGCATCCATTTTGTTGGATGTAATTGCCTCACACACCCCGAAGGATGTCATGCTTCATCATCGGCGGTTGCTCCTCGTCGGGGAGGCGGTGCAATCCCCGACGGGCTCACCTCAAAGAGGGGCTCTTTGGCGGAGATCTTTTTTCCAACAGCCTTATGGTGAGGTGGGGGTGTGTGGGCTGGGCTAGGTGTAATGGTGTGAGGGATATTAAAATGTAGCAAGGGGTACCGGAATTCAGTTTATTCTGGGGGTCCCCTGGCTGCAGTTAAAAAAGTGGGGTTAGCTCACTAGGTGTCAGCAGGTTAGGTCGGGTGACCCTAGATGAGACTAAAGGTGATGCTGGTCGACATGTATCTCGCTGTGGGTCTAGTCACCCGCGATTCATCAGGACCTTAATAAAGTGCAAGGGAAAACATGCTAGTGTCATGTGTGTCAATCGTTACCTCTGTGGGTACTCCTATGCCTAATGGTTAAGGATTAAATGCCACATGAGGGGTCGGCGGGACTGAACATCAGGGATGAGCCCAGGGTTTTAGCTCCATACTCCTGTGTCCGCGCAGTCAGACCTACCCTTCTCCGCCGAGCTCGAGTAGAGAAGGGTAGGTCTGACTGCGCAGACACAGGAGTATGGAGCTAAAACCCTGATGAATCGCGGGTGACTAGACCCACAGCGAGAAACATGTCGACCAGCATCACCACACCCCCACCTCACCATAAGGCTGTTGGAAAAAAGATCTCCGCCAAAGAGCCCCTCTTTGAGGTGAGCCCGTCGGGGATTGCACCGCCTCCCCGACGAGGAGCAACCGCCGATGATGAAGCATGACATCCTTTGGGGTGTGTGAGGCAATTACATCCAACAAAATGGATGCCCCAGGATGTTACTCTAACATCTGTGGTCATGCCAGTTAACTCTTCCCTCACTCTCCATAGGAACAGTGCAGCAACCTCCCTTTTGTTTTCCTAGTGCAAGATACGGACACAAGCTGTAACTGGACCTTCCACCACCCTGTGTGGTAAACCGTGTCCGTTGATCCATTGATCAACTACCTTAACTCCCTCCCTTTTTGATATAGAACAGGGGTTCATGGTCAGTACGTAGCACAAATGTGGTACCCATACATAAACTTAAAAACACTCATGAGCCCAGGTACAGGCAAGCATCTTTCACAAATTGCCGGATAATGACTGTTCCTGGGCTTTAATGTTGTGTGAATCAAATGTCACAAAATACTTTAATCAATCAATCAATCATCAATCATAACACTTGTATAGCGCGCTACTCACCCAGCAGGGTCTCAAGGCACTTGGGGGAAGGGGACTGCTATTGCTCGAACAGCCAGGTCTTGAGTTGTCTCCTAAAGGCGAGATGGTCCTGGGTCAGCTGAAGATGGATGGGGAGAGAGTTCCATGTCTTGGCCGCCAGGTAGGGGAAGGATCTGCCCCCAGCGGTGGCTCTTCGGATGCGTGGTACGGCGGCGAGGGCGAGGCTTGTTGATCGTAGCTGGCGGGTGGGCGTGTAGAAGGTCAGGTGGTTGTTGAGGTACTTGGGGCCTAGGTCGTGGAGAGATTTGTGTGCGTGGGTGAGGAGCCTGAACGTGATCCTCTTGCTGACGGGGAGCCAGTGCAGGTCCTTCAGGTGGCCGGAGATGTGGCTGCGTCGGGGGATGTTCAGGATGAGTCGGGCGGAGGCGTTCTGGATGCGTTGGAGTCTTTTCTGTAGCTTGGCTGTGGTTCCGGCGTAGAGAGTGTTTCCATAATCCAGTCGGCTGGTGACGAGTGCTTGGGTGACTGTCTTCCTGGTTTCGGTCGGGATCCATCGGAAGATCTTGCGGATGTCTTTACCTGGGGAGAGTACACTTCTAAACCTCACACTACTGGCATGAACAATAATACACAAAGGTCTACCGAGGGAGTATAAACTCAAATATAAAGCATTAAACAAGTCTGCTTTAGCATGCTGAAAGCTTAACTCTGTTCTTGATTCCCACACAAATGTCATATTTTTTTCCAACAATGAATCAAGAGGTTCAACCTTCACTGCAAACTTTTCAATGAACCTTACTTATTATTCACAGATTTCTAGGTACACCTGAAGCTGCTCATGATCCTTTGGGACTGACACCTGCTCTATGACTTTCAACAACACGGGACACGAAGCAAAACCTTTGCTTGAAACCACGTGACCCAGATACGCCACTTCTTGCACCTTGCACACACTCTTGTATTTTCTCGATCTCTGTCCCTAGCAGCTAGAACTTCATATAACATCTGTCTATGTTCATTGCAATCCTGGCGAATATAAGCATATCATCCTTGATAAGTAGTACTATAGGAAAACCATTTAACACACCATTGATGACTCGCTGAAATATGGCAGCAGCCGAAGCGAGTCCAAAAGGCATCCCGCAATGCTGAAATACTCCACAGGGAGTGACAAAAGCATTGAGATGTCTGAGATGTCTAGACTCTTTAGCTAACACCAGTTGATGGTAAGCAGAACTCATATCAAGTTTGGAAAATAAGCTTGCCCCTGCCAATGTAACTATCATTTCATCTATAGTAGGCAAGGAGTGACCATCTACCCAAATATCACTTTTTAACAAAATAAGGAGTGAAGAGGTAGTGTCGAAGAAATGGACACTGGAGGTGGATACTTTTAGGAGTTGTGCCAAGAATCATGCTCAACCTCACATAGAATTGTAAGCAGACTCTAGTTCAATGTGTTTTTTCCTTTATTTTACCATTGCTTGTTTAGTACAATGCTTGTTAACAAACCATTCTTTAAGGATTTTATCAGTGCTTGTTTATTTCTGAGAAAGCAGGCAGTTGTTTTAAAGAAGTGTCCGAGAACAGAAATCTTGTTTGCATAATGGGCACGTGTACAGAAAAGACTGTTGCAACATGTGCCCGTGTACTGGAACACTCGTTTGATTGACATGCAGAATGCCTAAATTCGCCTCGTAATCAAAGAACCACACCCTCCTGAGAAATTATTTAAGCCCCAAACGAGCAAGCAAACGTGCTTACGCTCGTTCTCCCTACCTTCCTCATTCCTTTATCCTCCGTCTACATCCTGATTCACCAGCGGGTCTTTCAGAACATTCAGCAGTTCCATTGAAACCCCGGTGACGCGCGGAGAATATTTCCGGCCCGGCTTTAGGAGGCTTCCTTTCTCGTCATGAAACTTAACCCCAGCGATTCTAGTCAACATTTAAAGAGAGTTTTGAGTGAAAACAATAGTAAGTCTGATATTTCTTACTAAATACTTGGACACACAATTAAGTGATTTGACATTTTTGTATTTCCATTGAAAGACAGTCAGAGAAGCAATGCGCATTGTGCTTGAAACCTATTATTATTAAAGCATAAGGAACGAGTCTATTTCTGCAAAGCATTCATAAACAATAGGGTTACTTACCTCATGTTTTAAAGAGAACCACCACAGTAAAACCTGAAAACTAAAGAAAACACAAGGATACATTCTTTGAGAAAGTACTTTTTTTGCTTCAACATGTTATTTTATTGCTGAGTAAGTTTCAAAGAAGACACTTATGATAATAACTGCCCTAGCAGAGAATCGATAATAACAATAACTCAGAATTTGTTTATTTTCTTACAGAAAAGTAATCTGGCAATAGTTTAAACTACGCTTACATGAATGAGAATGATAAACCATTTTGATCAGACATAGCTCATATTCTGTTGTTCTATTTTTATGTATAGATACACAGTCCAAAGACGTTCAAGCATCTAACGCTGAAGAATAGCAAGACTTTGGAGTATTTCTTTTGTTTGTTATTTTGTCCAAATTCCCCCTTCCCTTGAGAGTTTACTTCTGTCAAACTGTTTGTATCAATACAGTTTGTCAGGGCTAACTTCACAGGGGTGGAAGAGACATATCCTCGTAATCTCTCGAGTTGAACAACCTGAACTTCAGGTGAGTGAAGGCATAACAGATACGTCCTCCTCTTCCATTGTATAATAAACAATAGGAGCCACCTTCAGGAGGTTTTAAGAGAAGAAAGGAGAATTACAATTTACGGTCATGTGCATTACCTACAATGATAGGAAGCACATAGGGCTCCTTTAGGATGGCGGGCGGGCGGTAAACAGGACCGCCCACCTTAAGGGCGGGGGTCCCCACGTCAGCATTAGGATGTGCCCGCCACCGTGGTGGGCACATCCTGCATTTCTAGCATTGTGGCGGACGGTGCTCTCAGCACCGCCTGCCACAATGCTAGAAATGCATTTCAAAAAGCGGTGCCTGCCGCTTTGTTAAAGCAAATGAAGGGGGTAACACAGGTACCCCCCCCCCCCATGTGCAATACCCCCCTCCTTCACTCTGGGGGCCCGCATGGGGGCCCGCATGGGCCCCCCAGAGTGAAGCACTCTCACCCTCAGTCCATCATAATATGGCTGGAGGTGGAAAAGTGGCGGGCGGTGGTTTGCTCTGCCATGGTCCCCCCGCCCTTCTAATATGGCGGGGGGAATACAGGGAAGGATGGAGGGTGGATTGCCCCCGCCAGGCTGGCGGTGGCTACCACCAGCCTGGCGGGGGAAATCTGCCTGCAATCATAATGGAAAGGGGCGACCACTCGGTCCCCCCGAACGTATGGTTGGGTGCCCCGATCCTCCCGGGAAACCATTTTGGGCGGGGGCGTGTCTCGGCTGGTATGCTGGTAAGGGCGGGCTCTGTTTTGACCAATTCGAGTCATTTGTTGAGGGTCTCTTAGGGCGGCAAAGGTCACCGCCATCTGTAGTCATAGTACACCTGGGGGAAATGACTTGGTGGCACTGGGTAGACGAGTGTTGTTGGAACAAGTTTTGTCTGCTGTTAGCTGGTTGGCGAAAAGAATCCCGGGGTGCACGATTGCCTGGTCCCACATGATTCCCAGGAAGGTATGGCGGGGGGGCCTTTCGGTGTCAGCACTGAACCATTCAGTAAAGAGGGTGAATAATAAAATTGGTAGATTGTTTCGCTCTGCGCTGTTGCATAGCATTCCTCATGGGTGTATTCGGGGTGATCACATGTATCTGAATGATGGGGTTCACCTGTCCCGGGAGGGGAATGATTTACTCATAGGAGACTTCATAGCATGGCTAAGGGGTTTGAGGAAGCATGACCTTTAAGAGGAGTTGGGGGGGCCGGATAGTCGGTCAACTATCCGGCCTGTGGCGGTAAGGTCATGAAAGGTGAGCAGTAATTTCAAGGTCCCTAGAGGGGGGCGCCACCGAGAATGGATGGGAGCGCCCGGGGGGAGGCGGCCATTGGCCTCTCCCACGGGGAGGCGGCACCCACTAAGGATGGGTCGCCTAAGGGGAGACGGCCATAGGCCCCTCCCAGGGGAGGAGGCGGCTATATGCCCCTCCTACTAATTTCCCGGGGGCCGGATATCCGCGACGGCGGATAGAGAGTGTGGGGATGGGGGGGAGTCCACGCTGTCCTTCCTACAGATACCTCACACGGGAAATCAGACGACTGTTAAGATGGCGTCGAGTGGAAAGGGGGCCCCCACCACGACAAGGGAAATTACAGTTGGCAATGAGGGTAGAGTCCTCTGCGCATGCGCCACTCACACCGTGAGGGTGAGAGTTTTGGTAGTAGGGATCTGACAATGGTTAAGACCTTGCCGTTGGCCCTTAATGCTAGGATGTACAATTTTAATTTAGAATGTATGCATTTGCAGGTTGTTAGACTCGGCTAGGAAACCTTTGTATTAGAGATCTGTTAAGGTTAGCCAAAGAACATGTCTTCATCGAAATGTAATAAATGTAAAATTGTACATGATTATGAAACTTTTATTTAACGTTTTAAATTTTGTTTCATATTTTAATAAATACGGCCGGGAGGGTGACTCCCTCCCGCCTTCCAAAAGTTCAAGCCTGCGTCCGACTTCCCATCCTTGGGGAGGGATTGTGTTGGGAGGGGGTGACGGGCATCCCGGCCATATGGACCCCACAGGGTTTCTTAAATACCCCTCACACACCAAAAGGGCCCTTGGTGTCATGCTTCATCATAAGGGTCTTCCTGCCCCACTGCGGGATCGAGCGTGCTACGACCTACGACTATGTGGGAGCACTGATGTCACGACTATGTGTGGTGTAGGAATGAGTGAAAAGGGTCAGGAGTGAATAAGAAAGTGAGTTTAAAAAAAACTCTGGTGGGTTAGAAAATGTTAATATTCCGTCGAGCCGGTATTATTAAAAAGACAGATTCGTCTTTAGTCATTTATATGCAATACCCAAGATATTTCCTAGCTGGCAATTTGTTTTGGGGGATCTCGTCCACCTGGTACATTGGCAAATATTTGGAAAATGGTTTTTCCCCCGATCATGCCACCCAGGAGAAACAAAAATGGTGCCAAAACAATCTGGGTCTCGGCCCTACCCAGACCTCATGGGTGCAACTATATATTTTTCTTAAAACAGAGAAAAGGCCTACATAAAAAGGTTGCCCGCCTTTCAGTGCACTGTCTAGGGGTTTTGCAATGTAGAGAGGCCTGCATGCATATGTGCTTGCTAGAGGCAATGGTTGATGTTAACAGAGAAACAAATAGAAAAAAAACAACCAGCAGAGCATAAACAGCGATACAGACAGATGAAATACCAGTCTACATACTGACCTACCAAACGACGCTCACAAAAAGTTCTCCCCACAGGGGTTAACCTATGTATCAGGAGAACAGACAAAGTGCGGATTACTTATTTTTGTTATAAAGTGCCACGAATTTGAAAATCAGGACAGTTTTCAACATACTTTATCAGTTTTTTTAAAGGTAAGATTGACTGTAAACATTTGTAAATTTTGTGGTAATGTCAGAGAATTCAAAACTAAAACTGTCCCTCCAGACCATAAACAAAGAACAAAAAAAAGAGGGCCAAATACTGACTTGTTGAACCAGCCCTTTGTGTGCTGCAGGATTGTACTTTAGACTAGTTTGACTGTGGCACTCTCACATTCTGGAATCTGGCCCTCCTGACTTCCAGCCCATCCCCTGCTAAGGGCAACTTTTCTTTTTTTAAATAACCCTAATCCACTGGACCAACAGGGAGTGTATAGGTCTAAGTAATTGGCTTGTTGTTAGTATTGATTTCCCTGATATTATCACAAATGTTGCCTGCAGCTGGCACAAATGCATGCAGTCTTTCATACAGTACAAAACAACTATACAGCTTGTCTTGTAATTCAAAACTTGCCTCAATGTTGAAATGTGGACTACATTCAAGGTGTGGCCTTTAATTTTACCAAAAAATATGACATTAGTTTCTACCACAGAACTTTAAGGAAAATGAGTGATTATCCGGAAAGTTGGAGGTTTGCAGGGCATCATGGGTAAGAAACCCTCAAGGGACTCCTGCAATACAAAGCACCCTGGAATCCCCTGGGTGTCTACTTTTAAAAAATGTCTGTGGTTGTTAGGTTTCCATGGGTGATAGACAAGCATGAACCCAAATACCACAAATAACCCTACCGCTGACTTCTCCAAGGGCCAGATGTATCAAGGCTTTTGTGACTCGCAAAGGCCGAAATTCACAGAATTTCGGCCTTTGCGACTCGCAAACGGCCTTTTTGTATTTTTTCCTATGTAACAAAAAATCACAATTTAAGGAATCGCAATAATTTGCGATTCCTTATTTTGCCATACCATTTAAGGAATCGCAAATTTTGCGATTCCTTAAATGATATGTATGAAACAGTTTTGAATTGCCAATTTGTGTTAAGAAATCGCAATTTACCACCAACTTGTAGTTGGTGGTAATTTGCGATTTCTTTTAATAATCCCCTATTTGGCATTTGTGAGGGTGGTATGTGACACACATACATGCCCATAGGGCATGTATGTGTGCCACATGCATACACATGTAGATTTCAGGGGTGCAGTAGGGTGTCTTTGAGACACCCCTGCACCCTTGAAATAATTCTCAAATTGCGATTACCAAATTGCGAATTCGCAATTTGAGAATTATTGCACTATCATTCCTATGGGCCTCCTGGCCCATAGGATTGCATTGGAAATTATTCTTTATTTGCGAATTCTCAAAATGCGATTTCACAAATAAAGAATAATAAGGAATCGCAAAAATATTGCGATTTTGTACATACATACCGGTTTGCGAATTCTAAATAGCGATTCGCAAAAAATCGCTATTTAGGTATCGCAAAACGGTATCTTGATACATCTGGCCCCAAGTAGCGATTTATGGCCTTTTGTGTTGTATTCTCTTAACCCACCCACACATGTGGGGTACCATTGACATGTGAGAGATCTGAGTGGTAGGAAGTTTGTGGCTCCCTGCAGTTTACAGAACTTTTCTGTCACAGAAATGTGAGAAAAATGTGTGTATTTAGCCAAATTTTGAAGAATGCAAGGGCTTCTAGGTAAAATTTATTTATTTATTTATTTATTTTGAAAGTTTTATATAGCGCGAACAAGATCTTCGCAGATATCAGAGCGCTTTACAGAGGAGGGAGCATATATACACAGATACATCAATAGTGTTAAAAGTACTGTGTAGTGATATCATAAACAATCAAGTAATTCAATTTCAAAGTCATACAGAAATGCAAAGGGTTCGAGCAGGTAGTACAGATCAGTATCGAGTCTTTGAAGTTGATCCCCAGTAGTGGTTCAGGTGTATTTAGCCATGAGGATCGCTTTTACTTCTTTCTTGAAAAGTGTGATAGAGGGGATGAGCCTGGTTTCAGGGGGGATTGAGTTCCAAATCCTGGGAGCCATTCCTGAGAAAGAGCGTTTATAGGTTTTTTCCTTGCGGAATCTTTTAGGCTTTAGCAAAAGATTGTTTGTGCCTCTAGTGATTCTGGAGCCTCCAGAAATCGTCAGCTTCTGAGCGAGGTATCTAGGTGAGCTCAGGTGGACAGCCTTGTGCGTCAAACAAGCGATTTTCAGTTGTATTCTGGCTTCAAAAGGCAGCCAGTTCAGGGATTTGAGGTCAGGGGAAATGTGTGAGTGTTTTTTTGATCCAGTGATGAGTCTCGCTGCGGCGTTTAAGGAGGCTCTTATGGGTGCCGTAGTAGCTAGGGGTAGACCGCAGAGGGCGGTACTGCCGTATTCTATTCGAGGTATGACTAGTGATTGTACGGCGGTTTGGAAGTCTTTGGCTGGAAGGAAGGGTTTAAGTTTCCTAAGGGTGTTGATTTGGTAGTTCGCTCCCTTAGTTGCTTTGTTGATGTGTTCCTGCATGCTGAGATTAGTGTCAAGTGTTATGCCTAAAGATTTTGCTGAGTCCACGATGGTGGGTTGAACATTGAGTGCCGTTAGGTGTTTAAGCCACATTTGTGCGGTAGTGATCTTCGCGGGAGGTGCGATCAGAAGGAACTCTGTTTTAAGGGCATTGAGTTTGAGATGATTCGCGGCCAGCCAGGATGGGGTGCTTCTGATCGTTGAGTTCAATAGCGTGATGTCTTTGGGTGATTGTAGTTTGAGATAAAGTTGGGTGTCATCAGCATACATGTGGAAGTGTACATTGGATTCTTGCAGCAAGGTGGTGAGAGGTTCCATGACTAGGTTGAACAAAGTTGGGGATAGGCAGGATCCTTGTGGTACGCCTAGCGATACAGGTCTTGGCGCGGACATCAAGTTGTTGCTCTTGAATTTCTGCGATCTGTTATGCAGAAAGGACGTGAACCATTTGAGCACAGTTCCAGATAGGCCCATTCTTGTGTTTAATAGTTCGAGTAAATACTCATGTTTGACGGTGTCAAATGCGGAGGAGAGATCAAGGAGGATGAGGAGGCAGATATCGTTGTGATCTAGGATTTGAAGGGCGTCGTCGATTATGTGAGTCATAGCAGTTTCAGTACTGTGATTTGCTCGGAAGCCTGATTGATGAGAGTTGAGGAGATCAAACTGAGTAATGTGTTCAGTCAATTGTATTTGTGCGCATTTTTCCAACAGTTTGGCAAGAGTCGGAATGTTGGTAATGGGACGGTAGTTGTTTAGGTCAGAGGGGTCGGCTGTCGGTTTCTTTAGCAAAGGTGTGACTTGACCAACTTTGAGGGAGTCGGGAATGGTCCCTTGCTGAAGTGAGCTGTTAATGATTTTAGTCCAGAGTGGAAGGAGCGACGGGGTAAGGACTTTGACAGCGTTAGCAGGAAGGGGGTCCGTGAGGTGATTAGAAGGTTTCAGAGTGCTGAGCAGTCTGCCAATATCTTCTTCCGTGTAGGTGACAAAGGTTGACCAAGTGGCATTGTTTTTTGGATTAGTGGGTGCTATGCAGTGGGGTTTGGGATAGAGGCTTGCGTCCATGAGGAGATCATTCTTTATGTTGTCAGTTTTTTGGTTAAAGAAAGAGGCGAAGTCTTCGCAGGAGGGAGCTTCGCACATAGTGTTGAGAGGTTGGGGTTGTTCTTTGGATTGTGTTCGGATAAGCTCAAACAGCTTTCTCAGACGATTTTTGGCTTGGTCCAGCTGACGGCTGAAGAAGTCTGATTTAGAGCGTTTTATTTTCCTGAAGTAGGCATTTCTCTTTTTCTTCAAGGTTTTTAGGTTCAGTGCAGAGGGAGCTGATCTCCAGGTGCGCTCTGCCATTCGCATGGCGCGTCTATCGTCATTGAGACTCCCGTCGTACCAGGGATTGGAAGTTTTTGCGGAGGCTTTTTTTAGCTGCAAGGGTGCGACTTCATTGATTATTGCGGTCATAGTGTTAAGATAGTGATCAGACAAGGATTGGACGTCCTCAACGCCACTAGGAGGAAGCAGTAAGTTACAGCTGTTGGGGGGCAGAGAGTTTGAGTTTAGTTTTTTCATGTCTCTTTTCCAGACTTTGGACCTGGCGGATTGAACAGGGTTAAATTTAACTTTTTCATTGATGAAGAAAGTGATAATATGATGGTCTGACCAGTCACAGGGTTGGATAGATTCGAGTTGGATAGAGGCCTCTTTGGAGATGATCAGGTCGAGGATATAGCCTTTCTTGTGTGTTGGACTGTTGCAAATTTGAGTGAGGTCAAGGGCGTTAAGGAAATTCTTCAGACTTTTTACCACCGCATCACTATGATCGTTCCAATGGAGGTTGAAGTCACCAAGGTATATTTGTGTGAGTTGTCGCCCGGAGTTGGTTGAGATCATATCCATGATTTGTTGGGAGAAGGTAAGGTTGTCGCCGGGTGGGTGGTAAACGCCGTGAAGAGTGCAGAGTTTGCCCTCACTGATAATATCGAGGCAAATGTATTCACAGGAAGTTGGGGAGGGTAGGGAAGGGGAAGTTACTTTCAAGACAGAGAGGTTGCTCCTGTATATACATGCGATTCCGCCACCTTTTTTATTGCCAGACTTGTCAAGTCTAGTGATGTGGTAGTTGGGGGGAACCAGAATGTCCATTATAGGTGTAGAAGATTCTGTTAGCCATGTTTCAGTCATGATGATTAAGTCAAGATCCAATTTTTGGATGAGATCGGCAATAGCGAGGGAGTGTCTAGCGGCTGATCTGCAGTTGAGGAGAGTGCATTTGAGACGTGGTGTGTCGAGGGTGGAAGGAGGTTCTAGGGCGAGGGGGACTTTACTCAGGTTACTATGGATAGCGATTCTGTTGTTCAGTGTGGGGGGTCTGAGGGGATTGGAGTGAATCGTAGGAATGGCAGTGAGAGTGTGGGGTGTGATGCTGTGGGAAGCGGAGTCGTAGGAGCGGAGGAGGGTGATTGTGTCGAGGTCCGAGAGAGGGTTGCAGGAGCGATGGGGGCGGTTTTCGCGGTTGTGAACAGGGATTGAGGTCCAGTGCGGTGGGAGTCGAGTGCGAGAGTTCGCCGCCCGGGTGGAGGACCAGCCGGGAGGGGAGGTGAAGGTGGAGGCGCGTGAGGGGTGTCCGGGGTTTGTGCTGAGAAATTGTTTGATGATGTGAATGTCTTGTTTGATCTGGTGGAGGGTGTTGGGTGAGGGGTGACTGGAGTGTGATAGACAGAGTAGTTGTTGTTTGATGATGTCCATGTCTTCTTGGAGCTGGAGGAGGGAGGCCGTAATGTTGTCCAGTGTGGGAAATGTGTTGGAGGTGGTGATGGGAGGGGCGGGCATGGATGACAGAGGGGAGAGGTTGGTGGTGTGGATGAGAATATTGGTGTTAGGCGGAGAGTGCAGGGTGGAGGATGGGCGCTTATTAGTGGTGAAGGGGGTGGAGGTTGGGAAGTTGGGGGTGAGACTGGGGGGGAAGTGGGATTGTAGTTGGTTCTTTTTTGAGGGGGTGGAGTTGAGTTGATGGAGGTGGTGTGTTCTGTGTGATTAGTTAATGGGTGGAAGTGGGGGCTGAGAATGGGAGGGGATAAAGGGTGGGGCTTGCCTTTGTGTGTGTCGGTCCGATGCTGATCTAGGTTAGGCGGGGTGCGGGTGGGAGCTGTGGTATCAGGGGAGAGAGGAACGGGGATGAGGGCTGGTGTGTAGGGGGAAGGGGTGAGGTGGTTGGTGTAAGAGGGGGAGTGATCTATGTCTGTGCTTGAGGGGAGTGGGGTAGCTACGGTAGGAGGTTGAATGACTAGGGTGTCGGGAGTAAAGGAGAGGTGCATGTCGTTTTGGGGCTGGGCTGGGCTAGAATGAATGTGGTTTGAGGCTGTGGTGTCAGGGGTGACAGGAGTGGGTGTGGTATGAGAGGAGGACAAGGTGAAGTTGGTGGGGGGGGGGTGCCGCTGGGATGTATGGGTGAGGGATCTATGTCTGTAAATGAGGAGTGCGAGGTAGCTACATTGGGTGGGTGAATGTCTAAGGTGCCGGGGGTGGAGGGAAGGTGCGTGTCGTTTTGGGGTTGCGCTAGGTTAGAAGGGATGTGTTTGGGGGCTGTGAGTTCACGGGTGGTAGGCCTGAGGGTGTTATGAGTGGGGGTCCGATGATTGGCGAGGTGTTGTTTGAACATGGGGAACAGGTTGTCTAGTAGTTCCAGGTTCTTGTCTGTGGATTGAATTAGGATAATCCCGTTATTGTATATAGTGATGGTGGTTCTGCCCGGGAAGAGTTGGGATGGTGTGATGGAGAGTTTTAGGCCATGCGCGAAATTCCTGGAGGTGGAGACGGTGAGTAAGGTGAAGAGCGCATTTCTCCACTGGGCTCTGCGTGTGGTGTGGAAGATGATATCAATGTTCAGTGAACCATTGACTGGTGAGAAGTAGGTGTCTGCAATGGGAGTTTCAGGGTGGGACCTCAGGAAGTTGTGCTTAAAGCGTTTAGCAGCATTTTTAGTGAGTGAGGGTGGGTAGTTTATTCTATATGTGTGCTTGCCGACGGGTTCCATGATGGGAGGACAGTCTAGGTAGGTGTAGTAGGGAGGGTGCACAGTCAAAAGCAGTTGTGTGGGCCAAAAGTGACGCCAGTGAGTGCACAATAATGCTATACACAGAGTACGGATGCAGACAATGAAGGTGAGATAATGGGAGGTGGCACTAGTGAGCTGCCAAGGTATTTGAAGTAGCAATCGGTTCATACAAGACTAACACTTGAGATGGGTGCGCGTTGCACAAGTGTAGGGTGCACAATAAAGATATAATGGAGCAGAATACTGATGTGGACTGTAGGTTACATGGAGCAGGGGTGACGTCAATGAGCAGCTAGCAAATATGAGGTAGTAATCAGTGTGTACGGGAAGGAACAATGAAATGAAATGAGTGCAGGTTACATCAGTGACAAGTCTATGTGAGATATTCGTCAGTACATTTTAGGAATAGGAGTGAATTTGACGTAGGATATAAATACCTCGTGAGAGACAAGAAAGTTATAAAACCTAGGATTCTGCCAATTGTCAAGTTTTCAAATGTGCAGGTTTAGTGTGTTTCCCTAGGAGCTGCCTGAGCTAGGGCCCAAAATTCACTCAAATTCGAAAAAAGGGTTTGTTTTCAGTAGAAAAAGTCGAAGTGTCCATATTGGGTTTTGGTCCCTTTCCTGTCACGGGGGATCCTCCCCTCTATAGTAGTGCGGCTCCATTTGTATTTGGAAACTTGAGGGCACATTGGGTGGTAGGAAATTTGTGTCTTCCAACAAATAATTGGACTTTACTTCACAGAAATATAAGGGAAATGTATGTTTTCATCCAAAGTTTAAGGTTTGCATTGGCTTCTGGGTAAAATCACCTGGTCAGAACCATGCAGTCATTCCAACTGGACTCTCCAGATGTCTAGTTTTCAGAAATGTGCAGATTTGGTAGCTTTCCCTAGGTGACAGCTGAGCTATGGCGCAAAATCCACAACTATGCAAATAGCAAAAAAAGTATCTGGTTTTATTGGAAAAAAGGTGACAAGTCTATGTTACGTTTTTGGTCCTTTCCTGGTGCTAGTGCTGTGCCCACCAACACAAGCATCGTACCATTCTTATTGGGAGATTCGGGGGAATGTGAGTGTTATGAAATGTTTGGTTTTCTACAGATTTCAGAACTTTCCATCACATAAATGTTCAGAAAATGTGTGTTGTTAGCCAAAGTTTGAGGTTTGCAAGAACGTCTGGGTAATAGTATCTGGTGAGAGCCATGCACGTCATGCCACCATGGACTCTCCCAGTTTTCTACTTTTCTGAAATGACTGAGTTTGGTCTGGGTGGCAACAGAGATAGAGCTCACAATTTGCAGCTACCCATGTTTTGATAAAAGTATGGACTATTGCTCTGCATTTTTATCAGGAGATGTGTGGCACTATAGAATGCCAGAAAATGTGTTAATACCAGTAGGATTTCTTTTCATATGTGTCTTCCATTTGAAAGCCACTGTGCCAAAAAGAAGACATTTTTCAAAATACCCTCTGATTAAAATGCTTATATGAGTACCCATAAATTAGGAGATGTACGAGTAACTGCTGCTCTTCAACTCAGGATCTGGTGTACATCTCAGAAATACAAAGGTTTTCTTCAGACCCATTTTTCACTCTTCATATTTTACCATATAAATTGCTCTGTATTCAGTACACAATGAAAAAGCATGGTAATGTGCAACTTAGTCGCTGGCTCTCAGTATCTCAGGTTCTTGGAGAACCTACAAACCCTATATATACCCCTGAAACAAGAAGATGCTAGCAAATGCCCTCTTATATTGCTATTGTAAGTTGGCCACCTTGACAAGAAGTTACAGATAAAAACGAAACAAATTGCTGATTTTCCCCACAAATGCTTCATTTTTTAACTGTTACTTTCTTTAGCAAAACCTTGAGGAATCTACACAAATAACTCCTTAATGAATTTCAAATTCTGTCTACTTTTCAGAAATGTATAGCTTTCCAGCATCACCCATGGGTTCCACATCTGTTTCCCCTACAAACTAGAAGAAGTTTGAAAGTACAAACAAATCTGAAAAAATAGTTACTTAGAAAGTATGGTTAAACAAATTGGTTTTCCTATACAGCTCTGCATGTTCCTGATAGTTGGGATGATGGTGATTTTAGCACATTAAACTTTTCGTTGATGCCATTTTGAGGAAACTAACCAGACACTTTTCTAGGAGCACTTGGTGCTTACACAGATGCATGGTGGGGCCATAAGGCCTGTGGCCTACTTTTCAATTTCCCTTGATCCAGTCATCGCATGGCTGCCTGGTTGTCAGAAATCAGTAGCTGTGGTGAGTCTCAGTTTTGAGAGGGGTGAAACCATAGCAATAGGACATGGTTTAACTGTTATGGTCCTGCTTTCAGGGTAGATTTTGCTTACTAGAACAAAAACCCAATACATGACAAATTCCTGTCTTACTAAATATGAGCAGAAAATATTGCATCTGACAACGTAGCGTTGAAACGGCGCCAGGTTCTAAATCCTAGCATTTTGATTCCCCTTCCTGAAAATTCTGAAAGTTCTGCTGATTTTGAGCATCACTGTCTAGATGTCATGTAGTTATGCAACAAGCCAAGACCTGACACAAAAGATGAGCCTTTAATAAGACCAGATTATATACTGCTTGTAGATGGTTTATGCTTGAGCTCACATGATGGTTTCCTGAGAGCAGCTTATGCAGTCTTTACAATACAAGCCATTGTTGAAGCTTACTGGCTTTGAGGCGTAACCTCAGCACAAAAGTTGCAGAATTGATTGCTGTTACCAGAGCCTGCAGTTTAACAACCCAAATGTAAGTGACTATATTTACAGATAGTCAGTATCAAGCTACCTCTGCCTGACTCTTTTTTCCCTCCTGTTTCTTTGTCCATTTCTTTCCTAATTTCTCAAAATCACTCCATCTGCAAACACTCTTCTCTAATTGAATAATGTGCAATTGCCTCAATGGATTCCTCATCCAAATGTACCCTGAAACGTTGCTGCAATGGAATGCTTTTTGAAATTTTTTATTTAATTGCCAATTCAGTCAGTTTGTCATGTACTGTTGCTGCTCTACTAGTAATTGCTTTCCACAAATAAATCGGTTCTTTTTCTTGGTATAATTCACATGATCAAGATCCAAATATCCTTTATTAATTTCTTGTAATTCTATTTTTTATTTTGGTTACTAGTCACTCTCTCTCTGCACTCTGACTATCGTCCAAACATCCTATGCATTGTGTTTGTACTGGCAGCATCCCCAACCCATGGGGGCAAAATCCCATTCTCAAATACATATTTCTCACTCTGTGCCATCTGTGTCATAAAGAGAAGTCTCCTGCCTTCTCCTAATGATTGTAGCCTGTGGTGATGTCAGAACAATCTGTGAACTCTATGAACTCAGAACAAAACCTGTCAATGGTGCTCCTCAAACAGCTCTTTGAGCTACTTCATTTGGGACAAAATTAAAAGGAAAAGTTGATGTGCACATCCCTACTGGCTGTGCTGTGATCATCCTATTAACGGGTGCTGGTGCAGTCACAATGAAAGCAGTAACACCCGTAGGCCTTACTGTCTGAACAGTACCTACTTGTGCTGGCACATTATTTGATATCTTTGATTGTGCAACAGGCTGTCTCCTAATGGGCTGTGTCATTTCAAGCTGTGTTACCACGGGTTATGTTACTACCAGCTTTGCCACTACAGGCTAAGCCATAGCAGGTTGTGTAATTGGCAATGGTCTAGCAAGTTGATTTGCATTTGGATCAACAGGAACTGTATCCACTGTCACATTATTAGTTGTCGTTCCTTCAGTATAAGTTACAGCATCCAGATAAGGTAGTGGACGTACAACCAATAATTCATCCAAAATGTCCTCCCCTCAATCAGTATCTGTATCTGATTTAATTTCTTTGTTTGTCTCTTTTTTCACTGTAGCTTTAGCCTCTATGGGTTTCTATGTTTTTTTGGATTTCTCAGTTTTTTCTTTTGTAATTGCAGGATACATTCTAGTTCCCTCAACTATAACCATTTTTCATCTTTGCTATCTGTCATCCCATTCAGGATTTGACTAATTTTATAGAGTTTGCTTTGTTTGTCCAACCAACCGACACACAGAGCCCCCAGCAACCACCCGACAAACTGAAACCAGCGATGGACAACTGAACAGCCCTCACCACCGAAGACACACTAAAGACGATGAAGTCAATGCACTCCGGGGCCCCCACGGACCCCTGCCCCACCACATCTTCAACAGAGCCGCTGACACCATCGCACCCATGCTCCTCCACACCAATTAATTGCTCCCTGGTGACCGCCTCATTCCCTGACGACTGGAAACTTGCCAAGACAACCCCCACCTAAAGAAAGTCTCAGCTGACCCCACCAACCTCAAAAACTACAGACGCATCCCCCTGCTCCCGTTCCCAGTGAAAATCCTCGAGAAAGCCATCAATAGCCAACTCGCCACATTCATCGAAGAGCACAACATCCTCAACTCCTCCCAATCCAGCTTCAGAAAAAGCACAGCATGGAAACCACCCTCCTCACCGCAACAGACGACATCCGCACCCTACTGGACAAAGGAGAAAGAGTAGCCCTCATTCTCCTCGACCTCTCAGCTGCATTCAACACAGTCTCCCACCACACCGTAACACGCAGAATACACGACGCAGGGATCCGGGACAAAGCCCTCGACTGGATCCGCTCATTCCTCTCCAGCAGAACGCAGTGGGTCAGACTGTCCCCTTTCCTCTCTGACCCTACTCCCACCACCTGCGGAGTCCCTCAGGGGTCCTCTGTCAGCCCCACGCTCTTCAACGTCTACATGGATCCACTCTCCCCCATCGTCAGAACCTTTGGGCTCAACATTGTGTCATAAGCAGACAACACCCAACTTATCCTCTCCCTATCCAACGAACCTAACAACCCCAGACATAATTTTTGAGAAGGCATGAAAGCAGTCGCAAGTGGATGTAAAACAGCTGCCTACAACTAAACACTAGCAAGACAGAAGTACTCATCATGGGCCCAAACCCCGACGCCTGGAACAACACCTGGTTTCCGCTGGCACTCAGAAAAACGACGGCCACCAAGACAGACCACACACGCAACCTGGGAATCATCCTGGACTCCGAGCGCAAAATGGACCACCAGATGAACGCTATCTCATCAGTCTACTTCCGCACCCCTGCCTCCTACATAAGACCTTCAAATGGATCCCCTTGAACACAAAAAGCTGTCACTCTTGCCCTGATCACTAGCAGACTCGACTACAGCAACGCACTCTATGTCGGAATCAACAAAAACCTCACCCGCACACTGCAGAACATCCAGAACGCCACCACAAGACTGATCCTCAACCTGCCAAGACATTGCCACATCTCCCAGCACCTGCGCACACTAAACTGGCTTCCCATTGAGACAAGAGTCACCTTCAGATGCTCACCCATGCACAGAGGGCCCTCCACGACACCAGACCAGCACACCTGAACAGCCGACTCAATTTCCACGCACCCCAAAGAATCCTGCGATCAGCTCAGCTCTCCTACGCCGTAGTTCCATGCACCATGAAAACCAGATCAGGAGGCCGCTCCTTCTCCTTCCTCGCGGCGAAAACCTGGAACGCCCTTCCACTCCATGTAACACAGACAACTTCTCTTCCCATCTTCGCAAAACACCTCAAGACCTGGCTCTTTGGCAAAACCCCCCTGATTTAACAGAACCTACACCCCTCCTCCCCCTGCACCTTGAAATCCTCACGGGTGAGTAGCGTGCTTTATAAATACCTGATTGATTAATTTGTCTGTGGTGTTTTTCTCTCTCTCTATCTCAAGTCATTTTCTCCCAAGCACTTAAAGCTTCAGATTGTCTAGTTCTAGGAAGTGGCTTCATATCACAAAGTGCCTCTCTAATCTGTCAATAATTCTAAGTTTGAATGTCCCCTATCCTGCACAATTGACAAAGCCATACACATGTGTGTAATCCTTCTTAATCATAATGTGATAAGCAAGCAAACCCTCAGGAGATGCCTCTTCACCTTCCTGAACAGCAAGTGTCACATCACCTCTCATTAAATCCTTAATTGCCTTTAAAAATGTCTCAAATTTAAAGCACAAAATATAAACCTTTGATGTTTTGATTTTGTTCCGTATATGTCAGTTTTAAGTAAACCCTTCTCCCACTCTCAGAGCGGCTCCATAAGTCAAGCAATCGATAGCAGTGTAACTCTGCACACAGCTCAACCAATCTCTCCATTGCAATTCACACCAACTGACGAATACCAGCGCTTCACAACATGACATAGCAACCTCCTCCTTGCAGCAGCTCAGCCTCATTTACAACTTCTTCCCACACACACACACACACACACACACAAAGCTTCACTTCTACAATTCTATGCAACGTAAAATAAGTCTTTGTCTGCTTCTTCTAAATAAATCAAAAGAACAATCCAACAACCAGAATTTTCTGTTTTTTTTACACTTTCTAACTTTTCTAAATCAAAAGAGTTCGAAGCACACCAATGAAATCTCGACCAGCGGGAAATCACCTATTCAATATAATCCCACCTTTACAGATTTAACTAACACTGATTAATATTAGTACAATCACAAAAACTTGTTACTGTCCTTATCTTGAACTGCACTTCAAATCATTAGCAAACAAGAATATCAAGTGCAACTCTTTGTTTATCTATCCCAGGAGCTTAGACTACTACTTAGTCAGATAACTTCCTTACCTTCTTTGACAAAAGCGCATAGACATCAACAAGTCATAAGCTTCAATAATACATTCAGACAAAAAACAGAGGTTCCTGTTGCCACTCAATGATTGATATTACAATATCAGCGCAATCGCAATAAATGGGAGGTACACAGATGTCAGAAAAAGAGATGACAGGTAACACAGAGTTTGTAGAGAAATAGGGTATTTTTATATCTTAAATTCACATTTGTAGTAACATTTTTAGTGTGAAGTGTCCCAAGTGAAAAGTGAAACTTATAAGTATGGAATGTGACTTTTTGTGACATAAAATCAAGGTTTCAATATTTTTACAGAAACATCCAATAGATTCACAATCAATGTTGGCAGCCTCCTAGTGTAATCATAGGGGCTGGGAATTGGTTCCCTTCAAGTTGTTGACGGCGTTTCGACCCAACTAGCAATTCAGGGTCTCATCAGGACCTATCAATGAAGGGACACCTGCAATTTGATAAACAATGCGTCAGTGAGCAGAAATGTAAGTGAAGGACAGAATCTGGTTGGATAACTGAAATGTCCCTACATTGATAGGTCACCAATTATCAGTTATCGATTATCGGTTATCAATCGGTTACTGATGTCAATATGAATAGTGATACATTCATGTATTAAAATGAAATTGCATCTTTATTGAGGAATTTGCCCATTGTGAACTCCATATCAAGCCCAACTCAGAAAAGCATGATTAGGCATGCTCTGAAACTCAAGCCAGATGTTACAGATTGACAGATCACAGGTGGGGTAGCATCTCACCAGCATACGTATATGTGAACAGGAATTCCACGAATAAGTTCAGCAACACCACACTGGTCAAGGGAAATTGGCCCTAATAAAGCACACATGCCCGGAGGGGCGTGCATGCTCCCAAAACACCATAAAGTCAGATACCACATGAAATTCACAACACTTAGTCAATCAAAACATAGCACACACAGTACACGCAGTGATCACGTGCTTCCCATGCTGGAATTCTGGAAATGTTGACCACTGGCTGCAATTTGTCCACGCAAGGTTGAGGCCCACCTGGATTTCTCATCCAATACCGTAATTTATGGCTCCAAAGACAGGTACATATTCCCTACCAAAAAATGATTGTCTGAAACATTCCATTACTTTTACTTTAAATGGACTGTATGAAAAACTGTGTTAGACGGATTGTAAATTGAGACTCTATGCTGTGACTGTGCTCCCAGACGCATTTTTTAATGAAATGAACTGATCTTGTTTTTCCAAACGCCTCATGTCTTTTCAAAGTATTTCATGTTCAAGCAACATTTTCATGACCCAGATAGAAGCTGATTGGTACCTCAAACCTGACTGCAGCCAAAGGAATCAGACCATGCCGGGACAGATTTAGATTAACACAAGAAGGAAGGTGAGCAGACATCACATCGCAATAGGTTGGAATTTCTGCAGAATCTGAGGGGTGGAGGTCCATACTAAAGCAGCTGTCACAGGGGGAAAGAGACTATGTCAGAACCTTAGTAAACCATGTGACATATGGCAAACCAAGAAGAAACATATAAAGATAACCGGAGCTCCCAGCCACTGACAGAATCTGGCATAGTACCTATGTTATATGTCCTAGCGGAGTAGTCCTAAGGCGGCTGCAGAGGCGATCCTGTGGAAGTCACGTTTTTTCGATACTCAGCATGCTAGGAAAGGTGAATATTTTGGGGATTTATAGTCAGAGTTGACACCTCCATCTTATTATTTAGTCTAAAAGGGTTTCTACGTGCCACCAGTTTTACAAATCTATTGGTATTTGAAAGAACTGAGAGGTGTTGGTCGCTTGGCGTAACACTGGGTGTGAGACAGTCGGTATTCTTGGACTGCTGGGCGTGACATAGATGGTACGCTTCGCCCCTGGATGTGATAAAGGGTGTGATTCAGACATTTAGGGAAATAGATTTGGACCTGGGAGATTAAGTGTAACTTGTGTTTGGCTAAGAGCGGCCTGCGGTTCTCGAGTTATTCATTTTTTCCGTAAACTATTGTTTATTGTCTTTGTCCAGTAGTTGATATTGACAGACCGTCAGTCTCACTTTGTCCCATGTACTGGGCAGAGCTTCCCCTGGTTACAGGATTCATGCACTAGGATCGGGCTAAGAAATATTTTTTTGCAAAGTAAGTTTTTCTCTGTCAGTTTTTTAGGTGTTGGTCGTTTGGACTTCTGGGAATGATACAGATGGTACGCTTAGCCCCTTGGTGTGATACACGGTGCGATTGTTGATGTGAGGCATTTGTGTGATGTTGGAGTGCTCTTAAATTACTGCAAATTGTGTTTTGTTCTAAGTATTGTGTTTTTGTTGATGAATCAATGTTTCATATGAAGATGCTGCTATTTTTCACCAGCCCTAATTGATGCAAGGAGTTAATATCATACAGATACTGCTTTTATTGAAACAGTGTGTATTGACAAATTGTACTTTTTATGTTGCAACCCTTCATATGCATTGTTATTTGTGTTTATGAAATGTTCATACTGAATAGTGGATGCATCTGTACATAGTGCTGAGCTTTCAGCTATGTAATTCGAAACAGTTTACCCTGTGTATATTTTCCCCATGAGTCAGGTCAAAACCTGAGAGGCCCTTAACCCCTTCGCTGCTCATGACGAGCTCAGCTCGTCATGCAGTACACTGGTCGTGTGCGCATGATGAGCTGAGCTCGTCATGAAATAATGTATTTCAAGGATCTGCAGCACAGGAGGGGAATTGCCTTAGCAGTCATGTGGTTAAAAAGAAGCTAAGATATATTGTCCTCTAAAACTATCAAAAAGATACTCTTACTGGGGCCCCCTTCTGGTGCCTCACTAACAAATTGCTTAAATGGAGTGTGGAGAACACAACCCAGAGGGAAATACAGGAACCCCGAAGAAAACAATTATTATCCATGGCGCACATGCAATGTTTTTCTGAATTAGTGGAGTGGTGAAGTGGAGAAGTGTGGCTCACTGGTTAGAGCAGGCAGACCCTGAAGCAGAGGTCAGACATGGGACCAGGGTTCAATTCCCGACGCGGCAGGGTCTTGAGCTCAAATGTCCACAGACTCGATAATTCTCGCTTCGGTGCCTGACCTAATCATGGGTTCACACTCTGCAACTCTGGGTATTAAGCTTGCTTAATCTCCACAACGGCCCCCCGCGGTGGGATGCCTGGCTTTCACCTTGAGGATGTCCTGTAGGGGCTATCTCACAGGGAAAAGCCAGGACGGGTTCCCAAGGCAAGCGCCGAGATGCCCCCCGGTGATTCGAGCGCTATATAGGAACATACAAAAAAAATAAAAAATTAGCAAACAAACCAATGCCTTACCCAAAAGGTCTGCAAGTGTACCACTTTCAGCTGCCACTTCATCACCCCAATCTAAAGAGTGTGAATCAAACTTACAAACTGTGCTGTGAACTTTTTTTGATCAAACTGTTAAACAAAAACCCCCTATAACCAGAGGACCGCAGACATCTCCCATTGGTCCATATGCAAGAATGCAATGTTCAATTTAAAGTTATGGGGCATATTCGCAAGAACGTGTGATAACCATTGCAAAAGTACCTTGACACAACACTCAACATCGCAGTCTATCGCTGGAAAATTACGCTGTGTTTACCAAGTATTCACAACGCAGCCGAACCATTTGATAGTCTCTAGATAATGCTTCAAATGACTGCGTTAAAATCAGCGCCACAATGCAAAAATGTGAAACACAAACTTAAAAAATGTTGTGATGAGGCCAATTGCGATACTAAAAGCAACGGCAGGCCTACAAATCCCACTTATCTGGTGGATAAATGCACTATGAAAGCTACAAAAACAATACATCAGAAACAATCCAAAGTGCGTAGCAACATGGATGCACCCTGACCGAGTACAGAGGCCAACCTCGAACCCCACAGACCAGCAGCAAGAAAAAACAGGGCCAACATGGCCAAGGAGAAGAGGGAGAGGAAGATGGGGTGCATTCCGCAGGAAAACTAGAACACTACCATCAATTGACCCACAATAGACTACTGTGAATGGAGGCCAATGGAGGAGACCAAGAGGCTCTGGCATGATGTGAAAATCTAAACCAGGCACAATGCTGCTGTCAACAGGAAAGAAGAAAAAACTAATAAATAAAGATTAACAAAAAATCTTTTTAAACTTTCCTTGACTGAAAGAGTGGTCATTTTGAGAGAGTAATTAATAGCTCTTCAACAAAAAGATTTTGTAAACCATTGCACAGTACTGGCAAACTGTTTTGTTTACTTTTAGATTGGGCGCAGCCTTACTGTGCTACACGCCAGACCCGTTTTGCTACTTGGCTGTCAACAGGAAGGCAGCAACAGCGACAGGAGGTGAAAGTCTTGCGCCACAGGAAGAGCTGGAGGAAATGGAGGCCACAGTCATCAGTGTGGAGACGGTGCAAGGAGTCGGGAGTCCGTACACAGCTCGGGAGGACCTGACACAACATCAACAGTGTGAGTAACGACTAGGGACTGGGTGAACGGGTGAGATAGGCACAATGGCACACATGCACAATGATGTGTAGCACACTGCACACCCACAATGACCCTGTATCATGTCCCTGATCCCCATGGCACACTGCAGCACACACACATAGCAATACGAACCGATCCACATTGATGACAATGTGGTACGATGCACAAACCCGACACTGCAGAACAGAGGACACAACTGGCTCCACACACGCGCAGGAACAGGCACAATGTACATTTTCATACAGTCTGCATGTAAAGAAGAACAATGCGCCAACATACATTTCAACACAATATCAACCTGCATCTCCCGTCACATTGCAGAGGGGCAGATAACACCTCCAGCAGAGCAGAGAAGACCACTCATTGGTGATACCGGAGAGGACCACCACACCTTCAACACCGACGCCCGACAACAGCCCATGTACATCCCATGCAACCCACCACCAGGACCAGGGCAGCCAAGCTACATAGAGGAGAACACAGCCCCTGCAACAGATCACACTGCAGGAAGAACCCACAAGCATGGCTGGCTCTTAACACTTCACCGACCCACACATGGCATCCCCATGCCAGGTGTCAGAACGCCAAAAGGAGGTGGCCAAACATGTGTGGGTGGGGTCTGTACCCATGGGAGGCGAATTAGATCACATACGTGGGTGTCTAATACACTTCAAGGACCACCTACACCCCACATAGGAGTCCCCACACTGCCACAGGGACACATGCAAACATCAGTCACACACCCACGTTGGCTATGCGTACGACGGCCCAGTTCACTCCTCTTATATATTGAATGGGTGACGACAAAGCTACATGCTTGTCTCTGACTTGAGCTGCACAGAGTTAGTGGCCCCGGATGCACAGCGGCTGGCAAAGACAGACACACTACCATGGGAATCTGACTTGCGGTCCACTGAGGTAGGGCCAAGCAGACTGAGCAGGTCCTCGACGATGTCCAAGGGGACTGTGGCTTAGGCTTACGGTGGACAGGGAAAGGTGTCCTCCAGGGCATGATGCAGATGGCAGTAGCCGTCTGGAAGCAGCAAATGGAGGAGTGGAATGCTACAGCCTTGTTGCCACTACCAATGTGGTATCGGTTACATGAGGATGAAAACTACCCCCTAGTCCATAGACTCGGACGCCACCAAAATTCGACCAGGGAGTGTCCATGAATATCGGGCAACAGACTTAGTGGCACCGGGGCTGAGAGGGGATGCAGTCTGCGATGATACCGGTACACTGATATGAACTCCGCCATTGCTAAATCAAGACTCTGTGACCTACTGAACCGTAGTGTAGGCTGGAGGCAGCGGTCAACAGTGGCAAACATCCATGTGTCGTTGGCTCGAGATGCACAGAGTTATTGACACCAGGGCAGTTGTCTGTAGTTCGATCTTCTCCCTCACAATGGTAATTTTTTCCTCCTGACTGCAGCGCATCTTCCTCTTACACCTCTCCTTGTGTGCAATGATATGTACTCTGCCATCGAAAAATTGATGCTCAGTTCCAATTGTGTGACGTACCCGAGCGATGTGTGGCCTGAGGGCAGTAGTCCACAGACATGTGTGATTGTAATGCTATGCACAGACCTGGTGGCACCACATCGAAGGGAGCATAGTGACATAAACTCTGCCTTGAATAATGTTCACTGCCATGGTGTACTCAAGACTCAGTTCCAAATGTGTGACCTACTACTCCGCTGAGTCAGCCGGTAGAGTACGTCAACGAGAAAGGAGTACTGCGGGCCTTGCTCGTGGAGATCATAGCAGGTAGCCAGGGTTGGGGGCCTCGGGCGTGAAGCTTGCACCGGCACATAGTGTGCCCTCTTTGACACACCCATGTGTCAGTGGGCAAGCATTGAGGCCTGGGTGCACAGGGCCAGGAAAGACTGGTTCGTGGACCAGCGTCGCTGGGTGTAGCAGGCGCACAAGGTCGCAGCCAACACCGCTCACGACTACTGCATCAGCCTCATGGAAGGGTTAGAGGCGCCGCCCTGGCAGACACATTGGGAATTCTGGAAGAGGACCACACCCAGGATTACGTACCTTTTATTCACACCCCTACGATGGCCTGGCATACGCCGGGCCAGCCCACTCCACTCACACTTCTGGGGGAGACGTACAAGCTACATTTCCGCGATCTTCTCCATTGGCTGGTGTGACATGGTTGCGTCCACTGTCCACTCCACTTCACTTACCTCCTTCGCACATGCCTGGGCCCCACCTCTTACCGCAGTCTGCTATTGTGTGGCTGAGGTGCCATGTCATTGATGGCTTCTGTGAATGGCTGGCCCAGGTTCCCACAGTAAGTTGTGCTGTCGTGTCTGGTGGGTGTGCTTGTTGTTTGGCATGTTTTATGTGAGCTTGTGACGTGTGCATCCCCAGAGTTGTGAGTTGCATGATTGTGGAGTTGAAGTGCGTGGTGTGTACATTTGGTAAGTGCCAATGGGCAGTGCATTTCCGTGGGTGCCATCCTGGTATCACTGGTTGGTGATGGACTGTTCGAAGATGTAGGGATCATGCACACTGCCTGGGTGGTTGGCGTCGACTTAGGTGGAGATTCCCCGGTGGTCCACTATTGCCTGGACATTGATGGTATAGAATTCACTTTCTGTTGCGGTTATTGTGTGCAGTGTTGCCAGGGGGCCAAGTAGGACATGTGTGCAGTCCATTGGCCCATAACATGTGCGGGTTGCCAGCTGTGGCGTAGATGCATTGTTTGGTCTCCAGATGTTCCTGCGCAGTGTGGGGGAAGTATGGATAGTGTGGTACCAAGCTGATGGTGTCATCCATGACAGTTGTGAGGGACTTGGATTGGGCTGGCAGTGAGACTCTTCAGACTCAGGCAGTTGTTGGTTGGAGGGTACCAGGGGCAAAGAGGTGCTGCACAGCCAGCAGCTTTGTCTTTGTTGGTTGTCAGCTGTGTTGGTACCGTTGGCCTGTGGGTAATGATGGTCAGGATGCGGAAAATGGTTGTCCATTTGAGTCTGTGATGGGCAAAGTCATTTTCTGGTGGCGAGTCTGTGAGGTTGGTGCGTTTTCTGAGGGTCGCTGTCATTGCGCTGCCTCGGTGTAGGTCTGGGGGAGGGTCCTGGGGGTGGGTAGGTGGGTGTTGTGGTCCTTTTGGAGCTCCCATCTGCATGGCCAGTGGCTCCATGGCATCTGTTGCCCTTCATGTGTGACTCTGGCCTTGTCTTCCTTTTCTGGTGCAGGCTGTCGTCTGACTTTACACCAGGCCAGAGCAGGTATTAAATTCCTGCTACTAACGCGCCTTATCGCCTGTTTTGTGTTCTCATCGCTGATCTGGCTGGTTGTTCAGAATGTTGCGGAGTGGTGTTGTCGTGGCTTTTTGCACGGGAAGGCCTACTCTGCATCTCATTAGCGATAATTCCGGGGGTCATCTGTGGCGATGTTTTTTGCGGCTGCTGTCGCAGGTTAACTGGTGATATGGGCTGTTTGCACCAGTTTGTGAATAGGGCGATGTATTTATCTTCACTTTGGCTGCAATAAAGTGCTGCTAACTTGGCAATGACTCCTTGAGAATACGCCCCTATGTATATTTGCACTGTCTAATTTGGACATATTCCTTGCTGCCTGGCCAAATGGAGTGTGTTCAGAAACTATCACAGCGCTTGTTTAGGGATCTCTCCCATATCACTTTTAAATACACTAAACCAAACACCAGCATTCTGCATGCACTACACACCACCCCTTTATACAACATGTGGTATCAGCACATGACTGCAGTGGGCTCTAAGACATCAGCCAACTCGTGTCACACCTGTTCGCTGACACCGTGTGCAGTAGGCTTAGATAGACTTTACTTGCCCTAAGAGGTAGCCCCTGAAAAAGCAAAATGCCTTCTCCACCTATACCTATGCAGCATCAGGTCCAAAATCCAGCCCAAGAAAGTAGAACCCCACAAAGTAGTAGTGAATATGACCCGTTACAAGACAAAATTGATGGCACTATACCAGTTCCCCGAGCCTAGCAGAAATGGTAATAGAGGGGAGGATACTCTTTGGGCCACAGACTTCCCAGAGAAGAGATTCTTAGAGGTAGCAAAACCCCCAACTCAATGCACAAACACATCCGCTCTTACCTCAATTTGCAGTCCAAAGGCGGCCCTTTGCATATCCAGGGCATTATTCTTTTACGACAGGGTACCCCCAACATGGAGTTTCTGTGCAGGCCCATCCATCTCGATGACATGAAGGGAAACTGGTCTGATAGGGCAGGGTTGAACAAAAGTATAGACACCCCATGTCAGTAAATCCGGGATACTGAGGTGGGTGGATACACCTGACTAGAAGTGAAGGAGCAACCCCTTATGGTATGAAAACCTACACTCTATTCCTTATGTTTCAGAGGTAAAGGAACTGTTCCGCTGGACACAAAAGAAAACTCTGGCACAATCCTGCACATTTTGATATGCAATGGGGCACCTCCACACTATGGATATGTACTGGCAATGCAACACATTTTCCTACACTCAGCTCATCCCCTGATGGTGCAAACTTTGCTCGATAGTCACCATACACACCACTACCCTGGTCATTCCCAGAGAAGAACTATCAGACTTGTACGAGCACCCGCTAAGGAAAAAGACAACCTCACTGCATCAGGCTCTTGAAAAGAGAACTGCAAATTATTTTGGCTGGGCTTAGTACAAGGATATTCCAAAATAATTTAGCCTTTTCTTGGACACACAAGTATCGGCGGTAGGGTACATACCCTTCTTAACCATGCAGACAAAAGCTGATGAACACTGGCTTCAAATCACCTGATGGTAAATGCTTAAAATGATGAACAATAATGAGTTCTGCCTTAATTCGATTCAGGAAAAACGGAGAGCAATCTGCCTCATGGTGATGCAACATCGCTATGTGTTAGAATTAATGACTACGATGGAGGGAGGGGGTTTGCCCTGCTGCACGTTTATCCCAGGGAATGACCTGGATAATTGGACATTGCCTCTTGCAATCCAAACACTGCACAGTTTACAAAGAGAAATGAGTGAGGAGAGAGGTGTTCTTGAGCATAAGGGGGTTTTGAATTGGTTCTCCTGGCTTCCCCGGTAGCTTTTCGGATTGTGCATATCAATGCTACCTGTTTTCATTGTGTTCTTGTTTGTGTGTGGCTCCTTGCAATTGGGAATTTCCTGCCCTAAAAATGCACTCCTCAAACTAGGTAAAATGCAAGTGAAAATGAAACTAATTATTATCATAACAGAACTGAAGTACAACAGTCCCCCAGTAAAGTAACTGTATTGAAGTATGGGTTAAATAGTGTAGCTGAAAATTCAACTACAGGGAAGAATGTTAATAAGTCGATGTCAATATGAATAACAATACATTGATGTACAAAAAAACAAAATCGCATTATTACTGACGAATTTACCCATTCTGAACTCCCCATCAACCCGACTCAGAAATAAGTAGTTTGGTAGGTCCTGAGGCCCAGGCCCCAGGTTACTGATTGACAAATGACAGGTAGGGCAGCAGGTCGCCATTATACAAAGGCACAAACAGGAAATCCCTGATTAATTCCACAGATAGGCGCAGGGACACCATAATGGTCAAGGGAGATTGGCCCATTAAAGCACACATGGCCAGAGGGGTCCCAACGTTCTCAGAACACCATAATATCAGATGCCACATTGTTGGACTTGGCCCTTAAGGCAGGTTCACCCCTAATCTTTTTGCTTTAAATCTGTGATCTATGTGGATGATTTTCTGGTCTGTGCGCACTTTTTCCCTGTGTCCCAGAGTAAAGTGCGTGCGTGTAGTTAGGCTGGCCTGCTCTCCCATAGGAATGCATGGGGAATGTCTGTGTCCCTAGTAGTTCCTGATGCATGGGGAGTGCATGCTCGAATTTGGTATGTGCGAGCTCGTGGGAATGAATGCTTCGCAATGGTGTATGTGGCATGTGTGTGTCATGTGTAGAAATGCCACTTCTAGGACTTGGCATATTAATGTAAAATATGCCTGCCGTGTGATTGGCTGGAGCTGGCTGGTGAGCCTGGCTCCAGGAAGGCTGGATGGGTCTGCCCGGTGGTGAGTGTGAGATTAGCATGTTGATGGCTTGGGAGGAGTGCACCTGGTCCCTGATGGGCCTTGACTTTCCCCACACAATGCTGTCTCCACTTGAGGTTCCGTGACGATTTGAACCCGTGTTTTCAATATTGTCGGAAATACATAATATTGGTATCAGCGAACCGCAAATGATCCATTTAGTATATCCTGGTGTTTTCGCTACGCTACGAGCAAGAGCACTCCTTTTATAAACACATTTCTGATCTACCCACGGCATCCATCTTAGATCATGACCGCCATTTTGTGTTTCTTGCCCTCACATATGCAATAACCTCTGATCACTTCATTTCGATTAAGGACACGTAGCCTTAGCCGGAGATTCACCTCTTTCATGACACGTGCACCTTAAACCAGATCACGCTGTAGCTGCATGACTCGACAAAGGCTGCCTCCTCTGCCCGAGGCCAGTCCTGCTAAACTGGTCTTCGTGTCCATTGTCCTGATCACGATTAGGCGGCCGAAGCCGGTAGCCTTGCCCATTTACAACCCACAAACATCCCTTATCCTACTCTTCTATCTTCTGCACCTGGCTCTGTTCCTTTCCTTCTGGGCCTTTATTAGGGGGAGGTAACGAAATTTACGATGAGGCGGTCCGGGTCTTGAATGAAAAATTGACATGGGATTATGATGGAAAAGTGGGAACCCCTCGTTCGTAATGTTTTGACATCAGATATTGTCGACGATTCCTGTGTACGCCAAATATTTATTGTTCATGACACAAAGGTTTGGGAATGTACTAACATGTGAAGAATTCGCCTAAAGGCCAAAATTTAGTATATAAGGAGCAACCCTCTTTGTACAAATTGAACAGGCTCCTAGTTACTGCCTATGCGTAGTTTCTGTGACTTCTGTGTCCCTGCAGAAATAAACCTTTGGTCTTTGACGCCACCATCGAGAAGCCCGTGTTTCTGTTCATTTGTGCACCAAGGCAGGTGGAACTCCGGGGTCTTTGGGTGTTGTTCCCTGACACCTCTGGACGGAACCAAAAAGTCCAGAACTCCAATTGGCGCCCAACGTGGGGCGACGTCATTCGGTACCAGTCCAAAAGCCTGAAGAGTTCGAGAAGCTTCGTGTGAAGATTCCTGAGGGAGGCGCCCCACTTCATCGATCCCGGCATATCGCAAAAGTGGCCCGACGTTCTCTTCCACGAGGGTTCCCGTTCAGGACGGCTGCAGTGGGCCGTTGCCTTGACCGTCGCCCTGTCTTGGACCCGAGGTGCAGTCCTTAGTACAGCGAAACGTGACGGGTTTCTCCTTGGTGACGTCTTCAGTGCCTCAGTTAAGTATTTAGTGATAGCTAGCTGGTTACTTTGTGAGGGTTGCTAAAATCCTTGATCGGTTCTTGGTTTGGTTTGGTTTCGTAAGATTATCACTGGTTGTTCTAGTTACGATAATCTATTTGGTTTAGTTTGAGTATCGATACGTCAGTTCGTTTTGGTAGGCCTAAGTTCTTGGTTCGAGTGCACATATCTGTTTCGTGTTTTGTTTGTTTTGTGTTCCGGACTGAAAATGGTAAGTCGGAAAAACTGTATGTTGTCCTGTTTTAGTTGCAACAGTGACTCACGATTGGAGGACTCATGTCTGGTTCCTCCGATTGGGACTCCCCTGTATGACTTGTATTGTAAATATGGTGTGGGTC
Source organism: Lissotriton vulgaris (assembly GCF_964263255.1). NCBI lineage: Eukaryota > Metazoa > Chordata > Amphibia > Caudata > Salamandridae > Lissotriton > Lissotriton vulgaris. Next base: position 123,310,860 of record NC_141690.1, read on the forward strand.
CTATATCTTATAATGAGGTGTGGGTCCGTTACACTAAGAAGGATGGTGTCCTTAGTTGGCCACTACATGGTAGTTTTGAACCCGAAATTCTCGACAATTTAGAAGCGAAATTGTTTAGGAAGAAAGCCCGGCCGGCAATGTTTGATTCTTTCCGTTACTGGCGAAAAGAATCCAAACAGAGAGAAATGAAAAGGTTAAAAAAAGAACAAAAAGAGCAAGAAGAGTTGACTCTGGAACAAGCGGCTAAGCAGTTGCAGGCTAACGAGTGTGAGAAAGCCATAGAGGTGGCCAATAGAGAGCACAATTTAGCGATTGACAAGTGCTATCCTGCCTTGCCATCGAAAACAGCTAAGATACTGGAGGATTCCGAAAACAATCCTCTGCTATCTTATTTGTTACGGTCACCTCCACCGTATGCACAAGGTGCTACGGCTCCACCTTTACCAAATGTTCAATTGCCGGTTGCTGGACAACCTGGTGTTCCTGCTCCTGTCCCTCAGAATCAGGTCCCTGTACCTCCTATGGTCAATGTAAATGTTCCTACGGCTCCTCCTCCTCCTCCTGGATTGCCGACTTCTACACCTGTATCTGTCTCACTTACACCTACTGTTCCACAAACTATCTTCCTTGATACTTCTACTGTTCCGTTATCTGTTCCTACCTCTACTGTGTTCTCTGCATCTGCGAGTATGTTGACTCCACTTTCTGTTCGTCGGAGAATCACTGATTCCGTGTCTAACATGCTGTCTCCTTTCTATAAAACTTTAATTAAGACTCCTACTTCCGACTCTGTTCAGAGACGTAGTCAGCTTCCGAGTACTGAGGAACGGGGAATTCTAGATTCCACGGCTCTCAGATGGATTTCGAAGAGTAGGAGATATAGTACGAAAGATGTGCTAGAAACGTTTATGCAGTGGAAAGAACCAACGCAACGGTATGTCTTTGACGAGATGTGCTCGTTGTTACGTGAGGAGATAGAAGAAGATGATGTTGAATCTAATTTAGAAGATTTAATTAAGGTTCAGAAAGAGTTTGCTGCAGGAATGATAGTGGGTGATAATGTAGAAGAAGCGATGGAACTGATTTTAAGTTATAGGAATGATCCATCACTTCGTTCACCGAGAGATTTAGAGAAAAGCAAGACGAAATTAAGTCGCCAATATCCAATGAGGGAGGTTCCTCCAATTTGGCGCGAAGCTGTGCAAGCCGATCATAATAATGGTATTGTAGCCGCTCCAGCCCAATTCCAAAGAGTGTGGATACACATTCCGTGGAAGCGAGCTGAAGTGTTAGCAGTGAAGCAGGCCTTGCCAGATCCACGTAAGAATCCTGCTGGATATTACAAGGAATTAACACAGACAGTCGAGGCTTGTATAATGAACTTAGCAGACATCGATATGTTATTTGGCAACGTAGTTCCGCAACCAGTGTGGGCTAAAATTCGTAGAGAGGATCATCAAGTTGCCTTAGGTGGTGACTGGGCAGCTATCACTGCAGCGGATGGTCAGCAAGTAGGTGGTGCAAAACCCGAACCCCTAATTGCTAACCTTCCAGGTAGAATAATTGATCTAATGAAGACTCTGATGCCCGCATTGCGTGTTAATTGGGATAAATTATCAGCATGCAGGCAGAAGAAAGACGAAAGTGTCTCCGACTTCTTCACGAGGTTTGAAGAGACTTTTGTAGATCATAGTGGTCAGGACATGAGCACAGAAGGAGGGCAAAGACTGTTTGTCGATAAATTTGTGCATAATTTGTTACCTGAATTATGCAATAAACTGAAAGATTCAGAGAGTGCGTGGGCTGTGTCCACAACTGCGCAAATACTTGCGACTGCACAGTACTACGAAAACAGGGATAAAGAGGAAAAGGAAAAATCAGAGAAGAAAACGAAGGATTTAAAGACTAAAGTTCTTTTGCAGCAGGCGTATCCGCCTCGCACGAATCAGACTAATATGCAACAGGGTTCGTATCAAAGAACAGACTATAGTACATCGAGACCTCAATATCAGTGGAACCAATGTGCGTATTGTAAGAAAGAGGGTCACTACAAAAATGAATGTCCGATCCTAGCGCAAAATAATGCAGCAGCAGCTCAGAGAGGTCGTGGTGGTTTTGTGCAAAATTCTAGAGGTCGAGGGCGAGGTGCTATGCCTCCACAAACGAATGATCGTCCTTCAAATCACTTTGATCAACAAAATGGACAGTCTACTCAGCAAAATAGATCTCAACAATATCTTGTTGAAGACTATTGTGAAGTGGATGAGGGATTTCAGCAAAATGGGTACTAGGACAGCCATGGACAAAGAGAGGGAGTAGTATCAGTTCCAGTGGATCAGAGTGGGCCTTATGTCGCAGTAGCAACATCAGGTGTAGTCGAACCGTTTCTGTTGGATACTGGTGCCGCAAAAAGTTCTATCATTCATGCGAAACTCCCTGGCGCACCTTTGTCTGGCTCAACAAATGTTTCTGTAGGTTTTTCAGGCGCCCCTGTTTACAACCCGATATCTGGTCCTCTGTCTATTTCTGTTGGACCATGTCACTTGAAAGCACCTCTGATTTTGACGACAGGTTGTAATGAAAATCTGCTTGGTTTAGATTTGTTAAAACGACTATATGCGACATTGTACTGTTCTCCGGAAGGAGTACAGCTTACGTTGGGTAAAAATATCACTTCTCCGATGTACTTGTCAATGGATGCACTCCCACCAGAACTACGCTCACTCCCTGATTCTCTTTGGGCGACTGGTCCTAACGATGTAGGCCTTTTGGAAATACCACCATATGTAGTAACTTTAAAAGCGAATGTAAAATTTCCAAGAATTCCTCAATACAAAATATCTAGTGAAGGTGAGCGTGCACTTTTATTGATTGTGCAAGATTTGATTAAGAAAGGTGTGGTTGAAGAAACGAGAGGAAATGTCTGTAACAGTCCTGTACTACCGATTTTGAAACGAACTGATCCTACAAAGCCTCCAGTTTATAGGTTTGTCATTGACCTTAGAGAAGTTAATAAGATTGTGGTCCCGCAGTTTCCTGTAGTCCCAGACATTACTGCCTTGTTAACACTGATTCCTGCTACAGCCACTTGGTTCTCAGTCATTGACTTGAAAAATGCCTTTTTCAGCATTCCAATAGCCGAGGAAAGCAGAGATATTTTCGGCTTCTGTCTAGGAGGTCGCAGTTTCAGATTTAAACGCGCTCCACAAGGCTATTGTGAGAGCCCATCTATTTACAGTCAAGCATTAAAAAGCCAGTTAGATTCCTTTGTCCTTCCTCCAGGCTCTGCTCTAGTACAATATGTAGACGATCTCCTAGTGGCTGCCGATGACAAGGAAACTTGCAAAGCAGCTACGATTTCGTTATTGCATCATTTGTCCAATTTGAATCACAAGGTATCACCTTCGAAAATGCAATACTGCTGCCAAGAAGTGACCTACCTAGGTCATCTCTTGTCAAAGGAGGGAAGGAAGTTGACCCCAGAAAGAATAAAAGCAATTACACAGATGAGCGTTCCTCGCACGCAGAGAGAAGTACGTGCCTTTTTAGGTATTACCTCTTACTGTAGACAGTGGATCCCAAATTTTTCTCTTTTAGCAAAACCGTTGGTAGCTTTGACTGGGAAAAATGTTCCGAGTCCGGTGCCATGGTCTGATGAATGTCAAGAAAGTTTTACTGAATTACGAAAAGCATTGTGTTCAGCTCCTGTATTGGGTACACCTGATTACAGTAAGCCATTCACGCTCTATGTTCATGAGAGGGAAGGTTGCGCGTTGAGTGTTCTGACACAGAAGTTCGGTGATAAACAACGCCCTTGTGCGTATTTTTCATCAACATTAGATCCAGTAGCTAGAGCGTTACCTAGTTGTTTGAGAGCTACAGCGGCAGCTGCGGCTTCCATTCGACAATCTGCTGGTTTGGTGATGAACAACATGCTAGTAGTCATGGTTCCTCATGCAGTGGATACACTCATGAATCGAACGAAGACACAACACCTTACCAGTGCGAGACTATCTGGTTACGAGCTGACATTACTAGCGAGTCATATTCAGATCAAAAGATGTAATGTATTGAATCCAGCAACGCTGTTGCCGACTGATCAAGAGTTGAGTGATTCCGAGCCACATGATTGTTGTTTCAAAACGGAGGAAGAGACAAAAGGACGCATCGACTTAAAGGATACTCCGTTATCCGATCCAGATGGTACGCTGTATGTGGACGGGTCATGTTTTAAATTGGAGAATGGTGATGTGACTGCTGCTTATGCAGTAACGACTTTGAAGACGATTGTGGAGACTGCAAGAGTGAGTCAGAATTCTGCCCAAGCTGCAGAATTAATAGCTCTAACAAGAGCGTGTGTTTTAGCTAAGGGAAAGAGAGTGAATGTCTTTACAGATAGTCAGTACGCATTTGGCGTGGCCCATAGTTTTGGCCGCTTGTGGAGAGAAAGAGGTTTCATTACGTCCCATGGGACTAAGATCCAACATGGTCAGCTAGTTAACGACTTGTTGGAATCTCTAACCTTGCCGACTGAAGTTGCGATTGTAAAGTGCAGTGCTCATAAAGCAATCACGGATGATGTTGGTCGTGGGAATGCTTTTGCTGATGAAATTGCTAAACAGACAGCTAGAGACACGATGAGCAGAATGTATGTTGCTACGTCTGCAAGATGGATTGCTGACTCTGGAATGTGTGAGGATACTATGGAAAGTGTGAAAGAGATTCAGAAAGAAGCAACTGAGGAAGAAAAACGTGTATGGAGAGAAAGTACGGGCAAATTGGATTCGAATGGATGTTGGATTGATTTGACAAAACAGCAGCGTTGGATGCTGCCTGACGCGTATGTGCTTGCAGTGGTGACAATGGCGCATGGAGTAGCGCACATAAGTTCTAAAGGAATTTGTAAGATGTTGGCTCCAGTCTGGAAGAATGATGGGATCAGTAAATGTGCAGAGAGAGTGGTGAAAAATTGTATGGTATGCCTGATGCATAATCCTGGCAAGGGAACTCCAACTCCAGCTGGTCATTTCGCTCCTCCTTCCTGCCCCTTTGAAGTGATTCAGTTAGACTTCATTCACATGGATCGCTGTAATAATTTGAAATATGTCCTGGTGGTAGTTTGTGCTTTTTCCAGGTGGATCGAAGCATATCCACTAAAGGACAATACTGCCCTATCAACTGCCAATATTCTTCTCAAAGAGTATTTCCCTAGGTATGGAATGCCACGGATTGTATGGTCAGATAACGGAAGTGAGTTTATAGGGAAAGTTATGCAGAGTGTGTGTGCTGGTCTAGGGCTGAAACAAAAATTCCACAGTGCGAACCATCCCCAGTCTGCTGGTTTAGTGGAGGGTTATAATGGCACCCTTAAGCTAAAACTAGCTAAAATACAAGCATCCACAGGTTTAGCCTGGCCAGACGCACTTCCTTTGGCTTTGTTATCAACGAGAGCAACTGTACATTCTAGAGTGGGGCTTAGCCCCTACGAAATAATTTTTGGCCGCCCGGCAAATATTTGGGGTGTGCCGAGGCCTAAAAAGTTTTGTTCTCTAGAATATCCTATGTTGATAGACTACCTTTACGACTTGACTGCTAAATTGAGTCTTATTCACCAACAGGTTTTCGATGCTTTGCCAAAGCCTCCGGAGAGTCCAGGGCATCAGCTGAAACCAGGCGAGTTTGTGGTCATCAGAAACTTCGCGAGGACGAAGAACCTTCAGCCGAGATTTGTCGGCCCCTTCCAAATCCTACTGGCAACGAGAACAGCGGTTCGTGTGGCTGGACGCAAGCACTGGGTGCATGCATGTAAAGCGTGTGCCTTTGCCACTTCCTTACGACGACTGGGTGAAGAAGGGAATTGGTTCCTCCGAATTTGAAAGCACGCCAAAATTCATCCCTTTCAGCGATGCCGAATTGATCACTGACACTCCAAGCTCTGACTCTCCTCCAGAAAAGACTCTTTTGAACACTGAACATTTGTCCCCTGCATCAGAAAGAACTCTGTCATCTGCGAACTTGAACACTACAACAGCTACTAGTGAAACGCTATTTGCTGATCAGACAGTACCTGCGAAGCAGAGATATAACTTACGAAACCGTAAAATGGACAAATAAAGCAGGCAACTGCCTATTGTGATATTTTGAAATTTTGAACTTTTACCTTCAGCCAGGAAGTTTGCTATTGTTTTATTGTTTTTAAATTGCCTTGCCGTCTGGGTAGCCGTAGGGTCGTGGCTGTGTGCCTAGTTGAATCTGCAGGGGTCTGACACAAGGTCGATCTTTCTGTTGGTTCTGGGAACTCCCAGGGCTGATAGAGGCATTTTCATCTACGTGCACATCATCAGTGGTCGCGAGCGGATTGTAGAAGATGGAGCTTCCTGCGCTGCAACGAGAAAATGTGATTTATGTTCGCAGAAACAGACTTTATAGAATTCTTCATAGCAAATGCTTTTTGATGCAATGTGCCATTACATTCTTGATTATTTTGATAACGTTGGTGGGTGGAATCGTCTTCAGTATAAATTTGATTTTTGTGCCACTTACTACAGTACCTCCCCTTGATCCTGCTACTTCTACTGTTTCTTCTATACACTCTTTTCATTCGTTTCCTGAACATGAGCAGGCCCGACGCTCAGAGTTCATTAACAACACTTTTGTACAGCTCTTGCATCAACACCAACTGGTAGTTAACACTACAGACTGCTGGGTGTGTGGCTTGATACCCCACACTATGGATAAAGGTATTCCTTATCTGGTTTTGCCTTTCAGCTACAATGGATCATTTCAGGCCCTTCAAACCATCTTTGCTTATGCCCTTGAAACCTATCCTCTGCGTCCACCACGTTCCACTAAATATAACTCTGCCAACAAAGCTTTAGTCCAGGGAATTATTGACATGATCAAGGACGTCAATAATACTCCATCATACCCTAGAGACGAATTGCGAGTGTATTTAAGTTGGAATACTTCAGAGTATCGCCTTAGTTTAGAAGAGAGCAAGCGTAAAAGCTCAACTCCAATCTGGGTCGTACCTCACCGAGGTCAGGTCTGTTTGCAAGGGAATGGAAGGAATCCGAGAGCTCAGCTAGGGAGGAGTGAGTGCGTAGAGACTTATGTGTTTCCGGCTAACTCTTCCCCTGCCTTTCTTACTGCTAGGGGTACCTACTTCATCTGTCGAGATAGAGCTTATACATGGTTGCCTGCCGACTTTTCAGGATCATGCTATATTGCTCGATTGTTGCCTCCGACATACACTGCTTCATCTGATTACCACAGAACCAGAGTAGCGAGAGGTGTCTTCAGCAAGGAAGATACTGCTGGTCAGGAAGCTGGAGACTTCTTCAAAGGCTTCCTTCCGTTCTGGGGGCCTATGGCCAATAGTAGAAACATACGTCAGCTAACACGGGTAGTTGAATCTACTATTACCGAAACTGCTGGTGCCCTTAGCAATTTGACAGCTGAGCTTCAGGCGGATAGACTCATGACGTTGCAGAACCGTATGGTTCTAGACGTTATCCTTGCAGATCGAGGTGGGGTATGCAGAATGATCCAATCGAGCTGCTGTGTCTTTATCCCTAATAATGCTCCAACAGTCTATGAGGCGATCTCTAAGCTACATAAGATTTCCGACTCTATTCACGTAGACAAGGGAAACTGGTCCTTCATGGAGTGGTTTTGGACTCTGATCTCAGCGTGGGGATGGAAGGTTCTAATGGTCATTGGTGTCATCTTAGTATTCCTGTTCTCATGTTGCCTGATTATCCAGTGTGGTCCTGCTCTGTGTAGTCTGTGTACTGCGACTTGTTTTAGGAAACCACCTGCGCTTGGAGAAAAGGCACGAGAAAGGATGATGATACAACAGCATGTCACTGACCTGATGAGCATAGAATTAGACTCTGACATAGACTGAGTAATTGCCTATGTAAGGGCAAAAGGAGGGTCTGAGGTTCCGTGACGATTTGAACCCGTGTTTTCAATATTGTCGGAAATACATAATATTGGTATCAGCGAACCGCAAATGATCCATTTAGTATATCCTGGTGTTTTCGCTACGCTACGAGCAAGAGCACTCCTTTTATAAACACATTTCTGATCTACCCACGGCATCCATCTTAGATCATGACCGCCATTTTGTGTTTCTTGCCCTCACATATGCAATAACCTCTGATCACTTCATTTCGATTAAGGACACGTAGCCTTAGCCGGAGATTCACCTCTTTCATGACACGTGCACCTTAAACCAGATCACGCTGTAGCTGCATGACTCGACAAAGGCTGCCTCCTCTGCCCGAGGCCAGTCCTGCTAAACTGGTCTTCGTGTCCATTGTCCTGATCACGATTAGGCGGCCGAAGCCGGTAGCCTTGCCCATTTACAACCCACAAACATCCCTTATCCTACTCTTCTATCTTCTGCACCTGGCTCTGTTCCTTTCCTTCTGGGCCTTTATTAGGGGGAGGTAACGAAATTTACGATGAGGCGGTCCGGGTCTTGAATGAAAAATTGACATGGGATTATGATGGAAAAGTGGGAACCCCTCGTTTGTAATGTTTTGACATCAGATATTGTCGACGATTCCTGTGTACGCCAAATATTTATTGTTCATGACACAAAGGTTTGGGAATGTACTAACATGTGAAGAATTCGCCTAAAGGCCAAAATTTAGTATATAAGGAGCAACCCTCTTTGTACAAATTGAACAGGCTCCTAGTTACTGCCTATGCGTAGTTTCTGTGACTTCTGTGTCCCTGCAGAAATAAACCTTTGGTCTTTGACGCCACCATCGAGAAGCCCGTGTTTCTGTTCATTTGTGCACCAAGGCAGGTGGAACTCCGGGGTCTTTGGGTGTTGTTCCCTGACACCTCTGGACGGAACCAAAAAGTCCAGAACTCCACACTCCCCTGTAGTGCGACTGATGTCCCTAGCCTTGCTAGTAAATGAAATGGGTGGTTGAGCTATCAAGGGTACTTCAAAACCAGCTGCAACTGGTTTTCCCCCACCCTGCACCTACAGACAAAGGGATTTTACAGTATAAGAAGGGGCTGTCCCCATACAATTTGTCCTTGGTTCTTCTTGTGGATCATTGCCAGAGGGGGCTGCTGCTGCTGCTGGGGCCAGGAGGACCGCCACTTGGACTGTCTCCCTGCCTTGAGACCCAGTGTGCTGGCTCTGGCCCTGCCTTGCCCCTCTGCCTGCCTCCAGACCTTGCTGGAGCTTTGCTGTGCCTGGAAGCGCTCTTATTTCGACTTATAGCGCTAGGAGCGCTTTATTTTCCTTTTAGCGCTGAGCGCGCTTCACATTGCCTTGAGAGCGCTGGGGAGCGCTCCGATTGCCGAGCCGGTGCCACCCGGCATTTGCCTGTCCACTTTGGCCGATATCCGAGTCTCCTGGCAGGTGCCCACCCTACCAGGGACCTTGTGCTGTGTTTATGCCCCCGAGCGAGTGTCTACCTCGCTTTATATTTAATTTCGAGGCCGGAGCCCACCCGGCATTGTCCCGTGGTTTCACAGCCGCAGCCCAGGAGTGTGCAGAGAGCCGCTGAGCCGCCGCTCTGCCAGCGACAACCCGGAAGTAAACGGGGTCACCCGGAAGTCCCGCCCTCAGGCGCCGCAGCGCGAGGAGAGCCCCGCGCTGCCGAGAGGAGAGCCGCCGCCGCCGCTGCACAGCGAGACCCGGTGAGTGGAGGGAAGGGAGGAGGGCGTCGGGGCACATTGCCGGTGCCCGCCTCTCCCCTTCCGTGTGCGGGCCTGGCCGAGCGAGGCCCCCGTGGTGTTCGAGCCCTGAGAAAGGCTCTTGAGGCGCCTATCTTTGCTCTGAGTCCCCCTCGAGGAACCCCTACGACACGCATTTTTGGTGCTTGGAGCCCCGAGGCTCCTGGGGGCATTTCTTTGACCCCGAGAGGCTCCGGGCATTTCTGTTTCCTGAGTCCCCGAGAGGCTCAGATCGCCCATGTTTGTTTTGAGAACCTGCGAGGCTCAGACCCGGCCTCATTGTTCTTCGAGCCAAGAAGGCTCACGGCGCCATTTGTTCTTGAGCCCACAAGGCTCCAGCCCACATCGATTTTGAGCCCTTAGAGAGGCTCTGGGGGCATTTTCATTATTTTGACAGCGCTGAAGCTCTAAGGCGCCACATTTGCTTTGCGAGCCCCTGAGAGGCTCCTTGTCCACCTTGTTCTTGAGCCCACGAGGCTCCAACGTTGCCCTAAATTTCCCTGCACCAGTTGCCCAGCACTTTGTGGGCAACTGCTACGTTTAGGCTTTGTGTTCTGTGCTGCCTGCGCAGACCCCCTGACATTGAGACTCAGGGCATTCAGCCCCTTGCGAGGCCAGTTGGCCTGAGGGACAATTCTAGTGTTGTGCTACATGCACCCTGCGCATTGTAAGTTACTTGTTGATGTGATTCTTGCGCAAATGTCCTAACCTGCACCTCTGAATGTGTTTAATGCCTCATGTGCAATTGTTTATGTCCCATTACCTTTGCTAAAAGTGACCTGCTTAGGTATTTTATGTTTATCCCCTTTGCTAAATGTGACCTGCTTAGAGGATTGTTTATGTCCGCTTACCTTTGCTAAAAGTGACCTGCTTAGGTATTTTATGTTTATCTCCTTTGCTGACCTGCTTAGGTGATTGTTTAGGTTTCCTTCCCTTTGCTAAGAGTGACCTGCTTAGGTGATGGTATTCCTTCCTTAGGTCCTGATGATAAGGTCCTAGTTCCCTGCGTGATTTTCCTACAGTGTTTTAGGGTTGCGTAGGAGGTATTTACTCTTTACCAGTGATTACTGGTTGTGTGCTACATGTACTATTTTGGTGCTAATCATTATATGTTTATGTGCTAAGTGTATACCTACAAGTATTATTTCTAACAAGTGCCTACCCCTGACAGTGGTCCATGTGGCCCTGTCCTGTACATAATCCTTTGCAAATTCTGCCCGTGCCCCTGGCACATTGTAAAGTTTGTGTGTTATCTAATGTGTTTTTACTATAATACAAAGGCTATTTTTTATATAACCTTGTGTGGAGTTTCCTTTGTGGTGGGCCTTGGGTGTTGTTGCTGGGGTGCGTGCGCAAATACTTAACTCATACCGCCTCCAAGTTTAGCCTTGCTGCTCGTGCCACGTTACCTAGAGGGTGAGCAGGGGTTATCTTGGTGTGTGACTCCCTTGCCCTGACTTAGGAGTGGTGGTCTCTGATTGACTTTGGCGTGAGCCCTGGCCAGCCAGGGACCCCGTTTCTAACACACATGAAGTTGGGAACACTCAAGACACAGCACCCACAGTGATCACGCACTTGGCATGTCAGACATCTGAGCACGTTACCCACTGACTACATTGTGTCCATTGAAGGTCGAGTTCCACCTGGATTCCTTAACCAAAACCCTAATTTATGGCTCCAAAGACAGAGGTACACATTCCTTACCCAAAAAGGATTGCCAGACACATTTTATTACATTCAATGAACTGTATAAAAAAGACTGTGTTAGACAGATTCTAAATTGAGACAGTCTTTAGACCCTGTGCCTTTGCTCCCAGCCAGTTTGTTCAATTAATTAAACTGTTCCTCTTTTGCCAAATGACTCTGGTGTCTTGTTTTTTCAAGGTATTTCATGTTAAAGCAACGCTTAAAACTACCTATTTTAATTAATATCCCTCAGTGCACTGATATAAAGTGACATACTAATGGCAAATCTTCGGCAGTTTAAAGAAGTATTGTTTTTAGACTTTGAAGGAGTATTTATCATATTTTAAGTGAGGTTGTATGTTTTACATGGAAACATTTTCAGTGCTATGTTTCGGCACGGGTTCTAAGATCCAAACAAGGCTCTTGGCTTGGCTCACTCTGTTCATTTTTTGGCTCGCCCACCTCTACTTACTCTAAACCACATTGCATCACTATTCGTCATGTGCAATGGGGGTATTACTAGAGAGTCAGTGGGGTATATGTACAAGCTCCGATCATCGCCACCGCAACGTAACTTTTTACAACGCTGTGGTGGGGAAAGGGGCATTGCCTTATTTTCTCAATATTAGCATAACCATGATCTTAGAACAGTTTGTGCCCCCACGCTGGTGACAATGCCATGTACCATGCCATGCACCCTGTATGTGGCTCATATTCCTACAAATAGAATAAGATTACCGCCTGTTAATTTTATCACAATGCATTTTTGTACAGCTCACCTTCTGAAGTCATGTATTTGAAGGAGAATGTGGGATATACAATATTTGCCTAAGATTACAAAATGTGGTTAAGGGGAATGCAGGTATTAATCCCATGTTTTTCAGTTTCACTTCCTACAAATCAGTCAGTAAATGGGTATTTATTTTCCTCTCAGAAATATACTTATCAGCAATTATCAGGAGTAATTGTTCTTATTTGCATGTGCAGCCGACATGGAACAAAGGACCTAGGGCAAACCTATTGTGAAGTTCAGATTTGGAGTGTGAAGTCCCTGAATGTGACGCCTCTGTGGAGTCAGTGACTCTGTGATGGCTGCTGGCTCAAGCTGGTAGAAGGAGTAGGAGAAGACAATCCTGGCAGAGAGCAGAGTCGACCCAGGCAGCATTTCACCAAAGATTCAAAACTTGCTTTATGTGCTGGGCCGAGCAGGCAGAATAATAAATCCTGTTGGTTTCTCTGTGTATGACATTTTGCTTGGTCTTTTGAGTTCTACACTGTCTCTGAAATCAAAAGCACACAGAAATCCTCACCACCGGTACTGCACAGAATTGCAGTGCTAATTAAGTTAGTAGGATCCAGCCAACTAGTTTGGTGAAAGTATGGAGTATTAAGTATCTTTAAAGCCAAACATGCCCTGGAAACAAAATTAAATAATACTACACCTTCAATTCGATTAATTAACCTAGAAGAAGCTGTGCTGTGCCCCTTCTTCTGCCCCAGCCCACCAATCACATTTGAGTCCCGACCAACAGCAGTAGTTACAAGGAGGTAAAGGAGGAGAAGAGATCAGCGACACACCCACTCATTCATTGTTAGTAAAGGCGTGCCCTGCCAAGGATCTTTCCTTTAATGGCACTGTTTTATTCCTGCCCAGAGCCACATAAATGACACCCGAAAGGAAAACTAATTTGTGAAATTGTAAACCTACCAAGCTTCCAGTTTGTCATCACAGACCTGGCCTATGCCTCTAGGACGATGAATACTTTGACCTTCTATCACAAACACAATGCTGAAGAGGCCTTATGTCACATTTAACTGACCTCTTGTTCCGAAACATAACCAGGGATCCACACCAGTTCATCACACAGCAATGTATTTCCAGCTTGTTGGACCTGGGGTAGCCTGGCCTAGGGCAAGACTAACATACAGAGGCGCTGTGTAAAGGTTGCAGTCCACCCAAAAGTAAAGCTACGCAATAGCACACAAAAAGAAAACACTACACCAAAAATTGTGGGAAAATACGTACTGTTTTATAAAAATAATATTTTCTTTGTGGTCAAAATTTACAGTTTATGAAATTTCAGATTATTGACATTTCAGCAATTAAACCTCTTTAACTCTAGCAAATTATCAGATAAATTTCCAATTACAGTTCATACAGTTTTCTAGAGATCAGAAAAACCCACTTTCAAAGATGACCAGCAACACAGTACACTTTACAGTAGAGTAATAGTTACACTTCCAATCAGTTCCTTAACGCAAGGTTCAGCACTAATTAGCCATCTTAACGAACTCTGAACTTAACTTCAATAGGGTAATACACCATGCCCAATTCTGGTCACTCACAGTACCAACCTCCCTTTGTGTTCAGACTTGCAGTTGATCTAACTCAGGCTCCACCATTTCCCTCTGTGGATTTCCCCCACCACTGCTGGGTATTTATACTGTCCCTTCTCTCACATAGAGGAAGCACCAACTCTGGAAAGAACTCTCCACTCCCTCCTTCTTGAATAACTGTTCCCCTCCCCTTAGGGTGACACTCCTTACTTGTGGCAGAGTTATCTGCGTGGTCCAGGGGAAGAACCTGCTTCACAGGGTCAGGGGAGACTCAACACTGAGGCCACACAGCCACTTGGTATACTTTCCTCTCTTCTCCCGCTCGCGCTGTGTTTGCTGCTAGCGCTCAAGCGGGGAGAGAGATTACAACAGCGGAATGATGACTGGGCTCCTCTCACTCGCTTCTCCGTGGAGCGCTTGAGCTGATTAGGGGCTTTGGCATTGCTTCCGCGGCCAGGGGAATCTTCCGGCGCCTCCTCACGCAATCCTCGACGAGCGCGCTGTTCTCCCGGGCATGCGCGTAGCTCTCCGACGACTCCGCCTCCGCCCTCACGAGTCGCGCTACTCCCTGGAGCCTGCGCGATCACAGCCGGAAACTTCAGCTCACAGACGCTGCACTTCTGGGCCTGCTCGAACCTAGGCCCCTCCTGCCTCCAGTAGCGGTCACGCTGGGGACATGCGCGGAAGCGCTTCCTTCTTCCACTGACGCGGCTGGTGCCCCCGGGGTCCCACAGACGATCGGAGCAGCGCCGCTGCTCTCCCCCAGTCACTTCCCTCACCGGCTCCACAGGAAGGATGTTCTCAAGCAGCGCCCTCGCTCCTTAGGACATTTATGGCTCCACAGACCCACGACTTCACCAGGGCACAACAAGGAACTCCAGCCACGTCACGGGGCTCACAGCTGTTCTTCCACGCTGCTAGGTGCAGCGCTGGGCATGGGAAGTTAGGGATATCCTCAGTAAGAGTGTCCTGTCAGCTTTCACTGGGGTTCAGACTTAGAAGGGTCTTCCTTCACACGCAGGTTGCTTTTCTTCTTAGCAGTTGATGTATGGGGAGGGATTGGTCAGAGGCTGAAGGGGGAACGTCTCTCTGAAGTGACTGTCTGCCTCCAAGACAAACTAGCTGCTCTCAGTGCGTCCACCTCCTCTCACCACTGCCTCACTCCTCCACTCTTGGGTCAGCACAAAATGGCTGCTGGTCACTGGCCTTATATAGGGTGGCCTGGGACCTGCAGAAGTCTCTGGTTGTTTCTAGAAAGTTCCCTATGTTAGCCTATGGGCCTGTCCTCCAGTAGTGTCCGTTATGGCAGTTGGTGGACACCATTTTAGGTTTCTGGATGTCCCTAGATTTTCAAGGGGCCTGACTAGGCCTCACAGGTTATGAGGGAAAAATGGCGTCATAGCCAAGAAACACCTAGCCCCCTGACAGCACTGAAAAATCCTGATGGACATATATGTAAAAATAAAAATAGAAACTCTGGGAGGCTAAGGGGGACAAAAATAAATAATAATGGTTAGAATATCCCCAGAAGCAGACAGGTCTAACACGCGTCCCCCCATGCTGAAAGTGGGGAGAACTACCCAACCCCTTGGGAGTCCTCATCACTAAGGCGGAAATACCTGGATAGACCGTCTGCATTGGCATGGTCCGTCCCAGGTCGGAGTTCCACCCTAAAGTCCATTCCCTGTAGGGAGATGGACCACCTTAGCAACTTGGGATTCTCCCCCTTCATTTGCATCAGCCAACGAAGAGGGCGGTGGTCAGTCTGAACTAGGAAGTGCGAGCCAAACAAGTATGGCCGCAGCTTCTTCAGAGCCCAAACCACCGCAAAGGCTTCTCTCTCAATTGTACTCCACCTCCTTTCCCTGGGGAGTAGTCTCCTAGACAGGAAGACCACGGGTTGATCCAAGCCCTCATCATTTAGCTGCGATAACACTGCCCCAATGCCATGTTCTGACGCATCTGTTTGGACAATGAATTCTCAAGCAAAATCAGGGGCCTTGAGAATGGGAGCGGAACACAATGCTTGTTTTAAGGTCATGAAGGCTCGCTGGCAAGCCTCCGTCCAGACTACCCGTCGGGGTTGTTTCTTGGAAGTAAGTTCAGTGAGGGGTGCCACAATAGTGCCATACCCCTTCACGAAGCGACGGTAGTATCCAGTGAGGCCCAGGAAGGCTCGGACCTCAGTTTGAGTCTTGGGGGGCTCCCAGGCGATGATAGCCTCAATCTTTGCCTGGAGGGGCTGCACCGTCCCTCTGCCCACCAAGTGACCTAGGTACACCACCGACCCCTGTCCGATCTGACACTTGCTGGCCTTGATTGTCAAGACAGCCTGTTGCAGGGCATGAAGAACAGCTTGCAGGTGCTGCAAATGGTCCTCCCAGCTGCTACTGAAGACAGCAATGTCGTCCAGGTAAGCAGCAGAAAAAGCTTCCATTCCAGAAAGGACCCTGTTCACCAGCCGCTGAAAAGTGGCAGGGGCATTCTTGAGCCCAAAGGGCATCACACGAAATTGGTAGTGTCCCTGAGGTGTAGAGAAGGCTGACCTTTCCTTCGCCTCCTCGGTAAGGGAAATCTGCCAGTACCCTGAAGTTAGGTCAAAGGTACTTAAGTATTGAGCAGCTCCCAGCCGGTCAATAAGCTCATCCGCCCGTGGGATGGGATGTGCGTCAGTTTTGGTTACTGAATTCAAGCCTCGGTAGTCCACACAGAATCTCAATTCAGGTGTGGTGCCTGGTGGGGCAGCTTTTGGTACCAAAACCACCGGGCTAGACCAAGGGCTACCAGAAGGTTCAATCACTCCTAGCTCCAGCATCTTGGCGACTTCACTTTTGATGCTGGCCTTCACCTTGTCCGACAGCCGGTAGATTTTAGACTTCACAGGTGGGCTGTCTCCTGTGTCCACGTCGTGGGTACACAGGTGGGTCCTACCTGGGACAAGGGAGAACAGAGAAGAAAATTGCTCCAGGATCTGGCGGCAATCACTCTGCTGTTCAGGAGTCAGGGATGGCGAGAGAATCACTCCCTCCACCGACCCATCCTTTTCTTGGGACGAGAGAAGATCAGGGAGAGGTTCACTTTCTTCTTCCTCTGCTCCATCGGTTACCATCATTAAGACAACCTCGGGCCTCTCATGATGTGGCTTGAGGCGATTGGCATGCAGCACCCTGTGGGGCTGCCTCGGGGTCTTAAGATCCACCAAATAGGTGGACTTCCCCTTTTTCTCCAAAACCTCAAAGGGGCCTGTCCAACAGTCCTGGAGGGCATTTAGCTCTCCAGGTTCCATTACCCACACTTTCTGTCCAGGCTCCAGTTCCACTGGGTGAGCGTTGTGGTCATACCACTCTTTCATAACTGCTTGGCTGGCCTCCAAGTTGTCTGAAGCTTGCTTCCACAACTTAGCCATTTGGCTCCGGAAGGCCAGCATGTAGCTCACCACGTCCTGGGGAAGCTTCCTGGGAGTCCGTTCCCATCCATCTTTCACCAGGCTGAGAGGTCCCCGTACAGGGTGCCCGTACAAAAGTTCGAAGGGGCTGAAGCCCACTCCCTTCTGTGGCACTTCCCTGTAGGAAAACAAGAGACAGGGTAGGAGGACGTCCCATTTCCTCCGCAGGCTCTCAGGTAGACTCCGTATCATACCTTTCAAGGTTTTGTTAAACCTTTCCACAAGACCATTGGTTTGTGGGTGATAAGGAGTGGTAAACCGATAGGTAACGCCGCACTCCTTCCACATAGCCCGCATGTACGCTGAAAGGAAGTTAGTCCCCCTGTCGGACACAACCTCCTTGGGGAAACCCACTCGGGTGAAGATCCCCATCAGGGCCCTTGCCACTGCAGGAGCAGTGATGGTCCTCAGAGGTATTGCCTCTGGATACCGTGTGGCATGATCCACCAAAACCAGTATGAACCGGTGACCAGCTGAAGTTGGTGGATCCAATGGCCATACAATGTCGATGCCCACCCTCTCAAAGGGGGTGCTAACGACAGGTAGTGGTTCCAGGGGAGCTTTTAGCTTCACCCCTGTTTTCCCACTGGCTTGGCAAGACACACACGTCCGACAATATGTATCAGACGCCACTTTCATTCGAGGCCAGTAGAAGTGGGGGACAAGCCGGGCAAAGGTCTTGTCCTGTCCTAGGTGTCCTGCCAATGGTATCTCATGAGCCAGTTCCAGAAGAAAGGCTCTAAAGCATTGAGGGACCAGCAAGGCCCTGGATGAACCATGTCCAGGTGCCTTGGGCTCACTGTAGAGGAGTCCATCCTCCCAGTAAATCCGGTAGCTCCCCACAATGTTTCCTGCTGCCTGGGCTTTGGCCTGTTGCCGCAGCCCCTCGAGAGTAGGACACTCTTTCTGAGCTTTGCAGAACTCTTCCCTGGAAGGACCTCCCTCCACATGCCATTCAGTAGGGATGGGTAGGTTTTCCAGGGAATTAACATTCTCCCCTGTGGACTCCAGATCCACCTCCGCAGGTGGCCCGTTTGTCTCACGAGGTGGAGATGTCGAGGCAGGGTCCTCCGGCCTCCTGTCCTTCTCCTCTCTGGCAGCCGGCTGGGCCATTGTTCCAGGCTCCAGCGTAAGTGAACTCCCCCTTCGGGCAGTCGCGGACCTTGTGTTGACACAAGTCCAGTCAGGGGGTCCCAGCATCTCAGAGTGAGTCTGGTACTCCACCCTCCTCCAAGCATTGTGCTCCATATCATTCCCTAACAGGCAGTCAACAGGCACGGCAGGGCTTACGGCAACTCGAAGTGGACCTGCAACCCCTCCCCACTCAAAGGGAACCTCAGCCACAGGGTAGTGGCCCAATCTGCCATCAGCCATTACGGCGGGATGGAGTACATCTGGGATGACCTGCTCTGGAGACACCAGCTGACTCCTTACCATAGTCATGCTGGCTCCTGTATCTCTCAGAGCCTCCCCTCTACGGCCATTGATGGTGACCCACTGCTCATACTTAGTAGTATTAGAGGGCAGTTGGGTCTTTGGAACCATCTCCTTATCTCCCAGGGACACTAAAGTGACACCCGCCCGCTCCCCTCCGTTAACCAAAGGCATCTCCTCCCCGAGCACTACACTAGTTATTCCCGGGGCTTTTCCTCCAGTGGGAGGGGGTGGTCTTTTTGGGCATCTCACATCTCCCTTATAGTGTCCCACACCACCACACTCAAAACAATGAACAACCCTTGGCTGCTGGCTTTGGCCAGGGGTAGGGTTGCGAGGGGGGTTACTCTTAGGGATGAATCCTCTGCCCCTTCCTTGCAAAGTATTTTGTGGCCCTTTTGAGAACTCCCTCTTATTTTCCCCTCCCTCTTTCTTCTGGGGGGCGCCCTGTCCATGCTTCTGGGAATCCCCTCCAGTCCCCTTAGTCGACACCCGGGTACTAACCCAGATGTCCGCCTCCTCAGCAAGCTTCCTGGGGCTGGTCAGCTTGCTGTCCACCAGATGCTGTCGTAGTTCGGGAAGACATTTCTCAAGTAGGTGTTCCTTGAGTATGAGGTCATATAGTCCCTCATAGTCCCCTACCTCGCTGCCTCTCACCCAACCCTCCAGGGCCTTCCTGGAGTAATCCACAAAATCTACCCAGTTCTGCGTGCCTAGTTTGTGGCTGCCCCGGAACTTTTGCCTATACTTCTCAGGAGTCAACCCAAACTTCCTGAGCAGCGCTGACTTCATAGCCGGGTAGTAGGTCTGTTCACTTTGATCTAGAGCCAACAAGGTATCCCTGCCAGTGGGGGGCATGTATTTATATAACCCACCCCCCCAGTGGGCTTCCAAGACCCCATGGGCCCTCAGTGAAACCTCGTAGGCGGCTAGCCATTTAGCAATGTCATCACTGGGTACATAGCATGCCATAATATCTTTTGGTAGGTAAGGTCTGGGTTCCCTGATGTTGGTCTGGGTATCGCTGCCACCATTCTCTGATTTGGGGGTTCTTAGGTTTAGGGCTTGTAAATCCATCTCTTTGATGGTCCGCTCATGCGCCAACCTCTTGTCCTCCCTTTCCATGTCCATCCTGGCTAGTTCTATTCTCATCCTCCTCTCCTCCCTCCTATCCTCTAACTCGGCGTCGGTCAAACCCCTCTCCGAGACACTACTGCCCACTCTGGAAGGTGTTCTAGGGCCTGTTAAAAGGTTCCCCCCTCCCGCCTGGTACAGTGTTGCGGTCTCCAGGACAGTGTCCCTGTCACTCCCCTCAGGATCTACTTCCTCCCCGGAATGAGCCTCCACCCATGCCCGGATACTGGTCAGCAGCTCAACTTTCCTGGCGCCTTTCTTAAAAAACACCCCCTGCTGCTGACACCATTCCTTCAATTGGGTCACGGTATAATTTTCCAGCTCTTCCACATTTATCTCCATTTCTATTTAGAGTATAAACTTCTACACAGGAGAATTCCAAAGAGGTCAACCTCCACCCACCGCCAGAAGTCAATTTAGAAAAATCAAAACACAAATTAGGAGGGCCGCAAGGAGAAAACTCCTGGTGTAGGTTTAGTGTATTGCGTCGAATTACTAGTGAGTAGCTGCAACCAAGTCAGTATCCCACCGCTGCCACCAATATGTTGGACCTGGGGTAGCCTGGCCTAGGGCAAGACTAACATACAGAGGCTCTGTGTAAAGGTTGCAGTCCACCCAAAAGTAAAGCTACGCAATAGCCCACAAAAAGAAAACACTACACCAAAAATTGTGGGAAAATACGTACTGTTTTATAAAAATAATATTTTCTTTGTGGTCAAAATTTACAGTTTATGACATTTCAGATTATTGACATTTCAGCAATTAAACCTCTTTAACTCTAGCAAATTATCAGATAAATTTCCAATTACAGTTCATACAGTTTTCTAGAGATCAGAAAAACCCACTTTCAAAGATGACCAGCAATACAGTACACTTTACAGTAGAGTAATAGTTACACTTCCAATCAGTTCCTTAACGCAAGGTTCAGCACTAATTAGCCATCTTAACGAACTCTGAACTTAACTTCAATAGGGTAATACACCATGCCCAATTCTGGTCACTCACAGTACCAACCTCCCTTTGTGTTCAGACTTGCAGTTGATCTAACTCAGGCTCCACCATTTCCCTCTGTGGATTTCCCCCACCACTGCTGGGTATTTATACTGTCCCTTCTCTCACATAGAGGAAGCACCAACTCTGGAAAGAACTCTCCACTCCCTCCTTCTTGAATAACTGTTCCCCTCCCCTTAGGGTGACACTCCTTACTTGTGGCAGAGTTATCTGCGTGGTCCAGGGGAAGAACCTGCTTCACAGGGTCAGGGGAGACTCAACACTGAGGCCACACAGCCACTCGGTATACTTTTCTCTCTTCTCCCGCTCGCGCTGTGTTTGCTGCTAGCGCTCAAGCGGGGAGAGAGATTACAACAGCGGAATGATGACTGGGCTCCTCTCACTCGCTTCTCCGTGGAGCGCTTGAGCTGATCAGGGGCTTTGGCATTGCTTCCGCGGCCAGGGGAATCTTCCGGCGCCTCCTCACGCAATCCTCGACGAGCGCGCTGTTCTCCCGGGCATGCGCGTAGCTCTCCGACGACTCCGCCTCCGCCCTCACGAGTCGCGCTACTCCCTGGAGCCTGCGCGATCACAGCCGGAAACTTCACCTCACAGACGCTGCACTTCTGGGCCTGCTCGAACCTAGGCCCCTCCTGCCTCCAGTCGCGGTCACGCTGGGGACATGCGCGGAAGCGCTTCCTTCTTCCACTGACGCGGCCGGTGCCCCCGGGGTCCCACAGACGATCGGAGCAGCGCCGCTGCTCTCCCCCAGTCACTTCCCTCACCGGCTCCACAGGAAGGATGTTCTCAAGCAGCGCCCTCGCTCCTTAGGACATTTATGGCTCCACAGACCCACGACTTCACCAGGGCACAACAAGGAACTCCAGCCACGTCACGGGGCTCACAGCTGTTCTTCCACGCTGGTAGGTGCAGCGCTGGGCATGGGAAGTTAGGGATATCCTCAGTAAGAGTGTCCTGTCAGCTTTCACTGGGGTTCAGACTTAGAAGGGTCTTCCTTCACACGCAGGTTGCTTTTCTTCTTAGCAGTTGATGTATGGGGAGGGATTGGTCAGAGGCTGAAGGGGGAACGTCTCTCTGAAGTGACTGTCTGCCTCCAAGACAAACTAGCTGCTCTCAGTGCGTCCACCTCCTCTTACCACTGCCTCACTCCTCCACTCTTGGGTCAGCACAAAATGGCTGCTGGTCACTGGCCTTATATAGGGTGGCCTGGGACCTGCAGAAGTCTCTGGTTGTTTCTAGAAAGTTCCCTATGTTAGCCTATGGGCCTGTCCTCCAGTAGTGTCCGTTATGGCAGTTGGTGGACACCATTTTAGGTTTCTGGATGTCCCTAGATTTTCAAGGGGCCTGACTAGGCCTCACAGGTTATGAGGGAAAAATGGCGTCATAGCCAAGGAACACCTAGCCCCCTGACAGCACTGAAAAATCCTGATGGACATATATGTAAAAATAAAAATAGAAACTCTGGGAGGCTAAGGGGGACAAAAATAAATAATAATGGTTAGAATATCCCCAGAAGCAGACAGGTCTAACACAGCTGCTTGGTCTTTTCGCGTTTTTCTTTCCCCCCAGGGTGGGAGGTCAATGTCCCTCACACCCATTAGCACCAAGCGCCCCGTGCACACAAATGAAATCATGAATTTCTCACACATTCTAACTCAAGAGTTTTCCTCATGAAGAAGCATTTTAAATTATATTAAACTACACAATTAAAAACGATATTCTATTCCATGAGAAAATACCCATGAGAAGGTAAAAAAATAACATTTTCTATTAGGTCATATTAAGCTCAGCACATTTGTATCATCGAAAGTTTAATATCTCTCATTACTGACATTCCTTACCTTACGTCAGGGTTTGTAAAAGAAAAAGAAAAACGCATTCAGAAATCTTTCTAATTTAATACATGCATCTAGGAAAGCCTAGTACTCTCACTTGCTTTTAAAATATGGCTTTTCTTTTAGCCCTACATATTATTTCTATATATTAATTGATGAAATTTAATGTATTAAAAACGCTTTACCATATGCTGTTTTAAAACATCTATGATGTAGGCCAGAGATGGCATTGGAGTAAATGCAAAATGTGTATTTTTTGTATTCCATGTTTTTTTCTGCAAAACGTGTATGTTGGTGGGGTAATAATGTTTTGATGCTTTGGTAGAATGTGTTTTGTTGGCAACCTTTTACATCTGACTTAATTCTCGTTTTTGGCATTGCTGAATTGATGATACTGTTTTCATTATTGTTCCTGTTGGACCTGGCCCTTTCTTCAGGATTATACCCAAACTTTTTGCCTTTCTCCTCCTATTTTCCTGACCTTCTTTTTGTTGGCTTCATGACTCTGAAACAGTTTAGCACTGCCAATCAGTGCTAAAGTGCATGTGCTCTCCCCCGTATAACAAGGTATGATTGGTGTACACCTATTTGGCATATTTAATTTATTTGTAAGAAATTTATGAGTAAAAGAGCAGGGGCTCTGACCCCATCATTTCAAACACTCAGTGGACATATAAACAGATGTTGCTGGATATACAGACTGCACATTGCCAGAGTCCACCACTGGAATTACTTGCTTTGTTGTGCTAACCTGCTTGCCTGCTTGAGAAACTGCCACCCTGCTAATGGAAACTAGTGTGCTGGCCTGCCTGCTTACCTGTTCTTCGTGCCCCCAGTGTTTTCCAGGGGCTTGTGGGCTTGCTCTTCCACTCGTCTGGAATCCCAGAGACCTGCAGGATTCCCTGATCGCAACATTACTGCCATTTCAGCGAGGAGCTGTAATCAGTCACTCTCCCAGCTTGCGTTTTTTTAGCGCTACTTTATTTACCGTGTTAGGACTCCACTGTGTGACGGCATACCAGAGTGGTAGCTGGTGCTGCCTGGAATTGAGCGTGGCACCTAAAAGCACGTGTATTCCCTTTTTCTTCAAGCCTCCATTGACTCGTGCCTGGAGCCAATGTTTTGGTGAAGGAAGCCCCTCACCAGCTCCCCCCCCCCCCTAAAAGAGGGAAGCATGACTACAGGTACTGAAGTCTGACTGGTTGAGTCTGTATTCTCCTGTGCCCTGCGGCTGCAGCACAAGAATCCTTCTGGTGAGACCCCCTGTGCTGCGAGAGATGTGAAGAGCGGGGCTCATACCAGAAGGCTGGTGTTCCTGTTCCTGCTTTCTTCTCCAGCCGCCCCTTGGCCAAGACAGAATTGGTATCCAGGCAAGTGAGGTCCTCTCTCATTACCTCTGGAGCACCTAGAGTCAGTTGGACACCAAAGGACCTTTGCCCTGCACCTCCTTCGCAGGCCGCCCAGGTTGGTTTACAACACAAGGCTGCCCCTATGTGTCTTCAGCAGCGCTTGCGGGTTCCTGTATTTGCCTACTCTACATGCGGCGGACCCAATTCAGCAGCGTGTGTGACTCCCCCTTACTCTGAATGAGGCACTTTGGGGGGATTGTTTTTATCCACTGTAGTCTGCAGGTCGAGACTTTGACAGAGGCCCCAGCTTCATTGATTTAGTAAATTACCATAACATGGGTAATAGGCACACATGCGCCTCTTGGCCCTGCGCTTGGGGCCTAATTACCGCATAATAGGGGCACAGGTACGCCATGCCCTATGGGTTACTGATGATCCATATGTTCTGTTATTAAATAACGTTACAGTAATGACACTCATATATTAATTCATGTGCTTTTTCATAATCTGCTCCATTCCATGCCCTAAATATTCACTAATGTTATATTATATGTCGTTTTGATTCTTGCATTGTCTGGACAACAAGTACTATTTCAGTATTTGCATAATATGTGCAGTATTCACAATTCATGTCGTTTTGGTCATGTGTTATATGCAGTGTACTATATAGTTTTATATAATCCTGTGTTGAGTCTCTTTTGTGGTGTGTTCATTGTGTTTCGCTGTGAGCGTGTTCCGCACAAGCTTTATGCTTTGCTTCTGATAAGCCTGACTGCTCTTCGCCAAGCTACCTAAGAATGAGCATAGGTTATCTTTGGTGTGACTAGAGTGGTGGTTTCTGCCTGGCTTATGTGCATACCCTAGGCAACCAGAAACCCCATTTCTGACATTTACTGTACCTCCTTCAACTGGCTAGTGTGTGTGTGTTTGCCATAGACCACCATTTTGTTTTTGTTCTCCATGCCATGTGGCCGTGGCCGTTTTGTATAGTCACTGTCCATAGGCCAGGATGTGTTCTTTGTTTTCCATGCCTCCTTGCTTGTTGTTTGACTATGTGGCTGGCAGTCATTTTGTGCAGCTAGCCAGTTTGATTTTGCCATAGTCCTACATGTGTTCTTTGTTGTCCATGCCTTCTTGTTTGTTGTTGTTTCACTATGTGGATGGAGGCCATTTTGTGTAGCCAGCCAGTGTACTTTTGCCACAGGGCTGCATGTGTACTTTGTTGTCCATGCCTCCTTGCTTGTTATCATTTGAACATGTGGCCAGTCAGTGAGTTTAATCCTTTTTTCCTGTTTTCCGAGCCATTTACTGGGGTCATTAATAGAAGAGGGCTAGGGGTTTTAATTTTTTGTTCATTTTTTAAACTTTTGTCCCTAATATGAATTCAATGTGATGAGGATTATTGCAGTATGCATGTACAAAGTCTGTATAATAATATATACCTTTTTTCATTTTCCCTTTGGGCTTCCTTGCCTCCCATTGTTCATACCCCGGTGAGACACCAGCAATTGCTTTTTCTTACAATATTTGATTTTTCCCTGCACTTGTCTGCCTTAGGTCTCTTAGGCCAAAGATGAACACCAGCATTCACTTTTTTGAAGAATTATTACACCTTTTCCTTCACCCCCTGCCTGCCATGCGTCTCTTAGGCCATAGGTTCAAGCCAACATTCTCTTTTTAAGAATTATTCAATTTTTCCCTACACCTCATGCCTGCCATATGTTTCTTTGACCATAGGTGCACACCCACCAGCATTCACTATTTTTTTAAGGTTAGTCAATTTTTTTCTGCACCCCTTGTCAGCCTTAGGTCTCTTAGGCAATAGGTGCATACCAGCATTCAGTTTTATAAGGGTTAATCCATTGTTCCCTGCACCTCCTGCCTGTCACAGCTCTCATAAATCCTTTTTTCTGTTTTCCGAACCATTAACTAAAGTCATTATTAGAAGAGGGCTATGAATTCTTGTTCTTTTGTTCATTTTTATAAAACGTCTTTCCCTAATATCAATTCAATGTAACGAGGATCATTGCAGTATGTTGTATAGTATTATATACCTTTTTGGTCATTTTTCCTTTGGGCCTCCTTGCCTCCCATTTTTCATATCCCAATGAGACACTGGCAATTACTTTTTCTTACAATATTTGATGTTTCCCTGCACCCCTTGCCTGCCATAGATCTCTTAGACTATAGACGAACACAAGCATTCACTTTTTCTGAAGAATTATTCATTTGTCCATGCACCCCCTGCCTGCCACACTTCTCTTAGGCCATAGGTGCATGCCAGCATTCTCTGTTTAAGAATTATTACATTTTTCCCTGCACTCCATGCCTGCCATATGTCTCTTTAAGCATAGGTGCACACCCACCAGCATTCACTTTTTTTAAGATTAGTCAATTTTTCTCTGCACCCCCTGTCTGTCTTGGGTCTCTTAGAACATAGGTGCATACCAGCATTCACTGTTTTAAGGATTCATCAAGTTTGCCCTGTACACTCTTTCTGTCATAAGTTTCTGAGTCTTACGCCATAGGCACATACCAACATTAAGTTTTTAAGGATTATTCATTTTTTTTGTGCACCACCTCCCAGTCATAGGTCTCCTATGGCATAGGCATACACCAGAATTCACTTTTTAAGGGTTATTTCATTGTTCCCTGCACCTCCTGCCTGTCACAGCTTTCGTAAGACATAGACGCATACCAGCATTCCCTTTTTTAAGGATAATTTATTTTTCCCCACACACACGTGCCTGCCAAAGCTCTCTTAGGCCTTAGGCGCACAGCAGCATTACCTTTTTTGGGACTATTCAATGTGTATGCATCTCCTGCCGGTCATAGCACTCTTAGACCATAGGTGCACACCAGTATTCACTTTATTAAGGATTATTCTGTTTTTACCTGGTCCCACCTACCTGTCATATGTTTCGGAGTCTTAGGCCACAGGCGCACTACAGAATTCACTTTTTTTAAGGGTTAGTTTATTTTTTCTTGCACCCCATGCTTGTCATAGCTCTTGTAGGCCATAGGACCACATCAACATTCACTTTTTTAAGGATTATTCAATTTTGCCCTCCACCCTCTGCCTGCCTCTGGTGGCTGATCTTAGAGGCACATAAAGCAAACAAAACTTTTAGATCTGTATGTTGTTATTCTAATTGAAATATTATTGTATGGTTTGGATTAGAATGTATACACTATTGTTGTGAATTTTTTTAGGATCACCTTACTATTGTCTGAATTTCTAATTTAAACTGCCAAATTGCCAAGTTTCCCTAAATGATTTTCTTGTTTGTTTGTTTAGTTTCTCAAGAGACGTCACCCACAGTACTGTCAGACAGAAGGTCAGCTCAAAGTGTTACCCTTCCTATTCATCCTGCTCAGAGGGTTGTGGTGGTGGTTCCACTGCCGCCAGCTTCTATATGTGTAAGGCCTACGCTGAGACCTTCATCCACCACTACTTCATACAAAGTATGCCCTGCAGAGACGCAAATGACACACCTACCTACCTCCAGTTCTTCAGGCATTGGCAAACTAAAAAAAGTTCTCATCCACAGTTTGGGGCTTCTTTACGATAAGCAAGAAGGAGAATAACATAGTAATATGTTCCATTTGCAATGAAAGTGTTCGGCGAGTTAAGCCCAGTTCACACTATGGTACTGGAGGCCAAACACCCTATGCAAAAACATCACCCAATCTGGTGAAAGGAGCTCCTTAAAAAGTTAGCTGGTGGTCGTGGTGGTAATGAGATAAGGGAAGCAACTCCCATCACAGTGATAGAAGCAGGTAATGAGGAAGAAGAGGAGGACAGCTTTACACAAAGGAGCCCTGTCTCCTAAATTTTGTGCCAGCATCACCCGCATCAGCAAACCCCCAAATGACACAAGACTCAAATGAAGACGCTACCACATACTGTGATTCCCCCAAGACGCACATTGAGTCTTCCATCGCCAGGATATCTCTGGAAGTTGCCTGTGTCAGTGGTACCACAAAAGAAAAAATCCGAGCTCCTATTATGGGCATTTTTAGGCAGGAGGGGCCCTATAAATGCAACCACACAGTGGTGCAATGAGAAGCTGGCTAAAATATTAGCACTGAACCTCCTCCCTTTTTTTGTGGAAGGAATTGCAATTTTTAGAATTTGTGACGGCTATCTGCCTAAAACAGATGGATTCTAGCGGGATCTATTTTGCCAGAGTTGCTGTTCCAGTGCTCTGTAATGATGAACTAAAATTGGTTGGACAAGCTTTACAGCAAAGTGCTGTTCACACTTTCCACTTGATAACACAGATATGGACCAGTTGTAAAGCAACTGATTACATGTGTATCACTGCACACTGGATCTCTTTTGCAGGGTTATATGTCATATGCAGCACAGTTAAATCTTGACTATGTAACATTAACAGAGCCATGCTGGTGGGTCTGCTTACTCCCCAGCATATTTCTGGGGCAGCGAAACTATAGCATGTTATGCTATTAATTTATCATTTTAATGGCTCTGCTTTTATGAACTCCATCTTCAATTCTGCTTGAAGCATTGCTGTTCAAACTAGTGTAGACCAAGACTCAATGGTTTAGTGGAATGATGGTCTTTGGCCTCTAGGGCCTAGAGCTAGCTTTATATATCAAATTAGTTCCTTGGTGGAATCATTAGTGATTTTAACTTTCATCTAGAGAACTGTTAGGACCCCGACTCCATACAAGTAATAGATACCCCGGCCTATTTTAGATTGTTCAAGAAAGTAAATGACCTAACTCACTTTGCTGGGCACTTACTCAATGGGATCTTTTCAAATGATACAAATGTTATTAACCTGATCTTGCTCCCTCTTACTTGGATGGATCACTATGCAGTTATCGGGCAGATAACACCCTCAGAAAAGCCATTTCTCACTTCCCACAATAACCTCCCAGGCAGGGCATAAAATACAAATGAATGAACGTACTTTCTCCCTTATCACTTATTACCCAACTTAGCTGAAAGCTTAGAGCAGATGGCAAAGGAATATTGGAAATAGATGACTTGCAAAAAGGACAATTTTTCTCATTTTGGCTCAAGTTAAAGATACACACATTAACCTCTTTCATGCGCGCGAAAGCCGCGAGCCGTTACGCGTCATGGTGGGCGTGTGCGCAGGATGGCCCCCTGCCATCCGAATCCCCGCCCACTAATGGAAACGCCTGCACAGTGCGGAAATTCTGCGCGCTCTGAAGGGGTTAAAGTCAAAAGGCCATCTCAATTCTGGTACAATGAGACACTTAGGGCTTTATTTATGATGCCTTGAGACAGTTTTGCTGTTGTGCCATATTTACAAAGTGATGCATCTAAGCAGATGCATCACTTTGTAAACCCCTGCGCTACATTATACTTGCGTCAGGTATAACGTATGCAGGCGGGTTGTTCCTATGCAAGTAAGCCTTGTAGATGTGATGCAGTGAAATCTATGAGATTTTACTGCGCCACTTCTGGGGTGCAAATGCGTCAAAACCTAATGCCTGCTTCACGGCAGGCACAAGGGTGATGCAGTGCTATATCCCTAGCCCTCCCACTGCTTTCCTGGAGTTGCGTCATGCTTCTGACACAACTTTAGCAATGCGTCATATTTGTGCTGACAGATACGTCAGTAAAACTGACGTATCTATCATTCCTTGCGACATGATGCATCATACAGTAAGTATGATGCATCCATCATGTTGCAAGGAGGGCGCAATGAAATGTGGCGCATCGCTGTTTTCACGCAGCGATGCGTCACTTTTCATAAATGAGGCCCTTAGAGTCTCTAGATAGGGTTGTTGTAGACAAGTGCAAATAACACAAAGATTACGACTCTTGGAAAAAGCAAAATGCAAATAATGCCTTGCAGATGTAAGCTGGTCCTGGCCACAAAATCTGCATATGTTTCAGAGCAAATAATATCAGCTAAGG
This sequence comes from Lissotriton vulgaris, assembly GCF_964263255.1. Lineage (NCBI taxonomy): Eukaryota > Metazoa > Chordata > Amphibia > Caudata > Salamandridae > Lissotriton > Lissotriton vulgaris. Next base: position 123,340,719 of record NC_141690.1, read on the forward strand.
ACTCCAATAGAACCCTCTTCCTTACTACAAAAAAACAGACTGTGCCCACTACAAGCAATCCAATAGCGAATAGTCATGGTTTTTGCAACTCATTAGCTAGCTTCTTCCAAGATATGGTTGCCACTATCTACGATAAATTTACCTCCAATATTGAGATTAGTCTGAATACGCAAACATAAGGTACATGCACTCCGACAGAAACACATAGAGCAAGTAGTGTCAAATGACCAAACCATTTCTAGGTCGAGACTAGCCATAGCAGATATAGACGCCTTACACACATTGATTGAAATGGGTGAACCAGTAGAGATAGACACACCTAATATAGGCCGGGACCCCTTTGACACACAAAATCCCTGAGAGATATCAACCTTGTTTGGAATTGATACAGGGGAGGTGAGAGATACCAAGTTCAGGTCACACTCCAAATATGTCCCCCAAACAGCGAGACAACATAGACATTTTCAATAAGATGGTAATACATGCCATACTGACCCTATCACAGCAACCATGCAAGAGCAGAAACCTATCCAAAGAACAATGGGAAGCAGTCAATGCCTTACAAAAAGATGGTAATGTGATTATTAAACCTTCTGATAAAGAAGGCAACATTGTTCTGTGGCAAAGATGCAAACAAGGCACTTCACCAATCGAATGACAAAACCTGTTTACGCCAGGGTTGATTTAACATACATAAAGACACTACAGGAGAGATACACAAACATGCTGTGCAACTGGCTTGAACAACAATTACTGAATTGGGACGAGTTCCAATTTCTAAAAAATTAGATACCAGTGACACCCATACTATATCTTCTACCCAAAATTCATAAGAACCCCACTGAACCACCAGGGCATCCCATTGTGTCACCAAAAACAGCATTTTTGAAAACACTTCTGTCTATGTTGATAATTTTTGTTTCCTATTGTAAAAACGTTAAGTTGATATGTCAGAGATTCTAAAGATTTTTTGATGAAAATCGAGAATGTATTCTGGGGTAGCAACTCTTGGTTAGTAACACTAGACGTGGAAAGTCTATATACTAGTATAAGACATTATAATGGCTTGATGGCATGCAAACATTTTCTACAAACCAGAAGTATTCACCAGTTAGAACAGGCCCATATGCTCTCACAAATGATTGAAATTTGCCTCACTAAAAAAAAGGTTTTTCTGTTTAACCACCAACATTACAGACAGATACAAGGAACTTCCATGGGTACTTGCTTCGCCCCCAGCTACGCCAATCTTTTGGTAGGCTTGTGGGGGAAGCAGGTACTCTGGAACAATGAACTAGAAAGATGGACTAAAAATTTCGGTATATGGTTAAAATATAATGACAACATTGTTTTTGCTTGGGATGGTCAAGAAAGAGATTTGGATGAATTATTTTAAAATCTCAATCAGAACAAACTTAACCTCAGGTTTACCATACAAAAAAGTCAAAGTATCATAGTTTTCCTTGGCCTTAACCTCGTTGCCACTGATGGGATTCTAACATCAGAATTACATAGAAAGACCACTGCAGGGAACTCCATTTTGCATGCTGCAAGCTGCCACCCATCCAACTTAAAGTGGAGTATCCCCTTCAGTGAATTCCTAAGTGCCAGAAGAAACTGCAGTTCCGATGAGTCCAAAGAGAATGCCAAAAGTGGTATGACCAAACGACTCAAAGTTAGAAACTATTCTGCTAAAGCACTACAAATGGCAGAGCAGAGAGTCTTAAAGATCAGTAGAGCGCAAGCCCTGTATAAACCATCTTAGAAAATCAGTAAAAATAAAAGAGGGAAAAACTCCATCAGATTCATCACCAAGTACAACAGCCAAGCAGGTAACTTAAGGAAAATTCTCTAACAAAGGTGGGATATTTTAAGGCTATATCCCATTTTGAAAGTAGTGATAGGGCAGACTCCCTCCATCACTTTTCAGACAAATGTCTCCCTCAAAGTCATGCTAGTGCAAAGTCACCTTGCACATCAAAAGACTAATTGGTTAGGACAGAACAAAAAGTTCAACACATGCGGACGTTGCAAAGGCTGTAAGCATAGCGGCAACATCAAGGAGATAATATTGTCACGCACAAACAAGAAGTAGCTGATCCCTAAACTAATCAACTGCAAGCTTTACCGCTCCCGCCAAGCCATAGCAAACTGTGCTCGCTTGCTGAAAACGAGCGCAATTGCTTTTACAGAGAGGGTGCTGCATGTTTGCAGCTCTTTCTCTGTCAAAGAAATGCTGGCTCCCGCAGGAGTCAGGGAACTGGGAGGGACCACAAGGTCCTTGAGTCTCCCCTTGTGGTGCCAACACTTCAAAGTGGGTGCCCTGGGTGAGACCAAGGGTACCCACAACAGAGGCCAGGCCCCAAAGATGGGGTCCCCGGGCCTAAAATCTTCCTGGGAGGGGGGCCAGACATCCCCCTCCTGTTGCTTTAAAAAAAAAAAAAGAATCAAGCCGGGCCCCAGGGAATGGCCCAGAAGGGAGGGCCCTCCCTTAAATGTTATTTTTTATTCCAATAAGAACAGGTCCCAGGGATGTGGTTTCCGAGTCTGAAATTGACCGGGGAAGGGGGACACATGGCCCTCTATTGAAAATAGGCCCGATCCTTGGGACCTAATGTATATTTCTTTTTGTTTTCACCGTGACAACTACACCAGCTGTACTGAATACACACTCAGCAGAAACCCTGGCTGCCAAACAAGCCTAATACTTTTCCAATTCCAGCACATCATGTTGAAGTGCTGGAACAGCAACTCTGGCAAAATATGTTACGGTTGGGAACCTTCCATTTTGGGCAGATGACCACATGGAAAGATAGAAAACCCTTCCACAAAAGAAAAAATGAGGAAGTCCAGCACTAACATTTTTAGCCAGCTTTCCATCGTACAAACGTGCCATTGGGTGATTGCATTTGTACTGCCCCTTCTGCCTAAACATAGCAGTAATAATAGCCTGGATTTTTTAACTTTTCTGGTGCCACTGAATAAGGCAACATTTGGAGAGAAGAATTTGGTGGACTCATTGTGAGTCTCGGGCAGTCACTGTATGCTGTTGCTGTGGTGTCTCCATCTGACTCTGAGTTGCCATTTCAACGTTACGGATGTGGATGATAGTGTACTGCTGGGGACAAGGCTCCTTTGCTTAAAGATGCCACCTTCTTCTTCCTAATCACTTTACCATCCGCCGTGATCGAAGCAGATTCCCTGCTCTCATCACCTTCACCAATACCACACGCAGCTATTTTTTTAAGGTGTGCCTCCCAGAGGATTCTGTGATGTTTGGCCCCCAGTAACATAGTGTACACCAGGCTTACCTTGATGAACACTCGTGTCGCAAATGGAGCAAAAGGCAATGTCCTGCTTGCTAACCGTAAAGAAGTCTCACACTGGTGAGGTTAACTTTCTCATTGGGCCGCTGGAGCCACTGCTGGCTGAGACTGTTGTTGTCCACTTAGTTCAGTTTCCAGAAATGACTGTGAAGTAGACAAATCCAATTCAACGTCACTTCTGGTCAGGGTAGCCATGATTGCAGTAGCTGCCTGGGTGCCAGACATGGGCTTGGGCCTAGGTTGGGGTGGGTCCATTGATATGGGAGCCCTGCTCTCAGTTTGCTCTACAGAGGCCAGTGCAGCTGACACATGACATTTACTGAAAAAGGTTTGGGATGATATGCCAGTGGTGGGCACCTGCTTCTTCTCACTGGCAACTTTCTTGGGAGCACCATTCTTTGGGGCCATCTTGTAGCTGCTATTTTGGCAGTAGCACTTAGCTGCACAAGCTGACGTCAAATGTTGGGTGGTCACATGCACAGGCCTTCTGTTTAGAATTACTGTGGGTAATGTCTCTTCTCTTGTGTACGTAAAAGAAAATAAGTAGGATAAACATTACTGAAATGTAGCATTGTTGGTGTTTGAATTAGTACAGACAAAGTCAATACAATTTAGTCTAATTACTTAAGTTATAAATAATTAACAACAATACAGCGTATCTATTCCAAAGTCAAACCACACAAACATAACATAATATTTCATCTGCAATCAGGAAGATAACAAGAACAACATAAATGTGGCAGTCAGGGAGGTGCAGGGGAAAATGGAATAATCTTTACAAAAAAATAATGTTGTTGCACACCTATGGCAGGCGGGGGTTGATGGATAGCGGGAAAATATATTCAAACAAAAATGGAAAATGTTAAGAAATGGAAAAAATGCAACAAAAATAATAATTAGGAAATTAAATAATTGCTGTTGTACTAGGGGACTATGAGAAACATACTGGAACTTAGGAGGAGAGTAGGTGCAGGTGATAAATGCAAAAAAAGCATATCATATAAAACACAGTTCATAATCATAATGTACAATACATATACTACTAGCTTACCCGTCGCGCGTTGCTGCGATCTCAGAAGAAAGGAAATTTAAGGAAACTTGTTATGATAACATTTAATTTACATTGTGTTATTTTTATTGAAACTTATTCATTTTAATATGGAAAACATTTTAAAGTTTTGTTTTAATTCTGTTTATTTATTCGAGTGCTTGTGGATACACAGTATTTTTTGCTTTTCCATCTGGTGCGTACACAAATAAATCAGAAGGTTTAACGACGTGCGTGCTGGCCACATACTGTTGTCCATGTGAGAAGCATGGATTCTCCAAATCTAGTCCACACACTTGCAGCGATTGTCCTTGTGCTTTGTTGATGGTCATTGCAAAAGCGAGTCGCACCGGAAACTGTAAACGTTCAGTATTGGAAAGATTATGAGGGACCTAGAGGTCCGGGGGGCCGATATTTAACACATTTGTTTTTGCCGGAAACCTTTGCGGGAGTGTACTCAACAACTTCCCAAAGTTTCATGCCGATCTGATGAATGGTGTAGTAATGCATAAAGGACAAACAGACATACTTTCGTTTTCATATATATGGATAAGCGACTAGGCCCCAAGCATATTATTAAACTGATATCAGGGAAAACAAAAAAAAATTAACACAAACAAAAAGGCATAGTCCCCTCTTAACAATCTACTTAGAAAATGGCTTTGAATACTGTAAAAAAAGGGTGGTTGTACAAAATGCCACTGACCACATGGCCAACCAACAATAAAGTTGAACAACAAAGAAAACATGCAAGCCTATGGCAAAAATCACACTGGCTGGCTACACAAAATGGCCACTGGCCACAGGGTTCAACAACAGCAAGCAAGGAGGCATGGCCACAATAAAGAGAGCATGCAAGCATATGGGAAAGGAAGGCTGGCTTGCTACATAAAATGGCCACCGGCCACATGGTCAACCAACAACAAAGAGCAAGGAGGCATGGACACAACAAAGAGCACATGTAGGCTTATGGCAAAAGCACACAGTTTGGTTACACAAAATGGTCACCGGCCATATGAGCAAACTACAACAGCAAGCAAGGAGGCATTGACACAACAAAGAACAGAAGATAGGCCTTTAGCAAAATCACACAGTCTGGCCACTGACCCTATTTTCAAACAACAGCTAACAGCAAGAAGGCATGGCCACAACAAAGAACACAGGTAGGCCTATGGCAAATACACACATGCTGGGTACACAAAATGGCCACTGGCCAAATGGTCAAACAACAAAAGCAGGCAAGGAGGCATGGCCACCACAAAGAAAGCAGGCAGGACTATGGCAAAAAAGTACACTGGCTAGCTACACAAAATTGCCTCTGATAACATGGTCAAATAACAACAGCAAGCAAGGAGGTATGGCGACAACAAAGATCTCATGACGGCCTATGGCAAAAGCACAAAGGCTTGCTACACAAAATTTGCCACCGGCTGAATGGTGAAACAACAAAATCAAGCAAGGAGGCATGGCCACAACAAAGAAAGCATGCAGGACTATGGCAAAAAAGCACACTGGCTAGCTACTCAAAATCGCCACTGGCCACATGGTCAAACAACCACAACAAGCAAGGAAGCATGGACACAACAACGAACACATGGAGGCCTTTGGCAAAAGCATACAGGCTGGCTACACAAAATGACCATTGTCCACATGGTCAAATAGCAGGAAACAGCAAGGAAGCATTGGGAAACAAAGAGCAAAAGCTGGTGTATGGGAAAAGCACACAGGCTAACTACACAAAATAGCCACCGGCCACATCGAGACACAACAGCAGCAAGCAAGGAGGTATGGCCAAAACAAAGAAAGCATGCAATGGCAAAACGCATACTGGCTAGCAAAACAAAATGACCTCCACCCACATGGTCAAACAACAACAGCAAGCAAAGAGGCATGGCTTCAACAAAGATTACAAGCAGGCTTATAGCAAAACGCACACTGGCTGGCTACACAAAAATGCTACCATCCACATAGTCCAAAAACAACAGCAAGCAAGGAGGCATGGCCACAACAAAGAATGCATGCAGGCCTATGGCAAAGAGCATACTAGCTAGCAACACAAAATTGACTCCGGACACATTCGCAAACAACAACAGCAAGCAAGAAGGCAAGGCCACAACGAAGAACACATGGTGGCCTATGGTAAAATCACACTGGCTGGCTACACAAAATGGTCACTGGTCACATTGTAAAACAATAACAACCAGCAAGGACACAATGAAGTATGGACAACAAAGAATACATGCATGCTTATGGCAAAAGGACAATAGCTGGCTGCACAGAATAGCTGCTGGCCACACGGTCAACCAACAGCATAACGCAAGGAGGCATGGACACAAAAATGTACACAGGCAATCCTATGGCAAAAGCATTCAGGCTGGCTAGACAAAATGACGGCCAATTTTTACATGGCCAAACAACAACCTGCAAGGAGGCAGAGCCACAACAAAGAACACATGCAGGCCTATGGCAAAAGCCATAGGCCTGCATGTGTTACACAAAAAGCCACCGACAACATGTTCAAACAAATAGCAACCAACAAGGACTCAAGGAGGTATAAACACCAAAGGATACATGCAGCCTTATGGTCAAAGGGCAATGGCTAGCTGCACAAAATGGCTGTCGGCCACACGGTCAACCAACAACAAAAGCAAGGAGTCAAGGACACAAAAAGGAACACAGGCAGGCCTGTAGCAGAAGCTGACATGCTGGCTACACAAAATGATGGCCACCAGCCACATGTCAGACAATAACAAAAAGCAAGAAGGCCAGGACACAACAAAGAACACATGAAGGCCTATGGCAAAAATCACACTGGCTGGCTACATAAAATGGCCACAGGCTACATGGTCAAACAACAATAACCAGCAAGGAGGCAAGGAGGTATATACAATAAAGAACACATGCAGGCCTATGGCAAAAGCAAAGATAAGAAGGGAGGTCCCCTAAATATTCAATCCGGGACAGGGGAAACGTACAAGAAACAAATAAGTCCCTAACACCTGTGACGTTATGTCACACTAAAAGACAGTCTATTAGACAATGCTGGTGGTAAGGAGGACCTACAATCAAAAGTAACTAATGTTACTACAATGTCATCAGGTCAACAATACATTTAAAAATGAATAATAAAAAACGTATATGTTACATTCAAATATCATAAAAATAATTCATTAACAATACATCAATGTGGGAAAACAGTTGTCGACGCAGTATTTCGGTATGTGATTAACACCTTCTTCAGCACAGTTTTCTAACCACAGCTGAGGTGGATATGGACTTCAATGTATCTACCACTTCCTGTGATTAAATTCTTTGGGATTAAAAACATGAAGGGAGAGGCAAATGATGACCTTCTCTGGAGTTTCAGCCTTATAATGCCATCTTTTTGCCTTGTAGATATGTGCACTGAAGCCACCATAGGGCTATATGCTCTGTATGAAAATCAAAAATTTCATGTTGCCAATCGTGGTTTCGTGATTGAAGTACTGATATTAAGCTGATATGCTTTATCAGAGATACGTCGGCCCAGATGTGGGTTCTTTCCTATCCGTCTTGGTAGGCCTTTGATTGACCACCTGTTCAGTTTACCGCGGCCTCCCGGCTCGCAGTGTACAGCTTCCGGGTCAGGATACAGACCCGCAAGCTATCTACATTGCGAAAAGATGGCATTTTAAGGCTGAAACTCCAGAGGTCATCATGTGCCTCTCTCTTCATGTTTTTAATCCCAAAGATTTTAATCACCGGAAGTGGTAGATAAAGTGGCAAGTCTATGGCAAAAAGCACACTTGCTGGCTACATAAAATGGCCACCTGCCACACTGTCTAACAACACAAGTCAAGGAGTCATGACCACAAAAAAAGAATGCAAGCAGGTCTATGGCAAATTCACACTGACTGGCTGCACAAAATTACCACTGGTCACATGGTCAAACAACAACAACCAGTAAGGAGGCAAGAACTTTGGAGGACAAGCCTCCTTTTCTCTACCACTCTGAAAGGGCACCTCCTGGTGCACTACTGCATGGGGGATGAAGTCCTTTTGGATGCTGAGGGCCCTCCTGTTACCTTCAGTAAGTCCAGCACAGCAGGATTCCTGAGAGCTCCACCCGCCCTCTTTCTCCACTACTCTTCAAATGCGACTTCTAGTTAAAAAACCATAGAAATTCACAACAAAGGTTCTAGGGATGTTACAGTTAGGAAAAGAAAACTGAAAAACCTTAGGAATTTCACTTAAAACAACAAAGATTACAGGGACATTAAAGTTAGGAAAGAGAATTAAAAAAGAGCTTAGAAATTCACTGAAAACCCCAAATGTTACAGGGATGTTATAGGTAGAATCAGATTTCACTCATGCAAAACCAGTGAAATAATGTCCCTGTAACCTTTGTTTTTTCAGTGAATTGCCTACTGGCGGTCGCCAGTTGGTAGTTTTAGTTTCCCTAGAAAAAGTGTTTTTTGATTTGCCAATATCTTTAGTGCCGTTTGACGAATCTTTGCGAAATTTTCAAACTAATGGGGCGCTCTGGTCAGCTCCAGTCTTGAAAGTTTTGGGGTGATTCATCAAGGGGGTGCCGAGAAAAAAGGGTGTCCCAAAACACATTTTCTCCATGTTAATATCCATAGGAAATTTTGGAACAGGCGACAGTCTGAACTGCCTGGCGGAACGGCACCAAATTTGGCAAAAAGGTAGCTCTTGGTTCAGAAAGGGTTCATTTTTTAAATTGTGTATATCCATTTAGTAGTTCCTGAAATATTCATATTTACAAAATGATATATCTGGTGACCTGGATGGATCCGCAAAACCTCCCGAGCACCAGCTTGATTCAGATTGGCTGCCAACACTCTAAACCAAAAAGTGTTGGCAACCATTTTGTGACTCGGTAGAACCGAGTCACAAGAAGAAAGGTTAAAAATGAAGAGAAGGGGGGTGTGGCTATGGCGCTGATCGAGACGCCCACAATTAATCTGTAAATAATAGCTGCCACTTATGTCAGAGCAACTGTAATGAAGGTCGAAAGAGGTGCCGGCCTCTGAGCGGGGACAAATGAGCCGCGAGGATGATGGCTGTTCAGGCCTAGAAGAATATCTGGACCCTGGGCTCAATTATCGGGAGTGTCCCACAGAAGACGAACGTTGGCCGTGGACTGCCAGAACATGGAAATGCGGCGGAACTCGCAGCAAACATCCATAAACCAATTCTGAGCGCTCTGGGGATCCACGCAATGTGGACAGAATAACACAAACAGATCCACTGCATAGCGGGGCGGTGACAGAATGAGTGGCTGCTGGGCCATGGACGAGTAGCCATAACCTTGTCTGCAGACAGCAGGCACTTCTCTCCTGAATGAGACCCCTTGGGGCTACAGGAGTGACTGAGTAGACAGACGTATCTACAACTTGGCCATGCTGGCCTGCGAGATGCAAGAGTGCAGTGTGGCCTGGAGGCAGTGGTTGGCAGACCCAAGATGGCATCAGAGCCCCCAGAGAGCCTGTGAAACAATTGCATAGCATGAATCAGGGTAAGACTGGCCCAGTAATAAAGTGCATTGACAGAGGGACTGGTATAAATGCTGAAGGCCGTATACAGCAAGGGCAAGTGGGCAACCTGTGTGGGGGTGGCTGAGTGTGTTGCAGTGTTAGTGGAGGCTGGATCGCGTAGGAGATAGACTTTTCAACCGCGAAATTGGACATGGACGCACATGCAGTGGCCGTGGGGGCTAGAAAGAGGGATTTGAGTCACTGGACTTACAGTAGAGTAACTATCGGCACCACAGAGGGGAAGAGAAGCACATGGACATATGGCCGGGATGCCTGTCACCCCCTCCCAACACAATCCCCAAGGATGGGAAGACGGACGCAGTTCTGAACTTTTGGAAGGCGGGAGGGAGTTACCCTCCCGGCCGTATTTATTAACCCCTTTAGCGCTAAGGTACAATTACTCTTCTGATGCAATTTCCATTGAAATCAATGGAAAGTCCATGACGAGTTACCCTTGTCATTAGCGGCGAAGAGGTTAAAATATGAAACAAAATTAAAACATTAAATAAAAGTTTCATATCATGTACAATTTTCATTTATTACATTTCGATGAAGACATGTTCATTGGCTAACCTTAACAAATCTCTAATACAAAGGTTTTCCTAGCCAAGTCTAACATCCTGCAAATGCATACTTTCTAAATTAAAATTGTACATCCTAGCATTACGGGCCAACGGCAAGGTCGCAACCGGTGTCAGATCCCTACTACCAAAACTCTCGCCCTCGCGGTGTGAGTGGCGGCCGCGCAGAGGACTGTACCCTCTGTGCCAACTCCAATTTCCCTTGTCTTGTTGGGGGCCCCCCATTTCAACTTGACGCCATCTTAAAGGTCGTCCGAGGACCCGTGTGAGGTGTCTGTAAGAAGACAGCGTGGACTCCCCCTCCCAGCCCACACTGTCTATCACATCCGGTGCTGGTGGAGTTGGTCCTGAAAGCTGAACATTGTATTGTGGCAGGTGACTTCAACTTTCGGATGGATGATCCATCCGACCCGGCTGCCATTAAACTCTCTGAGGCGCTGACCCCGCTGGGGCTGATCCCTTACCTTCAGGAGCCTACTCACGAGAAGGGGCATACCCTCGACCAGGTATTCTCGTCCTCCTCTCTCGAGGGCATAGAGATTACTCCTGTCCTATGGTCAGACCACTTTCTTGCCAAATTTGTGATCAAGGGCACAGTCAAACCAGTGCCTATTTCGGCACATCAACAGGGTCGTGTCCATAGGGCATACCACCGAGTAACCCCAGAGATGCTGGCCCAGGCTGCTGTGGTCCACCCCTGCCTCCTTTCAGGCGATCTTGACAGGGATCTGCAGACCATGCAGGACTGGCTTTTTGACAGGCTAAACGATCTTGCCCCGGAATTAACATCTCGCCCGACACCGAAACGGGTCTCCGCGCCTTGGTTTACCGCTGCACTGTCGGCTACGCGGCAGCAGTGCAAGGTAGCCGAAAGAGCCTGGCGGGCACAATATGACACTGTTGCCAAGTTGACCTACAAAACGGTGGTTAAGGCTTACTACCGGGACATCCGCCTGGAAAAAAAAGCTTATCTGGCCAGGAGAATAGAGGCTGCCTCCAACTCCTGCAAGGAGATTTTCTCCATTGTGAGAGAATTCACCTCCCCTTGGTCTAACACCTCGGACAAAAAACCATCAGGTACCTGGGCTACGGACCTTGCTGATTTCTTCACGAGCAAGATCCAACGCATTCAGGAGTCATTCCTGGTACCAGTGTCTGCGGGCCAGACTGAACCTGACAGCATCATATCGCCACAGGCCGGGCCAGGGGTGACGCTGAGCGTGTTTCCTCCAATTTCTGCTCCTGACTCCCTGGCTCTAATGGGTAATTTAAAATCGGGTTCACCCCTTGACCCATGCCCTGCTAAATTTCTAGCGAAAGTCGCGGAGGTGATTAACCCGCTGGCTAACTGGCTAACCCGCTGTTAAATCTTTCGCTGAGGCTTGGTGTGGTCCCACAAGCCTGGAAACAGGCGATGGTGATCCCCTTGCTCAAAAAGCCTGGTTTAGATCCGAAGGCCCCTGTCAATTATAGGCCCATCTCTCTGTTGCCGGCTCTCACGAAGATTCTGGAAAAGCACGTTCAAGGCGTGCTTTCCAATTTTCTTGAATCTAATGAGATCCTGCATGCCACCCAATCGGGCTTTCGTCCCCATCTCAGCACAGAGACAGCGCTCCTTGAGGTCTCGGAAACCATTAAAGGGGTTCTGGACTCTGGGGGCAAAGTCATGCTGGTGATGTTAGACTTGTCGGCGGCGTTCGACACCGTTCCGCATGATGGTCTTCTCGCTAGACTCTTCGAGATAGGTCTATCTACGGGGGACGGTGTTCGACTGGTTTTCCTCCTTTCTAGCCGGCCGCCGGCTAACGATCTGGGCTCCGCCTGATTCCGCCGCGATGCCGCCTCTGGGAGTCGGGGTCCCACAGGGCTCTATCTTGAGCCCGACCCTCTTCAACATCATTATGACCCCATTGGCGGCGTTGGTGGAGTCGCATGGTGCCCAGATCGTATCCTACGCGGATGACACCCAGCTCCTCTTCTCTTGTAAAAGAGGAGGTGACTTTGATGGGGAGAGTATTCGGGATTGCCTTGGGGATGTTTTTCATTGGTTCCATCTGAACAGCCTCAAGTGCAATTCCGACAAGTCCGAGGTACTCTTCTTTGGGTGTGACACAGAGCCAGACTGGCAGACCTGGTGGCCAATGAATATGTTCCCTCCATCTTGCTCCTCTCAGGTTGCCAAAAATCTGGGGGTTAAGATGGATAATAGGCTAACCTTGAAATCCCAGATCCTGGGGGTGTCGGGCACCTGCTTTGGCATCCTTAGGATGCTGCGGAGGTTTCTTCCCCTGCTTTCCGAGGAACATAGGACGCTGACAGTCCAGGCTCTGATTGGGTCCAGGTTGGATTATTCCAACATTCTTTACCTGGGCCTTCCAGAGTACTTGCTGCAGCGGCTTCAAGTGGTGCAGAATGCCGCTGCCAGGGCAATTTTCGGTCTTAATAGGCGTTCCAGTGCCTCGGGCCTGTTGGCAACTTTGCACTGGCTTCCCATCCGCAAGCGGATCGCCTTTAAGGCGTTGACCTTGGCCTATAAAGCTCTTCACAAGGGAGGAGCTAAGTACCTCCAAAAGAGACTGGTCTTTTATCAACCGACCAGGTCTCTGAGGTCGGAATCCCTGTACCTGGCTGTTGTCCCACAGGTTAAGAAAGCGCGCCTCGGAGGCCGCTCTTTTGGATTGCTGGCACCACAGCTGTGGAACTCTTTGCCGCTGGCTCTGCGGGGAGCCACTAGCCTGCTGGCTTTTAGGAAGGGCCTTAAAACTTGGCTGTTCACCCAGTAGCCTGTCCTTTGTAAATTTCTGGCTGATTCTTCTTTTATTTTTTTTATTTTTTTTTTATCTGGTGTTATGTTAGTATATCGCAGTTCCCTCTCTTTCTCCTATAAAGCGCCGGGACACTCTTTTTGAGTAGCCGAGCGCTATAGAAAAGAATAAATAACATAACATAACATAACATAACATCCGCCGTCGCGGATATCCGGGCCCCGGGAAATTCGTGGGAGGGGCATATAGCCGCCTCCTCCCCTGGAAGGGGCCTATGGCCGTCTTCCCCTAGGCGACCCATACTTAGTGGGTGCCGCCTCCCCCCGGGCGCTCCCATCCATAGTGGGTGGCGCCCCCCTCTAGGGACCTTGAAATTACTGCTCACCGATCATGACCTTACCGCCACAGGCCGGATAGTTGACCGGCTATCCGTCCCCCCACAAACTCCTCCTAAAGGTCATGCTTCCTTAAACCCCTTAGCCATGCTATGAAGTCTCCTATGAGTAAGACATTCCCCTCCCGGGACAAGTGAACCCCATCATCGAGATACATGTGATCACCCCGAATACACCCATGCGGAATACTGTGCAACTGCGCCGAGCGAAACAACCTTCCAATTTTGTTGTTGACCTTCTTCACTGAATGGTTCAGTGCTGACACCGAGAGGCCCCCCCGCCATACCTTCCTGGGAATCATGTGGGACCATGCAATCGTGCACCCCGGGATTCTTCTCGCCAGCCAGCTAACGGTAGACAAAACTCGCTCGAGTAAAACTCGCCTACCGAGTGTCACCATGTCATTGCCCCCCAGGTGTACTATGATTACAGATGGCGGTGACCTCTGCCGCCCTAAGAGTCCCTCGACAAAAGATTCAAACTGGTCAATACAGAGCCCGCCCCTTCCGTGGAAGGTCACTCTGTACCCATATTCCCCAGCTGCGTGAGTCTCGTCACCTGCTTTGAATATGTCCCCGGCCCGCCTCAGTTATGAGTGGCCCACGACCCACACCACTCTCTCCTCAGCTGGTGATGTAGACTCTGACCGCTGGTCCCCTGGTGCCGGGTCGACAGCAAATTCCGCCCCGCATAACATGCTCGCGAAACTGTAAATCAAACAGAAGACAAGAAGCGTGAGTGCATGGAACTTGACTTCATAACATGTGCAACCGCACATACCTTTTAAAACAATTCGAGGACCATCGTCCTAACAGTTTCACCTCTTCGGCACTCTGACCACTGGCTGTAGCCTCAGTAGCAGCCCCTATCCTGAAGGAGTGGGTCCCAAAATCGCACGGGTCCAAGCCCGCCGCTGCGATTGCCAATGTTAGCACCCTCTGAAACTGAAACCTCGTCAGTGGGGTGGCATCGATGTGTCTCAGCAGACTCCCACCCCATGTATCCGCCCTCAGCGCCAAATATTCCTCAATGCACTTTACCGGGCACATGGGGGACCCTCGCATGCGCTGGACAACAACACTGTCTCCCATAGCTCTCTGGTCAGTCTTGGACTTAGCTATTGTGACTACCATTGAATCACCCCTAATCAGGATGTGATCCCGACACAGACCTCCCTCCACATCTTTCTTATTCTTTGCGACCAGTTCGCTCACCCGCATAGCCCCATGGAACGCTAATGCGAAAGCGGCCCGGAACAGAACTGCTTCGAATTGGGAGGAACATGTCTTGGGTAGTATCGCCATAAGCAGGGGCAACCTTTCTAACCCAATCGGGCGCCTCTCGTCTACTCTACGACCCTCAAGGCGTTGCCAGCCACGAAGGGCTTTCCTTGCCAAAAAGGAAGATGTTGGGTCCTTGATGCCATGCACCTGCGCCATGAATGAAATGGCCGCCCGGTGGCTATTGGCCGTTGCCACTGATCGGCCTTCCCTGTGTAATGCTACCAGAAACCTTAGGAAGCAATCCTCCTCACCCCATTTCTGATCCCCTGCCGGACCCAAAAATGCACAATAGGAACGAAACGCTCCTTCGTATGCCTTCCTCGTCCTGGGGGCTAAGCTTGCTGCCACAAGGTCTTGTAATCCGGGGCACCGAGTAGCCAGAGTACTTCGGGGAATGGTGCCGCCGCTAGGTCCGCAGTAGGTAGATAACCCCTGAACGCCTGCATATGTGAACGAGAGAGTGCATCAGCAGCATGATTCAGTACACCCGGCACATGTTTCGCCCTGAACTGCACATTCAGTCTCATGCAAAGTAGTACAATTTCCTTCAACAATCTCAATATCCACTTGCAGCGTGCTGCCTGATTATTTATACATTCAACAACAGTCATATTGTCGGACCAAAATACCACAGAGCGATCTCTGAACTCGTCCGGCCATGCCATCAGAGCCACAAAAATAGGGAATAGCTCGAGGAACCCAATGTTACTTGTGAGACCGCTGGTGTGCCACCACGTCGGCCATGTTTGCGCCGACCATCGATTACCAAAGATGGCGCCAAATCCCACGCTCCCCGCCGAGTCAGTCCACAAACCTAGCTCGTCCGAAGACGCTGGTGGCTTGTTCCATACCACTCGACCGTTGAAGTCTGCCAGAAATGCCAACCAGATGCGCATGTCCTGGCGAACCTCTGCAGACAGTCTCGTGCGGTGGTGTCCTTCCTTGAGACCAACCATAGCTTGTGCAATAGAGCGGGAAAAGGGGCGGGCCATTGGTATCACTCTCAGGGCAAAGTTAAGCTGACCCACTGCTTGTTGTAACTGATGCAGGGTCACTTTCTCCTTACTAAGGCACAGTTCCAGGGAAGCCCTGAATTTCGCTACTTTCCCTACCGGCAAACGGAAACATCCCTCCACAGAATTGAGTTCAATTCCCAGAAACTCCAGTGAAGTAGATGGTCCCACCGTCTTACCTGGTGCCAATGGCACTCCGAATTCCTTCATGAGGATGCAAAAATCCTGTAGCGCCTGCGCACATTTTGTGTCGCCGGCTGCCCCCAAGAACAGAAAATCATCTAAGTAATGCATAACATGGCTATGCCCAGTGGCTTCGGTGAATGCCCATTCCAAAAAACAGCTGAATTTCTCAAAATAAGCACAAGAGATGGAGCAACCCATTGGCATACATCTATCCATGTAGTAATGTCCTTGGAACACAAAGCCGAACAGACGCTGATCCTGTGGGTGTACCGGGAGCAACCGGAACGCCGACTCGATATCTGACATCGCCATCAGCGCTCCGGGCCCCAGGCGATTCAACATGGTGACGGCATCATCGAAGGATGCGTACCGCACTGAACAAACTCTCGGGTCAATCGCATCGTTCACCGAGAGACCCTTCGGAGCCAACAAGTTATGGATCAGCCTAAATTCCCCTGGGTCTTTCTTGGGGACCACTCCTAACGGGGAACAGATGAAATTTGTTACTGGCGGGTGCCCATATGGGCCCGCAACCCGGCCCAGGGTAACCTCTTTTGCAATCTTCCTCTCCACCACCGCTGGATTATGCTGAGCCGATAGTTGGTTTCTACAAAGTGGTTCCCCACGAAAATCCCCCGCCGGGATGTGGAAAGCATATAAGAATCCATTCCTCAGCACCCCAGCGGAGACATGATCAGGGTATTCGTTTAGCCAGGGGATCATTGCCATGATATCAACCGGGGTAGGTAACGGTACACAGTGGTCCCCCTCAGTCTTGTTTGGACCCTCCTCTACCTCCCGACCCGCCATTCTTGGATCTGCACGAACTCTCGGGGTGCGAGGAATTCCCGCAACCCGCACACGCATGCCTGAACTTACATGTCCCTTGTGGTCTGGTGCAGTTGCCCCTGTTAAAGCTCCAACAGACCCCCCTCTTTCCCCCATTCCCACCAGTCCTTGCTTGGTGGTCGCCACCGGCGCCCGCTCGAAAGGGCACGGCGGGCTGTTGGTGGGAAAACCCCGACCCATTCCCGCCTGGCGAGGACGTCTTCGTCGCGCCCGGCAGGAGCTGCTTCTGCCAAGAAATCGAGTCGAGACAATCCCACGTCAGAGATGAATCGTACTCCTTGGCCTTACGGAATTTCATATCGTAACCCATCCATTCATTCCCCTTATACGTTTCATAAAAATCCATTATTCGTGCCTGATAGCAAGACAATTCAGGCAAAACCTCGGGCTTACGTTCCCCAATAATTGCAGTAAACATCGCAAAGGCCTTGGCCCAATTTGTGATTGTCTCATCCACCCTGAATCCCGCCATCTTGGCTCGCCAGACACTCGGGTGCCACAAATCTTTCTGCGTCTTAGCATACTCCATCTCGCGATGGTCAGTCAGCAGAGAAAACATATTAACATACTTGTCAGCCCATATCAATTCTTTCGTGGCCAACGGGATATGTTGAACTACTCTCTTCCGTCTTGAGGGCAAAGAGCCCTCCCCCGCAATTGGCAATGCCTGCTTACCCAGCTCGGTTGTCGTTCCCGCTGTTTTTCCGACGCCAGCTGCCGGTCCTTCCGGGGTCACCTGTGGGGGGACAAGAGGGAGATTCGCCTTTGCGGCATCTCGCGACTGCCGCAACTGCTGCATTAGTAACCTGGCCTCTTCGGCCGTGTCTCCAGGTGCCGTAGCACCCCCTGTTTTTCCGCCGAGCCATGCGGCCAACTGGGCGGCCAATTCAGGTGGCATGTCCTCCTCGTTGGCGGGCGTAATCACAACCGGAATCGGCTGACCCGCGTCAGGGATTGGTACCGGGGCCTCGACTGGAATGGCAGGGCTCGCCGGGGGTACCTCGGGGACCGGAACCTCCCCCCCTGCCGCCCTATTCCTGACCCGTTTCCCCCTACCCTCGGGGGCAACTCCCGGCAATGCCGGGCCTATTACCTTCTTTGGTTTACCCGGATTGTTCATCGCAGCCATCTGCTTCTTCATGTTCGCCCTATCTCGGCCAAGCGCTGGGGCCATAACAACGTTTCGTTCGATCTTCGCCATTCTGCTTACCAGCATGCGAAGCACCTGGTCAGTCTCGGACTTCTTTCCTGCCTTCTTGCCAGACATTGTTTTCGAATATTCGCTCCAAGTTGAACAACACGGTCCTGGATCCTTAGCCTCGAAGTCGCTGAAAGAGAAACACAAGAATTACAAGTTCTCAAAATTGCTCCTTGTTTCGTCGAGGGCTCACGTGCAACGAGTGGGTGCAGCTTCCAAGCACAGGAACAAGAGGATGCTTCTTCGGATTCCCGCTCTCTTTATTCCTCATCGGGTGGGCGTGAACCCTCCGTGGGTACGCCTACTGGGCGTGGCCATCAGTGTAGGTGTCTAGGACAACCCCTCTTGGGCGGGAAAAGGCGCGCCCCGGCTACGCCGCTTCGGGCATACCAGCCGTGACACGCCCCCCGCCCAAAACGGTTTCCCGGGAGGATCCGGGCCCCCAACCATACGTTCGGGGGGACCGAGTGGTCGCCCCTTTCCATAGTCCTTCCATAAGGGGTACAACATGACGTACGCCAGTCTTGTAAATCAAAGGAATAGTGCAGCGGACTAAAGTACACATACACCACTAAATTGGCTTGTGGGGACACGGCTGAAGCCGGAGAAGGAGTGGGTTGGCACTGGTATTGACTAGTTTTCAAAAGCACAGACTTGAGAATATAAACAATGAGCTTGAGAGAGAAAAGTAGCCCAATGACTAGATCATTACGTCGGGGCAAGGGAGCAATAGGCTCCCTCCAAACTAAATTGGATAAAAATACGCTGCAAAAGCATGCTGATCCAGTCGGCCCAAGCATGGGAGGAGACGTGGCAGACCAGAGCGGCGAAGGAAGAGATCCATCGCTAAAGGACACTATAGAGTCCATAATGTGAGTGTGCACGTCACTTGAAACTATGATGGATATGATCTCATTGGAGGTGACGCTCCTAAGGGCAAATATGCAAAATATAAGCAGAAAAGTTTAAAACATGGAAGCGGTTACCATGGAATAAAATGAAGAAACAAAGCGAATGGAACAAGACATTAAGAAACGCCCGGTAGCCTGTGGAAAAATGGAGATCCTATTGGATAATTATGAAGGCTGCTCGAGGAGGAATAATAATGTCAGGATCTTAGGGGTCCCTGAGAATGCAGAGAGGCCGGCAACCGACCTCTTTGTAGAAAGGCTCATTTGCGATTATCTGAAATCAAAGTCTTTGTCGACCTTTTTTACGGTTGAACGAGTGCATAGGATTCCCGGAGGTAGGCCAAGGCCGGGCATACCTCATAGGCCTTTGCTGGCAAGACTGCTAAATTTCCGAGACCGCTACACTATATTACTGACAGCTTGTGTGTCCCCAATGATCAAATATGAAAATAGTGAAATCAACTTTTATCCAGACTTTACCATTGCTTTGCAGGGAAAATGGAGAACTTTTCTGGATAAAAAGAAACAACTGAGAGAAAAAGGTATGAGGTATTCAATGCTGTTCCCTGCAAAACTTTGGGTAGAAGCAGAGGGTAGAGCCTTGTTTTTCGAGATGCCAGAAGCGGCGGCCGACTGGCTAGAAGGCTAGAGACCAGCACGAGATCACAGTCTCCTCAAAGGAAGAGAACAACTTTTACACAACAAAGACGCATGGCAGGGTGAACAAAACAATTTGTTGGCAGAGGGGAATGAGAAGAATGATGCCTATGGACAAAAAGACTGTTTGGAACTGTTGACGCTACTGGACTGAGCTAAGTATAGAATACTGAGCACCTCTGGAGATGATTGTACCTTAGAACTTTAAAGGCATGAGTGTATGCCCAGCAGTGGGGCAGGAGCGGGGGGGGAGGGGAGAGCCCCTCCCAGTTTTACTTATAGTTAGTGACAATGGGGCAACAGGCACTCTGCAGAGTTGGGGACATGGGCAACTTAAGGCCGAGAGTGGAGGGGAATTTTGGGAGTGTTAAAACATTAGAATTGCTATGTTATCACAGAAGCACAAATGATGAACGGGATGAGCTGGGGAGATTGGGAGGGGGTTTAAGATCAGTGGAACATGCCATACAAATTCAACCCCTTGGTTGGACACCAAAACAATTGGATAACAGGTGGATGGTCAGCTGGGAGGAGAGTTGCGGTACAACAGGGGGTGGTGATGGACGGAGCATCTGAATCAATCGAACACTCACACCCAGTCAAAAGATCTGGGTTTAATCCATCACCGTTCTTTAGCCCACTCTGCCACCCCAGTTCAGACATGGCTATTTGCAAATCAGTCTGACCCTGTGCCTCATGGGAACAGTCCAGCCCGAGCTGCCAAGCCATGTCTTCCCTGGACCGGAAACAAGCTTCCGAGGACCAGGGAGGAGAGTTGCGAGCATGAACATGGTTATGCTAGATGACAAAAGTTTCAGGCTCCTGTCTTGGAATGTCAAGAAATTACATGACAAACTAAAACGAGGGATTATAATGCAATTCATTTAGCAGCATGCCCCGGAGTTGGTAATGCTCCAGGAGACACATCTTGCAGGGAACATTGTGCAAGGCCCTGGCCAGATGGGGCTATCAACTGGTGGTGCACTCAGGATTCACCAGGGGTTCCAGGGGTGGGGGTATCATGAAGAAATGATCTTTCCCAAAGACAATAGAAAAAACATACACAGATAACATTGATAGATACATATCAGCGTCAAGTGTATGGGAGGGTGAAAACCAGACTATAATAACAGTGTATGCACTGCTAGGCTTACAGAAGGCCACCTTAAAAGAGCTGGGGAGGACGATCCTTTTGTTTCCAATTGGAATATTGGTAAAAGGGGGAGATTTTAATACTGTGCTGTCAGGGAGATTGGATCGACATCCTCCAAGAGATCTAGCACCATCACAGATAGTACTCCCACAGTTCCTGGAAGCAATTGGGCTCGTGGATGTGTGGAGTGCCCGTCATCCGTCTGATATGCAATTCACATTTCATTCCGCGGCTCACAGTAGTTTCTTCTGAATCGACTATGCCTTGACCCTGGTGGATCAGGAACGATATATTAAGGAGATTCATCATTTAGTGAGGGGCATCTCTGACCATTACCCAGTGTGGAGGCACATGGAAGTTGGTCATGGAAGTGGGACAAGAATAGCACCAATAAACCCCCGGTGTCTCCAGAAACTAAAGTTTAAAAAGAAGCTCATTCTGGAAATAGACAATTATTTTAGAGCGAATGAAGGATCTGTAGATTCAGTCCAGATCCTCTGAGAAGCTTTTAAAACAGTAATACGTGGGCATGCAGTGTCTCAGATAGCAGAAGCTAAAAAGGGAAAGAATGAAAAACTAGCTAGATTAGGAGAAGAAATCATAGCATTGGAGGGTGCCCTCACCAAAGCTGAATATCGGGGCAGTGTAAACTTGCTCAATTTTAAAAAAGAGGAGTATAAACGTGAGGCTGTAAACATGGTGAAAACCCTTTATGACCACACACTGGGAAGAATATATGAACAAGGACATAAGGCAGGGAAATGGTTGGCCTTGCGAGATAGAAGGGAGCAGGCAAACTAGTCACATAACTATTATCGGGATCGGGGGACAATTGACAGACACACAGGATATTGTAGACAAATTTAGTAGATACTATGAATTAACCTATGCATCTAAGACCACTGGGAAAGAAATAGAGGTGAAGGGGTTAATATCTGAAATGCACCTACCAGTGGTAGGGGAGGAAGATAAAATCTATCTTAATACAGACCTAACGAAGGAGGAAATTGCACAGGCTATGCAAACCCTCCAGTCAGGGAAAGCAATGGGCCCAAACAGCCTTCTGATAAAACTCTACAAACTGAGGCCTGATGGTATGGCCCCACACCCCCCAGGGAATGTATGAAGAAAATTTAGAGAGAGGATGCCTTTCACGAGATCAGAGAGTGGCGACTCTGGTAGTGATACACAAAGAAGGGTAAACCAAAAAAACAATGTTCATCCTACTGGCCGATATCATTGTTAAACGCAGAGGCAAACATGTTGGCTAAGTTATTGGCCACCCAGCTGGACCGGGTCATAACGGGGTTGGTCCACCCGGATCAATCGAGATATATGCCAAGTAGAAACCTCTCACTGAACTTGGTATGGTTGCACGGAGTCATGGGGCGAGTGGACACTATTAGGGAAGATGCAGTGGTGGTGTCTCTAGAAGCTGCCATGATGTTTGATACCATGGAGTGGGCGTATCTTTTTACTGTTCTGGAGGCGATTGGGGTTGTCCAAAATGTATTGGCTGGATACGTCTCCTATATACTGACCCTCTTGCACAAGTGGTAGTTAATAATAAAAAATCAGTTTGTTTTACCTTGCACAGAGGGACACTGCAGGAGTGCCCCCTATCCCCTTTTGTTTGCACTGACATTATAACCTCTTGCGTACTGGATCCGTGAGGACCCTATAATACGGGGACTGCGTTGGATGGAGGAGTGGGAGGACCGTATCTCACTATACGACAATTATATTTTATAATATCTGGATTCACTACAAAGATCTTTACATAGGGTGCTAAATATTCTTACAAATGTTGGTTCTTACTCTGGTTATAATATTAACTGGTCAAAATCACTCGTGTTTATACTAAGAAGGGGCCCGCCTGCCCTGCCTAGAGATTGCAAGGTGACAATAGCCACAGAGCAATTTAAATATCTAGGGCTATATATTACACGCATCCTCAAACTATATTATGCAACTAAATTGTTGCCACATCTACAGAGACTCAGACAAGATGTAGAACATTGGAGGAATTTGCCACTGTCGCTGCTGGGAAGAGCGGCACTCTTCAAAATTATGTCACTGCCCCGATTCTTGTATGTACTTCATAATTCGCCAGACCTGGTTCCTATTTTACAGAAATAGAAAGTGTGCGGAGAACGCTGCTTTGGGGTAACAACCCGTCGCAAATCTCTATTTCAAAATTGGTAAGAGGTTGGTAGATGGAGGTATTGGATTGCCCAAAATCAAAAAGTACTACTGGGCTGCACAACTAGCGGCCATCAATCACTGTGTGTATCGACCTCCAGCTGACCCCAGATATGCAATGGACTGATGGCTATTGCCTGGTAGTAATTATAACTGTGCGCTTTATTCGAAGCGTAAAAAAATGAACCTGATAGGTCCCGCGAAGCATTCGATACAGGTGTGGCATATCGCACACAAGAGTATGGGTTGGAAGCACAAAATAACAGTAGCCATTCCATTATGGGTCACAGAGCAACTCTGCTCATTATGACAAACTAAAGGGTTTGACAAGTGCAATACTATCGGGATAACTAGGGTGGGCGACCTATGGAAAAAGGGGAGGTGGTGTCATTCGAAATGTTACAACAAGATTATGAGTTGGAGGAGACTGAAAGATTCAGGTACTTACAGATACGTGCAAAATGGGAAAAGGACTTCACTGGACTAGAGGAGGAGGAATGGGTGGAGGCCACCAAAAGAGGTGGCGATTTCCTCAAAAGTTAGACTAATGCAGTTGAAAATATTGCAGAGAATATATGTCACCGGGCCAATGTTGGTTAGAATGAGATATAAGGAAGACCCTAGTTGCAGGAGGCAGTGTGGTCAGGAAGGTACTTTCTTCCACATATGTGGGAGTGCCTACATGTGAGTAGATATTTGAATATGGTTCTCAAATGTATGGGGGAGGTCCTGGGGGTGAAATTAATACCCAAGGCCAAAAGATGTCTATTGAATGTATGGGAACCAATGGTTTTGATGAGTAAAGAGAAAACATGATTATCCTTGGGTCAGATGGTGGTCAAGAGAAATATAGCTAGGAAGTGGGAAGTAAGAGAGGCCCCAACAATGCAGGAGTGGGAAAAAGACATAAATTGGCGCATGTTTTGGGAGAAGACAGTGTATATATCCAGGGAGTGCCTGAAGAAGTGGGTACAAATATGGAGCAAGTGGAATGATTACAGAGGAAATATATGTACTCCACCCAGCTTGCCAACAGATACATCCCAGGACAACTTAGAATCGAAGCGAGAAAGATTGATCTAATCAAGAGAGACAATATCTGTAGAAATCTGTCTCAAGTGCCACTACATAACCAATGTGATCTAAAACGGTATTATGTGCTATCTGTATTGCTGTTTTCCCCGCATAATAAAAAGAATTTAAAAAAAAGTTTTTAAAAAATGAGGAAAATGGAGCAGAGTAGAAACACCCTGACCCTCTAGGCCTGCTCAGGGGGTTCCTAGTGCCAAAAAAGCATTTGTTTTTAATTTTGGTGGGATTCGTGAATCCCACCCAAAAAATAACAAAAAAATAACAAAAAAATAATTTCTAGAATCACCCCGGGTGGGCCAGGTCCCGGGAGCAATGCTCAGTTATTATATGGGGGCCCCCACAGCCCCGAGGACTGCGCCCTCCCTGGGGCATGATTAATAATGTATGGGGGGCACGCAGCGTTCCCGCTACCCCAGAGACCGCCACCTTCCTGGGGCTTTCCTTTATTATGGGAGGGAAGCCTCGTGGGCCCCTCTAAGCCACGGGGACCACCAACTACCCTGGACACACTAAAATTATGGGCGTGGGCGTCGTGGGCCCCCAATGCCCCGGGGACCACCACCTCCCTGGGGCTTTTCTGAATTATGGATGGGGGGCCCTGCAGGCGCCCATACTGCCACCTCCCCAAGACTGTACTTAATTATGGGCAGGGGCATCATGGGCCCCCCCAAGCGCCAGGGACCTTCAACTCCCGGGGGCGTTTCTTAATTATGGGCAGGGGGCCTTGCGGGCCCCCCATGCCCCAGGGACTGTCACCTCCCCAGGCTTCAATGATTAAAAGACGGGGGCCTCATGCCCCACCGCATTTCTGGGGACTGCCACCTCCCTAAGGATAGCTTTAAAAATGTGTTGGTCACTAATTATTGAAATACGGGAGTCTGTAGCAGACCTCATCCCCGGGGCTATGATCACGTTGGAAGTGTCCAGAGGTGCCTACCCCAGGACATTGCGGTTTGCAATGGCAGTTCGGGAGCACTGCTCTTGCCCTGCCATTGCAAACTTGTGCTTTGCTTCATGGAAGCGAGAGCAGAAAAACCTGCTCTTGCTTCCATAAAATGAAGCAGATTGCTTTTGGGCAAGGAGAGCTGCATGTTAGAAGCTCCCTTTGCTCAAAAGTAATGCCAACTCCCACAGTAGGCGGGAAGCTGGCGGGAACCGCGGGGGCATTGGGGCTCCCCTGCAGTTCTCAAAATGAGGCCAGGCCTCAGGGGATGAGGTCCCCAAGGCCAAAATTGGCCACAGGAGTGGGGCCACGCAGTCCCTCATCAAAATTATTTAAAGTAAGGGCAGGGCAGGCCCAGGGGGATGGGGTCACAGTGCCAAATGAGGCCCAGGAAGAGGGGCCATACTGCCCCACTTCCATAAAAAATAATTTAAAAGTAAAGACCTAGCCCCGGGAGATTGGGTCGCCGGGACCAGAATAGGCCTCGGGAGGGGGACTTGCGCCCTCCCTATTCTAAAAAAAAAAAAGGACTGCAACTCGCAGAATCCACGTCCCCTTTCGCCACTGCTCTGCAAATGCATCTCCTGGCGTGTTCTATGTTGGGAGATGAAGTTCCCTTCCCTACTGATGGTTCTGAGGGGCCAACTAGCATATCTCTTACCTCCAGTAAGCCCCCCACAGTGGGATTGCTGAGAGGTGGTCCAAGGCTACGCCCTCTTTACACCACTCTGCAAACACGCCTCTTGGTGCACTGCTGGTGGGACAATGAGGTCCTTTTGGTTCCTGAGGACTTCAGGACTGAAGTGGGTTTCATGCCCTGAGCAGCAGTGCACCAATCGGCATGTTTGCAGAGTGGTGTAAACAAGGGGCATGGCCTCGGACCACTTTCATCAATCAAGTAGTGTGGAATTTACTAGAGATAATAGGAGGGCTAGTTGGAATGGCTAGTTTGCCCCCAGGGATTCTCAGGAAGCAAGGGGACTTCATACCCCAAACAAGAGTGGGCCAGGAGGCACGTTTGAGGAGAGGTGGACAAAGGGGGTGTGGCCTGTGTCCACCTCTCAGCAATCCCACTGTGTGGGGCTTACTGGACATAACAGGTAGGCTAGTTGGCCCCTATTAACCATCAGCAGTGAAGGGGACTTAAATCCCCTTCGAAGAGAGCACCAGGGAGCACATGTGCAGACTGGTGGGCAAAGGGTGATGGGCCTGCTATGAGAACTCACCAATACTGGTGTGTGGGACTTACTGGAGGTAATAGGAGGGGTAGTTAGCCCCCAAGGTTATCCTTGAGGGCCAACTACCCCTTCTGTTATCGACAGTAAGTCCCATACAGTGGGATTGCTACGAGGTCTTCAGGGGCCATGCCACCTTTCTCCAACACTCTGTAAATGCACCTCCTGGCACACTACGGATCGGGAGATGAAGTCCAATTTTCTCCTGATTGACTTTGGGGGCCAAAAACCCCTCCTGGTACCTACTGTAAGTCCTACGCAGTGGAATTCCAAAGCGCTGGTCAGCGGCCCCGCCACCTTCCTCCACCTCTCTGCAAACGTGACTACTAGGTAAAGAAGCATTTGCAATGTAATAGGTTTCACATTTGTGAGAGCTATCGGCATTGTAAATGTACATTTTTTACTAAAGTTTCTTGGAGTGGAGTAGATGAAGGTTGTGTGTAGTGGAATTATGTGGTATGATGTGCAGTGAAATTAAGTGGATAGAAAATATTTGGTATTTAGTGGTTAGGAATTATGTAGAGTGGGTTTATGTACTATGGAGACTAGTTATTATGTGGTATGGTAGTCTGTGCTGGGAAGTGGTAACCTCAGGTTTAGTCTTCCTCGTTTCCATAGAAGCTAAACTATAAACTCAATCAGACAAAAAAGAAGGAACCACTGAGGAGCACGTCTGGACCTAATCAGAGCAGGACCACTGGAATTATGTGACTATTGACCGTACCGACGTTTGCACATTTATACATTTTCCACATTTGCCACATAATCCATCATCTGCTGCATAATCTGCAGATTTGAACATCATCATCAAATATTTATTCGGTTATTAAAATAGAACAACCATAAAAGTACACTTAAAAAACCTATAGTTTACAGAAACTCATCATACAGTACAAATATTTCATCACCAATCAGGATATAATAGACTTTCTTGATCTAAAAACATTCTTAAAAAACGTTGAAATTGATACAACAGTTAAAATATTACCCAAAATTTGAACAGCCGAAAAAGCAGGACGACAACAATTCATTTCCATAGTCTTTAACAAAGGAATAATCCATCTTCGTCTGGGGATCGAATAAAATTTGCAAAATAATAGGATATGGATTTCTGATTGATCAGAAATTTCATCACATGGGCATTTAGGTAAAATTTTTGTCCAGTCGTTCCTATTGGGGAAGCTAAGTGACCTGAATATTAGGTTTAATCTAAAACGAGTTAGAAAAAATCTCTCTTGATCGCTCATTTGTAACTTTAGGTATGGCTGTATCTTTATTGTAATTATCGTCAACTGATGGGCAACCACTGTTTGCTTCACTATCTTGTTAGTTATTCTGCGCTTTTCTAGATGACTCATACATTTTTCCTTGAGATCTGTTCTAGAAATGTTGCATGTAGACATAGGTTCAGTGACATAATTTTCCAAACCTAGATCAGTGAGAGAATTTCTAACATAGGTCAACCAACCAAACTTATCGCCATTGTCTGATCTCATCACGTCATTCAGGATGGAGCGATTTAATATACATTATTCTGTTGTCCAAGCCCTATGCCATAGCAGAACTAGAGCGACCTTTATTGTGTCTTCTAAATATGGTTCTCCAAGTTCAGTATGGCAAGCATATGTAGATACGCTTTTTGGGACAGATAAAAGGTACTTCAAAAAATAATTTTCCATCACCTGTAATGTTCTCAGGTTAGCATGGCCCCGCAGTCCAGCACCATATGTAACAGTTGCTACGCAGGTCGCTCTGTATACTGTAAGCATCTCCCCAAATGGTCTTCTATCCATTCGTTTACAAAAAATGTTTAATGCCGTTATTGATTAACTAAATAATAACCTTCTTGTTTTGATTGCATTATTCCATCGACCGGTATGGTCAAATAACACGCCTAGGTACGGGAAAGTTAGGGTACTGTCAACTGGGCTCGAGGAGACAAAGATTGTCCTTCTTTTTCTAGCTGCCCCATGGCCACAATACATGCTAAAAGTCTTAGCACAATTTATCCTTAAGTCCAATTTGGTCATAAAATCAGTAAAGGAGGTGACTATGGTCTGCATAGCCATTGGTGCATAGCCATTGGCGTTCTTGCCATAAGGACAGCTTCGTCTGCGTATAATAATGGTGGGATTGCTCTTTTGCCCACCATTGGCATGTCCTTGCACTCCTGTAGTAATTTTCTCTCAACCCCATTGATATATGGTGCACAGAGAAAGGGGGCAAGGACACAACCTTGTCGTACTCCCCTAAAAATTCCAAACGTTTCACTACATTCCCCATTTTTCCCATACCTGACTCTTGCTCTATTGACTTGTCAACTCCTAAATTATCAAGGACCCTCCATAATTTACAGTGAGTGACACAGTCAAATGCTGACGTCAGGTCAAAGGTTAAAAACATACAACCATCCTTAACTTTAGTATATTTTTCAATAAGGGCATATAGGTTAAGACACTGATCAGTCGTACTCAATCCCTTTGATGATTGCATTTTCTTCCGCCCATGTCTGTAGTCTGTTTAAAATCACGAGGCCCAAAATCTTAATTGTGGAGTCCAAAAGCGATATTGGACGATAGCAGTGACAGCTAGATCTATCGCTTTTCTTGTATATCGGCACTATTATAGACTCACACCAAGACGATAGAAGGCCTAAGCGTGAAGTAACGTTAAAAAGCTGTGTCAGAAGCAGGGCCCACAGGTCAGTATTATATTTGTATAAATCTGCTGGAACCCCGTCGGGTCTGGGTGCTTTCCCGGGCTACTGGCATTTATACTTGCGGTTACCTCTGTTACTGAAATAGGTGGGTTAAGGGTGACCAAAGAATGATAGTGGTCCTCCATGTTGTTATCCGGTACAGGGGAATCACCCTCAGAGTTCATTGCGGAATACAAATCTGCGTAGTGGTTCACCCATTCCCTGTCAGTAATCGCTATTTCTATCCTGGCGGGAGCATTCTCATTAATTGGCAATACATTTACCACTTGCCAAAAAGCTGCTAATTCTTTGTTTAAGGATGCCTCACACAATGATTCCCACGCTTCCTTTTTTAGTGCATTCTTTCTGTTTTTCACAGCCTTCTTATAATCCATTCTAAGGGCTTTTATCAAAGTGCGGTCCTTATCATGCGCTTTTAGGGCATTTTTTAACTTAGTGTAAGCCTTAGTGCAGGTGGTGTCAAACCAACCAGTTTGCGTCGTTTTGCAGTTTTTTCGTTCAACCCATAGACTGTTCTTTATTTGGGAAATTATTTCAAATTTTTTTTTATAAAATCAGAAATGTGAATATTCTCATCTGTACAGGCGTGGATTTGAGGCTCACAAGTCCTTATCAATCTATAAAGGAAATCCGCAGGAATCACACTGGTCTATTTTAGAGCATACCCATTTTTCCTAACCATGGCAATATTATCCACACATGGGTTTAAGATATCGCTTTTGTGATGGTCCTTTATGTTCCCTTGGAATTCTAGGCTCAGTGGGAAATGATCACTTAACGGGATATCCAAAACATTAAAAGCTTGAATCTTTCTCCCGTGTCTGGTTGTCATCAATATGAAATCGATAGTTGAGTTTGCCCCTCTGCCATTAAAAGTGGGTTCAAAAGGGTTATCAGGTCTAACCATCTTGTTCACAAAACCCATATCACATCCAAAAAGTGATGTCATATAAGAAGATCGCCACACTTAGTATGTTCAAAATGGCTTAAACTGTCATCATTATCCAGCATTATGCCGCAAGTTCCTCTCTCACCACTTTGACATACAAAACAGTTAAAATCCCCGCCCCAGATTACACAGACATCCTTATATCTCCCGCATAGCGTTGATTTTATATCTCTACATACGTTTATAAGAATGTCTTCCATGAGCTCCGGAGGAATATTATTATAAACATTTACCAGAATCAATGTGAACACTTTATCTATAGTAATCCTGATTATGTGATAATACAAATTATTAAAAAGAAACTCATTTTTCAAGCAATGAAACAAATTGGACACATATGTGATTAAACCCCACTTTGCCCTCCTATGTACAGGGTCAATGGCAGAGTCAATGGCTGGGGAAAAAAAAGTTTTAAAACCACTCACATGATGTGGTACAGTTGACCATGTTTCTTGCAAGCTAACAAAATCATACATATGTACTAGTTTAACCCAGTCATCGTTCCCCAATTTTGATTTTAGGCCCACAATTTTCCAATACATAAAGGACCAGCTGGCCCTAGGAATTTCGCCACCAGATGAACTTGTAATAGATTTTAGCCCTAGGTTCGAATCGTCACTACATTTAACTCTTCCATTAGCTTCAGCTGCCTTCCCTCTTTTTCTCCGTTAATATCATCTGTATTAGGCACAATATTTATCTGTGTCTCAATTACACCTTATATCATACACATTTGCTTCTGGGTGGCGCTTTCAACAATTTGGCCCGAGTCTACAGGGCATATCTTGTTTTTAAGTCAATCAACTTCATCCAAACCCTGCAATCTTTCATAGCGGTTAAACGTAGGGATATTAAATATATCACCATCTCTATTGGGCAAGCCCCGTTGCGGCCATTGATTTATTTTTATTTGGGTTGTATATGTTGGCAGATAGAAATGATTTAGATCTAGGGTTTGTATTCCATGATTAACTCTGCCATCACTCTAGTTGCAGATAAACCTCACAGCCCGCCTGTCCCTAAAGTTGACCAATATACAATCGGCTGGTGGATCTTTAGGTTTGTGGCCCACCCAGGCTACTCTCCTAACATGCAAAATTTCAGCATGTAGATGGGGTGGAAGAGGTCTATTAGTGTTAAGCCAAAAAGTGACTTTGTTTTTTAGATCTGAGTAGGTTTCCCCTCGGTCGTTATTCAACTCAGGCACTCTGCTCAGGACCACAGTATATGGTACTGATTGTGGAGGCAGGTCAATGCGAGGATGTATGATCTTATTTTTGTTACTAGGGACCCTACTATTATCTTGGTAACTATTTTGACCATATTCCAGCCTTTGATAGTATATTTTATTGCCAAGCTTTCAATTTCCTTTGTTCCTGTTTTAATTAGGGGTTGGGCACTATGCCCCTAAAGTTCCTTATCTACAGCAGGCCCTTTATGTATCCCTGTTACGGTATTAGTCGAACTGCTTAGTTCTACAGGAAAATTGGTCATAGTGGGTTTCCCCACACCATTTGTTACTTCGGTACTGTTATGGAAGTTAGCATCTAATTTACTCAGTAAATCACAGTTAGCCAGTGCTGTTTTTTCCAGACACCCTATTTTTTCCGACGTGGAGCTTGCTGTGGGTAGGAGTCAGAGACACCCGCTGAGGGAGACAACTTGCTCCCTCGCTTGACAGGCAAGCCGACGTCGATGGGGCCCAGACCATAGACTGATTGGGTTGGGTTATGGTACCATTAGTGACCGTACCAGTCAGCGATAAGACGCTGTTCACCTTGATGACGAAGGTACAGCGGGTACACGGGCAATAGCCCTGGCACCTGCAACAACTAACCTAGATTGTTTTATGTACATCATATGGTCCTGAAGAAGCGCGATTGGATCCACTAGGGACCTCTAGACGCGCGAAACATGTCGACCGAATTATTTGTTTATCCCCACTTGAGCACTTACTCTGAGAGCAGCGTTTAGTTAGACAATCGCCCCTATTATTTGTTACATAGGGATTCTACAGGGTCCACCCCCTTTTAATTAACCTACTATACCCCTGAATTAAACGAGATTGAGGGTACTCTACGGTTATTTTAACTCCCTCACTATCACTACTAATTTTTACTAGGCACCCTTACCCCCTGCACAACTGTGGCAACTCCAACAAAAGATCTCCGCTAAAGAGCCCCCCTGAGGGGCCCTTAAGGGACTGCAGCGCCGCCCACTCGAGGAGCAATGCCAAATGATGATCTAGGGCAATCATAAGGTTTCTGAGGGCACTAGGTTACCAAGGAGAAGCCCTCACTTCACTCCACGCATATCTTACTATTCCACCTGAAATCTAGAACAAGAGCAAAACCATTCCCTTACACTTTTCTCTATCTCTCCACTCTTTCGTTTGGAGCATCCTACTTTTAGGCAGACTCCCCATGAGGAACTTTTGACCCTATCTGTGTGGACACCCTATTTTTTCAGTCAGATTTTTAATTCTTTTTAATAGGGGTAAAATAAGGGACTTTACCAAATGTTCAATTTGGCCTATGAAAGCCGCAGGGTCTGGGTGCAAAGACTCTAAAACCTGCTGTGGTGTGGATATTGAGGGAATTAATATAGGGGTAGTCGGATTTTGGAGTGTGGGGGGAAATAATGACTGGGGCCGTGTAACCGGCTTTCCTACTTTTTTTGTTGTTTTAATTTGTTTAGATGCTCTACCATTCTGGTGGGTGCCTCCACGTTTCCTCTTACTGTTTTGGCCCTGGGGTGTCACCTGAGTTTTTACATGTGAACCTCATCTTAAATTTTCTTTTCCAATTTGACCAGAGTTTAATTGTGTCAGAGGTATTAATCCCATTCCTGTGTCAGACTGAGTTGATTCATCAATCTCTAACGTAGGGCTACATTCATTAATAGTCCCACACAATAATGATGGAGAGTTAGAATCATGATGAATTTGTGGGACTGAGTCCTCGGGTGTTACTGCCAATGTTATTGGGCCCAGTGATGAACGCCTATTATATAAGGGTTATAATGACAAGCGGCGTTCTGTGATTGCAATTTCTTTCTCCAGCACTGATGTCACCCGCTTTATAAACATATCCAGTGTGCCAGTAACAGACCCGCTTGTGGGCCCCGGGATACCGTTCCTTCCTTTCCATGATTTAGCAGCCATTTACACCCTTTAATATCTCGGACCAACAATTAAACCCGCAAGTAAATTTATATCGAGACAAATTGAGAGTAAATGTCGTACTTGCTGGACGGCTTTAGAGGAGGGGCCCGGCCCTGCCTCCTCCTGCCTGCGATGGCCTTGGATGGCCCCGCCCTTGTCCCGGGATGCTCCTGCGCACCCCCGCACAGCGGTTGTTGTAGTTAGTTAAGTAGCAGCAAGAGTTGGTGGGAGTTGCTCAGGGAAGCAGGTGTGTGGTCAGCCAACAGACTTTTGGGACATGTAGTTCCTCCAATGTTCAGGTCCGTACTCCGAGCGCCGTACTCCGAGCACCCAGCACCTTCCTCACTCACGCAGATGTCACACGCCCAACAACGTCCAGGGCACAGTTCTATTCAAAGTGCACGACTCATCTATGATGCGGCACCCGCGGTAGCGGGTGCAGTGAGTCGTTAAATAGCAGCAAGAGTTGGTGGGTGTTGCTCAGGGAAGCAGGTGTGTGGTCAGCCAACGGACTCCTGGGACATGCAGTCCCTCAAATGTTCAGGTCCATACTCCGAGCATCGTACTCCGAGCACCCAGCGCCCTCCTCACTCGCGCAGTTGTTACACGCCCAACAACATCCATGGCACAGTTCTATTCAAAGTACACGACTCAGCTACAATGCAGCACCCGCGGTAGCGGGTGCAGCGAGTCGTTAAATAGCAGCAAGAGTTGGTGGGTGTTGCTCAGGGAAGCAGGTGTGTGGTCAGCCAACAGACTCCTGGCACATGCAGTCCCTCAAATGTTCAGGTCCATACTCCGAGCACCGTACTCCGAGCGCCCAGCGCCCTCCTCACTCGCGCAGATGTCACACGCCCAACAACGTCCAGGGCAAGTTCTATTCAAAATGCACGACTCAGCTACGATGCGGCACCCATCTGCTGCATAATCTCCAGATTTGAACAAAAAAAAACGTGTTTCTGGCTCAAACGTTACCAAAAATGCAGCAACACGTGTTACAGCGTGGTGGAAGGCCCAATGCAAACCCAGAATGGTCACCTCTTACTTATTTGCCAAATGTTGGTATTAAATTGGTAATAACTGTGTGCAAACCACTCTTCCTTCTTTCGGCACCTCTCTTACCTCTTTCCACAATTGTGTTGCTTCTTTCTGCACCTTTCTTTAATTTTCTGCACTTCTTTTGCCTCTTTCTGCTCATCTCTTCTACTTTCTGCACCTCTGTTGCCTTTCTTTGCACCTCAGGTGCCTCTTTCTACACTTCTCTTGCCTCTTTCTGCACCTCTGTTGCATATTTCTTCAATTCTCTTGCTTCTTTCTGCACCTCTGTTGCTTCTTTCTATACCGCTCCTCCCTCTTTCTGCACCTCTCTTACCTCTTTGTGCATCTCTGTTCCTTCTTTCTCTACCCCTCTTGCCTCTTTCTGCACCTCTGTTGGTTATTTTGCACCCCTCTTCCCTCTTTCTGTACCTCTCTTGCCGCTGTCTTCACCCTTGTTCCCTCTTTCTGTACCTCTTTTGCCTGTTTCTGCAACTCTCTGGCATCTTTCTAAAGTTCTCTTGCCTCCTTCTACACCTCTGTTGCTTCTGTCTGTACTTCTATTGCTTCTTTCTGCACCCCTGTTACTTCATTCTACACTTCTCTCGCTTCTTCCTGCACCTGTCTTGCTTCTTTCTGTCCCCTGTTGTCTCTTTCTACACAGGTCTTCCCTCTTAATGCACATCACTTGCCTCTTTATGTACCTCACTTGCTTCTTCCTGCACTTCTCTTGCTTCTTTCTACACCTCTGTTGCTTCTTTCAGCAATTCTCTTGCCTCTTTCTGTACTTCTCTTGCCTGTTTCTGCACCTCTCTTACCTCTTTCTGTAACTCTCTTGTCTCTTTCTGCACCTCACCTGCTTCTTTCTGCAACCCTCTTTCCTCTTTCTACACCCCTCTTCCCTCTTTCAGTACTTCTCTTGCCTCTTTGTGTATCACTATTCTCTCTTTATGTACCTTT
Source organism: Lissotriton vulgaris (assembly GCF_964263255.1). Classification (NCBI taxonomy): domain Eukaryota; kingdom Metazoa; phylum Chordata; class Amphibia; order Caudata; family Salamandridae; genus Lissotriton; species Lissotriton vulgaris. Next base: position 123,375,919 of record NC_141690.1, read on the forward strand.
CCTGCCTGTTTTTGTAACTCTCTTGCATCTTTCTGCACCTCTGTTGCTTCTTTCTGCACTTGTCTTGCCTCTTTCTGCACCCTTCGTGCTTCTTTCAGCACCTCTGTTGTTTCTCTCTGTACTTTTTGTCTTTCTTTCAGCAGCCTTCCTGCCTCTTTCTGTACCCCTCTTACCTATTTGTGCACCTCTACTACCCCTTGCTGTACCCTTCTTACCTCTTTTTGTACCTCTGTTGGTCTTTCTGCACCTCTTTTGTAATTCTATACATCCCTCTTGCCTCTTGATGTACCCCCTTCCTTCTTTCTCCACCTCTCTTGCTTCTTTCTGCACTTCTCTTGCTTCTTTCTGTACCTCTCTTGCCTCTTTCTGTACCCCTCTTGCCTCTTCCTGCACCCCTGTTCCCTCTTTCTGCACCTTTCATGCCTGCTTCTGTACCTTTCTTGCCTTTTTCTGCACCTCTGTTGCTTCTTTCTGTACTTCTCTTGCCTCTTTCTGTACCCCTCTTGCCTCTTTCATCACCCCTATTGCTTCTTCTGTACTTATCTTGCTTCTTTCTGAACCCCTCTTGCCTCTTTCTGTACCCCTCCTGCCTCTTTCTGCACCTATCTTGACTCTTTCTGCACCTCTCTTTCCTTTTTATGCAGTTCTCTTGCCTCTTTATGCACCTTTTTGCTTATTTCTGCACTTCACTTACCTCTTTCTGTATCCCTCTTGCCTCTTTCTGTACCTCTGTTGGTTCTTTCTGTACTGCTCTTGCCTCTTTCTGCACCTCTGTTGCTTCTTGCTGCACTTCTCTTGCTTCTTTCTGCACCGCTGTTGGTTCTTTGTGCAGTGCTCTTACTTTTTGCTGCATCCCTCTTGCTTTTTTCTGTAGCCCTCTTGCCTGTTTCTGCACCTCTTTGCTTCCTTCTGCACTTCTCTTGCTTCTACCTTTGTGTATGCAGTTTGAAACACAGGTATTTAAGTATTTGTATGTTTATTTTTATGTAACATGTCCCTAGGTAAAAGCAGAGACACACGCATGCATACCTTCACACACTTGGTCAGACTTACAACAGTGATATGCTTAGGATTGCTGTTTAATATTTGGTACGCCTAACATTCTGAGCAGGCGATGAATAGTGAACCTTTAAGAGGAAAGTGAGGGTTAAGACATCTTGGTAAAAAGATTAGTGATTATGCTACTTTGTATGAGTCTGTTGTAAGGTGGAGTCGAAGTAGGACTCTTTCTGCACCTCTTTTGGTTCTTTCTGCACATCTCTTGCTTCTTTCTGCACCTTTCTTCCTCTTTCGTAACTTCTGTTGCATCTTTCCATATGTGTCTTTCCTCTTTCTGCACTTCTCTTGCTTCTTTCTGAGCATTTCTTCCTCTTTCTGCACATGTCCTACCTATGTAGGCATAGTTCGAAATTAGCATTTACAAATCCTTACAAATTCACTGAAAAAAACATAGGTTTCAGGGACGTTATAATTAGTAATTAGCATTTTAAATACCTTTAGAAATTCACTGAAAAAAACACAGGTTTCCGAGACGTTATAGTTAGTTAGATATTTCACTCCTACAAAACCAGAGATTCGGCCATTATAGTTACCTGAGCTAACTCTAACTTGTGTCCCCGCAATGCACTGCTGAAGATGTCACATATTCCATCACTCATGACATGGTCAGTGACATCACTGAAGACATCATCCACTTAATCTCTGATGCACCTCGTCACACCCATATATAACCTTTCATATGCCTACTCTAAAATACAGACTACCAATATCAATACCATAGACACTCCAATTCTAGTTATTACATACCCACTTACTGATTCATAGGTCTATACACATATCCACTCACTAACCCATACAGTTACTCATTCACGCAATCACTCATGCATACAGCCACTGATATATGCTAGCATATACCCATACAGACACTCACACACCTCCACTCACCCATAGAGTTACCTACACACCTACTCAGTCATGCAAAGAATCATTCACATCACATTTACTGACCTATAAAGTTATACACACACCACCTCACTTATGCATGTACTAACACATAGTTAATCTCTTATATAATCATTCGCCAAGCACACACTTGTCCATACAGCCACTCTCACAATTAGTCGCTCTCATATATAATCACTTATATACTCCAACACCCACATATACTGCTTTTCACGTATGTAGTTACTCATACATATACTACTGAGACATCCACTCACTCACCAACACAGCCATACGCACACTCACTCACCTATACAGCCTCTTGCAGTTACATTCATGAATCCATACAGCCCCTCACACATGCATTAATGAACCCATATACTCACTGAAAGACCTATTTACACATCATAGCAGTTAGTCATACACATGCCACACAAACACTCAGACACCCATACAGGTGCTTAGACAACCAATCATTAACTCATATACAGACTCATGCAACTACCAGGCACCCATGCTGGCACTTATACAGCAACTGACAGACTGATACAGACAGTCATACAGATTAGTCATTCTCCCATGCATTCACTAAGATATATTTAATCACTCACTTATACTGTCAGTCATGCACTTACTAAATCATCCATTCAGCCACTCCTTCACCCACTCATTCTTTAATACACCTTGGGGTTTATATACATAACATTCTTATACTATTTAGAAACACTCCATCACTGGATGATGTCACGAGTGATGTAATTTGAGATATCATGAGTGATGTCATCAGTGATGTCACTGACCATGTCATGAGTGATTTAATATGCGATGTCATCAGCAGTGCATTGCGGGGACGTGGGTTATAGTTAGCTCAGCTAACTATAATGGCCAAATTTCTCTGGTTTTATATGAGTGAAATGTCCAACTAACTATAACGCCCCTGAAACCTAAATATATATATGATCAGTGATGTAATTTGAGATGTCATCAGTGATGTCACAAACATTGTCATGAGGGATGTAATAAGTGAGGTCATAAGTAGTGCATTGCGGGGGGGTGTGTTATAGTTAACTCAGGAAACTATAACTGCTAAATTCACTGGTTATGTATAAGTGAAATCAAAGCCTAACTATAACATTCGTGTAACCTTTGTTTTTTATAGTATATTTCTAAAATGTGTATTTTCTATTTCCTAGCTATGACGTACTTGGTTCTTTCAGTGCATTTCATTTTTTTTTTTATTCTATTTTGTAACAATAATGTCCCTGTAACCTTTCATTTTTTAAGTGAATTTCTAAGCTTTTTTATATGTTGCTTTGTAACTATAATGTCCCAATATACAAAGGGAGAGAGTGTGAGAGAGAGAGCAAGTGAAAGAGAGAGGCAGAGACCAGTCGAGTACATGGAGAGTGGCAGCACCTGCAACTGCAGCTAGAGTGCCATCTAAGGTGCAGAGGTGACAGCCCGATATTTCTCGTAAATTAGTAAATTATGTTATGTGGGTATATACTGCTTGGGTTGCAATGACACCCTAACTGCTGGAGAGCAGTCTGTTGACATTATTTTGGAGAGCCAAGAAGCACACATATTACATTTGTGTTAATATTTTCCCCAGTTGTTGAAATGCTGTTCTGTTTTTTCTCCATGTTACAATTTTATTTTTGGAAAAAAACAATCAAATTACAAAATGTTTTAAATGAGTGCATGAATGGTGCATGGATGAGTAAATGAGTGCATGAGTGGTGCATGGATAATTAAATGAGTACATGAGTGGTGCACCAATGATTAAATGGGTGCATGAGTGGTTTAGATAAGGTTGTCATGGCTTGCCTTAATATTGGGTGGGAGGGGAGAGCACAGAGCCGTCTATGTCCAGCATGCAAGACCATTCTTCCAACATTTACTGGCCAAGGCATTAGACAATTGGGAGACCCGAAAGTTAACGCAGATATGAAGAAGACATGCTCTAAAACCTTATTTAATGCTAGTCCTTATTTAATCCTTAGTCAAACATAGCTGTGAATGTGCTGAATTTATAGAAAATCAAGTATATGATCTAATCTTTATCACAGAAACATGGACTGATGTTGCCTCCGGTCCCAGCCTGGTAGAAGCTACACCGCTAGGTTATAGGATTTTTACATTGGATAGGAAAGATAGGAAAGGAGGGGGTCTGGCCATTCTTTATCAAGAGTCACTTGCTGTCACCTTCTCATCTTCTTCCCTTCTGTTTTGTGAAGCACTATCTTTGAGCTTTCAACTAAAAGCCCAACTGTACTCTAAGGGCATTTTAGTGTATGGGCCACCAGGCCAGAGAGGGACTTTTACTGATAATGTCCACAATCTTATAGAAGATCGATTAGCTGACTCCAAACCTAACAGTGTTGGGGTATTTTAATTTCCATCTAGAAGCCATCACAGAGACAGATACACCTAGCCTACTGGATCTCATTGAGAGTTTCAGCTGACACACAGGTTAAGGGGCCCGCCCATCGAGCTGGGCACACGCTCAATGGGATCTTTTTTAACAATCCACATATCCAGGTAAAAGATATCCTGCCATTTGTCTGGTCAGACCATTCGGCCATCTTGTTTAATATAGGACTATTAGTACCCGCCCCTCAATCTGGCGGGATAGATAGGAGTAGATCGGTGAGAGTCTGGAATAGGATTAACAAACAGAATTTCCAGGCAAACCTGGCCAGTTCTTAACCATAGTATGGGGAGGATGTAGACAAAAACGCTAGCAAAGTGAACTGCTCTGGGGTTTTTAAGATAATTCAGATAACAAGGGCGCACTGCCTCAATTTCTACTTTACGGTGTGTAGTAAAAATGTACGAACCCGTTTTCTGAAGTACTTCTACAGACGGATCCCCTCCCGGTTACTGCCTGATACATACCCGTATTAAGTGCTAAAATTTGAAGACTTTGTCCAACCTAATAGGGCGGAACATAAAGGCAAGAATAATATCTTGCACCGGACTATACTGGATATACCATTCCTACTCACCCATTAATTTGAATCTTAAGACTCAGTGTCTCTCTCTAATCTACCCACATAGAACGCTACTACAAGTTCCAGACTATTCTCAACCCATACATTTGGAGTTGAGTCTAAAGCCCTGAAGAGTCGTGTTGACTCAAATGTACACGACGAAACACGTGTCGGCTTACTGTGACATTCCTCAAGTCTGGATACAATAAACCATCATCTTGCTGTAACAAGAAACACACTAAAGAATCTGCTTCTGTTCATTGAATTACTTTGGTCATTGTACTAAAATTTGTGACACCTTATTGTAGTTGCAAGAGCACAGCTTTGTAAAAACGCTAGCAACTACACCCACTGTTTGGAAACAAATGGCTCACAATCAGCCCCTCTGATCTCTTTATGCTCGAAACGTAGTCGCCCGACGACCCCCCCGGTACTTGGATAGGCTGAAGGACTGAAAACTAGGTTGCAAAAAACAGGAACGAATTTGGAGATCAGCCTACAATCCAGTAGAAACACAAAAATATAAACAAACATCGAGTAAGGACAAGGAAATAATAAGGAGTGCAAAAACCTTACATTTCTCACAAAAAAATTGAGTGCGTAAAAAATCCCTCTAAGGAACATTTTAGAGCTGTGGTGTCACTTACCTCGCCATTCATCCCAGAAACTGTGCCTACTCAATCCCTGTGTGATCAGATTGCTAGGCACTTCGTGCTTAAAGTGGAAAGCATTTTTAATGAAGTAAGTAGTAGTAGAGCTAAGAAGAAACTTTCGATTTTAAATAGGAAGCCGGTAGCGTTGACAAATTCGCTGTCCTGAAAAAGGAGCTAGTGGTAGATCTTATTGCACAAACAAAATCAGGATCGCCACTCGACCCTTGCCCGGTGACGGTGGTGAAAATGTCGTAAAATATAGTTGCTGATAATCCGACAAAAATGTTCAATCATATCTTTAGGATTGAAGTTTTTCCTAATATATGGAAAACAGCATCTATCCTGCCTATTCTAAATAAATAAAAACTTAGATAAAGAGGAAGTTAATAACTAACGTCCAATAACGCCCAATATCCCGCCTACCTTTTCCAGCCAAACTTCCAGAGAGGGCCATGAATGAACAGCTGATTGAGTACATCAACTCAACTAGCTGTTTGGATGACACTCAACACGATTTTAGAAATGGCCACAGCACTGAGTCAGCCCTGATGAAATCAGTCGAGGAAATGTGGATAACTCTAGACAACATAGGGAAGGCCGAACTTGTTCTGTTTGATTTATTGGCAGCCTTTGACACTGTCCTCTATAGTATTTTGGTAGACAGATTAGCAGTGATAGGGGTGCAGGGATCAGCTCTCCTACTTAAATCTTTTCTGGAAGATAGGATGCAATTTGTAGCTTTGGCTCTGTTTCAGTCTAACCCTTTTCAGCTCCCTTGTGGCGTGCCACAGGGCTCCTTAATTAGCCCTCCTCTTTTTAATATCTACATAGCTGCTTTGGCTCCTGTTATAAAATCCTTTGGCTTTGACTAAACCTCATATACTGATGATACGCAAATTGTTGTTGCAGTCAGGACTCATCCACATTCCATTAACAAGCAATTTAATGATTTCACGCTAGCCGTAAGTTCATGAATGAGCTCTAACAGTCTCAAACTGAACTCTAATAAAACGGAGCTGATATCTTTTGGAAATGATCCCTCCTTCTGGTCTGGGTAGTGACCAACAAATCTAGGTGACCTGCCAGCTCCAGTAGAAAAGGCTAAAAATCTTGGGATAATATAGACAAAAGGCTTACCTTTGCTCAGCAGATCAACGCTCTGACATCTTCCACTTTCTTAATTCTGTGGAAAATAATTAGGATCCTGCCTTTCATCCAGGTAAATTCTCAACAACTGGTCATATCAGTGAGGATATTGGCCAGATTATATTACTGTAATGGCCTATACCTTAACTTGTGGGCCATGCACCTTAGGTAACTTCAGGTATTGCAAAACGCAGCTACTAGACCTCTCTCCTGTAGCCCTAAATATGTATCAGTTAGGAAAAGAATCAAACATCTACATTGGCTGCCGGTGAAGGAGAGAATCCAATTCAAAGCTCTGTGCTTCGCGTACAAAGCCTTGCACAAGCAAGAACCAAAAGAATGAGGCCAGAAATTCAGATGGTACATGCCTAGTAGATCATTTAGAGTGTCTAACTCCAGATCCTTGGGGGTACCTAAGTTCAAAAGAATGAATTAGGGTGGCAGAAGTCTCTACCTGGGCACTTTTAAAATCTAGAGCACACAGAAGAGTACAAAGTTCCCCGGGCAAAGTGATACAGTGTGGAGAAGAGAGTGGATGCAAAGAGTCAAGGAACTAGGAAGGTTCCCTTGTCGGAACTAGAGAGCCTCACACACCCAGAGCGTTAGGTGTGAAACACACCCTGACTGAAGGATGTCCAGTATCATCATCGGCTCACTGCCCCTCGTCAGACCGGCATTGCAATGTCTGACGGAGTGCCCAAAGGCACTCTTTTGGCGGAGTTCTTTCGTTCTTTGCCGATGGTGAGTGTGAGTGAGGACGAAAGAACGTGTAGTCAGTGCAAAGTGAGTGAATGTTAAAAAGGGTGATCAGTCCACAATAAGTTTTATTGAAGTGGCTGATTCCCTAATTGAAAGGGGCGGGAGGGGAACTAGAAGCTGTGGAGGTATACAGAAATCTAACTCAACCCCCTGGCATGGTCAACATGTTTCTCGCCAACCGGCGATTTGTCAGGACCTAAAGCAAGGTACTACACAAGAAGAAAAACAATTAAAAAAAACACTTTTAAAATCTGGAATAAACTCCCACTATCCATCAGATTGGACACTTTCCTTCTCTATTTTGCATGGGAGCTGAAAACCTATCAGACTTCTGGTAAGATTCCTGTAATCTCTTGGTCCGATCAGTAGGTTAGTGCCAGGACCCCGTTTGGTAACAGAGCGCTCTACAAGTCTCCCACATTAAAATTAACATTATATGGATGATTGAATGAGTGCACAAGTGCTGCATGGATGATTGAATGAATGCACAAGAGGTACATGGATGATTGAATGAGTGCGTGAGTGGTGTATGGATGTTCAAATGAGTGCATGAGTGGTGCATGGATGTTGTAATGAATGCATGAGTGGTGGATGGATGGTAAAATGAGTGAATGAGTGGTTATTTTGAATATTACATGAGTGCATGAGTGGTTCGGGCTGTTAGTATGAGTGCAAGAGTGGTGCATGGATTTTAGAATGAATGCATGAGTGATGCATGGATGTTATATTGAGTGCATGAGTGGTGTATGGATTTTATAATGAGTGCATGAGTGCGGCATGTATGATTGACTGAGTGTATGAGTGACACTGTACGTGCTTTTTAGAGCTGTGCAAATAGTTGTATGGGTGAGTAAGTGGATGTGTGAATAGTGTATCAGTGAGTCAATGGCTGTTTTAGTGAATGAATGGAGGTCTGATCTAGTCTATAAGTAAAATAATAGGTATATCAGTGTCTCTATCTCTTAGTCAGTGCTTGTATGATACATTTTGCAGGTAAGTGATCGGATGTGCGCGTCCCAATTTAAATAAGTGTCTGAATAATTAACTAAGTTGTTGCATCACTACCTAGAAATATTCTGTATTGCACTAAAACATTTAATTAGAAAATGGGAGAAAACCGAATGGGAAACTATGACAAGTACACTATATATTTAAAAACACCTTCCTTGTATCAGTAAGCAATACATGTGGAGAAGAAGAACTTTTTAAAGACATCTAATTATGTTAAACTACAGCCACTTTGAAAAAGAAGATAAAGATATGTCAGCATTAAATCTTCCAAATGACACAAATATAACAATGCACTTTAGTTATATTGTAAGACTATTTTAAAATATAGTAAAACAGTGGGGAAAACCTTCAACGGATTGTAATAAAAATCAAATCTGCACAGTACACTCACTAGAAGTCATCAATTAGTGTTTTTTCTACAGGTACTACAGTAATCTGACAAAATATATGTTACAAATATTTCTCATATTATTACATCTGGTACAATATCAGAAATACAGATGAAATAGTCTTCAATTTTGGAGATCCTTTTTAAAATATCACAGCTGGTAAACAATATGATGTGCAAACTACTGATGATTCATGTGTACAAAACTCCATACAGTACTTTTTTTACCAGGAATAGGATGTATAGGGTTGGTTGGGAAAACAAAAGATGAAATGTGTTTACTTTTGAATACAGTGTTTGGTTTCAATTTCAGGCAGCAGTAATTGGAGTAGGTCCATCCACGTTCAGACTTTAGAGTGTTCAGTTTAGTTCTTATAGTTTCTCTTTTCTCCAATATAAAAGGATTCTTAATTTGCTAAGATCTTTACCCTCAGTAGACTGAATAATTCCATGCAGTTGTATGTGGAAATTGTTTTTGGAGAAACAAAAGAGGTCATTTTATTTTACTTTTTTAAAACACTTTTTAGTTCAAACTTAATGTTGCTGTAATTGGAGTATATCCATTCAGTTTTTAATAGTAATTAGAGAATGTTACGTTTAATTGTTATTTAAACCCCTTAATTTAAGGTAAACATGAATCTTACATTTGGAATAAATTTGATGACATTACCCCTAATAGGCCAAATAATATCTAATAAGCAGATAAATCACATATTAAAAAACCCCATATATCACTTTTTATGCAGAAATGATCCTCAGAACTTTGGTTGAAGAAAGAAGAGATATGAGTTTGGACATATGCTAGGTAGCCTAGGATTGGATTTTAGTGTAATGCCATTGCATTCTGTCCATTCAGAATGGCATCTTAAATTGACAGGGTAGTGTCTAAAGGTTGTATTCACTCTTTCATGAAAGATGATACCTTAAGTAGTAAAAGTCCTTCCTGAATTTGATAATTGTTCAGCTGCGAAGTTTGTGATTTCAGTTTCCAATGTTGAATAATCTGCTCTGATTCATTGTAACATCACTATAAGGTATTTTCCACTTGTTTGTAGAAACAACGTAGACATGAGATCTGATCTGCAGTTTGGGCAGTTCATATTTTGGATGGCCTTTTTCAACAATTTCTCAAAAGGCACAGTTTTAGTTTCTGGTAATATCAAGTAGAGGAATCATTTAGAATTAATTACAGTGCCGGAGGTACATCCACAATCTTTGCAGTCATGATTCCATTTGTAACTCAGTCCAAATCAATATTTACTTCTTCTTGCTCTAACACTCCTAGTATTACCATATTAAATTCTTGTGCACCTTGAATGAATATTTAGAGAAAACACTACTAATCCGGTATCAATAAGATCTCTGAATCATGAAACTATATAGTGCAGAACAGACTTTTAATCTCTTTTTTGTTCAATTTGGTTTACTACATGTGGCAAATGGAACAGTACATTCAGAACAATAGTTGCATAGCAGTAGACCCCTGACCTGTTTTCAAACTGGGAACACACAACTTCTCCAACATTTAGCAGTTTTCTCTTCTTTAATCCTTCAGGATTCTCCTTGTGTGCTCTCTTTTTGTTGAGCATCCATACACGGTGTTGTAACTTCTGCTTTGGACAGGTTAACTGTTTCTCATAAACAGGGTACTGCACTAAATAAGGCGCATACGGACTTCTAACCAATTGTGGTGTATATTATCAAGAACGGCTTTAAAAATTATCGCCGGTTTAGCAGCAGAAAACTGCTGCTAAAGCGGCAATAATGGGCTTGATAATATGCCCTTTAGAATTCCAACAGAAGTCCATGTTCTGGTGTGAACATGGGCTTTTATTGGAATTCTCCAGGACATATTATCAAGCCCATTATCACCCCTTTAGAGGCAGTTTTCTGCCACTACACCGTCGATAATTTTAACGCCGTTCTTGATAATATGCCCCTGAATTACCTAGCTCGGCTTGCATCAGCACTAACTTTCTTCTCATCAAAGTCAACAAGAACAAACCAGACAATGTTCTAATTCACAACAATGTACATATAACCAAAGAGTAAAGGGTAACAGTTTAACAGGAGCGCACAGCGTGTGTAAGCAAGTCCAAATACAAATATTGTTGGTGCTCAAAGTGGGCAAGAGTCTGTTACCAAGATTCTCATTAGTAGCCAGCAAGTGGCTAAAAACCTGCAAGAAAATCCACCAAGCACTCAAATGTACAATCACAGTCCACAATAGTAAGGTAAATGAATTTCTTCAGAGTTCTTTTTATTCCATCATCCAATGTAACTGAAATTCTTAACACAGCCAACACGTGTTTCGTCTTAGTCAGTCTTTGACATTCAGACTTCTTCAGGGCTGCAAGTAATTACAATAACCTATGTTTAGGTTACAATACCAAATGATCTTATACATTATCAAAAGTACACAAAATACAAATCCATAGGTTATAAACTAATACCAATTAAAAAAGTCACCGAATAACAAGTGAGGTAGAAAGTCGTAAAGCTAGAAGCAGTACCTATTACCAAGAGAAAAACCTGAATCACCCAAGTGTGACAGAACAACATTGCCTAGTTGGCAGTACCAAAGTTTGAAACCCGTAGTAAAACAAAATAAGTCAATATGTTAAGGAGTTAAATTGTACCCCTAGAGTTTCAGTACTTCATAACCGTCACCGTAAATAATTCTTCTCATCTGTCTGAATGAAATTTAAACACCCCGATCACAAGCCATTCTCATGGAATCACTAATCAGTAAAAAAGCCAAACACTAATAAGACTCACCCACAGGAGGTAATGTGTATCATGTCGCACGTATAAACAGTATCTTCCTCAGGTATATAATATATGAGTAGTAAGTTCGAACAACGCATAAATCAGCCAGTAACTGCAAATAAGACGTAACAGTAAGTGCCCACACTACACTCTGGTGGTAACATTATCTCACCACAACTTTGCGGTCACAACCACTACCTTACCTATCAGTATAGCAGGTGAAGTGCTCCCATGTTCAAAGTATCAGTATGAATTATCGGTCCATCAACTGAAAAATAATAAATGTCTTGGTCTCAGTAATCGTGCATAGTCGTGATCAATAGCTACAAAACGCCATTAAATGTCAAAATACTACTTAAGTATTCGCACAAACTGTACAAATTAAGAGCGATATTTTACCTTGTATCAGTGGTAACCGGCCATCAGTATTTCCGCGTGCAACGCGGGCGCCATCTTGTAATGGCCATAAATAGTATTGGTAACGCGCGCCATCTTGGAGTGGTAACGTCTTCCCAAGTCCCCCATTGTTCTTCTAAAACTGTCAACTACAAAGTACGTCAGTGACACCAACGCCACTTAAGACTAAGATTCGTTTCTCTATCACCTCATTAATAAGTATGTATTCATATTAGTAAGAGCGAGTCTAAGCTAAATAGTATTAGTAACGCGCGCCATCTTCGAATGGTAAAGTCATCCCAAATAACTTATTATTCCACTGAAGCTGTCACCACTGAGAAGTAAACTAGTAACACCAACTCCACCTACAAATTAAATTCGTATCTCTTTTAGTTCATCATTAAACATGTGGTCATTTAGCAAAAACGAGTCTTGTCCCATACATATACGAGAGCGTCCCCTACAAATACGATTTCTCTCTCATAACACTCACAATTCAACATGTATCGTATCCTGTCAACATTGACAGAAAAACGCAACTAGCAGACAAATAGTACCGCAATAATTTCTCTTATTATCATACCCCAATCAGAATATGGCTAATTACGGGGTGAAAGTGATACAACTAAAGCCAAAAGTAAGGGAAGAGATAAGCAAGAGGGCATAGTGTAAAGAAGTAAAAAAAATAAAGTAAAGCAAAAAATACAGTAAACACTATACATCAATATACATCTTGCAGATTAATAAATCTAATCAGCATTCTGAAGAGATCGGAAATAAAGGGCCAAATGACAGTAACAATCATCAGTCATGTCCTAAGTAGTATTCAAATTCGTGGTCAATGTTTAAACCAAGTTCAACAGCTTTCAATTTCATTAACCACATGACATCTCTACGTCGCAATTGTAATTGGCTATTTCCACCCCTTGGATCACGTTTAACATGATCAATCCCATGGTAAGTAATCACATGTTTGTCTTTTTCTTGATAGTTCCTGACCATTTGAGAAGCTACGGGATAGCGAGTGTCTCCTGTTTTAAGAGCTCTAAAGCGCTCAACCATCCTATCTCTCAGTTTCCTGATAGTGCTCCCAACATAAATCTGCCCGCAGGAACACGCTATAACATAAACTCCAAAAGTAGTATCGCAATTAATGAACATATCTATACAGTATTCACTAGTCCCATTGTAGTTAAAAATTTTAACTTTAGGTTTGGCCCATCTGCACTCACCACATTTGTAAAAACCTTTAGATGTTTCAGTTAGCCAATTAGGCTCAGTTTTTTTCACAGGGTAACTGGGACTAATGCAATTTGACAAAGTACGCCCCTTTCTAAAGGTTAATCCAGGTCTGTCTCCAACAAACGGCAATATATGTAAATGTAAATGTAAATGTGGCATATTTGTATAGCGCGAACAGTGACCCGGAGGCATCCCGGCGCTTGTACTCCTACCACAAGGGAACCCCTCCTGGCTTTTCATTGTGGGGTGAAACCAGGCATCCCTTGTGTATCAGGGGGCCTTTGTGGAGACTAAGCAAGCTATTGCCCAGAGTTGCAGCTGTGGGACCCATGCTTAGAATCGGCACTGAGGCGAGAATATCCGGTCAGCAGAATTTAAGCCCGAAACCTGCCGCGGCAGGAATCGAACCCTGGTCCCTGGCCAGCGTTCTGCATCAAGGTCTGCTGCTCTAAGCATTGAGCCACACTTCTCCACTATATTTCGGTCCATACTCAATAAATGCCAGTGTCTATTCATAATACTGTACAGTTTAGCACTATCAGTACTGAAGTTCGTAATGTATCGAATTTTCATATCCCTTGTAGTATTCTCACAAGTTCTTTTACCTAAGGGATTAGATCTCTTAAGTTTTTTGGCCCTTAATACCGCATTCTCAACAAATGTACATATAACATTCCTTCGATGTATACAATAGTTACGATATAACAAAGGCTGCATCTACACTTAAACCTTGCAATTTGTGGACAATGGGAACTGCTTTCGCTGAACATATAAGTCTTTCACTAGCAAAAAATGAGCATCACATTGACCAATCTGCTTGACACCACTAACGTCATCAAATTTTATGACCAAGTACTGCACCTCATCTCTATTTGGAAAATTAATGAAATTCATAACTTTACCAATTGCACCGTTTACTAACCCTTCTTCAACATTTAAATTTTGATGCAAAATTATATAACAGTTTTTGCAGACATGTAACCACTTCTCTAACCCTGACTTTTTTGATACAGACTTCTCAAAAGAATCCGATTTTGCTTGTAGTTTATCTATGAGTAGTACTTCACTCCCTGATGGTCCATTTTATCAGTAGCTGTAATTTCCAAAATATGTTCTTTCCCACCGAACAGTACATCATAGTTTATTCTTAATATCTGCTGTATTTTTAAATGTCTGAAAGCAAGTATTAGGTTCGATACCGTACTCACTTCATCAATAATCAAAAGCTTCAGTGTTACATCTTCCTCTTACTGAAATGGCACATTCCAGCCCCCCCATTCTTTCGCCCTGTTGGCTTACCCCACCGAAGCTTACTTCAGAATGTTGGTATACTATTCAGTGAGGAGACTGGACATCTAAATAAACGTACTTACATACTCTTGTTTCCTGGACTTCATTAATTCCAACATTCAGTTTTTTCAATACTCTTGCTACACCATGACAAGAGTCATCAGATACTTTCTGGTATTCCGGTTTATTGTCATGGTTTACAGTCGATGAAGAGTAATTCCTTTAAAGTTATGTGCAGCTAATCCTGATGCTACAGTAACTACACATGACAAATTTGAATCTGTAGTCTTCTGTAGATAACCAGTGATTACTTTAATCAAAAATAAAATTCTAGTGCCAGCTTAACAACTTGTATATAATAGAACTGGTTTAAATGAAGAACAATCGCAAGTTTCTACTCATGCTTATATTCATGCTCTATTTATGTCTAACTTTGTTAAGAATCTGTTTCTGTTCGGTATTCAGTTGCTGTACTAACTGTTCAAAGTGCTCAGTTTCCACTCTTGCATGCTGCATTGCATTCTCCACCTCAGTCATAGCTATAGCTGCTTCAATTTGAATTGTTGGCTTTCAAGAGGATCGTGACTAGCTGGTGCTGAACTTTGACTGCTCTGAGAACTCTTCCTGGCTATCTCAGCAGCAATCATTTCCTCCTATTCAATCTCATCTCTGAACATGTGCAGGTAAGTTGAAAACACTGAGCATTCAATGATGTATTTCACAGCACTGAAAGAGGCCTTGTAACAGTCATATTGTCCAAACAATTCTGATTCTGCGTGCCATGACTTGCATAAATGCAAAAATGCCAAATAGAAAAACTATCTTTTCTTTGGAGATTGGCTACTACATTTTATGTGGTTAATTAGATTTCCTTTGCTGTGCATCACTAAACAACCATCACATCCAAGGACTGCATATCTTCCTTGTTCTATATTTTCAGTAAGATTACTTCTATATGCATAGTGCTGAAGGTTTTCATGGAGGCACATGTTTTCAAGATGAAGACTCCTTCTTATGCAGTATGTAGTCAGTAAGTTAGTCTTCAGAATGTCTGTACTCCCTGGTTCAAATTCTGCAAGGCACTGTATTTCTGGAAAATGCTTCAATACTCTATTGAGACCACTTGCAAGGCTTAGGTTTACCCATAGAATTCCTCCTGACTTGGAGAATAATAAACTAGCCAATCTTAACCTGTCTGAGCATTAATAAGAACCAATTTCTTTGTAGGAAACAATTTCAAGCTGAAACTGTGCAATTTCTTGGTAAACAGTCAAAAAAAGAAGGAAGGTACCCCTATAAAGTTTTACAGGGAGGGGGTATACAAGCAAGCAAAAGGAAAAACCCTGTTGTGAAGTGTTAGATAAAGGGACCTATTAACCACAGTGTAAATTATGCCTATGAGCCAATACACACACTCTACTTCTACGTGGCTCTATAACATTAGGTCAGGGATTTCAGATATTATAACAATGTTTTGGGTATCACAATATACTACAAAGCACATATAAAAATTTTTGTTAAAAATAATTTTTATTCAAATAAAACATATGAGTACCTCCCTAGGGCTTACAATCTAAAACAATTCATGCCAATGTCTCTTATTTGAAAGAGACAAGTATCATTAAAAACAGTTGACGCAGCGTTTCGGTGTACAGTAGGTATTTTCCACCTTCATCAGGATGAAAACATTTATTTTATTAAAATCTAAATATAAATGAAAAAACAATACATTTAGATGCCTAGTATATACTGTAAACCCTGATGTTTACCTATAAACATTGTCTCTGTGTGATACCTATACATATCATGTTTCCATTAGCAGACTCCATAATATTAAAAGGGACTTTTTGTATGTTAAAAACAAATACAACAGCAGTGTTTCCTAATGACTGTCTTCATCTAATGTTGTCCATCAAGTGAGGAAAAAACGAGTAGTTGCCAATTTATCTCTCACAAGAACAAGCTCATTTCACACTATTTCTGTACTTAATACTTCCTAAATAGCCCTCTATATGACAATATTTTCTATAATTACCTTATGACATTAGTAGGAATTATGTTTCATCAATTTCATAATTCCTGGGATGTTCAATGTATCCACCGGCTGCTTAGTTGGCGCCTTGGGAGTAAACAAATACTCAGAGTATTATACAGTTCTTAAATCTGATCGATAAAAAAGCGTGTGCAATAATTTGACGATGAATTTACCTTTTTTAATTTTTTTATATTAAAGTAAAATTGCACCTCCTTATTAAAGTTGCTCGTTGGAGCCACCGTCTTATGTGTGATAATTTGCGGAAGACAACTCAATAGTCTCGATTAAAAGCTGCAAATAAAATTGGGGCAACAATTTTGTGAAGAGGAAAAAGCGAGAACAATTTTACATGTCCTATTTCACTGCCTACAGAACTGAACTAAATAATAAAGAGGAATGGGAGAGATTAATCCTTTAAAAACTGTGGGCTAACTATAGAGTAAGCTGTTTGTAAACAATGGTTTATTTTGCAGGATGAACAATGTGAACTACGTAGTAAGAGTGACTAAGGGGTGCCTGACATCAGTACCTGTTTTCTGTTTAATAATGGGAACAGGGATTAATGTTTAAAAATAGGAATAATGCCTTGATATTTTTTAGGTGTATCATAATTTGTATTTTATAACATTACCATTGCCAAAATTGTCTATGTGGCCTCATCTCTCAATATGTCAAGAAGCAGATTTATCGACATGCGGGTATTGAATATGTATACCACTATGTTGATAATATGGGAGGACTGCGTAGCAAAGTTGAAAATGTTGAAAATTATGTTATAATCTAGTTGTTATCATTCAGCTTATATATTGATTCGTTATTGTTTAGGTTTTAAAATATATTTTTTTGTATACACTAAGATACACAACAGACTAAGAGACCTGCATAACACAAGTGCGTCTAGATCGAACGAAAAGTTAGTCCAAGATAAATGGAACGAAAAGTTAGTCCATGATGACCGCCAGATCATGACGCCTACGCTTAGATATGAAAATCCAAAATAACGGCTTCGGCGTTAGCTAAATCCCGCCCGATTGGCAACAAGGATACTAACTGCAAAAAATTAAGTTAAAACTAAAAGAAAATATAATTTTAATACTAAATTGAGGCCTCGCATGATAGAATGAAACATGTACTTCCGGGTATAGCACACCGGACTTGTATAAATGACACCGTATCCCGGAAGCATTCTATTTGTACACTTCCGGGAGTGCACGTTGGAGTAGGGAGGTCGCTTTGATTTTAACAGGTATGTGAGACAAAGGAAGACAGCGTAGCTATATTTGTGTAGAAATAACAGAGAAACAGAGAAATGCATTAAGAGTTATAATGATTCGCTCTGGACTATTTTGAATATTTTTGTCAAGATATTCTAGCTCGACTGAAATTGATACCGCACGAGAGCATATTTAACTAAGAGGCTTAAATAATACTAGTGATAACGAGAACAAGCAGAAACTGGCTTGTTTATGTGTACGATAAGCCCGACTAAAGGGATGGCCTTAAACAGCATGTATAGCTAACCACAAGCCTATATGGCTGTGCGAATGAAGAGAATGAATACCAGACTGGTGACCAGCCCGAATAACATATAGTACTTTCAAATACTTTGTGCGCTAGAAATTCTTTATGATAAACCAACGTGCACCAATAACTTCCAAAGTAAAGACGCCAGCAGGGTATTTTTTACAACAATATTCTTTGTAAATAGTTAATAAATGCACACAAATAATTGTTGCTTATGTCAGGAAAAGTGATAGAATATTCAAAATGTCTACACCTTTCGAAGTTCAGTGCCGGAAATCGAAATTGAAATAGAGAAACTGGACATTATATGGTGACTAACTAAAGAAGACTGAAAGGACATATATCGTATGGTCACGCCGATATTTAGGGGTAAGTTGGAGTAAACATATAATAATTAAGACAAGCAGTGAGATAGAGATAGTAACTTGTGGTGATTATGAGAATGGTTCTCATTATTTGCAGCTTTTAATCGAGACTATTGAGTTGTTTTCCGCAAATTATCATACATAAGAAAGACGGTGGCTCCAACGAGCAACTTTAACAAGGAGGTGCAATGTTACTCTAATATAAAAAAGAAAAAAAAGGTAAATTCTTCATCAAATTAATGCACAAGCTTTTTTATCGATCAGATTTAAGAACTGTATAATACCCTTAGTATTTGTTTACTCCCAAGGCGCCAACTAAGCAGCCGGTGGATACTTTGAACATCCCAGGAATTATGAAATTGATGAAACATAGTTCCTACTAATATCATAAGGTAATTATAGAAAATATTGTCAAATAGAGGGCTATTTAGGTAGTATTAAGTACAGAAATAGTGTGAAATGAGCTTGTTCTTGTGAGAGATAAATTTGCCACTACTCGTTTTTTCCTCACTTGATGGACAACATTAGATGAACACAGTCAGTAGGAAACACTGCTGTTGAATTTGTTTTTAATATACAAAAAGTCCTTTTTAATATTATGGAGTCTGCTAATGGAAACATGATATATATAGGTATCACGAAGAGACAATGTTTATAGGTAAACATCGGGGTTCACAGTATATACTAGGCATTTAAATGTATTGTTTTCTCATTTATATTTATATTTTAATAAAATAATGTTTTTCTTCCTGATGAAGGTAGAAAACACCTACTGTACACCGAAACGCCGCGTTGACTGTTTTTAATGATACTTGTCGCTTTCAATTTCTTGGTAAGACTCTTTTCTGCAGAAATCTCCTCCCAAGTCTCATTCATCTCTGTCTTCTCTGACTTTTTTATATTTGAAGTTAGAGAGCAAGCAACAGTGATGTTGTTGTTTTTAACAAATTGTAGATGGATATTTGCATTCCATATCTTTAGAATGGCAGGATTGTTGTCATTGATATATTTTGAAGCCTCTGTTCTTAGATTGTATATGTTTATCGGTGACTCACGTATAAGGGTTTGTCTGACTGTAGAGAAAAAGCTATTCACTCTTCATTCTGAGATCTTGCTTAAAATTTCCCTTTGGATTTGTGTTTATGTTTACAGTATTTCCCACATCTATGATTGTGAAATTGTAAAACTTGTTGTCTCAAGCGTTTGTCAACAGTATCATTGAGATAGCACACTTCATATACTGTTGCATGAAAGACAATACAGACTCATCAGTGTCTCTTCCAAACTTCGAGGTATCTTTTACCCATAGCAGCATGTGAATATGTGAAGCACCTCTAGCTTGGTAGTCATTGCACCAAAATAAATCAGTTACTTCATCAAGATTAGAATTAGTTTTGTTGCATATGAAAGCCATCATTGCTTGAAACCTGTGGTTGAATATCTGCAAAAGTTTGCCGGGTCCAGCGAAGAAAGTTCTGGTGTCTTTAGAATCAAGTCCTTTATGTTTGAGTTTGCTTCTCGTAAGAATTCAAGCAGGGCATCCCATGCATACTCAGCACAACTGAGTGTTAGAAACCAAGTAGGTGCTCCTAGTTTTCTCAACATGCATATCAGCTGAACGTGATGATTATACCAATATTCATTGGTACCGCGCAGGCATGCCATCTAATTAATTAAGTTGCATTCCAGGTTTTCATCTTTTCCTTGAACTTTGTCAATGAATTCCCTTGCTGTTATACTTTGCAGATTCACCTTTGTCTTCAGAATATGGGTTGCTGCATAATATAGTTTTGACAAGTCACTCTCAGATAAAAGATGAAATATATACAGAATACACTGGAAAAATCTAGGATCCTCTGAGTATAGTCTGGGTTATCTACCATCTACTCCAGTAGAAAACAGATGTGGAAAACTCAGAACTTCTAAACTTCTCTCCCACACACTCAAGGTAGCTCCTCTTGCTTCTTTCATTTGAAAGAGATCAATAGCATCACCAATTATCTCTTGAGAATTGAGAGGGTGAAAACTGTAGTATTCGTAATTACTTCTGATTGGGATCAATCCATTTTTTCAATCTGAACTCTTGATGATGTATCATCCTTCATACGTCCTACATTCTGAAGAACATCTACATCTTTATAATAAATATTATTTTGTACCAGACATTTATTTATTTATTTTTGATATTTGTAGAGCGCATAAAATGGCCCGTGGGCGTCTCGGCGCTGAGTATCTGAATATTTACCCTGAGGAAACTATGGATGATTTATTGATTAAAGAGCCAGGTCTTAAGTTGTTTACGAAAGGACCATAAAGATGGACTGGCTTTAATCATTGGTGGCAGAGTGTTCCACAACTTGGGGGCTGATACCAGGAATCTTCCATCGCCCCATGAGACCGTTTTTGTGCGGGGCATCACAAGATCTCCTGAACAAGATGAACGTAGTGTTCTGAGCGGACGATAAGGAATCAGATTGCGGATGAGATGTGCTGGTCCTTGGTTATGCAACGCTTTATATACAATGCACAGGGTCTTGAACTTTATCCTGTTTTTAATGGATAACCAATGCAACTCTTTGATGGTTTTAGAGGCAGAGTGATGTTTAGGGATCTTTCCCAAAAGCCTCGCAGCAGAGTTTTGTATTATTTGCAATTTATTCCAGACTCCTTCCTGTGCATTGAGGAACAGGGCATTGCAATAATCCAAAGTGGACAGCACAAGGGAGGTGACAAGAGTTTTACCAGCTTTATCAGGTAGAAAAGGGAGGATTTTTTTGATAAGCTTCAGTTTGTAAAAGGCTGAAGAGGTGATCTGGTTGGCATGTGGGTGGAACGTGAGGGGGTCATCAAAGATGACTCCCAGATTCCTCACTTTGCTGACAGGCTCGGGAGGAGAGCCTAAGGAGGAAGGCCACCAATTGGATGACCACTCAGGTGTTAATGGTCCAAAGATGACTACCTCCGTTTTATCGGAGTTTAACTTTAAGCAATTGGAAGCCATCCAACTCCCTATTGCCATCATGCCAGCTTTGAGGTCATCTGCTACTTTATAGCCATTGTTCTTGATGGCTAGAACCAGCTGGGTGTCATCTGCGTAGGACGTAAGGCTCATCCCATAAGCCCGAATGACATTGGCTAAGCCCGACACGTAGATGTTAAAAAGTGTCGGGCTTAGGGATGAGCCCTGAGGTACTCCACATGGCAGTGACATGGTGGACGAATGAAATGGTCCAGTTGTAACTACCTGAGTTCTATCAGCCAAAAAGGAGGCCAGAAGTTTGCTGGCAGTCCCTTGTACACCCAGGCCCTCGACACGGTCAATCAGGGTGGTATGATCGACCGTGTCGAAGGCTGCAGATAGATCAAGTAGTATCAGGACCGCTGTACCCCCAGTGTCACGGATGAGTCTGATGTCGTCAGCTGCTTTAATCAGAGCTGTCTCTGTCCCATGACACTGGCGGAACCCAAACTGAGTTTCATCAAGTAGCTGGTGTTGTTCCAAAAAAGCAGAAAGTTGTTTATTCATAGCTTTTTTGGCTATTTTGGCCAGGACTGGTAAGTTGGCTATAGGTCGGTAGCTTTTAGGTTCGTCCTTATCCAGATGTGGTTTCTTTAAAAGAGGTTTTATAATGGGTTTTTTTAAACTTTCAGGGTAGATACCTGTTTTAAACATGGCATTGCATATGGAGGATATGGCCGGAGTAATCTCATCTAAGACTGGCAATAGGACTTTAAAAGGACAGGGATCAAGTGCTGAGCCTGATCTGATGGTAGTAATTATGTCCATAGCCTGAGCTTCCGAAATCTCAGCAAATTCAGTAAACGTGGGACCATTGAGTGTATTGACTGTGATCTCGGAAGAATTTTTAATTTTGGTGGCAAATGCAGAATATATATCATTAACTTTGCTGAAGAAGAAATTGGCCAATGTGTCACAAAGAAGTTGAGATGGGGGTGGGGTCAGGTTGGGGGAGTGACCGGCTAGCTGTTTTGCGGTCTCATACAAAATTTTATGTGAGTTTTTTGCAGTTTCTATTTTATGACTAAAAAATGATTTCTTGGCTTCATCAATCATTTGTTTGTATTTGGCTACCGTTTCCTTATATTTGGTTTTAGCCTCTTCGGCATAGTCTTTCCGCCAAAGCCTTTCTTTCTGCCTGCATTGTTGTTTCTGCTGTCTTAAGGCAGTTGAGTACCAGGGGGCTGAGGGAGTAGATCTATTACGGGATAGTTGCTTAGTGGGAACCAGCGAGGATGCGGCTGCATCAACCCAGTCATAGAATTGAGAGGTGGCCGTATTTGGGTCTTGTGAAAAGGAAGGCATGGAAGCTACTAAAGAGGTTTGAAAGCTGGAGCTGTCTATATCGTTCCATGCCTTGAAAGTTTGATTTGTATTGGTGGGTTTCGGGGGGACAGCTAATTGGTGAGGGTTGAGTGATGCTATGATACCATAATGGTCTGACCAAGTGACCGGAAAGGTTTGGGTTACATGGAGGTCATTAGAATTGGAAAAAATGCCATCAAGAGTGTGGCCCCTATCATGCGTAGGAGATTTGACCATAAGAGATAGACCAAAAGTAGTCATATCCCCAAGGAACATAGCAGTGTCCTTATCTTCAGGTTTATCAAAATGGAAATTAAAATCTCCAAGGACAGTAAAGGAGCTGTCAAGAGCGAATGATTCCAAGATAGATCTTAGCTCAGTGATAAATCCTGTTCTTGATCCCGGGGGACGGTACAGAAGGATCCCTTTGAAATTGTCAGAGGGGGTCAATTTATATATTTATAATATTGCACTTTTTACTTTAGTAAAATCGACTAACTAATTCCATATCTTTTGCTCTTGGTAGGAACACCATTCACTAGAATTACAAGTGCTCCTTGCAAATCTCTCTGTACCCCTACAGTTTAAATATTCTGCTTCACATTTAATGCCAGATTTACAACTCTAAGATTTCAGTCCTTTATAGAGCTCAGTTGGAGATAAATGCCATGTCTTCAGTGCCATATGGATTATAGTTAGGAATGGATGTATACTTTGGATAAGAACTGATTCATACACATTTAGATCTTTAAGTTCTAGCAGAAGCGAAACTACTTCTAAAATGTTATAGAATTCTCTAGTTGGCATTTTTTTATCCTCTAACTTACTATTTCAGCACTTAAATATGATTTGTCAAAATGAATAGTCAAAGCGTTCCTCTACAAATAAACAAGAAACAAATTCTCTCTCATATCATTGTTCTCATTTTCACTTTTTATATTCAAATCGACATTCCAAGTTTGACTTTTGTAGTGAGTGCATCGACAACAAATGCAAACAAGTTTGGTATTTCTGAAGAAACACCGTTTAACTTTCTAATCTCTTCATGGAAATTATCAACAGTAATACCTATATCCTGTTCTGGTCCCGCTCTCAGATACCAAGTCCTTATTTTCCTTACACTGCTTTTCAGTACCAAAGAAACAAACTGAACATCATCACAAACTTTCTGTTCTCCTGCTACTGTACCATGCAAAAAAGCTCTATTCATTTCTGCTAAACATAGAGCAGGTATTTACCTTAAAAAAAGCCTCCTAACAAGTTTTCACATTTGGTGTAGAGCTAACATTTTAAAGTGATTTTGGACACATTCTTTGATAGACGTGCTATACTTAATTACTTTGCATGGATCTCATTTTCTGCTTCAAACTTCTGCTGGGAAGAATACATAGGAAACTTTGCAACATATCAATAGATTCCTGCAGAACAATAGAAAGGCTGCAACAATTCCATTTATCTACAAAGGCCTCTCTATGCCTTTCCTGTACCTCTTCAGCTATGACTGCCTCTACATTTCTAGGTACCATCACCTCTTTTGGAATAGGAAACCAGTCTTTCATCTCATAACATTGTCCACATTGGTCAATTGCATGCATTAATTTGTACTCTTGCAATTAGCTTTCTTCATTAAAGAAAGGCTCAGGACTTGAAGTATCCAACCATTTACCACTAAAAACTTTGCAAATGTTACTTCTATTGACAAGTATTCTCTTTTGACTTTGTCTCCTTATAGGCAGCACTATTTTGTCTAGTGTGTTCATAATAGATGGCTTCCTCTTGAGAGTAAATGCCTTATCAATAAGCATGGGCTGAAAATTCGTTCCGCTCGCGGAATTTGCGGATTGTCCGAGATTTCGCGATCCGCGAATCTCGCGGAATTTCGGTAAAATCCGCGATACAGCGGGGACGAATTTTCAGCCAAGCACTTACAGGGTTACAGCAGGATGTGCAAAAGTTGAAGCTGTTTTGGCTGTTTCCTGCTGCCTGTGCTGCCGGTATTCAGAGAGGACGGATCAATCTACTTTGCGTGTTTTAGCTGCTGCCTCCCCGAGGACTCGCTGGTGTGAGCGAGAGCTGCAGTCGGCAGGCTCTGTTCAACGCTCCCAGCTGGAGTCCATTGGGTAAGAGGCCAGGGCGAAACTACACGCCCAACCCGGGGGACTGCGAGGACCAGCAACCCCTGTTCAGATAAGCTGGTTCCTCTTCCCCCAGGCGACACGCCCACGGACACGCCCACCGGCGATTTTGGACTTCAAATTCGTGACACCCGCTTCGCGGGCGCCACTCACCTGTTTTGGCTGTTTCCTGCTGCCTGTGCTGCCGGTATTCAGAGAGGACGGATCAATCTACTTTGCGTGTTTTAGCTGCTGCCTCCCCGAGGACTCGCTGGTGTGAGCGAGAGCTGCAGTCGGCAGGCTCTGTTCAACGCTCCCAGCTGTAGTCCATTGGGTAAGAGGCCAGGGCGAAACTACACGCCCAACCCGGGGGACTGCGAGGACCAGCAACCCCTGTTCAGATCAGCTGGTTCCTCTTCCCCCAGGCGACACGCCCACAGACACGCCCACCGGCGATTTTGGACTTCAAATTCGTGACACCCGCTTCGCGGGCGCCACTCACCTGTTTTGGCTGTTTCCTGCTGCCTGTGCTGCCGGTATTCAGAGAGGACGGATCAATCTACTTTGCGTGTTTTAGCTGCTGCCTCCCCGAGGACTCGCTGGTGTGAGCGAGAGCTGCAGTCGGCAGGCTCTGTTCAACGCTCCCAGCTGGAGTCCATTGGGTAAGAGGCCAGGGCGAAACTACACGCCCAACCCGGGGGACTGCGAGGACCAGCAACCCCCGTTCAGATCAGCTGGTTCCTCTTCCCCCAGGCGACACACCCACGGACACGCCCACCGGCGATTTTGGACTTCAAATTCGTGACACCCGCTTCGTGGGCGCCACTCACCTGTTTTGGCTGTTTCCTGCTGCCTGTGCTGCCGGTATTCAGAGAGGACGGATCAATCTACTTTGCGTGTTTTAGCTGCTGCCTCCCCGAGGACTCGCTGGTGTGAGCGAGAGCTGCAGTCGGCAGGCTCTGTTCAACGCTCCCAGCTGGAGTCCATTGGGTAAGAGGCCAGAGCGAAACTACACGCCCAACCCGGGGGACTGCGAGGACCAGCAACCCCTGTTCAGATCAGCTGGTTCCTCTTCCCCCAGGCGACACGCCCACGGACACGCCCACCGGCGATTTTGGACTTCAAATTCGTGACACCCGCTTCGCGGGCGCCACTCACCTGTTTTGGCTGTTTCCTGCTGCCTGTGCTGCCGGTATTCAGAGAGGACGGATCAATCTACTTTGCGTGTTTTAGCTGCTGCCTCCCCGAGGACTCGCTGGTGTGAGCGAGAGCTGCAGTCGGCAGGCTCTGTTCAACGCTCCCAGCTGGAGTCCATTGGGTAAGAGGCCAGAGCGAAACTACACGCCCAACCCGGGGGACTGCGAGGACCAGCAACCCCTGTTCAGATCAGCTGGTTCCTCTTCCCCCAGGCGACACGCCCACGGACACGCCCACCGGCGATTTTGGACTTCAAATTCGTGACACCCGCTTCGCGGGTGCCACTCACCTGTTTTGGCTGTTTCCTGCTGCCTGTGCTGCCGGTATTCAGAGAGGACGGATCAATCTACTTTGCGTGTTTTAGCTGCTGCCTCCCCGAGGACTCGCTGGTGTGAGCGAGAGCTGCAGTCGGCAGGCTCTGTTCAACGCTCCCAGCTGGAGTCCATTGGGTAAGAGGCCAGGGCGAAACTACACGCCCAACTCGGGGGACTGCGAGGACCAGCAACCCCTGTTCAGATCAGCTGGTTCCTCTTCCCCCAGGCGACACGCCCACGGACACGCCCACTGGCGATACGTATAAAAACAACATCAGCCTTTCCGCGACGCGGGACGCGCGCAGGACTAAGCGCGGCGCTAAGCCCGGGCAAAGGGCGGGCCGTCTGTGGCCGTCCGAGGACGTACAAGGACAGGACGGGCCACCCCACTAACATCTGCTCTTGAAACGCAAAGCTAAATTGTAACAAGAAACGTTATTGATACAAATTTCGCTCGCAAAGAGTGGGCCGATAGAAGATAGTCTTGTAGCTTGATAGTAACAACATAACTAAACGAAAAGGAAATGGGGCTAAAAAAACTACGATCACGGACTATTTTTATGAAACGTATGGGCACAGAGGATGCGGTACGGAAAACTACAGATAAATCAATAAAACAAGGTCGCATAACACGGACCCCGGCTATCAGTGAATATTTTTCTGCTCTAACATCTAAAGAGGAAACAGACAAGAAATTATTGGAGACAGAAAATACACCCAATCCATCAACATATACAGGGGCAGAAATATGCACTGAAATTAAAGCTGAACCAAGTCTAAATTTGAGCAATTTGGTATCTGACAACATAAAAAAACCCATTAATTCCTCACAAAATCTACAATCCCAGGATCAAGAGGCGATTCATCTAATATCCTCCACACCCATAAAAAGCTTCGGAAATTCATGTCAATTAGAAGAACTTTGTGCTAATAAATCAAAGATATCAGAAAATCAATCAGAGTTTAAGTTAACTAATAGTCCTTTGCTAAAAACTCCTGAACAACCTCTTACACTTGATTCATCAATGGACCCTTTCAATTTAAAAACCAATAATTCAGCTAACATTGTCACACCAATGTCAAAAGCCCTCTTTTCGCTACATGAAATACTGGAGTCAGTCCTTTCCTTTTTGGGAAACATATCAGAAAATTCGGACCAAACTTTGGATGTTCAAATTGGAATATTAAAGCATTCAGTAGAGGAAAAGAAGAAAAGTAAAGAACTCCCTGAAATAGAAAAAAAACAACTGATATCCAATAACAATGAACTGCAAAAGAATAACACAAGTAATCATAACACTGAAAAGGAGACATTAAAACGCGACTGTGGTACTCAGACATCAGATGTACTAAAACGAAAAAAGGGAAAGTTAGAAAGCCAACACAAAACAACAATATTCTCCTTAAAAAAATTATTTACGGAAATACCCCAAAATGAAAGGCAATATCCAATTTTCTCAAAACCAACAAAAACAAATACACATAAAAATGATACTGTTCAAAGCACTCAAGAAGCCAGCCTTAACAAAACATCACAAAGTGAAAAGGGTGAAATAACCAACAAAAAAACGGAAACCGAACAAGTTGAAGGAAAAAGAAGGAGGAAAAAACCTTTAAGACGGATCCATAAAAAGAAAAACCGCAAGTTAAAATTCCCAAAACTTTTAACTGTCAATAAAACACAAGAAGTACAAGTAGTTGAAACTATAAAGCCTCAACCTCTTGAAAAAATGGAAACCAGTTACAGAAAAAATGAAGAGAAATTACAACCATTGGACCCAACAGCAAAAAAATATCTTCCACACAAGCTTTTCGCAAAAACAGTATACCAAAAAAAAACACATGTGAAAGAAAAAATGAAGAAAAATACCAACATGAAGCGGAAGTGCCATATTCCAAAACCCTACAACTTGAAGAACTTTTTCCAACGGATACAGTTCCACTTAATAGAAGAAGGGTCATCAACCTCCTTCACTACATAAAGCCTCTGAAATCCTTGAACAGTAATGAAATAGATTTAGTAATTTTCCCGAAACAAGACAATAACAAAATAGTAACAGTAACCTTCTGGTCATCTGTTCTTCCCGGGATCATACTTAATGAAAAAGAGACATTACATAAACATGGATACGACGTCATCGAAAGAGTGGATCCAAAAGAAAACAAAATCCCTTCATGGTATGATGACCAAATACGATTAATTTCTAATTCTCAATATAAAAATCGTCTAAGAAACACTGACGTGATTGGAGTGACGAACTCAGGAATTAATCACTTAGGGAAAGACATTCTAAAAATACAGGTGGAAAATGGTGAAAGGGCAGTATGGCATCAAGACTCAAAAGAAAAGGAATATAGCGAATGTATAAAGTCGTGGTCATGGGTATCTGAGACCTTGAATAGTAATACATTTTCCACACGCCCAGGACAATCTGTTTAACAATGGTCTAAAAATAATATCGTGGAACATGGCAGGAAAAACTAAGAATAAAATGTCGGAAGCCACAAGTAATCATCCAGATATCCTGATGCTGCAAGAAACCTGGGCAACTGAATCATTTTTTCATAAATGTTCTTATGTTTACGATATCCCAGCTAAAGCCACCAACCGGGGCCACGCAAAAGGTGGTTTGGCCATTCTATTGAGGGAAGAGTACATGTGGGCCCAGGAAGTTGTTCAGACCAAATCAGACAACCTGCAATGCATCAAGGTTTTCTTAAAAATACATAATGCAGCATCCAAAAAGTCAATCTTGCTTTTCAATGTATATGCCCCTCCTGGTAAGAAACAAGATATTACATTTCTGGATATCATGGAAACCATTATACAGATAGTAGAAGACCAATTCCACATACCATATATAATCGCAGGTGATCTAAATGGCAACATTTCTAATTTTGAAATTAGCAAATGGGTCCAATTATATAATGAGGAATTTGTAGAATTTTCAACCCCACAATTCCCTAAAGGTATAAAAACCGATAAAAGAGGCAAACTAATACTATCAACATTACCTAATCTAAATGGAGTAATCCTGAATGGCAATATAGAAGGTGACATTCCGGCATCATACACCAGACGGGGCAACAAAAGCTGTTCTATCATTGATTACATCATCTGCAGCATGAATCTACTGGAAACTGCTACATACTTACAAGTAAAGTTTAGTCTAGAGAGTGACCATGCTTTAATGAACCTAACTACTGAATGGATGCCTCAAACATCATTTGATAGTCAGATAATTTTTCATAGAAGTTCTGTCTTGATAAAAAGTGAACAGAGACAAATTTTCTGGAGCTCTAAAACTCTGGACAGAATTTCAACATCGATTGAGCATACTCAACTCCTAGCGAAAACAAACTCGGAAGACCCAATAGAAAATTTTGAATACATAATTAAGGAGCTCAAAAATTTTCTACTAGATAAGCTACATCGTGCTACTCCAGGAGATAATAGGTGGAGTAATCAAAATCACAATAGAAATAAAACCCAAAATTCTATCACGAAGAAAAAATTGAACAAACTTGTACGTGCCCAATACATGAACTTTTCTCCGTCTATTGAGAAAGAAATCAATAAACTAAAAAACAAACCGAGAAGAGAGAAGCAAAGAAATAAAAAAGCAATACAAGATCGTAACTGGGTTGACATCCAAATAGCTGCAAAAGAATATATTCAACGCAAATATTGGTCCCTCATAGCCAAAATAACAGGCACAAAAAAGAAACTCCAAACAAAACCTGTTCCACCGAAGGATTGGGAAACTTACCTGACTGACCTGTACAAAGCAAATCCGATTAGCTCTGATGGAAAAAGTCCAGACAAAAAAAAGGAAAAAGATAACTCACAAATATTCAAAATTACAGCAACCTCAGTGGAATGGAACATCCGAAAAGCAAGAAAAACAGGTGCCTCTGGCCCAGACCAGATACCAATAAAGATTTTTCAAGCAAACTCAAAGGAGTGGAGCCAGTTGTTATCGATCCTATTCAACCATATTCTCAAAACTGGACAAATACCAAAATCTTGGCAGGGGATTGGAGTTCTGGACTTTTTGGTTCCGTCCAGAGGTGTCAGGGTACAACACCCAAAGACCCCGGAGTTCCACCTGCCTTGGTGCACAAATGAACAGAAACACGGGCTTCTCGATGGTGGCGTCAAAGACCAAAGGTTTATTACTGCAGGGACACAGAAGTCACAGAATCTACGCACGGGCAGAAACTAGGAGCCTGTTCGATTTGTACAAAGTGGGTTGCTCCTTATATACTAAAAATTGTGCTCTAGGCAAATATTTCACATGTCGGTACATTCCCAAACCTTTGTGTCTCTAAACAATAAATATTTGACGTTACACAGGAACCGTCGATAAAATCTGATACCAAACATCTACGAAGAGGGGTTCCCACTAGTTCATCACAATCCCCTGTCAATATTGCTTTCAGGACCCGGACCGCCTCATCGTAAAGTTCGTTACCTCCCCCTAATAAAGATTCAGAAAGAAAGAAACAGAGCCAGGTGTGGAAGATAGAAAAGTGGGATAAGGGATGTTTGTGGGTCGTAAATGGGCAAGGCTACCGGCTTCGGCCGCCTAATCATGATCAGGTACAATGGACACGAAGACCAGTTTGGCAAGACTGGCCTCGGGCAGAGGAGGCAGCCTTTGTCGAGTCATGCAGCTACAGCGTGATCTGGTTTAAGGTGCACGTGTCATGTAAGAGGTGAATCTCCGGCTAAGGCTACGTGTCCTTAATCAAAGTGGAGTGAATGAAATGATCAGAGGCTATTGCATATGTGAGGGCAAGGAAACACAAAATGGCGGCCATGATCTAAGATGGATGCCGTGGGTATATCAGAAATATGTCAATGGAAGGAGTGCTCTTGCTCGTAGCGTAGCGAAAACACTAGGATATACTAAATGGATCATTTGCGGTTCACTGATACCAATATTATGTATTTCCGACAAACTTGAAAACACGGGTTCAAGTCGTCACGGAACCGTCACGGAACCTCAGACCCTCCTTTTGCCCTTACATAGGCAATTACTCAGTCTATGTCAGAATCTAGTTCTATGCTCATCAGGTCAGTGACATGTTGTTGTATCATCATCCTTTCTCGTGTCTTTTCTCCAAACGCAGGTGGTTTTCTGAGACAAGTCGTAGCACCAAGACTACACAGAGCAG
Organism: Lissotriton vulgaris; assembly: GCF_964263255.1. Classification (NCBI taxonomy): domain Eukaryota; kingdom Metazoa; phylum Chordata; class Amphibia; order Caudata; family Salamandridae; genus Lissotriton; species Lissotriton vulgaris. Next base: position 123,407,561 of record NC_141690.1, read on the forward strand.
GACCACACTGGATAATCAGACAACATGAGAATAGGAATACTAGGATGACACCAATGACCATTAGAACTTTCCATCCCCACGCTGAGATCAGAGTCCAAAACCACTCCATGAAGGACCAGTTTCCCTTGTCTACATGAATGGAGTCCGAAATCTTGTGCAACTTAGAGATCGCCTCGTAAACTGTTGGAGCATTATTAGGAATAAAGACACAGCAGCTCGATTGGATCATTCTGCATACCCCACCTCGATCTGCAAGTATAACGTCTAGAACCATACGGTTCTGCAACGTCATGAGCCTATCCGCCTGAAGCTCAGCTGTCAGATTGCTAAGGGCACCAGCAGTTTCAGTAATAGTAGATTCAACTACCCGTGTTAGCTGACGTATGTTTCTACTATTGGCCATAGGTCCCCAGAACGGAAGGAAGCCTTTGAAGAAGTCTCCAGCTTCCTGACCAGCGGTATCTTCCTTGCTGAAGACACCTCTCGCTACTCTTATTCTGTGGTAATCAGGTGAAGCAGTGTATGTCGGAGGCAATAATCGAGCAATATAACATGATCCTGAGAAGTCGGCAGGCAACCATGTATAAGCTCTGTCTCGACAAATGAAATAGGTACCCCTAGCAGTAAGAAAGGCAGGGGAAGAGTTAGCTGGAAACACATAAGTCTCTACGCACTCACTCCTCCCTAGCTGAGCTCTCGGATTTCTCCCATTACCTTGCAAACAGACCTGACCTCGGTGAGGTACGACCCAGATTGGAGTTGAGCTTTTACGCTTGCTTTCTCCTAAACTAAGGCGATACTCTGAAGTATTCCAACTTAAATATACTCGCAATTCGTCTCTAGGGTATGATGGAGTATTATTGACGTCCTTGACCATGTCAATAATTCCCTGGACTAAAGCTTTGTTAGCAGAGTTATATTTAGTGGAACGTGGTGGACGTGGAGGATAAGTTTCTAGGGCATAAGCAAAGATGGTTTGGAAGGCCTGAAATGATCCATTATAGCTGTAAGGCAAAACCAGATATGGAATACCTTTATCCATAGTGTGAGGTATCAAGCCACATACCCAGCAGTCTGTAGTGTTAACTACCAGTTGGTGTTGGTGCAAGAGCTGTACAAAAGTGTTGTTGATGAATTCTGAGCGTCTGGCTTGCTCATGTTCCGGAAACGAGTGAAAAGAGTGTATAGAGGAAACAGTAGAAATAGCAGGATCAAGGGGAGGTACTGTAGAAACTGGCACAAAAATCAAATTTATGCTAAAGACGATTCCACCCACCAATGTTGCTAAAACAATCAAAAATGTAACGGCACATTGCATCAAGAAACATTTGCTGTGAAGAATTCTATTAAGTCTGTTTCTGCGAACGTAAATCACATTCTTTCGTTGCAGCGCAGGAAGCTCCATCTTCTACAATCCGCTCGCGACCACTGATGATGTGTACGTAGATGAAAATGCCTCTATCAGCCCTGGGAGTTCCCAGAACCAACAGAAAGATCGACCTTGTGTCAGACCCCTGCAAATTCAAACTAGGCACACAGCCACGACCCTACGGCTACCCAGACGGCAAGGCAATTTTAAAAACAATAAACAATAGCAAACTTCCTGGCTGAAGGCAAAAGTTCAATATATATATAAATATATCAAAATCACAGTATGCAGTTGCCTGCTTTATTTGTCCTTTTTATGGCTTCTAAGGTTGTATCTTTTCTTCGCTGGTACTGTCTGATCGGAAAATAGTGTATTACTAGCAGCTGTTGCAGAGTTTAAGTTCGCAGATAGCAAAGTTTCTTGTGATGCTGGAGACAAATGTTCAGTGTTCAAAGGAGTCCTTTCAGGAGGATAGTCAAGTTTCAAAGTGTCAGTAATCAAATCGGCATCGCTGAAAGGGACAAATTTCGGAGTTGTTTCAGCTTCGGAGGCACCAATTCCCTTCTTCACCCAGTCGTCGTAAGGCAGCGGCAAAGGAACACGCTTTACATGAGAGGCGTGAATCCAATGTTTACGGCCAGCGACACGTACAGCTGTCCTCGTTGCCAGTAGGACCTGGAAGGGGCCGATGTAGCGAGGCTGAAGATTCTTTGTCCTCGCAAAATTTCTGACCACCACGTGGTCACCGGGTTTCAGCTGATGCCCTGGACTCTCCGGAGGTTTTGGCAAAGCATCGAAGACCTGTTGATGAATAAGACTTAATTTAGCAGTCAAGTCGTAAAGGTAGTCTATCAACATAGGATATTCAATGGAGCACAATTGTTTAGGCCTTGGCACACCCCAGATATTTGCCGGGCGGCCAAACACAATCTCATAGGGAGAAAGCCCTATTCTAGAATGCACTGTTGCTCTCGTTGATAACAAGGCCAAAGGAAGTGCGTCTGGCCAGGCTAAACCTGTGGATGCTTGTATCTTGGCTATCTTAAGCTTCAGAGTGCCATTGTAACCCTCGACTAAACCAGCAGATTGGGGATGGTTTGCACTATGGAATTTTTGTTTCAATCCTAGACCGGCACACACACTCTGCATAACTTTCCCTATAAACTCACTTCCGTTATCTGACCATACAATCCGTGGCATTCCAAACCTAGGAAAAAATTCCTTGAGAAGAATTTTGGCAGTTGATAGGGCAGTGTTGTCCTTTAATGGGTATGCTTCTATCCACCTGGAAAAAGCACAAACTACCACCAGGACGTATTTTAAATTGTTGCAGCGTTCCATGTGAATGAAGTCTAACTGAATCACTTCAAAGGGGCAGGAAGGAGGAGCGAAATGACCAGCTGGAGTTGGAGTTCCCTTGCCAGGATTATGCATCAAGCACACCATACAATTTTTCACCACTCTCTCTGCACACTTACTGATTCCCTCATTCTTCCAAACCGGAGCTAACATCTTACATATCCCTTTAGAACTTATATGCGCCACTCCATGCGCCATCGTCACTACTGCAAGCACATATGCATCAGGCAACATCCAACGCTGCTGTTCTGTCAAATCAATCCAACATCCATTCGAGTCCAACTTGCCCGTACTTTCTCTCCATACACGTTTCTCTTCCTCAGTCGCTTCTTTCTGAATCTCTTTCACACTTTCCATAGTGTCCTCACACATTCCAGACTCAGCAATCCATCTTGCAGACGTAGCAACGTACATTCTACTCATCGTGTCTCTAGCTGTCTGTTTAGCAGTTTCATCAGCAAAGGCATTCCCACGACCAACATCATCCGTGATTGCTTTATGAGCACTGCACTTCACAATCGCAACTTCAGTCGGCAAGGTTAGAGATTCCAACAAGTCGTTAACTAGCTGACCATGTTGGATCTTAGTCCCATGGGACGTAATGAAACCTCTTTCTCTCCACAACCGGCCAAAACTATGGGCCACGCCAAATGCGTACTGACTATCTGTAAACACATTCACTCTCTTTCCCTTAGCTAAAACACACGCTCTCGTTAGAGCTATTAATTCTGCAGCTTGGGCAGAATTCTGACTCACTCTTGCAGTTTCCACAATCGTCTTCAAAGTCGTTACCGCATAAGCAGCAGTCACATCACCATTCTCCAATTTAAAACATGACCCATCCACATATAGCGTACCATCTGGGTCGGACAGGGGAGTATCTTTTAAATCGATACGTCCTTTTGTCTCTTCCTCCGTTTTGAAATAACAGTCATGTGGCTCAGAATCACTCGACTCTTGATCAGTCGGCAACAATGTTGCTGGATTCAATACATTGCATCTTTTGATCTGAATATGACTCGCTAATAATGTCAGCTCGTAACCAGATAATCTCGCACTAGTAAGGTGTTGTGTCTTCGTTCGGTTCATGAGTGTATCCACTGCATGAGGAACCATGACCACTAGCATATTGTTCATCACCAAACCAGCAGATTGTCGAATGGAAGCTGCAGCTGCCGCTGTAGCCCTCAAACAACTAGGTAACGCTCTGGCTACCGGATCTAATGTTGATGAAAAATACGCACAAGGGCGTTGTTTATCACCAAATTTCTGTGTCAGAACACTCAACGCGCAACCTTCTCTTTCGTGAACGTAGAGCGTGAATGGCTTGCTGTAATCAGGTGTACCTAATACAGGAGCTGAACACAATGCTTTTCGTAATTCAGTAAAACTCTCTTGGCATTCATCAGACCATGGCACCGGACTTGGAACATTTTTCCCAGTCAAAGCTACCAACGGTTTTGCTAAAAGAGAAAAATTTGGGATCCACTGCCTACAGTAAGAGGTAATACCTAGGAAGGCACGTACTTCTCTCTGTGTGCGTGGAACACTCATCTGCGTAATTGCTTTTATTCTTTCTGGGGTCAACTTCCTTCCCTCCTTTGATAAGAGGTGACCTAGGTAGGTTACTTCTTGGCAGCAGTATTGCATCTTGGAAGGAGACACCTTATGATTCAAATTGGACAAATGATGCAATAACGAAATCGTAGCTGCTTTGCAAGTTTCCTTGTCATCGGCAGCCACTAAAAGATCGTCTACGTATTGTACTAGGGCAGAACCTGGAGGAAGGACAAAAGAATCTAGCTGACTTTTTAAAGCTTGACTATAAATGGATGGACTTTCACAATAGCCTTGTGGAGCGCGTTTAAATCTGAAACTGCGACCTCCTAGACAGAAGCCGAAAATATCCCTACTCTCTTCGGCTATCGGAATGCTAAAGAAAGCATTCTTTAGGTCTATAACTGAGAACCATGTAGCTGTAGCAGGTATCAATGTTAACAAGGCAGTAATGTCTGGCACTACAGGAAACTGCGGAATTACAATCTTATTAACTTCTCTAAGGTCTATGACAAACCTATAAACTGGAGGTTTTGTAGGGTCAGTTCGCTTCAGAATCGGTAATACAGGACTGTTACAGACATTTCCTCTAGTTTCTTCAACTACACCCTTCTTAATCAAGTCTTGCACAATCAATAAAAGTGCACGCTCACCTTCACTCGATATTTTATACTGGGGAATTCTTGGAAATTTCCCATTTGCTTTCAAAGTCACTACATACGGTGGAATTTCTAGGAGACCTACATCATTAGGACCAGTCGCCCAAAGAGAATCAGGGAGTGAACGGAGCTCCGGCGGGAGTGCGTCCATTGACAAGTACATCGGAGAGGTGATGTTTTTACCCAGTGTAAGCTGTACTCCTTCCGGAGAACAGTACAATGTCGCATAGAGTCGTTTTAACAAATCTAAACCAAGCAGATTTTCATTACAACCTGTCGTCAAAATCAGGGGTGCTTTCAATTGGCACGGTCCAACAGAAATAGACAAAGGACCAGATATCGGATTGTACACAGGGGCGCCTGAAAAACCTACGGAAACATTTGTTGAGCCAGACAAAGGTGCGCCAGGGAGTTTCGCATGCATGATAGAACTTTTTGCGGCACCAGTATCCAACAGAAACGGTTCGACTACACCTGATGTTGCTACTGCGACATAAGGCCCACTCTGATCCACTGGAACTGATACTACTCCCTCTCTCTGTCCATGGCTGTCCTAGTACCCATTTTGTTGAAAACCCTCTTCTACTTCACAATAATCTTCAACAAGATATTGCTGAGATCTATTTTGCTGAACAGATTGTCCATTTCGTTGATCAAAGTGATTGGATGGACGATCATTAGTTTGTGGAGGCATAGCACCTCGTCCTCGTCCTCTAGAATTCTGCACAAAACCACCACGACCTCTCTGAGCTGCTGCTGCATTATTTTGCGCTAAGATCGGACATTCATTTTTATAGTGACCCTCTTTCTTGCAGTACGCGCATTGATTCCATTGATATTGAGGTCTTGATGTACTATAATCTGTCCTTTGGTATGAGTTCTGCTGCGTATTAGTCTGGTTCGTGCGAGGCGGATACGCCTGCTGCAAAAGAACTTTAGTTTTTAAATCTTTCGTTTTCTTTTCTGATTTTTCCTTCTCCTCTTTATCTCTATTTTCGTAGTACTGTGCAGTCGCAAGTATTTGCGCTGTCGTAGATACAGCCCACGCACTTTCTGAGTCTTTTAATTTATTGCATAATTCAGGTAACAAATTATGCACAAATTTATCGACAAATAGTCTTTGCCCTCCTTCTGTACTCATGTCCTGGCCACTATGATCCACAAAAGTCTCTTCGAACCTCGTGAAGAAGTCCGAGACACTTTCGTCTTTCTTTTGCCTACATGCTGACAACTTGTCCCAATTAACACGCAATGCTGGCATCAGAGTCTTCATTAGATCAATTATTCTACCTGGCAGATTAGCGATCAAAGGTTCGGGTTTCGCACCACCTATTTGTTGACCATCTGCTGCAGTGATAGCTGCCCAATCACCACCTAAAGCAGCCTGATGATCCTCTCTACGAATTTTAGCCCACACTGGTTGCGGAACTACGTTACCAAATAACATATCAATGTCGGCTAAGTTCATTATACAAGCCTCAACTGTCTGTGTTAATTCCTTGTAATATCCGGCTGGATTCTTACGCGGATCTGGCAAGGCCTGCTTCACTGCTAACACTTCTGCTCGTTTCCATGGAATGTGTATCCACACTCGTTGGAACTGCGCTGGAGCACCTGCAATACCAGCATTATCATCACGTGGCACTGCTTCGCGCCAGATTGGAGGGACTTCCCTCATAGGATATTGGCGACTTAGCTTCATTTTACCTTTCTCTAAATCTCTCGGAGAACGAAGAGATGGATCATTCCTAAAACTTAAAATGAGTTCCATCGCTTGCTTTATTTTCTCACCCACTATCATTCCAGCAGCAAACTCCTTTTGAACCCTAATTAAATCTTCCAAATCTGATTCGACATCGTCTTCTTCTATTTCTTCACGTAACAACGAGCACATCTCATCAAAGACGTATCGTTGCGTTGGTTCTCCCCACTGCATAAATGTGTCTAACACATCTCTCGTACTATATCTTCTACCCTTCGAAATCCATCTGAGAGCCGTGGAGTCTAAAACTCCCCGTTCCTCAGTACTAGGAAGCTGACTCCGTCTCTGTACAGAGTCAGGAGTAGGAGTCTTAATCAGAGTTTTATATATAGGAGACAGCATATTAGTAACTGAATCAGTGATTCTTCGACGAACAGAAAGTGGAGTTAGTACACTCGCAGACATAGAGAATGCAGTGGAGGTAGGAATAGATAAGGAAGCAGTAGGAGTATCGAGGAAAATAGCTTCTGGAGCAGTAGGTACAGAGGTAGGTATAAGAGTTGGCAGTGTAGGAAGAGGAGGAGCTGTAGGAACATTTACATTCACCACAGGAAGTACAGGAACTTGGTTCTGAGGGACAGGAGCAGGAGCACCAGGTTGTCCAGCAACCGGCAATTGAACATTCGGGACGAGCGGAGCCGTAGCACCTTGTGCATACGGTGGAGGTGACCGTAACAGATAAGACAGCAGAGGATCGTTTTCGGAGTCCTCCAATATCTTAGCCATTTTCGATGGCAAGGCAGGATAGCACTTGTCAATCGCTAGGTTATGCTCTCTAATGGCTACATCTATGACCTTTTCACACTCGTTAGCTTGCAACTGTTTAGTCGCTTGCTCTAGAGTTAACACTTCTTGTTCTTTCTGTTCTTTCTTCAACCTTTTCATTTCTCTCTGTTTGGATTCTTTCCGCCAATAACGGAAGGAATCAAACATTGCCGGCCGGGCTTTCTTCTTGAACAATTTCGCTTCTAAATTGTCGAGAATCTCTTGCTCAAAACTACCATGCAGTGGCCAACTAAGGACACCATCCTTCTTACAATAGCGGACCCATATCTCATTATAAGTTATAGGACCCACGCCATACTTACAATATAAATCATATAGGGGAGTCCCAATCGGAGGAACCAGACAAGAGTCCTCCAATCGCGAGTCACTGTTGCAACTAAAACAAGACAACATTTTCCGACTTACCATTTTCAGTCCGGAACACAAAACAAACAAAACACGGAACAAATATGTGCACTCGAACCAAAAACTTAGGCCTACCAAAACGAACTGATGTATCGATACCCAAAACTAAACCAAATAGATTATCGTAACTAAAACAACCAATGATAATCTAACAAAACCAAACCAAACCAAGAACTGATCAAGGATTTTTAACAATCCTCACAAAGTAACCAGCTAGCTATCACTAAATACTTAACTGAGGCACTGAAGACGTCACCAAGGAGAAACCCGTCACGTTTCGCCGTACTAAGGACTGCACCACTTCGGGTCCAAGACAGGGCGACGGTCAAGGCAACGGCCCACTGCAGCCGTCCTGAACGGGAAACCCTCGTGGAAGAGAACTTTGGGCCACTTTTGCGATATGCCGGGATCGATGAAGTGGGGCGCCTCCCTCAGGAATCTTCACACGAAGCTTCTCGAACTCTTCAGGCTTTTGGACCGGTACCGAATGACGTCGCCCCACGTTGGGCGCCAATTGGAGTTCTGGACTTTTTGGTTCCGTCCAGAGGTGTCAGGGTACAACACCCAAAGACCCCGGAGTTCCACCTGCCTTGGTGCACAAATGAACAGAAACACGGGCTTCTCGATGGTGGCGTCAAAGACCAAAGGTTTATTACTGCAGGGACACAGAAGTCACAGAATCTACGCACGGGCAGAAACTAGGAGCCTGTTCGATTTGTACAAAGTGGGTTGCTCCTTATATACTAAAAATTGTGCTCTAGGCAAATATTTCACATGTCGGTACATTCCCAAACCTTTGTGTCTCTAAACAATAAATATTTGACGTTACACAGGAACCGTCGATAAAATCTGATACCAAACATCTACGAAGAGGGGTTCCCACTAGTTCATCACAATCCCCTGTCAATATTGCTTTCAGGACCCGGACCGCCTCATCGTAAAGTTCGTTACCTCCCCCTAATAAAGATTCAGAAAGAAAGAAACAGAGCCAGGTGTGGAAGATAGAAAAGTGGGATAAGGGATGTTTGTGGGTCGTAAATGGGCAAGGCTACCGGCTTCGGCCGCCTAATCATGATCAGGTACAATGGACACGAAGACCAGTTTGGCAAGACTGGCCTCGGGCAGAGGAGGCAGCCTTTGTCGAGTCATGCAGCTACAGCGTGATCTGGTTTAAGGTGCACGTGTCATGTAAGAGGTGAATCTCCGGCTAAGGCTACGTGTCCTTAATCAAAGTGGAGTGAATGAAATGATCAGAGGCTATTGCATATGTGAGGGCAAGGAAACACAAAATGGCGGCCATGATCTAAGATGGATGCCGTGGGTATATCAGAAATATGTCAATGGAAGGAGTGCTCTTGCTCGTAGCGTAGCGAAAACACTAGGATATACTAAATGGATCATTTGCGGTTCACTGATACCAATATTATGTATTTCCGACAAACTTGAAAACACGGGTTCAAGTCGTCACGGAACCGTCACGGAACCTCAGGAGTATTATCATCCCAATACACAAAAAGGGGAGCAAGATCATCGCAGGGAATTATCGACAAATTGCACTAATGGATGCTGTAGGAAAAATCTTTGCAGCAGAGGTTTTACAACGACTAAAGGATTGGGCTTTTTGGCTGGATATAATTCCAATGTTCCAAGCTGGTTTCAGGCCGAAACATTCTGTTACAGATAATATTGCTATCATCCAGACAATATTAGACAAATATGTAATGGGAAAATCTCAGGCAGTATACGCAGCATTCATAGACTACTCGACTGCGTTTGACCGTGTTGACCGACCAACTCTATGGCACAAACTCAGGCGACTTGGAATCCCAGAACAATTGCTCCAAACCATAGTAAATCTTCACACCAGCACCTGGTGCCAAGTACAAATGGGGGGAGAAAAAGGTTTAACGAAAAGGATAAATACAGCTAATGGTCTAAAGCAAGGGTGTCTCCTGGCCCCGATACTATTCTCCCTATACCTGAGCGACTTGCCCAAACAGTTACAGCAGGGCTCAAGTTTACCCCCTAAAATCGCTAAGAACAGCATACATGCACTACTCTATGCTGACGATATAGTGATGCTTCATCTTACTCCCTTCAGCTTGCAAAAATCACTGGACATTCTTTACAATTACTCAAAAGCAAACTTTTTAATCCCAAATTTAAAGAAAACAAAAATTGTGGTCTTCTCGGGGAAAAAATCAAGTGCTAAGTACAGTTGGAGCCTAGGAGGAGAAAAAATAGAAATAGTTAACGAATATCCTTATCTCGGCAGGATTCTCTCCAAGAACACATCAAATGTAAAACAGATAGAAAACTTAATGAGGAAATCTGAAGTACACGCTGAGGCCCTCTTAAGACTTTATCGTTCTACTGGGAACAGGCACTTTTCCTCTCTGTTAAAAATATATAAAGTAAAAATTCCACCTGTGCTATCATACGCAACAGAGTATATTCCAATAAAGCAGTGGACCTTTATGGATCGTAAAGAGGGAAAAATTTTAAAAAGAATAATGAAGGTATCTGATTCCATACCAGTTCAAGCTCTGCGGCTAGAATTCTCCATCACAAGCTCCTACGCCACAGCGGTAGCCAATGTAATTAGGTGGACCTACAATCTTCTCCATGCAAAGGAAGGCACCTTAAGATTCCTACTGAAAAAAGAAACCTTTGACGATGAAGCAAAAAATCAGACTTTTTTAAACAACATGACAGCTATATTCAAAATGGCAAAAATTAGCCCGGACATTTTGCTCACTTGGTCAGCAGCCCAAATGAAACTTTTTTTAAAATGTTTCACCCCGAAGCTAAGCTATGAACTAGACTACGAACATTGTAAAAAATTGTCAACATATAAATCCTATGTAGACTCACTGGAATACCAACATACTCACCCATACATCGGGTTTTCTTTGACCCATGGCGCAAGGAGGTCAGTCACCATGTTAAGATTGGGCATCCTACCCGTATTAACCTATACTGTAAGATGGTTGCCAGGAGGATCGTCGCTATGTCCCTTGTGTGAAGGGGGTGACCAAAACATTGAGCACTTGCTGTTTGTATGTCCTAGTTCAAAAGTAACTATAGCACGCACAAGATACCTTGCCCCTATATATCGCACCTGCAGAATTACACAAGTGAGTGAACTTCTAGAGTTGTGTAAACATCCACCAAATGAATTTGTTTGCTACAATTTCTATAATTTTTTTAAATCTTTTCTACCATTGTATTGATTAAATGTGAAATTATTTTTTATTTCTGTAAACTGTATATTTGTGGTCCTCTGTCGAGTACCAATACAAATAAAACTTTTTGACTTTGACTTTGACTTTGAAGCTAATTTTTTGTAACCTTTTACAAAAGGGTTACAAAGAAATTAACTTCAACTTGGGCACCTGCTGCTGTAAGCCTGTAATTGCTTCCTGGTGCCTCGTTGCCTACTTGCAACTATTCTCTGACCCTTCTCTGACCCTTGAAGCAGGGTCAGAGAATAGTTACAAGTAGGCAATGAGGCGCCTGTCACGAAAATGAAACCTCAACAGGAAGCACTGACAGATATAAAAACAAGCATTTGCAATGCAATAGGTCTCGCATTAGGAAAGTTTGAGCTATTGGTCTTGTAAATGACAATTTTTTTAATTTATGTGTTGGTTTTGAAAATAGCCATTAGTTATAACTTTCGCAAATGTGACACCTATAGCATTTCTAATGCAACATGTTTTGTATTTACGTGACTTAGATGTATTGATATTACAAATTACAATGGCTTTTAATTTTTTTAAATTATTAATACTTAAATAAAAGTGATAAACTTTTGTAAATAACTTTTGTGAAGATTATATTCAGTGTATTTTATTGTGACGAAAATCCAAGAACAGAAGTGAAATATTAACATCTTTTTGTGACATTTGTAATAAAGCTTGAAACATTGAGAGAACATATTTGAACCAGTTGTTGATGAATAGTTGTGCAGATTGATGCTGGGGTGGCGCTGAGTGATGCTGTGGTGGTGCTGAGTGGTGTTGTGATGGTGCTGAGTGATGGTGTGGTGGTGCTGAGTGATGCTGTAGTGGTGCTGAGTGGTGGTGTGGTGGTGCTGAGTGATAATGTGGTGGTGCTGAGTGATGCTGTGGTGGTGCTGAGTGGTGCTGTGGTGGTGCTGAGTGGTGCTGTGGTGGTGCTGAGTGATGCTTTGGTGGTGCTGAGTGATGCTTTGGTGGTGCTGAGTGGTGCTGTGGTGGTGCTGAGTGATAATGTGGTGGTGCTGAGTGATAATGTGATGGCGCTGAGTGATGCTGGGGTAACGCTGAGTGATGATGTGGTGATGCAGAGGGCATAAAGGCACAAAAAGCAGTCTAACAAAGGGCAGAAGGGCAGAAAAACAAGGGAAAAACGAGTCTAACAGATGGCAGAAGGGCACAAAAAACCAGTCTAACAGAGGACAGAAGGGCACAAAAAACGAGTCTAACAGGGGGCAGAAAGGCACAAAAACGAGTCTAACAGAGGGCAAAAGGGTAAAAAAAAAGAGTTTAACAGAGGGCAGAAGGGCACAAAAACAAGGGAATAACAGAGGGCAGAAGGGCACAAAAAACGAGTCTAACAGAGGGCAGAAGTGCAGAAAAATAAGGGAAAAATGAGTCTAACAAAGGGCAGAAGGGCACAAAAAACTAGTCTAACAGGGGGCAATGGGCAGAAAAACAAGGGAAAACGAGTCTAACAAGGGGCAGAAGGGCAGAAAAACAAGGGAAAAACGAGTCTAACAGAGGGCAGAAGGGCACAAAAAACGAGTCTAACAGGGGGCAGAATGAATCCTGCCCTGCGTGTTTGTCCACGAAGATGCAATACCTCTACTCAACTGGAGTACTTTCTACTGTCTAATCAGTAAGTGCTCCCTCGTTGGCTAAATGTATAGGGGCAGATTTACAATAACTGGTGCATCCCCAGGGATGGGTCAGTTATTGTGCGCCGCAGCTCCGCCACCCATGGTGCGCCGCATTTACAATGCGGTGCACCATGTGGCAAAAACGGCACAGATGCGTCACACATCTGTGCCGTAAAAGCAGTGCATTACTGGAGCTGCGACGCCGCTCCAGCAATGCTCTGGGGGGCCCTATCTCCCCAATGCTGCGTCAAGCCTTGCGCCTGCTTCAAGCAGGCGCAGGGCTTTGAAGAAGCATTGGCCTAAAAGTGACTGAGAGAAATCTTGTAAATTTCACTCAGCCACTTTTAGGAGGTGTTCCTGCGCAGGAACGTCCTCCCCTGTGCCGGAACGCCTCCTGATGGTGCAGGGCTTTACAACGTGATGCATCTCTCAGATGCGTCACGTTGTTAATACCCAGCACCATGGCACATCTTTTGTGCTGCCGCTGCGTCACAAAAGTGACGCAACTGCGGTGCAAAAGAGGCGCAAGCGGTTTGTAAGTCTGCCCCATAGTGCTTTTACTACACTGTAGCTGCGTAAAGGGCCAGAAGGTGTGTCTCCAGTGACCATGTGTGCCTGTGCCTGTGTTACAGGCACACATGGTCACTGGAGACACATCTTCTGGCCCTTTACGCAGCTGTAGTGTAGTAAAAGCACTATACATTTACCCAATGAGGGAGCACTTACTGGAGTAGCCAGTAGAAAGTACTCCAGGGCAAATCGCAAAAAAATCCGCGATTTCGCAGGAAAATTCGCTGATTTTTTTTGCGATTTTGCAGGGAAATCCGCGAATTCGCGCAACGCGAATTCGCAAATTTCGCCCATGTTTACTTATCAACTACACCCTCAGCACGTTTCTTTTGTCTGACTGCTTTTCTTCTCCTTATATAAATCTTCATAGTTTTTGATAAATTAATAATTACTCTACTACGGAACATTCTAACTCTGATTTCCTTACACTGCTTCTGCCTTCTGGTTAAACTCTGTCCTTCTTTGCACAATTTTTCATATCATACACTTTTTATCCTTTCTTACTTGGTCAATAAATCAATCAACCATGGGTTTGTTAAGTGTGACTACTCACCCGTAAGGGTATCAAGGCGCTGGGAGTGCTGGGGTGCAGGTTCCAGTTCATCAAGGAGGGGGTCTGTCTAAGAGCCAGGTTTTGAGGTTTCTTGCAAAGATGGGGCGCAATGTGGTCTGTCTGAGGTGGAGTGGAAGGCTGTTCCAGGCTCTGGCTGCGAGGAAGGAGAAGTAGCGGCCTTCCAATCTGGTCTTTCTGGTGCGGCATAGTAGAGCTGGGCTGATCGTAGGGTCCTTTGGAGTGCGTGGAATTTGAGTTGGCTGTTCATGTATGCTGGTCCGGTATTGTGGAGGGCCTTGTGTGCGTGGGTAAGCATCTTGAAGGTGACTTTAGCCTCGATGGGGAGACAGTGGAGTGTGCGCAGGTGTTGGGAGATGTGGCAGTGTCTTGGCAGGGTGATGACCAGTCTTGCGGCTGCATTCTGGATGTTCTGTAGCTTGGGGGTGAGGTTTTTCTTTATTCTGCCGTAGAATGTGTTGCTGTAGTCGAGTCTGCTGGTGACCAGGGCGTGAGTGATGGTCTTTCTGTGTTTAAGGGGGATCCATTTGAAGGTCTTATGTAGGAGGCAGAGGGTGTGGAAGCAGGAGGAGGAGATGGAGTCGATCCGGTGGTCCATTTTGAGGGCGGTGGGCCACCAGGTGTTGTTCCAGGTGTCGGGGTTCGGGCCCATGACGAGTACTTCTGTTTTGTTAGTGTTTTGTTGTAGGCAGCTGTTTTTCATCCATTTGGCAATGGCTTCCATGCCTTCTCGAAAGTTGTGTCTGGTGGTGTAAGGTTCGTTGGATGGGGAGAGGATGAGTTGGGTGTCATCTGCATATGACACAATGTTGAGTCTGTAGGTTCTGACGATGGGGGCGAGTGGCGTCATGTAGACGTTGAAGAGCATAGGCATGAGGAAGGACCCCTGTGGGACTCCGTTGGTTGTTGGTGTAGGGTCCATGAGAAAAGGGGGGAGTCTGATCCGCTGCATTCTGCCGGAGAGGGAGGAGCGGATCCAGTCGAGGGCCTTGTCCTGGATCCCCGCGTTGTGAAGTCTGTGTATTAGGGTGCAGTGAGAGACTGAAGAAGAAGAAGAAAGTTTATTGTTTCAGTTAACTAAAGCCATAACAATACATTGTATAAAATCAAGTGCTACAGATGAAACTCTTAATGTTTGTCTACATTCTGTTTCCCTGAATCCTAAAACTTTCCGTGTCTAGTGCAAATATTTTCTTTTAAAAATTAGACATTTTAATATGCACAATATACAAGTTTAAAATTGATCAAAAACATTTGTTGGTCCATGTAAAATATGCCTCCCGAAGCTCGAGTACTATTCTGTGTTAAGTTCGGGAGAGCCCTCTACCACAGAGTCAACCGTTCTGTTGCCCTTTTCTAGGCAGGGTACCGGGTTAAATGTCAGAGCATGTAAATGAACCAGAAGGAACTTTATTAGTAGGCAGTTCAAACGAGTGTCAGTTGGGTTTAGGGTTGCCATTATCGCCGATCTGCATGTTCTTATGCCTTGGTTGTTCATGGCTTTCTTTAGGAAGATGCCTTGTGCATGGGCTAATTCGGGCAAATGCAAACAAGATGTATGAAGTCCTCCTTACTGCTCCCACATAGTCTGCAAACTTTGGGTCCATCATGGACCCAGGTTGGCTGGTCCATGGTAGATGGAAGTTTTCCCAGGTATAGCGCCATTAGCTGTTGTTTTCTGTGGATCGGAAATGTAATAGTTAGATATGGAGCTGGAGTGAGTGTTTTATATTTGGATATGACCATCCAAGCGTGTATTCATGTACTGAAGGTGGTTTTGTCAGCTTGAACTGAATGGAATTTTGCTGACTTATTTACGGCTTGCTTGAAGGCCAGGTAGGACAGATTAGTTTCCCAGAGGTTTCTTGTGCAGGTGTCTTTTAAGGCTTTATTTAAAAATTGATTGTATGGGGACTTTGCGTCAGTTTGTGTTTCGTCCCACAAGGCTTTGTGCAATTCTTACGCTGCTGTATTCTGTTTCAAGCTATACCAATGCTTGATATTTGCATACTTCCTTCCCAGTGTTTCGTTTAGTACTCCAAATTCTAATAGTGAGAGACTGTGTCGAACACCGCTGAGAGGTCGAGGAGGATGAGGGCTACTGTTTCTCCTTTGTCCAGTAGGGTGCGGATGTCGTCTGTTGCGGCAAGGAGGGCGGTTTCGTACTGTCTTTTTTTCTGAAGCCGGATTGGGAGCAGTCAAGGATGTTGTGCTCTTCGGTGAATATGGCGAGTTGGCTGTTGACGGCTTTCTCAATGAATTTCACTGGGGATGGGAGCAGGGAGATGGGTCTGTAGTTTTTGAGGTTGGTGTGGTCCGCCTAGGGTTTCTTCAGGAGGGGATTGACCTCAGGGTGTTTCCAGTCATCGGGGAAAAAGGCGGTCACCAAGGAGTGGTTGATGGTGTGGCAGAGCATGGGTGCTATGGTGTCGGCGGCTCTGTTGAAGACTTGGTGGGGGCAGTGGTCCGTGGGTGCCCCAGAGTGGATTGACTTTATCGTCTTCACTGTGTCTTCAGTGGGGAGGGCTGTCCAGTTGTCAATCGCTGGCTTCAGGGTGTCGGGGTGTTTGGTGAGCGTTCAGTGTGTTGGTTGTCTTTGTCGAAGTTGTTGTGGATGCTCTTGATTTTGTGGTGGAAAAAGGTGATGAGTTTGTCGCAGAGGTTTTGTGAGGGAGGGATGTCAATTGACTTGCTGCTGGGTTGGGTGAACTCCTTCATGATGTTGAAGAATTCTTTGCTGTTGTGTGCGTTTGTGGAAATTCTGTCTTCAACCACTTTTTTCTCGTTTTTCTGATGAGTTGATGGTGGGCATTAGTGGCGGCTCTGAATTTATTGTGGGCTTCTGTGGATTTGGTGTTCCTTCAGGCATTTTTGAGGCGTGGCAAGTGCGTCTGGATTCTCGAAGTTCGGTGGTAAACCATCTGGCTTTTTTGGCATTGGTGTTGTTGTTTTTGTTGAGGGGGGCTATGGTGTTGGCTCAGTTGAAGATCCATCTGTGGAGCGTTCGGGCTGCAGTGCCACCTCAAAGGTCTTAAACCACGTGTCTATGTCCTCACCCACTGTTAAGTGCCACCAGGTATTTCATGAGCCAGCAAAATGTTTCTTCTTCTTCAGAACCAGCATCTTTTCCTCTAAGGTCTTTGGGGATGAGGACCCTTTTACCACTTTTAGGAACTTCTCTGTCGCTGCCATCGTCTTCACTGGACTCTGTAACTCTACAGACTTTCATGAGCCAGCAACATTTTTGTTCCTCTCCAGAGCCATCCTCTTTTCCTTCAAGGCTCTCTCAGATTTTTCTCCTCCAAGGACCTTTTGGCACCTTCCTTAGCTTTCTTTTCTTCCATGGCAAGGGTGACCAGTTGCAGCCTCAGGTCCCTCTCTGTTTACCTGTCACTTATCTCTTCTGGGATCAGATTGTGAGAGAAAACACTGCTTGTGGCTCTTGACAAGCTGGGGGACATCACTCCTGTGGGTTCTTCTCTCTCCTCTGCGCCATTTTCAGTATATTCTCTCTCTTCACCTCTACTTCATCCTCCTTCTCTACAACATCATCCTCCTGCCTCTGTGATGGAGACTGCAACATGTGGACATCTGTCAGGCTATGAGGGTTATCTGGTACTCTAACTTCCTGTAGCTCTTTGATAGCTTAATCCCCCAATGCTTTCATAACATTTTCAACTGCTACAGTGAAGTTTTTAATGTTGGTTAGATTCACCTATATTCTTGTAAAGAAAATCACAGCTGTAAAATATGAGATTAGGAGTGAAATTTAGGGAAAACGCGAAACATGCTTAATTAAAAATGAAGGAGATTTTCTAAAATAAAAAAAATATTTTAATGACGGATATCACAAGGAATATTGGTTTTACACAAATCTCTGATTGGCACTGCAAAAAACTAATACTGAATCCCACTGCAGAACATCAATGTAAGAAATTGGATTATTTGTTGAAGGGAGTGATAGCCCACTTTAAAAAATAAGCACAATCCTTGTCAGGGTGAAATACAAAAGTAACTAAATAAACCTGCGCTTAACCCTCTTATAGCATGACACAAACACAGTCAGGCTAAATGTAGAGGCAATGTGTAAAGTATTTATGCAGCAAACAGTAATAAAATGGAAATTTAACCAAAGAGGAATACAAAAACAATTTAGAAAAATAGAGACTATATTAATAAATAAAATGACACAAAAATGACAAAACCTTAATCAGTATAACCAGAGATATGAATTTTTTACAATTTGAAAATTGCACCAAAAAGTACAAAGTGCCAACCCTTGGTAAAATGGTTGCGCTGTACCAGGACAAAGTTATAGCGAACCAGAATGGAGCTTGAGTTGTATACAAATACCAGGTTCAAAGACATTTGGACTTGGAAAGGTTTAAGGATAACAGTGGTCAGCGACAAGTCGTTGGTGAGGCAGCCTGAAAGATGGATCTGAAGCAGGTCTCGACTATGGTGGGTTGCTGAAGAGTGGGGTCCTAGTGTAGTCATTGATGAAGGTGGGGAAACTCAGAGTTGATGAAGTCAGAACTCTGTACCCAGGAAGGCCCTGAAGTTGATAGGTTGCTGCTTGGTTTTGGGACCAATAAAGTCTTCTATGTTCAAACTAATAAACATTTCTGGAAGTCAGATCTTCTTCATTAGAGCAATCCAGCAAGTTGAACTCCGACTGGCAATTCGACGTCAGCAGTTTTGGTTCAATGATAGTCCCAGTCTCCCGCCGGTTCTTTGGAGGAAACTTTAGCAAAAACGTTCTAAGTTCCAATCAATCAATTAATCAATCAATTAATCAGACATTTACAGAGCACAGCAAATCATCTGTGAGTGTCTCTGGGTGGTGGAGATGTTTGGCTGCGGCATGGTGGTGTGATCAGTCGAACATCCCGGTCTTGAGTTCTTCCATGAATTGCTATAGCTATGGTACAGTCCTGAGGTGCAGGGGGAGGTTGTTCCATGACTTGGATGCCAGGTGCGAGAAGGAGTGTCCTCTGCTGTTGGTTCAGCGGATCTGTGGGGTGTCTGTGAGGTGAGGGAAATGGATCGAACGTGTCTGGTCGGTTGGTGAAAAGTCAGGTGTTTGTTGATGTATGCGTGTCCTTCATTGTACAAGACCTTGTAAGCATAGGTCAGCATCTTGAACTGGCATCTCTTCTGAATCTGGAGCCAGTGTAATTGCTTGAGATGGGGTGCGCTGTGGCTCCTTTGGGGGAGGTAAAGTATGAGTCTTGCCTCTAAGTTTTGACTTGTCTGGAGTCTCTTAAGAAGGCATGCAGTGATTCCTATGTAGAGTGTATTTCCATATTCCAGTCTGCTAGTGATGAGGGCCTGAGTGGCGGTCCTTCTCATGTTGACTGGGAGCCACCTGAAGATCTTGCGGAGCATGCAGATTATGAGAAAAGAGGCGGACAAGACAATTTTGACTTGTTTCTCCATGGATAGCTTGCAGTCCCGGATGATACCGAGGTTGTGGGAGTGGCTGTTAGGGCTGGGGTGGGCTGAGGTCCACGGGCCACCATGCATGCCATGGCGAAATATTGTTCTCAAAGATGAGGACTTTCACTGTGTCTGTATTGAACTTGCTTCAGAAAAGGGGGTGGTGATGAACAGAGTGTCTGAATTAAGCAGACCACTCTTATCCAGTCCAAAGATCAGGGCTTGATCCATCACCGTTTTTCAGCTCACTGCACCATCCCAGCTCAGAACTTGGCTATATGCAAATTAGTCTGACCCTGGCCCAGTGCATCATGGGAACAGGGCAGACCAAACTACCAAGCCAATTTTTATACTGGGAAGGAAACAAGCTACCGGGGACCGGTTTCTGGCATTTCAGCCGTCTTCTGCCCGGCTTGCTTGAATCCTGATGGTGCAATGAGCTAGGGACTCACATCTGAGTATACCCTTCCACGCTTATGGTGGACAAAAATGATTCAGAAAAGGGGGTGGTGATGAACAGAGTGTCTGAATTAAGCAGACCACTCTTACCCAGTCCAAAGATCAGGGCTTGATCCATCACCGTTTTTCAGCTCACTGCACCATCCCAGCTCAGAACTTGGCTATATGCAAATTAGTCTGACCCTGGCCAAGTGCATCATGGGAACAGGGCAGACCAAACTACCAAGCCAATTCTTATACTGGGAAGAAAACAAGCTACCGGGGACCGGTTTCTGGCATTTCAGCCGTCTTCGGCCCGGCTTGCTTGAATCCTGATGGTGCAATGAGCTAGGGACTCACATATGAGTATACCCTTCCACGCTTATGGTGGACAAAAATGATTCAGAAAAGGGGGTGGTGATGAACAGAGTGTCTGAATTAAGCAGACCACTCTTACCCTCCACTCTTGAATTGGCTTTTGTAGTTTGGTTTGCCCTGTTCCCATCATGCACTGGGACAGGAACAGACTAATTTGCATACAGTCAGGTTCTGAAACTGGGATGGTGCAGTGAGCTAAAAAACGGTGTTGGATCTAGCCCTGATCTCTTGACTGGGTGAGAGTTTTCTGCTTTATTCAGAGACTCTGTCCCTCACCACCCCTTGTTGTAAATATTTTTGTCCACCCTAAGCGTGGAAGGGTATACTCAGACATGAGTCCCTTGCTCATTGCACCATCAGGATTCAAGCAAACCGGGCCGAAGACGGCTGTAATGCCAGAAACCGGTCCCCGGGAGCTTGTTTCCTTTCCAGTGTAAGAATTGGCTTTTGTAGTTTGGTTTGCCCTGTTCCCATCATGCACTGGGACAGGAACAGACTAATTTGCATACAGCCAGGTTCTGAAACTGGGATGGTGCAGTGAGCTAAAAAACGGTGTTGGATCTAGCCCTGATCTCTTGACTGGGTGAGAGTTTTCTGCTTTATTCAGAGACTCTGTCCCTCACCACCCCTTGTTGTATTGAACTTGCAACAATTGTCCTTCATCTAGTTTGCAATGTTCATCTTGCATCTGTGGAAGTTGGCTTTGGTGGTGGAGGGGTCTTTGGAACGTGAGAGGATGAGCTGGGTGTCGTCATTGTAGGAGATGATGTTGAGTCTATGAGATCTGATGGTGTCCAACAAGAGGGAGATGTAGGTGTTGAAGAGGATGGGGCTGAGGGGCAATCCTTGGAGGACTCCATGGATGATTTACTTGGGCTCTGAGGTGAACAGTGTCATATGGATCCTTAGGGTTCTCTTGGTGAGTTAGGAGGCAATCCTATTTGACAGTGTATCCCTGGATCCCAATGTGGTAGATTCTGTTGATCAGGATGTAATGGGAGACAGTGTCAAACATGTCAGACAGGTCCAGAAGATGAGGACAGCTATTTCTCTGCGGTCCAGGGGGACTCTGTTTTCATCAGTTGCTGTGATCAGTACTGTCTCTGTGCTGTGGTTAGCTCAAACTCTGGATGAGGAGGGGTCCGGGAGTTTGTGGTCTTCAAGGTATTGGGTGAGCTGCTGATTAATCACTTTCTCAAGGACTTTTACTGGATAGGAGAGCAGCGAGATGGACTGGCAGCTCTCTGGTCCGGATGAGTTGGCAGATGGTTTTTTCAGAGGAGGCCTCGCTTCAGTGTGTTTCTGGTCCTCAGAGAAGGAGGCCATGGTGATAGAGTTGTTCAGGACCTTCATGAGCTCATCACTGATTGTCTTGCTACTAAGGCTGAAGACTTGGTGGGAGCAAGGGTCCGTGGGTGCTTGGATGATGAAGTGTATGATGAAGTGTCTTGTGTGGTGAGGGGGTTCCAGTGGGGGAGCAGGTGCACAGGTTTGTGTTTGAGGATGTGAACTGGTTAATGCTGTTTGCGGTGGAGGGATGGAATGCAAAGTTTTCGTTGATGGCTGAGAGTTTGTTGTGAATGTAATCTGGCTGTCGTGCAGTTCCTAGGAGGGTGGGATGTTGTTCTCAGTAGCTGTCCGATTGGTGAACTCCCTCAGAGTTACAAAGAGTTCCTTGCTGTGGTATGTCCTGACCTTCATGCTGTCTGCTAGGTCCTTCTTCCTTGTTTCTTTCAGGAGGTGGCGGTATTGTTTTAGAGCGGTCCTCAAAGTGGTGTGGTCTTCCGTCTTTTTGCTGATGTGCCACGTCCTTTCTAGTTGTCGGCAGTTGTATTTGGTGAGGTATAGTTCCGAATCCTCAGTGAACCAGCTTGCTCTTTTGGTTGGTCCTTTATTCTTGGCTGTCTTGGCGGGATGATGGTGTTGGCGCAGTCCATGATCCACTTAGAGAAGTTTTTTGCTGCTTGCTTCTGGTCATGTGTAGAATGTGAGAGGTGGGAGCAGAGAAAGTTGTTCAACTGGTCTTCAGATCCTTTTTTCGAGTCTCTACATTTGTGTTTTTAGGTAGCGATGCCGCAGTAGGTGGGTCCTGAGATGGTGATATGGATGCTGTTGTGGTCGGACCAGGTGAGTTGTATGGTGTGGTTGTACCTGACTCTGTCTCTGGAGGTCAAGTTTGGGTCGTGTGACAAAGCCTCTTAAGGCTGATATTGCTCTTGCTCTCCAGGACGTCGATAGGATTGTCGAGGTGGAAGCAGAGGTGCCCTAGGAGGATGTAGTGCTTGCAGTTGATTACGCTGGGGTGATGAGGTCAGGGATAGTTGCAGAAGCTGGGGCATGGTCCAGGTGGTTTTCTAGACAAGGGTGCCCCTGATGGTGCTTTTTCTGTCTGTTTGGAGTTGGAAGTTGAAGGGCTCCATTACAGGAGTCGGGTTGTCTGTGGATTTCATGCAGCAGATGGTGTCCCTGTAGATGATGGCAATTCCACCTCTGTGTTTGGTTGCCTGGCCTCAGTGTGTTATCTTGTAGCATTGAACATGTCTGAAGCAGAGGTGGAGTTAAGCCAGGTTTCTGTGAGGAAAATGATGTTCCGGTGAGGGATCAGATCGTGTCCCAGATTTCTGTGGTATGTTTAGCGAGTAAACGTGTGATGTATAGAATGCACTGGAGGTTGTCTGTGGTAGTTTGGGTCGATGTGGTGGGCGCAATAATGTATGCGGTGTCTCTGGTGTTGTTGGCTGGTTTGGTGATGCTGGTGAAGTGGCTGTGCCGGCATAAGAACGGTCAACTGGTGGTGCGTTGGGATGTGTGGCAGCAGTTGGTGCGTACAGGGTCCATGGCTCAGAGCTTGGTGCAGTGTAGCTGCGTGGTGAGGAAGAACCAGCGTTTCTGATGCTAGGTGCGGTCCAGGCATGAATGGGTACAGACGGGCTTGCCTTTTGTGTGTCAGTGGCACACCAGCCTCCCAAAATATTCCTGAAAGGTGGGGGGGGGCTGTCAGGGAGAGTGGGGAGTGGGAACCCGTCAGGAGAGGGAAGAACAGGAATAGCGGGTGGATAGGGCACAGCAGGTATTAGTAAACCAAAGAAAATTAGCTACGAAACACAATTTAGCCAATAAATGTAAGTTTTCCAATAATTTAAACTATGTAACAACTACCCCAGCAATACAGCAGGGCAAGTGGTCCCCCGAACAGCGGTAACCAGAAGGAGTACTAGAGGACTATAGGAAGAGTCCCAGTCTCTTGGAGCTAGGCAGCAGCAACAGGGGAGTGACACACACAACCAGGAGGTCAAGGGCTTCCAGCATTTTCAGCTTGGACATCAAGAGTACACTCTAATACCACCCACGTGGTCAGAACCTGTGAAGCACTGTTTGGGGGTCAAGGCTCAGTGGGGCAAACCAACAAGTTGAATATGATGGGTGATTCAACATTGACGGCTTCATTATGATGATGGCCCCAGTCTTTCAACAGTTTTCTAGAGGAAACTTTGACAAAAATGTTCCAAGTTCCAGCTTTTGGAGTTTGGGCATGAGGAGTACATTCAAACACTAACCAAGGGCTCAGAACCTGAGGGGCACTCTTTGGGGGTTGGGGCTCACTCCAACAGAGGTCTGCAGCAGTGTCTAGGGCAGGTCCAGTTGTAACTGGTCAGCTGAGCAGTAGCAGGAAAAGGGAAAAGCTCTCTGGAAGCTTGTTGTCGCCCAGTAGCTCAACAGTAGGTCAAGCAACTGACAGTTTGGGTTCATTCTGGGTTCTTGGGTTTAAGACAAACAGGTCAAGTCTTCCTTCAGGATTCAGACAGCAGGGTGGCCCTTATTCTGATCTCTATAGGCCCAGAGGGCTCTGAGAAGAGCACTAGGGGTGCCTCTTTTATGACCAGTAAGAGCCTATGGGTGGGAAAATGTCCTGGCCACTCCCCAGCAAAGAGGGTAAAAGTTCCTAAGGTGTCCTTATTCATTTTTACTGTACTTTTTGTGTGATTTATTGCAAACTATCCCACTGTGCCCTTGTCTACATAAATCCAACATGGGAGAACACATTTTCCTCTGGTTGAAGTTCCCTGTGCCCACTCAGAGGTATGGCTATGATAAAAGGCAACCCCTCCCTTGTGGTCACTCCAAATCAGTTCTGAGGCAGCTCACCCCTCCCACTGAGTTTGGAGCCAAGCTTACTGGAAAGACTTTGGCAGTCAAACCTAGGTGTGAGTAACATCTGCAAGTGACAGGGTAGGTACCGTTAGAACCTCAGGCAGGGGCTGGGCACACACCCCAGGCCATCCTGTGCAAGGAAGAAAAACTCCTCTCCACTTAAGAAGTTTGTCCACTGTGTGGGACCGATCCACATGTATGTTTGTATGCATTTAAATTTACAAAGCGCACAGCTCCCCAACAGGGTCTCCTGCCGCTGCACATGTGGAGGCCGCCGCAGCTAAGCAGAGCTAAAGGATAGCAATACAGAGGAAGAAAAGAGAGATCAAACAGAGTCACTAAACAGCAATATCTTTAAGTTCTTACAAAAAAAACCAACAAGGACTGACAGTTTCTAAGGTCAATCGGAAGGGCATTCCATAGCCTAGGGCCAAGACAAGAAAAGGAGCGACCCCTCATACGGACCAGTCTAAACCTGGTAACTGAAAACAATGGAAGGCTGGGTGAGGACAGCTGTCGAGCCAGAACATAAAGTGTGAGTAGGCTTTGAATGTAGGAAGGAGCAAGGCCTCATTTGACAGGAAATATGTAGCAAAGGGACTTAAACTCAATGCACTTACGGATTCGAAGCCAATGAAGTTGATGGAGCAGAGGAGAAGAGGAGGCAGATCTCGGCAGGTAAATAAGAAGACAAGCAGCAGCATTCTGGATGACCTGTAGCCTATGTAAAGAAGCTTTAACAATGCCCAAATACAGGAAGTTGCTGTAGTCCAACCTGGATATCACCACAACCTGCAGAACCATTCTCTGAGCTGCCAATGCGATTAACCAAAGGATGTTTTTAATCCATCTGAGAACAACAAAGCAAGATGAAGCTACCCTGGAGACCTGAGGTTTAAGCGAGAGTTTTTGATCAATAATAAAGCCCAGATTCCTAACTTTGGACACAAGGAGAGGCACAGGGCCACATCATCAGGTCAGTGTTTAATACCCCACAGCTCAGGGTTATTACCCAGAATGAGCACCTCAGTTTTGGAACTGTTAAGCTTCAGGGCATAACTGGTCAGCCAGGGAGACACTTTCTCAAGCCACGCTGCAATAAGGAAGGATTCTGGTGCTGAGCAGTGGAAAGGGAGAAGACAATCTGAATATCGTCAGCATAGGAGAAGATAGTCAGACTCAACTTTTCCACAATGTCTGCCAAAGGGCGAACATATATATATATATATATTACCTACTGGCGGTCGCCAGTAGGTATATATAGTTAGGATTTTTTCCCTATGGGATTTCTGAAAATTCTATGTCTAATAACTTTGGCGTTTGTGGACGGAATCGGCTGAAATTTTCAGGAAAATGGCACATTTTGTTTCTGAGCAGCTCCTGGAAATTTGGGGGGGGGTCGTCAAGGGGGGGCCGAGAAAAAAGGGGGGTCCCAAAACGCGTTTTTCCCATGTTAATTTCCATAGGGCGGTTGGCCTCACTTTTAGCTCGAACGGCTGAATGGATTTCCACGAAACTTGGCAAAATTGTAGGGACTGTTAGCCCGATGTGCCTTTGCTAGGTCTCAATATATGTGCTTTAGTGGATTTTGAGAAATTCACGTTTAAATCAAGATATATATCTGTAACAGCGCTCCGGGCAGCGATCCGGTTAGCGAACTTTTCGCGTATCGGAACTTTGCGATGCGAAGCTGATTGGCCCTCCGGTGTCTGTCAACATTCTAAACAGTCCGGAGCGGCCGCCATCTTGTCTCTTGGTAGGATCGAGAGACAAGAGGAGGCCAAAACAAAGGGGGAAATTACCATAAGGGGGCATAGTAGATCCTCGTTGACCCTCTAGGTTTTATGTGGAGGTTTTAAAAGGGCCCAGGAGGGTCAAAAAAAAATTTTTTTTTTTTTTTGCGTGATAAGCGCCAAGTTCGCGAACCGGAAAGCGTTCTGGGCAGCGTACTATAAGGATAAAAGAATGATAGACTTTTCTAATACTGTATGTTAATTATATGTTGTTTTTGTTCGTTTTTTTTTAATTTATTTATTTTTTTTGATTATAAAAAAATTTATGGGTCAGAATTTTCATAGTTCATTAAAACTTCCAGCATTACATCATCTGGAATCTCCTCAAACATGCATGTTTCTATGTCTTGTAAGCTTTCAATAAATTGTTCATCAAAAGATTCATCCATAAAATCTTCATCCATATTTTCTTCAGGTAAAATCTCTTCTGTTGTAATGTCGAAGGAAACATTGATTTTTTCGTGCTCCCCTTCCATTTTTTTGCTGTAAATTGCATAAAAAAAATAATTATATTAGAAGAGTTAGGGCACTGTTGGGTTTAAGTTCAGACATGTAGTTCTGTTTTTTTAACAGTGAAGTTAAAGTAAGTAAATTCATAATTATAGCAGAGAAGTGTAAGTCAATCAATAAATATAACAGAGGAGCTTATCTGTATCTATAACTATAGCAGGGGGACAGTAAATAATTATCAAAAAACGTTTTTACAAATTAATTTAAAGTGCCACTTACAAATTATCAATTTACTTTACAGGGAGGTGAAAAGGCTCTTGAAATGTAGTTCAGGAAGTAGCAGTGAAAATGGCTGTGTTTCCTTCTCTTCCTTTATATATATTCAGGTATATAACCAATCAAATGTCAGGTAATAAAAATTGAAAATGAAAGTAAAATTTTCATTGGTTGTCAATTCCAATACTTTAGATGTGTTTTGTGAAGTAATTTACCTCAGGGTATTTAGATAGGTCTACAGGCTAAATGGCTAAATGAAATTTCAATCAAATTTGTGAGAATGAAAGGGATTGTTATGTAGTATGAGCTAATCTATATTTGGTGAGAGTGTCTCTAGTCGTTTTTCTGTAAATTACTTTCCCACCTTTTTTTAGGACCGCTTTCTGGAAAGCGGCCCGGTTAGCGAACCTTAAGCGTCACGGGAGTCCACCATTTTGTGTTTCGGTCGGTTTAAGATACAAGATGGAGGGCAAATAATGTTTAGAATGGGTAGAAGGGGTCATGGTAGACTTATCTTGACCCCCTAGGTTTTCCGAGGGTGGCTGAGGAGGCTTATATGTGCGGAAAAAAAACATTTTTTAAAAAAATTCCGCGAGGTTAGCTTTCGGTTAGCGAACCGGGTAGCGCTCCGGGGAGCGTAATTTGTGGAAAATTAGTGAAAAAAGTTAGAAAAAAATAATAATTGTGAGTGATCAGATGAAGAGTAGCTCTGAGAAGAGCTTTTGGGTTTATGGTACATTTAGGTACTTATAAGTAGGTACCAATGCACAGTCTTAAATTCAGAATGAAAATTCTGTTGCCCTCATCTGAGAAGTGAACTCCATCTCCTCTGTAGATATCTTGCATGTAGTAACGCAAGTTATTGTTGTATAGGGAGCCCATTCCATGGTCTCTCATGAAAGCTGAAACAGATTTGTTTACATGCTTCCTCGCTTTCTCAATTTGTGGAGAAAATTGGTTGGACCACCTCCATTTCTGTCTTTGGCATATATTGGAATATACCAAGGCAGTTTGAGGAAAAAGTGCCATTAATTGCTCAAAGGTGTCCTTTAAAAGCATTTCCAGACCTACCCCTGTCAAAGTGCCCAAATCATTACCTCCACAGTGCACTATTAACAGGTCAGGTTTTGGCAAATGCATAAAGGTTTTCACCATTGGTATCAATTGGTGACATTTTAATCCTCTTTGGCCCAACCACTTAATTTCCACATCTTGTAAATTGAGGTTGTGTAAATTTCTGTTCTCAGCATACCTTTGAGCCCAGTGGATGTAACTATGTCCAACAATCCAGACGTTAAACATGGTGGGAGAAGGTTGGGCTGCAGTCAGATGAAGTGTGGTAATGAAAGGGCAGTTGAAACAGTAGGAGTTTGTAAAGAAAAAAAACTGTGGATTTCCAATGCTAATGATTCATTAGCAGTGATTGGTGCATTTCCATTTCTGAAAACAGAAAGTTAGGGTGCATGGATGTGTTCTTCGAAAGATGTAATTTGAATGGTCAAGGAAGAAACTTTTAATGAAAGATTGCACTGGATACGCAGGTGCACTGAGAGTTCAGAGTTCAATTGAAACATTGTTGTGTGAATTTGCAAACATGAGAGGTCTTCCAGGAGGTCGTTGCTATGGAAAAAAGGCAGAGAGGGCAGAGGGGGGAAGGGTTTTGATTTGAAAAAAGTGAGGGAAGAGTTATGATTGGCTAATATGAGAGATATGTGAAATGAATATCTGTATTTCTGTGCTTTCAATAGCTGCAGACTCTGGAGTGCATCCTTTTTCTTCTGCTGAAGACAATTTGGTGTATTTCTGAGACTGTTTTCAAAACTCAAAAAGTATTTGCTAAGGTGAGAAAAGATTTATTTATTTTAGATAGAGAATAGTATGAATTAAGGAGAAAATGATGAAGAAAGCTGTGTTTTTAAACTGTGGCTTTGTCTGTAGTGATATAGAAATAGATTTTGTTACTTTGAGAAATTGTAATTGCATATTCGGTGTAGCATTCTGGAATACAGTAATACAAGTTATTGTTGTATATGAAGCCCATTCCATGGTCTTTTATGTAAGCTGAAACAGATATGTTGTTTTTAAAAACCATTTTTGAAATCAATTACATTTCTGGATATGTACTGCTAGAGCTTCATAGGTTGTTTTGGGTCATATTTATAAGGCATTTGAGTGTCTTTGATGTTATTTTTTCCTTTTTAAATGGAAAGCATTCCTCATGGGGCAAGTGTCTTGTAAATACGCTCCCACCTGCGCTTGGCAAATTTAGATTTTGATTATGGGAGTTACATAGCCATGTTAATAATGTCGAAAAAATGGTGCTAGGGCATTCCAGAAAACGCTTTCATGTGTCTCAAGGACATTTTCAGTCATTTCCTCTTGAATGCAGGTATACAATTGATTTATATGCTGTGTTTAAAAACGATTCTTTTCTATGATGTTCTTTTTTCCTTTTTAAATGGAAAGCGTTCCTCATGGGGCCCTGAGCAGTTCTTAGTCATGTTATTTAATGGGAGGTGGATAACATGGCTAAGAGCATTTGCAGGATAATGCATGAATATCGCTGACTTTTCAGCGATATTCATGCATTGCGGCCGTTTTTTTTCGCATTTGCGAGCAGTTCTTAGCCATGTTATCCAATGGGAGGTGGATAATATGGCTAAGAGCATTTGCTGGATAATGCATGAATATCGCTGACTTTTCAGCGATATTCAGGGCCAGACTGACTACCGGGCAGTTTGGAATGCTGCCGAGCTGGGGGCTCATTTCACAGCGGTGGGGGCTGATTTCGTTCATGGAAACCTGCGTGTGCTTTCGAAATAATGAAAGCAAAACAAATTTTGTTTAGTACACGCAGGCCCCCATCAGCGAAATCAGTCCCCAGCTCAGCAGCATTCCAAACTGCCCGGTAGTCAGTCCGGCCCTGGTGATATTCATGCATTGCGGCCGTTTTTTATCGCATTTGCGATAAACCTTGCTAAGGAGAAAATGATGAAGAAAGCTGTGTTTTTAAACTGTGGCTTTGTCTGTAGTGATATAGAAATAGATTTTGTTACTTAGAAAAATTGTAATTGCATATTCGGTGCAGCATTCTGGCATGCAGTAACACAAGTTATTGTTGTATATGAAGCCCATTCCATGGTCTCTTATGTAAGCTGAAACAGATATGTTGTTTTTAAAAACCATTTTTGAAATCAATTACATTTCTGGATATGTACTGGTAGAGCTTCATAGGTTGTTTTGGGTCATATTTATAAGGCATTTGAGTGTCTTTGATGTTATTTTTTCCTTTTTAAATGGAAAGCGTTCCTCATGGGGCAAGTGTCTTGTAAATACGCTCCCACCTGCGCTTGGCAAATTTAGATTTTGATTATGGGAGTTACATAGCCATGTTAAAAATGTCCAAAAAATGGTGCTAGGGCATTCCAGAAAACGCTTTCATGTGTCTCAAGGACATTTTCAGTCATTTCCTCTTGAATGCAG
Organism: Lissotriton vulgaris; assembly: GCF_964263255.1. Taxonomy (NCBI): domain Eukaryota; kingdom Metazoa; phylum Chordata; class Amphibia; order Caudata; family Salamandridae; genus Lissotriton; species Lissotriton vulgaris. The sequence continues at coordinate 123,437,890 of NC_141690.1, forward strand.
GTATACAATTGATTTATATGTTGTGTTTAAAAACGATTCTTTTCTATGATGTTATTTTTTCCTTTTTAAATGGAAAGCGTTCCTCATGGGGCCCTGAGCAGTTCTTAGCCATGTTATCCAATTGGAGGTGGATAACATGGCTAAGAGCATTTGCTGGATAATGCATGAATATCGCTGACTTTTCAGCGATATTCATGCATTGCGGCCGTTTTTTATCGCATTTGCGATAAACCTTGCTAATAGCAAGGTTTATCTGCGATAAAAATCGCCGATGTGCGGCGATAATTTTTGTCTCTAAACAAGTTATCGCTAGTTGTTGGGAATATGCCCCCGGGTTTTTGTTTGCAGGAATCGGGAGGCGGGAGAGTAGCACTGAAATAAGTAGTCTGACGCCTGAATCGGGAGGGTTGGCATGTCTGGATTCTCTACAGCTGGGGCCATAAACTACATCCGCAGGGCTAGGTGATAGCCTGGGACCGGCCTGGCATGTAAAATGGCTGCCGTGCACAACAAAATTGTGGCATTGTAAAAAAGGCAAGATGGCGCAGACAATGTTTATCAATAAGGATTCATTTATAACAAAATATTTTATCGCACTGACAAATTGGTGGTCAACACTTCCTGATTTCCTTCGAATCGAACGTTAACAGACGTCACGCAGCAAAAAAAAAAAAAAAAGCTCACGCACAGCCGCTGGAAGACATGTATCAACATATATGAGCCTCCTCAGCCACCCTCAGAAAATATAAGGGATTAGGATACGTCTCCCGCACCCGCTTATACCTAGTAATTTAATTAAAACGAAGCACAAAATGGCGAATTCCCGTTTCGCCAGCAGTTTGCGGCCCAGTTCGGTGTTTGGGAAGCGCTTCTACCGTGAAAAATATATTTTTTTTATTTTCCCCACGGGACCCTTTAAAAACCCCAACAACATTCCTAGGGGGTCAACAGGGGTATACCTTGCCCCCTTTCATTAAATTCCCCCTTCGTTTTTCACCTCTTCTTCTCTCTCGATCCTACCGAGAGATAAGATGGCGGCCGCTCCGGACTGTTTACAATGTTGACAGACACCGGGGAGCCAATCAGCTTCGCATCGCAAAGTTCCGTTTCGCAGGTGGGAGCGTATTTACAAGAAACTTGCACCATGAAGAACGCTTTCCATTTAAAAAGGAAAAATAACATCATACACACTCATATGCCTTAGAAATATGACCCAAAACAACCTAAGAAGCTTTAGCAGTACATATCCAGAAATGTAATTGATTTCAAATAATGACTTACTTCATTGGTAGGCCTTCACATGTATTATCTCCTTTGTTTTGTTAAGTGAAAATCTTATCTGCAACCATGTGTTGGCCTCACCTTAAATAAACAAAACAGGCGATGGACTGAATGAGGATCAATGACACACATTCAGGGCCGGACTGACTACCGGGCAGTTTGGAATGCTGCCGAGCTGGGGGCTCATTTCACAGCGGTGGGGGCTGATTTCGTTCATGGAAACCTGCGTGTGCTTTCGAAATAATGAAAGCAAAACGAATTTTGTTTAGTACACGCAGGCCCCCATCAGCGAAATCAGTCCCCAGCTCAGCAGCATTCCAAACTGCCCGGTAGCCAGTCCGGCCCTGCACACATTCACCCCAGTCCAAAGATCTGGGCCTAAACAAACCTTTAGATAGGCCACACCTTATCGTCATCCTGAATTAATCATTTAAAATATTAGGGAGAGATTTATGATTGTTTTATGCATGTTTTGTAGCACTGTGTGTCATTTTTGTGATGCAGTGCTGGTGCAAAAGATTTGCTATGTTAAATAATAAGTAGGGCATTAAGTTTTTGATGACTGTTATTCATTTACTGTTTGGTAATAGTGGTTATTAACATTTTTTATTATATTTTTCCACAGATTCAACTGCAGATTTTTTCCTATTTTGAAAAATGCCTACGAAAAATAGAATTAGAAAGGCTAGAAAACGTCAAAGACAGCAGGATGATGTTTCATTGCAGCAGTCCTCTTCCCCAAATACTTATCAAAACACCAAGAAAGCTCCGGGTAAGAGCACAAAATCATTCTTAAAAAATATTTTTAGTAAAAAAAGTATTTATCGCAAAAATGTTTCAGTTCAGAAAAAGAAGAGTAATTTAAATGGAAAGGAAAGACCCATCAAAAATGTTACTGGTAGAGATAACTCTGTGCATGATAGTAGAAGGAAAGAACAGTTTAGGGACATTCGAAAACGAATGTTCCGTAACAGGATAATAGTTAATTTATTAAAAAATATTAAGAAATGCAAACAGAAAGTGGCATTTTATAAGAAGAAGAAAAATGTAGAGAAAATTATTGATCATGCTTTTGAAATTAAGCGAAAGTTGTTTATTTTGGTAATCAATAGAATTAGGAAACTAAGCAAGGTCATTTCTGATTTCAAAACAAACAGTAGATGGAAGAGAGTAGTAAATCGTAGTAACTTTTGTGAAGTTTTTTCCGGAGAATGGATGCATAGTTCAAGTTCTGAGGCATTTTTTAATGAGGAGAGTTATTTTCAGGATAATGATTTGGTGTTTGCAGTTGACACCAGTGGTCGAGCTTATGAAGTGAAGGATGGTTGTCCAGTTGAAAAAGAAAAACTTGTGACAACAGAGACAGAAGAGGCGGTAAGTGATGAGGTTTTAGGAAGACGTCCTAAGGGTCCTGTGTACATTTGGAAGTGTAGTTCTATTTGCAGTGTGCGACAGGTTTCCATCAATTTGCTTTGTGATTTTATACGGACATTTAATAAGAAAAGTTTGAAGCAGAAAATGAAGTTGTTGCAAGATTTAGATCCTTGCAGAGTGAGACAAATGACAGGTTTGCGTGGTCATTCACTGGCTTGTCTTTCCAGGAGAGTATGCCAGAGTGTTTTTCATCATTTCAGGATGCTAGCAGTGCATCATAATAAAGTGAGAAAATTAGTGAGAATGTTGTATTATGCTAAGAGTCCAGCAATTATGCTTAAACAATTATGTGCTGCTCTTTTGCATGGTTCTGAAATAGATGTGAAGAATATTTGTGAAGAAATTGAGTTTTGTTACTTTAGTAGTAAAGATGAGAATGTTCAAATTGACCCTGAAGTAGAGGGTAATGTTGAAGATAATGTACAGGTTTCCAGTACAGATAATTTTCAGAAGGAAATTGCCACGTTTCAGATCAAATCAAGTGAGAGGCCTAATTTCACTTGTGTATGTTGTCGACGCACTTATTATAAGAATCAGACTAAGGTAGTGGATTTATATGCAAAAAGTGAAAGGGAAAATAATAGTGAATGGAAGGATTTTGCCACATACTTGATGGTAGAAAATTATTTTGATTTGGGATCGGATCAACGTGTGTGTACTTATTGTTGTAATAAATTAAACCAAAACCAGATGCCTGCTAGGGCAGTTCATAATAATGTGGAATTGGTTGAGATTCCTTCTGAATTGAGGGATTTAAATACTTATGAATCTATTTTGATTCAAAGTATCCATCCCTTTCAGGCTATTGTAAGAATGGAGCCAAAGACAGGGAAGTTGCCTCCAGCAGATTTACAGAGAGGATTAAAGGGAAGAGTTGTTTATTTGCCTCTAGATTTGAACAAAAACATTAACACAATTGGAGTAGAAAAAGTGGAAGAGGAACCTCTGGTTATCTTGGTTAATGGTGTTCCGACAAAGAATAAGAAAATATGGCAAGATTTAGTGGATGTTAGGAAAGTCAAAAAGGCAACAGTGTATTTGAAGAAAAATAATAAGTACTATAAGAATGTATATGTTGCAGAAGAGGAAGTAAGTGAAGAAGAGGACAGCGATTTGTGTGCTGGCCAAATTGAGAAAGTAGAGGCCTCTAAAAGTGAAGAAATATATGAACATTATAGTGTTCATCCTTTGCATTCCAAGGAAGTCATGGGGAATGCTATTGAGGTGTTTCAGATGAAACAAGCCAAAGGGAGTCCCATTAGTGTTTGGGAGGAAAGTTTGGAAGCTCGGTGTTTCCCACAGCTATTTCCCACAGGTCGAGGAGGACGATATGATGAGCGACCTGTTCAAATTCCTGCTTCAGAATACCGGACTTTACGATTGTATGCAGAAGATGCTAGGTTTCGACAATGCATTCCCTATTTGTTTCATCTCCTGTTTGAAAGCGATCTGTCTGGACTGTCATATGCAGTGAACCACATCTTAAAAAGTGGTATACAGATGCGAAATATCTCAGCAAGGGACTTTATGCATAAAGTCAATGTCCAAGACAGTATTTTGGATTCTCACTTAATTAATCTCATGGCGTGTCAGCGTGGTACTAATGAGTACTGGTACCGTCGTCATGGTGATTTAAAATGTATGCTGAGGAACTTAGGAACTCCGACATGGTTCCTCACTCTGAGCTGTGCCGAGTATGGCTGGGAAGACTTACTTGAATTTCTACGAGAGGCAAATGGAAATATTGAAAACATTGAATTCAAGACACCTGGAGAACTGTGTTCTTTGGATCCTGTGAATGTATGCAGGTACTTCAATCATAGATTTGAAGCTATGATGTCTTTCATCACAAATAAGAAGAATCCACCTCTTGGAGAGGTGTTGGATTTCTTCTGGAGAAAGGAGTACCAAGCAAGAGGTGCTCCTCATATACATATGTTGTTGTGGATCAAGGATGCACCTAACTTTGGAACAGATCCGGATGACTTAGTGATGAATTTCATAGAACAGTATTCTACGTGTGCTGTTCCAAACGCAACGGAGAAGAAAAGCCTAAGAGAACAAGTTCTACATTTCCAAAGCCATCGTTGTGGAAAGTACTGTCGTCGAAAATTCAGAAACAAGGACAAGTTCTACACCAAATGTCGTTTCAACTTTCCACGACCGGTGATTTCTAAAGGAAAAGTGAACAGTTTGATGTCTTCACTGCGACATAATGTGACGAGGAAATCACCCAAAAATACATACAATTTGAAAAGGAACGAAGAGTCCAAGTACATCAACCACTACAACCCAGTGATTTTGTCCATGTGGAATGCTAACATGGATATACAGTTTGTGGGTGACAACTGTATGGCTGTGGCTCGGTATGTGACATCTTACATCACCAAAAAAGAAAAGACAGAACTGAAGGATATGTGGGAGGACATTTCCCATGAAAAGAGCCTCAGCAAGAAGTTGTACAGTTTCAGTCTGAAGATGTTGTCGCATCGAGAAATCGGAGCTTACGAATGTTCAGATCGATTGTCTTCAGCAAGTCTCTATGCCAAATCCAGGAGTATTGTTTGGGCGAGTCTTGGTCTTGCTGCAACGCGAAATCGGGTTCTAAAACCTGTCCGGGAAATTGAATATTTGGCAGAAAAGGAACCAAACAGTACCGACATTTTGAAGACCAACATGTTGGATACATATTATCCAAATCGAAGCAGTCACCTTGAGAATGTTTGTCTATATGAGGTTCTACAAAATTATATATTCAAGAGGAACATCAAAGAAGATATTGAGAAAGGAGTGTATGCTGTAATTGGAAGTGAGGGATGCCTGGTCAAGCAAAGAAAATGCCAATTAGTAAACCATCGAAAATTGAGTGGCGAATCTCCAGAAAAAAAGGAGTTTTTCTATTTAGCACTTTTGCAACTTTTCAAGCCTTGGCGTGCAGAAGAGGAACTGCTTGGAGATTTCCTCTGTTACGAAGACTCTTTCACTGCTGCTAAGGAGACCATAGAATGTCCTGCTTTTCCCAAATATCAAGAAATGCTAACTTTGGAAATTGAGCAGGAAGCAACGATTGCAGCCGAGATTGCCAGAGACAGTTCTCAGGACAGTCAGAGTTCTGTTTCATTGAGTCAAGATCCACTTGGAGGACCTATTATCGAAAATGAAGCTGCCACTGCTATGAATGAAGTGGAAAGAGCCATGGCACATGCTCATGAGGATTCAGTTAACTTAGAAGACTTGGAAAAACAACTCAACGTTGAGCAGAGGAAAATATATGATGAAGTTACCAAGCAAATTGAGCATGGATTAAGTCATGAGAAGAAAGAGTGCTCATGTACATCGTTGAAGCCTGTCCGACTGTATGTGAGTGGAGAAGCGGGAACTGGAAAAAGTTTCCTCATTAAAGCAATTTCATGCTATCTGCAGGAAAGGACTGAGTCATCGCTGTCTTGTGTTGTCACCGCTCCTACTGGACTTGCAGCACATAACATTAAAGGTATTACTTTGCATCGTCTACTGATGCTGCCGGTGGAGCATGACAACAAATTACAATACCACAAGTTATCTGGGGATGCTTGCTGTGAAGTTTCAAGAGTCTTGAGGAAAATGAAACTACTTATCATTGACGAAGTAAGCATGGTTTCCAATGTCATGCTTGCCTTTGTGCATTTGAGAATGCAAGAAGTACTTAAAACTGAATATGATGTGTTATTTGGTGGCAAACACATCATTGTTTTCGGAGATCTTCTGCAGCTGACACCAGTAAAAGGACAACCTGTGTTCAAAATACTCACGCATGAAGATACCAGGAAGTGCCTAGGGAGCATTGGCAACGTCAATATATGGTTAAACCTCAATTATGCTGAACTGCATGAAAATATGCGTCAGGCAAAAGATGAAGATTACAAGAATATTCTACAAGATATTAGAATTGGAAAAGTGACCGAGCATGGAAAAGAAGCTTTAAATGCACGATTACTTTCAAATTTATATCCCGAACAAGAGATTGTGGCTGAGAATATTTTTCAGAAAATTACTGAGAAGAAATCCGGAATATGTTTGATGCCAACTCTTACAGAATGTGCCATCTTCAACAACAAAATGTTGAATTTAGAAAAGCAAGAGATTGTGAAACTTGAAGCTATTGACAAAATAGAGCATATGGGATCAACGATTATTTTGTCTGAGAATTTGAAATCAAAATTGGATTCATTAGAGAAGACTATATCTAAAACAGCGGGTTTTGAAAAGACTTTGAATGTGTGTTTAAATTGCCGAATCATTTTGAGAAGGAATTTACATGTTGAAAGAGGTCTGGTAAATGGATCAATGGGTAATGTTGTTGATTTTGAGAAGTACAGAAATAGAGATGGAATAGAATTTTTAAAAATTAAATTTGATGGCATTGAGGAAGTACAGCTAATTGGTCGTTATTCTGCTAGGTTTTTGCTTGTTAAAGACTTATATGTTCGCCGTAAACAGTTTCCTGTTTGCTTGGCATATGCGGTAACAATCCATAAATCGCAAGGTTTAAGTGTAGATAGTGCATTGGTGAATATTGGCAGTTCTGTGTTCAAGGAGGGTATGGCATATGTGGCATTGTCACGAGTTAGAACTTTATCAGGATTGTACTTGATTGACTGTGATGTCACAAACATTTGTGCGGATCTAGATTGTGTTAAGGAATACAATAGGTTAAGAAGAGAGTATGCGCCACATTTGCCACGATATCCTTTGTTTGAGAAACGTGTGGTATGCCGGAAACGTAGAAATATCAGTAATAGTAGGGAGGTTGTTGCAAAAAGACTAAAAGTCAATGAACCGAAAATTGTTAGCAGAAAGAAAGTGGATTCTGTTGAGGATGTTGTCGGTTTTCAATTTGAAAACAGTTCTGGTGTCAACTGCTATGCAAATGTAGTGGTTAATGTTCTCTTTTCACTAGAGAGTTTAAAAGAACAGATTCTGTTGAATTCAGAACAAATTTTATGCTGTTTGTTGAATTCTGTTTTCGAGAAATGTAGCACTGATCGAACAAAAGTAGAAAGTGTGTCTGAAGTTCGTTATCTGTTAGATGAATGTTCAGGTCAAACAGACTTCTCTGAAAATAATCAGCAAGATTGTCAGGAGTTTTTAATGTATATGCTTGATGTATTGCAAGATGAGGGTGTAGATGTAGATCACCTGTTTGGGCTTTCTTATCAATGGCAGCATGACTGCGAGAATTGTAGGGTATCAAGTACTACTAGTGTAGACTCAGAAAGATTTATATATTTAACTTTGCCAGACAGTAAATCAGTCTCCTTTAATAAGCTAGTAAATGCAGCGGATCACAACATGGAGTGTAGCCAATGTAAATCTGAAATGATGTCAACATTATTTATACGTAGATATGGACAGTATGTCATTTTAATGATCCAACGATGTAGGCCTGATGGATCAAAATTGTCAACTTTAATAAAAAAAATTGTGGCTTCTCAGCTTTCAATATCAGGAAGGACTTTTGTAACTGTAGCAATTATCTATCACGATGGTCCTTCAACAACATCAGGACATTATACAGCTTATTTAAAGTCTCGAAACGGCTGGTCATTCTGCAATGATTCCGTTGTAACTTTAAAAAAAAAATTGCCGTTTGACCTTAAAAATTCTTACCTGGTGTTTTTAAAACCAAAATTTTAATGAAAGAATCTCGGGATTTCCTGTGAAGAATTGCAAAAGGTTCATGAAGTAGAGGGAATGTAAGTCTGCAATGCTGTCTAGATTATTGGTCCAAAACTTTTAATTATAATGTCATTTTAAAAATCCAACTATATAAACCTGATGCAAGTAAGTCTGCTTCATAGTAAGCAGTATCAGTGTCATAGGAAAAGGAGAACATGAGTGACAAAGAAGGGTAAGATATTAGTAGTCCAGGATTGTGAATATAATCTTAAATGTATTCTTTTTGAAAGTTGCGAAAATAGAAAATGTCGGGATTTGATTGGAAGAATTACAAGAGTTGCGAATCGCGGCAAAATGATTTGGCCTAGTGGAAACATGTGATAGAATGAGAGAAGTATTTTCTTGTATGTAACATATTTTTCGAATCGATGGAGGTTTTCTTTCAGAAAGTGGCGGGCTGAAAATATTTATAGCACAACAGAGTGGACGCTGTTCATAGGAGATCCTTCGACGTCATTGAAAGTAAGTTAATTTTAAGGAGTTTTGAATTCAGATTTCTTAGGTTGTATGGGTTTTTTAAACACAATCATTTTGATTGTGTTTTTTTTTCCCCGCTGTTACATGATGAATACCTTCAAGTCACTGATTTAAGTGAAATTTGATACATTCTGAGAACAGCAAAAATAAACCATTTAACATGTATAATTAATGTTCTGCTTTTTGTACTTATGATATACATTTAGAAATATGAGGTAGATATGGAGAAACTGAGTCTTCTGTAAGTGTCAATTTTAATGCTTACAGTGCTGTACTTCTGGGTACTGTTTTTTTTAAAAAAAGGAATAGGCCTCACCTCAAAGAAAGCTCTTGAAAGCACACATCTTATTTGCATCCTGAAACACTCATTTAAAATATTAGACACAATTTTATGATGGCTTTACATCTTTTTTGCGCTGCTATTGCATCACTATTGTGAGACATCAGCAGTGCAAAAGAAGTACCATGTTCCAAAATAGGTCTCAGTTCATCAGCATGAAGATACTGTTTGTTTAAAATATATATCTTTAGGATTGTGTAGGGGACGTAGAGAAGCAGAGGCTTCTGTAAATGTCAAAGTTGTTGCAAAACTGTTTCTTCTTGAACCTTTTCCCTTTTCTTTTCTAATTTTTAAATACATGTTGTAATATTTTTGGAAATGTTTGTTCTCTCTTTTACAGATTGAAAGTATGAAAAAATATTTAAAAAAGGTAACAAGAATGATAAGGTAAATGTTTTCTACTCTTTTTACCCGCAATGCACTGCTGATGATGTCACTGACCATGTCATGAATGATGTAATAAGAGGATATGACTTACTTCATTGGTAGGCCTTCACATGCTTTATCTGCTCTGTATTCTTCAACAAGTGTAAAATTGATCTGTAACCCTGAGTAGGTCTCACCTTAAACAAACCTCAGGAGACATCACACCTTATCGTCATCCTGAATTAATAAATAGATCTATTAAACAGTATCTCTGGTTTACTCCCTATAGCTGTCTTTCTTTTTACATTACTCTCTGTTTACTTCCCTTATACTAACTCTTCTTTTTTTAAAAAAAATATTTTTTTGGTTCGCTTCAAGTTCGCGAACCGGGCAGCGAACTGGAAAGCGAACCAAAAGAAATAGAGCTTGCCAGAGTGCTAAACATTCTAGCAATTTTATTTGAAAGGGGAGGTAGTTCTGAAAAGAACTTTTTTTTTATGTTTTTGTTGTTTTTTTTTTTTTTTTTGTTCTGAACATTTTTTGTTTTTTTTGTATTTTTGCACAGTTTTATATTTTTTTTGTTTTTGATGGAGGGGAAACAACAAAAAACAGGCAAAGAAAAAGGCTCAACAGGAGCAAAAAAAAAATTACTGTTTGGGTGGGTTAGGGCAATTGTGATTCTCGTAAGCAATGTTCATTAAGTTTACGCTCATGTTCCCACATGAAAGCAATGCCCCACAATACAAGCAGGTTAGCTTCATGTGTTTGAAGTTCTTTTGAATATTTGGCACGGTTTCCTGTGCCTCTCCTCCAGTCAGAGAGATATGCAAGGTTGACCTGGCCACAGGAGTTGTTGAGGGATTATCCTGCAGGTCACGCAACTCTGCACGGCTGTAGTTGAGAGGATGCCACCTGGTCATATGGCGATGCATGGTATAGTTTCCCATGCTATATTTTTTTTCAGTGCCTCTTGATAGCCTTTTATTACAGATAAGACAGGTGGCATATTTTGCGTTGACTTTCTTCTCCCCTCGAGGGATTGAAAAAAACTGCCAGATAAAACTAGTTTTCCGACGGGAAACACGGGGCAACTCCTGTATGAACTCTTGTTCTTCTCTCTCCTCTTCTTCAAGTTCATCCTCTTCCTCCTCCTCTGTGTTGGCAATGAACCGAGATGATGGTCCTCTCTTCTCATGAGGAGGTGAAGGTGGTGGTGGGGGTGCACCAGCTGAAGCAAGTACAGAAGCCATTGCTCAATTATAGTTAATTGGTCTTTCTCTCACCAAGATGAAAGTCAGAGTGAGGAAAGAAGGAGGGGTTTTCATCATTTGGAAAAAGCAAAAGTTCTGAACCAATGAAAAGTGTTATTTTTAGGTCACATGACCTAGTCATACATCATTTGGAAACCAAAAGTGAAATGAACCAATGAAAAGTTTCATAAACAAGGCACATGACCTGTTCCGCTTACGTTACGCGGTGCGCGCCGCGTCCCGCATCGTTTCCGGTTCGCGGTCCGGAGCACTTTCTGGAGCGCTAACGCGGCGCGTCATAAGACGCATTACGCGTCAACGTAATACGTCGCGCTTCCGCGACGCGTCACAGTTCCGCTAACGAAACGTTTACCGGTTCGCGTACTAGATCGCGGCATCAAGATGAGCTAACGGAAAGCTTCCCGGTTCGCTTACCGGAAACGAAGAAAAAAAATATTTTAAAAAAAATTATCAATAAACATCTAAAATATATTTTGGGTTTTAAAGAAGAATAAATTTTACAGCTACAGATGTTAGCTTTTAAAAAACCAATGAAATTCACAGAAAAAACCATAGGTTATAGACCATATATAGTTAGGAATTTGCATTTACAAAACCTTATTTTACTCGCATAAAACCATTGAAATTCCATATATAGTTATATGTGCTAACTATATATCGCGCACCCGCAATCCACTGCTGATGATGTCACATATTACATCATTCATGACATGGTTAGTGACTTCACTGATGACATCACTGATGACATCTCAAATGACATCACTGATAAAATCACTGATAACATCTCATTTGACATGACTGATCACATCACTGATGATATCATTCATGTGATAATACCATGAACCTCTTCAGACTCTAATATAACCTTAGATTCAATCAGTGTAAACAGACAGTCACAGACTGTCACTCATCCATGGAGTTACTCACACACCTAGTCAGTTATGCCAAAAATCAATCACACCTCCATTTTCTCAACTATACAGTTATACACACCTTACTTATTCAAACATATACTAACACATATTTACTTTACTCTCTTATACAATCCCTGATACATGTTCACAATGATCCATACAGCCACTCACACATTCACTGGCTCTTATGCACAGTTATTTATAGATGTCAACTCTCACATGTACTGTGTTTTACATATGTACTTACTTTGACATGTAGCACTGAAATATCCATTCACTCACTAATACACTCATGCACAGTCAACCGCCCATACAGCTGTTTCCACATACACTTTTGAACCCATACATATAGTGAATCAACTACTCACACATCTATGTACAGAGTCACACACCTCCCAGCCACCCATACACACACACTCAGTTTCCCATACAAATACTTGGACAACCAATGAATAACCCATACAGTTACTCATATAGCTACTGATCAACATATGCAGCAGTTTGTAGAACAACAGATATAATGATGCACAAATTAAAACAGTTTAGTCACTAACCCATGCACTCAGTGAGACACATTTAATCACTCACTCATACAGTCAGTCATGCACCTACTAAATCCTTCATCCAGACACTTATACATCCACTCATTCTTCAATATGTAAGACATATTTTAACTTTACAGAAACATACAGTCACTGGATGTTGTCATCAGTGATGTCATCAGTGATGTCATTTGAGATGTCATCAGTGATGTCATCAGTGATGTCACTAACCATGTCATGAATGATGTAATATGTGACATCATCAGCAGTGGATTGCGGGTGCGCGATATATAGTTAGCACATCTAACTATATATGGAATTTCAATGGTTTTATGCAAGTAAAATAAGGTTTTGTAAATGCAAATTCCTAACTATATATGTTCTATAACCAATGGTTTTTTCATTGAATATATATATATATATATATATATATATATATATATATATATATATATATATATATATATATATATATATATATATATATATATATATATGTTATGTTATGTTAAAATGTGTTTATATAGCGCTCGGCTACTCTAAAAGAGTGTCCCGGCGCTTTCCACATAAAGCTACAGTGTATAACAACATAACATAATATATATATATATATATATATATATATATATGTATATATATATATATATATATTACCTACTGGCGGTAGCCAGTAGGTATATATAGTTAGGACCTAGTTTCCATAGGAAATCACCAACATTCTATTGGGAATAACTTTGGCGCCAGTTAATGAATCTACGTGTATTTCACAAAGAAGATGGCCCGTTACGCTCCGCTCCTTCCCTGACAGTTTGAGGGGGTTCGTCAAGTGGGGGCTGAGATAAAAGGGGGGTCCCAAAACGTGTTTTCCCCATGCAAATTTCCATAGGACCTTTAGACACGGCTACAGCCCGAACGGCTGAACGGAATTATTTGAAATTTGGCAAAGTTGAAGAGACCGGTTCGCAGATTACGCTTTTCTTTAATTGGTGTAAATCCGTCCAGTATTTGCTGTGAAATTTGCATTCAAATTCAATGATATATCTATCGGCGCGCACCCGTGCGCTCACTGGCCAGCCCGCTTATTTTAATGAATTACGAGTGCCCACCTCGTTTTTGTCCCCGCCTGCCTTAAATCGGGCCACGCGCTGCCCGCGGCGACCAGGAAGTGCTGGGGCCGGCCGGCCAATCCCAGCGCGGCCGGCTGGAAATGCCTGCCCCCGCCGCAAGGGGGAAGAAGGAAGATGGCGGCTGACTCTGCAGGGCTCCCGTGATGGGAGGGAGCCCTGCCACCTGGAAGAGAAGCGTCGTCTGCGGCTGGGGCTCCCGTGTGCTGAGGGAGCCCCGAGGAGAGAAGGAAGCCACCGGCACCAGGACGAAGAGGAGGCGGGACGGACAGGTGCGGGGCTCCTCTGTGCCGAGGGAGCCCCGGAGACCAAGAGGGAGGCTGGAGCAGTGGCGGAGGGGGCGCGGGGCACATTGTTGGTGCCCGCCCCCGCCGCAGTCCAGCCGCCTCCCGGGGAAGCGAGGAGCCCGCCCGCAGAGCAGCCGGTGAGTAACACAGGCTGGGGAGGGCTCCGATAAGCTGTTAACTAAAGTTAACCACAGGGCAGTACGGGGGAAGGTGTATAAGGTTTAGTGCACAGGACACCCTCTATTTCGTTCAATCTAGCAGAGCCCTGGTGAGTATAATGTGCAAGTATATCTGGTTCTTGTCATAAACTTATTTGGACGTTGGTAAATTCTAGAATTGGAGACTAGTGCAGGGTGCCATCTCAGTAGTAGCTACCTTCTCTTTCCAGTTTGGGGCAGGATTGCAGTTAATTAGCTGTCATGACTTTGTGCCGCATTTCCTCACCTACCTACTTTTGAGGCGTTTGGACCTACCACTGTTTGTTCTGTGGAAGAGCTAATATCCACAGACAATCCTTGGTGTGGGAACATTTGTGGCCCAGTAAGAGTTGTGGCAGTCAGAAGTGTATATTGCTGAATAGTGAGACTTCTTTCTAGTGGAGGGCTTGATAAGCTAGTATGCACTCCTTTGTTTATTTCTTTAATAAAAACTATAAAATTAAAATGTTAACTCTTTGCCAATGCATGTAGATATAAATAAGTTTCATAGACAAAAACATTCTTGTACCTCTTAAATTGTGGGTAAGAGTGCCCACTTATTACTGAAATGCTTCGGTTTTATTTTTTGTACCATTGCCACTCCAGCCTTTCACTTAAGCACACGCCACTGATTTATCTTCTTCTGTTGAAAAGGTACCCAACACAATCACATTCATAAAATCCCGTATCCACCCCCTTCCCCCCTCCCTTCCCTCTTGCAATGCTTACCTACTCCAAAGAAAGGGAAAACGTCTAAGGGAGAATGCAGAGAGGAACAATCAAAATCTGAGCTCACTTGATTTCCTGTGAAGTGGTTCGCTATACCGCTAACAAAGTTTATAATGGGGTTTTTATCTTCTGGTAAACTTTTTAATTCCAATACCCATATGCTTATTTTATTTGAACTAAATCTGGTTGTAAGTTTGGTTAGTATTCACTGTAATGAAGTATATTTCTACTGGAATAGGTAGCTAATGATCCCCCTATCCAGAAGCTGTCAGTGTCCTACCATGTCTTACTATGGATGCTTGCTGACTTGCTTTTTTCTAGGTCATAGATGTGTTTCAATACAAGTAGCAATACGACCTAGTTGACTTGAGCTGCCAGTACACATGGGTGCTTAGCCAACAAAAGAATTTCTTACATCTTTTCACAGCACCTGTGGAAAGGCATACGTGAAATATATGCTTCAATTAAGTTTATTTTTATCTGCAGCTTACGAAAGGAATTGCCTTTTATTATGATTTCCCTGCAGCCCTTTTTCACCCACATCCCATCTTGCCAATGAATTGGAACCCTGGCTAGCATCTTATGAGAGATTGCTCCCAGGCACTGTACACTGATACAATCTGATAGCTAGTAATAAGCAGCAGACTATTGTGAGAAACGTCTGGTTTGATAAGTACGCAAAAGTGCTTAGATGACTGTTGGTGCAGAAGAACTGAACATGATAACCATTTGTGTGAATTTTCTGCACAAAGATTAGGACACAATCAAGTGCAGTTGGTGACTTTAGTTGTTTTTTTTTCTCCGCCTATTTTCAGGAAAGTAGTGTGAGAAGACTTTTGTACACATTTTTAATCTACAGAACAATTCTGACTTTAATGTAATCTGGAGGATTGCTCATGGAAATTTGGAGGAAAACAGTTTGAGTTTATACCATTATGTGCAACATTTTACTTAAACCTTGTATTTTCAACATGCAAATAGAATCTGCAGTGCATTCTCCTTCGGTTTTCTCTTAGGTGTATATGCACTTAGCTTGCGCCTGACCGCACCTGATCTTGCTGTGTAGATAACTATTAGGGGTGGGCGGCCAGCTACGCTCCGTGCACAGGAGTGTGCGTAGTGCCGCCTACTCCGCATTTTGCGGAGCTGGCGTAGCCAGGCGGCACTACGCGCGCTCCGCAGACGGAGCGTAGCTGTCCGCCACCCGCCTCCCTCCCGCCCTCCCTAAATACTTTCAAATAAAGGAATCAAATAATTTAAAAAGCACTTACCTTGCACGCCGCTGCCCGCCGCGTCCCCGGGGCTCGCTATCTTCCGTCTTCCGTCTTCTTTACTAATGCGCATGCGCGGGCGGCCGCGCATGCGCATTTTCTCGTGAAAATAAGTGCTTTTTAAATTATTTGATTCCTTTATTTGAAAGTATTTAGGGAGGGCGGGAGGGAGGCGGGTGGCGGGGCTGGCGGCCAGTGGTGTTTGCGGAGTGGGGCTACGCGGAGTGCGGAGGTGGGCGTAGTTTCTCGCCCACTTCGCATAGCTCCGCAAAGCCCCACTCCGCCAACTCCGCCCAGGGTTAATAACTATCCTCATAAACTGAGAGTGGATGTGAATTGACTATTGTATTTGGAATGTATGTGGCTTATAACATTTAACTTCTTAACATGCTATTTCTTTCCTTAAAGATATTGCAGTTCTCACCACAGTAAGAACACCCAGTTCTTCAGGTACCGTACTAACGTCCACCTGACTGTCTGTACGCCTGTCTATCATTCCTTGTTCCATTTGTGTCTGTTGCTAGGTGGCCTTGCTGTTTTACTTTGGTGAAGGGATCTTTTCTGCTTTATGTGCTAGAGATGCCACATTTTGGCAAAGAGTAATGCAAGGAAAGGGGTAAATCATTCTTTATACAGGAAGCTGGGTTTGGGGAATAATACAGAACAATGGATTCGGGTAATTCATTCTCTATGTTCTGCTCATATACACATTCTGATATAGGTATGCAGCTATAAAAATAGAATTCTTTACTGTATTTATTATTAGAAAATAATTTTTGGGAAAACCATGCAGTAACCCAGAACTTTTACATTGCAGTACAACTTCTGGTAAACTTTTAAATTCCAATACCCATATGCTTATTTTATTTCACCTAAATCTGGTTGTAAGTTTGGTTAGTATTCACTGTAATAAAGTATATTTCTACTGGAATAGGTAGCTAATGATCCCCCTATCCAGAAGCTGTCAGTGTCCTACCATGTCTTACTATGGATGCTTGTTGACTTGCTTTTTTCTAGGTCATAGATGTCATGGTGATTGACAGGGTGAACAGAAATACACACTTGTGCTAGTTGTTTGCCACAGATTTATGTGGAGAAGTGTGGCTCACTGGTTAGAGAAGGCAGATTTCCTGACGCGGCAGGGTCTTGAGCTTAAATGTCCAAGGACTCGATAATTCTCGCTTCGGTGCCTAATCAAATCAGGGGTTCACACTCTGCAACTCTGGGCAATAGCTTGCTCAATCTCCACTACGCCCCCCGCAGCGGGATGCCTGGCTTTCACCTTGGGGGTGCCTAGTAGGGGCTATCTCACAGGGAAAAACCAGGACGGGTTCCCAAAGCAAGCGCCTTGAGACCTCTAGTGGTGATAAGTGCGCTATATAAGAAGCCATACACATGTAATGGTTACAGCTATAGATATTAGCTTTTAAAAAACCAATGAAATTCACTGAAAAAACCATAGGCTATAGACCATATATAGTTAGGAATTTGCATTTACAAAACCTTGAAAATTCACTAAAAAACCATAGGTTAGAGACCATATATAGTTAACTGCACATTTTATTGATATAAAACCAATGAAATTCCCTATATAGTTAGTTGCACTAACTATATATTCCGCGCATCCGCAATCCAATGCTGATGATGTCACATATTACATCATTCATGACATGGTCAGTGACATCACTGATGACATCACTGATGACATCTCAAATGACATCACTGATGACATCACTGATGACATCATACAGTGACTGTGTGTTTTTTAAAATTTTAAATAGGTTTTACATATTGAAGAATGAGTGGATGTATAAGAGTATGGATGAAGGATTTGATTGTATCAGTGAGTAAGTATGTGTTAGTATAAGTGTGAAAATGTAAGGTGTTCTGTGTTTAACTGTATAGATGAAGAAATCAAAGTGTGATTGATTCTTTACAGGACTGACTAGGTGTGTGAGTAACTCCATGGATGAGTGGCAGTGTGTGAGTGTCTGCATAGGTGTATGAGTGCATATGATAGTGTTGTAATGATGAGTGACTGTATGTACGAGTGATTGTATGGGTGAATGAGTGAATGTGTGGGTACACGTAGGAATCAGTGAGTGCGTATGTAGTAACTGGTGTCAATGGTTCAAAAAATGAAACTCTGTATTTAACACTGGGTGTAACAGAGGTTATTTTAGAGTGTGAGGAGGTGCATTGTATTATCACATCAATTATATCATCAGTGATATGATTATTGATGTCAAATGAGATGTCATCAGTGATGTGATCAGTGATGTCAATTGAGATGTCATCAGTGATGTCATTTGAGATGTCATCAGTGATGTCATTTGAGATGTCATCAGTGATGTCATCAGTGATGTCACTGACCATGTCATGAATGATGTAATATGTGACATCATCAGCAGTGGATTGCGGGTGCGCGATATATAGTTATTGCAACTAACTATATATGCGAATTTCTATGGTTTTGTGAGAGTAAAATAAGGTTTTGTAAATGCTAATTCCTAACTATATATGGTCTATAACCTATGGTTTTTTCATTGAATTTTCAAGGTTTTGTAAATGCTAATTCCTAACTATATATGGTCTATAACCTATGGTTTTTTCAGTGAATTTCAATGTTTTTTTAATAGCAAATATCAAAAGCTGTCAAATTACAAGTACGTGATAGGTAAAAACATTTTCGTGTTTATGCACGCTGATGTGCTTTGAACGCTGCCCCCCCCCTCTTTTCTCTTAGTAGTACTCTCTCTTTGCAGATAGTGAAGGGTAGTTAACGCAGGCCTTTGCCCCCGTTGTAATCCGTCGTGCCTGCTTGTCCCTCCATTTGATTGATTGTTATCCAAGCATTTACTGTTTTAGAATTGATTCTCTTTGGTTCATTCTCTATTTACAAACAAGCACAGAGTCGCAATACTCTGTTTAGTCTTTGCAGATAGTGAAAAATCGTGTAAAAAAACAAAAGTAATCGAGCAAAATCAGTAGGCCACTAATGGGATCTCTTTTTGACCTCGCTAAAATAGAAACATTAGGAACAACCCTTCATGAGAAATACGAAACTAGTGAGATGAACTGAGCTCCACACCATGAAGGCTGCAAGACAGCTCGGCTCCGCCACCCACCCCGCCCAAAATAACGATAAAGTCTATGCAAATATTATAAATATATACAACACACCAGCAAAGTAACAGGGTAAAACATTTTATTAAATAACTATTTACATAACTATTTTATACTTTTTGTTGCCTGATCCGGCTAGCTCAATCGATCGAGCATGAAACACATGCACTCTGATAGCAAGCGTTGCTGCTGATGCTATGCAGACAAAAACTGGTTTTCAGTTTGTACATTCTTCAAGATTTTTCCATCCAAGGCTGGTTGAGAGTTTGTAGAACGATGGCTTCAGATTTTCAACATACGGTGTGGTGGCGCGGACTGGGAGGGGGAGCTTGGCTCCTGCCCCCTCCCCAAGTCGTGTTGCCCTGGTGTGGCCTAAGATCGCCCCCGACATAGGCGGCCGGCTCCCGGGATCCGGCGGAAGTTTTTGCCTTTTGATGACTCTTCCATTCTGGACCTTGTCCCACAATCCGTTTGACCTGAAGACACGCTGTAGTGGGGCGCCCCTTTACCGTTTCAGTTGCCATTCCGCCCGCTTTTGCTACACTGTGCCTCTTCCGCCATTCAGCTGTTTACCGCTCGCTCTTGCGACTACAGCGTCTCGCTCACCATGTAGTTCAGTTGCTCCCGCTCTTGCGATGCAGCGATAGGCGGCTGCCACAGGACTCTCAAAATGGCGGCCGGCTCTTCAGATTTGGGCGTGGCCCACTAAAATGGCCCTGGGACACCTTGGAACTCGGACGCTTGTCTGCTAGGGCTTGGGCCCCATTCTCGAAAGCGTCCCCTCAGCCTTGAAGATTCTACAAAAGTCTTGGGGGCCCCCGACTCCCGCAGGCTTCTGGTGGGGAGCGGCTGCCATGATTGCTCGTAGAATGGCCACGACTGAGCTACGAGATGGTGGTGCTCTCATGCTGACGCCAGCTTCAGTCTGAAACATCCAGAAACACTGTAGACTACCAATTCGATCAGTTCCGGTAGCGCCCCAACGTGACCCGGTAGAGAAGAACTTGCCCTCCCCTCTTTGACTGATGGTTCTTGTTGCCTGTCCCTTCTGTTGTCATTTAACAGAACTTTTTAGACTGCTGAAAGGGGTTGTGTTCCGACCGCTGGTTGGTGGAGACATTTTGACTATATTCTGGACCTACGTTGTCGCGTAATGCGTTATATGACACGCCGCGCTAGCGCACCCGGAAGTGCTCCGGTGCGCGAAGCGCAGCTTCCCGGAAGCGATCCGGGGCGTGGCGCGCAGCGCGTAACGTAAGCATAACAGGTCATGTGACTTGTTAATAAAACTTTTAATTGGTTCATTTTACTTTTGTTATTCTAATGATGAAAGGCTTGGTCATATGACCTAAAAATTACGCTTTTTATTGCTTTCGAACATTATTTTTTCTTAAACATATATGTTATAATGTTCCAGGCTAATGTACTTTCCTGGAAAATTTACAACTGTCCTGCAAGTAAAATATATTCCTTTTTCGAGAAAAAGGGCGTTTCTTCGTCCCATGACGGAGCCGTTGAGCAAAAGAGGCTCGGCCTGCTGTCTTAGTCGCCGATACGCCTGAATATCAGATTCTTATCGATCACTTTATGTTGCAGGAGTAGAAAACACAACAGCCCTTGACCATTTATCTTTACTGCGTTCCTGCGTATTATACCTTTTATCCGTCATGTAATTGGACTGCTTTATTTCACTTGCCTTTTACTGATTCGAAAACAGTGACTAAAATTAAAAACTTTACCAATGTAAATAATACTACCATGTTTTGTTTTAAAAACCTTTATTGTGAAAATGTCAGTATACAAATACAGGCCTATAACCACGTGGGCCGGCCACGGAGCAAACTGGAATCGTATATGATGAGGAGACATTTACACTGTAGAGGAACGTAACGAGCGGGCCATTAGGTTGCAAGAACTAAGGTGTCTAACAGTTGCGGAATCGGTGGACGTACATTTTGTAATTAAAATACGACAGGGCCACTTACAATAAAATTATCTAGATATACATTTGCGGGCAAGTACCATGGGTGACGTTAATTCGAACTTTCAATAGTACAGTAATCAATAACACATCAGAACTTAATATCAATAGGGATGTCGAAATATTCAATCAATTCTCGTCCCCGCCCGCCATGTGCTTCAAAACTGCATACGTATCTCGTGATATCAAGGTTGTGCAACCAGTACACAACAAGGAGTTATGAGTCCCATTTATACCGGCGCCATTTTGGGCGAGGCCGGGCAGGTCCACGATATAGTCAAAATGTCTCCACCAACCATCGACTATGATGATGTTCATAAGCTCTATTTATTAGAGTAACACTCATCTGTCCACATGAAATTAATTTGCCACAATCTAAACATGTCATTTTATTCTTTCCAAAGTTCTTCTGAATATTTGGGACCGTTTCCCTTGCCTCTGATGCTGTCAGTGCCACTTCATTGGTGGATGTACTGACAGGTCGGGGGTTGTCCACCAAATCTCTCATTTGTGCAGCACTATAATTAATCGGTGTCACCTCTCCATATGACGATGCATGATATAATTACCATAATTATATTTCGGCTCGTTTGCGCCGCCTCCCCTCCCCCCCCCTTTCGGGCACCCCACGCCGACTTTCGGCGCAGCATTGTAGGATGGCCACACCAGTGCGGCAACTTGCTGGACACCACCTCGGTGCCAACCGGATCTCAGCGCCTTGTGGTGTCTTCCATTCAGAAAATATTGTTGGCAGCATTTTGAAAGGAAAGATAAACAGCCGTTCTCCTAGTGAGTCTCACATTGTTACATTTAGGAAGAATGTTGAAGAGTAGTATGTTGAAAATCTGAAGCCATTGTTCTACAAACTCTCAACCAGCCTTGGATGGAAAAATCCTGAAGAATGTACAAACTGAAAACCAGTTTTTGTCTGTATAGCATCAGCAGCAACGCTTGAGTCAGCTTTGTGTGAAGCCGCCATTTTGATTCAATCAATAGCGTCCCCCTGCACACATTCAGGGACCTGGTCGTGTCTTCAGGTCAAACGGATTGTGGGACAAGATGCAGAAAGGAAAAGGAAAAAAGTTCCGCCGGACCCCGGGAGCCGGCCGCCTATGTCATGGGCGATCTTTGGCCACACCAGGGCAATAGTGAAGCTACAGCAGGTGCAAATAAGCTTCAGACAGTGTTACAAGCGCTGCTCAGAACTCTCAACTATGACACCACCTCGGTGCCATCCGGATCTTGGCGCCTTGTGCTGGTTCCGGCCTATTCACACATTGGTCCGCTACTGACACCACCTCACAGGCCAACGGGGCACCCCACGCCGACTTTCGGCGCAGCATTGTAGGATGGCCACACCAGTGCGGCAACTTGCTGGACACCACCTCGGTGCCATCCAGATCTCGGCGCGTTGTGCTGCCTTCGGCCTACTGTAGCCACAAGTGCGGACGCAACTCAGCTGGATAGCGAGTGAAACACCAAGGGGCGCCCCACTGCAGCCGAAGAGCCTCCATCTTGGGGGCGACGCACACCACCTCGGTGCCATCCAGATCTCGGCGCGTTGTGCTGCCTTCGGCCTACTGTAGCCGCAAGTGCGGACGCAACTCAGCTGGATAGCGAGTGAAACACCAAGGGGCGCCCCACTGCAGCCGAGGAGCCTCCATCTTGGGGGCGACGCACAGCATCACATTGCTTTCCAATGCAGTCAGATCCTCAAACAGCCCCCACTGACTGACGCGACCTCACAGGCCAACGGGGCGCCCCACGCCGACTTTCGGCGCAGCATCGTAGGATGGCCACACCAGTGCGGCAACTTGCTGGACACCACCTCGGTGCCATCCGGATCTTGGCGCGTTGTGCTGCCTTCGGACTATTCGCACATCGGTCCGCTACTGACGCCGCCTAACGTGCAAACGGATTTTCTACGCTTTTTATAGCCCTATGCCGCATAACAAGTCATGTGACTTGTTTATAAAACTTTTCATTGGTTCATTTTACTTTTGGTTTCCTAATGATGGAAGGCTTGATCATATGACCTAAAAATACCACTTTTCATTGGATTAAAAAATGTTTTTTTCCCAAACGATGAAAGCCCCACCTTGTTTCTGGATGTTTCAGACTGAAGCTGGCGTCAGCATGAAGGCACCACCATTTTGTGGCTCCGTCGTGGTCATTCCGCGAGCAATCATGGCAGCCGCTCCCCACCGGAAGCCTGCAGGAGTCGGGGGCCCCCAAGACTTTTGTAGAATCTTCAAGGCTCAGGGGACGCTTTCGAGAATGGGGTCCAAGACCTAGCAGACAAGCGTCCGAGTTCCAAGGTGTCCCAAGGCCATTTTAGTGGACCAGGCCCAAAAAAGAAAGAGCCTGCCGCCATCTTGAGAGTCCTGTAGCAGCCGCCTATCGCTGAACCGCAAGAGTGGGCGAAACTCAGCTGAATGGCGGATTTTGGCACAGTGTACCAAAAGCGGGCGGAATGGCAACTGAAACGGTAAAGGGGCACCCCACTACAGCACACGAGCCTCCACCTGGGGAGGCCCGTTCACGCCGCCTCCCCCCCCCCCCGGGGCGCCCCACGCCGTTTTTCGGAGCAGCATTGTAGGATACCAAAACCAGTGCGGCAACTTACTGGACATCACCTGGGTGCCATCCACATCTCAGCGCGTTCTGCTGCCTTGGGACTATTCGCACAACAGACCGCTACTGACGAGGCCTCCCCCCGCACCCCCCGGGACGCCCCACGCCGTTTTTCGGAGCTGCATTGTAGGATACCAAAAACCAGTGCGGCACCCAGGTAACATCACCTGGGTGCCGTCCAGAACTCAGCACGTTGTGCTGCCTTGGGACTATTCGCACAAAACACAGCTACTGACCATTGTTGCTTCTTTTTTCAAAAAAATGTTTAAATGTATTTAATGTTTTTGTTGCGTTGTATATATTTATAAGTTATTAAAGTTTTATAACCCTACTACTTTGTTGGAGTGCTATATATTTTTAATGTGACACATAATTGTAAAAACTTTGATGTACAAAGAGGCATCCCTGGAATCTTCCGCTTCAGGCTCGGACCCACACACCCTCACAGTGAGAACCCCCTCCCCAAGCACAATACAGGATGGTTATCAGATAGTAGGAACGCGTGTGGTGTGACGGATCTCATCGGGTGGGGGCCTTGATCTACTGTAACTCCTTTGAAGAGGGGTGATTCTTTACAGCTGGGGCCATAAACTACATCTGCAGGGCTAGGTGATAGCCTGGGACCGGCCTGGACAATCGGACACAGAGGAAGAGGAGTGTCAGAGGGTGCGGTAGTGAATAGGGTGAAAGGGAGGTGTCGGGCGGGCACAGGGTGTGATTCTCAGAGAAGAACAGCGCAGATGGGAGGAGGTTTCTGGCCCATGCATGAGAGAGAGAGCGGGGGTGACCAGTGCGTGGGGGAGATGCTTGCGAGGGTGGGGAGCCATGCGGAGGATCGGCGGCGTGCAGAGAGTGGGTCTGGTCAAGGCATCTAAAATGGCTGCCGTGCTCAACAAAAGTGTGGCATTGCAAAAAAGGCAAGATGGCGCAGACAATGTTTATCAATAAGGATTAATTTATAACAATTATTTTTAACAAAATATTTCCTCGCAGTGACAAAATGGCGGTCAACAGTTCCTGATTTCCATCTAATCGAACGTTAACAGACGTCACGCAGCAACAAAAAAAAACGCTCACGCACAGCCGCTGGAAGACATGTATCAACATATATGAGCCTCCTCAGCCACCCTCAGAAAACATAAGGGGTCAGGATACGTCTCCCGTACCCCCTTATAGCCTGTAATTTAATTAAACCGAAACACAAAATGGCGAATTCCCGTTTTGCTACCAGTCTGCGGCCCGGTTCGCGAACCGGGAAGCGCTTCTACCGTGAAAAATCTATTTTTTTTTATTTTCCCCACGGGACCCTTTAATAACCCCAACATCATTCCTAGGGGGTCAAGAGGGGTCTACCTTGCCCCCTTTCATTAAATTCCCCCTTCGTTTTTCTCCTCCTCTTGTCTCTCGATCCTACCGAGAGACAAGATGGCGGCTGCTCCGGACTGTTTAGAATGTTGACAGACACCGGAGAGCCAATCAGCTTCGCTTCGCAAAGCTCCGTTACACGAAAAGTACGCGATCTGGAGCGCTATCCAGGACGCTGTCACAGATATATCTGTTCTTTAAAACGTTAATTTCTCAAAATCCACTGGAGCACATATATTGAGACCCAGCAAAGGCACATCGGGCTAACAGATCCTACAATTTTGCCAAGTTTCGTGGAAATCCATTCAGCCGTTCGAGCTAAAAGTGAGGCCAAACGCCCTATGCAAATTAACATGGGAAAAACGCGTTTTGGGACCGCCCTTTTTTCTTGGCCCCCCCTTGACGAAACCCCCCCAAATTTTTAGGGGCTGCTCAGAAACAAAATGTGCCATTTTCCTGAAAATTTCAGCCGATTCCGTCCACAAACGCCAAAGTTATTAGACATAGAATTTTCAAAAGTCCCATAGAGAAAAAATCCTAACTATATATACCTACTGGCTATCGCCAGTAGGTAATATATATATATATATATATATATATATATATATATATATATATATATTCACAGAAAAAACCATAGGTTATAGTGGATATATAGTTAGGAATTTGCATTTACAAAACCTTGAAAATTCAATGAAAAAACCATAGGTTATAGTCCATATATAGTTAGGAATTAGCATTTACAAAACCTTATTTTACTCGCATAAAACCATTGAAATTCCATATATAGTTAGAAGCGCTAACTATATATCGCGCACCCGCAATCCACTGCTGATGATGTCACATATTACATCATTCATGACATGGTCAGTGACATCACTGATGACATCACTGATGACATCTCAAATGACATCACTGATGACAACTCAAATGACATCACTGATGACATCTCAAATGACATCACTGATGACATCACTGATCACAACATCCAGTGATTGTATGTGTCTGTAAAGTTTAAATATGTTTCACATATTGAAGAATGAGTGGATGTATAAGTGTCTGGCTGAAGAATTTAGTAGGTGCATGACTGACTGTATGAGTGAGTGATTAAATGTGTCTCACTGAGTGCATGGGTTAGTGACTAAACTGTCTTAATTTGTGCATCAGTATGTTTGTTGTTGTGTAAGCTGCTGCATGTGTTGATCAGTAGCTATAAGAGTGGCCATATGGGTTATTGATTGGTTGCCCAAGTATTTGAATGGGAGGCTGAGTGTGTGTGTGGGTGGCTGGGAGGTGCGTGACTCTGTGCATAGATGTGTAAGCAGTTGATTCACTAGGAGTATGAGTTCAAGAGTGCATGTGGAAACAGCTATATGGGCGGTTGACTATGCATGGGTGTGTTGGTGAGTGAATGGATTTCTCATTGCTACATGTGCAAGTAAGTACGTATGTAAAACACAATACATGTGAGAGTTGAGATATATAAATAACTGAACATAAGAGCCAGTGAATGTGTGAGTGGCTGTATCGATCACTGTGAGCTTGTATCAGGGATTATATAAGAGAATAAATATGTGTTATTATATGTTTGAATAAGTAAGATGTGTATAACTTTATAGTTGAGGAAATGGAGGTGTGATTGATTCTTTGCATGACTGACTAGGTGTGTGAGTAACTCCATGGATGAGTGACAGTCTGTGAGTGTCTGTTTATACTGAGTGTATGTAAGGTTATATTAGAGTCTGAAGAGGTTCATTGTATTATCACATGAGTGATGTGATCAGTGATGACAAATGAGATGTCATCAGTGATGTCATTTGAGTTGTCATCAGTGATGTCATTTGAGATGTCATCAGTGATGTCATTTGAGTTGTCATCAGTGATGTCATTTGAGATGTCATCAGTGATGTCATCAGTGATGTCACTGACCATGTCATGAATGATGTAATATGTGACATCATCAGCAGTGGATTGCGGGTGCGCGATATATAGTTAGCGCTTCTAACTATATATTGAATTTCAATGGTTTTATGCGAGTAAAATAAGGTTTTGTAAATGCTAATTCCTAACTATATATGGACTATAACCTATGGTTTTTTCATTGAATTTTCAAGGTTTTGTAAATGCAAATTCCTAACTATATATCCACTATAACCTATGGTTTTTTCTGTGAATTTCATTGGTTTTTTAATAGCAAATATGAAAAGCTTTAAAATGTCAAGTACGTGATAGATAAAAACATTTTCGTATTTATGCACGCTGATGTGCTTTGAACGCTGCACCCCCCCCTCCCCTCTTTTGTCTTAGTAGTACTCTCTCTTTGCAGATACTGAAGGGTAGTTAACGCAGGCCTTTACCCCCGTTGTAATCCGTCGTGCCTCCTTGTCTCTCCATTTGATTGATTGTTGTCCAAGCATTTACTGTTTTAGAATTGGTTCTCTTTGGATCATTCTCTATTTACAAACAAGCACAAAGGCGCAATACTCTGTTTAGTCTTTGCAGATAGTGAAAAATCGTGTAAAAAAATAAAAGTAATCGAGCAAAATCAGTAGGCCACTAATTGGATCTCTTTTTGACCTCGCTAAAATAGAAATATTAGGAACAACCCTTCATGAGAAATACGAAAATAGTGAGATGAACTGAGCTCCACACCATGAGGGCTGCAAGACAGCTCGGCTCCATCACCCATCCCGCACAAAATAACGACAAACCCTATGCAAATATTAAAAATGTAGACAACACACCAGCAAAGAAACAGGGTAAAACATTTTATTAAAAAACTATTTACATAACGTTGGTTTATAAGATGATGTCAGTAGTGGACCGATGTGTGAATAGAACGAAAACAGCACAAGGCTCCAAGATCCGGATGGCAAGCTCCTGGATGTTGGGTGCCATAGTTTAGAGTTCTGAATTTCAGCCTTTTTCAATGCCTGTGCTTTGTTGAATCAAAATGGCGGCTTGACACAAAGCTGACTCAAGCGTTGCTACTGATGCTATGCAGACCAAAACTGGTTTTCAGTTTGTACATTTTTCTAGATTTTTCAATCCAAGTTTGGTTGACTTTGTAGAACGATGGCTTCAGATTTTCAACATACGGTGTGGTGGCGCTGACTGGGAGGGGGCGCTTCGCTCCTGCCCCCTCCCCAAGTAAGATTTTCATACGTGAAAGTACGTTAATGGTTTTGGTCCCTGAGATGCTTCGATGTCACTACCATTCTCAAATAGCATAAGTTCTGGATGTTGGGTGCCATAGTTAAGAGTTCTGAGCAGTGCTTGTAACACTGTCTGAAGCTTATTTCCACCTACTGCAGCTTCACTATTCTCAAAGTAAGTGAGTGTCGTTTGTGGACCTGACTGCATTAGAAAACAATGTGATATGTTACCTTCCTAAACAGCTTGACGGAGGCCCCTGAGGGGCGGTGTGATGGCCATGGACTCGGAGAAGACGCTTGGCTCCGACACCCTCCCCAAGTCTTATAGCACTGGTGTAGCCTGAGATCGCCCCCGACATAGGCGGCCGGCTCCCGGGGTCCGGCGGAACTTTTTGCCTTTTGATGACTCTTCAATTCTGGACCTTGTCCCACAATCCGTTTGACCTGAAGACAAGCTGTAGTGGGGCGCCCCTTTATCGTTTTAGTTGCCATTCCGCCCGCTTTTGCTACACTGTGCCTCTTCCGCCATTCAGCTGTTTACCGCCCGCTCTTGCGACTACAGCGTCTCGCTCACCATGTAGTTGAGATGCGCCCGCTCTTGCGGTGCAGCGATAGGCGGCTGCCACAGGACTCTCAAAATGGCGGCCGGCTCTTCGGTTTTGGGCCTGGTCCACTAAAATGGCCCTGGGACACCTTGGAACTCGGACGCTTGTCTGCTAGGGCTTGGGTCCCATTCTCGAAAAGCGTCCCCTCAGCCGTGAAGATTCTACAAAAGTCTTGGGGGCCTCCGACTCCCGCAGGCTTCTGGTGGGGAGCGGCTGCCATGATTGCTCGTGGAATGGCCAGGACGGAGCTATGAGATGGTAGTGGTCTCATGCTGACGCCAGCTTTAGTCTGAAACATCCAGAAACACTATAGACTACCAATTCGATCAGTTCCGGTAGCGCCCCAACATGAACCGGAAGAGAAGAACTTGCCCTCCCCTCTTTGACTGATGGTTCTTGTTGCCTGTCCCCTCTGTTGTCATTTAACAGAACTTTTTGGACTGCTGAAAGGGGTTGTGTTCTGAACGCTGGTTGGTGGAGACATTTAGACTATATTCTTGACCTACGTTGTCGCGTAATGCGTTTTATGACACGCCGCGTTAGCGCACCCGGAAGTGATCCGAGGCGCGGCGCGCAGCGCGTAACGTAAGCATAACAGGTCATGTGACTTGTTAATAAAACTTTTCATTGGTTCATTTTACTTTTGTTAATTTAATGATGAAAAGCTTGGTCATATGACCTAAAAATTACGCTTTTTATTATTTTCAAACAATATTTTTTTTTCAAACATATGTTATAATATTCCAGGCTAATGTACTTTCCCGGAAAATTTACAACTGTCTTGCAAGTAAAATATATTCCTTTTTCGAGAAAAAGGGCGTTTCTTCCTTCCATGACGGAGCCGTTGAGTAAAAGAGATTCGGCCT
The DNA here is from genome assembly GCF_964263255.1 of Lissotriton vulgaris. Taxonomy (NCBI): domain Eukaryota; kingdom Metazoa; phylum Chordata; class Amphibia; order Caudata; family Salamandridae; genus Lissotriton; species Lissotriton vulgaris. The sequence continues at coordinate 123,467,573 of NC_141690.1, forward strand.
GCTGTCTTAGTCGCCGATACGCCTGATTATCAGATTCTTATCGATCACTTTATGTTGCAGACATGAAAAACACAACTGCCCTTGACCATTTATCTTTACTGCGTTCCTACATATTATACCTTTTATCCGTCATGTAATTGGACTGCTTTATTTCACTTGCCTTTTACTGATTCGAAAACAGTCACTAAAAGTAAAAACTTTACAAATGTAAATACTACTACCGTGTTTTGTTTTAAAAACCTTTATTGTGAAAATGTCAGTATACAAATACGGGCCTATAACCACGTGGGCCGGCCACGGAGCAAACTGAAATCGTATATGATGAGGAGACATTTACACTGTAGAAGAACGTAACGAGCGGGCCATTAGGTGACAAGAACAAAGGTGTCTAACAGTTGCGGAATCGGTGGACGTACATTTTGTAATTAAAATACGACAGGGCCACTTACAATAACATTTTCTAGATATACATTTGCGGGCAAGGAGTTACGAGTCCCATTTATACCGGCGCCATTTTGGGCGAGGCCGGGCAGGTCCAACATATAGTCAAAATGTCTCCACCAACCATCGGCCAGACCAGAACCCCTTTCGGCCCTTTATGCTACAAGATGGTGTCTTCCATTCAGAAAATATTGGTGGCAGCATTTTGAAAAGAAACAGAAACAGCCGTTCTCCTAGTGAGTTTCACATTGTTACATTTAGGAAGAATGTTGAAGAGTAGTATGTGGAAAATCTGAAGCCATTTTTCTACAAACTCTCAATCAGACTTGGATGGAAAAAAAAAACCTGAAGAATGTACAAACTGAAAACCAATTTTTGTCTGTATAGCACCAACAGTAACGCTTGAGTCAGCTTTGTGTCAAGCCGCCATTTTCATTCAATCAATAGCGTCCCCCTGCACACATTCAGGGACCTGGTCGTGTCTTCAGATGAAACGCATTGTAGGAAAAGAAGCAGAAAGGAAAAGGAAAAAAGTTCCGCCGGACCTCGGGAGCTGGCCGCCTATGTCATGTGCCACCTTTGGCCACACCAGGGCAATAGTGAAGCTGCAGCAGGTGCAAATAAGCTTCAGACAGTCCTACAAGCACTGCTCAGAAATCTCAACTGAGGCACTCAACATCCAGGACTTGCCATTCGGATCTTGGCGCCTTGTGCTGGTTCCGACCTATTCACACATCAGTCCACTACTGACATCACCTCATAAGCCAACGGGGCACCCCACGCCGACTTTCGGCGCAGCATTGTAGGATGGCCACACCAGTACGGCAATTTGCTGGACACCACCTCGGTGCCATCCGGATCTCGGCGCGTTCGAGTCACTGTACCGCAACAGTGACCGCAATTCAGCTGGACACGCCGTCTTTCGGCGCAGCATTGTAGGATGGCCACACCAGTGCGGCAATTTGCTGGACACCACCTCGGTGCCATCCGGATCTCGGCGCGTTCGAGTCACTGTACCGCAACAGTGACCGCAATTCAGCTGGACACGCCGTCTTTCGGCGCAGCATTGTAGGATGGCCACACCAGTGCGGCAATTGGCTGGACACCACCTCGGTACCATCCGGATCTCGGCCCGTTGTGCTGCCTTCGGCCTATTCGCACATCGGTCCGCTACTGACGCCGCCTCACGTGCCAACGGATTTTCTACGCTTTTTGTAGCCCTATGCCGCATAACAGGTCATGTGACTTGTTTATAAAACTTTTCATTGGTTCATTTTACTTTTGGTTTCCTAAAGATGGAAGGCTTGGTCATATGACCTAAAAATAACACTTTTCATTGGTTTAGAACATTTTTTTTTCCCAAACGATGAAAGCCCCACCTTGTTTCTGGATCATTCAGACTGAAGCTGGCGTCAGCATGAGAGCACCACCATCTCGTGGCTCCGTCGTGGTCATTCCGCGAGCAATCATGGCAGCCGCTCCCCACCGGAAGCCTGCGGGAGTCGGGGGCCCCCAAGACTTTTATACAATCTTCACGGCTGAGGGGACGCTTTTCGAGAATGGAGCCCAAGCCCTAGCAGGCAAGCGTCCGAGTTCCAAAGTGTCCCAGGGCCATTTCAGTGGACCAGGCCTAAAACCGAGGAGCTGTCCGCCATTTTAAGAGCCATGTGGCAGCCGCCTATCGCTGCACTGCAAGAGTGGGAGCAACTCAACAACATGGTGAGCGAGACGCTGTGGCCGCAAGAGCGAGCGCAACTCAGCTAGATGGCCGCCACCTGGGGAGGCCCGTTCACGCCGGCTCCCCCACGCCCCCCCCCCGGGCCGCCGCACGCCAATTTTCGGAGCAGCATTGTAGGATACCAAAACCAGTGCGGCAGTTTACTGGACATCACCTGGGTGCCTGTCGTACATGTTGTGTCAGCCATGTGACACTGGACACAGACCGCTACTGACGAGGCCTCCCCCCGCACCACCCGGGACGCCCCACGCTGTTTTTCTGTGCTGCATTGTAGGATCCCTAAACCAGTGCGGCACCCAGGCGACATCACCTGGGTGCCGTCCAGAACTCTGCACGTTGTGCTGCCTTGGGACTATTCGCACAACAGACCGCTACTGACGAGGCCTCCCCCCGCCCCACCCGGGACGCCCCACGCCAATTTTCGGAGCAGCATTGTAGGATTCCTAAACCAGTGCGGCACCCAGGCGACATCACCTGGGTGCCGTCCAGAACTCTGCACGTTGTGCTGCCTTGGGACTATTCGCACAAAAGACAGCTTCTAACCATCGTTGCTTTTTGTGTTGAGAAATGTTTAAATGTTTTTAGTTTTTGTTCCGTTCGTTAAAGTTAGTAGTTAATAAAGTTTTATAACCTTACTTTGTTGGAGTGTTATCTATTTTTTTAAAAACGGGTGAATGGGGCCTTGAATCGGGTTATTGTCATGTGTGGGCTTTGGAAGTGTGCTGCTGCAGGATCGGACATTTCAAACTCAAATGCACGTTCTTTTTCTTACCTTTCCGAAGCATGGAGCGCAATAGCAGGCAGAGAAAGGGTGATGCACGTGTTGAACACTACCTGACCTGGCAAGTTGCTGGCAGTGCCCCCCCGCCCGCTCCTGAAAGAGGGCACACACACACCGCCGCCCCGAGTACTTCACAAATCTTTAAAAGACCATGCGCTTGTTCATGAGGCTTAAATGGTTTATCACCTCTTCTAGAACCCCTGCATCGACCCTCTGACGTTTCATGGAAAAATTACCATGTAACACAATACCAAGCCCTGTCAGCTGAAACCCCAAGGAATCGTGGGGCATATTATCAAGGGGGTTTATCTCCGCTTTTTTGGCTTTAAAAGCCATGAAAGCGGAGATAAAATTATTTCCCTATTACCAAGCTGTCGCTAACACCAGTTAGTGACAGCTAAAAGGAGATAGCGACCATCTTGGGCCCCGCTTTGCATGTCAGTGATACTTATCACTAATGACATGCAAAGTGGCGTGCCAAGATGTTAGCGACTGGAAACAGTCCCTAACATCGCTACCTTCTATTACCAACTTTTGGAGATATTCGCGCTAAGCGCGAATATCTCCAAAATCTAACACCTGCCCTGAGCAGTTCTTAGCCATGTTATCCAATGGGAGGTGGATAACATGGCTAAGAGCATTAGGTCGATAATACATGAATATCGCTGACTTTTCTGCGATAATAGCAAGGTTTATCTGCGATAAAAATCGCCGATGTGCGGCGATAATTTTTGTCTCTAAACAAGTTAGAGACAAAAATTATCGCTAGTTGTTCGTAATATGCCCCCGGGTTTTTGCTTGCAGAAATCGGGAGGCGGGAGACTAGCACTGAAATCAGTAGTCACACGCCTGAATCGGGAGGATTGGCATGTCTGAATTCTCTACAGCTGGGGCCATAAACTACATCCGCAGGGTTAGGTGATAGCCTGGGACCAGCCTGGCATCTAAAATGGCTGCCGTGCACGACAAAATTGTGGCATTCGAAAAAAGGCAAGATGGCGCAGCCGCTGGAAGAGATGTATCAACATATATCAGCCTCCTCAGCCACCCTCAGGAAACATAAGGGATTAGGATACGTCTCCCGCACCCCCTTATACCTAGTACTTTAATTAACGAAGCACAAAATGGCGAATTCCCGTTTCGCTACCAGTTTGCGGCCCAGTTCGCGGCCCGTGAAGCGCTTCTACCGTGAAAAATCATTTTTTTTTTATTTTCCCCACGGGACCCTTTAATAACCCCAACAACATTCCTAGGGGGTCAAGAGGGGGATACCTTGCCCCCTTTCATTAAATTCCCCCTTAGTTTTTCACCTTTTCTTCTCTCTCGATCCTACCGAGAGACAAGATGGCGGCCGCTCCGGACTGTCACGCAGCAAAAAAAAAAAAAAGCTCACGCACAGCCGCTGGAAGAGATGTATCAACATATATCAGCCTCCTCAGCCACCCTCAGTAAACATAGGGGATTAGGATACGTCTCCCGCACCCACTTATAACTAGTAATTTAATTAACGAAGCACAAAATGGCGAATTCCCGTTTCGCTACCAGTTCGCGGCCGCGCTTCTACCGTGAAAAATCATTTTTTTTTTATTTTCCCCACGGGACCCTTTAATAACCCCAACAACATTCCTAGGGGGTCAAGAGGGGGATACCTTGCCCCCTTTCATTAAATTCCCCTTTCGTTTTCCACCTCTTCTTCTCTCTCGATCCTACCGAGAGACAAGATGGCGTCCGCTCCGGACTGTTTAGAATGTTGACAGACACCGGAGAGCCAATCAGCTTTCTGCGCGCAAAGTTCCGATAAGCGAAAAGTAAGCGGACCGGATCGCTGCCCAGAGCGCTGTTACAGATATATATCTTGGTTTGAACGTTAATTTCTCAAAAACTACTGGAGCACATATATTGAGACCTAGCAAAGGCACATCGGGCTAACAGTCCCTACAATTTTGCCAAGTTTCGTGCAAATCCATTCAGCCGTTCGAGCTAAAAGTGAGTCCAACCGCCCTATGGAAATTAACATGGGAAAAACGCGTTTTGGGACCCCCCTTTTTTCTCGGCCCCCCCTTGACGAAACCCCCCCAAATTTTTAGGGGCTGCTCAGAAACAAAATGTGCCATTTTCCTGAAAATTTCAGCCGATTCCGTCCACAAACGCCAAAGTTATTAGACATAGAATTTTCAAAAGTCCCATAGAGAAAAAATTCTAACTATATATACCTACTGGCTATCGCCAGTAGGTAATATATATATATATATATATATATATATATATATATATATATATATATATCACTGCTCCCAGGTTCTCTTGACGTTCAATCCATGAACAAGAAACAGCACTCACAAGGGGGGGTTAAACAGTACCAATATTGTTTATTGGCAACCCAGCACAAACAAGACGCGTTTCGGCGCTTAGCCTTCGTCAATTGTGATTTTCGAACGCGCCGCCATTACATTTAACATTTTATTGGTCATGCACAGAATGGAAGGTATCATAGAAAGAGGACTAATGTTTTCTATACCCTTCGCCATATTGTACTTTGCAATCATTGTACAAAACGCTACGCTCGAGAGTATAAATACATTCTTAGCATGCTTTAAATCATTATACACATTATGTCAAAGTGATAATTCATTACATTACAATTATCCTTGTTATTGGTGTGTCGCCCTGGATGAGCATATTGGGCTAAGGAATTCATCAAGCCCACGGATGGGCGTTAATTCCTCTATAAGGTGCTTCATAGACCAAAAAGAATTTTACATTTACCTTCATATAAACCAAAGCAAAAAACATCATAAGATCTAATACAGTTATAATTCAACTAGAACACGACTCAGATCCACCAAGAAGAAATCAAGATAGCCAGTTTATCAACCATTCTAATCATGTCAGGTGTACTGCCAGTTCGTCATTGGTGTTTAAACCTGTGGGGTTTTTACTCTGCAAATATATTATATAACGTGATTAAGCACGGGCGAATTTTGCAAATCTGGTGTTCGCGAATTTGCGTATTTGCGAACTCGCAATCTGCAAAATCCGTGAATTCTCGCGAATTTGCGGATTTTTTTGTTTTTATAGAGTTCGCAAGGGTTTCTGCCATTTCGCGAGGATTTTGTACCAGTTCGCAATTGCGAACTTACTTGTCGGCACACAACGGTCGCGACTATGTTGTTTCTACGTCTGGTTCATCATCACAGGTTCACAGCACCCTCTGTTTCAACACTGCCACCCTCTTTTTCACCCATGCCACCCTCTGGTACATCAATGCCTCCCTCTGGTTCATCATCATCACTGTAGCTCCTCTCTCACGGGCTGAGTGGTCGCTCCCAGTGTCCCTGCAGACACCTGGTATCGTAGCGCTGCATTGCATTGAAAGTTGCATTTCATCTCGCCTGCTGTGTGCTTAGTTACCGCTTAGATTCATTTGCGCTGTGGTTTATTTCATTGTGCTGTTTAAAACGTTATTTGCGCGTTTGCCTCCAGCGCTCCGCTCTGCTCCCCCCTCCGCCTCCATTTTGTTTGTTGTTGTCGTCCTCGTGTGCCCGCCCCGCCTCCCAGCTGAGCCGCCCTCCCACTGACCAGAAATAGCGCTCCTCACCCTGAACACACCGTGACTCGCTCCTCTCTCACGGGCTGAGTGGTCGCTCCCAGTGTCCCTGCAGACACCTGGTATCGTAGCGCTGCATTGCATTGAAAGTTGCATTTCATCTCGCCTGCTGTGTGCTTAGTTACCGCTTAGATTCATTTGCGCTGTGGTTTATTTCATTGTGCTGTTTAAAATGTTATTTGCACGTTTGCCTCTAGCGCTCCGCTCTGCTCCCCCCTCCGCCTCCATTTTGTTTGTTGTTGTCGTCCTCGTGTGCCCGCCCCGCCTCCCAGCTGAGCCGCCCTCCCACTGACCAGAAATAGCGCTCCTCACTCTGAACACACCGTGACTCGCTCCTCTCTCACGGGCTGAGTGGTCGCTCCCAGTGTCCCTGCAGACACCTGGTATCGTAGCGCTGCATTGCATTGAAAGTTGCATTTCATCTCGCCTGCTGTGTGCTTAGTTACCGCTTAGATTCATTTGCGCTGTGGTTTATTTCATTGTGCTGTTTAAAACGTTATTTGCGCATTTGCCTCCAGCGCTCCGCTCTGCTCCCCCCTCCGCCTCCATTTTGTTTGTTGTTGTCGTCCTCGTGTGCCCGCCCCGCCTCCCAGCTGAGCCGCCCTCCCACTGACCAGAAATAGCGCTCCTCACCCTGAACACACCGTGACTCGCTCCTCTCTCACGGGCTGAGTGGTCGCTCCCAGTGTCCCTGCAGACACCTGGTATCGTAGCGCTGCATTGCATTGAAAGTTGCATTTCATCTCGCCTGCTGTGTGCTTAGTTACCGCTTAGATTCATTTGCGCTGTGGTTTATTTCATTGTGCTGTTTAAAACGTTATTTGCGCGTTTGCCTCCAGCGCTCCGCTCTGCTCCCCCCTCCGCCTCCATTTTGTTTGTTGTTGTCGTCCTCGTGTGCACGCCCCACCTCCCAGCTGAGCCGCCCTCGCCCCTCCCCCTCCACTATCCATATATGACAGTTGCTCCCGCGCGCAGCGTTCACGCGCAGCGACCGCGCCTAATTCGCGCCGAAGGTGCGCCAAAGGTAAGCCCGTCTATGCCCGTCCGCGCCTGGACCGCGCCCAGCGCCAGACCCCCTGCCCCTCGCGCTGCCCAGCCCGCCTGCATTGCCTACGATGCCTCCTCCCTCCTAGCCCTCAACCCCGGTCGCGCCCCCAACTGCGTCCAAGCCGCTCCTGGACACACCCATGGACCCTTCTCCTGCAATTCCTGCAAATTCATCGGTACCGTGACCAACTCCGCTACGCTCACACCTCTGATTCCCGACCCCAACCACCTACAATGCATCCTGCTCAACACCCGATCGGTCCACAGGCACGCCATTGACCTATGGAACCTACTAGACACCACCTCTCCAGACGTCGCCTTCCTAACAGAAACATGGATGAACGCTTCATCCGCCCCAGACATCACCATTGCCATCCCGGAAGACTATAAGATTATTCGCAAGGACCGCTCCGGCCACACAGGAGGAGGAATCGCTATCGTCCATAAAAAATCTATCCACATCTCAACCAGCTCTGACGTCAATCTCGCCAACTCCGAACACCTTCACTTCCAGATCCACATCGACCCCAAGACCACACTCAGAGGCACCCTCCTATACAGACCACCAGGACCCCGCGCACAATTCAGTGAAGACATCACGGACTTCATCACTCCACACGCGCTCCCCTCCAAAGAATACATCCTTCTGGGAGACCTCAACTTTCACCTTGAAAAGATCAACGACCGCAACACCACCACCCTCTTGGACAACCTCGCCAACCTCGGACTTAAACAACTGGTCACTTCCCCCACCCACATTGCAGGTCACACACTCGACCCTATTCTCACCTCCAGCAATCACGTCTCCTTCAGCCACACTACGGCTCTCCTTTGGACTGACCACAGCTGTGTTCACTTTACCTACAACAAGCCTAAACCCATCAACCACCCCCAACCAACTCTGCAAAGAAACTGGAACAAAATCACCATCGACCAGATCTCCTCATCGCTACTTCTAAACACCCCAGCCCACTCTTCGAACCCAGACCAAGCCGCCGCCAACTTCGCCCTATGGTTATCCAACAGCGCCGACATTCTAGCACCACTGAAAAAACGTCAAAACAAACCCGGCAGCAAGAAGGCCTCATGGTTCAACGATGATCTTAAGAAGTCCAAGAAACTCTGCCGCTCCCTTGAAAAGGCCTGGAAAAAAGACCCAACCACTAGCACCAAGGACGCCTTCAAAAACGCCACCCGCATACACCACCAACTAATCCGAAAGGCCAAGAAAACAGCATTCAAGGATCGACTAGACAACAACGCCCACAACAGCAAGGAACTTTTCAACATCGTCAAGGAATTTACCAATCCCTCGGCCAACTCCAACGACATCACCCCCTCTCAAGCTCTCTGCGACTCCCTGGCTTTATTCTTCCACAACAAAATTGCAGACATCCACAACAGCTTCGACAACCAACCCGGAGACCAACCCACCCAACCAAATGCTGAACATTTACCCCCCTTGAACACCCTTAACAACTGGAACCCAATCTCCACTGAGGATACCATCCGCCTGATGAACTCCATTCACTCAGGATCCCCCACAGATCCATGTCCTCACCACATCTTCAACAAAGCAGACTCCGTCATAGCACCGCACCTCCGAGATGTCATCAACTGCTCCTTCAACTCCGCCACCTTCCCAGAAAGCTGGAAACACGCTGAACTCAGCGCCCTTCTGAAAAAACCCACAGCGGACCCCACCGAACTCAAAAATTACCGCCCCATCTCGCTCCTTCCTTTCCCGGCCAAAGTCATCGAGAAAGCTGTCAACAACCAGCTCGCCGCTTTCCTCGAAGCCAACAAATCCCTCGACTCCTCACAGTCTGGCTTCCGAGCAAAACACAGCACTGAGACTGCCCTCATCGCAGCAACAGACGACATTCGAACTCTTCTGGACAATGGAGACACAGTCGCCCTCATCCTCCTCGACCGCTCTGCAGCCTTCGACACAGTCTGCCACAGCACCCTTTTACAACGCCTTAGAAACATCGGAATACAAGGAAAAGCACTTGAATGGATCACCTCGTTCCTCACCGGAAGAACCCAGAGAGTCTGCCTTCCACCATTCAAGTCCGAGGCCACTGAAGTCATCTGTGGCGTACCACAAGGATCCTCACTCAGTCCCACCCTCTTCAACGTATACATGAGCCCCCTCGCGGCCATCGCCCGCCAACACAACCTCAACATCATCTCCTACGCGGATGACACTCAACTGATCCTTTCACTCACCAATGACCCCAGCACCGCCAAAACTAACCTACACGAAGGAATGAAAGAAGTTGCCGAATGGATGAAACATAGCCGTCTGAAACTGAACTCAGATAAAACAGAAGTCCTCATCTTAGGTTCATCCCCCTCTGCATGGGACGACTCTTGGTGGCCGGAAGCCCTTGGAAAAGCACCCATCCCGACAGACCACGCACGGAACCTAGGCGTTATCCTGGATTCTTCACTTTCAATGAGCAGACAAGTCAGCGCCGTCTCCTCATCCTGCTTCAACATTCTTCGCATGCTCAAAAAAACATTTCGCTGGATCCCCACCGAAACCAGAAAAACAGTCACCCATGCTCTGGTCACGAGCCGACTGGACTACGGTAACACCCTCTACGCAGGTACTACCGACAAACTCCAGAAAAAACTCCAACGAATCCAAAACGCCTTAGCCAGGATCATATTAGACATCCCGCGCAACGAACACATCTCTGGTCACCTGAAAAACCTCCACTGGCTACCCGTCAATAAGAGGATCACTTTCCGACTTCTAACTCACGCACACAAAGCACTCTACGAAATAGGACCAGAATGCCTCAACTCACGACTGTCCTTCTACACCCCCTCCCGCCAACTACGTTCTTCCAGCCAAGCCCTCGCCACTGTACCTCGCATCAACAAGACCACCATGGGAGGCAGATCCTTCTCTTACCTGGCAGCTAAAACCTGGAACTCACTTCCCACCCACCTTCGCCTTACCCAGAACCACCTAGCATTCAGAAAGCAACTTAAAACTTGGATATTTGACAAGTAATCCTCCTCCCCTCCCTAAGCGCCTTGAGACCCTCTGGGTAGGTAGTGCGCTATATAAATTCTATGACTTGACTTGACTTGACTTGACTTGGGGGGAAAAAGCAAGCACACCTGCCCTGCTTCAACTGACATGAATTAATTTGGGGTTGATTTATTAATGTGTCACTGTTTTAAAATTCCAGTCTGGCACCTGCTTCCTTATCTGTAATTTGCTTTCTGTTGCAGTGCAATTTTTTATTCCAGGACCTTTGTGGCCTACTTGTAGCTATTTTATGATCCGGCTGTGAGGGTCAGAGCAGGGTCATACAATTGTTGCAACTAGCAACTGAACTCTGGAGGGGCCCCAGTCAGGAAGCACTACAGGGAATGGGACAGGTGAAAAAAATCCTTTGTAAAAACTGGAACATCCTGCTTACGGATAATGTCATCAAAGATGATCTTCCATCGAATCCGATGGTGACATTTCGTAAAGCCAGAGCTCTAAAAGACCAATTGGTCCATAGTCATCACATGTCAAAAACTGTAACCCTGAATCAAATACCATTGAAAGGATTCTATCCTTGTGGCCGATGCAAGGCGTGCAAAATCAGCAAAAGGACTTTGACATACAACATTCCAGGTCTTAAAATGCCTAAAAAATTAACAAATTTTAAGCTTGTACCACCCCCTACGCAATATACTGTCTGGTGTGCCCTTGCGGACTACGATACATTGGCAGCACAATAAATCCTGTGAAACTTCGCATATTAGAACACATGCGTGCCATAAATAACATTGATGAATCGTACCCAGTCGCAAGACACTTTAATAAAGTGCATCGGCATAATAGGGACTTATTAGCCTACTTCTGCCTAGATAGTGTCTTAGCACATCCTAGAGGGGGTGATCGATTACAGAAATTAAGATGCTTGGAAGCACGTTATATAATAGATTTGCAGAGTAAAAACCCCACAGGTTTAAACACAAATGAAGAACTGGCAGTACACCTGACATGATTAGAATTGTTGATAAACTGGCAAACTTGATTTCTTCTTGGTGGATCTGAGTCGTGTTCTAGATGATTTATAACTGTATTAGATCTTATGATGTTTTTTGCTTTGGTTTATATGAAGGTAAATGTAAAATTATTTTTGGTCTATGAAGCACCTTATAGAGGAATTAAAGCCCATCCGTGGGCTTGATGAATTGCTTAGCGCAATATGCCCATCCAGGGCGACACACCAATAACAAAGATAATTGTAATGTAATGAATTATCACTTTGACATAATGTGTATAATGATTTAAAGCATGCTAAGAATGTATTTATACTCTCGAGCGTAGCGTTTTGTACAATGATTGCAAAGTACAATATGGCGAAGGATATAGAAAACATTAGTCCTCTTTCTATGATACCTTCTATTCTGTGCATGGCCAATGAAATGTTAAATGTAATGGCGGCGCGTTCGAAAATCACAATTGACGAAGGCTAAGCGCCGAAACGCGTCTTGTTTGTGCTGGGTTGCCAATAAACAATATTGGTACTGTTTAACCCCCCCCCCCTTGTGAGTGCTGTTTCTTGTTCATGGATTGAACGTCAAGAGAACCTGGGAGTGCAGCAGGCTGGTGGACTTGGGAGCTGGATATATATATATATATATATATATATATATATATACTACACGAACAGATGGCGTGCTTCTGCCGCTTGCACGGCGGGCGCTCGACAGGATCGCCGATCCTTTAAATAAGTCAAGGGTGGCTTTCGAGGTAAGCCACCCGTGACCAAGAGGTAGGCTTACCTCGAAACGCGTTGGGGCTGTTTATTTTTGCCAATTAAACCTTGAGCACTTAAAACTCAATTTGGGCTTCGACTCTGGTTTCTACATACAGGACCATACCAGTTTTCTTGACATATATATATATATATATATATATATATATATATATATATATATATATATGTATTACCTACTGGCGGTCGCCAGTAGGTAGTTATAGTTAGGATTTTTTTCAATGCAAAATCTCAAAATTCTATTTGTAATAACTTTGGCGCCGGTTGACGAATCTGCCTGAAAATTTCCTCAAATATGCCTCGCGGAGCTCCGGTCCTACCTTGAAAGTTTGGGGGGGATTCGTCAAGCGGGGCCTGAGATAAAAGGGGGGTCCCAAAACGTGTTTTCCCCATGTTAATTTCCATAGGGCGGTCGACCTCACTTTTAGCCCGAACGGCTGAATGGATTTCCACCAAACTTGGCAAAATTGTAGGAACTGGTAGCCCGATGTGCCTTTGCTATGTCTCAAGATATGTGCTGTAGTGGTTTTTGAGTAATTTAGGTTAAAAAATATATATATATATCTATGGCAGCACCCCGGTACGCGCACCGGGGAGCGCACCGGGCGCGCATCGCGACTTGCGCACAGAAAGCTGATTGGCTCTCGGGTGTCTGTAAACATTCCAAACAGTCCGGAGCGGCCGCCATCTTGTGTCTTTGTAAAACCGAGACACAAGAGGTGGCAAAAACAAAGGGGGAAATGACCATAAGTGGGCAGAGTAGACCCCCCCTGACCCCCTAGGTTTGATGTAGGGGCTATAAAAGGGCCCCGCGGGGAAATTATTATTATTTTTTTTCTATTTTCGCGGGGGGAGCGCCCGGTACGCGCACCGGGGAGCGCACCGGGGAGCGTACCATGGGGAAAAAAGAATGACAGACTTTAAAAAAAATGAGGCATTTTTTTTATAAATTGGAGGTAGTTCTAAAAAGAACTGTTTTTTTTACTCTTTTTGTTGTTTTATATTTTTTTATTGTTTTTTTGAACATTTTTTACTTTTTTTGGCTTTTATGAACAGTTTTATATTTTTTTTGTATTTTTTATAGGGAAAAACAAAAAACAGGGATTTGGAAATGGCTCAACTGGAGCAAAAAAAAAAACCTGAAAAAATTAAGGCTTCTTTGTGCATTTGTGGTTATCACCAGCAAGCATGATGAGTGTAATGCTCTGCTCACCATAAGTGATTAATTTCCCACAATGTACACAAACAATTTTGTATCCCCCAAACTTTGGTTGGATACTTGAAATCCACGGACTTGCTTCTGGACCCGATGGAGTAGGTTCTTTGATTGTTGAGGTTGTGCCAGATGATTGGGGTAGGTTTTTGCAGAGTTCTCTCATCTCTGCTGCTGAAAAGTTAATAGGGTGCAAACGCTGCATATGCCGAATCATTGTATGATTCCCAAAGGAATATTTTTTTGTAGGGTTCCCCCTGGATAGCACAGCACCACAGATGAGACAGGTCACCTTTGCAGCGTTTACTTTTTTTAAACCAGTTGGGATTTTAAAAAACTCCCATATGAAGTGCTCCTTAGGTTTGTATGGTGGAGTGTTTTCTTGCAGGAACTGCCTTGTCCCTTCCTCCTCTTCCTCCTCCTCCTCCTCTTTTTCTTGACCACCAATGAGATGTTCTGGTGGTCCTTGTGGTGGTGGTGGTGGTGGTGGTGGGGCAGATGATCCAGCTGCTGCTGCTACTGTAGCCATTTCTGAGTAGAAATAGGTAGTAATAGCTCTGGAAACAGGTCTTCTTCACTCAAAGTACAAGGTGAGAATCAGGAAAAAAGGTGGGGGCTTTCATCATTTGGAAAAAAACTGTTCTAAACCAATGAAAAGTGTTATTTTCAGGTCACAAGACCAGGGGTTTCATCATTATGAAACCAAAACTGTTATGAACCAATGAAAAGTGTTATTTTCAGGTCACATGACCCGACGCGCTTACGCTACGCGCCCGGGGCGCTTACGTAGCACGTTCGTATGCGCGTGGTGCTTCCGCGTGCGCTTACGCCGTGCGTATCACACGGACGCGGCTACGCGATACGTCATGATGATGTTTTCGTTCGCGCCAATAGCGCTAACGGGACACTCACCGGTACGCGCCCAGGGCGCGTGGCAAAATTGCCCTGACCGGGGCGCTCCCCGGTACGCGCCCCGGGAGCGCACCAGGGCATGAAAAATAAAAAAAATAAACAAAAATAATAAAATAGTATTATATAAATATACAATATAGGATTCATTATAAAACATATTGCATTTCATAGGTTTGAGGTCCTATATATAGTTAGGAATTAGCATTTAAAAAACCTATGAAATTCACTGAAAAAAACATAGGTTTCACACCAGTTATAATTGGAAATACGGAACAATTAGGAACTGGTTAAGATGAGGGCTATGACTGACATTAGACAGCAAGAATTGTGTTTGAACCAAAGTTTGTGTACAAAAATATTTATTCTTTATTGAATCATAGAAATTTGTTTTTAAAAAAGGAGAAACTTTACATGTGAAGAGCTTTCTACATGTATTGAGTACTGTGGATTTTTCAAATACATTTCAGTACATATTTAAACATGGCTATAGGTTACAGAGTACTACGCGCGTTTCGGCTGTGAGCCTTCATCAGGAAGCCATGATTTTTTCCAGTTGCCCTGTCTGGGATATGGATAGTAAGCTCCAAAGTGGATATCCAAAGGAGACGTAGCGAAACGAGGGTGTGGATGGGATATGCAGATACAACAGAAGGTTTAGGGTGATGTCTGAGGTGTCCTTTTGATGTATTTATATTTCGATCACTCGGAGATCAGACAATTACTGATGCCTCGTATTGTGGGTCCGCTATATTAATTCTGTTTAAATAAAGGACCAAGCGATCCAATAATGGATTCCATCTGGTGTTGTGCATGAACAAGCTGAGGGTTGGATGCCTTAGTTCCGCTTCATAGGATCTGTTTCAATGGAGGGCCAAGCGATCCGATAATGGATTCCAGGTGGTGTTTGTGTACGAGCAACCCCTGAGTCAGAATGCTGCGATTTCCGGTCCTGGCAAGTAAATGACCAACAGGATGAGCTCAGAGGTTCCCCCTGAGTCAGTTGTAATCCGAGATGTTCAGTGACCCCAAGGGGGGCAGACTCAGCGCTGTGGCCATGTCTGAATCCAGACTGAGATGGATGTAGCAGATTTGATGTTGTAACAAAAGAGGAAAGTAAGGTATTGATATGCTGTTCCATAATTTTAGAAGCACATAAAGAAGAGAGATAGGACATCTCAGCACAGGGGAGCCATTCACAAGTCAGGTGACACATAAACTGGCAGAGAGGCACATTTGTCTTAAGCAGGAAAATGAAAACGTTCTAAAAGTGTCACTTTAAAAATAACTACCTGTTCCCAAACTGAAATTCAGCACTTATGTATTTATTAGTGATATTTATAAAGCGCGAACAATGGCCCATGGGCGTCTCGGCGCTGAGATATCTGCAGGTATATACTCCAGAGAGGGGAGGGTCTGAATTTACTGGTTAAACAGCCAAGTTTTTAGCTGTTTACAAAATGACTAGAGTGAAGGGCTTGTTTTTATTGAGTGAGGCAGAGTGTTCCATAGTTTTGGGGCTGATGCCAGGAACCTCCTGTCTCCCCAAGAAACCGATTTGGTACGTGGAACCATTAGGTCATTTAGAGTGGAAGAACGTAACGATCTAGGTGGACAGTAAGGAATCAGATTTTGTGTGAGGAAAGCAGGTCCTTGGTTGTGCAGAGCCTTGTACACAATACAGAGGGTTTTGAACTTAATCCTATTTCTAATGGGTAACCAGTGTAAGTATCTGATGGTTTCTGTAGCATATTGATATTTAGGAATTCTGCCCAGGAGCCTGGCTGCTGAATTCTGGATAACTTGCATTTATTTATGACCCTTACTTGTGCATTTATGAACAAAGCGTTACAATAGTCCAAAGTGGACAGTACCAGAGAAGTTACCAAGCTTTTACCGGCCGTTTCGGGGAGGAAGGGAAGGATTTTCTTTATGAGTCTTAGTTCATGAAAGGCGGAGGAAGTAATTTGATTGGCATGTGGGAGAAAATTGAGGCGGTCGTCGAAGATCACTCCCAGATTCCTCACTTTACTGACAAGTTTAGTAGGGGGTCCAAGGGACATGGGCCACCAAACAGAGGACCATTCTGGGGTCAGTTGTCCAAAGATGACCACTTCTGTCTTATCGGAATTAAGTTTTAGGCAATTGGAGGCCATCCAGTCCCCAATTGCCAACATGCCCTCTTTGAAATCTTCGGCTATTTTGTGGCCGTTATTTTTAATGGCGAGGACCAACTGCGTGTCGTCTGCATAGGAGGTAAGGCTCATCCCGTGTGCTCGAATGATGTTAGCTAGGTCCGACACATAGATGTTAAAAAGTGTCGGACTTAGGGATGAGCCTTGAGGTACCCCACAAGGCAGTGACGGATTGGACGATTGAAAGGAGCCCAGTGTGACCGCCTGAGTCCTATCAGCCAGAAAAGATGCTGGTAGTTTCTTGGCTGTTTGTTGGACACTCATGTTTTCGACACGGTCGATCAAAATAGCATGATCGACCGTGTCGAAAGCAGCCGACAAATCTAGCAGTATTAGTACTGCTGTACCACCAACGTCTCGGATGGATCTGATGTCATCCGCGGCTTTAATTAGAGCCGTCTCCGTACCGTGAAATCGGCGGAAGCCAAATTGGGACTCATCGAGTAGATGGTGTTCCTCTATAAAAGCAGACAGTTGTTGGTTCATTACTTTTTCAGTAATTTTTGCCAGGAATGGGAGGCTGGCAATTGGGCAGTAGTTTTTCAGTTCGTCCATGTCAAGATGTGGCTTCTTTAGTAATGGTTTGAGGAGAGTTTTTTTGAGGGCGGCTGGATAGATACCTGTTCTGAACATGGAATTACATATTGAGTTGATAGCAGGAAGAAGCACATCAATGATTGGTGGAAGTATTTTAAAAGGACAAGGGTCCAGTGCAGAACCTGATCTAATCGTGGAAATGATATCCGCCGTCTGGGTATTGGAGATGTCTGTAAACTGGGTAAAATAAGGACCAGTGCGAGTTGAGGTGGTGGTTATAGAGGGGGAGTTGGTTTTGTTTGAAAAAGCCAAACAAATATCATTGACCTTACTGAAAAAGAAGTTGGCCAAGGCGTCACAAAGAGATTGGGAGGGGGGTGGGGTCAAATTGAACGAATAGCCAGCTAACTGCTTGGTGGTATCATAAGGTACCTTGGTAGAATTTCTGGCTGATTCGATCCTTTCGCTAAAAAACTTTTTCTTGGCATCGCTTATCATAATTTTATATTTAGCCAACGTTTCCTTGTAGCGAATTTTGGCATCTTCAGTATAATCGTTTTGCCAGTGCCTCTCCTTATTCCTGTAAAGTTGTTTCTGAGTTCTGAAGTCCTCAGAAAACCAGGGGGACGAAGGGGCAAGTCTGTTACGGGTCAGCTGTTTGACAGGGGCCAGTGAGGTGGCAGCAGAACCCAACCAGTCATGAAATTGTGTTGTGGCAATATTAGGGTCAACTGAAAAAGAGGGATTGGAATTGATCAGGAGTGTTTTCAAACTGAAACTGTTGATGTCGTTCCAAGCAAGAAACGGCTGACGGGAATTAGAGGATAATGTGGGGGAACCAGAATCATGAACAGTCAGTGAGGCCAAAATAGCATGGTGGTCCGACCAAGTAATGGGAAGGATTTGGGATATGTGTATTTCATCTAAGTTGGAAAAAATGCATTAAACAGTGTTATAGTGCAACCCAGTGTTTTCCTACGGGAGAGCTAGCCTTGCTACAGTGAAAAATGACTTTGGGGGGTTGTGACTGCAAGAAAATGTAAAGCTTTAAGTATACATGTCCTACGCATTAAATACCATGCACCCTGTCTTCTGGGAATTTAGTGCCAACCTTAAGGCTGACATGCAGACACAATTTCAATTCAAAAATACTTTATTCGGATTTCAACAAATCCATAAAAGTGACACAATTAAAAGTACGTTAAAAATGATTACAAAAACTCTCACAGGTAGTTGAAAACTGCAAAAAGAGCATACATGCATAAATGTAAACTATCAGTGTAATCCAGTTACTAAAGTGCAGTCCAGTTTACTAAAGTGCAAAGGCATTGGGAACTGTACAGTGCATGACATTTCAAGGAGATTCCATCGATTTACGTGTAGAAGAAATAACTTTCAGAAATGAGCTTACACGGAAGATCAATTCATCGTTTTCTAGTTTTGAAAGCATAGAGTAGGATTGGGTCAGGGAGAATGGTCTGTGTTTTTTAAAATATGGGGCTAAAAACCATTTAATGTATTTCATATAAAATTTACAGTTAAAAAAGAAATGTAATTCCTTTTGTCTACTAAATCCATCGCAGGGACAGGGGCATAGCGTGTTTCCAGAGTTCATTATACTATGGCCCATAGGAAAGCAAAGTAAGTATTTTATAGTCCCAGCTCTCAAGCGATATAATGACGATCTTTCCCAATTAGTCAATGGAAGTCTTAAGTATAAGGGAATTTGTTGTGGAGATGAGTCATTGTTTACATTGTTCACATATGACTTAACAGTTTGTTTTTTTCAGTTCTTCCTCCAACCTCTTTTCCCTATAAAGAGCATAAAGTTCAAATTTTACATCCTTTTTGTCAGTGCTCTTGATCTGAAGGGGGTCGTTAAAAGATGGGTTTTGCCTATGCTGTTTAGGCTTTCCTGTGTTGCCCGACAGAGACAGGGTCAGAGAGACGGATAGAGGCAGAGACAGATAGAGGCAGAGACAGATAGAGGCAGAGACAGAGGCAGATAGAGGCAGAGACAGACTCAGACAGACAGAGATAGAGACAGAGATAAAGGCAGGGACAGATAGAGGCAGAGACAGATAGAGGTAGAGACAGACAGAGACAGAGACACACAGAGACAGGCAGAGACAGAGGCAGACAGAGACAGACAGAGGCAGAGACAGATAGAGGCAGAGAAAGAGACAGACAGATGGAGAGACAGACGGAAAGACAGACAGAGAGGGAGACGGAGAGGGAGACGGAGAGACAGATGGAGAGAGGAAGGGAGACAGACAGAGGGAGAAAGAAGAGGGAGGAGGGAGACAGAGGGAGGAGGGAGACAGAGGGAGGGAGACAGAGGGAGACGGACGCAGGGAGACAGAGGGAGACGGACGCAGGGAGACAGAGGGTGATGGACGCAGGGAGACCGTGTGAAGAGGGAGATTGACAGATGGAGACAGACAGAGGGAGGATGGAGACAGGCAGAGGGAGACAGAGGGAGAGAGAGGGAGGGAGACAGAGGGAGACAGAGAGAGGAAGACATAAAGAGAGAGGGAAGGAGGGAGACAGAGGGAGTGAGACAGAGAGAGACAGAGAGGAAGGGAGTCAGAGAGGAAGGGAGTCAGAGAGGGAGGGAGACAGAGAGGGAGGGAGACAGAGAGAGAGGGAGACAGAGAGAGAGGGAGACAAACAAAGGGAGACAGACATAGGGAGTGAGATGGAGAGAGGGAGACAGATGGAGAGAGAGGGAAAGAGAGAGGAATAAAGAGAGATGTGTGTATGCCATGTCTGGTAGCTCAGTGGACGAATGCATCCGCTGCAGGGGCCTGTGTTCAACCTCATAGTCCCAGTTTTTTTGCTCTAGCCCCGCCACCATCAGTGCGGCCTTTTGCCAAAAACCACACTGTAAATTTGGCCCTGAGTAAAAGTTAGTGAGTACCCATGCCCTAGCCTAGCGGAATGACTAAAAGCCCTTAAGGGCTAAGTAAGACCATATGCTTCTTAATTGCTAATTTACTAGCCGGACTGAACCAAACACCCAATCCATTAGACGTTGAAGGCATTGCATATGACATTGCATTGCCTGATGTTTTTGATTGTATGTCGTATTAAATATTTGCTAAAGCTTATATACAATCAGAAAAGGACCTACTTTTGCACTTTCTTCAAACACCTGTATAAGAAAGAGGCAATTGAAATTGACTCTGTAAACAGTTATACCATGTATAATGCATATATGTGTACAGGTTTTTTTTAAACAAATTTATTACACACATATAAAGCATACATACCAGAGTAGTAGGGAACCTCCCACTCAAGCAGATTAGGCAGGGGCTGCCGGTAAACGTAGTTTCCACCCAACATTAATGAGTTGGTTACAAGCCTCTTCTGGCTGCAGGTCTGTAGACAAAATGCTCATTAATAACCTTGTTAGGGAGTATCATAGAAGAGTGTCTGGCACGCACAGTGAAGAAAATGGAGAAATAGAAATAAGATGAACAAACAGAAAAAAATGATCGTGAAAAGAAAAGGTGTGAAAGAAAAATAAGGAGGAGAGAAAAAAGATAGGTAGATAGAAAGGGACTGAGGGAACAAAGAAGGAAGGAAGGATGATAAGAAGGAATGAGCATAAAGGTGAAAGGTAAATAGAAAGATACAAGATTGAATGGATAGACGAACATGGATACAAGGATGAAATGCTGGCTTCCGATGTAAAAGAATCCACAGGTGAAGGGTAGGTCGAAAGGATGGCTGGGAAAATATAGTTGGAGAGAGATGGGTGGGAGGATGGAAAGATGAAGGAATGAATGAATAGATGGAAGGGTGACCTGATGGATGGCAGGGCGATAAAAGAGGCATAGGAAGTCTTCCAAAGTGAGTCGGGTTCGCTTACTTTTCGAGCTCGGTGTGATTAATTGGCGGGTGTTTTAATTCCCTGCCTACTCCCCTGATATATATACATCTAAAATGCACATCACACTAATTGGGGACAGTACACAGAGAAGGAAAAATACGAACTCTGATAGTGCCAGCGATTCCGTTGCACTTTGCAATGTTTAAGTGGGTTTATACAGCATAAACATTCGGGGCATTTAAAGCATCAAACTCAAATAAAAATGACACGCAGATCACTCGTTTGTGAAGCTGCCTTGTGCTCCTTTAATGGAACACTCCATCCGTGTGGTTTTCCGAAATATTATAAGTATATACTCCAGATTAAGCTTTCTATTTTCTTCCAGGGAGGGCTGCGTTTCCTCCCTCAATGGTCTGGTCTCTGCCGAAAGACGTGGTCCCTATCAGCGAAATCAAAGGCGATTACACAGCTCAGTAGGCATTTAGGACTTCTGCGGCTCAATTAAGCATGTATAGCATGCCACAGCCACTGAGACTCTGTTTATTCAGCCAAAGTGCTCTGTAATTTATTTAAAATAATCTATCTTTAACAAATAAAGAGGCCATTGAGAGCGCGCGGCTGCAGGCGCCCCTTTACAGGCGGGCGCAGGACGACATGTTTTTCTGGTTTAAATGAAACGCCTGACAGAAATTATTCGGCTTTTCTGAATAAATGCAATTTGTGCCTTTGCTGTTTGTTTTCTTTTACACTCGTAATCGATAAGGACATGATTTGAACAGATTAGTTATTAAGCATGATTAATGCAAATCTCTTCTATTGAGAGGTGCGTGTTTAATGGAGAGATGTTCGCCTTTGTGCCAGGCGCTTTCCGAATTTGTGACTATTTATGATTAGGGATGCAGGCCCTCTAAGGATCACTCTTTGCTAATGACTTATTTCAGCATGTTGCATGCTTTGGTAAACAAAAATAAGTTAAAAAGTACCATAAGAGGACTAAAACACTTTTGTCACGCCCGAAGTTTCTTCCCAGACTGAAGCACACACACAACTCGGTTTTGTTGGAAGTTTTTAGCAAGAATCCACCTATTGAGGAGGGCAAGCAAGTGCTGGTGCTTTTTAATTGGCTCTCTGGTGCAAGCGGCCATCTCCAAACATCAGGCAATAACAGAGCACTCCCTTCTAAGTGCTGTTACTTATTTTGCTGGCATGCTGCCAAGCTTAGAAGAAAGATTCGTTCTCTGATGAGGAGTAGCTATTAAAGTTGCTCCAGGGATAGAGGGGAATTGATAAAAGCACTCTTTTTATACATTTGAGAATTTGCTAAAAAAATAAAGGGTCACCAATTTAATACTTGAGAGGCGTAGGTGTGTGTGATCTTTATAGTCAAAGAAATGATGGTGACTAGCTCATTGATTTTCTATAATTGAGCAATTTGAATTTTTAAATGAGACCTATCTACGGTTCTACAAATGTGAAAATCACTGCCACCTGGATCCTCCCTAATCCTTCTTTGGAGAAGACCTCCGGCCACATTTATGGATACTTATGGATACTGGGATTCTGATAAATTGAGGCTCCAGAGTTACGGGAATTATAGCTGAAACCCTGGTGTTTCCCTCAGAAATATTAAACAGAGAATAGGTCATTCCAGGCCAGATTCACCTGTATTACTTCTTCATTTTTCCCAGAGTTTCACTCCAATTTAAGATTTTCTGCAACCAACATCTGCATATGGAATAAATCGAATTGATAATGTTTTAAACAGCTCTCCCAATTCTGCTTAGGCCGATAACCCCTGTTATCCAAAAATAATATTTTTCATCACAAGAGAATGAGTTTTGTGAAGTAAGTGGACTTTCCACTTGTAAACCAACACTTCCTGCACCTGTAATATTCTGAAGTTTAAACGGCTGTTAATGAAGTGTAAATGCCATAGCTTCCTTACCCAGAGTGGACACTACCATCCAAAGTAAAATTACCCGGTTGGTGTGCGCATAGATATTGTATGTGTGTCTTGTCCCTTCGGACTTGCTATAGCCCTCCAGACCACTGCGAGCCTCCCAGAAGGTAGCCGTCATGTCAAAAAACTTCTCTGAGCCACATAAGCAGCACACTTCACGGCCCTGATCTCTGTAGACACCTGGCCACCCCATCTATCCCAATTCTATATGTGGGTATTCTGCTGGTTGATCACATGTGATCGTGATGTTCTTTCTCACTCTCTTATGAAGTGCAGCAATGTCTAATCTGTCATTTTGCAGGCTGTGGTGTGTGTGTATAAACCAGTCCAATAGTTTATTGTGATTATTCACTATCATGAATCAACAGGAAAGAACCTAATTTGCCTGTGCTACAACCATCAATTACCACACACTTAATACCTTCATTATTGATTTCTGGACATCAGCAGGCAATCAATAATAGAAAACAATATAGACAAAGTAAGGATTAATGATGCAGTGTTACAGAGTGAACTACAGACAATTGAGGACAATTGTGACAAAAGTGAAGAAGAATTGGTGATCTAACGGAAGAGCACAGGTAGACCAGGCTCACACGATTAGGCAATGCTCTAAAGATATGCTTCTTTACTCGTGGTCCAACGACCTCTGGGAATCCGTACAGCCTACTCAGGGGGACTACAATTGTTTGGCAAAATAAAAACATTCAAATTAACAAATTAAAATTATGAAAGTATGTACAAATATAGAACTAAACCTGCACATTTGAAAACGTTGTGTATATTTGATAGTGAATTAAATAGAATATTTCAATATTTGAGCATTTGTTTGGTGTATACTTGTTTTTTTATTTTTGTGTTTTGGTTTGAGGTTTAAATCATAGAAATTGCTCAGGCCATGGGTCCCCGGCTTCCAAAAAATACTCAGGGGGGTCCCCAGATTCCACTAATGATTAAGTGGAAGTCCACAAAAGTCAAAAAGTTAAGAACCGCTGCTGTAAAGGATGAGCTTAACAAAGTCTATGAGGTATTTCAGGGCTGTTTCTACTAATCAGGAGATAAGCAACTGCAGCTAACACCTGCGCCTGGTGAGTTGTTTTGGAATGCCAAACATGTCTGACATGAGTTCATAAAACCCACATCAGAGTCACTATTCACACA
Organism: Lissotriton vulgaris; assembly: GCF_964263255.1. Classification (NCBI taxonomy): domain Eukaryota; kingdom Metazoa; phylum Chordata; class Amphibia; order Caudata; family Salamandridae; genus Lissotriton; species Lissotriton vulgaris. The sequence goes on from NC_141690.1 coordinate 123,491,796, forward strand.
GGTACATGAGAGAAAGTGAGAGCAGGCTTAGTGCCTCATACTGATACCGGAAGTATTTAACAAAATGTTTTCCGTGAATATTCAGTGATTCTTTGCAGTTTCACATAATTCACATGGAAGCATGACCACAGAGGTGGAAAAGTAATGATTGCATACAGAGATTGTAGATGTCTTCGGGTAGCAATTGGTTAACTTAGTTAACAATTCATATATGTTATCTGTTTGACATTCTGCAACAACCCACAAGAACCATGTCCTAGGTGTGTGTGGTGATCTTTGAGCCACTAGAATGGCAATTGAACTTGAGTGGTGGTTGAGTCCTCCAGCAAAATTGTAGTTTAATGGGGAACAGTGACAATCTTGATCCATGTGTTCCCTACAAATTAGTAAAAGGCGAACTCCTGCATCTTGCTTATTATATTAGGGGTTATAATTAGGGGTTATACTCCGCACCAGTGACCATCAAGTGCATAACAAAGCAGTAACCTGTGAAAAATTACCAGTGGGAAGTTCACATCACTGCCAAAACAATTGGCAGTTAACATTGTGAACCTCAAAAATAAGGAATACATTAGAAAACAATAATGCCCCCAAACAGTACCTCATATCCACCCTCTGGAATTTTTGCCCCATCTTTTAAGTTCCCAGTATTTTGAGGTCAATATGTAGGATCTCATTCAGTGTGATATAAACGACACACAATGGGCAAATTCAATCTTTTTTTAAAAACTTTGTTTATTGGCATTTTGTCCGTATAACAATACAACAATTACAGAGTGTGGTAGACACTCCATTGGCCGTCAATGAATATATCATTTCAGTGCATATCTAGTGTTAAAATACATCAGTCTCAGTACATTGCAATCATCAGTAGCATGACTAGAGGAATGAGTTTAACAACAAGCTCCTCATTGGGTAGTCACTTTCCCATGTGATCCGACCATTTTCAATATAGCAGTATCCTAATATTTACAGTGGGGGGGTGTTTACTACATTGACAGTTCTTCTACGCAACTGTCCAGCGCATGGCCGAGGCCTTGCAGTCATCAGAAGGGTGAGAAGTGGGGGAGATTCCTCAGTGGTCTCAGTTAGTGCCTAACTATTGACAATAGTGCCCCTCAAGGTGGAGTTATAACACCCTCCAATCCCCATGTATGGTGTACCCCACCGCTGCCCGATATGCAACCAACCCTCTGAGGCGCAGCTGTACCTTACGTATCTCAGATGCAACGTTCAGCTATCTGCGGAATTATAAATATCAACTGACATGTTACATCGATTCCCTCAGGTGTCTTCCTCAGGCCCATTTGTCCTGTGAGTCTCAATGTGATTAGCGGGCCGCAGTGGTGTGCCCTCATCTTCTGTGTCTGTGGTGGCCATTTTGAGCATATATCGAGTGAGAAGCTCCCAAATATCACATGGTCTTGAGTGAGTGGGTAGTAGTTTGGCGTACATACTGTTTTACACCTGACAATAGGTAATATCTGTCAGCCATTCCTTAAACTTAGGCACTCTGCCCCGCCCCCTCCTACAGGTAATTTTGCGTTTGGCAATTAGTAAGCCTATCGCCAGAAATATTTTAGCATGGCCTCTTTGGTCTGGAAGGTATCCCAGGAGACACATTTCGGGCGTCAAATCAAAGTGTATCTCCAACATGTCACCCAGTGCATTGCCAATATCGACCCAATAGTCCGCTATAGTCTTGCACTCCCTTGCTAAATGGAGAAAGCCTGCTCCTTACCACCCACAGCGGTCACATCTATCACTGTCTTGTAACCGGAGTTTATGTAGCCGTGACGGAGTATAATGCATTCTGTGGAGGAATTTAAAGTGAAGAATTTTAAACCTACTGCTAGCGGTGATGCGTTCAGTTTGTTGACAACTGTATGCCTAAGCCTCTTCTGTAATAGGATGTCCCAGTTCCGTCTCTGAACCTTTTTTATCTTTCATGGTATTGTGTGTCCCCGCCCCTAGGGAGGTTTTGTATATGCGGGACATGGCATGCGTTGACCCTCCCAGTATGAATTGGTGCAGTGGGAGCAATGTGGGGGTGTTCCTCGGGAAACGCGGAGGTAGCTTCTTTAACAGCTTGTTGCAAGCGGATGTATAGGAATCTATCCGTTGTAGTGGGACGTGTGTCACCCATAAATGTAGTAGCATCTTTGAATTGTCCCTGATGGTACATATCCCCCCACGTGTTGAAGCCCAGTTGGAGTAGCATGCGTTTACAAATCCCTTCCTGACTGACCGGCAGGTTACGTTGGTCGAATAGGGAAAGTAGGGGAGAGTACAGCATGGGGATTTGAGATATTTTTGAAATGGCGCAGCATGTATTGTTTGTACACACTACAATTGAGCTTCTCCCCCCGGCTTTCTTGTAATCTACACCAAGGAATCCCCTCAGTGGTATTGGCGCCATAGTCCCCTGTTCCACTGCCAGGTGCGTCATGAAGGCGGGGGGGGGGGCAAACCAGTATGCTGCGAAATGTGCCTGATGCAAAAAGAACAATTGGTGGACAGAATGCAGAACAATTTCATACATTCACCCCAGTAGATAGATCTGGGCCTTAATCCATCATTTTTTTTGCTCACCATGCCATTCCTATTTGGACCCAGCCATATGCAAATCAGTCTTGACCCTGCGCCCAATGGAAACAGTCCAGCCCGAACTGCCAGGCCAGGTACTCCCTGGACTTGAAATAAGCATCCTAGGACCGGTTTAGAAAATGTGTCTGGGCACTGAGATAACATAGTTCTGGATCCAGCGCTTCAAACTCGCCCTGTGTGAATGACAGTGTGAGAGTACTCCATTTTATCCTGGGTTGCTTGCCGCCCCACACTAGGCAGATGAGTTGACCTTTTAGTCTAGTGAAGAATGGACATCCAGGGGGGAAGGGAATGTTTGTAAATAGATATAAGAATTTGGGTATCATAACCATTTTCATTAGAGCTATTTGCCCTGCCATAGAAGGTGGAAGGGCGATCCATCTAATGATCAGGTCCTCCACTTTGGTGAGAGCCACCCCATATTCGGCACGCATTAGTTCCTCCTTTTCTCTAGTAATGTTTATGCAGATACCAGACCTTGTCATTGTTCCACAGCAGTGGATATTCCATTTGGAATGAGGTGGTAGCATCTGTTAATGGCATGACTTGGGATTTTCCCCAGTTAATGGTTATACCCGAAAAAGCTCTGAATTTTATTATTTCTCTTATGGCATTAAGCCTGTCAGCAGGGTTACGCACATATAGTGTGATGTCGTCTGCGTATAATGATGTTAAAATGGACCGTGTGGGAGATTCTAGTGCATATGGTTTATGGTGTTGGTGGAAGTGGTTCCATGGCGATCGCGAATAATAAAGGCGACAAGGAACAACCCTGTCGCATTCCCCAGATAATGTCCAAGGCTGGGAAGCGTTCCCCATTTAGAAGAACTGAGGCGCAGGGCTTGTTATACAGCAATTTGATCCACAGGAGAAATCCCGGTGGAAATCCCATGTGCGTTAATACCGCCAGTAGGTATCCCCATTCCAGGGAGTCCAATGCTTTGGTGGCGTCCAAAAAGACTGCCACCACCTGTTCGTCCTAGTTGATATTGTGTAGGGTACAAAAATGGGTTCCAGATTGTGCAATGTTGAGCGGCCTGGTGTGAAACTTGCCTGGTCAGGATGGATAAGCCTATCCATCAGTAGGATTAGCCTTTATAGCCAAAACGTAGGGTGGAAATTGCCCTTTTGTAGAGGAATTCATGCCAGATGCAGTGTTTCTCACTGAAACGTGGCTTGCGTCGGACTCCGACCCTGTCTTAGTGACAGCCCTTCCTCCAGGTTTCCAAATTATCCGGCAGGATCGTCCTGATGGGAGAGGAGGAGGCCTAGCCATTATATATAAAGAGCAATACCACTGTCAAGTAATCTCTGAAGTAATTCCAGATTGTGAGAGCTTAGCATACACTCTGGAATTCTCCCCTAACAATTGCTTTTCAGGAACGGTAATATATCGCCCCCCGGGACCCCCCAAACAGTTTCACAATCTCCTTCCGGTAAACAGTCATAATATCTATTCCAAAATATAGAATTGACATAATATCGAAGTAAAAATATAGAATGGACAAAATATCGAATGGACACAATATAGTGTTTAAAAATATCGAATTTAAGGTAAGTAATATCGATTTTCAAAATATAGACGTCAAAATATCGAAATATACAATATAGGCATTAAATATATCGATTTTTTAATAATATCAATTTTTTAAAGTGTTTTGTATGTTAGTATATGTGTGAAAAGTGTATATTAATTTTTGTAATGTGTGTTTAATGCATTTTAAGTAATGAATTTTATGTTATTTAATTTTTGCGTAATTTAATTCTGTAGCGGGTTGTGGGTTTATAGGGGAATAGGGTGGGAAGTAATTTAATTGTAATTAATTAAATATTTTTATTTATTTATTGGTATTCATTTTGAATTTATTGTTATTTTGTAATTGGTAATTAATTTTAATTAATTGCCAATTAATTTGTATTAATTGATTAATTGTTAATTATGTTAATTTTCTAAATGTATTTTCTGTAGTGGGTTGTGGGTTTATAGGGGAATAGGGTGGGAAGTAATGTAGTTGTAATAAAGTAAATATTTTTTTTCATTTATTCGTATTGATTTTAAATTTATTGTTAATTAATTTTTAATTGGTAATTAATTTCTATTAATTGGCAATTAATTTTTATTAATTGGTAATTATTTTGTAATAATTAAATATTTGATAATTATGATAATTGTATTAATGTATTTTCTGTAGTGGGATGTGGGTTTATAGGGGAATAGGGTGGGAAGTAATGTAATTGTAATTAATTACATATTAAAATACTTTTTGTGTATTGATAATTAATTTACTGTTAATTTTTAATTGCTATTAATTTTATTATTAATTAGTTTTTGTTATTTAAAATTAATTTGTTGTTGAATAATTATGAATAGGTTATTAATTTTTAATAACTAATATGTAGTTGTATTTCTAATTAATTATTACATAATATTAAATTGGTTAATAATTTCAATTAATGTTTCATTGGTATTGATATTTATTGTATTTTTAATAATATATTAAATCATTACTTTCCCTACTGTTAAACTCACTGGAGTGGAAATAGTAATTTTCACCCTCCCGCTATCCAACGCTTTCCCTACTGTTGCACTCTCTGGAGTGGGAATAGTATTTTTTACCCCTACGCTATCCAACGCTTTCTCTACTTTTGCAGTCTCTGGAGTGGGAATAGTAATTTTTACCCCTACTCTATCCAAAGCTTTCCCTACTGTTGCACTCTCTGGAGTGGGAATAGTAATTTTTACCCCTACGCTATCCAATGCTTTCCCTAATGTTGTACTCTCTGGAGTGGGAATAGTAATTTTCACACTCCCGCTATCCAGCGCTTTCCCTACTGTTGCACTCTGTGGAGTGGGAATAATATTTTTTACCCCTACGCTATCCAACGCTTTCCCTACTGTTGCACTCTCTGGAGTGGGAATAGTAATTTTTACCCCTACGCTATCCAATGCTTTCCCTACTGTTGTACTCTCTGGAGTGGAAATAGTAATTTATACCCTTCCAATATCCAACGCTTTCCCTACTGTTGCACTCTCTGGAGTGGGAATAGTAATTCTTACCCCTACGCTATCCAACGCTTTCCCTACTGTTGCACGCTCTGGAGTTGGAATAGTAATTTTTACCCTCCCGCTATCCAACGCTTTCCCTACTGTTGCACTCTCTGGAGTGGGAATAGTAATTTTTACCCTTATGCTATCCAACGCTTTCCCTACTGTTGCACTCTCTGGAGTGGGAATAGTAATTTTTACCCCTGTGCTATCCAACGCCTTCCCTACTGTTGCACTCACTGGAGTGGGAATAGTATTTTTTACCCCTACGCTATCCAACGCTTTCCCTACTGTTGCACTCACTGGAGTGGGAATAGTATTTTTTACCCTCCCGCTATCCAACGCTTTCCCTACTGTTGCACTCTCTGGAGTGGGAATAGTAATTTTTACCCTTACGCTATTCAACGCTTTCCCTACTGTTGCACTCACTGGAGTGGGAATAGTATTTTTTACCCCTACGCTATCCAACGCTTTCCCTACTGTTGCACTCACTGGAGTGGTAATATTAAATGTTACCCTCCTGCCATCCTACGGTAAAATATTGTACATTTTTTAATAATAACTTAAATTAATTATATCTTAATTTTAAGGTTATTTGAGTATTTTTAAGTATGTTTTAGTTAATTATATTTGTTATTTTATTAATTTTAAATTACTTTTAAGACATTTAAAAAAATTCGATATTTTGACTGACTATATTTTTTACAGACTATATTTTGGATTCGATATTTTTGTACTTACCTGTTTGTAGATAGGAATTCGATATTTTGGCATTCTATATTTTGGTGACTATATTTTGGTAAGTCTATATTTTGTCATTCTATATTATGTCAGTGATCCCTCCTTCCACCGATTGTGACTGAACGTGTTAGCACTACCTCTAATTATACTTTGCTAGGGGATCTCAATTTTCATTTTGATACTGCCCTGGACCATACAGCTATGACACTTGCAGACGACCTAGCTGCACTACAATTAGTCCAACGAGTGAAGGCACCGACTCACGCTAAGGGCCACTTACTGGACCCTGTGTTCAGTAACTGTGCAGACCTTGTGGTTGGGCTACCAATCTCCCTACCGTGGACTGATCATCTACTGGTGCCTTTCACCTGGACCACATTTAAGCCACTCCCCTCGAGACCCACTGTAAGACATGCCAGATCCTGGGCACGGCTACCAGTCGATGACTGGGCAAGTAGACTCGCGATTGACCAACCCTCCTACAATGAGGACTCATGTTTGGCCAACCAGGAATATAAAGACTGGATCACACAATCCCTTGAAGCCACTCTCCCCCTGAGTAAAATAACGCTGAAACGTTCCCAAAAAACTGCCCCCTGGTACTCAGAGGCTCTTAGGGAAAAGAAACGCCAATGCAGGAAAATAGAAAGACAATGGCGTTTAGATTACTCTTTGGAGGAAAAAACCCGATACCGAGAGGCAATTAAAATCTACAAAGCCGAGGTTAAATCTGCCCAATCTGTATACTTCTCTGATAAAATCATACTAGCTAAATCCAAGCCTAAGGAAATTTTTCAAATACTGAAAAAACTCACAAAACTTCCATCTTCTAGCTTGCACGAGGAAAAAACAACAGCCCACTGCAATGACCTGGCAGAATTTTTCCACCAGAAAGTTAATAAAATCTATTCATCTTTCGCCTCTATAGCAATTGTCCCCATAGCTCAGGATCGAACAAATCTGGGGGATACTTCATCGGAACCCCTACTAACACTCGACCACTTCCCTCCACTAGAACTTGAATCTTTGGATTCCATTGCCCGCAAGGTAAAATCTGGGTCTCCAAGCGATCCAGCACCTCCAGAAGTCATGATGTTGGCATCCCAGGTCACTTTACCAACTATTATGGACCTCCTGAATGCCTCCATCATCTCTGGCACTGTCCCTCCCGCTTGGAAGCGGGTCATGGTCCGAGCTCTGCTAAAAAAAAACAATCTGGATCCCTCTGACTTTAGCAACTACCGGCCGATTTCTTTGCTCCCCTGGGTGAGCAAAATCCTTGAGAGATACAGCAATCTCCAGCTGGGGAATTTTCTTGAGAACAACCAGCTGTTAGATGCCACCCAGATGGGTTTTAGACCCAGACACGGAACAGAGACTGCCCTTCTAGCAGTCACTGAGGAAACCAGAAAAATCTTAGATCAGGGAGGGTCAGTGGCAGTGATCCTCCTTGACCTAAGCACGGCATTCGATACGGTCAGCCATGACACCCTGCTGAGCCACCTCTCGAGTGTTGGAATAGTGGATGGAGCTTGGCTATGGCTCAAATCCTTCTTAAGTGACAGATCATTCCAAGTTTTTGATGGAGAGACAGTGTCCATGAGCAGGCTGTTGAGGTGTGGAGTCCCACAAGGCTCCTCTTTAAGCCCTGCGCTTTTTAACATCTATATGAGACCACTGGCTGAGGTTGTTCATCCATTTGGGGTTAAGATTATTTCTTACGCGGACGACACCCGGCTGGTGGTCTCCTTGGCGCAGGAGGCCGATCTGCCGTCGTCAGGTGGGCTAATAAAGTGCTTAGAGGAGGTAAAGGGCTGGATGACCTCCTCATCCCTTAAGCTCAATGGGGACAAAACAGAGCTGATGCTCCTGGGTCCCTCAAACCCCACCTTTTTCAACTCCTTGTGGCCTCCTTGTCTAGGTACCCCCCCAGTACCCAAGGACAATATTAAGAGCCTTGGGGTGTGGCTGGACAAGACCCTCTTGTTTAACATCCAGGCTACAAAACTCTCGGCTACCTGCTTCGGACTTCTTAGGATGCTAAAGAAAGTCCTCCCTCTTTTGCCTATGGAGGCAAAGCAGGTGGCCATCCAAGGTCTGATACAGTCCCGCTTAGACTTCAACAATATCCTCTACCTTGGCGCCCCGGAGTATACCTTGCGTAGACTACAGATAGTGCAGAACTGTGCGGCCCGCACACTGTTACAGCTGCCACGCAGACAATCAGCCAAACCTGGTCTGATCAGCCTGTACTGGCTGCCAGTGTGACAGAGAGTCATCTTTAAGGCCATGTGTATTGCCCATCAGGCCTTTTGGGACACAGGACCAATGATTACCCGGGACCTAGTAAAACAGTACCAACCCAGCATAAACCTTCGCTCTAGCCAGGCCTGTATGGCTATAGGTCCAAGAATAAAAACGGCAAGGGCGGGCGGCAGGACGTTTACCTATAATGCCGCCAAGATCTGGAACTCACTTCCTCTTCATCTCAGATCCAACCCTAACCTCTCCTCCTTTCGAAAACAGCTGAAGTCTTTTTTGTTTAACCCCCCTCATTAATTTCTGCAAGTTACCTCTGTCAAGCAATTTCTATTCTGGTCTCTAGCGCTTGGACGCCTCTGGGCAGCAACCGCGCTCTATAAATTTACTTTTCATTTCATTTCATTTCATTAGCGAGGACTTTAGCCAATATTTTGATGTCACAGTTTATCAGCGATAGTGGCCTATATGAATCTGTGGATTCCGGGGGCTTCCCCGGTTTCAATAATGAAACAGCATTGCTTCCTGCATAGTAGGCGGGAATGATCCTGTTTCGGAGGCTTCCTCATAAACTGCTTTCAGGGTGGGAGCTAGTTGGTCTGTGTAGGTTTTATAAAACTCAATGCCCAATCCACCCGATCCTGGTGCTTTGCCAATGTTAGTCTGCATTATGGCCTCTCTTATCTCATCTAGCTCCAAGTCGGCCGCCAAGAATTCCATTTGACCGTTGCTGAGCCAAGCTAATTCTATTTGCTTTAAGTACTGTGGGGTCACCCCCTGGCATGCTGCACTCGAGGTATATAGTGTTTGGTAGTGTGCGATGAATACCTGACCGATAGTTGTCATGTCTTGTTGCATCACGGCGTTCCAGTCACGCTAACGTCATTTGTATGTCTTTAAGAATCCCCCCCGTCTTGGCCATGCAATGTCCCCGCACAGTGACTTTTAGGGCTACCCACACCATAGCCAGGGATGGGACGGAGTCTACATTGAGACATAGGTATTCTTCTAGCATTTCCCCCAATTCAGACACAAACACCGTATCCAGCAACGCCGTGGGTTGCAGGAGCACTGCTGAGCCTGGGAGAACATTCCGGGGGGGGCACCGAGATAAGCACCGGGGAGTGGTCTGAATAAGTTTGCACTAGGTGGTGGGAGGAAAGGACTTGCAGCGCAATGTCTTGTGACACAAACCCCATGTCTAATCTAGACCATGTGTTATGTACAGCCGAGTGGGATGTGTCTTCATATTGTGTCGGGTGCTGGTGGCGTCATACATCTACAAGGAGATTGGCAATGACTATTTGCTGGAGTTGGCGCTGCACTTTGGAGTAGCGATGTGGTGGTGGGTGTGAGCGTTCTGTTTGGTTAAAATCCCCTCCCCATATGAGGTGTGTCGATCCTATATTTACTATGCGCACCCGGAGGGTGATAAAGTAGTCTTCGTCATCCATATTGGGTCCGTAGCTGCACACCAATGTGACTGAAGCAGATGCCAGATTTCCCCATGTAATGCATGATCTTCCTTGCGGGTTGTTCACAGATCCCTCCTCTATGTATGGCACAGTTTTTGAATTAGAATGGCTGTCCCTCTAGAGAAGGCGAGTACGAAGAGAAATATCTATGCAAAGCCCATCGCATGGCGAACTGAGGCCGTGCCTGAGGGGAGGTGTGCGTTTCCTGCAGCATAGCTATGCGTGCATGATGCCTGTCCAGATAGTCCAGAATATGGCGTCTCTTCCTGGGATTACCCAATCCCTAACTTTCCAGGTGACAAGAGTAAATTGCGGTGTCATATGAGTCTTACAGTTATTATCCACCATCCCTCCTTGGCTTGTATATGTATGGTCTAACTTGGATTACCCAGTACCTCTCAAACAGAGCTGGGCCCTGACATCGAATAAAGGTAGAGTAGCAGGGGAAAGGAACATAAACTACTAATACAAAAATTCTCTACCTGTATTTATCAAAAGGCGCTATACGTCGGTAAATGGATAACCTCCCAGAAAGCTGGCCTATAGACAAAAAGGTACAAAAGGGGGTGGTGATGGACGGAGCGTCTGAACCAATCAAACACTCACACCCAGTCAACAGATCTGGGTTTAATCCATCACCGTTCTTTAGCCCACTCTGCCACCCCAATTCAGACATGGCCATATGCAAATCAGTCTGACCCTGTGCCTCATGGGAACAGTCCAGCCCGAATTGCCAAGCCATGCCTTCCCTGGAACGGAAACAAGTTTCCTAGGACCGGTTTCTGGCATTTCAGCCATCTTCAGCCAGGCCTGCTTGAATCCAGTGGCAAAGTGAGCAAGGGACTCACGTCTGAGCATACTCTGCCAACTTATGGCGAACAAAGCAGTACAAAAGGGGGTAGTGATGGTAGAGTGGGCTAAAGAACGGTGATGGATTAAACCCAGATCTGTTCACTGGATGTGAGTGCTTGATTGGTTCAGATGCTCCGTCCATCACCATTGCTTTTGTACCGCTTTTTTCTACATAAGTTGTACAAAAGGGGGTGGTGATGGACGGAGCATCTGAATCAATCAAACACTCACACCCAGTCAAAAGATCTGGGTTTAATCCATCACCGTTCTTTAGCCCACTCTGCCACCCCAGTTCAGACATGGCTATATGCAAATCAGTCTGACCCTGTGCCTCATGGCAACAGTCCAGCCCGAACTGCCAAGCCATGTCTTCCCTGGACCGGAAACAAGCTTCCGAGGACCACCCCCTTTTGTACCGGTTTTTCTCCATAAGTTGGCAGGGTATGCTCAGACATGAGTCCCTTGCTCACTTTGCCACTGGATTCAAGCAAGCCTGGCTGAAGACGGCTGTAATGCTATTTCAGCCGTCTTCAGCCAGGCCTGCTTGAATCCAGTGGCAAAGTGAGCAAGGGACTCACGTCTGAGCATACCCTGCCAACTTATGGCGAACAAAGCAGTACAAAAGGGGGTAGTGATGGTAGAGTGGGCTAAAGAACGGTGATGGATTAAACCCAGATCTGTTCACTGGATGTGAGTGCTTGATTGGTTCAGACGCTCCGTCCATCACCACCCCCTTTTGCACTGCTTTGTTCGCCATAAGTTGGCAGGGTAAGTTTAGACGTGAGTCCCTTGCTCACTTTGCCACTGGATTCAAGCAAGCCTGGCTGAAGGCGGCTGTAATGCCAGAAACCGGTCCTCGGAAGCCTGTTTCCGGTCCAGGGATGGCATGGCTTGGCAATTCGGGCTGGACTGTTCCCATGAGGAACAGGGTCAGACTGATTTGCATATGGCCATGTCTGAACTGGGGTGGCAGAGTGGGCTAAATAACGATAATGGATAAAACCCAGATCTGTTGACTAGGTGTGAGTGTTTGATTAGTTCAGATGCTCCATCAATCACCACCCCCTTTTGTACCGCTTTGTTCGCCATAAGTTGGCAGGGTATGCTCAGATGTGAGTCCCTTGCTCACTTTGGCACTGGATTCAAGCAAGCCTGGTAGAAGACGGCTGTAATGCCAGAAACCTGTCCTAGGAAGCTTGTTTCCGGTCCAGGGAAGGCATGGCTTGGCAGTTCAGACTGGACTGTTCCCATGAGGCACAGGGTCAGACTGATTTGCATATGGCCATGTCTGTACTGGGGTGGCATAGTGGGCTAAAGAATGGTGATGGATTAAACCCAGATCTGTTGACTGGGTGTGAGTGTTTGATTGGTTCAGATGCTCCGTCCATCACCACCCCCTTTAGTACTGCTTTGTTCACCATATGTTGGCAGGGTATGCTCAGACGTGAGTCCCTTGCTCACTTTGCCACTGGATTCAAGCAAGCCTGGCTGAAGACGGCTGTAATGCCAGAAACCGGTCCTAGAAAGCTTGTTTCGGTCCAGGGAAGGCATGGCTTGGCAGTTCGGGCTAGACTGTTCCCATGAGGCACAGGGTCAGACTGATTTGCATAGGGCCATGTCTGAACTGGGTGGCAGAGTGGGCTAAAGAACAGTGATGGATTAAACCCAGATCTGTTGACTGGGTGTGAGTGTTTGATTGGTTGAGATGCTCAGTCCATCACCACCCCCTTTTGTACTGCTATAGACAAAGGCATGCCACAGACAGAAATGCAAAACATATCAAAATGTATTAATAATCAATTCACATAGTAATATTATAAATAATCAATAAACAATCAAATAAATAACATCCCAGCAACCCACTCATTCAGTCATTCATATTAACAGACTCATAACCACACATTCTCGTCTGTCCTGAAACTCAGGAATCCAATCATACTAACAGCAGCAAAGGCAATGCTTGAATAAGTGGACCACAATTGTTAATTACAGCAGTAACATGAATTACACTATTTTTATATACAAAAATATTTTTTTGTGAATTATAACATGTATTTCAGCAGATTGACATTCAACATTAAATACTGGAAATAAACAAAGTTGAATAATAAGTTTTATATGGTCCACAGAGGGTTTTATATGCAGTGCAGACGCAAGTTTCGATGTGCTACCTATGGAAGGTCTGACCTTCCTCAGGGCAGGTATATCCGAGAAAGAGGTCAAGGGATGTACCTAGACTTTAAGTTAGAAGAACTGATCAAAGCAGATCGCGGGCTTTATATATAAAGGAAAATAAACAATCCAGAGAATACCGCTGCAGGCATGCAGGGCTCACTATGGATAAATGAAAAAGATAGTCAAAACAATTCAAACAGGTTAAGACAAAGAGTAACTGGGTCTTATAGAACAAGTCTTTAAAGCAGGAGGTCCATCAGACATTTTGAACGGCCCCTGTTCTTATCGTCCTGCACTCCAAATAGACGGAGGCATGTCTGGTCGAGCTCTCTGCCCCCACCCGCCCAGTGACTATCGGCAGCGTTTAGCATTTACAGCCTCAGTGGCCCTCCTGCTTTAAAGACTTGTTCTATAAGACCCTGTTACTCTTTGTCTTAACCTGTTGGGGGAAGCCTTCAGTGGAACTAAGAACATAACAGGATGTCCCCAATAGTGTAAAAAGAAGGGCTGTAGCTCCAAAATTACTTAGAAATCACCCAAAGATCAGGTTATGTACTATTTGTTATCATTTTTAAAAAAAATATAAAACAGAAAAATAGAAAAATTCCTTCTTAATAATGCACACAATATCACATAAATACATATTCATATACAAACTACACAAATATTCATGAAACATGAACATAGCCCACAATTACTATGTACATAATAGAGACACACACTATATACACAGCAAACAAGTGGTAGATTGAACCAACACATGCAAAAAATATAAATCACATACTGTTACAAAAAATTAAAAACATCGAACACTACACTAAACAGTAAAGCCACAAAATATACAAATCACAATATAACATACAAAGCACGCACAAAAGAAACTCCTCCAACGTGTGTTTCGCAAAGTACCACTATATATAAAAATTCCTTCATCAAGGCGCAAATTTCCTGCTTTAATTTTCAGTCGTAGCCAAAGGGTGGCCATCAGTAGAATGATGTGGAATATAGTGTGGGAGCAAGGCTGAAGAAGCTGTCTTAACAGTCAAGATAGAAAGGTTGTCACTGTAATGAATTCAGTCTGCACTGAATAGGACTCCAAAGATATGGAGTTCTGAAGTAAAGACGAACTTGGCCTAAATGCGGCACTGGAAAATCGTGGGAGTCCAAAAGGAGTATGGATGGTACTACCAGATAATAGGTAAATTGCCTAGGGTCCTGTCGCTGGTTAAGAGAAAGGTAACAGGTGTTGTCCGGATAGCCAGGAAAGCTGAATCGTGCCACAAGGATCCCAAATAATCCAGCTACATGAGAGATGGCAACATGCCAATGATATAAAGGACTAGGTCCTCAAGTATTGGCAAGCCACAAGGACACAGCGTTTTGAGGCTGGATGCCTGGTAGAGGAAGCAGTGTAATGCCACTGGGATCCTGAATAATGTCCCAGATTTGAAATGGCAAAATGCCCAAAAGATTGGCAACTATGTCCTGAAGTTTAGTCAGGCCAGAAGGATATGGAGTTAAAGGTTCAATATAGAGTACCAAATAGGTGGACCGCCGGTGGGGCCATAGTACGAGCCGGTAAAAGTCTTAAGTCGCCCTGCATCTGTTTCCCTAGTCATGCCTGCTTGAATTATTTTGGCTGTCTTCCCAGTATTGCTTTTTTGAAGAAATCTGTTGCTTGTTGTGTATGTTCTGTATGTAGTTCTGGTCTCAGGACCTACACGCTCATGTGGGCTGCACCGCCAACAATTATGAGACAGTGTGTAGGTAAGGGGTTTTGCAGTTATCAGCAGGCGTCTCTATGGCTGCACATCTCCTAGGGGCTCACCTGTGCCATGCAGGGCAATGCCACCCTCCCCAGCCGCGTGGTGGAACCCAGAGTGAAGGCCGGCAGGTTCAGAGTGAAGCGCGGCAGCCAGAGGAAAGCACAGCAGGCTCAAGCTTGGTAGGCCCCGGGTGAAGCCAGGCAGACTCGGGGTCAAAACCGGCAGGCCCGGGGTGAAGCCTGGCAGGCCCAGGGTGAAGCTCTTGGCGATCCTGCTGTGGCGTCATCTAAGATGGCGGCGTATATAGCACTGGTCTCAGGGCCTATGCGCTCGTGCGGCCCACACCACCAGCGATTATGAGGCAGCTTGCAGGTAAGGGGTGTCGCGGTTCTCAGCAGTCATCTCTATGGCTGCACATCTCCTGGTGGCTTATCAGTGTCGTGTGGGGTAATGCCGCCCTCCCCAGGCGCACGGCAAAACTCGCCGCACACAGCAGGCTCCCCCACCTGAAGGCGGGCCCCAGTCCCGGCATAATCCCAACACGGGCCTGCTTCTCCGGGATGATTACCTAATTTGCGCTCATGCAATCACGTACCTTGAGTGCGGTGCTTGCCTCCAGCTGCTCGCACTTCGTCCGGCGGTCGTCCTTATTTGGCTGATGGATCGACTCTGTATCTTTACCCCCAAGCTCCGGTTGCCTTGAGTCCGTTATTTGAAGTGCGGCTTTGGTGATCTGCGCAGGGCACCCAGCTCGCAGCACAGTCTGACCGTTTTTCGGGGCAATCGCTGCTCCTGCTGCCACGCAAACAGTTCATTCGGTTGCCGGTATGCTTTCCGATTCAATGAGAAGGGTTGATGGCAGGACCCGCTGCCAGATTCAGGATAGATAATGAATGGTGAGTTCAGGGCTGAGAGAACCTCACTACAGTGCGGTCATCTTGTTGCACGTCCCCTAGTGTCTCTGGCCAAATTCAGTCAAGCATGATCAGATATCGAAACATAGTCCTCTGTTCATGATACAGACAGAAATGAGTTTGTCTTCACCAGTTTCTTCTATTCCTCACTTCCATCTCCCGCAGAAGGTGGTTGAAAGGATAGGGAAGTAAAGGTGAATGAAAACAAAGCAACATTCAAACGATCTGAATCTTAATGTCAAACAATCAAAGAAACGGACAAATGTGTCTATCCAGTTTAAGTGTTACATATTACGTTGAATCTGAGCCTCCCATGCCTTAGTGTTGGTATGATTTACTTGGGACCCTTTGACACACTGGCCTCATTTAGCAGTGGACCAAAGGTCGCACAGTATTTATCACACTCGATAATTCACACCATCATGGGTATTGTTATTTATTGAATGTGCTAAATATCACTAATTACAAGTTTTCCTCTTAAAATTAGGAATCATATGCATATTTTTTTGCTTTACGACACAAAATTTTCCCCACAAAAAATGTCTGGGCCTCGTTTCCTCAGTAAAGATCAGCAGGTTTGACCTGCTGACCTGGGGAAACTGATGGATTTTATTCTACCCAGTGTTTACCAGGTAGAATAAATCCAACAAACACATCATTCTGACACCATGCAAACAGGAAGATTTGCCATACCAGATGTTAAACACCGACTTCAACTTATCTGAGGTTTAGCTGCGGATCCATAATTTAACCCAGGGTCATTGGAATCAGCAGTAGTGTGCTGCAGTTCTGGATGGTAATTTGATAGACTACCGTATGATCAGTAAATATTTTTAACTCTACTGCCATTGGAAGAACAAAAGAGGAGAGGGCCATGTGGAATATCAAAAGAGCTGGTTTGTAACCTATTTGTCTATATTAATTCACAGGTGTAGTCACGGGAGCCTGAAAAAGACTCCGAAGGCTTTAACCTTGAAGAAGGCAAAGATAAGGCCAGTGGAAAATACAGATCCACATGGTAAAAGTCAACACTTCCAGAGTCAGACAGCTCAGTTGATCAGTTGCAGTAGCCAATTTAGAACCAGCCCTAGCAGTAGCACTTCTTGGTCAACAAAGGTAAAGATAGTAAAAAGATGTCATGTGCAGAATCAAGATGTTTATCATCAGAGGTTGTTATGACTTCTTCAGTTACGCTTCAGCTCATAATCAGCATATTTCGTCCCTCACCTTTGCTGTTTCTCCCATGCTTGATTCCCTTGGTTCCTTGGCCCATTTTGTTCTCGTGACTTGTCAATATCTATGTTTGATAGTTTTGTCTCCATACCCTAAGTCATCCTCCTTCCTGGTGCTGCAGAGTGGTTACATTGTGCTTTGGCTGTTGAGTAAGACTCCAGGGACACTTGGGGGCTGGTTACAGCCTGCTTGCACACTAGACTGAGGTAAAGACACACAGTGATCCTGATGTCCCTTCTTGGATGGAGCAAAAAGGCTGGGACCCCCACATGTTATTGGTTCGGTCACTGAATGGCTTAAACAAAATAATTGTTATACAAGAAAGAAAATATTAATCTCTACACACCAAAGCACTGCTTCTTGCACCCCTTTTAGAGAAACCATTGATTGATATATCATTGGCATTTATATGTATTACCAATTTGCTATTTCGAAAAAAAAAATATAGAGATTTTATTTTTCTCTGTGTGTCTCTCTCTCTGGTGTGTAGAGAAGAATATTTTCTCTCTTGTATAACAATTATTTTGTTTAAGCCATTCAATGACCGACCCGCTAAAATTTGGGGGTCATAGCGTTTTGGTCCATCTAAGAAGGGAAGTCAGGACCACCTTGTGTCTTTACCACATTGTACCAGGTCCTTTGGCGAGTCAAGGGTTACCTCATTAGTTTGTAATGAAGCACACTAGTATGGGCAAGTACAGATCCTATTTCTGTGAAACCTCTATTCATGTCCCTTTCTTGTGTTGTCCCTCAGCTGAGTTTCACTGTTTCCTCCCTAAGTGGATAATTGCAGTCCCTTTGCCATAACCATTCAGTCCATAGAAGAGTGTCTCTTTTTCTGTCTCTCGTTATCTCCTTTTCCGGTTGCACTTGGAACCTCTTCATAAGCCTTGAAATAATCACATGGAGTGAGTGGACCGGTAGAGGTAGGAGGAGGGGTTGGCCTCAACACCCTCAACACCATTAGAGCCTGGGTAATGACATGGTTTACATTAATAGGAGGCCTCATAGATGCAAATAGCATAGTGTCCAATGAAAAAAAGCCTTTGACCCAACAGCACAGAACATAACTAAACACAACAAAACACAACATATGTCAAGATCTTCAAGATGTAATCCAGCAGTACCTTTGGTCAGCTACTGTCTGGGTGAACTACCTTTTGTCAAGTGTAAGTGTGAAGACAGCTTTGTTCTCTAGAGACAAACTTTGATTCATGTCAGTTGGCTTACCTCCAAACTGTATGTCATCCAACAGGTTTTTTTCTCTTAAAAAAGTAATTAGCTAATTTTCAGAACATGATTCAATTTTTACACTTTAATGGGCCCCTATTACAAATCTTTATTAAAGGACATTGATTCTTAAACTGTTTATGCAGTCATTACTATTTTCACATTTAAGAGTTTTACTTATTTAACACTACTAGAGTCAATTAAATTGAGAAACTATTTTTGGTATTCTTTTTTGTCTGCATGATAAGTTCCATATATTTTTGTTTAAAAATGCTTTATTATAATAGAAATCAAGATTATTGCTCTTGCATTTGCAAAAATTGTTAAGACATATGAACCATCACAAATTGGTATAATACTAATGACAAATGACCCCGTCCTCGCCAAGACCTCGCCTCTCGCCAGACCCCCTGCTAAAAAAATACACGTTTACGATAGCAACCTACTGTGGTCACTTAACCCTGGCCCCAGATGTAACAATCTAGAAGGATGTATTGGTCAAACCGCCCTTCAATGTAAAAGTTGCAATCTGACTATACCCAAGCCACGACCAATCAGCCACAAAACGACCAAGAGAAGCCAAACTTCGCTTACCATCTTACAGCTTAACGTCAGATCCCTGGTTAAACACCATGCGGAGGTAAGAACGCTCTTAATAGACGAAAACCCAGATGTCTTGTTTCTATGTGAAACCTGGATGAGAGATGACCTAACCAGCATCCCTAATTTAGCACTACTGGATGGGTTCTCCATGATCACCATCAATAGGGCCTCGAGAGGAGGGGCATTGCCGCCATCTATAGATCGTCCTTCACATGCTCTTTCCTACCGGAAAGCATTACGGGCAGTGAATGCGCACGCTTTACAATATCCACAAGCCCTCATTTCTCTCTGTCGGGACAATTTATTTACAGACCCCCGGGGCCTTCCGTGAAATTCAGAGAAGAGCTCATTGAGATAACCCATGCATTGATTACCATCTCAGCTAACTTCACTATCCTAGGGGACCTAAATCTTCACCTTGACGACACCGATGATGTTAATATTAGCAACTTCTTAGCGGACTTAGCAGCTCTACAGCTGACCCCCCTCGTTCAAACCCCCACTCATACAGCGGGTCACCTACTTGACCCGGTGTTTACTAATATCCCAGAAGCCAGAGCAGACGACCCCAAACCTATGGCCTGGACCGACCACTCCCTGGTCAGGTTCTCGATCCCGAGTGTCTCCCCTCCCATGATAAAAGCACCTACCTCATGCCTAAAACGACCTTGGCATAAACTTCAACATCTTAACCTTGCTGACAGCCTAGGTGAACTTAACTTGGAGGGTGTGAGCGACATTGGAACGTCGTATGCGACCTTCCAGGACTGGCTCACCAAGGGACTGGACGCTGTTATACCGGCCAAGTGGACCAAAGGCCGTAACTCCCCCTCCAACCCTTGGTACGATGAGAAGCTGAAAACACTGAGGAAAGCATGTAAGAAAGCAGAACGTCACTGGAGGAAAGAATACAAGCTGGAGGAAAAAAACGCGTATCTGGCCTTGCTTAAAGCATACCACAAAGCCATACGCTTAGCTCGCGCAGCCTTCTTCGCGAATGAAATTAAAATAAGTCCCAACCCCATGAAAACCATTTTTAAAATAGTGCAAAAATTGCAACATGGAGATAAGCCGGCCTCTCACATCACTTCCACTCAGCAATGTGATGATCTAGCAACTTTCTTCACCGAAAAAGTGAAGAAGATCTACAACTCCTTCACTCACGACCTTCCAGAGGACATTAAATCTCCCAAAGTCATCGGTGAGAGTTACAGGCTCTCCTGCATTCCAGCCATTTCTCGCGAGGAACTAACTACAATATGTAGGAAGGTAAAATCCGGCGCACCTGCTGACCCCATGAAACCAGTTTACTTTCAAGGAGCCCTGGAATTCTTCCTTCCGTCCCTGACCTCTCTTCTTAATCTCTCATTCGCCACGGCCACGGTACCCATCTGCTGGAAGCAGGCCTGGGTTACACCCATTATAAAGAAACCCACCTTAGACCCCTCGAAGCCGGAGAATTACCGGCCGGTTTCTTTGTTACCTTGGGTAGCGAAGCTAGCGGAGGCCCACGCGAACAAAGTGCTGAACGATCACATGGCAAAAAATAACATCCTGGATCCTTCCCAACACGGGTTCAGGCCGGGCCACAGCACGGAGTCTGCTCTCCTTACCTCCACAGAACACCTGCGAGAAATTATGGACACCGGTAAAAGTGCCGCGCTGATTTTGCTCGATCTCAGCGCGGCCTTCGATACGGTCTCCCATGCTATTTTATTTAAACGTTTGGAAAACATCGGGATCATAGACTCAGCACTAGAGTGGTTCCGTTCGTTTCTTACGAACAGATCCTTCCAGGTATCGGCCCCCCCTTCATCTCTAAACCCCAAGAAATAGGACAAGGAGTTCCACAGGGCTCTGCCCTCAGTCCATCCCTTTTTAATTTATACATGCAACCCCTGGCGGAAGTCGCCAAAAAATGAGATCTCACAATGGTGTCGTACGCCGACGACACCCAGTTGGTCATCAGCCTCAATGAGGCTCCCTCCCCTGATGCCACTAGATTCAGGGATGGACTGACCGCTGTCGCCAATTGGATGACAGCGAACTGCCTCCAACTCAATGGTGGTAAAACGGAGGTGCTGCTCATGGGCAAAAACTCCAATAGCTGGAGCAACCTGTGGTGGCCCTGCTCACTGGGCCCAGCCCCTCCTCCTAAAAATCTGGCAAAAAACTTGGGAGTCTGGCTGGACTCTGCACTGAATTTTCAGGCTCACACTAAAAAAGTGGCCGCGACTTGTATTGGATTACTGAGAAGCCTTAATCCCATCTTAGGCTTCTTTGATTCCAAAACAAGGCAACTTATTGTTCAATCGACCATCCTGGCCAGGCTGGACTACGCTAGTGTTCTGCTGTTAGGAGCCAACAAAGCGGAAATTAAGAGATTCCAACGGATTCAGAATTCCGCAGCCAGGGCTATAGTAGGCCTGCCGAGAAGGTGCTCCGCGAGAGCTACTATCCACAGAATGCATTGGCTGCCTGTGGAAGCCCGTATCCAATTCAAGGCCCTCTTCTTTGCCTTTAAGATTCTGCGAACTGAGGGACCTGAGCTCCTTCGCCCACTGCTAACGCCCTATAACCCACAACGAAACCTTCGCTCCAAAGGGCAACACTTAGTCCTGGTCCCCTACACGAAATACTGTCGTGTAGGAGGGCGCTCGTTTAGACTGTTAGGAGCTAAGTTATGGAACTCCCTCCCCCTCCATATTCGTAGCATGAACAACCTATTGGCTTTCCGCAAAGCGATTAAAACTCATCTTTTTCCCCCCCTGTAGATGTCCTCCTGCTTCTTTTCCCAGTTTGCTATGTTGGTTCTAGCGCCGGGACGCCCCGTTGCCAGGGCAGCTGTTGCGCTTTACAAAATGCTTAACATAACATAACATAACATTAAAAACAAAAACATTAAAATGTCATTTCCAATAGAATGGCAATGACCATAATAGCAAGATAAGCACGTTTTTGATTTTACATAAACAATAGGGAAAAAGACACAGGAAATTAGATCAAACAAGAACAGAAGTAAAGAGCAGATTGTAAAGAATATTTACCTAATTACAAAAAGGAGTAATAGACTTCAAGCACAGCAAATAATACATTGTAATTGCCATTTATCATAGAATGTTATAAAAGGAGTATGCATTACACTAATATTTTAATACCAAAGAGGTCTATATGCTTTTGCATTAACAGAGGGTTTCAAATGTAGATTTGTCTTAGGTCCGGATAGGAAGGCAGTAAAGGAAGTCAAATCTGTAATGTTTAAAATTGAAAGTGGAACATTAAAGTTAGCTAAGCAAGCCTTATGATTGTAGCACATATCATTTCACCATATTTTTTACATCTTTGTGCCATCTTTTCAATTGGATGGAAATTACTTGAATTTCAATTGCAATAAATTAATCAATCAGTAAGGTTACTTGTAAAGCGTACCTACTCACCCTTAAGGGTCTCAAGGCGTGGGGAGGGGAACAGATGATCTGACAGAGGCACTGTGGTTCACTCAAAGAGCCAGGTCCTAAGGTCTTTTCTGAAGTCAGGCAGTGACGTTGATTGCCTGAGGAGGAGGGGCAGGGTGTTCCAGGTATTTGCTGCGAGGTAGGAGAAGGATCTTCGTCCATGTTCTTGCAGATACGTGGCAAGGTAATACATCTTTTAATTTACTTCTCATGCTGTTGCTAAACTACCAAGCAGAATATTTTGGGTGGGATAATAGAACATAAGTGTGTAGTCAAGTCAAGTCACAAGATCTTTATTCGGAATAAAAACATCCATAAAAGTACATGCAAATGCAGTTTCAAAACAGTACAGTACAATAATATGACAGCTGGCAAAAGACATAAACCAATCAATCAATCAATTTCACAGTAACACAGAATGTCCCTCCTTGCTTAAAACAATGTTATATACAAATAAAAATATTTTCTAACAAACAGAGTAAAAATGGATAAGGAATAGCAGCAACATTAATAGGTCCACATCAGAAATGTGCAAAAATGCAAAATGTGCAAAAAAGAGTTATAAAGTGCATAAAGAGTACAATGTGCGGGTGTTATACATCAATATATAAAGTGGCTCGTGATCGAACAGCAGCCTTCAAAAAGCAACTCACTCTAAATATTACTTCATCAGATCCCAGTAACAAAAAAGACCTCAGTGCTTTTCTAAAGTTAGGCAGCTTATATTTTCTACAATAGGGCATTAAATAGTGAGCGGAAAGAGTTTTATAGAAATCACAGAAAAACAAAAAGTGCATAAGGCTCTGTTTCATATTAAGGTTACAAGGACAATACAGAGTTTCTAGATGTTTGTTGTAACCCAGAGGGAAGTTTAGTAAGTTTACTATGCTGCCATCTCGAAAGCGAAACAGTAAGCTCCTATTCCATCTGCCAAGGTGTAAACGTAAATACCTATGTGGAGGGCCTGGGTGTTTGATTTGGGGTTCAGAATAGCCCATGTATTTTATAACGGTACACTTTGACAGGTTCTTCCTTTCCCGCTCTTCTCTATACAGGTGATATAGTGCCCTATGAATAATAGTCTTATGTGAACGATTTATTAAACTGGGTGAAGTAAACAAATTACCATGCCCTACGCTATCAAGGCATTCTTTCACAGCTTTTAACCATGGTATACAGTGGGCCCTATCACATTTTAAGCAATCCAAGATTATATCACGGGTCAGAGTGGCAGCCGGATTAATCCATATCTTTAGCCAGAAGAGTGCTGGTCTGGATCTTACAAAATCTTCTATATAGGAGATGTTCAATTCACTGTGTCATATAGTTGGGGGAACAAATGACCCCACCCAGCACCTTCCGACAAAACCTGTTTTCTTCGGTCTGGATATGGATACAGTTTGTATTACCCCAAACCTCTGCGCCATAAGTACCAGTTGGGATGCATTGAGTTTGGTAGATCTTTACTATTGGTGTTACCACATCAGCATGGTTGGGGTGTCTTAAAGAAGTGACACAATTTATAGCTTTACCCGACTTGTTCCTAGCATAGGAAACGTGTGGTTGCCATGATCCAGTATTTGAAAATAGCAACCCCTAACCCCTAAGCATAAGTGTGTATAATGTCTTTAATAGACTTTCCAAACTGTATCCAAAAAAATTACATAGGGACCGTGACATAACATATGAAGCAAATCAGCCTGTACTTCTGTACATGAACTACAACCTTCTCATAAGGCACTATGATGTGTGCATAGCAACATAGGAGTAATAAATAGACTATTCAACTGACAAAATAATGTTTATGTAAGAAAATCAGTTCTTGACATGGAATTAATTTTAGAATATATGTGATTCCAGAATGAGAGAGTACAATTGATATTTAAATTATGCTCCCATACTTTTTCCACATATATTTTGTCTCAAGAATCTCTCAGAGATAGGATGTGTGAATAAATCATGGCATGCTTAGGAATACTAGATGTCTGAAACACTAACATGTAAACACAATGAACTGACGTAATTGGCAAATTAGGGAATATTCCCACATAATCCATAAAAGTTACCAATTTCAAATATAGAAACCTTCCCAGGGTGAATATCAAGTTCCTTTAACTGACCAGATGACAACCAGATGTTGTTATACCATTTTTGATGGATCTAAACAACGCCATTAGCTTTCAATTTAGGTGAGAAAATCCCTCTACTATTAGTACATTTATTGTTCTCAATTGGGATTCCCACAACCTCCTCTAACTTTGAAACATTTTGTTTCAAAATTGGAGAAATGATTCTACATGAATTATCATTGCTATTTGATCAGTGACAATTTAGATTCATGTAACATATAGAAAACGTTCATTAATGACAAAGAAGATACAAAATAATTTTTTTCAGCGTAACCCAGATTGAAACACACAGTAACTATTTACCATGTAACCAAATCAGTCACATAGAGAAAGACGCGTCATATGACTACAAATTTGAAAATGTCATAACCGCATTTTGTTGAAAAAGTTTTAATTTGATTATGGCTATTCTATGTTTCTTGTGATTTCACAGACATTAAGATATGGTTATACCAATAACAGAGAGAAAGATTTAGTTAAAGCAACTTAATTAGAAATAGAAGACAAGATAATTGGGGAGATTTTGTCCAATCTATCTCTTTTGTATAGCATTTTAGGACCCTAGTGTAATTTTCCAGATTCATGCCCTTATATAGGTATAAATCATCTTGTCCTTATATAGGCATAGAAATCATAACCATATTTAGACATAGCTCATGCAGTCCAAATACGGCATGGCTACTTCCACTAGTTCCGAAAATCCACAACCATTTCTTGGAAAACTCGGCTTTAGCAGTTAGGGACTTCCCCTTGCTTGAATATTGATTTGTCCAAGAACTCATGGAGTTTTCAAAGAACTGAGACTCTTTGATGACGTTATTATGCATACCTTTACGTCAAACTCAGCACCTTCAAGGTATAAATATGCCCACACTTGCCCAAGCACACATACAGTGGTTTGGAGCAGTTTGACTATCTACTTGCCCGACGCATCTCGCTACAGCAAGTGCCGAAGGAAGCCGACCCTCCAGCAGACGCACTGAGAGAGACGCTGTCTTTTCTCTTGCCGAGAAATCCAGCTCCAGTGTTTCCAAGTTACCCTTGCGGGTTGTTGGGAAATCGAGTCTTGAGACTGACCTCCTTCATTCTAAAACCAAGGTACAGAGCTGATTAGAACCTAAGAGAAATCTTGGATAGATTCTTGGCAAAAGAATACCAAACTTATGCTACACCACACTTACTTCTTCCCTCGTACTAGACTTAGGTTAGGTAGATCGGGGCAGGCGTATTTTAGAAGCACCAGTTGAGTACTTTTAGTCTTTATTTATTTATGTATGTATTTTATGGCTTAGAAACCATACCATGCTTTTACAGTATTATTTTATAATACTCTTCCTGCTGTATGCATTATACTTTACAGCCAGTATTACGATTGTAGCAGTTCATTCTTCATTTCTTCTGCATGAGAAAGAAGACTGTTCAATAAATACTTT
The DNA here is from genome assembly GCF_964263255.1 of Lissotriton vulgaris. NCBI lineage: Eukaryota > Metazoa > Chordata > Amphibia > Caudata > Salamandridae > Lissotriton > Lissotriton vulgaris. The sequence goes on from NC_141690.1 coordinate 123,517,714, forward strand.
TATTTAAAACGCCTGTCTCTCTATTTCTCTGCACTTCTGATAAAACGAAGCATGCACGAATGACTGAGTAAAATATCTATTTACTTCCACGACTCTGAAGATCAGTTTTATCTTGGGGAAACAAAGTTGTCATGTTTATGCGGTTGTCAGATACTAATCCCTTCTTGTGAATTTGAGAAAGTTTCTTGTGACCTCTGAGCTAGCAGTCACTCACAATTAAGTCTAATATATTCGATAGAGACCTAGTAGACATAAGTCCTACGTCACAGCTATAGGATATATTATACCAATGCACAGAGCCTATTGGAAATATAGGAACTACACTACATCCCCACCAGGTAATATTTAAAGAATCAAATACAAAATGATACTGCAGCTCTCATTAATAATAATTCAAAATGTACAAGTCCAAGAGGTAGGGTTGTGTAAAAAAACAAAACAGTAGTGTTTATTCCACTTGAGCTCTCAAGTGATCCAAACATTTATTAGATTTTTAACATCAGGGTCACAATTACACATTTCTTATTTAAATTGTGCCTCGACTAATACGTAGCAGCATGCTTAGGGTTTTTCATCGTAACTCCAACTGGATCACTGGTGTCAGGAATTTTGATATCCTTTTCCACCATCAATTTACTTGCTGTTGATTAGAACATCATTATTCATAATGACAAGGTCGTAATTTTTGTCATACAATTTTGATAGATTTTGCAGCCTCGAAAATATTGCTGTTACATCGAAACATGTCGGCTGCACGATGTTAAAGCTCAAATGTAATTTTGGATCACTTGGGAACTCTAAGTGAAATAAACACTACTGTTTTGATATTTTTACACAGCCCTACTTTCTAAACTTCTAAACTATGAATTACTATTAATGAGTGCTTCGGTATCATTTTGTATTTGATTTTTGTATGGTAAACCCCAGGGCTTATTATCAGGTACACACCCTTGAGTAACAGAGTCTTGGAAACCAAGAGAGCACCACCACACACACCGTAATTTCAACTCTCACTAGATCCTAAATGTAGATCAGCAAGGAGGTACAATTAGTGACACAACATCTACTCTTCTTTGTTCACTTAACAGTAAATGGAGATCACTTGGTAAACAAATCAGCTATCCCATGTTTAATTAATTAAAAATAATTGTTCTTAATTGACCCACTAATTGAATTTTGAATCCAAAGTATTTCATTATAGAATATTTCGATAATAAATTATAATCCATGAATATATTTTAAAAACAGAATTTGATTGTGGAACCTCTGACTTTTCCATGTTTAATGTATAAACTGAAAGTTTTAAAAATATGGATACTTCATTGAAAACTGTTGGCATAGCCATGATATGATCATGAATATATTGTTATAATATTAGTATATGCAGACAATTTCAATTCAAATGTTTCAGTATAAAAGCTTTTTTGTTTGATTCATAGTAAAAAAGTTTTCAATCCAAAAATAAAGAATATCGAAGACAACGGGTAACCATGCCTTGTATCTCTTCTTAAAGAAAAAGTAGGGGAAGTTATACTATCAGACAACAGTATAGGTTTGAGAGCATCATACAATATGGAAATAAAATGTAAAAATCTAGGCCCTAATAAAAGCAGTGAAAAGATTGATGAAGAATATCCTAACACACTTTATTAAATACCCTTTCTACACCCAATGCTGCAAGAGGGGACTGACTTTCAGACGTTTTGCTATTTATATTTAAAAGATACTAGCATTATCAGACAATAGTTTACCCTCACTAAAACCTCTTTGTTCAGAATCAAACTCTCCAGTACAATTGCTTACCAATTGGCATCTGTCTTAAAATTTAAATTATATAGGGCGGTAGGGCTACAATGTTCACATATAGATGTAACTCTACCCTCCTTTGATGGTGATGAACATAAAGGAATAATATAGCATGTGAAAATACCTTAAAAGAATGCTCTGGAGCTAACAAGGCAACAGGAAAGAATGGTAAATCCTCACAAAAGGCAAGTAATGTTTTAAGTGATTTTTTGAAAGATCAGGACGTTGTATTGCATACAAAGAGAAAGGGGAAGCACGTTCCAAACTTTGAGTCCTAATCAGGAGAAGGTACACCTGGGGCCGTATTACACACAATGCCCTCGGGTGCACTGGGTGTGTACACCGTTTTATGCATCCCTGGGCATTTTGGTAAAACAAAAGGGTGCGTATATGCTTGTGCGACCCCTTCTGTAATACTGATAGAGCTGGTGCACTTGTAGCACCAGCGATATCACTAGGAGGCATTTCCTCATGTGCAGGGGGGTGTGACCACATGCAAAGGACGTAATCACTTTTCCTCTGCGCCTGTAACATAAGATGGACATGGGTGCAAAGGCAAAAAAGCCGTCAGGAAGTACACAACAGTGTACCACAAAGTTAATACACTATGAATGTGCCCCTGATGCCAGCCCTCTGGAAGGGGGCAAAGTGCCTCCCCTGGATCCTCTCAGACATACCCCTGCAGCTGGATGCAGTCATTCACTGCACTTGCATGCAAGGGGATCTCCCACCCCTCCTGAAAGTGCAGGCAGGTTGCTGCCTGCACTAAGAAACACGGAGTGGTTTGTAAACTGCAGCAGTGTATTTCACTTGAATGAGCTGCCCTCAGGGCAGGAGCACTTTCACAGCTGGGATCAGGGCAGCACATTTAGCATATTATGGCACACTTTCCCTGTTTGCACCCAGTGCACCTTTTGAAAGGTGTGCTGTGGCACAAACAGGGGAAGTTCACCCTGTGAATAATAGGACCTCTGGAGTGATTACTATTAGAAACCATCAGGAATGGTGGGTGGAAGAACAAAGTGAATGAGTAGGATTTTATAGTATATTCATAGCATGTAAATTATTAGGCCTAGAACTTGAATAGCACAATGACAAAGACAGAGCACGTTGAACAGATAGCGATTTGCAATAGGAATCTTATGCAAGCTGGTCTGATGGCATGAGATCGGTCCATACTGGTACAATTATTACCATTGCAATGAAGCAGGATCTGCCTTTCGTTCACATATGAAGATAGTGACAAAGGATTTCATATGATGACCTAGGGGAGAGACAGAGATATTGAAGAGAATGCAACTGAGTGAAGATTCCTAAGGGACACCATAAGAGAGAGGCTGGAATTTGTAGTTGAACAGGGTGAGATTCCATTTCTGTATATGATATGCTAAATGTGATGAAAACCACTACAGACCATATCTACATATTTCAATGTGATGAAGTCAGTGAATCAGCCATTGGTGAGACACTGTCAAAAGCGAAGAATAGGTCAAGTAGGATCAGGGCTGCATTGTTGGCCTGGTCTGGAAACCTTTGAAAGTAAACAAATTAATGCATTGGAAAAGAAACTTGTAGATAATCTGTTGTAAGGAAATCATTATATAATTGATATTGTTTGGGAATCAGAAGGTTAGAAAAATGACAAAATTCTGAATGAGATCCATCTGGTCCTGTTTTTTCCCCTTCTTAAGGGACCCAACAGCCCACTGAAATCAACTGCAGTGAACACCTCAACTACATCACACAAATCACAGGTCACCTTTTCCTTTTTGTGATTGCTGGATAAATATATCATATTTAAATGGATTATTATCTCAGTGATATAAAATTTCATAAATGTCTTAAAACTATTCCATGGTCAAAAGACATTCTGATTAATATCTGACTGAGGAAATATGGGATCTCTCTTTTGTATAATTTTAAATAATTAGTAAATAATTTCCCCATTTAATTTTGCCCCCATAAAAATGTATCCTTACTTTTGAAATGTAAATTGCATGTACTGTTCCTAGTTAATATATTAAACTCCATTTTAACTTTAAACAAGTCACCTGGACTGAACTAAGAGTTTGCAGAGAATTTATTCTATTATGTTCTATTTGTTCAACATGTTCCAATGATTTGATTTTGACAATATATGACTATATTTCCTTTAAGCTTTTCTCTAAGCAGAAGAGATATAATTCATTACATAATCTCTTGATGCTATGTATTATCTTTTTGTATTGTGGTCCTAGAAACAGGTTAAACAAAAGATCAGCTTCATCATTTACAGGGCCCTGTACACCAAGTCCCCATTTAGCTGGCTAAAAAAAATTACATTTTGGAGGTCATCAACAGATGAGGAGCTCTGACATCACTGAATTAGGGACTAACCATTAAAGGAAGGAGAAGTTAAGAAAACAATCCTTCTCAGCTTCTGCCTCAGGATCTGGAACAAAATCCTCTCCAACATCAGAGCAGCAGTAACCCTCCTAAAATTCAGGAAGAAACCGAAAACCTGCATCAGATAGGCTGATTTCTCACCCCTTCCACCAGCTCTATCTCTTCACTCTGCCCCCTCCCCCATTGGGTATTACTTTAATTAGCCCTGTGACAAGAACTCCATTGCTTGTCAGCTTGGTTCACACTTTAGAAATATCAAAATATGCTTACACAAAATACTGACATGTGGAGCAAGTCCATTTATTTAACAGCAGCAGATGTTTTGCCAAAGTCTTTCAGTTTCTTCATTCTCCCCATTAACACCTTCGCTGCTTGCCTCCCCCCGTGCTAAGCCTTCTTTTTGCTATTTGGGGTAGTTCATGCATAGGCTTCTGTAACCCTTGTCCACCTAAGGTAATCATTCTAAATTTGCATCCTTTTCTTGAAAAATCCAGAGGATTTTAAACGTACTCACAGTTTGTCGATTCCACTAGAGAGGACCCAAAAAGTAGTCAAAATACAGCAAAAAAATTGTTTAGGGGAGGCAGAAAGTGCTCCAGAAGAAAGCATTTGTTTTTTCCCCTGCAAATGGTATCAACAAAGGGTTTAGGATGCTGAAATCACCATCTTCCCAGCTGTCAGGGACAGGCAGACTTTTGTCATAAAACCGATATTTTCTACACAGTTTTGGTATTTAACTGGGACATAGCCTACTTTTAATATTTTTGTGCTTTCAACCTCCTTCCAGTTAGTGGTAGAAATCTGTGTAAAAGAAATAATGGATACCAGAAAGCTATACATTTCAGAAAAGTAGAGAAAATTCAGGACTTAGCACAGGGTCATTTGTTTAGATCCTTCAAGGTTTTCCTCTAGAAGCTAACAGTTGAAATGAAAAGGGGTGAGTTGTGTGGCTCTCATCAATTTCTGTTACCCAGAATCCCTTGCAAACCTTAAGCATTGTCAAACAATGTGTGGAATCTCTGGGGAGACACAAACATTCCACCCACCCGGCATTCCTATAAGTCTTCTGATAAAAAAGGTTACTCACCTCTGTGGGTAGGCATAGTGCCCTCAACAAGCAACGGCCTAAAACGCAATGTGGGCACATCACATTTTTCCAGTGAAACCTGACCCTTTTTTTGCAATGTCCCTAGCTGTGTATTTTGGACCTTAGCTCAGTCGACACCTAGGGAAACCTAGATAACCTGTACTTTTTTTTAAACTAGAAATCCAGGGGAATCCAGGATAGGGTGTCCTGTGTGGCGCTCACCAGGTTCTGTTACCCAGAATTCCTTGCAAACTCAAACTTTGAAAAAAAAACAAAAATCTTCCTTGCATTTCTGTGATGAAAAGTTCTGGAATCTGTGGGGATCCCCAAACTTCCACCCACCCAGATTTCCTCTACGTCTCTCCATAAAAATGGTACCTCACTTGTGTGGGTAGGCCTCCGACCCTCGACAGGAAGTGGCCCAAAACTCAACTTGGGCACATCACGTTTTCCCAGTGAAAGAGGAGCATTTTTCTGCAATGTGTCTAGCTGTGGATTTTGGACCCTAGCTCAGCCGGCACCTGTGGAAAGCTAGCAAACCTGTAAAAGAAATTAAACTAGACATCCAGGGGAATCTAGGATGGGGTAACTTGTGTGGCTTTCACTCGGTTCTGTTACCCAGAATTCCTTACAAACATCACGCTTGGTAAAAAGAAAACATTTTCCTCATATTTCTGTGATGGAAAGTTTTGGAATCTGTGGGGAGCCACAAACTCCCAACAAACCAGCATTCCGCCAAGTCTGCCAATAAAAATTACACCTAACTTGTATGGGTATGCCTCATGCCCGTGACAGGAAAAGGCCCAAAACCAATTGTGTAGTCATCAAAATTGCCTATCACGAAACAACCTGGTTTTGCAAGGGGGGGCTCCTGGGTTTTTGGCTCCGAACTCAGCGGCCATCTAGGGAAAGCCACCAAACTCACACATTTCTGAAAACTAGACACCCGGGGGATTCCAGAGAGATGTGACTTTCGTGGATCCCCAAAGATTTCCTTCCCGGATTCCCCTGCAAATCTAAAATTTATCCCTCAAAAATCAAATTGTTCCCACATTTCTGTGTGGGAAAGCAGTGGGATCACCAGGCTGACACCAATTGCCTACCACACAGTGTTCCACCAGGTCTCTCGATAAAAATTGTACCTCACTTGTGTGGGTGGGCCAAGTGCCCGCGACAGGCAAGTGCCCAAAACGTATTGTGGAGACCTCAAAGTTACAAATCACAAAATGACAGGGCTTTGCAAGGGGGGAACCTTGTTTTTTTTGCCCCGGACTCGTGGCCATCTAGCGAAAACTACCAATCCAAGATATTTCGGAAAATTAGACACCCAGGGGAGTCCAGGTATGTGTGGCTTGAATGGACCCCCAACGTGTTCCTACCCAAAATACCCTGCCAACCTCAGATTTAGCTGAAAAAAATCCTATTTTCCTTACATTTCTGTGTGGGAAAGTTGTGGGACCAATGGGCTGACAAAAATTTCCCACTACCCATCGTTCTTCCAGTTCTCCTGATAAAAATAGTACCTCACTTGTGTGGGTGGGCTATGTACCTGTGGCAGGGGAGGTACCAAAATGTATTGTGGAGACATCAAATGTATCTGTCAAAAAACATAAGGTTTTGCTAGGGGGGCACCTGCGTATTTGGCCCCGGGCTCGGTGGACATCTAGAGAAACCTACCAAACTCATACATTTCTGAAATATAGACACCTGGGGGAGTTCAGGGAGGTGTGACTTGCGCGCATCTCTCAACGTTTTCATACACAGAATCCCCAGCAAACCTCAAATTTAGCTAAAAAAATATATTTTCCTCACATTTCTGTGATGGAAAGTTCTGAAATCTGCTGGGAGCCACAAACCTTCACCCATCCAGCATTCCTCCAAGTCTCCTAATAAAAATGATACCTCACTTGTGTGGGTAGGCCTAGTGCCCGTGACGGGGAACAGCCCAAAACGCAACTTGGGCATATCACATTATTCCACTAAAAGCTGACCCTTATTTCACAATGTATCTAGCTGTAGATTTTGAACCAAATCTCAGCTCAGCCTGAGGGAATCCTGGGGAATCCAGGATCCAGGGGAATCCAGGATGTGGTGACTTGTGTGGGTCTCACCAGCTTCTGTTACCCAAAATCCCTTGCAAACCTTAAACATTGCCAAAAAAAAGCAAATTTTCCTCACATTTCTGTGAAGAAAAGTTCTGGAATCTGTGGGGAGACACAAACTTCCTCCCACCCATCATTCCTATAAGTCTCTTGATAAAAATGGCACCTCACCTCTGTGGGTAGGCCTATTGCCCTCAACAGGAAACGGACTAAAACGCAATGTGAGCACATCATATTTTTTCAGTGAAACCTGACACTTTTTTCGCAATGTGCTTAGCTGCGGATTTTGGACCTAAGCTCAGTCGACACATAGGAAAACCTATATAACCTGTAATGTTTTTTAAAAGTTGCCATCCAGGGGGATCCAGGATAGGGTCACTTGTGTGGCTCTCATCAGGTTCCCAGAATCCTTTGCAAACCTCAAACTTTGTAAAAAAAACACATTTTCCTCACATTTCTGTGACGAAAGGTTCTGGAATCTGTGGGGAGCCACAAACTTCCACCCACCCAGCATTCCCCCAAGTCTCCTGATAAGAATGGTACCTCACTTGTGTGGGGAGACCTCGTGCCTGCAACAGGAAATGGCAAAAAACGCAATGTGGGGACATCACATTTTTCCAGTGAAACTGATCTTTTTTCGCAATGTGCCTAGCTGTGTAATTTAGATACTAGATCAGTCATCACCTAGCTAACCTGTAATTTTTTTTAAACTAGACATCCAGGGGAATCCAGGATTGGGTGACTTGTGTGGCACTCACCAGGTTCTGTTACCCAGACTCCCTTGCAAACCTCAAACTTTTTAAAAAAACAAACACATTTTTCCCGCATTTCTGTGATGGAAAGTTCTGGAATCTATTGGGATCCACAAACTTTCTCTAACCAACCATTGCCCCAAGTCTCCCGATACAAATGGAACCTCACTTGTGAGGGTAGGTCTCAATTCCACAACATGTAAACGACCTAAAACGCAACATAGGGAACATAATATTTTTCCCAAGCAAATAGACCCTTTTTTTCGCGATGTGTCTAGCTGTGGATTTTGGCCCCTAGCTCAGCTGGCACCTGTGGAAACTTAGCAAACATGTACATTTTGGAAAACTAGACATCCATGGAAATCCAGGATATGGGGATGTTTGTGGCTCTCAACAGGTTCTATTACCCAAACCTCAAACTTTGACAAAAAAACACATTTTACTCAAATTTTTGTGATGGAAAGTTCTGGAATCTGTGGGGAGCCACAAACTTCCACCCATCAGACTTTTCCCCAAGTCTCCCAATAAAAATGGTATCTCATTTGTGTGGGTAGGCCCAGTGCCCACAACAGGAAACGGCCTAAAACGCAACATGGGCACATCACATTTTTTCCAGTGAAAACTGACCCTTTTTCCTCAATGTGTCTAGCTGAGGATTATGGACCCCAGCTCAGCCGACACCTAGAGATACCTAGTTAACCTGTACATTGTTGACAACTAGCCGCTTCACCCTTCCAGTTTGGCCCAACGGGGAGATAAGAGAGTACAGCCAACATGCCTAGGGGAAACCATTACTCCTTCCATTCTGAGCGCTCACCAACGCGATCATAGCTAAGACGCCAGCCCGCGGCGTGGGCCTTGCACGGGGCCATGCTCTGGTGAACCTCGGGCCAAGGGCAGGCCCGTCCACACACATTGAAGCCTGGAGGAGGCTGGGCTGGGCCCCCACTCTAACAGCAGGTGAACAGAAAGAGAGCCCTCACCTAACAGGTACCGTGGTGTTTTTTACTCCTAATGGCTATTACCTTTCAAGCTTAATTAGGCATCTTCCTGCCTTATATTTGAATCCACAATAAGCAAACAAAAGGGCCGGCCTGAGCGCACAGGAGTAGCGGGAACCCTGGACACCTTTATCACTAGGGGTGAATCAATGTTCAGCCATACGATCAAGCAGACGGAGCAGCGACTCTCATTAGATCCACTTAGTTTGCAGAGATGCTCTTCGTTAGGCTCTTTCACCTTAGGTAGTGTCCAGCAAACCTCCATGTCTGCTCCCACACTAGCCCCCGTGCAAAGTCCGCCTCAGCCCCCTTCTATACCAGATCTGGATGTTCCTACTACTGATATTCTAAATGGGCCTATCACAGGTACGAGGGGCCGGGCTTCCAAGTCTCACATTGATGACAACATGAGAGAACCACCTGTGAAGAGAAGGAGGGGTGCGGGCCCTCAAAAACAAAAACATCAAAAAGGGTCCAGACTTGTTAAACCTAGGGGGAATGGTGAACCAGAACATGGGATAACCCCGGCTCCACTTAGTCCTGATCAGGCAATGTTGCTCTTTTTTCCGGGCGGAGAGGAGTTCTGGAAAAGGATGGAGGCCATGGTCACGGTCTCAGAAATTGAAGATAGACTATCTAAGTTAGAGGGCTTGGGCTTATTGGCTAGACCACACACACTATGTGAGACGGAGGGGGACTCACTCGCTTCAACATTGGCCTGAGATTATCCAACCTACCCTCCATCTCTCCCACCTCAACTGGAACATCACAATATTAAGAACTGGAGTATTCTTCCACCTACTCCTCACCGGCATGGGCAAACCATCACAATGCAAAGTGCTGTTCACCCCGCAAATTTGTGTGAACTGATACAAACATCAATTATTCCTGCTAAGTAACTCACAGGCAGCTATTATAGAGGGTGGAAATGTTGATATCGCAAAGCAGAGGAGTCATACTGTGGGGGAGGCCCATCTATGGTTTCAAATTTTTACCTACCCCCCACAGCGGCTCCTCTCTGATTGGTTCTTGGAAATGTCCCCACCCTGAGGGTGGACCAGATGGAAACTACTACTCAGTTAATTGATAAATCTCTTCACTTGCTTACTGGCCACAAATCAGGGTTGACGGGAGGTCTTGGCTAGCCAATCATATCATCATCGCAAGAAGGGTAGGGTGGGTGGGACCATCCCTAAAAACCCTGGAGGGCGACTGTGTGGCACTCAATTTCAATTATCCATCAACACTGAGATCCCTTTTGTTCCAATTACACAGAGTTCCACCTAAGGGTACCTAGATTCTTGCACTGACGCTTGGCTACTTCTATTACACTCCCCTGATTGGATCGAATAGACCTGAAACGACCTCTGCATCATAGTGAGGTTTATGCAAATTCCATCCCACTGGGATATCCGGATTTACTCCGTACAAATAGATTTGCACCTCTTTCTGGTATGGACCTTTGTGATTGACTATCCTCAAGCCCAGTCAAGAGTCCCTCCGTATCTGAAATTATACTGCCCAAAACCAGTCAGCCCCCTAGGTTTTCCAAACGGAAAAAGGGGCAGGCTAACTCATTTCTACTAGCATCCTGGAATATGGCGGGTATCTCAAATAAAGTGGGCAATGAGCAAAGGGCAAAAACCTGGCAGGATTGTGATTTAATCTCCCTCCAGGAAACTTGGGCTATGGACCCCATTGTAGTAAATGGCTAAAGTTCCTTCCAATAGAGGGCAGTACCAATTTCATCAGGAGTGCTAAGGGGGGTCTGCTACACTGATTCTAAATACATCGGATCTTAAAATAAAAAAATAATAGAAAATAGCCTCTTCTTCCATATCTTTATCCTTGAGTTGGCTAAACTAGGCTCTTGGCTCTTAATAAACTTTTACAACAACAATTTTGGGCCCAATATGCACCTTGCCGTAGATGAGGTAAATAAGGAACTGGATGCTATTCTAAAATCAACCATACATGTTATCTGGCTTGGAGACTTTAACACCCACCCCTGCTAACACAACCTAGGGAAAGTATGCGGTTTGACAGATCTTATGGGTGACCCGCTATCTCACTTTTCTCACAGCACCTATGGTAATAGTCTGAATCAGACACTCTTGGTTAGGGATATGGTGATTGTGAACAAGTATTCCTCCACCTCTGATTCCCTACCAAAAGCTTTTTGACGTTTTGAACAAGAAACAACTAAAGACTTCCTCTTGGTGTCAAATTCCCTCAATGAGAGCTGTACTCACGTTGATGCCCAATTTTAACCTTTTAGCAAACATGCCATTTCAATCTGTGAGATCCATTCTGCCCCCTAAAATGTGCCTAGTCAGCAGGTAATAGCCTCACCATTAATCACAAGGAGAAATGGACATCAATAATGTGGGCACAAATTGACAGTGCCAAAACTCTTTCTGAAATGGTTGGTAACTCTTTAGCTAGCATTAAAACATGCTTGGATCTAAATACCTCCTCCTGTGCAACATTACTAGGTTTCACAAACCTACTGGATAATATGAAAAATGCATTAACATAGTATAAATCTGATAGATCCAAAAAGGCCAATTGCTGGTTAGATTCCCCCCCTCAAAATCCAGAAAGGCCCTGGTAACAGCACCAAGGACACAACCTAGAGATGCAATACTAATCGCCTCCTTACGTAGGGATTATAAACTGGCAAGAAAGTCTAGGGAGAAGGTAATGAGGGAGGAAATCTGGGCCAGCGTAGAGGGATCCTCAGAATCAGGAAACAGTAAAGAGTTTTGGAATATAATTAATGCTCCTTACTTTAAGACCCAAGGAGACCCTGTTTTAGACTTTTATATTGGTGAAGATGATTGGGTGGCACACTACTCAAGCATATTTCCCTCACTTCTCCTCCCCCCAGTCCTCCCAAATCAATAGGCCCTAATCCCAAAGAAAATCTAGTGTTCTCTCATCTGGAGGTAAAGTGCAGTCTAAAGGCCTGTAACATAGGGAAAGCGCGGGACCCGAATGGAGTCCCAATACACTTTTTCCAGGCGGATCAAGATCTGTGGGTCCCCCTGTTGACAAATGTTTTTAATAAGATAGCGCTATTAGACCCCGGTCATTGTGGAAGACTAGCCCAACAGAGCCCTCCGATCCAAATTCCTTAATATGGCATCCGTTCCTAAAGTTAAAAAAAAACAGAAGTGGAGGTCGTCAATTTTCCCTGCACACTGCACACTGCCAAACTCTGGAAATCCCTCCCGCCCTATCTTCGTGCTGAACCCAACCATTTCACCTTCCGCAGATCCCTTAAGACACTGCTGTTTCCGTAACATGTTCTGATCATCTGCCTCTATGAAGCGCTAGGAGGCCTGCGGATAGCCATGCGCTATATAAGTTTCACTCAATTTCAATTTCCAATTTTTAAAAAGGGAGATAAGGGTAATCCCAAAAACTACAGACCCATCTCCCTTATTGACACAACTGCCAAACTGATGGGTCGTCTTCTTTTGTCTAGGCTCGAATCCTGGGCGCGAGACAGGAATATTTGAATGCAGACCCGTAATGGATTCCAACAGGGGAAGGACACTGTTGATCAGTGCCTGAATCTCTCTCTCTCTTATCAGGAATAAATATGGGAGGGCTTAGGATGGGAAACTTTATTTAGCTTTTATCGATTTAACTGCAGCGTTTGACTGCGTCTCCCACCCTAAGCACTGGAACATTCTGGCAGAGATGGGAATGGACCAGCGCTTAATTTACTACATTCGCCAACTGTATTCTGATGCCTCTGCATCCGTTCGGTATGGGAGGAATGGGAAGCGCACCTGCCCCTTTAAGATCTTAAGAGGGGTAAGGCAAGGCTGCGTCCTTGCACCATTTCTATTCTCTATCTACACAAATGGTGTGGAAGATGCGCTGGTGGGTGCATCCCTGGATGTTCCCTAATTTGACTCCCTTCGACTCCCTATCTTGGCATGCTCCAATGATGCCGTACTGCTTTCTAGACCTGGCATGGGTGTCCAGCATCTGATAACAGCATATGTGGCTTTTATGAGTACACTGGACCTAAAAGTCAATCAAGCAAAGTCGTTTATACTAATTGCAGGGGCAGGGAAAAAAGACAAAATTCCACACTTCCACATGGATTCAGTAAAAATCGAGGTGCTTCATTATTTTTCCTACTTAGGAGTCCTCTTCGATAAGAACTAATTTTGGACACAGTCGGTGGAAGGAAGGGCCATGGTTATGGATAGGAGCTTGGAGGCACTAAAAACATTTACAAGGACGTTGGGTGCTAGACCCCTTGGCCCCATAAAAAAGATCTATCATGCCAAGACAGTATCAGCCGCAGCATATGGGGCAGGCGTATGGGGTATGGCCCCCATTGGACCACTACAGATATTTGAAAACAAATTATATTTCCCACACAGAATTGGCCTTCCCCTATATAGTGACTCAATTTGCTTTGCTCCACTCATGTTGTGGTTGTCGATTTAGCATAGGGACACTGTTCCCCCCAACCAAAGGATTGTTATAGACATACTTAGAATGGAGAACCACAACAAGAGTGGATGGTTCAACTATGTTCAGCGGGAATTTCGTGCATTAGGTCTCTCAAATCTTCTTAAGGAACCAATGGCTTGCCAGAATTTTCCTAAACTGAAGTTGGCTGAGATTTTTAAGCTGAGGGCTCAATACGACAGTGAGAGAAGAATCATGGTGTGCAGATGGTCTGAATGTACCAACTAACACCCCCATCAGTTGAGGGTGAGTTGTATTACCTAGCAGAGGTCCCACTCTCATACCACAAGTTTATCCTTCTGAGATTTGGCCTTAATCTGATCCCTTTGATGCTGGGGTATCCAGGTAGAAGATTTAGGTACTTTGATTTATCCTCGTGCCCCTGCGAACTTAACTCACCACAAAACGATCTGCACTTGGTATTTTTCTATAGCATGTATGCTCAGGAAAGAAATACATTTATTGTACTGATCTTAAAGAGACATACATTTTGTTTATGCCAGGTTACATTATATTTTTTAAAACCACTTGCAGAGGCAACTTTTTTATGGGCATGCATGTGTAAAAGGAAATATGCGATCCATTAATAAGTTATGAGGATCATTTATTGTTTACTGTTTTTATTATTCTTTAAAACAAAAACAGTAATTTTTAACTCAATGTATCTTCTTAAGTGTGTTTTATATGGATATCCATTGTAAACCTTATCAAGGGTTGTTCTCTTATGAAAAGAACTGTGATCGGTTGTGATTTTATAGGCTTGTTTTTATTTATTTTTTAAGTACTTTTATGATCTGAACAATATTGAATAAAGTTTCTAATGAATGAAGGAATGAATGACAACCAGACATCCAGGGGAATACAGGATGCGGTGAATTGTGTGGCTCTCACTAGGGTCAGTTACCTAGAATCCTTTGCAAACCTCAAACTTTGTAAAAACACATTTTCCTCACATTTCTGTGAATGAAAGTTCTGAAATCTGTGGGTATCCACTTACTTCCACTCACCTAGCATTTCCCCAAGCCTCCCGATAAAAATGGTACCTCACTTGTGTGGGTAGGCCTAGTGCCCCTATCAAGAAAAGTCCCAAAACGTAACTTGGGCTCATCACATTTTTCCAGTAAAAACGGACCCTTTTTTCACATTATGTCTAGCTGCTGATTTTGGATCCTAGCTCAGCCGGCACCTGAGGAAACCTAGCAAACCTGTACATTTTTTAAAACTATACTTACAAACTATAGGGAATCTAGGATGGGTTGACTTGTGTGACACTCACCAGGTTCTGTTACCGAGAATCCCTTGCAAACCTCAAACTTTGTAAAAGAAAACACATTTTCCTCACATTTCTGTGATGGAAAGTTCAGGAGTATGTGGGGCTACACAACACACCATTCCCCTAAGTTTATTGATAAAAATGGTACCACACTTGTGTGGGTAGGTCTCATTCCCACAACATGAATGACCCAAAATGCAATGTGGTAACATCAAATTTTTCCAGTGAAAACAGAGCTTTTTTCACATTGTGTCTAGCTGTAGACTTTGGACCCTAGCTCAGCCGGCACCTTGGGAAACCTAGCAAATATGTACATTTTGGAAAACTAAATATCCATGGAAATCCAGGACAGGGTGACGTCTTTCTGGAATCTGTGGGGGGCCATAAACTTCCACCCACCCAACATTTCCCCCAGTCTCCCGATAAAAATGATATCTCACTTATGTGAATACGCCTAGTGCCCACAACAGGAAACGGCCTAAAACGCAACATGGGCACATTACATTTTTCCAGTGAAAACTGACCTTTTTTCCACAAAGTGTCTTGCTCTGTATTTTTTCGACCCTAGCTCAGCCGACACCTAGAGAAGCTTAGTAAACCTGCACATTTTTGACAACTAGACATCCAGGGGATTCCTAAATGGGTTGACTTGTGTGGCTCTCCCTAGGGTCTGTCACTCAGAATCGCTTGCAAACCTCAAACTTTGTAAAAAACTAGTCCGGAAACCATCATGAAGCCACAACTGTCCACCCACACAGCATTTCCCCCAAGTTTTCAGATAAAAATGGTACCTCACATGTGTGGGTAGGCCTAGTGCCCTTGACAGGAAACAGCCCAAAACAAAACATGGACACATCACATTTTTCCAAGTGAACAAGGACACTTTTTTTCACAATGTGTCTAGCTATGGAATTTAGACCCTAGCTCGGCCGGCACGTGTTGAAACCTAGCAAACCGGTACATTTATGAAAACTAGGCAGTAGGAGAATACAGGATGGGTTAACTTGTGTGGCTGTCACCTGGTTCTATTACCCAAAATGCCTTGCACACCTCATACTTTTATAAAAAAACACATATTCCTCATATTTTTGTGATGGAAAGTTCTGGAATCTGTGGGAATCCACAAACTTCCACCCACCAAGCTTTCCCCCAAGTCTCCTGATAAAAAAGGTACCTCATTTGTGTGGGTAGGCCCATGACAGGAAGTGGCCCAAAACTCACCTTGGGCACATCACATTTTCCCAGAAAACGGGCCCTTTTTCCACAATGTGTCTAGCAGTGGATTCTGGACCCTAGCTCCTGGAAAACCTAGTAAACCTGTACATTTTTAAAAACTAGACATCCAGGAGAATCCAGGATGAGGTAACTTGTGTGGGGAGCCACACACTTCCACAAACCCAGCATTCCACCAAGTCTCCCGATAAAAATGGTACCTCACTGTGGTGGGAATGCCTCATGCCCGCAACAGGAAAAGGCCCAACACCAATTGTGTAGACATCAAAATTACCAATCACAAAACAACATGGTTTGCAAAGGGGGGCTCCTGGTTTTTGGCTCCGGGCTTGGCGGACATCTGAGGAAATCTACCAAACTCACACATTTCTGACAACTAGACACCCGGGGGAGTCCGGGGAGGTATGACTAGTGTGGATCCCCCAAAGATTTCCCACTCAGAATCCCCTGCAAACCTCAAATTTAGCACCAAAAAATCACGTTTTTCTCACATTTCTGTGTGGGAAAGTTGTGGGAACACAGGGCTGACACCAATTTCCTACCACCCAGTGTTCCACCAGGACTCTTTATAAAAATGGTACCTCACTTGTGTGGGTGAACCAAGTTCTTGCGGCAGGCAAGGGCCCAAAAGGTATTGTGGAGACATCAAAATTATTAATCACAAAATGAACTGGCTTTGCAAGGGAGGGGCCCCTGAATTTTTGGTCCCATACTTGCCGGCCATCTAGGGAAACCTACCTAACCCAGACATTTCTGAAAACTAGACACCCAGGGGAGTCCAGGGATGTTTGGCTTGCATGGATCCTCCAATGTTTTCCTACACAGAATCCCCTTGCCAACCTCAGATTGTGCTGAAAAAATCATATTTTCCTCACATTTCTGTGTAGGAAAGTTGTGGGACCACCGGGCTGACACAAATTTCCCACCACCCATCATTCCTCCAGTTCGACTGATAAAATGGCACCTCACTTGTGTGGGTGGGCCAAGTACCCATGGCAGAGAAGGGACTAAAATCTATTGTGGAGACATCAAAATTATCTATCATAAAACAAACATTTCTGAAAACTAGACACTATGAGGAGAAACCTAAAAATTAGCTAAAAAAACAAATGTTCCCCACATTTCTGTTTGGGATCACTGTGCCAGCATAAATGTCCTACCACTCTGCGTTTCCCTCAGTCTCCTGAGTAAAATGATACATCACTTGGGTGGGTGGGCCAAGGGTCAATAAAGGCAATTAAGGGGATAGAACAGCAAACGCGCTATAATTAAAATGTAGTTTAGGCGATTCTGCATTGGACACCCACACAAGTGTGGTATGATTTTTTTCAGTAGACCAAGGGGAACGCTGTGTGGTAGGACATTTATGCTAGCACGGTGATCCCACAAATAAAATGGATAAAAATTTGATTTTTTTTGGCTAAATTTGATGTTCCCCCTCGTAGTGCCTAGTTTTCAGAAATTTGTGGGTTTGGTAGATTCCATAGACGTCACCGTGCCTGGGACTAAAAACGCAGGTATCCCCTTGCAAAAACAAGGTAATTTTGTGATAGATAATTTTGATGTCTCCACAATCTGTTTTGGGCCCTTCCCTGCTGCAGGTACGTAGCCCACCCATACAAGTAAGGCACTATTTTTATCGGGGGACCTGAGGGAACACTGGGTAGTAGGAAATTTGTGACAGCCCGGTGATCCCACAGCTTTCCCACACAGAAACATAGGAAAAATGTGTTTTTTCCAGCCAAATTTGAGGTTTACACTAGATTCTGGGTAGGAAACGGAAAAGGGATCCATGCAAGCTACACATCTCTGAACTCCCTGGGTGTCTAGTTTTCACAACCGTCTGAGTTTGGTAGGTTTCCAAAATGGCCGCTGAGTCCAGGGCCAAAAACCCAGGTGACCCTTCCTTGCAAAACCAGGTCGTTTTGTGATAGGTAATGCAGACGTCTCCAAAATACTTTCTGGCCCCTTGCCTGGTGCGGGTACTTGGCCCACACACACACGTGAGGTACCATTTTTATTGGGAGACTTGGGGGAACTCTAAGAGTTGGGAAAATTTGTGAAAGCCAAGTGATCCCACAACTTTCCCACACAGAAACATGAGAAAAATGTGATCTATTCAGCTAAATTTGAGGTTAACAGTGGATTCTTGGTAGGAAAAAGTTGGGGGATCCATGCAAGCCACACATCCCTGGACTCCTCTGGGTGTCTAGTTTTCAGAAATGTCTGGGTTTGGTAGGTTTCCCAAGATTGCCGCAGAGCCCGAGGCCAAAAACTCAGGTGCCTCCCCTTGCAAAACCAGTTGTTTTGTGATTGGTAATTTTGATGTCTCCACAATACATTCTGGCCCCTTGCCTTTTGCGGGTACTTAGCCTACCCACATAAGTGAGGTAGCATTTGTATTGGGAGACCTGGGGGAATGCTGAGTGGTGGTAAATTTGCACCAGCCTGGTATTCCCACAACATTCCTACACAGAAACGTGAAGAAAATGTGATTTTTTTTCCAGCTTAATTTGGGTTTAAAAAGGTATACTGGGTAGGAAAACTTTGGGAGATCCACGCAAGTCACACATTCCTGGACCCCCTGCTTGTCTGGTTTTCAGAAATATCTGGGTGTGGTAGGTTTCCCTAGATGGCCTCTGAGCCGGGGGCCAAAAATCCAGATGACCCCCCTTGCAAAACCAGGTCATTTTGTGATTGGTAACTTTTATGTCTCTGCAATATGTTTTGGGCCCTTCCCTGTTACTTGGCCCACCCACACAAACGAGGTACTATTTTTATTGGGAGACCTGGGGGAGTGCTGGAAAGTAGTAACATTTTGTTTTTTCTGATACCAGAAGATCATGGCACAGTAATGCAAGGAAAAGGTATGACTTTAGTCACATTTTGAGGAGTGCATGTCATTGTGGGTAAAAAAAGGTTTTGGGGCTCCATGAGAGGCACACCACCCATTACTCCTCATTTTTTTAGTTTTCTAAAATATATGAAGTTGTTAGAGTTTCCCTAAAGAGAAACTACACCTTGGCAGAGAAAGACAGACAAGACAAATATTACTACCTATCCATCTGTTCCTCAAGTACACACACATACTGGTTTGATTTGGCACACGGGTAAGTGAAAGGTTCAAGTGTATATTTTATTAACAAGAGATTTCAAAAAAGAAAATGTACTGTTCTTAATTAAAATGTAAAAACCTGAACCAATGACTCACAACTCATGAGCTGTAAAGCCACATCAAGGTACCATCCTCTTTACAGGCCATTCATACACCTTTTATAAATGACACACACATTCACACCACCAGCCGTGGGCCTTGAATATTACTACACTCACAACAACAGACAAAGGAGAGTCAAGGTACACCATGGTAGAGAAAGACAGAAAAGACAATTATTACTTCACAACTAGCTATTCCTTAAGCATGGACCCAATCAATCAATCAATCAATCAATCAATCAATCAAAGAATTTGTAAAGCGCGCTACCTACCCATGAGGGTCTCAAGGTGCTAAGGGGGGGGTGCTGCTACTGTTCGAAAAGCCAGGTCTTGAGGTGCCTTCTGAAGGTGAGCAGGTCTTGGGTCTGCCATAGATGGGTGGAGAGGGTGTTCCAGGTCTTGGTGGTGAGGGAGGAGAAGGATCTGCCGCCGGAGGTCGTTCGTCGGATGCACAGGGCAGCTGCAAGGGCAAGGCTGGCAGAGCGAAGCTGGTGGGCGTGGGTGTAGAAGTTGAGTCTGTCGTTCAGGTAGGCTGGCCCGGTGATGTGGAGTGCTTTGTGTGCGTGGGTGAGGAGTTTGAAGGAGCCAGTGCAGGTCTCTTAGGTGGGAGGAGATGTGGCTGCGGTGGGGGACATTGAGGATCAGACGGGCTGAGGCATTCTGGATGCATTGTAGTCGTCGTAGGTGTTTGGCCAGGATGCCTGCGTAGAGTGGGTTGCCGTAGTCTAGCCTGCTGCTGACAAGGGCTTGGGTCACTGTACTGGTTGGATTTGGCACAAGGGTGAGTGAAGGTTCAGAGTGTAAAATTATATTAACAATTTCATGAAAAAAATGCACTGTTAATAATTAAAAGGTCAGATATCTGAACCAATGACTCACAGCTTGTGAACTGTAAAGCCAGGTTTAGGGAACCAACCTCTTTACTGACCATTAACACACCTTTCATATGTGACACACACACAAGACCATTCACACCGCCAGCCATGGGCCCAGCACTTTACAATATTTACATCAACAGACAGCACCTTTCAAGAGCCCATCAATTTCATATGCCCACATGACTGACATAGCAATCACACCGGCTGGCGGTTAATGTATTGTGTGTGCTGTGGCATTAGGCCACAGCACACACAATAGGTATGTATAATGACCAGCAGCAAGTCACTACTCACACCCCACCAGCCAAGAGTCAGTCAAAGCACATCACCAGCCAAGCACCAGTCCACGCACACTGCCAGCCAAGCCCCAGTCCTCGCACACTGACAGCCAAGCCCCAGTTCACACACACCACCAGCCAAACACCAGTCCACACACACCGCCAGCCGAATGCCAGTTCACACACACTGCCAGCCAAGATCAAGTCCAGACACACTCCCAGAGAACAGCCAGTGTATGCACACCACCACCTAAATGCAAGTCCAAACAATCAAGCACCAAGCCACACACTGAGTCAGCCAAGTACCAGTCCATGCACACCACCATTCAAGCGCCAGTCCATGCGTGCCAGTCCATGCACACCGCTATGCCAAATGCCAATCAACGCATACTGTCATCAATCATTTTTTAACAAAAAGAAAACACAAATAATAAGAACTATATTCCAAACTATTACAAGCCCAACAGCATATTTAAATGCCAACCATGAAACAACTACAAAGATAAAACAATACAGACCACTCAGTTCACTACTAGACTGACGGTTGCTCCCAAAAACTTTTTTGAGTGTGATACAATCTGAAACATGTGGGCAAACACCGTCCAGGATTAGAAGGACAATCAGCAAACTGCATATGAGTCTCCTTCCACATATCTCTTCAGACACAGGCTCTACATCTCTTACAGCGATTAGTTTTTATGGGCGTGGGAGGAATTAAATTAGGAAAGTGGCTATATTTCAATCTAGCCACATCCTCCACCACTCCAACTCTAGGAACCCTTGCCTGGTCCACTACAACAAGGCTTCGTATCACAGACTCCTGAAACTGAACAAAAGTAATCCTTGTTGTTGGAGAACACTCCTTGAACACAACAAAAGCATTAAAAGCTACCAAGTTGAAGAGATTGATGGCCAACTTCTTTTACCAAATGTAAGCCTTACAAACAGCAGTGTAAGGTTCCAACTTCTGATCTTCTATATCTACACCTCCTAAGTGCTTATTGTAGTCCACAATGCACAAGGTTTGTACCCTTCAGCAACCTGACCCCAAACAGTCACAAGTGAAGTACATTCATCATGGTTGGTAGTCACCCTCCTGTCCACAATTTTCTTAGCTAGCAGTTTATCACTATGCAAGGCACTGCATTGTCCGCTCTTGCAAACAAGTTCTTTTGGGTAACCTTTACAGTTAAAGCTGATTGAGCCACAAGCAAGAGTGTCCACTTTGAACAATTCCTTGAACAACTGCACAACAGTGTAGACGTTATCTAGGAACAAATGGTGACCTTTGTTTAAAAGCCCTCTACCAAGTTCCCATGCAATTTTCTCTGAAACTCCTGAAGTGGACGGACAACCAGTGGGGTCAAGAGTGGAATCCTTACCAGTGTAAACCCAGAAATTATAGACTTATTCTGTCTTACTCTCTGACAACATATACATCTTAATTTCTAGGAATGTACTGCCTAAAAGACAAACAGCCTTTCAAGAGGACCAAAGACTCACTAACAGCTATATCTTTCCCTGGAGTATAGATCTCTGAAAATCAATCTGCAAAGTGATCAAAGACAGGCCGAATCTTAAAAAGACGGTCACAGTCAGGGTGATTTTGTGGCAATGCCAAAGCATTATCAACAAAATTAAGCATCCGAAGTAAATACTGGTCAGGGCACATAATTGCAGGAAATATGGCCGATGACATCAAGGGACTGGTAGACCAATACAAAGACACGGATGACTTCCTTATCAAGCCCATCAAAAAGTTAAACTCAAAAACTTCTTCATCTCTCCCAGATTTGTGGGAGTCCACTGGGTGGGGCCTAAGTCTCGCACTGTTGTCCCTCAAATACTGGTTAGTGAACAAATTTGCCCACTCAACAATCTCAGCCAAAATACAACATCCATAAACAAATAAATAATCTGCATAGGCAAACAGTGTTCACAATTTACTCTAACCCTGCATCACCACTAAAGGCAGAAAACACCGGCTGCACCATGTTTGGATCAACGCAGAGTCCAGCACTGCTATTGTGAAGCCTTGCAGCCCCAGGTTGCAATCCAGATGCCTCTTGCTGCACTATCAACACATCAGTGTCCTCCTCTAAGCAGGCACTTCATCCGCACTAAGAGTAGCTTCATCCGCAGATGATTCCTCGTGGACAGAAAACTCACTGCCAGAATCTTGTACTTCCTCCTCAGATGCACTGTCAGTCTCATAATCATGGTAAGAGAAAGGTTCAAAAAGCATAACAACCACCTGCTGAGCAGTAATTCTGCTGCTAGCCATAATCCTTCCCAATGAAGGTAACTTCACAAACAAGTCAACAACAACAAACACTTTGTACAAGAAGTGATAAACAAAATGTGGCTTTATCACAAAGACCTATATACTCCTAACTTGCCAGAAACAGCTAGACTTCACCACCACCTACTCTGCGCTGCCACAGCAAGGACCAACAATATCCCACTAATAAAAAAAAGAAAAGAAAAACCCACCATGTACAAATCCAAAATGAATTTCACACCCAAAACATGAACTAAATATGCTGCAATTATGACACCACTTTTAAAAATTCATTCATGCATGACAATAATCCTCATTTGGAGTAAACACACCAAAAATATTTTTCTTTCCAAACTCATGCAACTATGCAAACTGCAGATCAACCACTCACAAAATCGCAAACAAGAATCAAAAGCTTTGCACTTGAATACCAAGGATAAATAAAACATTGCAATCACATATGCAAATAATGCACCGGTCCAACACAATTGACCAGACAAGCTGGGAGGGAGGTGGGCCTAAAAACATAAGGCCGATCTGCACCCAAGAGGGCAGGAAAAGCCAAAATATTCACCCCCTTAAAGGAGAGTGACCCTTGCCCAAGGGGCTGCTTCCCAACATTGAATGAAAAATCTAGTGTCTAGTGGCTTCTAGAGATAGGCCTAAAAACATAAGGCAGATGTGCCCCTGAGTGGGGGCATAAATGGCCAAAGTAATCACCCCATAAAGGGGAGCAACCCTTTCCCAACGGCCCGGTCCCCAACATAAACATTGAAAAAAATACCCTGGTGTCTAGAGGCTTCTGCCCCCTTTGGGGGCAGATGGGCCTAAAAACATAAATCTGATCTGCTCCCAAGAAATGGCCAACAGAAACAGCCCCCAGGTATCATGGAGAAGGATGCCTGGGCTTATGGTATGCAACAATAATTAACTACGATCAGTACTTCAGGATTATAGTTTTACGTAGATTTTGGCAACTTGTTATATGAATACGGCCGTTTTTTTGATGGGCAGCCTTGTATTGATAGCATAGCCAGGGATTTGAGCTTTGCAATAAAGTTATTGCTGCAGAGCATTACGGACGTTTTGAGGATCTAATTACATCCCCCACAGTCCTTTGCCGCTTGCGGCTCGATCACGTGATCGCCCACGATATGACGTAGATACTCCCACTTCTGCTGATAATCATGGCAGTCATCAAGGGAAAAGACCTCCCCGAGACGGTTCAGACGACCGCCTGGAGAACCGACGGATAGGTAGGAAAAGGTGTCTTTTAGCTGCCTTTAGCTGCTTTCAGCTGTTTATAGCTGTGGTGAGCGGGTGATATGTACAGAGGCTCGCGTATCATACTATACAGCTAAGTGAGACTGCCTGACATATAGAGGAGGCCAGGTTGAGCTGATGTTACTGCATAATTGTGATTGCTTTTGAGATTTGCACACAGTATACCGGGCTAAGAGTATAGTTATACCTCTAATGGGGAGAGTGTGTAACCGGAATCACTCTTGAGAATTGAGGCTTGCAGACGGTATCCTGGGTAAAGATTATAGCTATACCGCTAATGGGGAGAGTATGCTTATTAAGATCTAAGAGCCTGTACATAACATTGTTGGCAATCTCCAGTGTATATTGCACAAGACATGCGCAGTACATTTGAAGGAAACTGATTCTGACATAGCCCCAGGATGGATATGAGCAATGGATATTCCGTTCTGGCATATATAAGATGACACATGAAGGGCCATATAACAATTGGGTTGATAAACTTTAAATATGTATTTGTTGTAGTACACTATAGTCAACAGCCTGCTCTGACATATATGAGTAGAGAGTGTCCTTTGTGAATGTGCAGCTGATGCGATTTTTAAACAGATGAGTCAAGGTAACACGAAGTGAGCGGGGCACTGTATCACAAATGTCCTGTTTATTTTTTGTTTTTCATAGAGTGGTGTTTCTTCTGCCTGAGCCGCAGCCAGGTGAGGTGAGGTTTGATCCTCCTGCTGGATGGGTAAGCATGGAGTGGTTCATTATTGTATAATTATGCACACTATGGTGAAATCCACCTGTGCTATGATTAATTGATACTAAGTTGCACCAGGTTGTTGAGAATTTTGATTATCTATATGCATTTACCTCACAGATAAGGGAAAGTTGTTTGAATGACATGATTTGTTTTATGTTACAGTGGTCCTTTGCACAGCGCCACCCCCAGAGGATTTGGTGTACATATAGGATCCCAGGTGACATGGTTGTATTAGTTCCAACCTGTATTGTTCACTGAGTTTCATTACAATTATTTATGCATGTTGCAGTAGCAACAATATAGAGGTCCTGAGGAAGGCAGAGGATTATTTTTTTCCTCATTTGCTGAAACATGTCGACCCCGTTACCCACCAAGACAGTTATTTTATGAAATCTGTCTTTCTTGCACTGTTTTTAGTCTTGAGCACTGAGAGATACCCTTAAATAGTTTTTCTCTTTTTGCCCAATTTTAATTCACTTTTTGAAATAATTTTTTAAATTAGTTTCCCCTATTACGTTTAACAATCATTCATGTCTGTAGGTCACCTAGTTACTCATGAGTCGATTTAGGACATTATAAACAGGTCCTAATTCTACCATCTACGAGTTACTACAGAGACACTAGGAGGGGACCCAGATGATGATAAAGGATGGCACCCTTGGTGACTGATGGGAATGCGTCCTAGTAATGAGGTCCCCCCAATTGCATTAAGGACATTGATAAGGTTCCACTTGTTAGTGATGTAGATTCTGTTCTTTCCGAATTGATTAGACCCGTGGGTAGGTCTGTGTAGTATTTGTTGTGTATGGGAAGTATATCTACGTAAGGTCTTTAAACATTCCCTGAGACCTTTTTCTAACTGCTGTTTTGTTTTTTCAACATAATTGCTCCCAAAAGGGGAGCGACCCTTCCCCAAGAGGCTGCTCCCCACATCGCTGAAATCAAATCCCTGGTGTCTAGTGGTTTCTTCCCTCCTTGGGGGCAGATGGGCCTAAAAACATAAGGCCGATCTGCCCCTGAGGGGGGCATAAACGGCCAAAACATTCACCCCAATGAAGGGGAGCGACCCTTGCCCAAGGGGCTGCCACCCGACATCCTAAAAATTCCCTGGTGTCCTAGTGGCCACTAAAAAAAAGCAATCTGTCCCAAGGGGGGGGGGGGGACGGGAGAATCGGCCTGCAGAAATGCTCCCTCTGCTGATGTCATTAGATGACGCAGAGGAGGTTTTGGGGGAGCAGGAGAAGGGCTTCCGCTGTCATTTCTGGTGGGAAAACCAGAAGGGAAGCCCAAGGGTGGAGCGCAAGTGTTTCCCCCATGGGTGGGTGCTAGGATGGCTAGGAGCCACCCAACACACATGCCCACTGTGGTGCAGGATGGCTCTTGACCATCCTAAGCATGGAAGGGGTTAAAAGTGAGAAGAATGCCAAGCAGACTGGGCAGCTCAATAAACAAATGATCTTTTCCCAACAAAGAAATGAGCTAATCAAATAAGAAATGGTACCTCCCTGTGACCCTGATTATGAGTGTATGTGCTATTTAGAGCACCTGATTGATACATAACAATACCATGGTGTATGCTAATTATTGGGTGTGATACATAGCACCTATTACATATTTGTGGGGGATAAGCTGCAGATTTTGGGGTTTAATGCACCAAAATTCACATGGTATGGTGAATACCATACACATTTCCCCTGTTCAATTTTGTCAGGTTTGACCTGCTGAACTTTAAGGAAGCTTGAGGTAGTTAAAGCATCTAATAATTATTGGATATGTTAAATGCCTTTTAACTTGTAATTCAGACCAGTGGGTAAACAGGGGTTTATGCACGGGTCAAAATTAACTCACTCACTCAAAATCAAGCCCCTTGTGTGAAATTGAGAAAATTATATTTATTATGTAAGTATGACCCAGAATATCCCATCTCATTTCAAAATCTACACAGAGGTAGAGAGAGAAAGAAGGTGCAGAATAGTTGCATATCATGGTGCCCTTTTATATGTCAATCATTGCAATTTACCAAAGTGATTCTATTACGATATGAGAAAAAAATCAACCTTAGTGACAAAGTCCCTCAAAAGTGAGCTCTCATTCTCTATGCTACAAAAGCAAGTACTCAGCTTCCTTTTTGAAATAAGGTCATGGTGAAAAGTATGTGAGCAATTCTGAGGAGTCAGAGAAAGTATGTACCACAGACAAACATGATCATAAAGAAATAGGTCTACCAATATACTACTGTCATGCAGTATTCTTTCATTCATAGGATTCAATGGATTTTCCAAGAATGCCAGATACAATGAGCGAGAGGGAGTACCAGGAAGCCGTTATCAGTGAGCGGACATCATCTAGGCATTTAAGCCACAATCCTCTTTTCTCTTTAAATGTTGTGAGTGTATCAGTGGCATTTCTCATACACCAACACATTATGTTATGTTATGTTATGGAGCTTTTATATAGCGTGTAGTGTCCCGACGCTTTCCACCCTCAACTCATAATGAAATAACACAACACAGCTAAAAAACAAGCAACAAAAACGGAACAGAATTATACAGCCTTCATCCCATCCAAGATATGAAAAATGGGGCCAGAGGTACCTAAGAGATACAGATATATGCCAGTGCATGCCCTTAGAAGGCTCCCTTGGATAATGTCCTCTGAGGCAGCATATATGACGATTTATCCCAGGCTGTAGCCCAGTACCGGTACAATGTATTGTCAGTTCCAAGGTAAATCTATCCAGTCTTACTTGTTGCATTGGTGCAATATTTTATGTTTTCACATCACATAACATATAGTATAATATAGACCTGCTACAGCAGTTGACGTCCCCCATTAGCTATAGTTAATTCTTCCCACCAAAAGGCTAGCTTGACAAGCACCTGCAAACATCTATGAAGATATCCCAGGTGATGTAATGATTCAATAGACATTAAATACTCATCTATGGCCCTCATTACTAGTTGGATGGAATAGAGTTTAAGGCCTTGAATTAGATCTCATCAGACGGGTTACTTTGTCACAACTGTGACGGATATCTCATCTGCTGGAATATAAATCCCCTTATATCTATGTAAATTATATTTCGGCGGACGGTACACCCATCACCTTTGTGACGGAGTTGCCAGTCTGCCAGATCTAAATCATGTCCTTTGTATTTACCATATGTTGTTAATATAATTACCGTAGGGTAAGTTATATACTGTGTACAGTAAATACCTCAGATTCTTAGTTTTCAAATTGAAAATTAGGCATAACATGCAGAGTCAGTTTTTAACACAACAAATTCCACATGGTTTGCTTTTTTCTGACCATTTCTCCCTCTAGATTCAAATAGATTTGCCCTGACCGATCTTTCAAGGGAAAACTGTGAGGGATGGTAATCATTATGCAACTCATGGTGGGGGGGCGCTAGAGGGCGCACAGCGGGATGACTACCTGAAGTGACAGCTCCGCCGGGCAGGCCCAGTTCCAGCGAGATATAACCCATACAACAGACACAAATCAGCAGAAAATGTGAATTTCCGGTAGTGGGAAGGTGGGCGGTAGCTGCGGAACATCTCGGCTGCGCTAATTGAGAGCAACTTGCAGAGGTATTAACTCTTTGACGGTGAGCTGGCTGCGGCACAACATGGCGGCCCCGGACGCACTTGTCGCCTGAGGGTGGTAGAGCCGGAGATCGAGTGCAGCTCTGATGGTGGTGATGCCCAGGAGTGGCGAGGAGAATGGTTCACGCTCATGCAGGGGTGAGAGGCCAGAGTGAGAATTAGAGATTTCGCTGTTATGGGAGCCCCACGGACTGCGCATCGCCAGACCTGAGGACATAAAATGGCGGCGCCCATACCATAACTCAGCCCGTGAATCCCGGTCAGGTAGGAGTTACATGGCTGCCCCCAAGTGATTGTGGATTTGGCCCCTTTTCACTGGACTTGTCAGGGAGATCGTGGGAGCATTGGCAATTCGGGGCATTGTGGCATCAGCGAGGTGGCAATGGAAGCGAAATGTGATGGCTGTTTTGCGGAGTGCGACAGCGAAGGCAACTGTTTGATGCAGTAGTGCGTGATGCGAAGATACAGCAGCAGTGACACTACGGTTTTCCTGGTGGGGTGCCAAAATTTCTGTGTATGTGGCTGGAGCGCAGAGGCAAACCTAAACCCCTGACACGCTATGTGCTGAATCATGGCCTTCACCCTGATCGGAGACATGTGCATTGAAGTCTCTTGGTGATATTGCACTCTAGTTGGATCTGACAAGTAGTGAGCCCCTTTGGCCATTTTGGAGCCCCGTTGGCCATTTTGGAGATCGGGGTACCGGGTTCTGGGGCGAGGAGAGATCAGGATATGCGCTCCTGTGAACACGCTAAGGCCGAAATAGGGGTCATCTAGTGATAACACCTGCACTATTAAAGCAGAGTTGTTGTGCGGATGAGTTAGCACTCCTGATCGCCAAAAAAGTGAAAGCGCGCCACTGAGGAGTTGACACTCTTGCTACCTAACCCCAGTTATCACTTCCGTCCCACCCTCACCCTTGCCAAACGACTAGGCTCTCAGGGATTTGCGGATTAACCTTGGAGCTCATTCACCCTATGCGTGGTATTGTGGCCTCAATGACGCCGCCTGTTTGATATTGATGCCGCTTGTTCACAAAGCAGAACCCGACGCAGACATTGCACTGCCACAGGTGACAATCACAGCCTAAATAGCACCCGTTCCAATTCAACAGGGCTTCTCTCCTGTGAAGGTGTAGTACGAGTAGTCAGCCTACTGGTTAGTGACAAAGGGAAGTACCATACGACGCCATAATGGGAAAATCTGACAAACAACAACCAAAACTTAACTTTGAATCCTGCAGAACCACTCGGGGACCGACAGCTCACTCGGCCATGGAGACTGAAGTGGACATGGATGCGGAAAATAGTATGAAAGCTATACTGAAGGCAATACAAACCAACTTACAAGATATTAACGGTAAGCTCGACCACCTCACATGTCGTGTGGACAATATGGCAGCAAAGCTAGACAAGCAGGGGGAATGACTTGATGCGGCTGAGACTCGTATATCGGCAGTGGAGGACGAGGCGCATGTTGCTGCAGGTAAATGCGGGGGTATGGAGAAGGTGTTGGAGGTGATCAAAGCTAAGGCGGAGGAGTTTGAAGCCAGGTCGCGGCGAAACAACATCAGGATCGCAGGGTTCCGAAGACAACAAATACGGGCCGCATGGAGACGTATGTAGAAGATCTGTGCTGAGAGGTGTTTGGGGTGGAACAATTATCACGATCTTTATAATCGAAAGAGCACACAGAACGCTCGCACTCAAGCCGCCGCCAGGGGCCTAGCCTCGCCCATTGTGGCCCGTGTGCTTAACTACCGGGACCGTGACAGCATACTACGGATGGCACGAGAAAAGGGGCAAGTAAACTACCAAGGGAATCAGTTACAATTTTACCCGGATTATACCATGGCGTTGCAGCAGGCGAGAAGGGAGTTTGCGAATGCTAAAGCGAAGCTGAGAAGTCTACAGGTGGACTACGCCATATTATACCCAGCAGGTCTGATGGTCACATGGGAAGGAAAGCCAACGATTCTCCCCACACCCAAGGCGGCCCAAGATTTCATTAAGAGAATAACGGGTAAACGTAGGGAGCAGAAACAAGCAGACCAACAGCAAGATTCGGATTAGGCGGTCTAGTGCAAGAAGACACTCTGTTCCCCATACAGTTCATGGGTTGTAGGGAAGTTCGCTTTGGGGTGTGGCTTCAGCAGAATTGGAGTGCTGAAGTGGTAGGGGGGTGGAGGAGTTGGGGGTTTGTTCAAGTTAATGGACCAGGGCGCTTAAGATGAATTGCTGAACTTCATGTTGTATACAATTCCTGTTATGAGGCTACTATGTCAGAGTACAGTAAATTCTGCTATAAGCAGAGACACAGTAAATATGTACTTCAGAGATCATTCCTTAGATATTTATGACACCTGAGGCTGAGACAAGAATGGATAGGTCGCATTTAAATCTCATCACATGGAATGTTCGGGGATTAACGAACCCCCCAAAAATTCGACAGGTATTTGCATGTTTGGACCGATGGCATATTTATATTGCTTTATTACAAGAAACCCACATTGCCCCGCACACTCATAGTCACATAGGCCGTCGATAGGCTGAGTCGACACGTGCCTCCACATATTCTTCCTATTCCAGGGGGGTCATGACCCTAGTGAGAAAAGGCACTAATTTTAAAATTGAGCGTACAGTAGAGGACAGTCAAGGGAGGTATATCATAATAGCGGGGGTGCTACGAGGTCAGCGGGTAATGCTTGTTAACATCTATGGACCGAACATTGATGCACCGGACTTTTATCAGGGGATTTGGCAGCATATGCAAGACGAGCAAGATACCACACTGATATGGGGGGGGGGTGACCTAAACCTTGCATTGAATGATTAGTTTGACCGCTCTGGGCTTAGCACGGAGCCACACAAAAAAGCATGTGCGAAAGTACTGGACATTATGGCTACATTACATTTACAATTACATCTGGAGGACACGTAAGCAAGGGGCTAAAGTGGCAACACACACAAATGCGGCATACGGGAGCTGGTCTCGCATCGATTATTGGCTAGGGTTGGAAAAAGTTTTGCTCTGGACCACGGACATTGGGAATATACCTAAAAGCCTCTCTGACCATAACCATGTCCTTCTGTCTCTTAAAATACCGCAATATTCCCTGCCCCCATATAGCTGGAGATTCAATGCTAGAGCGCTTACTGATACATGTCGTGTGGACAATATGGCGGCAAAGCTAGACAAGCCGGGGGAATGACTTGAAGCGGCTGAGACTCGTATATCGGCAGTGGAGGACGAGGCGCATGTTGCTGCAGGTAAATGCGGGGGTATGGAGAAGGTGTTGGAGGTGATCAAAGCTAAGGCGGAGGAGTTTGAAGCCAGGTCGCGGCGAAACAACGTCAGGATCGCAGGGGTTCCGGAGACAACAAATACGGGCCGCATGGAGACGTATGTAGAAGATCTGTGCTGAGATGTGTTTGGGGTGGAACAATTATCACCGATCTTTATAATTGAAAGAGCACAGAGAACGCTCGCACTCAAGCCGCCGCCAGGGGCCTAGCCTCGGCCCATTGTGGCCCGTGTGCTGAACTACCGGGACCGTGACAGCATACTACGGATGGCACGAGAAAAGGGGCAAGTAAACTACCAAGGGAATCAGTTACAATTTTACCTGGATTATACCATGTCGTTGCAGCAAGCGAGAAGGGAGTTTGCGAATGCTAAAGCGAAGCTGAGAACTCTACAGGTGGACTACGCCATGTTATACCCAGCACGTCTGAAGGTCACATGGGAAGGAAAGCCAACGATTCTCCCCACACCCAAGGCGGCTTAACATTTCATTAAGAGAATAACGGGTAAACGTAGGGAGCAGAAACAAGCAGACCAACGGCAAGATTCGGATTAGGCAGTCTAGCGCAAGAAGACACTCTGTTCCCCATACAGTTCATGGGTTGTAGGGAAGTTCGCTTTGGGGCGTGGCTTCAGCAGAATTGGGGTGCTGAAGTGGGAGGGGGGTGGAGGAGTTGGGGGTTTGTTTAAGTTAATGGACCAGGGCGCTTAAGATGAATTGCTGAACTTCATGTTGTATACAATTCCTGTTATGAGGCTACTATGTCAGAGTACAGTAAATTCTGCTATAAGCAGAGACACAGTAAATATGTACTTCAGAGATCATTCCTTAGATATTTATGACACCTGAGGCTGAGACAAGAATGGATAGGTCGCATTTAAATCTCATCACATGGAATGTTCGGGGATTAACGAACCCCCCAAAAATTCGACAGGTATTTGCATGTTTGGACCGATGGCATATTTATATCGCTTTATTACAAGAAACCCACATTGCCCCGCTCACTCATAGTCACATAGGCCGTCGATAGGCTGAGTCGACACGTGCCTCCACATATTCTTCCTATTCCAGGGGGGTCATGACCCTAGTGAGAAAAGGCACTAATTTTAAAATTGAGCGTACAGTAGAGGACAGTCAAGGGAGGTATATCATAATAGCGGGGGTGCTACGAGGTCAGCGGGCAATGCTCGTTAACATCTATGGACCGAACATTGATGCACCAGACTTCTATCAGGGGATTTGGCAGCATATGCAAGACGAGCAAGATACCACACTGATATGGGGGGTGACCTAAACCTTGCATTGAATGATTAGTTTGACCGCTCTGGGCTTAGCACGGAGCCACACAGAAAAGCATGTGCGAAGGTACTGGACATTATGGCTACATTACATGTACAATTACATCTGGAGGACACGTAAGCAAGGGGCTAAAGTGGCAACACACACAAATGCGGCATACGGGAGCTGTTCTCGCATCGATTATTGGCTAGGGTCGGAAAAAGTTTTGCTCTGGACCACGGACATTGGGAATATACCTAAAACCCTCTCTGACCATAACCCTGTCCTTCTGTCTCTTAAAATACCGCAATATTCCCCGCCCCCATATAGCTGGAGATTCAATGCTAGAGTGCTTACTGATACAGTATATGCAGACACTATAGCTAAGGCAATTAAAGATTATTTTCAACTAAATGAGCCATCCATGGAAGATCCCTGCATCCTACGGGAAGCTTTTAAGGCCACCTTAAGAGGGGTATGCATAAGTACTACGGTAGGGATACTGCGTGATATAAGAAGGCAAATAAAACGCTGCGAAGATAAGTTGAAATCGTTAGATGCTCAGTATGAACACACTCAAGACCCGTCCATACTGGGAGAAATGAGACAGGTCCTGACAGAACACCAATCTTTTACTGAGAACGAACTTAAATATGTCCAGAAGCGTCCTGCGGCTAGAAGGTTTGGAGAGGGTGGAAGGCCGGGTAAAATATTAGCATCGAAAATATGCGACGGACGCAGATCTCAGTCGATATTGCAAATACGGGGGGAGGACAGATCGTTATCCACTGATGCGGAGGGCATTTTGAAGGGGTTTGTACAAACCTATGGCAAGTTATATACGTCACAACCCACGGCATCATCAGAGGAAGTATTTACATATATAGAAGATGTGGCCTTCGCGTGGCTGTCGGAGGCACAGAGAACATATTTATCATTACCGATCACAGTGGAGGAGGTAATAGAGATTATTAAATCATTGCCGAACGGGAAAGCCCCAGACCTGGACGGGTTTACATGTTAATTTTACAAAACATACGCTATATAATTGCCCCTCACCTAGTTACAAAGTTTGGTAGTGCCTTTGAACAGTGTATTCTCCCACCAACGCTGCGAGAAGCAGTGGTGATAGCGCTTCTGAAGCCTGCTAAGGACCCTGAGTTATGTAACTCATAAAGACCCTTATCATTAATTAATGTTGATTCTAAAATTTTGGCCAAGCTACTTGCCGTACAACTGCAACCCCTTACGACTAATTTGGTCCTCCCAGACCAGTCTGGTTTTATACCGACCAGAGCTACTACACACAACACTAGGACATTGTTCGCATTATCTCACTATCTGATCCCTAGCACCAAAGCTGTGGCGGTAATACTGGATGCCGCTAAGGCTTTCGATTCTATTGAATGGTCGTACCTCCTCACGGTGCTAGGAAGGATGGGATTCCTTCCGATATTTATGCAGTGGGTGAAATTATTATACACGAAACCGATGGCAAGAGTCCGGGTAAATGGATATATATCTTACGTGATCAGTATAGCCCGTGGGACGAGGCAGAGATGCCCCGTGTCACCTCTAATATTCGCTTTAGCCTTGGAACCCCTGGTTTGTAAATTACGGTAACTACACCACATATCAGCTTTGCCATTTCCGGGATGGCCTTTGCTCATTTCGCTTTAAGCGGATGATATGTTACTGTACGTCCGTGACCCTGACCAAAATCTGGATCCACTATGTTGGGAGTACATAAAGTTTGGGAGGCACTCGGGGCTTCAAATTAACTGGGTGAAATCCTCTATCATCCCACTGACAGACACTACCTTGCCGTAAAATACAGAATTTCCTTTAGAATGGCAATCTGACCCCGTGAGATATCTGGGTGTCTGGTATCACAGAGATCCGGAAGTGGTCGTTCGCACCAACTATGAGCGGGTGATATCCTCACTAGAGGATAAAATCAACCGCTTGATACAAGTGCCAATTTCTCTTGCAGATCGTATAGCGATTGTCAAGATAAACATACTGCCCAAGCTAATTTACCTGTTTAACAACATCCCAATTCACCCATCTAGAGAAGTGTTCAAACGTATTACCTCACTAGTGCTTCAATTGGTATGGGCGGGTGAACAGGCTTGAATCGATCTACGCACCTTAACGTTACACTATTCCAAAGGAGGCTTCTGTGTGCCTGATTTATATTTATACTACTTGTGCGCTCAGGCGTAGTATGCAACATATTGGTGTCATCCGATACCGTTCCTGACGCACCCGGCTGTGGAGGAGGGCGATGCATTACCGATACCCCTGACGGCTGTTATCACACATAGACGACCGCCACTGCACGCTAAGGATAATAACACCATTGATGCTACAAACGAAGCGTGGGGGAATATGGGTCGACTGGCTCATAAATTGCCCTTTTACGCCCCAGCACTCCCATTACATAATCACTCCAAGATCTCAGTTAGCGGGGAGAAGGTGGGAATGGACTTGCTCCATCAGGTGGGGATACACACTTTTGGGGACCTCTATAATGAAGAAATGTTCAAACTGTTGCAAGACCTTACAGACATTAAAAACCAAACGTTGCTGTTTCGCTTCACTTATTATAGGCTTCAGGCTGCGGTTAAAAAGTTATATCCCACATATCCCGCTGAACCTCCACAACTGGACACCTTACAACTCATATTAACTTCGGCAAACACCACGCATCTAGTGTCTAGGCTATACACTGTAGCACAGAATGAAATTCCCCATAACACAACTAAAGCCATGGAGAGATGGAATGCGGTGCTGGTTGTCCCTCTTACAGAGGAGGAGTGGCAAATCACGTGTACACTAACACAAATGCTAACGGCCAACGGGAATTTAAGGATTTTGCATTTTATATATTTGCATCAAGCTTACTATACACCTGCCAAACTATTCAGGTATGGGCTTTGGCCAGAAGCAAGCTGCAAAAGGTGTGGTACCGAAGTGGCAGACTTTATCCACCTAGCGTGGCACTGTACGAAGGTCCAAGACTACTGGCGGGAGGTGGCTTCATTAATAACGAAGATGACAGGGGCTCAGATTGAATGTAATGTCCGTACCTGTTTATTAGGGTTATTGGTCAATATACTTGCTGTGAAGCAAAAATTATGTATGGTAGCAGTACTGCTGGATAAATGTCGGATTTCCCTGTGTTGGGACAGTACCAATGTGCCAAGCGTTAAGCAATGGATATGTGACATGACCTATTGTCGTGATACGTTATATACATTTGAAGAAGAGCTAACAGCCAGATCACGACCTTAAGACTTTTGGAAGTATTTCACTGATTATGTAAGTGCTAACCCTGCATTTTAATTGTATTACTTAACTGTGTTACTCTCCACTTATCAATGGACGTGTAACGATGCAGAGTCTTTTTAATGTACTAGGATTACACATGAATAATGAATGCAGTAGTGTAATGGCCCGTTATGTTCTTTGTAAATGGACTGTAACTCTAATGAAAATTTAATAAAAAGATTTTAAAAAAATAAATCATTATGCAACTCATGATTCCGATTCCTCGGTTACTCGCGTTTCCAAACAGATCGAAATTTAGCAGTTATCATGTAATGAAGCCCAAGAGTTCTCCAGCATCATTAAGCTATTAGGTGCCCCCCTTCTTTTACAGTGAATGTATTCTCCTACACAAAAAACTCTCATGCACACCCATGTATGTCCACACACACACAAACACACACACAAACTCGCAAAGTTCTGCTTTGTGGGGTGTATCATGTTTGTGGACAATTAATGAAACTTCAGTGGTGATCTGGTAAATGGAGGTTCCTGACATTTTCAAAACACAGATTAAGGGGCCTATTTCGATGTGGGTCAGAAAGCCTCGGCATCGACGGTTTCAATTCTGATCACCTAATTTCAATGTAGGCAGCCGGGATTTAAACCAACCAGTCATTCTGGCTGGATTCTGACTGGCTGAAGGAGCCTGTTGGCCAGTTAGAGCCCGAAATCCAAATTGACTACATTTCCGTTGTTGGGATTACTATGCTCGGTTTTTGACAGGCTTTCCATGCTGGGCTTTCCCACATGGAAAGCAAGTTTGGGGGCCTCTAGCAGGGCCCCCTTCTCCTAGTGGCCCCCTGTTGATCCCTGCACTGTGTGGCAGGCACCTCCTGGTCATCAGAGGTATAGTCTGAGTCAAACATTTTCCCTTGTGTAATAGAAGGATCAAATTTTAAGACTCTTTTCCCCAAGCTTTTGTTCTTTATTTTGTTAGCTATTGTGATAATTTCTATTTTCCTGTAAATAATTTTGATGTGGAACATGTTTCATTATAGATTGAAATAGAAGAAAGATTTGAGCACAGCAATAGATGTACAATCCTTGAAAAATAGATTTGTAATTCTGGTATTCATCAGAAGGCAGTATTCTGTGACCTGATGCATTAACTCCTGCAGTCATATACCATTCAAATACCAGACAGCTCTCAGTTGCAGTTAACTGGCTCAGACAGCCATCAGGCAGTTCCAAGACACATTTAGTGAATTTCTATCACACATTATAAATCACATTAAAACAAATATATGTATAATGAAAGCACTATTAACCTATAATAATGGAAAGATTAAATATTGTACATGTGCAATAAAAACTAAATTCAGCATACAATTATACATGAAAAATGTTCACATGAATATATATGGAATTCAGTGGAAATACATAAGCTGTACCAGCGCTATACCAGAGATACTCTACCGAAATTGTTTTTATTGTGTTTTACTGTGTTCCTTAGCGTTTCTGTACCAGGCAGCGAGAAAACTGTACTCAGTTCGATAATTCTTTTTGGGGGCTTTTAATTTCGAGAAAGTAATTGGGAATTTTTGTAGGCACTCTGACACCCTGACACGTACTTTCAACTCTTCCCTACCTCGGTCGGTGGCGATTTCTTTACGCGTCTGGCAGCGGTGGGCGCCATCTTGGGATAGCGGGGTCAGCGCTCTAGTCGCGCAGGACTCACGCCCTCCTCAACCAGCTATATAATGTGCGTTGTCTCCAGACGGCGCAGCAGGCTGGCGCAGCGGGCGCGCCGGGCGCGCGCCGAAGCCGCGCCTAAGCCAAGCCCGTCTGCGCCCGTCCGAGCCTGGACCGAGCCCAGGGCCACCCCCCTTACATCGTCACCCTCAGCAAGGTTAGTTTACACTGCTAATGAACTACGTCATTTTAATAACACATTCCAGACTGTACATGTTCCTCCTACATGCTTATTAGCTGACCCTATTGGAGGTCCTTTCCTATGCACTTTGTGCACTAACAAGAGCACGGTTACCCAAACCCACATTTCACCTAATTCCCAGAAACTTATACACGCTGCACTTGTTAATGCCCGCTCGCTCCCCTGTCATAAAATCGACATTCTGGAGTTGCTCAATAACTATGCTATTGATCTCCTATTTCTGACTGAGACTTGGGGAGACAATGCATCTGGGCCAGACTTTAAGGCTGCGACACCAGAGGACTACTGTGTCCATAGGCAGGATCGCATTTCTGCCCATAAAGGCGGGGGGATTGCAATAATATACCGTAACTGCCTTCGTGTGAAAACCATTGACCTTAAACATTCAAGTTGCGAGGCATTGGCTTTTACAATTACCCTCACCAACAACCAAACATTCACAGGTACCCTTCTATACCGACCTCCAGGCTCCCGTTCTATCTTTCTCTCTCAACTTAATCAACTGAGCGAGCTATCTGCAGATCACAAACACTTCACTCTCCTGGGAGATTTTAATTTTCATCTCGATTCTTTGTTAGATAAAGATACTGATCAGCTTATTAATGATCTGCTTGCTGTAGGTCTTGAACAACTGATCACAGAGCCAACCCACGAAGCTGGCCATACGCTTGACGGTATATTTACTAATGACCCCCACATTATCAAAAACGTTATATTTCCTTTAACTTGGTCTGACCACTTTGCTATTTTATTTGATATACGAACAAAAACTACAGCCCCCTACACCACGTCTGTAAATTCTGACTTTACCAACAGGGATTGGAAAAACCTTGATTTTAATCAACTTGCACAGATTCTTACTGACGACTTTGCAAGTATAGACACTATACATGACCCAAATATTGCAGCAGCCACTTACACCTCTATTTTGGAAGAAGCTTTTCTCACCTTGGCCCCCCTTAAAACACGCAAATGTAACAGGAAGACCCCTTCGGCCCCATGGTTTACCGAAAACCTCAGACTCCAACGACAATATTGTCGTAACAAGGAACGACATTGGCGTAAAAATTACAACCCAGCAGACAAGACTGCCTATAAAGCGGCACTTCTCAGCTATAAGCAGAGCATAGTATCTGAGAAAAACATCTATTATACTGCCCAAATAAACCAAGCCCAATGCAGCATGAAGAAACTGTTTGAAGTTGTCAACCATCTTGCTGAACCTTCTAACCCCCCGACGGAAACGTCCCAAAATCTCTGTAACACACTGGCTGACTTTTTCTCTGAAAAGGTCACATCTATATTTAAGGATTTCAGCCCTAAAGTGTTAACCTCCGATACCTCTGACTCTGAGCTACATGAGACTCTGACAGCTTCTACTGAATTTACTGAATTTACCAGCACGAATCCACATGACATTTACAAATTAATTCAGTCAATCAAATCTGGTTCCCCTTTGGATCCCTGTCATCCATCCATACTCAATAATATCCCAGACATTATTTCTATGCCACTTGCACGTATCTGTAATAGTATGTTTGCCACTGGTTCTTACCCTACCATTTGGAAAAACACCATTATCAGGCCGCTTCTTAAAAAACCTTCCCTAGATCCTACACTACCCTCCAGTTATCGTCCCATTGCATCTCTGCCGTTTCCTGCCAAGATCTTTGAATCGGTCATGAACAAACAACTTTCTGACTACATTCATACCAATGACTTGCTAGACGAAACCCAGTTTGGTTTCCGGCAAGGTCATGGAACAGAGACCGCCCTGATCAAGGCGGCAGATGAAATCAGGGCCACAATGGATAAGGGAGGACAGGCTGTCCTGATACTGTTGGACCTGTCGGCGGCTTTCGACACGGTCGATCATGTAACTCTGGTCGGCCGTGTCGAGGCCATCGGCATTAAACATAAAGCTAGGGACCTCATTGCATCATTCTTGGCGGATCGTAGCCAAGCGGTCAAGTTGGGTACTTTTACCTCACCCACTTTCAGCCTTCCCTGTGGAGTCCCTCAGGGTTCCTCGCTAAGTCCGACCCTTTTTAATATCTATGTTTCGGACTTAGCGAGGGTAATAAAGGAGCATAACATCAATTTGACAACATACGCTGATGATACTCAGCTGGTGCTGTCTATTCACAAAGATGGACCCACGGTCGCAGCAAATTTCAAGAACGGTATGAGGGCCATTAGCAGTTGGATGGCTTCCAACTGTTTAAAACTCAACTCAACTAAGACAGAAGTTATGCTCTTTGGAAACATTCAACCTGAGTGGTCCCCTTCGTGGTGGCCTGAGGAACTAGGAACCCCACCACAACCTGTCAGTAAAGTTAGAAATCTGGGAGTGATATTCGACAACAAGCTCCTTTTCCATCATCATGCGAATTCGGTAGTGTCATCTTCCTTTAACATCTTAAGAAAGATAAAGAAACTACTACCGTATCTTCCCATAGCTATGGGAAAAACACTCATATCCACACTGGTGTTTTCTCGCATTGATTACTGCAACTCCCTTTTCCTCAATGCTCAAAAAAAGGTTATCTCCAAATTGCAACTAATACAAAATGCCTCTGCCAGAATCCTACTGGGCATTCCCAAATACAGTTCTGTCTCTGGACATCTCGACCAACTGCACTGGCTCCCAGTCAGAAGTCGTACGAAGTTCAAGACCCTCTGTATTGTCTACAAGGCAATAAATAACATGGGACCCAGATTTCTGAGAAGTTCCTTTAAACCCCTGGCAACCCCTAGAACGTTGCGCTCCAACACGGCTCACATGCTTCAGATTCCCAGAACAAGAAAAGTGACCTGGGGAGACAGACGTTTCACCATAGCAGCGGCGAAATTGTGGAACTCTCTTCCCCTTAATATAAAGGTCAGTCCATCTTTGATTGTCTTCAGAAAGCAGCTAAAGACTTGGCTGTTTTCTCAATGACATCCCTGTAGATCACTTTATTCACTGTTTCACTGTTTATTATCTGGTTAGTTATCCTTTAGCTGCTAGCGCCGAGACACCTACGGGTAATTGCAGCGCTTTAAAAATCGCCTAAAATAAATAAATAAATAAATAAATAAGCAGAAAACTCAGAGCTAATGGCATCTCAGGAATGATAAAACAGCAATCAGAAGGAATATATGTATATTTAAATCTATGAAAATTGATAAAAAGCCATGCAGAAATCATCATGCATAATTCAACTATGCAGAATGGTACCAAAAGAAAAGTCTGCCAAAAGGGAGTAAAAGCAAAAGTTGGTTTATGACAGGTATAAAGATAAACAAAAGCAGCTGCTAACTGTCTTTCTCTTGTTATACTGAGTTCATTTCATTCTGCAGCAGACAGAAACTTTCAAATCTGCAGTGTTATACAGCGACATCATAGGTAGAGACATTGATACTCAACAACTCTCACTTGCATCAGGAAAGTGGGATATGTTGACCCTGATTGCAGTGATACTGGCACTTGGTGACTTTAGATAATGACAAAGTCAGGATGTGATCAAAGACTGAAGTAGTTGAAGTTGCTGATGAATACAGCATCACAGGAGAAGTCGAAGATGCAACTGCAACAGCTGGATCACTTTGTGAACTGACACTGAGTGCATCTGAAAATGGTGAGGTTGTCAGTCCCACAAAAGTCAGCACATATCAGTGCAAATGAAGATTTAAAAGCTGCTACTTTGATCAATTTGCATTTGTATTGCATTGCAGAACACCCAATGCTCACTGGTCGGCCGAGTCAGTACCTAGCAATCAACAAGACGTTCAGCTCGTTGTTCCATTGGAAAATTCACGATGACTCTTTGAAAACAGTTCAAGCATTGAAACATACATTAAAGTTTGTGAAAACACAGATACCAGTGTGCACTAGGCCTGGGCGAAATTGAAATTTTGCCAAAATACTTCACTTATTTTAGGAACTTTGCAATATGCTTGATTCACACAATTCATGAAATTACCCCATTTTGCATAATTATTTGTCATTCACTGTGAAAATGTACTACAAACTGCAATTTTCTATAAAAATTTAATAGGAACACACCGGAACAACAGAAAGCATGTGTCTGTTGTTCACAGAGCTTTTGTTTAAATGCGTCCTCATGCCAAAAATTAAGAGATGATGCATTTTGCGCCTGAACTCAGTGCGAAATAACACATTTACATTTCACGTAACTATGCCTACTTTCGGCAATTATACAAAAGAAATTAGGAGCATTTTGCATATCTATTATGTGCACTCAGTTAGTAAGGGGTTCTTACCTGAGATACAATGCAATAGCTTTCCACCTATGATATTCTGTTGCAGCACATGTTGATCATGCTTGCTTCATCAAAACAAAAATTAAACATGTGTAATCTATAATGAGAATGGTTTCCAATATTCCACCAAAAATGCTTGAGAACAAAGAACTGTAAAAAGCATGAATGGTACAAGATTAGACTTGAAGGCAGTCTGCACACCTGATTTAATTTAAAAATATGGCAGATGTGTTTGAGACATATGCAATAAATCAGCAATGTTTGTCAGCAACTGAGCTTGCAAAAGTCCTTGAATCTCAGATTCAGAATGGTGTGTTTGAAGAGCAAGGTTCCCAGTTGCAAAGGTCAATGGTACCACTTTCTGAGTTGGAATTGATATGAGGTTATTTCATTTATGAAATCATGTATTTATCATGATGATTTTCAGCAATGAAACACTTTCAAAGACTTTACTAGAGGAGGATAAAATATCATTCAAAACAAATTACATTGTGACCAATATCCTATAGAGTTTGATAGCAAACAATGAATGAAGCAGGTGTTGTGAGGAGTTTACAAGCAAGAGCAGGCTTCAAAGGAATACAATTACTATGAACAGCTATAACATCATAAAGCCTTCAGTGTCCTAAATGATTGGTATATGAAGATGTGCTAATGAAATCAGGATTGCTGTCAGTCCAACAATAGAATAAAGAAGGAAAACCCTAAAGGGTATATTTACTAAGATTTTGCACCATGTTTGTGTTACAAAGTGATAAAAAATCAGCCCATAGCGCTGTTTTGCATTACTTAGCACCAAGGGTGCATTCATTGGGTGGTGCCTGTGCATTCCCAGGCAACCACCCATGTTTTTTGGCACAAAAGCCTAATTACTTAAAAATGTAGACAGGGTTTTCCATAAAAAAAATAACGCCTATTTCAAATAGGCGCTATCAAGGATAAATGCTTATATTTCTCCTTTTTCTGACTTCGCATGTGTGCTGTACTGCACAACACACATAAAAAGTGGGACAAGTTTTAAAGGTAGTCTAAGCGTAGTCTTTTGTACTGGAAGGGTATCTATCCAGTACAAAACCTAAGCTAGGCTTTTGCAGATGCACCCATGCACTATGATGCAAAGGTGTGCGCATGGGGCACGGCTGCCTGTGTCTGCGCCGCTCTTGGGAGAGGGGAGGAGAGTGTCATACCACTGTAAATATGGTGCTCCCCTTCTCTCTCCTTCTCATGCAGCACAATGCAGCATGTTTGGTTGCTGTGCTGCACTGGGTTAGAATTTGCTAAATAGACCATTAAGCATGTTATAGAAATGTATTATGTGTGTATTTGTACATTCCAAGAGTTGTATACTTTTGCCATCTATAGTCATCTGTCATCTATAGAAATGAAAAACATTGACAGGCAAAGAAATTACACCAAGCAACAGGCACATGATGTGGATCTTCAGTAATAGAAAAAGGTATGCTCTTTATCTGTTCAATCAAGAGAATGGTATAGGATGTGTCTTTTTTAAGTCAAGCTTACAGCACTTGTGTGTATTTGTGGGGTCTGACTCCTCCCACACTTTTAGATTGGCTTTTGTGTGTGTCATGTAAAAATTGGAGCCTGCAAATGGCTGATGGCGGGTATATGTCCCGCTCTTTTTCAAAGTTTCACTCCCATAGAGTATTGCCCTGGGAGTGAGCAGCGGCGCACGCTTCGCTCCGACAGTGTTCACTCGAAAGGACATGGACGCATAACTGGTCTCACTGTCCTCTTCCTTTCATCTATTGGTGGAGTAATAAATGCAATTTCTTCACACCCCGTGTGTGCCCACTGTCCCTTCTTTTCCTCACCTGTGCCCACTCCTCCATCTTCTCACCTATGCCCCAAGTGTTGCCCCTTTGTTACACCTCACACATGATCATTCTTTACTTTACCGGTGCCCTTACCCACTTGTCACCTCTGTACTGAGTACTGCCTATTCTTCACACATCACATGTGCTCACTACCCCTTCTTTACATGACCTGTGCCCACTGAACCCTTCTTTGCACCTCACACATAATCACAAGTCCCTTCTTTAAGTCACCTGTGTCCATTT
The DNA here is from genome assembly GCF_964263255.1 of Lissotriton vulgaris. Classification (NCBI taxonomy): domain Eukaryota; kingdom Metazoa; phylum Chordata; class Amphibia; order Caudata; family Salamandridae; genus Lissotriton; species Lissotriton vulgaris. Next base: position 123,562,284 of record NC_141690.1, read on the forward strand.
CTTCAAACGATCCCGCCTCTTTCCTTGCTCCTGTTTTTTGGGGTTCTTCAGTGGCACCGGACTGTAGGCAGTGGGTCCACTCAAGGGACACCCCCCAGACCCCACGTCAGACACAGCACTGACAGCTCATGCCCGTCCACGCGTGCTCACCTGTGTTGCCAGTGCAGGGCAGTGCAGTGGCTCATTATTCTGTTTGTCTTGCAGCCTTTTCTTTGCCATCAACTCCTGCCCTGCGGATTACGCAGCTCGCCGGAAATCTGCAGCCTGGCTCTTTTCAAACCAGGGTGCACTCGAAAAACGTGCCCTTCATTTTTGTGCAGTGCAGTGGGGGCGGGGAGACCGACGGAGGCTGGGTGAAAGGCAGGTTCAGCTAATGACTGTATACTGCAACTCTGTCCCTTTTCCCTTTCATTAAAGGGCCAGCTTGTTTTAACAGGCAGGCATCAAAGATAACAAAGCAGCATTTTGAGACCATGAGGGAATAAATTAATGCATGGCAATGGTACATAAGTAGACAAGATGAATTTTTCCAAGTGAAATAGCCAAAAACATTCAGCAATAGGCACTATTCGAACAAGGAAGAGTTCTACCCATGAGCAGGGGCACCCCAATTATGCGGCAGGGGAGGGCCAAATTACATGGCAAGGTTTTGCTACATTATGTGAATTATGTCCCATAATACAGGACATTTTGTGGTAGTATTACTATATTATTTTGTGATTTTTACATGTTAACACTATCAAAACAATGGTTTCACCTCATTACTTACATGCCAGCATTTTGGAAGAGGAAAGAGGGAGATTTTTACAAATTAAATTCGGAGAATGTATTTCGCCCATTGACTTCTATTGAAGCAAAGGCAATTTCAGGTGGGAGCAATGCTTAATTTGAGCCCGTGGTTTCCAGTGCTCAGCACTGACACTTAATCATTAATACTAGCGCTTGAGCACCAGTTAAGGACGCATTCATTTTGGGTAGGCAGAGGGAGAGTAAGTGATTTGTCCAAAATCACAGGTTGTTGAGCTGTCGGGGAGACTCGAACCTGATTCCCCTGCGCCAAAGTTGGCAGCTCTGGCGATTATGCTACAACCTCTCACCACTTCTAGGGTTTGTTGGTTCTGTGTTAGGCGCGCTAACAGGAGAATTGGGCTGGTTGAAGCTGCCTCCTCACAAAGCCCCGGCACATACTTTTTAGGTCGACCCTGGGCAGCACATTCGCTGCTCTGCATGGCATGCTGTATTCGAGTATGGTGTTGAAGCTCCACCCACTCTCCACCCATGTTTGTCATTGGGTTTTGTCATTGTCCTTTTTAAATGGTGGCTTCTGATTAGTTAATAGGCATGTTAGTCCCTCCTTAGAACCCCCTTGTCTTTCTTTGTAACCTCTATAGGCACTATTTTCTTTAATAAGTTTCTCCTACTGCAGGCACAAAATGCTTTCCTGCAAGATTCAAAAAGAACAATTGATAGACTGAATGCAGAACAATATCATACATTCAACCCAGTACAGATTTCTGGGCCTAAATCCATAGTTTTTTTGCTCACCATGCCTTTCCAGTTTGGACGCAGCCATAAGCAAATCAGTCTTGACCCTTCGCCCAATGGGAACAGTCCAGCCTAAACTGCCAGGCTAAGTCCTCCCTGGACTGGAAACAATCATCTTAGGACCGGCTTCTGGCTTTTAACCCTCATCAACCAGGACAGCTAGACTCCAGTGGCATGGAGAGCATGGGACCCATGTCTGGGCATACACTTCCCACTCGGGGTGACAAATGCAAAAAGAAGAATTTATGGAAAGAGTGCAGAACAATGTCATACATCTACCCCAGTTCGGCATACAGCCATTGTGAATAATAGTAGGCATACCAAGAAAATATCAATTCATACTGATATAGTGTGTGTTACTGTAATATAGAGAACAATAAGAAAACCTAAAATCATGCTGTAAGTCATTGAGCATCATATAGAGCTACAAGGTGCCATAATCTTATTGATATTATATTATTATATATTCCAACTTATGTGGGACGTTTACCATTAACAATTTGTTATAACCATCATTGGCCCATAGTAATTGACACATCCCCTACACTGAAAAAGAACTACGTGATGCTGAACGACATTAAAAGTAAACCTATGATCAATGTAAGCATTAAAACTGCTACCATTTAAGGTAGAATATGTATTTGAATGGCGTAATGATGATAAACTTGTTCTTTTTAAGGATACTAACTGTCAAGCATGGTATAAATATGTAACCAAGCAATGTCTCGTCTAGCATATTTATAACAACGACATACTGGTCTAGCTAAAATGTACCAATATTGTAGAAAGATGTGTTTTTATAAAAATCAGTCTCTGAATGATTTGATTGAGACTACAAAACCGGTACGTTAACAACTATTAAAATGGTGGCGATAGAATTGAATCTACAAAACTGGTAAAATATGTTATCATGCATAACGATCGGTTCAGCCAAAAAGGTACTAGTATTGAAGAGATATGCACCCCGCTAAGTGTCCAGATAATTACATTGTTCGAAAGAAAAATAAACTGTTTATCCAAATAAGTTTTTTATATATAAAAACTGGTCTCTGTATGATGCGACTGAAACTACAAAAACGGCATTTTAGAAAATACCAAAATGGCAGCGGTAAAGTTGAATCCGCGAGAGAGGAGACTATGTATTTTTATAATAAAGATACACACCAACATCGAATAACTATTAACAACAACTAAAATCTAGCACAGCGCACGATAAGAGAGCTCTAACTATGTAGCATGCTATACATTAACCATCAAGTAACAACAGTAGTCCACATAAACATTTTGCACTACTGCGAGACTGGTAACATAGGGAATGCAAAAACTACCAAAATGGCGGAATATGGCCATTATCGTAATACAAATAGGCCAAATAACTTAACAATTATCCATTTCACTGGGTAAGCGGGACTTATAAAAAGCAGGACATTTCCACACTCTCGCAGCAGACTAAACCGCGAGAGGACGTGATACTGTGATGAAGACGCACATACAGGTGAGAGACCGTGTAAGCCACCTCGAGCACTAGGCAGACCTCTGCGGGGACCCTAGAGAGAAGGCATAGTGAAGTAGAGTTAAAGTGTAAAATCTAAACTGCCGATTAATCATTCCCCCGAGGATTAAGTGAAGGGGTGGGAATTTTCTGTAAGAAAAACAGCATATTTTGCAAGAGTATCTAACTAGCAACATGTCTGCACCCGTTTTGTTTAGAATACTTTACATTTATCAGACATCGTATCTTCAAACGCAAAGACAGGAACGCGGGCTGTACAGACACTGTTGACCGCTGATATAATTTCTCGACCGACAGGTGGACCCTCTGTAAATTGAAAGGCAGAGACGTAAACGGATAAAAGGAAAGAAAATAATCCCCGCAAATCCACGTAAAGTTACCGTCAGGATTTCTGAAGCCTCACGCAGCACTAAAGTTCTAAAGTAAGTTGGGTAGGATATGAGATAATATCGACCTCACTATTTAGAGTGGCCTAGGACCATCAATAATGCTATAATTTACCCCTTAGGTTCTGGACGGAATGCCATGATTCAAATCAGTGCAGAATATATAAATAATAAAGTAGCAGAATCACTGAATCAAGTGTGAAGGGGATGCAAAAGTTATGACTGCAACTCCAATGATGAAGTAAGTAAGAGTGACAAAGTATTCGTCTAATAAACTAAACTCTTTGGTCAACCTCAGAATAAACAACAAAAAAATGTCTTTTGACCATATGTCTACCTATTTCTATAGGCACCGTGGTTGAGATATATGAAATATACCCACGAAGAGGACCTTGAAATATAATGATTAATGATTAACAAGCAATAAAAAGTAAGAAACTAATGTAAAAAGATACAAGATATGCAGAAATTAACATGACATGTAAGAGTAGGGACTCAATCTCTCATTTAGGCAGATTTGAGACTACCTGTATGTATTCATCTTTTAAGAAAGAAGATACCTGGTTTTTAATAAAGTTCAGTCCTGAGGAAGGTGTTTACTCGATTTAAATCCAAGCACCGAAACGCGTCGACATAAGGACTTCATGTGATTTTTATTTTGTATGAATTGTATAAAAATTGTATTAATTCTTCATGTCTTATATCAAATATGTGTAATACTTGCAACGAAAGACTCATAATTCAAGCTAGAAATGTTTATAGTTTGAACATTAATGAACTGAGCATTTGATTGCATATTGTTTTTAACATTGTTTTTGATTGTGTATTGTACAATTTTATTCAGGATATTTCCTAATAATACATTTGAGAGTAATGAGGAATCTATAGAGTTTGAATAATCTTCATGTCATGTTAAATAATTGATTGGATATATCTGCTACGTGCCAAATGGTCAATAACTAACTGAAGAACACAGAAAGGAAACCCTCTTTTTTCATTTTTCTATACCCAGTCCTTTCTGGTTTATCTGGGAAACTCTCTTCTTTGGAAGATACATCCACCCCAGTACAGAGATCTGGGCCTAAATCCATTGTTTTTTTTGCTCTCCATGCCGTTCCAGTTTAGACCCAGCCATATGCATCTCAGTCTTGAACCTGCGCCCAAAGGGAACAGTCCAGCCCAAACTGCCAGGCCAGATCCTCCCTGGACTGGAAACAAGCCTCCTAGGACCGGTTTCGGGCTTTCAGCCCTAATCAGCCAGTATAGTTTCACTCCAGTGGCATGAAGAGCAAGGGACCCACGTCTGGGCTTACCCGTCCCACTGGAGGTGACAAATCCAAAAAGAACAACTGATGGACAGAATGATGGATTTAACCCTTAATCCTTGTGACTGGGGTGAATGTTTGCATTGTCCAGCATTCCGTCCATCAATTGTTTCTTTTGCATATGTCGCCATAAGTGGGAAGGGTATGCCCAGACGTGGGTCCCATGCTCACTACACCACTGGATTCAAGCTAGTCTGGCTAATAAAGGGTAATGCCCTGAAACCGGTCCCAGTATGCTTGTTTCCAGTCCAGGGAGGACCTGGCTTGGCAGTTCAGGTTGGACTGTTCCCACAAGGAACAGGATCAAGAGTGATTTGCATATGGCTGGGTCCAAACTGGGGTGGTGTAGTGAGCAAAGGAATGAAGGATTTAACCAAGATCTATGTGAATGGGGTGAATGTTTGCATTGTCCAGCATTCCGTTCATCAATTATTTCTTTTCCCACAACATTCAGTGTGCCATGCACATTTTCAATTTCGAAGCAGCATGTGACAATGGTGGCCACTTCTTTGAGATGAAATAGGTCTCGCATTTACAAGAGTTTCAGTTGTTAGCATTGTAAATGACAATGCCTTTTATTTATGTGTTATTTATCAAAACAGATAAATAAAAGGCATTGTCATTACAATGCCAATAGCTTAAACTTTCTCAAATGCGAGACCTACTGCATTGCAAATGCTTATTTATAGGTTAAATGTTTTGTTGATCCTTGACCAGACCAGTGTGCCTTATCTGCTTTGAGTTTTTCTTGTGTCCTACATAATTGTGTCAGTACACATATTTGAACTTGTCCATGATGTAAAGAATGTAGGTATTCTTGCAAAATAATTAAACCTGAAAAGGGGATAGTGGAGATAGTACAGATGCCTACCAAATGACTTTGGACCTTGCTGATATCCTATCAGAATTTCTTCAAAAAGATTCATATTCAGCAAAAAGAGGCTTAGTTTTATTGCCATTAAATGCCTACTCATTATAACTACAGGACCAAACTCCCACCAGGAGTGAAATAGTTCAAAGGGGGATGTTGCATGTCCATTTACTACTAGAATTATTTACCTCCTGTCTCAAGGAATACTTTTCCCTGGAGATGCTCTGTTACTGGAGCCCCAAAGCATAACCTTGTCTCAGCAGTTGGAACCACCATTCTAAGACTGATTCAGAATTAAATTCAAAATACAATGAAATGGGAAAAATATTTTATTATTCAGGCATCTGACAAACCCTTCAGCATGGAAGGAGGTCCTGTCTGAACGGAAGGTGGTAATCAATACTACAACTAATGTTTCCGTGTTATCAATTACTGGTATGAGATTAGTTCCATCTCGAGATGAGAGCCATGATATGTTTTTTTTCGAGTAACCAAATACAGCCCAACCCTAAACCCTCTGACAATGCATTACTTGAGGATGGTGGATTCTGGATAATGATGACTTCTGTAAGGCCATAAGATTATTTGTTGTTTTATTAAATTCTGAAACTATTTTCTCCATGGGTGAACAGAACACACACAAGAAATCCACATTGTACATTTTAAAGACATTATTTAAAACGAAGGCTCTAATCTAATCTAATTTAATCAATTCTAATGTAATCTAATCCAGTGCAGATCTAATATGACTACAGGTAATTATAACAATAAACTGAACTGTGGAAATGAAAGTGATTAATTAACAATATAATAAAAAAAATCCAACCCTCTGATAGTATATTAGCAATTCATAGCAGCAAATGATTAGGGGCCCCATGCATCAAAATAACATTTTGCGATAACCAAATAGCGATTTTTACCGAGTCGCTATTTGGTAATCGTAAAAGGCTATGTATGTAAGTAATCACCAACGATTTTGTGATTCCTTAATATTACCTAATAGCAATTCAGTAAATAGGACATCTCTATTAGATAATATTTCTCCATTTATGCCTGTGGGCCAAAAGGCCAATAGGTGCAAATGGTTTTGCACTCGCTAATATGTGATTACCAAATTGGTAATCGTAAATTAGTGAAAGCAAAGCCAAGGGTGCCCTGCAGCCTAAGGGTCCCGTGAAGCACCTCCAAAAAAATATATGTGCACATGTAAAGTGCACACATGCCCTACGTGGCACTTTAAAAAGTACAGTATTGTGCATTTTTCAAATTTTGCACATAGTTGCCTTCGAATTGAAGTCAATAGTAATTGTGTTTTTATAAATGTACAGCTTGCATTTGGAAAATGCTTCATGCATGCACTTACTTAATCGCAAATTGCAATTCCATATTTTCATTCACAATTTTTAGGTTATCGCAAAAACATGTAATTACCTAAATTTGCGACTTCAAAGCTGTGCATACATCATGAAAGGTTACTTTGCATGCGATGTGCACCATTTGCGAATGCAAAATTGTTTAATAGATGTGGCCCTCAATAGCATGACATGTATTTGTAAAGCGCATGTTCACCAAAGGATATCTTGGCACTGGACTCATTTTATTAACCTTGGAAGTATGAAAGTGTGAGCGGATCAGCCAGGATTCGAACATGCGACCATGAGGTTGAACAAAAGCCCCAAAAGTGGATACATTAGTTCGCTAAGTCACCATACCCAGAGGGGCCGATTCACAAAGATAAAATGAGATGAAAGTCTAAGTTTACGACTTTCGGTATTCACAAAGGGCCTTTACTACTCATAAATGCCCTTTGTGAATACCGAAAGTCATAAAGTTTGATTTTTGGTATTCACAAAGGGCATTTATGAGTAGTAAATGCCCGTTGCTAATACCAAAAGTCGTAAAGTTAGAATTTCTTCTTTACCTTTGGGAATCGGGCCCACACTGATTAAGCTAATATCGTCCTTTCACATAAACACCATCTAATTTGTGGACGATACGCAGCTAATCTCGGTCTTGGACAATGACACTACCCAGGTGGGAGAATATCTCCGCAATTGTCTTCCAGTGACTTTCAGTTGGATGAATAATAACCACCTGAGGAGTATTTCTGAAAAAAATTAAATTCTACCATTAGCCCAACAAAACTATTTCTCCCCAAAACTCTGGTGGCCAGCGAATACTACCCCCATCCCTCAAACACAGTAAACGTGTGTAGAAATCTTGGAATAAAATTTGACACCCCTCTATTGTTTAAACAGCAGTCCCTGGCAGTTGCCGGTACCTGCTTCCACATCATAAAAAGTCTTAAAAAATTCTTCGATCTGATTCCCATCTCAGCAAGGCAAACTGTCGCCGTTGCCCTTTTCACCTCCAGGTTAGATTACTGTAATAGCCTCAATGCAGGAACTAATAGATCAGTCCTGCACAAGCTTCAGATGGTCCAGCATGCAGCTGCACGGCTGGTACTGAAATGGCCCAGGAGGTCGTCATCAACAGAGGCGCTAGATATTCTACACTGGCTACCAATTCACAAAAGCGTCCTGTTCAAGGTCCTTATCATCACTTTTAGGGCCTTCCATTTTTTGGGCCCCCAATATCTTCGAACTGGTTTTAAGCGTTATTTTCCCTCCTGAAGTTTAAGATCAGCAAATGCCAATCTGTTGAAAGTGCCTGCCTTCAGATTAGTGTCAAAGGGAGGAAAATTGCTCACAGTCTTAGGTTCAAAGGCATGGAATAAAGTCCCCCACAACTTTGCCAGATTACATCAGAGTCCCTGTGCAGGAAAGCACTAAAAACCTGGATCTTTGCTACACTCTCTGCAAAGCTCTGATCAGATCTCCCATTTTACCGTTAGCAGTAAACCAGCTCTATTTTTCAGGCTTTAGAAATGTACCAACTCCTCCCTTCAAGCCTTTCTATGTTTCCTAGATAATTCTAGCCCGTATACCTGAGCTGAATAACATAATTGCTTTGACTTATCTTTAGTACTTCAGGGGAGCCGGTGACCTCCACTAGAGATGTTTGCAACAGCTCGCATAAATCTCCCAAGGGGAGCTGTAATGCCTTTCTGTATAATACACCCCTTTCTGATTATTTTGAAGAGAATAGGCATTGTGAGGAATGATTTAGAATGCAAAAGTGAGCATATGAATCCTGTTTCGCATTCACTAAATTCTATCACACATTATAAATTGCATTAATACATATGAATGAATTGTTGCTGTACTGTGAACATATAATAATGCAAACGTTATATATTGTACACTTGCAACCAGTACTAAGTACAACACAGGCTCATAAATAAAAATATGTAGTGGGGGCACATAAACAAAAAATGCGAAACACACCTCAAATGCTACTCTCAGCCAAAGGCTGTGTGTGCTATCAGGGTTTGATGAACAGGCAGTTGAATGGAGAGCCTGACTGCAAATCAGGTCCTGCATTCAACCAGCAAAGTTGTGCACCACGAGGATAGAACCCACAGGAGGTTGGGTGTACAGTCTGTTTTCAAACCAGGCCCTGCGTTGTTTCAATATTATGCATGGACAGTTAGAAGTGTGCCTTCCTTTGTAGCCTCCCTTCAGGACCTTATGGCCACTCTTGTGGTCAACAATTCCTCCGTCCTTCTGCTCAGCGATTTTAATTATTGGCCGGGCGACCATAGGGAAGACCTCCCCTCGAAAGATTTTTCAGGTACTCTCCAATGTTTAAACTTCACATTTCATGTCTCAGTCCCCACTCACGTCCAGGGTCACATCTTGGATCAAATTTGGTCCTCACGTCCCATTGTCTCATCTCTTCTCATATCCCCATGCGTCTGGTCGGATCATTTTTTCATTTCCTTCTCCATCCATCTGGGAGCGGTTGATAAGCCCCCCCTTCCGAAAAACATTTTAGCCCGCAATTGGAATCGGACCGACCTTGACTCCCTCTCGCTCACTTTGGCTTCCTCTGCTCCTAACCTCACTAATCTTCCTCTTGAATCCCAGGTCAACCCCATTGGCTTTCCTCTTCGTGCGATCTAGTCGCCCCGCTTAGAAAGATCAAGGCGGTTCGTTCATATGACGCGCGCAAATGGTTCTCTCCAGAACTTAAAACACTTAAACTCGACCTCAGGCGGTCGGAACGCCACTGGAGACGGAACTATTGTCCTTTCTTGTGCGCCAAATACAAATCACTCCTCACTGAATATAAAAAAGCGATCCTAGCGGCTAAAACCGCTTACTTCACTGAAAGAGTTGCTCTCGCGGCCAATAAACCCCGTGACATTTTCTCTCTGGTCCACAATCTTGCCACCTCTGATCGCTCCACCCCTAGTTTGGTTCCCTCACAGTCCCTCTGCTCTTCACTTAACGACTTTTTTATCAACAAGATCGTGAAGATTAAAGCCAACATTCCTACTGTGCCCCAACCCCGTCCTCCTTGTCCCTCTATCTGTCCCTCTTTCTCTTTCGCTTTTTTCCCTCCCATCTCCACCGATCTATTTTTAAAACTTTTGGTCAAAATCAAGTCTGGCTCTCCCGTGGATTGCGCGCCAGCACGCATTCTTAAAACCCTTTTCACCAACTGTCCTGCTCCCCCTCTTGCTCTCCTTAACTCCTCTTTGGCTCTTGGATCTGTCCCCTCTTCTTTTAAATCCGCTATAGTCCTCCCTATTCTAAAAAAAAACGGTCTAGATCCCTCTCTTCCTTCCAATTTCCGACCCATTTCTCTTCTTCCCTACCTCGGCAAGATCCTTGAAGCTCATGTTACTTCCTGCCTCTCCACTTATATAGAGGAGAATGGCCTCCTTGCATCCCATCAGGCAGGATTTCGCCCGGGCCACTCCACGGAGATGCTGGTCCTCGCAGTCTTGGACGAGCTCAAGGGGAAGGCCGATTCTAACCTCCCCCAAGCCCTGGTCCTTCTCGATCTGTCCGCTGCGTTCTACATGGTTGACCCCTCCATCCTTCTCGACCGTGTCAGCGCAGCGGGCATTCGGGCCGCGGCCTTCTCCTGGCTGGCGTCCTTCCTTCGGGATAGGTCCCAGGCAGTTCATCTCTCCGGCTTCTCTGCTCCTCCCCGTCCAGTCACTTGTGGTGTTCCCCAAGTTTCCTCTCTTTCCCCTCTCCTTTTCAATCTTTATATTCACCCCCTCATCACCTCTCTTCTTGAGCTGGGGGTCTCTGTGTACAACTACGCAGATGACCTCCAGCTCGTCTTTAATCTTTCTTCTACCCCTGATTCTCTTCCCAAGTTCTGCTCCACTTTAGTTTTTATTTCTGACTTGATGAGCGCTAACCATTTGAAGCTCAATCCAGACAAGACGGAACTTGTTCTCACTGGTGGCCCCTCCAACCCATGGTCCCCTGCACATTGGCCCCTTTCTTTTGCCCCCCCCCGGTGCCCGCTTCCTCTGTCCGCACTCTTGGTATTAAAGTCAGTCATGACCTATCCATGCACAGTCAGATCAGCTCCGTCGTGTCTTCTTGCTTTCTTTCTCTTTGTTTAATTCGGAAAATTTCACGTTTTTTTTCTACCGATGCACTTAAATCCATAGTCATGGCCCTTGTCACCTCCCGCCTTGACTATGGGAATGGCCTGTACGTGGGCATACCTGCTTACGAATCCCGCCGTCTACAGGCCATTCAAAATCAAGCTGCTCGTCTTATCCTCTCCCTCCCTAAATCTTCTCATATCACCCCGGTTCTCAAATCACTTCATTGGCTTCCTGTTCGCTTCAGATCCTTCTTCAAACTGGCCTGTCTAGCTTTTCGGGCTCACTCCTGTTCTGCGCCCCCGTTCATCACCTCTCTTGTTTCTTCTCATGCCCCTGTCCGCACTCTTCGCTCCTCCTCTCTTTCTCTTCTTCATATCCCTCGCTTCCGTAAATCCAGAACGGGGGGCACTCGATTCTCTGTCCTGGCCCCCCAGTTCTGGTACAGTCTTCCTCTTTCCATCCACTCCATTCCCATCTACACTCACTTCCGCAAAGCTCTTAAAACCTTCCTCTTCTCTCAGGCATTCCCTTCTTAATCTTCCTGTGTCCCCTCTGTTGAGTTCTGTTCAGGTCTCCAGCGCCAGGAAGCCGCTCGGCCACCGTGCGCTCTATTAAATACTTTATTCATTCATTCATTCAGATACCAAGGAGAGGTGTAGCACAACAGCCATGGCGGCTGACTCTGGTGGACAGGGCTCACGGATTTATTGCCTGCTGCAGTTCAGCTCAGCACCATGTGACTCTGGGCAATAGCTCGCCTAATGTCCCTGATGGCCCCCAGTGCCTTGAAACCCTTAGGGATAAGTAATGTGCACTATACAAATACCAGCTCCAGATTCAGATTTGAACTGAGCTTGGTCAAAGGCCCGGCCCTGCATCAACTCATTGGACTCATGGGTGGTTGGCACAGGCCCTGACAAAAGGCTAAACCCTGCATCCTTCCCCAGACAACAAAAAACAAACAGAGTTTTTTGGTAAGGGAATGAGTTAAGATTTGTTCAGCTGGGCAAAACTGTCCAATTCATGTTTTTTTCAGTTTTGTTTAGTATCCAAAGTTTCATTTTAACTGTGTTATTCAATTACGTTTCTAAGGTTTTTTAAATACACACACACACACACACACACACATACACCCACACACACACACACACACACATATATATATATATATATATATATATATATATATATATATATATATATATATATATATATATATATATATATATATATATATATATATATATATATATATATATTACCTTCTGGCGGTTGCCAGTAGGTAGTTATAGTTAAGATTATTTCCTATAGGGAAACTGCAACATTCTATTGGGAATAACTTTGGCGTCAATTGAGGAATCTGCCTGAAAATTTCCTGAAATTTGCCTCGCTGTGCTCCGCTGCTTCCCTGAAAGTTTGGGGGGGATTCGTCAAGCGGGGGCCAAGATAAAAGAGGGGTCCCAAAACGTGTTTTCCCCATGTTAATTTCCATAGGGCGGTTGGACTCACTTTTAGCCCGAACGGCTGAATGGATTTCCACCAAACTTGGCAAAATTGTAGGGACTGGTAGCCCGATGTGCCTTTGCCATGTCTCAAGATATGTGCTCCAGTGGATTTTGAGTAATTTAGGTTCAAAAAAATATATATATCTATAAGCGCACCCCGGTACGCTCACCGGGACGCGCTCCAGCGAGCTACGCGAGTTCGCGAGCGGAAAGCTGATTGGCTCTCGGGTGTCTGTCAACATTCCAAACAGTCCGGAGCGGCCGCAATCTTGTGTCTCGGTAGGATCGAGACACAAGAGGTGGCAAAAACAAAGGGGGAAATGACCAAAAGGGGGCAGAGTAGACCCCCCCCAACCCCCTAGGTTTGATGAGGGGGCCATAAAAGGGCCCCGCGGGGCAAAACAAATATTTTTTTTTTTTCGATTTGCGCGGGGGGAGCGCCAGGTATGCACACCGGGGAGCGTACCAGGGAGCGTACCATGGGGAAAAAAGAATGACAGATTTTTAAAAAAATGTAGCATGTTTTTTATAAATTGGAAGTAGTTCTAAAAAGAACTGTTTTTTTATTCTTTTTGTTGTTTTATATTTTTTTATTGTTTTTTTGAACATTTTGTACTTTTTTTGGCTTTTATGAACAATTTTATATTTTTTGGGGAATTTTTATGGGGACAAACAAAAAACAGGGAATTGTAAACGGCTCAACTGGAGCAAAAAAAATCAGTAAAAAATTAAGGTTTCTTTGGGCACTTGTGGTTGTCACCAGCACGGTTGATGAGTATAACATTTTGCTCACCATAGCAAATTGTACGCCCACAAAATATGCAAACATTTTTAAAATTTCCAAACTAGGTTTGGATGTTTGGGACCATCTCCCTTGTCTCTGGTCCCGATGGAGTGTGTTGGGTACTTTGGGAGGTGCTGGGAGAAGATTGGGGAGGGTTTCTGGTCAGTTCTCTGACCTCTGCCGCACTGTAGTTGTTAGGGTGCCGAAGTTGCATGTGGCGAATCATGGTGTTGTTGCCAAAAGAATATTTTTTGGCAGGGTTCCCCCTCGAAAGTACAGTGCCACAGATCAAACAAGTAACCTTTGGCACATTTACTTTCTTGAGGCCCCTTGGGATTTAAAAAAATTCCCACACAATGTGCTCCTTTGGCTTGTAGGGGGTAGTATCTTCTGGCAGGTAGCGCCACCTCTCCTCCTCCTCTTCTTTATCTCCACCACTGTGGTGTTGTGGTGGTCCTCTTGGTGGTGGTGGTGGTGGCAGAGATGCTCCTGCTGCTGCTGCTACTGTAGCCATTTCTCAGTACAAATAGGTACTAATAGGTCTGGAAACAGGTCTTCCTCACTCAAAGTACAAAGTGAGAATGAGGAAAAAAGGTGGGGGCTTTCATCATTAGGAAAACAAAACTGTCCTGAACCAATGAAAAGTGTTATTTTCAGGTCAGATGACCAGGGCTTTCAACATTTGGAAACCAATACTGTCCTGGACCAATAAAAAGTGTTATTTTTAGGTCACATGACCCGACGCGCTTACGCTACGTGCCTGGGCGCGCCCCGGGGCGATTACGTAGCGCGATCATATGCGCTCGGGTGCTTCCGGGTGCGCTTACGCCGTGCGTATCACGCGGACGCGGCTATGCGATACATCACAATGATGTTTTCGTTCGCGGCAATAGCGCTAATGGGACGCTCACCGGTACGCGCACCGGGGCACGCCGCAAGACTGCGCTTACCGGTGCGCTCACCGGTACGCGCACCAGGAGTGCTCAAGGTAAAAAAATAATATATACATATAAAAAATAGTATTACATAATATATACAATATAGGATTCATTATAAAAACTATTATATTTGATAGCAATAGAAATTTGCTATTAAAAAAACTTTAAAATTCACTGAAAAAACATAGGTTTGAGGCCCTATATATAGTTAGGAATTAGCATGTAAAAAACCTATTAAATTCACTGAAAAACCATAGGTTTCACACCAGTTATAGTTAGCTGGAAATTTTACTAACATAAAACCATTGAAATTCCCACGTTATAGTTAGTTGGACTCACTATAACTTGCGCCCCTGCAATGCACTGCTGATGGCGTCACATATTACATCACTCATGACATGGTCAGTGACATCACTCATGACATCACTGATGACGCCACCCTTGTGACAGAGTGACAGACCTCCTTTCAGTGTAATGTAACCCTTGAAACACATATTCAAAAATAGAAACTAACATTTTAGAAAAAATGGAAATACCCATACCAGTTACAACAACCAATTCAGTAATTCCACCATCTATATATACATCCAATCATTCAGCAACAGTTCTATATAGTCACTCATACATATACTCACTCATCATATGTAGTGATACACCTATACATCCTGTTACACACCGACAGTCATCCAAAAGTTACTCACACACATACTCACACATGCAAATAAACTATTGAACATCCATTTATTTGCATATAGAACTATACACACACTACCACTTTACTTCTATGGAATTTACACATACTTACTCTCTTAAACAATCACTTATAGAAACACATACTTATTTACACAGGAACTCTTACAATCTCTCTCTCTCACATATACTCACTTATATACATCAATACTTACATATAATAGATTAAAACATATGTAGTTACTGATAAAGACACTAGTGAGACAGTCGTTCACTCACTAACACACACATATACACACTCATCCACCCATACAGTCCTGCACATATGCTGTCTTCAAAACACATACAAACAGTGAGTCAGTCACCAACCCATGCAGCCACTTATACACAAAGTGAAACACTGATACTTATATTTCAATATTTAAAAGTTACTCGCTAATATATGTATTCACTAAGATACACTTAATAAGGCAGTTAACAAATCATTTTTTTTAAAAAAAACCATCCATTTACATACTTATTTAACCATTTATTCTTCCATCGACCTTTACAAATACATATATAAAACAAATGTATTTTTCAGAAAGACACACATTCACTGGATGGTGTCATCAGTGATGTCATGAGTGATGTCACTGACCATGTCATGAGTGATGTAATATGTGACATCATCAGCAGTGCATTGCAGGCGCGCAAGTTATAGTGAGTCCAACTAAATATATTTATTACGTACTGGCAGTCAGCAGTAGGTAGTTATAGTTAGGACCTGTTATCCATAGGAAAACCACAACATTCTATTGGCAAAATCTTTGGCGTCGATTGATGAATCTTCTTGAAAGTTTCCAAACTTTTGGCCAGTTCAGTTCCGGTCTTCCCCTGAACGTTTGGGGGTGATTGGTCAAGCAGGGGCAGAGAAAAAAGGGGGTCTCCAAATGTGTTTTCCCCATGCAATTTCTCATAGGACCTTTAGACACGGCTACAGCCCAAACGGCTGAACGGAATTACACCAAATTTGGAAGAGAGTCCTCAGTTCCGACTAGTGCCTTTTGCTTATATGGTGTCAATCTGTTCAGTAGTTTCTGAGAAAATTACGGTTAAAGTCATTTATATATCTATGGGCTCGGTGGATCCGAGGATTGTGCTAGGATTGGCATCGTATTATAAGCACACCGTCCCGATCACGCGCTCAGTACTAATTGGCTGTCAAGCGGTTGCAATCATTCGAAACCAGGAACTGTTGGCAGCCATTTTGTGCCTCGGTAGAAGCGAGGCTGAGTAAGCCAGTGGAATATTATTACAAAACGTGAACAGGGGCAGGTAGACACACCCTGACTCACTAGGCCTGCTCAGGGGTTCCCATAAGGACCCGTAGAGCAAAAAAAGTAAGAAAATATATATATTCTTTTTAAGTCGCAGGATGCGTGTAGGATCCACTCATTTTGCTGCCGAAAAAAACAAAGCATGCATTTTTGAGATATACATCAAGCTTATGTGTTTAGTTCTTGGGTGGCTCTAAAAAGAGCCCTTGTGTTTATTGAGATATTTTAGTACCTACAAGTAAGTACCGATGCAGAGTCTAAAGTTCATGAGGAAGACTCAGTTCCCTTCATCTGTAAAATCTACAGCATCTATCCAATAGATGCCATGCATATTGAAATGCAGATTGTTGTGGTAAATGGACCTCATTCTATAGTCTCTTTGGCTCAAGAAAATATAGTTGTGTCCCACAATTCACAGTCTAAGCTTCTTGAAAGGAGGTCTTAGTGCACTCAGATCGTCTCTGTAAATGAAATGGCAGTTTGAAAACTAAGATCTTTTTTAAAATGGTGGATAAGATGTAGTGTTGAAATACAGAAAAGAAATGATTGGTTGTTTGACAACATTCTACACTGAAAACTAGGATGCATGGGTCTGTTTTTTAAAATCATGATTCTTGTTGGTTATCAGACCGTGATTGAGAATAACATTACGTAGGATAAGCTGGTATATTGAGAAGTCAAGCACACTTGCTGTTTTATTTATCACCATTGTTTGATAAACTTTTGCATTCTTCGGGAACCGGCATTGCTTTTTCTCATGGGGAGATGCTAATTTGTATGGGGAAATTGTATTCCCGAGCTGCAGCCAAGCCCACATTACGGGAACAAGATTGTATTTACTGCACAAGAAGTGGAGGACGGTATCACTAACCTTACCTGCGAGAAGGCTACAGGCCCTGATGGTGTCCCCCCTGATCTTTTTAAATCTAACCCCTTGCTGTGGGCGTCAGTATTGGTGGCTGTGTTGAACGGAGCCGCAAAGGTTGGGTGCCCGGAATCTTGGGGAACATCCACAATAGTACCAGCTTTTAAAAAGGGAGATCGCAACTGCACCACAAATTATAGACCAATCTCCCTCATTGATTCTGTGGTAAAAGTTGGTAGGGAGGAGTAGTGCTGAACAGATTGAGCACCTGGGCGGAAGAGAATAAGATCATATCCGACGTGCAGTTTGGGTTTCGCACAGGATGCTCAACTGTTGCGCAATGTGTAAATCTCTACCTCACCCTCGGAAAGTACACCATTGCCCGCCAGGGAACAATCTACATGGCCTTCATTGACCTGTCCTGTGCCTTCGATTGTGTTAATCGGGGAAGGTTGTTGCAGTCCATGGAGGCCATGGGGGTTGAAGTTAACTTGGTGGACTTTCTGAGGGATCTACACAGGGACACCAGGGCAAATATTAGGTACTAACAAGACCTAAGGGTCACAAGGGATTTCAATACAGAAAGGGGGTACACCAGGGGTATATCTTAGCCCCCTTTCTTTTTAACTCATACATTAATGATCTGGACCGGACCCTGCCAGAAACTGGGGCTTATTTCCCATAAGTGGGATGCAGGGGACTGCCCGTCTTGCTATACGCAGACGACGCAATTCTCCTGGGGCGTACCCCCAAAAGCCTGCAAATCCTGCTTGATTCATTTCGAGGGTTTATGGCAGAGAGAGACCTGGCCATAAATAATGCAAAATCATATATAATGCAGGTAGGGCTCCGTCCAAAGCGTCAGTATCCCTTTATGGTAAACGGAGTGAGAGTACCAATATCCCCCACTTTTTCTTACCTTGGTGTCCTAATGGATGATCGTCTGAACTGGGATGCCCTAATTAAGAAAAGGAGAGGGGAGGTGTCTAGGTGTAACGCAGCGATTCTCAGCTTCTCAGCGAAAATGGGCAACCGCCCCGTGGCTGCAATGCTGAAAATCTACCAAGCCAGGAGTGTATTCATTGCCACTTATGGGAGTGAGCTGTGGGGATACACCATAGTGGAAGAGATCCAGGTGACCGAAAACAGTTTTTTTAAACAGTTGCTGGGGGTCCCGCAAGGGGCAGCGAACCTCTCCGTTTATGAAGAAACCGGTCTTACATACATCAGTGACACCCTGGGTTTGCGCCCATTGCTTTTCTGGCTGAAAAGCTGGCTAAATAAAGATCTTGTCCTTACTCATATATTGAAAGTGTCCTTGAGCTTGGACTACATGTCTGCAATACCATGGCTTAATTACCTAAAGGGGTGTTTTAGTGAGCTGGGCCGTTTGGACCTCTTTTTAACACCTGACCGCATTACCAAGGCAGATGTGGCCCTTGTGAAGGAATCTTTCACAACGCGCAAGCAGATGAAACGCAAGGAGCAGGAACTGTTGAAAAATGGTGTCCGCAAACATCTAATGCTTAGAACTTCTCTCGCTATGGAGCCATATCTCATGTGGCCTTTGTCAATGCATGAAAGATTCCTGTTTTTATTAGCAATACCTAAGGGGAGCTACAAAGGCCAGGTGTTATCACCCTGTGGCTGCGACAATGTGTCTCCACAGGATCTGCTACACTTTGACTTTTTTGTCATTTTTATGAAGCCCCCCCGGAGGTTGTTTTTAAAATCCCTTTTTAAAAAGATAAACTTTTCGCAGGTTCGCCCAGCTCTTTTTTTGTTTGCAACTTTTAAAGCCTGAACATATTTCGCTTATTGTTGGTTTTTTAAAATGCTCCTTAAGGTACAGGAAATGTTTGGATTTATAACTGACCTGGATGCTGTGTATTTTTAAGAATGGATTTTATTATAATGTGATGTATACCATTCCTTTAAACTTCTGATTGATCTACTGGCCAATTGTACTTCTCTGATCATGTATATTTCTTCCACATTGTTTTTATAATGATAAAATGTAACTTTTATTGTTTTTATTTTGAGAACCGAACTAAGTTTAATGAAATTAAATGTATGTGGAAATGCAATCTGCTTTGGATTTTGAAAGTGAGAACAGATTTCACTGCTCTGTCTTTCAAAATGCAAACTAAGTTTGCTATGGGAGGGCGGACGTCGTGAGAGTCCCGCTCTGTCAAAGCACACAGCAGTGTCCCGGGGGTAGGCACCCCGGGACACTGCAGGAGCCGGCCATCCAGGCAGAGGGCCACACTGTGTGCCTCCCGTAATACACAAATTCCAGGGGTGGTGGTTCCCGGGGCTTGACAGGGGTCGTTGAGGCCCACACACTTCTAATTTTGTAGGGGGGGTTGGACGTGAAAATGGAGCAAGGGGGTTGTAAATCTGGTACACAGTGTTCTGTTTTACTTTGCTTTCCTTTCTGTCATGTAGAGGATCCTGGGTAAATATAACGGTTTCTGTACAGCCAGTACCTTACAACCCTACTCCCAAACTGCTTACTGCCTGTTACCATAGTAACAGTTCATGGAACACTTAAGTGAGCATAGAGGTTAAAAGTTCACCACACTATGTTGCTAATGGTGTTGTAGTTTGAAAACTTTTCCATAGGAACCATTAGTTGTAGCAATAGACTCTGGTAAAGATCTGGTAAAGAGTTATCCTCAGAATTATACTTCAAATTGTAAATATCATTTTTATTGGAGACTGCTACCCCCACAAAAAAAAACGTATATACTTTTTTTTATTAACTTTTATTAAAACAATAATAAACTGGAAACATAACTAAAAGACAACAATACAATAAACAACTACAACCATAACTTTAACAAAACAATATAATAAACAACATGTGATATGGACTCCAATAGAAGTGTGGTAGGTAATCTGCAAAACAAAAAAGAAAATCAGTGTTTAAAATTAGATCAATGTGACTAAATGAGGTGAAACATTACAAGTCAAAGTAACACTTGACGATCTTTACTTTTTTTTTACGTGTGCAGTGTGCCTAATACATTTCACTTGCCTTATAGGCTTGCGTTCAAGTGATGTCTGTATAGAATTGCCTACTGGGTCATATTTACATTACAGATAAACAGGTCTTTAAAATGATTCAGAGATGAGACAGAATTAGGTATGAGATCAAGTCTTTATGCAGGACAATATTCTTTAGGGCTTATTTACAAGACTTGCTCCACTTTTGTGTTGCTTTTCTCATGTTGAAAGTGGCTCAAAGTGGCGCAAGGGGTTTGTAAATAAGCTCTTTTATTTCTAATACATTTAATCTGAGGTATTGTATATCTAGGCCGTTCCGCTTACCTCATGTGAACAATGTGATTAACAGAGTTCACAACTTCAACTCAGCTTTGGTTCTACTCGTCAGAGTTGACAGCAGTGTCTATAACTTTAAAAGAGAAAGAGAAACGATGTGAGAGAGAGTGAGAGAGAAAGAACGATAGAGAAAACAACATTAAAACTGTGAGAGAGAGAAAGTTATAGATGGAGCAGATTTACAAACCCAGCCTCCACCACCCATGGACCTTTCTCTCCGTTGTTGCCACCTCCTTTGCTATGCCTTATCCACTGGCCATTGTGCATGCAGACTTTGGTCCACCAAAATGAATGTTTTGACATTAATTTGCACAAGTCTTAAAAAAGGTGAATGCAAGAAAAGTTACTTGCCGCATATCCAATACTGCTTTCAAGAGGAGACCCCAATAAAAAGTACTGGTGTGGAACTGCAAGTATGCAGAAGCACTTGTAGATCAAGCATCCGGTCAACTTTGCAAGGGAAGAGTTAAGGAGATTGCGAGAGGCTCCTCCAAGTACCAGTGGAGCAACTCCGTCAACCTCTACTGCACAGGCTAATATTCGTCCCCAATTTGGAACCCTTTAAGAGAAAAAGTAAGAAGATTGGGAGTTCTGTATGCCATCCTAATACCTAATTATCCATTAGTTATACAGAGATCCACCCTGTATCAGACCCATCTGTACAAGTGTGAATTGGAGATTATTTGCCACCAAAAACACCTCAAGTACTTATATCCATTACTTTTTAACTTCGTCGACTAGTCATATTGAGAGTATTTACCTTAACGTTCTCCGTTAAAAATGTGTGAATCTTTTTGGTTCCATATCGTAGAGAAAGACTCTAAAG
Source organism: Lissotriton vulgaris (assembly GCF_964263255.1). Taxonomy (NCBI): domain Eukaryota; kingdom Metazoa; phylum Chordata; class Amphibia; order Caudata; family Salamandridae; genus Lissotriton; species Lissotriton vulgaris. Next base: position 123,583,675 of record NC_141690.1, read on the forward strand.
GTAGAAAAGAAGTACATCAGCACATTATACCAGCAATGGTAAAAATTGTAGTACCTAATTTGTTATATTTTCTCCATGTTTTCAGGGGTTTACCGATCGAGTACATAGGACAGTCACAACTGTTCAAAACAAGTTGTAATGGCAGGATAAGAAACATAATTTTAAATTCACAAACATAATGGAAATATCTTACGATACTATGTTCAAATGTTAAGCTGTGTCTTTTTATTAAAAAAAATTCAAAGACAAAGCAAAGTACCAAGTAATCAGAAGTTTATGACACCACTAGGCTATTATACATTTTCTATCATAAAATGTTAAAGACAAACCTGATGATTCCTTTAGGTCAATTGTAATTTTCATTGAGCTTCTCACAACTAGTACGTTCCATGTTTGAGACATCAGTGTCATGAACTAGAACAGGAGGATATACTTTCTTCAATCTCTGCAATTGGCTGCTGACTTATGTCAAACTGAAAAAAGAGTTAAAAATGTATATGTTGTACAAATGTCTAAGCTTAATTTTAATGTATATAAAAGCAATTGTTCTCAATAGGATAGGGGTTGAAAAGCAATTATCAGAGGTTTCAAACCAACCGCGATAGGGCCATACTAATGGTTAGACAACATTATATGCGAATACAATATGCTTCCGTTGGGCACTATGGACGCGCACAGTAGGCGTTCATAAGTGTCATCCCTAAAAGCCCTCTTTCCTATTTACAACTACTCTAATGAAAACAGGTATTAGGATAAAATAACATAAAGTCATGCATCTTCAACGAATCTTCAATATCTGTAGGAAAACCTTTTAGAGACATACGAATGGTTATGTTAAATATTTTCGCTTTGATTCAACATGTTGAAATTATAAGTTGTATGTAAAAGGATTTTGCTAGCATTATTGACTAATTTTTCAAGCTTTTCTTGCATATCGACAATACGGTACGGTCCAGTAAACTTATGCTCCAAAATGCCTCCTTTTTGTTGTTATCTTGCACTTTGTCAGAAGTACTAACTCTCCTTGTCTGAAGGTGTACAGCTTATATATCAGTATGCCAATTTAAATCATTTGTCTGTGGGTGATAGGTTGCACTTACAGAACGTTCTATTTCTAAAAGCTTAGATAACTCTCAATGAACCTAAAAAAATAGGTATAAATATATTTGGCAAGCAAAATAGGAAATAGCATTGCATTATACAAATGTTAGGCCGACATTGGTCACTCACTTCATTCACAAACTCATGGCCTTGATCTGATAGAACCCTTTTTGGACTTCCATGATCTAGAAATTGAGAAATAAACATGAAGGAAAATTGAAACACATGTCTTCAAATAAAAAAAGTCAAAGCAACATTTTCACTTTGTATCTAAAGTGCAGGCTGAAAACAAGCATTTAAATGAGAAACATATGGGTTTCAGAAACAAACGTCTATAAGACTATCACAATGGAGATTTACATTTTATAAAAATATTTATAGAAGCAAGAAAAATTATAACTCACATTGTTCAATTTCAAATGAAATATTTGGCCAATAAAATTGGGAGGACATGCTTTTTTTTCATTTTTTTGATACTAGAATGATAACTAATTCTACCAAAACATGAAAACAGCACAGTTATCTGTCTGCAAACACATGAAATACACAAATGCTTATCTCTGAATGCTTTTCTATCATGAAATGTTAAAGTCAAACCTGATAACTCCATTAGGTCCATTGCAATTTTCTGCTGAAAGCATATGGAGAGCAGTCAGTGGATCTGGTGTGTCGAGTTGTTGACCACCACCTGGGATAGTACATGGGCTGGAATAAACAGCTTGTGGCGAGCAGTACGTCCCATGGTTGGGAGATCTGTATAATGAGAGTAGAACAGGGGGCAAATCAAGTTTAACGTTATTAAAAAACATGGAGAGCGTGCTAAAATACAATATTGACCAATCGATTAAATGTGCACTGCATGGGGAGGAAGCAACACGTGGCGCACTACTTAAAAAATGAAAGGCAGCAGGATTAAGTAATTATCCCAAAAACATTGGCTACCAAGGCAAGTTATTCGACGTTTAAGACTTGAAAACCATGCTAAAATACACTATTCATGGGGCACGTGACGCACTACTTACCCGAGAAAATCTACATTGCATTAACTTGAACAGCATGTAGCACACTGATGCGGGAACGGTCACGTGGCGCTTGGCAAATTAAAGAAACGCAGCAGGATTAAGTGATTTGCACAGAACAAAGGATAGCAAATCAAGTTTAACATTATTAAAAAACATGGAGAGCGAGTTAAAATACAACATTGGCCAATCGATTACATGTGCACTGCATGGGGAGAAAGTTATTCGACATATAAGAGCTGGAAACCGTGCTAAAATGCACTATTGTCGAAAACATTACTTTTGCAATACATGTGGCACGTGACGCGCTACTTACACGAGAAAAACTGCATTGTGAACTTGAACAGCACATAGCACACTGCTGCGGTAGCGGCCACGTGGCGCATGGCAAATTAAAGAAACATGGCAGGATCAAGTGATTTGCCAGAAACAAAGTTTACGAAGTCAACTTTAACAATATAAAAAAGCAGGAAAGTTTATGAGTAGTAAAGTTAGGACTCCTAACTTTAGGACTCTTAAATGCCTTCTGTGAATACCGAAAGTCTTAAAAATAGGATTTTTCTCAGCTTAGGAGTCCTAACTTTACTACTCCTAAACTGAGAAAAATCCTAACTTTAAGACTGTCGGTATTCACAGAAGGCATTTAGGAGTCCTAAAGTTAGGACTCCTAACTTCTGTGAATACCGAAATGAGTAAGTGCCTTCTGTGAATACCAAAATGAGTAAGTGCCTTCTGTGAATACCAAAATGGTAGTAAGTTTAGGATTTTGTCTTAAGTTAGTTCTGTGAATCGGGCCCTGAATATTTTCGTTGTGTGTAACTATAGAAAATGTGGAGGTTAAAAAATGACCTGACTTTATAGTACAAGCGTTTTGATGAAAAAAGAAATAGACCCTGAAGATGGAGATTTGGAAGTGTTATGTAAACATTAAATGCAGAATCTCTGCTCAGTTACTAGAATTATATACACTGAAGTTATTGGACACAATATTTGTTTTGTGGTTTTCCCCCAAGATCGGCCAGGAGACATGTGGAGATCAGATAAACTTAAATTGTGTTTGTAGCATTTGTGACTAGGGCATTAAGTGTGAGGACCACTGATCAGCTGGGCTGCCATCCCGGTTTCACATGCCTGTCCAGCAACAAAGCAAGTGTGTGGTTGTGGGTGTGTGTGTGCATATGTATATGTGAGTGGGTGAGTGAGTTTGTGCATGTGTGTACATTTGTGAGTGTGTTTATTCAGAAGCACATGCATACATTGGTGTGTTTTGTTTGTTTTCCTATCTTCGAAAATCAAATCCAGCAAAAGAAATTCCTCTCAGCTCACCCCTGCATTACACTCTGTCCCCGACCAGCCTCCTTCTGTGACTCTCCTTTCGTGACCCTCCTTTTTTTGAACCTCCGTTCATTGTTAATTCATTTACTGACTGAGGAGGCAGGTTTTCTATATTTCAATCTTCTTGTGTAATCATTAAATAACCCCCGCCATTTGTCATATGGATCTTTGTCCCTCGATAAGGAGAAAGAAAAATGAGCAATCATCTTCATTAAATATATAAACAATGAAATTATTACAGTAAATAAAGAGAATGTGTGTGAGTTAAAGGTTTTTCTTCTTCAATTCTTTAGGTTAGTTATTTATTCAATAAGCATTAGACTTTCAAGTATCAGCATTAAAATTGAATATAATCCCATAAACGATTTTTCAATATGAGAACAAATACGTTGGTAAGAATGATAGACATTATTTCAACAATAAAGCTAGCGTGTTTCATAAAGGGATCATTCTAATCTTAATTAAATTACAATGAAATGGAATAAGGGTCATTTCAAGTACCCAATAAAGAGTTCTGATGAGAGAATAAATGCTTAAACATAAAGCCTCTGCACATGAATCAAAAGGAAAGATCACGCTGCAAAGTATTCTCAGCTATAAATAAGCAGACGCATTAAAACAGAAAATAGGCTAAGCAATCTCCCAAAAAGGGAGATAGGATCTCAAGATACTCAGAGATGAGCCTCCTGCAAATGCAAATGAAAGAGCAAAACTTCTACTCTAGGAACACACATTAATATAAATACACAATATTCTAGGTGATAACATGTTTCTTTTTCTTCTTTCACAATGTCTAATAGGATATCAGTAAACCTTTGGGAATAGGTAAACTCCCCAGCTTCAGATGTCTGCACAGTGAGCCATAGAAACAAGTCCATGAAAAGATACTTTGTCCACATTTTGCGGTTCACACAGTTCTTACCTTAAGTCATCCTCCGCGTTGTATACTCCAGGTCAGAACCTCACTATCAGTTGTTTAATGCAAAATAAATGCCTATTCGCTAACTAACAGAAGGGTTCCGGAAAATTACAACATCTGCAGCAAAAGAGAAAAACATTTTGTGCAAAACAACAGTGGAAAACTGGCCTTTCAATGTTAATGGGAAATTTCTGTTAATATGACAGTTAATCTAATTTAAAATCAGCACATTAATATTTCATATATATATATGCTTATATTATCTAAGTATGATTACCTACTATCATTTGTATTCAAATATATGTGTTAGTTTAACGTACACTTTTCTGTTAATGCGGTTATTTTTAATATGAAGAAATTCTCTGGGTCACAGCCTTCAGAATGAGGAGTGGTCAGCTTGACAGGATTCAAAGCCTTTACTAGATAGTCAGTAATTTGAACAGCTCAATGAGCTATTGCAAACTAAGGCAGATACTGTCACAAACGGAAGTAGAGTGCATCTTGACAGAGTCCCTGCACAAAGTATTATGACATTTTCTAAAGCAGTACAGGCCTTCTTGTTTGTTACACTTATCCACTAGACCATTATTTTGCAGAGCACCATTGACAATAATGTCTTAATTTCATTATTAGAAATATGTATGTTAAAAAGTAGGGCAGCGAGAAGCATGGGCGATGCAGGAGGCGTGGATGCATGATGTGAGTGGTGGGAGGGATTGTGTGCAGGAGGACACAGGAACAGAAATGATGGGAGAAGGCAGGAATAAATGCAGCAGGATGCAGTTAGTGGATGAACATGTGACCAATGGGGTAAGGGAAGCAAGAGTAATGATGATGAATAGTGGCAGTGAGCAGGATGACAGGATCTAAGTAGGAGGGGAGTGAGGAGCAGCAAACAACATGACAAAAGTGAGGAATATTTTATTTGAACAATAAATCGGGCAATGTAATCTTCCATCAAAAGCATAGGTCTTGATCGACAGTTCATCCTGCCAATGGTAAGCCATGAAGAAAACATGAAAGCTAATTGCAAATCGCTGAAAAGGGCTGATCCAAAGCACACTTTTTCTTTACTGCTTCTTGTATACACTTTTTGGAAGTATTGGCAGCAAAAGGTCTCTAACAAACAGCTGATGCTGTCTGTTGACTTTACCTGAATCGGTTTTGTTTTACATTTGACTGTTGCAACTTTGCTCACAGCAGCTCAGGGCTGGAATGGCAGTCCTGAAGACATGATTTTAACTACACTGCAGCCCACATGTGACAGACCAATGTTATGCCACTGGGGACATTGTACTGTGGCTTTAATTAAAGTTTAGACAAGCCAATTGGCGTTAGCTACTCTGTTACCATGCATGCACTGAATGGCTGTATAGCTAACTAATAGTTGAAATTTCCAGCATTTTTATCTTGAAAGCAACAGGAACAAACTTTGGAGAGCACGCAAAAACGTAGATTTCTAGATATGTTGCTGGTGTCAATGATAAAGCAAAGAATGTAAGTCAAAGTTCTGCGCACCTTCCATGAGACTTTTTGGGAATATGTCCTGACCTACATGGGCTTAGTATACCTCTCTCAACCTTCCAGAAATGAAAGAACTAGCTGCTGTCCTTTGAATTATTGTGGGAATATTATCTGTAAGATACTCAGAGAGAGAATATTAAAGCGATTACCTCTGACATAGCATAGGCGAACCACCCAACGTCCAAAAAAGGGTACTAAGCATTCAGAAATCATTGACATCTGGCATTTCCCTGGCATGCAGGAAGGGCAAAATGCTGGTTTTGTTAGAGGGGCGGGTTTTGTAGCATTGCAACAGTTTTAAAAGCACTGAAAAGTTCCTTGTATATTCAGCAGTTTTCAGACATCAATAAAAGTTTCAAGTTAACTCTGGTGATTAATGTACCTGCTGGAGAGAGATGGGACATGTGTCTAGTGGCAGTTTAAATGCACGTAAAGTAGCACAGAGGTTTAATATGCCTGCTGCAAAGAAGTGTACCATGCAAAGAACAATATTTTATGTACAAAGCTCAGTGGGTTACTGCTTTTGCCACAGAGATTTTTTTGTTACTGTGTTGTTGTCACTGAGCCTCCCTTGCTGATGGGCATATCGAAACAATGGTCGAATGGTGGCATGCTCATGGAAACCTGGATCCTCTCCTTTTTTCACAGACAAAGGATTCCCCGGGCTGGTTCACTCCAAGGGACAGAGACACATTCTGTGATAGGAGCGGCCCCTTTAACTGGGAGCAGTATCCAGAAGACCCTGCCCCCTGGCCCGGCGCCACCAGCCCTAATCCTATTGAGGATGAGGCATTCGACGCAAGGACGGACTGGAATAGACCCCGGAATAGTGAAGACGCCGAGTGCAGAGCCCGAGAGGAGAAGCCCAGTGCCAGCAACCCGAGACGACAGGAGAGCCAGGAGGCCCACGTATCCACTCATCGCCCAGCCGGGATCCAGGAAAAGCGTGGCTCTCACAGATGTGTGCGAGGTTCGCGGGGTGGGCTGGGAGGCGGGAGAAGGTCGGTGGTGAGAAGTCAGACTAATTTCCCACATAACCAACCCGACTACTCTCCCTTCACAAACACGCCTTTTCCCTGTCAAAGAGCACCGGGTGTCTCCTCACTCCTGTTCCTTATTGGGGACGGTGAGAAAGAAACTGGCCCAGACTGGCTGTTGCGGGCACCGGGCAATCCCCTGGTGCGCCGCAAGGGTGGGGGTTGGTTTTGGGCCCCTGGGGGCCGTTTTTGTTACAGAGCCGTAAATCGGCCCTGTAACAAAATCGGCCGAAAAGCGGCCCGGGCAAAGGGCTCGGTCGCAACATCCCCCCGGGGGGTGAGGCCTGGCTCCCAGTACGGCCCTGGAAAGAAAAGCTGTTTTCTCACACCATTTTCTTTTCTGTTCTTTTCTTTTGGTTGGAGGAAAACCTAAAGCAAGAAAGGATTCCCCTTACGAATGCCTGAAAAACCGGAGGACCGTAAAGATGCTTGGGTAAGACGTATTATCCATGAAGGCAAACCCTGGCAAAACCAGTTAGAAGAGTGTACAATATAAACCTCATTGACAAATCATTTATTGTAGATCTCACTTCTACCTGCTCACAAGTGGTGGAGTATGCGGGCAACCCCCCATTAGAACCGACATAATGGATGCCTTGATACAACATATCGTAAAGGGACAGGAGAAGCTGGAAGGGGCAGTACAGTGGCAGATTACCTCAGCCCAGGCCGAATGAGGCCTAATTAAGGCCAGCATAGCGGCCCAGTTTGAGGGCCTCCAGAAAGCAACAGAGGAACAAACATCCTCCAGGATACAGGAAGGGAGAAGCAGCATCCCAGGACCCCCGGGGGTCTCCCTGCAGAAGTACATAGCGGGAGAGGACCCAGATGCCTTCCTTCCAAATTTCGAGAGAGCGGCCATAGCATGCAGTTGGTCCCGGGAAATATAGCCTCTCTTCCTTGCGCCTCTTCTCACAGGAGAGGCGCAGGCAGTGTACCAGGTTTCCAATGCCAGTGGGAATACCCCTTATGCAGAGATAAGGACGACATTATTGGATCACCTTGAACTAGATGGTCCAAGCCTACCGGGCCTGCTTCCGCAAGGAAAAGAAGGCACCCAGAGAGATCCCAAAGCCCTTATCTTTCGCCTAAAAGATGCTGCCGATAAGTGGCTAAAGCCCATTGAGAGAAGCAAGGAAGAAATAATGGATTCCATCTATCTGGAGCATTTTTTGAAGGCCCTCCCATACAACACCTAGAGGTGGTGGAAGCAGCATTCTCACCTCACCACACAGAACACGCCGTGGAGATTGCCGCCACATTCTCCAGGGCGCAACCCCGGACCTCGCTGTGGGAACCGGAGAAACCATGTCATCCCAACCTCGGAAAACAGAACAAAAGGGTACCCCGAAAGCCACTGACTGAGCCCCAGAGGCCCGACCCTATAAACCAGAGGCATCCATACACAGAGGACCACAGTGTTTTGATTGTGGGGAATAGGGACACATCGCTCAGTTGTTTCCCCACAAAAAAAAACCCAGAGGTACACATGGAAATCGGTTTTGCCCCCAGGATGGTCTTTTACACCGCCGAACTTGGAAGTGCATTCTATGTAAGTGTACAGTTGAATGGACGGTGGGTCAAAACCTTGTTGGACTTGGGCTGATGTCAATCAGTAGTCCAGGAATGTATGGTCGGAAAAGAGCAGGTTAAAACTGACACCCTTGTGCACATATGGTGCATACACGGGGGTAATAAACCTTACCCCCTAGTAGTAGTAACCCTCATAACCCAGCAAGGACCTCCTTATGAAGTATGTGTAGGGGTAATAAGAAGCCTACCGGAAGAGCTTATAATTGGGACTGACAATACCTAGTTCCTGGAGCTATTCTTTGCCACTGTACAGACCCCAAACAGTGAAGAAGGGAAAGACATTGACCGCAGTACTCCACAAAAAGCCCTTCTGACACCTGAACCATGGCTCTTAGACAGGAACTTTAAATATGTGCAGGGCAATGATCCTACCCTATGTAATGCTTGGCAAGCCACCCAGAACCTTGACCCCACTGTACCCCTATGATATCCCAGGTTCTTTATAGAAAAAGCCCTGTTATACCGAGAAGAAAAGAGGGATGCCTCACCCCAGTTGCTTGTACCCCTGGCCTTTAGGGAACAAATCCTTTTTTTTGCAGAAGCACACCTCACGGCAGGGCACATGGGGATAGAGAAAAGCACACAGAATATACTCCAACATTTCTATTGGCCTGGGGTTTACGGGACCATAAACTCTTACTGTCGGCTATGCGAGGTCTGTCAGAAAAGGAACCCCTCCCCCGTTACCCTTCAACCACTCCCAATAATTGGTCATCCATTTGAAAGGGTTGGGATGGATTTAATAGGCCCCTTACAAAAAACAAGAAAAAAACACATGTATGCCCTGGTTATAGTAGATTACTCCACTTGCTACTCTGAGGCCTTTCCCCTAAGAGCACCAACAACAAAGAATATCACACAGAAGTTGATCAAACTCTTCTCCAGGGTGGGATTTTCCAGGGAGATCCTAACGGATCAAGGGACCCCGTTTGTCTCTTGCCTGATGAAGGAAGTGTGCTGAACCCTCAACACCCAAAGATAAAAATAAAGAAATGCCTTTGGTCTGTGTGACCACTTTTTCAGGCTCCACGACATAAAAAAAATCACCAGACGGAATTGGCAATGTGTGAAAGGACTAAAGGAATTTAAAGAACCACCGATCTTTGCTCTGAAAAAAAACAGAAGCATCAAGGAACAGCTAGTTAGGACACACACGAATAAGCAAAAAATCCAACCTACTCTACACTCCATGCTAGCACTTCCTCCAGTCAAAGGCCACCATCGGTGTGGGAATTGTATTGCATGAAGCACCACTCTGGAAGGTACAGACTTTGCATATGGTAATAAAACTATTAAGCATGAGGAATTTACTAATTGTAATACCTCAAATGTGGTGTACTGTGTTATCTGCCCATGTGCTCTGGCATATGTTGGAAAAATCACACAAGTAAAAACACGGATAACACAGCATAAATCAAGAATCAAAGGCAAAGTGCTATCAGTGCCCATGGTCAAACACTGTGTAGAAAAATATCACACTCCACAAGAAATGAAATGGACAGTCCTTAAACACATTAAAGGAAAAATGCCAACCAATCTTCTGACAAACTATTAAGCAAAATACATCCTAAAATTGGGCACAACAGAAAATGGGCTAAATGAACTTTCTGAGATTATGCATTGCTTCTAATAGATCGACTAAACATCGGCGTAATTGTCAATATGCTCGGGAACTCCCTTTCATAATGAACAAGAAGAACAATGGAGCCTTAAACACAATAGCGAAATCATGGGAATAAGATGGAAACCAGACAGCCTATGAAGATATTTCCCTACTATGCTATTCCGCGTTTCAACGCGGCTTTAATAAATAGTGGACAGCCAATTGAGTACCTCCAGCACAATCCGAGAGTTATACACGATATAAGGAAAAACAGGAAGTCAGGCAGTCTCTGGAGACACCACGTTACCATGCATACAAGTACGTCTACACAGCTCCAATAAAGAGCCGCGTACAACCTTTACGACGTGACACGGAACCCGAGAGCCGCGAAAGGAAAGCCGGAGCAGCGTTCAAAGTGCGATTCGGCGAAAGTAGAAAATAGATGGGGGCGTGGCCACGGAGGCGATCAAGATGGCTGCCTCCACTTGAAGCTCCGCCGGTCGGGCTTCCTAAACACACATTTATAATGACATAAGACCATCCAGCGCCCAGCAGATCTCCTCCATCCTAGGCTAACACCCGAAGCAGCTATCGGAGCCCTACTGGGCACCTTCGGTGACGAGGGGAGCGAGCACGGCAGAGTAGATCGAGGGCCCTCCCGCCCTCTCCTTGGAAGAACGGATCTGCACCCGGCTCCATGGTGAGTGTTGCGCTTGTAGGGTCCATGCTGCCGGGTGTGCTGACTCGCCGGGCTCGGGGTTGCCCCCCCATTCTGCCCCTCACGTGGCTGCTCCGGTCTGGGTCCCAGCTGCCGGGAAGTGCTCATGGCCTTCTGGCCTTCTGCGCGCCCCTTGGCCGGGGCCTCAATTTCTGGGCTGCGGCGGTTGGCGGGTGGCGCAGGGGCAGGGCCCTGTGGTTCGCGGTTGGGCGCGTTGGTGACGGCGGGCCCTGCTGGGCGCGCGCTTGCCCTTGCCGATCGGCAGCCCCGCCAGGAATTGCTGCCTCCCCCTCCGTTGGCACTGCAACCTTGTACACTGTGCCAGGAAGGAAGGATCTGGAGGTCTCTACCCGGTCCTGCCGCCTATGCTGCCTGTGTTCCCTCATTCAGCGCGCGGGTAGGGCGACCACTGAGCACGAGGGCGGACGACGACATCTGGCTGATTGTGATCTGTGGTGACCTTGCGGACATCTCCGGAGCTGACAAAAGTAATCCACACCATTTGCCTTGCCTACAGTCGCCTCAATAATCCACTACTCCTCTGCTCTTGGCGGCGCAGCTTGGTGTCGCCGCCATTGCTCAACTGAACTGCTCCTTCTTCATGTATTCTTGGTGCCTACCTGATCCAGTGCTGGCGCTGTTGTTGCGCCCAACTGGGTGCTCGTGACTGCCGCGCTCGCTTTTCTTTCCCTCCGCTTCAGTCCTTGGGTGATCTTCTGTTTGGACTGGTCTCCCGACTTGCGTGAGTTTTTTTTGGCCACCATTTTGCCTATCCGCCAGCACCTCCCTCCTCCTGTATTGCACTATGGGGAAGAGGGACCCTAATCAGCGTAAACTGAGCTTCGACAAATCTTCTTATCCCACCTCAGAGGCTCCCCCTGGAACGTCCTTTGCCGCAGTGGATTCCACAGACCAGAATGGCGCGGCTTCTTTGGTCACAGCTATGATGAACGAGATGAGAGCCGGCTTTAAATCACTGAACAGCCGCTTCGACAGCCTCAACCAAAAATTGGCAGAGATGGGGTCTAAGGTGCAGGTACACGATTGAGTTTGGATGTGGTGGAGTCTAGAGTCTCGGATATAGAGGGCGGCGCTTCGACTTCACTGAAACGACTGGAACGCGTGGAGAAAATCCTCAAGGACGTGGCCATCAAGAACGAGGACCTAGAGGCCGGAAGCCGACGTAACAATATTTGCATCCTCGGCGTGGCGGAGACGACTTCCACTGGACCTATGGACACTTTTGTGGAAAAATTGCTCATTGAGTTGTTTGGCAAGGAAGAGTTAACTCAGGGTTTTGTTGTGGAGCGGGCCCATAGATCCCTGGGTCCCCGTCCCCGACCTGGTCTGCCTCCATGTCCCTTCATTGCAAGACTCATGAACTTTCAAGATCGGGACGCCACTCTTCGTGCTGATTGTGAGCGGGGCAAGATCCAGTGGCAGGGTAGCAAACTGTCTTTTTTTCCTGATTTCACCTTCATGGTCCAGGAGGCACGATGGGGTTAAGGCAACCTTGAGAAACCTTGGCCTCAAATACGGAATGCTCTATCCCGCAAGGTTGAAAGTGGAAGTTGCGGGTCGGTTTCGCATTTTTGACTCTCCCACGGAGGAACAGCAATTCTGTCAAGGTTATAGAAGAATAGTTCGGGCGCTTCTGCCGATCCTAGTTCGACCTCTCCATCCCAGGGTGCCTCACAGAATAGTGTTGACCTCTTTTCGGATCCAGTGACTGGTTGATTGTTCTTCGCTTCATGTCCTCTTAAGTCTGCTGTGTTGCAAATCATCATAATTTACTAATATTCACTTAAGATATGTTTTATGGATATGCCTGACCGTCGTGGCTTTGCTGCACCCCATGGCGAATGCCTTTGCCTTATGGATCGCTATGGTTTAATTTGGAACTGTTTATTTTTCTCCCACTGTGTCAGTAACATGTATATCGTATTTGTGCCTTAACTTGATTATGTGGGTTTGCCTCCTGGGGATTTACAAGAGGCTGGGTGGTGGGTGGGGGGTGGGTTTTTGGTTCATTTCCAATGTTAATGCTTATTACACTGATTATTATGCTTTTTGGATGCAATGGTGGAGCGTGCATTTCGGACTGATTTTGATCTTGATTCTCTGATGGTTAAGCTAGGCTTACAGCCCGGACCATCCGGGCTTTCAATTATGTCTTAGAACGTTCGAGGACTGAATAACACTAAAAAATGCAAACAGGTTCTGAATTATATCGTTAGACAAAACATTGACATCGTTTTTCTACTAGTAACTCACCTGTCCTCTCCTGCCTCCTCACACATTGCCAGGAGTTGGGGCCCTCACCGTATTTTTCTAATTACAGCAGGTATTCCAGAGGGGTGTCCATATTCATACATAAACGGGTCCCATTAGCACTGTCCAAAACCAAGACTGACGTGGAGGGTCGCACTCTGATTGTCACAGGGACCCTTATGGGGCATAAGATCATGCTTGTCAGGGTCTACGCCCCCAATTGGACTCCCCAGCCTTCTTCCACTACTTGCAGGTGCTTCTCCTTACCCTCGAACCTGGGCTGTTGATAGGCGGGGCGACTTTAATTTGCTATTGAACCCTTCTAGGGACAGTACATCCTCTTCCCCTGATATTAAGCCTCGAGCACGCCGAGTCCTCCTTGACCTGTGTTCTCACTTTTCATTGGTTGACATTGATTAAAGATTACACCCACACCTCCCGGACTTTACCCATCATTCAGGGTTTCACAACACTTGGACCAGAATAGATTATTGGCTCCTTTCTCCTGGGGTTGCCGGCTGGGTAAACGAGCTCCTAACACTCCCACATACTCTTTCGGACCACTCTCCTATTGTTTTTAAATTAAATATTCCTAGACTTAGCGGCTATGAGAAGCAGTGGCGGTTCCCCGTGAAGGCATTACTTGATCCTGTTTTTACAGAGGAGGTTAGACAGGAGATTGAGAGCTATTTGGAACTCAACACTGGGTCGGTGGGTACCTGGGGGGTTCTGTGGGAGGGGTTTAAGGCGTATATTCGTGGAGTCTGCATTGCCAAGCATGCAGAGGAGCTAAGGAATATTCGATCCACACTAGCCCGAATTGAAAAAGACATTGCTGATTTAGATAGAGAACTGTTGCTATCTTCCTCCGATGCGAATGAGGCTAGACGACTGTCATTATTGATGGACTTTAGAGATGAGGCGGACAGAGAGCTGCGGTTCCTCAACAAGCAATCTGTAGCGAGCCGATACGGTGAGGGCGACAGACCCGGTAGACTATTAGCCCAAATGCTCCGGCCCCCTTATAACACATCATACATCACTGAAATTGTTGGACCACAAGACTATCTGCTCCATACCACTCCGGAAATCTGTAACACCTTCCTTTCTTACTTCAAAACTTTATACACCACCAAACTGTCGGGAGATTTGCAAGCTCAAGGTTATTACCTTGCCGAGATCGCCATGGTTTATTTGGAAAAACACATGGCGGATTTTCTAGCCTCCACCATTATGCAGGATAGCATAGTTGAGGCTCTTGACGCACTGAGGGGTTCGTCGGAGCCCGGGCTGGACGGTTTCTCCGCCGAGTTTTATAAAACCTACAAAGAGATCTTGGTCCCTCGACTAGTAGAGGTTTATGCCGAAGCGCTGGAGGCGGGCCGCTTACCTCCTACATTTAGAGAAGCGGTCATTATTCTGCTTCCTAAACCGGGTAGAGACTCCAAATTATGCAGCTCTTACAGACCTCTTTCTTTACTAAATCTCGATTATAAGATTCTGGCTAAAGTCCTCGCTATCCGCCCTTCACTATTGATGGAAGCTATCATCTCCCCTGCACAATCTGGCTTTGTGCCACATTGTTCAACTTCTCTAAATTTGATGACTCTGTTCACTGTTCTACATAGAATTGACCCCTTAACTCCGGCCGCCGCTGTCCTTCTCGACACAGAGAAGGTGTTTGACTCTCTCGAGTGGCCCTTCTTCTTGTCTATCATGAGACATATGGGCATGCCAGAATGCTTTGTCTCTACAGTGGCACTGTTATACACTGCTCCTACTGCCAGGCTGCGTTCCTAATGGCACCATCACTGAACCTTTCTCCTTATCTCGAGGCACACGCCAGGGCTGCCCTCTGTCCCCATTACTTTTTATTTTGGCGATGGACCCTCTGGTCCGTCATTTTCAAGAAAGACACCTACACCGTGGGATACAATTTCGTACTGGTCCCCTCCTGATTATACTGTATGCAGATGACACGATTCTATATGTCAGGATGCCCCAGATCAATCATGAACCTCTTATTTTGGAAATAACTCGTTTTGGTAAATTTTCTGGCCTAAACATCAACTGGCATAAATCTGTCATCTTTCCACTTACCTCTAGCACGACCGCTTGGGATTGCTCCTTCCCCCTTGAGTGGTGTCATGAATCGGTTAAATATTTAGGTGTGCATATTCATCTCGATACTGCCACCATGATTAGATTGAACTACAGTAGTGCAATCAGTGCATTGGAGACCCAGATAGAGATATGGATACGTCTTCCATTATCCATGGCAGGGCGTGTTGCCATAATTAAAATGATTGTCCTCCTACGGTTTCTATACCTTTTTAACAATATTCCGAGCCCGCTCACAAAAATCTTTTTCTCTCAGTTGCGCTCTTTGTTATTGCGCCTGGTGTAGGGCTGCAAGTCTCCTCGGGTCAGCTGGTGGGTGCTAACTCTCCCCTATGAAAGATAGGGATTTGGGGTCCCTGATTTTTACCTCTATTTCTAAATTGCACAATGCTCCTATGCATACCCCTGGTTCAACCCAGACGCTTGCATCTTATATTTGAAACCCAAAGCTGATCAGGTATCTCCTAGACTCCTTTCCGCTATCCTCCCCAACGGGATTTCCACGTGACCCTCGCGACATACAGACTGGCTCGACCACCTGCTGGGCCTGGAACAGACTGCGCAGACTATTAAATCTCGCCCAGTTGCATTTGCCGCTCCTCCCACTACCTACTCCTTCTCGGGAGAAGCAGTGGTCAAAAAAACAATGGAAAAATGTCGCATTCTTACCATAGGGGACCTCTTTCCTGAAAGCCACGCTTTTCCATTTCAGAAGACTCCCGATTTTCTGAACGCTCTTTCATGGACTCCTTCATCTTGACCCGTTTACGATCCATGCTTTGCGCCTCCTTTGCCATATTTCCTCTGGCTCCGGACCCAACGCCCCCCCTAACGCTCCTTATCCAGCATCCCCCCGGGGCACACATTGTCTCTAAATTGTACAAACTGTGCAGTGACACAATCCCTGTCTCTGATGCTAGGGTTCGTGCCGCATGGGAGGAAGATCTAGGTAAACCTATCACAGTCGACCAGTGGGGGCGGTGTTGTAGGGCGACCAAAGAAGTTTCCCTGAATAGTAGACACAAACTCCTTCATTTCAAGTTTCTCCGCAGACTATACCATACTCCTGCACGTTCTCACAGAATTGACCCAAGTCGTCCCCAACACTGTCCAAAATGTAAGACCCCCTTTGCCGACTTTGCTCACCTCTCTTGGACGTGCCCCCTTCTTCATGAATACTGGTCTCAGATACACAAAACTCTAAGCGATATCTTGGGCATGCACCTGGTGCCTACCCTCGAGATTGCGTTGCTAGGCTATGTATCCAACTTCCCTCGTGCCGTTAGGAAACTTGCGGCCTTGAGCTTCTTGTTAGCCAAGAGGGAAACGCTTTGCTGTGGGGTAGTAGACGACCCCCGAAGCTGAAGGCATGGCTTGGAAGCATGGCTTTTTGTAGCACTAACTGTGAAGAATACTCCACTCAGGTCCCTAGTACATCCAGACCGGTGGACATTTGGGGCCCAAACCGAACCTACATTACCAAGGTTAACGCTGCACACCGGTCGCAATCAGAGAATGGAATTGTACCCGAGGGAATTGGCTGATTAGACTTTGGGGTATAAATAAGATGCACATGTTTGACTTTGATTGATGATTAGTCCGCTGATCAAATGTCAACTAAATATCTTTGATGGCTAGCCCTGCTGCATTTATGTTAAAGTGTCAACGATGGAATTTTATGTTTCACTCACATCTCCATATGTACAGACTTTTGCTTTATTAACGTTCCTGTAATGTAACACGTTTTGAGAAATATTTTGTATGCACGCTCCCCTTACTGCCATCATCTATAGAATATGCTATGTAGCATGCATTTTGATATTGTAATTCTATGCGAAAATGGAAAATAAAGTTTAAAAAAAAGAAGAAGATTGATTCCTGAAGCTACTGAAGGTAAAGGTCTGCTGTCGTTCATTGAAAGTAGGCATGCATGACACAAGGCACGGCTTTAAAAAGAGGCACTAATTATGCACGGAGGAGGGAGACCTATCGGAAGATTCTAAACATCACTTAACCCGATAAAAACAAAGAGCGCACTGTCTCCGTAACTTACACCTTATCATAAAAAACTGCAAGAGCACAAGAAAATTAACAACTACCGGGCGACCACTCAACGTGATTTGATAAAATCAGGATTTCACATATGTACACTTCCTGCTAATCTACAAATCTCTAAGCACACATTTATGCTTCCCGATAACACACTTAATTGAACATCTTCACGTTTCGGCAACCTTTCTTCTCGCTAACTATCTCTAGCATGATAAGATGAACAGGGATAAAGACATGACAAATTGCGTATTCATACCCACAGATAAAGAACATGAACACACTGTAATTCTCCATTACCTGGCGGAAATGAACACCTGGACCAGCTCCAAGAGAAAACGTGCCCTCTAGGTAAGGATCATAAGCAAAATTGGGGTTCCACCCAAGAACAATACTATATTTCAGGATGTAAGAATAATTCCCCCCCACTTTTCTTTATAATTTTTCCAGATCACAAAGTCCTACACGTAAAACACCAGCCCTGAGGAAGACCTTCCTAGAATCCTCCTGGTCCCCTTCACGAAGGTCGAAAATCGTCGGCACCCCCACAATTCACTGTTCATTTTCACGTGGCTCCGAGCATCACCAAACGAAACAGCTACTGAGATATTGACTTATCAGTTTAACCAACTTGAGGTGGCTTAAACGTTAGGAAATTGTTGGACATGTATTCTGAATCACAGCGCTGTCTTTAGGATCATTCATTGAAGGATTATCGAGGATAAGTTGTGTTTTGTTTATCCCGATACACACTCATAATTAAGTAGGACTGTTAAGATTTATGATTTATGCACGAGAATAAATATGTGTAAATAACTTTCTCTCACTGGTTTTCTATGTATGTTTAATTTTTATGTAAAGTATGTATTATATGATAGTATATAAAAAAACACGTGAAAATAAGTACTGAGATGAAGATATGTACAGAGGACTTTTGAATTAAGTACTTTAAAAAAATGGAGAAAATATTAAGTAAATCATATCCATGAAAGAATATGTAAATGTGATTTTTTTGGATATTTTGCATTAGCGGAGAGATATGTTGATGCTTGTCTACCCACAAGTATAAATTGTTAAAAGAAACACAGTTCATATATTGAAAACTGACGCAGGCAAAATAATTAGACCTACGTCTTGAATAAACTATTGAATTTATGGTCCCAGAGGTACCCTCTTAGTTCAACGTCTAATAGATTCCAGGCCATGTTGGAGATGGTTATAATCAGTCCCTCCAGGAGCGAGTGGGCTTCCCCCATCTTCCTGATTCCAAGGCCTGATGGCACCATTCGCTTCTGTATAGACTATATGGCAGTAAACTCCATTTTTCAATTTGACACGTATCCTCTGCCGAGGATAGATGAGTTGATCGAGAAGTTGGGGGACGCCCAGTATATAATAACCCTTGATTTAACAAAAGGATACAGGCAGGTCCCCCTAAGGAAACAAGACCAAACAAAGACCGCTGTCATCACTCCAGATGGGCTCTATGTGTTCACAGTCTTACCATTCGGTCTTCCTGGAGCTCCTGCTACCTTTCAGAGTTTAATGAACACCGTGCTCTGTGAACACCAGGAGTTTTCATCAGCCTATCTGGACGATATCGTTATCTTTAGCCCTACGTTGGAAGAACATCTGGCCCATTGTAAGAAAATACTCCTAGCCTTATCCAAAGCAGGTCTACAAATGAATGCGAAAAAATCCAAGGTGGCCTTCCAAAAAACCAAATACCTCGACTATGTCCTAGGGAACGGGGTGATAGAACCTCAAGCCGAGAAAGTGAGAGTGATCCTAGACACCCCTTTTCCTTCCACCAAATGGGAAGACAGGCCCTTTCTCGGGTTGTTGGGTTACTCCAGGTGATGCATTCCCCATTACTCAGAAATAGCGGGTCCCCACACCAACCTCTTAAAAAAATGAAGCCAAAGCAGCCGACCTCTTACATCCTACCGACACAGTCAAAGAAGCTTTATTTCAACTTAAGAAAGCCATCACAAGCAGTCTGGTGCTGTCCTTACCTGATTTCTCCAAACCCTTTGTCCTTCATAGGACACAGGGTATAGAACACCCTATACTGTTCATCAACAGGAAGCTCTTTCCCTGGGAGAAAAAGCATCCCACCATAGAAAAGGAGTGCCTCGCCGTAAAATGGGAAGTTGAGAAACTGCATTATTATCTTGAGGGGAATCATTTTACCTTATATAACCACCATGCCCCACTTCAATGGATGAGTCGGAATTCGGGAAATAACCCTTGCATACTCTTGCATACTCAGGTTGTTCCTTTCCCTTCAGCCCTATGTCTTTGAGGTACAGCACCGAAAAGGAACAGAGAACGGAAGTGTGGATTTTCTTTCCCGAATGTTCCCTCTCCCGACAGGGACGGGTGTAGGGGTGGGGTATGTCACGGAGCCCCCCTACCTATAGGCATACCCAAACAAAGGGCCCGATTCACAGAATGAACTTAAGACTCAATCCTAAACTTACTACTATTTTGGTATTCACAGAATGCACTTACTACTTTTGGCATTCACAGAATGAACTTACTACTTTTGGTATTCACAGAAGTTAGGATTTTGTCTTAAGTTTGTCTTAAGACAAACTTAAGACAGACTTAAGACAGACTTAAGACAAACTTAGGACAGACTTAAGACCGACTTAAGACAGACTTAAGACAAAATCCTAACTCAAGTCTGTCCTAAGTCTGTCTTAAGTCTGTCTTAAGTTTGTCTTAAGACAAACTTAAGACAAAATCCTAACTTCTGTGAATACCAAAAGTAGTAAGTTCATTCTGTAAATACCAAAAGTAGTAAGTGCATTCTGTGAATGCCAAAAGTAGTAAGTGCATTCTGTGAATACCAAAATAGTAGTAAGTTTAGGATTGAGTCTTAAGTTCATTCTGTGAATCGGGCCCTATGTTTGAATGATGGCATGGTAATGGAAACTGGGATACTCTCCTTTTTTCACAGACGGAGGATTCCCCGGACTGGTTCACTCCAAGGGACCGAGACACATCCTGGGATACGAGCGGCCTTTTTAACTGGGAGCAGTATCCAGAAGACCCCACCCTCTGGCCCGGTGCCATCAGCCCTAATCCTATTGAGGACGAGGCATGGGACGCAAGGACAGACTGGAAGAGACCATGGAAGAGTGAAGACGCCAAGTGTAGAGCCCGAGAGGAGAAGCAGAGAGACAAGGAAGAAGACGCGCTGGTTCCTGTATTGACAGTCCAGCGCCGGGAACCCGAGACTACAGGAGAGCCAGGAGGCCAAACTATCCACTCAAGGCCCAGCCACGCTCCAGGAGGAGCGTGACTCTCACAGATACCTGCGGGGTTCACAGGGTGGGCTAGGAGGCGGGAGAAGGTCGGTGGTGAGAAGCCAGACTAATTCCCCACAGAACCAACCCAACTACTCTCCCTTCACAAACACATCTTTTCCCCGTCAAAGAGCCCCGGGTGCCTCCTCACTCCTTTTCACTTATTGGTGACGGGGGGAAAGTAAAGCCGTTTTCTCACAGCATATTCTTTTCTTTTCTTTTGGTTGGAGGAAACCTGAAGCAAGAAAGGATTCCCCTTACAAACACCTGAAAAAACGGAATACTGTAAAGACGCTTAAACTGTGGCTTAGACGTATTATCCACGAAGGCAAACCCTGGCAAAACCAGTTAGAAGAGTGTATAAAATAAACCCCACTGACAAATCATTTATTTTGGACCTCAGTTCTTCTACCCGCTCACAGTAGTTCATAATCTACAATCGTAATATAGCACAGTGAACTATGAACTTCCATCAAAAAACTGTATGCAAGCTGCATGGTACAGTTTAGAAAGTTATGTTTTTTCCCGGTCTTTCATTATCCTGATGTTGGTTAATAAAGATTTCTTTGGGTAGAAATCAATTCTTATTATTAAAGTCAACCCTATCCACTGGGTTAGATTCGGAATCCTGAGGTTGCGCTTCTCCAGATAAAGCACTCTTTAAAAGTGCCTACCAGTATGGATGGCATGTGAATCCTGTGTCTTGTAGCCCCCTTTGCCTTATGTAACATTTTCTCTACACTGGTTTAAACATGTATAATTAATTGTCTCTGTATGTGTGTGTAATGTAAAGTGCTCCGACACCCTACACTGGCATGAGAGGTGTAATAAAACAGAAAGAATACATGTGAGAGAGGGGTTATGGAGAGATGAGAGGCACTGTTGGAGGGTAATATTGAGGGAATCAGTGAAGAGCTTCAAAAAAGATCGCTGTATCTTGGTGCACGGTAAGGTCATCATTTACTACAGTTTAATAGCGAAAGCAATTGAATATATAATGACACATTTTTTCTACAGTACACCATTCTTTCCCAATTTTTCTTGAGGGAGAGCCCCCTCCCACCCAAAATCCCACTTTGTAGTAGTCAGGCTTGCTCGCACTTGCTATGCACCGTACGGGGGCTGGTCTCACACAATTTGACAGGGCAGCTTTGGGTTCCCGGTCTGGTCAACTGTAAACTCCTTCTAGCCATGTATGGGGCTCCTATGTCAGTCATGTTTGTTAGAATGGTAAAGCAAAGACATTTTCCATGAGATCTGGCAGCTGTTGAGGCCAAGTAAGTCACTCTGGTTCAACAAACTTCATTCTACCTTCTTTTAAGCCCTAAAGAGCATCCAAGTGACATAATGGGCAAAAGACACTCTGAAGTTGATGAGAGATGATATGTGAGCATGAAATTAAAACTTTAAAAATATCAAAATACATGAAAATCAGACAATGTTTGCTGCAGGAACAGCTTACACACCAACTAATGGCTTTAGGTGCTATCGGGCTAATTCGCCAGGACGCGGCTGCGGTCTTCCGACCATTCTATTACAACTAGGTTGATCTGGCCACCCTGGGACCACCAGGGATCAGAGATACTTGGCTGTGGTGTGGCGGTCTTGAGGCCTCAATATGCTATATTTCTAATTTCCTCTCCAGAGGAGATCTAGAGGGCCCCTGTTGTCTCTGGGCTTGGAGATGCATACATGTTGTGCCCAATTGTGTGCATGCACCCCAGTACCTCCACGGCATGGACTTCAGCAGTCCCTGCTGTGCAAGCGCTGCTTTTTGACATTCCCATTGCAGTGCCACCATAGGAACGCCAAAGAACCTCCTGCCAGACCAGGAGAAAACTCCTAATCTGGCGGGCAGTTCGACCACATGTTTGGCGGTGCGGAAGCAGGCTGTCCCACTCCCACACCGCCAAACTCGTAATCAGGCCCTAAGTGAATTTAGCATGTAAGTTGTACTCAGGAGAATCTTTAATAGGAATATATGATGTTACAACGCAAACAATTACAAAGTATATCTTTACAATGCAGTTTTCACATCCCAATTACCATTACAGCGCATGATTTTACAACACATGTCATTACAACGCATTTTTAGAAACTATCATTCCAACGCATACCATTATAACGCATAATAATTTTGGGGCAACAGTGGGGTAAGTATGGGATAGTGTAGGGGTGAAAATTACTATTCCCACTCCAGTGAGTGCAACAGTAGGGTAAGTGTTGGATAGTGCAGGGGTAGAAATACTATCCCCATGTACCCCAAAACACATACTCACCCTGAAACTAAAAAATCCCCATTACTTACCTAATAATACATTGTAATGGCATGCGTTGTAATGGTATGTGTTGTAATGACATGCGTTGTAGTGACAGCCGCTGTAATGCATGCGTTGTAATGGCATGCAATGTAAAGGCAGTTGCATTGTAATAGCTGCATTGTAAAGGCAGTGCATTGTAATGACTGCGTTCCCATTTAAAAGACATATTCGTTTGGCAATGTTAACTCCTGACCCACTTGCAGGCCAGGTCGCCCCCCCTGCCGCCACTCAGCTCCACCTGATTGACGCCTCGCCGCTGCCTCCCAGCGCAAGTTCGCGGCCGCTGTGACCGCTGCCTCTGCTCTAGTCGCATGTAAAAGTGATTGTTTCATTCTGCTTGTCTTGTGCTTTTACCTTTTGTGTTTATTTGCCACTGCTCAGACCCTCTTTTTCCGCCAGTTCGCCATCCCCACACCCCCCCTTTATTCTGTATCCCTTGGTTTCCTGCCGCTGCCTCCTGCGGCCATGCCCCCTCACCGCCCGCTCCTGCCTCCCAGCTGCTCCTCCCTCCCTCTCCGCCTCATAAGGTGACTGCTGTCGGGCGATAGGGGTGACTCCTGACCCGCTTGCAGGCCAGGTCGCCCCAGGTGCTGCCACTCAGCAACACATGATTGACGCCTCGCCGCTGACTCCCAGCGCGAGTTCACAGCTGCTGTGACCACTGCCTCTGCTCATAGTCGCATGTAAAAGTGATTGTTTCATTCTGCTTGTCTTGTGCTTTAGTTTTTGTGTTTATTTGCCACTGCTCAGACCCTCTTTTTTCACCAGTTCGGCTCCCCCCATTCCCCCTTTTTTCTGTATCCCTTAGTTTCCCGCCACTGCCTCCTGCGGCCACCCCCCTCACCGCCCGCTCCTGCCTCCCAGCTGCTTCTCCCTCCCTCACCGCCTCAAAAGGTGACTGCTGTCGGGCGATAGGGATGACTCCTGACCCGCTTGCAGGCCAGGTCGCCCCCCCTGCCGCCACTCAGCTCCACCTGATTGACGCCTCGCCGCTGCCTCCCAGCGCAAGTTTGCGGCCGCAATGACCGCTGCCTCTGCTCATAGTCGCATGTAAAAGTGATTGTTTCATTCTGCTTGTCTTGTGCTTTTACCTTTTGTATTTATTTGCCACTGGTGGAATGACTCCGCGGCACCCGACATTGCCATAGCCATCCCCGACGGCTACAAGACCTTCCGCAGAGACCGCACCAACGGGATGGGAGGAGGAATAGCCATCATCCACAAGTCCACCCTCCAGGTCCACACCCTCGCAGACGACTCCCTCAACTCTGCCGAACACCTTCACTTCTGGATCCACACCGACCCCAACACCACCCTCAGAGTAATAATCATCTACAGACCTCCTGGACCCCGGCCCTCTTCAGCGACTCCGTCGCCAACCTCGCCAGCACCCACGCACTCGCCTCCACGGACTAGATCCTCCTCGGGGACCTAAACTTCCACCTCGAGAACAACAATGAAGCCAATTCCAGCACCCTGATCGACAACCTCGTCAACCTCGGCCTCCGACAACTCGTCACCGAACCCACCCACGCCGCCGGCCACACGCTCCACACCGTCTTCTCCACAAGCACCCACGTCGCCTTCAACCACACCACCGAACTCCACTGGACTGACCACCAATGCATCCACTTCACCTTCAAGAAACTAACCACGCACCACCACACCCAACAACTGCCTCAACGCTGCTGGAGCAAAGTCACCGAAGACCAACTAACCTCCACCCTCATCCAGAACCCACCCACTGACTCCACTGACACAGACGTTGCCGCCCGAAACTTCAGACAGTGGCTCGACGACTGCGCCAACACTCTCGCCCCGATCAAGAAACCCTCCACCAACCACCACAGCAAGAAAGCCACCTGGTTCAACGAAGAACTCCAAATCTCCAAACGGACATGCCGGAAACTGGAGAAGAAATGGCTCCACGACCGCACACCAGACAGCCAAGCAGCCGACAAGGACGCCATCCGCAGACATCACCACCTCATCAGAACAACCAAGAGATCGTCCTTCAAAACCCGACTGGAGAACAATGCACACAACAGCAAAGAACTTTTCAACATAGTGAAGGAACTCTCCAACCCCAGCGCCAACACAAATGACATCCCGCCCTCACAGGACCTGTGCGACTCACTGGCCACCTTCTTCCACCGCAAGATCGCCGACATCCACGACAGCTTCAACTCCTCATCCACCTGGACCGCAACAGACCACTCCCCGAACGCCACCTGCCCCAACAAGCTATCCTCCTGTACACACATCAACGACGAAGAGACGAAGGGACACGCAAGGTCATGAACTCCATCCTCTCAGGATCTCCATCAGACCCCTGCCCACACCACGTTTACAACAAATCTGACGCCCACACCACGTTAACAACAAATCTGACGCAACCATCGCGCCCCAGCTGCAAAAGATCATCAACATCTCCTTCGACACTGCAACATTCCCAGAAAGCTGGAAGCACGCCAAATCAACGCCCTACTCAAGCAGCCCAAGGCGGACCCCAAAGACCTCAAGAACTTCCGGCCCATCTCCCTGCTCCCCTTCCCGGCGAAGGTCATCGAGAAAATCGCCAACATGCAGCTGATCCACCACCTCGAGGACAACAGCATCCTAGACCCATCCCAGTCCGGATTCAGACGCAACCACAGCACCGAGACTGCCCTTATCGCCACCACAGACGACATCAGGCGCCGGCTAGACAACGGCGAAACCTCAGCCCTCATCCTCCTGGACCTATCAGCAGCGTTCGACACGGTCTGCCACCGGACACTAAGAACACGCCTCCAAGAAGCCGGAATCCAGAAGAAGGCCCTGGACTGGACCACGTCCTTCCTCTCCGGCAGAACCCAGGGAGTCCGTCTCCCACCCTTTCGATCCGAAGCCACTGACATCATCTGCGGCGTGCCCCAGGGCTCATCCCTTAGCCCAACCTTGTTCAATGTCTACATAGCCCCCTTCGCACAAGTGGCCTGCCAGCACAACCTGAACATCATCTCTTACGTGACGACCCCCAGCTCATCCTCTCCCTCGCCAAGGACCCGCACACCGCCAAAACCAACGTCCACGAGGGAAGGAAGGCCGTCACCGAGTGGATGAGGAGCAGCCGTCTGAAACTGAACTCGGACAAGATGGAAGTCCTCCTCCTAGGTCCCGCCCCCTCTGCTTGGGACGACTCCTGGTGGCTGACCATAATGGGAGTAGCCCCGACATCGACGGACCATGCACGCAACCTGGGATTCATCCTCAACTCCTCCCTCTCCATGTCAAAGCAGGTCAACACCATCTCCTCCTCCTGCTACAACACCCTCCGAATGCTCAGCAGGATCTACAGGTGGATCCTGACCGAAACAAGAAGAACAGTGACCCAGGCCCTCGTCAGCTGCAGGCTGGACTACAGAAATCCACTCTACGCAGGTATCTTGGCCAAACACCTTCAACGACTACAACGCATCCAGAACGCTTCAGCCAGACTGATCCTCGACGTCCCCCGCCGCAGCCACATCTCCTCCCACCTAAGATACCTGCTCTGGCTCCCCGTCAACAAGAGGATCACCTTCAAGCTCCTCACCCACGCACACAAAGCACTCCACAACACAGGACCAGCCTACCTGAACAATAGACTTAACTTCTACACCCCCGCCCGCCAGCTCCACTCCGCCAGCCTCGCCCTTGCTGCCGTCCCATGCACCCAACAAACGACCTCCGGAGGCAGATCCTTCTCTTTCCTCGCCGCCAAGACCTGGAACACCCTCCCCACCCATCTACGGCAGACCCAAAACCTGCTCACCTTCAGAAGGCTCCTCAAGACCTGGCTATTCGAGCAGTAGCAGCTCCCCCCACCGCTCAACGCCTTGAGACCCTCACAGGTAAGAAGCACGCTTTACAAATTTTTGATTGATTGCTTGATCGATTAACAAATTATGACTCAATTACTATTCTCAGAACACAAGAAAATAATATATTAATGACATGTCTGAATAATGTGTATCCTAATAAAAATTCAAGCAAATAATTTTGAAAAACTGATATGCCATTCTGTTGAAGCCTAAACGTGACATGCTTACCGGTTTTTGTTTATTTCTAACACAATCTTTTCACGACTACATTTGTATAGTAAATAAACGCACTAAACTGAAGGGCGAAACACCTTTTCAAATATGGCCTGTTGGCCTTTCAGGGCTGCATAACATGTGAACTGGCTCTAAACATAGAACTTCATTCATCACCACACAGGAGAAGGCTGCCAAGGGAAGTCTCCTCTTCCTGAGCTGAAAGTGGCAACACTCCAATAGTGGCAGAAATTAAATGAATCATTTCCTGCTTTTAGTTTTAGACAAATAATCAAGGAAATGTCTGGATTCGTACCCAAAATAATTTTTTCTTGCATGAAATAAAACAGCCTACCATTAAGAAAGATAAGCAAATGGTATCTAAAAATGATAAGACACGTTTTTCACAAATAATTCTGAACAAATTGCGCTCAATCACATGACATCAAAGGTGGACAAACCAAACTACCTCCAGCACTCTATTCACAGACAGCAGCACACACTAAAAGGTCACATTCCAGCATTAGGTGCAAACCTGAAATCAGAGCAAAGATATGCAGAAAAGGTATGCATTGTTAAGTAAAAGGGGGCTAAAAGGTTACACACAGGGCACCGTTGTGTTGGTCCACGTGTAGCATATACACATTAAAACAGAGCTACAGCATTTACAGTAAAGGGTGACCATTACATTATCAATGCACTTTTGTGCATGCTCAGCGACAGAACCCAAAGTTCACGAGAGAAGTCAATAGAGTACAAATATTTTTCATGCTTGAAAACAAATCAACAACTTCTTTTGCACATTGCTGCTAGTTTATATGAAAGCTCACACATATTGAGCCCTAGTTCAATTTACATATATGTATTTTCACTTATTCTAAAGCGGAGAAAATAGATCCTGAAACAACAGCAAAATGTTGACGAGTTTTGTTGTGAAAGAATTTCACATATATAATATAGTTCTTAATTAGCCAGAAACCTAAAAGACTAATAATGTTTTATTAAAAATGAAGAGACACATTTATTTTGCCCTAAACATACTTTCATCGTTCATGTTTTAATTCTACAATTCCTTCCTGTGAATAGATACATGAAATTGGAAAACATTGCAGGCGTGCGTGACGTCTTCAAACTAAAATTTCGGAAATTTGCAAAATGTGGAGAGTCATATCTGTTTTAGGCATATATGTTCATTTTAAATGCAGTTTAACTCCAGTGCTACTTTTATACTGCTCTTCGCCTCTTTTGAAATGCCACTCGCTGATTAATATTTTCACACTCTATGACTCTAAGAAGAAACAAATAAATAATTTGTTCAGAAAATGGCACATCAAAGAAGACAGGCAGACGGACTAAGAGCCTACAGACTGTATTTATTACTCGTAGTTTGCATTTTTCTTCAACACTCTTCCTTCAGTGAAAGTTGGAAGTGTAAAGTCAATGGAAACTTCGTTTTCCATGCCAGATTATTATATGTAGCTGCACAGGTAATTTTTCTGAGAGCAATATAGCAAAACAGCTTTACTAGCACTTATACCGGTGATAGCCAACATTGGTACTGATATTTATAACATGTTTGCAGCATATCATTTTTAGGTATGGCTACCAACATCTTTAGTTGGTTGCAAAAGCTCACTTTATCAGCAACAAAGTTGACAAAGAGTGCCTGTGGCTCCACCCACTTTAGCCATTGCTTGTGTGCAAGAAATATGTGCATTTTCATGGCAGCCAATAATTGTGAAAATGTAGTATAACTTATTTATGGGAGCAGTCCATTGGACTTGGCCAGTATTGATATACGCTCATCTATGAAAGTTTAACTTATTCCCTTACTGTTGTATAGCAGCGTTCAGGTTCTGACCACCTTCAAAGAAGCCCAAAGATGTTACCAGCAACAAATCCGAGAAACCAAGAAGAAGGCCCTAGCCGAACGCATTGAGCGCAGCTCCCACAGCAGCAAATTGTTATCAGCGAGGAATTCACTGCATCAGCATCCACCACCAACATCCACCACCAACAACATCATCCCTCCCAAGACCTATGTGACAACCTATCAGAATTCTTAAGCAACAAAGTCAAAACTATCTACAACAACGTTGACCCTCAATGGAACCCCAGCAGCCTTGCCTCCAGCCTACCCACAGAAAGCTCAGGAAATGCCATGACTAATTAGAATACTCAGAAAACAATCACATAGAAAGGAGCAGCCAAAATCATGAGAACCATCCATTCAGGGGCTCTGATTGACCATTGCTCCCACCACCTCTGCAACATTGGCACCTCCCCAATCAGCAAAGCACTCAACCGCATCGTTAACACCTCTATTGCCACATTCCCAGGAAGCCTGGAAACAGCACTACAAAAAAAAACCTTTGGCAGACCCCCACGCAGATAGTGAACTACCACCCGATCTCCTGACTACCATAGCCAGCCAAGGTTGTGGAAAAAGCAATCATCAAGCAACTCTCTGACTACCTCGACCTACGCCATCTCCTGGACACTGCTGAATCAGACTTCAGACCCAATCAGGGCACTGACACACCTCTCATCGCAGCAACCGTTGACATCAGGATGACCCTCAATTGAGGGGAAACAGCTGCACAAGGCAGGATACCAAGATCCTGCCCTCAACTGAAGGTGTTCCTTCCTAACTGGAAGAACCCAGAAAGTCACCATTTCACCCATCATGTTGACAGCTAGGACTCCCATTTGTGGAGTCCCCCCAAAGAACATTTCTAAGGCCAACTTTATTCAACATCTACATGACTCCACTGGCCGACATCATCAGGTGTCACGGCATCAGCATAGATGACTCACAACTGGTACTCCTCCTTACGGATAAGACACGAGTGACAAGATCTAACTTTGCCACCTGCATAAATGTCAGTAGCCACCTGGATAAGATCCAGCAGCCTCAAGCTTAGCCAAAGTTGCGATTTTTTAAAAGAAGACCTCTCTGTAAGACCTAGTGGCCAGAAGACCTAGGACCCACTCCCCCCGACCACCCAGGCTAGAAACCTAGGAATAATCTTAGATGACAAATTCAATATGACAGCCCAAATCAATTTTGGGACCCACCACCTGTTTCTAAATCCTGAGGATCCTTCAATACATTTTTAAGTGGCTACCAGAGAACACCATGAAAATAGTCACACAAGCACTCATTTCCAGCAAACTTCACTACGGAAATGCACTTTAAGCCGAAATCACCAATCAGCAACTGAACAGACTCCAGACCATCCAGAACACAACTACAAGACTCATTCTCGACCTACCATGCTGCTCCCAGATCACACCACACCTAATAGAACCCCACTGGCTCCCCTTACACAAACACGCTCAATTAAAACTCCTCATGTCACATTCAAATCACTAAATAACATTAGCTCAGCATACCTCATCATCTGCTCACATGTTCCCATCCCTTCAAACACCTCTGCTTGGCTGGACTCTCACTTGCACATCTACTTTGAATTCACAAAAGCAGGAAACAGCAAGTTTTTGTACATCTCCCCAAAAACATGGAACAGCCTCCCTCAGAACATCAGAGCCTACTCATCACTTCTTGAGTCCCACAAGAACCCGAAGACTTAGCTCTTTGAATAAACAAACATCTGAGAGTCTTCCGCCATCTCACCTGTGAAGCACCTAGATACCATCCTGGGTTATTAGTTTGTCATACAAATACACATAACATAATATAATATAACATAATATATCAATGTAGGTGAACATTGTGTTCCCCTTAAGACTACTGTATCACTCGGTAGCTCCAGGGAAGGCTACTCTATTCACCATCTAAGACTGCATCCAGTGCTATCGGCTTCATACTGAACCACACCCTGATCATTTCTGATCCCAGACGAGGGCTGGTAGGTAGGATGAACTATTGCTAATCTTCCTATCTGACCACCATGTTTGCAATCCTGCCCAAATCCTTTCATAGAACGCATGGCTTCAGCACTACCCTGATACGCTTCATGGGTACCTCCCTGCACCCAGTTCTGGGCATCATTGGTGCCGAGCGACTGTTGCTGGAGAAAGGTTGCTGCTCTGTGGTGTTCTGAACATCTCAGTATGGCCCACATTCCTTCACTGATTTCCATTGCCTCTATGTCTCTTGCAATGGGGGCTGTC
Organism: Lissotriton vulgaris; assembly: GCF_964263255.1. NCBI lineage: Eukaryota > Metazoa > Chordata > Amphibia > Caudata > Salamandridae > Lissotriton > Lissotriton vulgaris. The sequence continues at coordinate 123,614,795 of NC_141690.1, forward strand.
TGCAGTGCATCTGTGGGGTAACTGCACAGTGATCTCTGTCTATCAACAGATGTGGTAACCAAGACCGGTGTGTCTTTCTCTGAGCAGGCATGGAAGGGGTAGTGGTTACTTGTGAGCATGCCTGAACGCTCAGGCACTGCCTGTTAATATTTATTGATTGACTAGGACACTTCAGTAATAGCATTAAAAATGTAATTTATTTGAGTAGTGCCGAACCCTGTTCTGCTTAGCCAACTTGAACTTTCCAATGTTTTATAAAGAGCTGGATACGTATCTTGAAGGATCACATGCTGTGGGTGCCCAGGTGCCATCCAGGGGTACCCACACTTTTTTTTATCAATGTGCAAAAGTTGGGACCTATGGTGCTAGCCCCAAGGCCCCATGGGCCTTGCTAGCTCCCCAGAACACCCTTCCGAGGTGCCAGTGGGAGACAGCTATTTTGTTGCAGTGGGTGTCCGCTGCCGACCTGGGGCACCCACAATATACCCATCAGCCCCTAGGCCACTGCACACTCTCCAGCTAATAGGCTTCGTTGGTCACCCAACGGGAGCTGACTTCTTTCCTATGCTCCAGCCTCAGCATTTTTCTTTGCTCATTTCTGAGTGGAAGCAAAGTTGTTTTTCCTGGCCCCCGGGCAGGGAATGTCAGCACTCTCCTGGACTGGAAACAGCAGTGTCCCGGGTATGAGGTCCCCGCTTGTGACACTACTTGGTTCAGGCCTCAGGATATGGCATCCCCAAAGGGGATCTGTGGCTACGGGGGCCTAATCCTCTCCCCTAAAAAACACTGGCTCTGGGGGATAGAGGCCCAGTTATGGCTTGGATGCTGCTATGATGCCCCTAAATTTCAAAACAGCCCTGGAGGATGGAGCCACAGGCCTTATAAGGCTTGGGGAGGGGGTCTGCACACCCAACTCTCCTAAAATTTAAAACGGTCCCTGGGGATGGGTCCTCGAGGCCTTGTGAGCTGCAACTGGCGCCTGCTGTTCATGTTTTGTTGCATTTAGAGCTATTTTCTTCAAGGAAATTTAATCCTCTGGTCCATTTTGGAGCTGAGGGTGCATTTTGCGCTAAGGAAAGAATGCTAAATACTAGGTTACCCTCTCCTAATTCCATGTGATCTTGTGTAATTTCTCTGTAAATTCAAATAATTATGGTACAGTAAATTATACAAGTTTTGCCCACCCCTAGATTTAATACAGGAGAGATAAAGGCTTGGCCAATTCTGTAATATGCCTACTGCACCTTAAATTAAATAGGCACACCAAAAGAGATGAGCAGAAGGGTACAGGGAAAATGAGAGATAGTGAGAGAGCATGGCAGGTATGGTATGTGGCTTAAGTCTGAATGATATGCTTGGTTCACATAGTATGGAAGTTCAGATTTTGAGTATGTGGAATGGAATATTGGATGCATTGTGGACTATGTGTGTTTCTTGTGTCCTAGATTGTGGAATCGACTACTTTCATTGGTATTAGAAAGAGGAGTGAAGAATAGAAATGAGATAAGATGAATTTGGATATAATTTTATGCCTTCCTACAAAAAAGACAAAGATGTCATAGACATGGAGAAGAAGGACATGGTAAACACTCTTCTAAAAAAGGGAGTGTGGACTCCTAGAATTTTTACGACCCAAAGATTATTAGTCATTCATTTGGAAAAAAACGTATAAACCAGGTTAGTACGAAAAGTTTCTCCAGGATGGATTTCCTTAAGTATTAATATTTTTGAGTGCAACATACAATTGACATGCATCTAGATATTAAATGCAAGCCCACTCTCACTGTTCACTTTCGCAGCTTCTCTTTCCCCACCTCATGATGCCTACTTTTACTGCTTTGCTCTCTGCAAGACTTTAGACCCACAACAAAATAAGTTGATACATAAGAAATAGGCATGGCTCAATTATATAGTATATGATCACTCTAAATGTTTCTAACATTTTCTTCAGATCAATAAAGTGTACCGACTGAAAGTTTTATGGTATAAGGTGACTGCATGGTACAAATTTCAACTTTTATTGCCAACCACCTATATCTTGTTTACAGATCTATTGTGATAGTTGTAAATGCTTATTCATTGCTCTTTTGTAGCCTTTGAAGATTGTGGACAAGTAGGTGGTGTATAGAAAAGTTATGGCACATAAATACTCTGTCTATTAAACACAATCTACTTTACCCAAGCCTTAATTCACCGAATTCAGATAGTTTGATGGTACATTTTGGAAGGAGACACCTGTGTAAACATCATTCCACAATAATGTATTTCTATATTAGTACATCAATTACTAACAAATGGCATCATAGTGCTAGGACATCACATACACTAGGTAAAAACAGACTATTACAGTTTTACAAAGTAAAAGCAATAAACGATCAGAGCCAATCATTCAATAGCGCTTTCTGAAAGCACATATATTCTGAAATGTGATGAAAAATAAGTGGTAGGATTTTGTATATAAAAGGGGCAAGACCCCTGAAAGCTCTACTTCCACTGCAGACTCTTTGAAATGAGGAAACCTCACTAGATAATAGGATCCTTGTCTCACGGCACTTTTGGGAGAATAGAAATTTAATTACGCCTGGGCAAAATTGTAAATACGCTGGAGTAATCTGAGTAATTTTGGTAAATTTTGCATTACTGTTTTGACATGAAATTACAGATAATTAGCTGTTTGTGTAATTATGAGTAATTTGGCACACAAATCCTACAGCAGGAGAACTGGAGCAACAAACTTAGGGGCATATTAGCTAAAACCTCGTTAAAATGATCGCCGTTTTAGTGGCAGAAAAATTGCTGCTAAAACGTCGGTAATGGGCTTGCTAATATGCATTATAGAATTCCCATAGAAGCCCAGGTTAGATTAACCTGGGCTTCTATTGGAATTCTATAACACATATTAGCAAGTCCATTATCGCCGTTTTAGCGGCAGTTTCCTGCCACTAAAACGGCGATCATTTTAACAAGGTTCTTGCTAATATGCCCTTAGTGACCGTGAGCGGCCACCGGCTCTTGCTGTTCATGTTTTGTTGCATTTAGAGCTATTTTCTTAAAGGAAAATGAATCCTTGGGTCCATTTTGAACACAAGGGTGCCTTTTGCATTAAGAAAAGAATGCTGGGTTACCCTCTCCTAATTCCATGTGATCTTGTGTAATTTCTCAATAAACTCAAATTATTATGCTACAGTAAATTACACAAGTTATCCCTACCCCTAGATTAAATACAGGAGGGATAAAGGTTTGGCCAAACCTGTAATATGCCTACTGCGCCTTAAATTAAAGAGGCATCTTAATGAGCAGCCGGTAAAGGAAGACCACATGCAAAAGATGGAACACCATGTTTTGCAATCTCTGTAACTTCCTTAACACACTCTCTGGGATAGTGATGCAAACAGCATTCCCACAGTCAAGAGAGAATGATATCATGGCCCCAATCATTGGGATTGGATTTAGAGATTTGTTTTAACATGCGTAACATCATCTAATGAGAATATCAGACTTTCTGAAACTGGGCGACAAAGTTTAGAAATTGATCAAACCATATGCACATGTCTTTGGCTTTGGAAACAGGAGTAGGACACCTTCCCGAGCATCACGCCAGAGCCTCTCAGTCCAGACAGGAAAGTCTTCTTCCTTTCAGTTTTACATCAATCCTAACCATTCAGTCATGTTTTACAGCAAAACACTCTTCAAGATGTGTAATGCTGTCTAAACCCTGATTATCAAACTTCAACAGCAGGTGGGTAAAAAGTTTCTTGATCTCCGTCCACAGTTACGTGCTCCTAATGCCAGATTTAGTCTCCTTCATCCATGCCTCTTCAAGGTTACCTACAAAGATAAGACTACGACATTTGAAGATCCAGTGGCCCTCCAAGTGTTGCTTCACCACCATGGAGCTGATGTTATGGACACTTCAAGAATTCCTTAAATTGTTATTTATGCTTCTTGTTTCGTAGTTGTTTTTCTTGACATGTCCTCCTGGTGATTGTTGCTATGTTTTACCTCTTGTATTCTTTTACATAATATGTTCATTATATGTCTTTTACCCTCATGTTTTTTCTCTTATTATTCATAGTTTTCTACCCATTTATATTAATTGTCCTTCTTTTTTCTTTTTCTACAGGTATTGCATTCTCTCAAACCCTTCCTTTTTGTCCCTTCTGTCGTGTGCAGTCTTGATGTTATTACTCTGGTGTTCGTGATGATTTTCTCCTGCTGGTGTCGTCGTCGTCTTCTGGCGTCTTCACCCTCGCTTTTCGTTTATATTTGTAGGTATTTGTAGGTATGTCTTTCAGTCGTCTGTACTTGACTTGTACTGTCTCCTCTTTCTCGATCTACTTCTCTTTCCTTTTGCTGTTTCTCTTTCTTTCCCCTTTTTATCTTTCTTTGCTTTCTCCTCACCTTCCTTTTTTCACTGCATTTATATCTTTTCATATTTCCTTTCCTTCCTTATTTACTCTTTCCTATGTCAGTTGGTCCTTTCTTCTATTCTCTTCTGTTTTTCCTCTCATTCAATCTTGCCTTTGTTTAAGTAAGCATAATTTCTGTTCACACTCTCTTTTAATTATTCATATTCCGGATTATCACATGGCATGTTAAAGGTTTAAATAACCCTATTAAAAGGCAAAGGGTGTTATCTCACCTAGCCAAGTTAAAGACAGATATTGCCCTACTCAAGGAGTGCCATATTTCTGAAGTTGAAGCTCTAAAGCTCAAGCGATGTTGGGTGGGTAATGTATTCAACTCTCCTGCCATGGGTAAGGAGAATGGAGTTCTGATCCTTTGTCATAAAAAGTTAACTGTTTCTATTGTTCATCAAGAATGTGATGCAGACTTTCGGGACAGAGATGCTATCCTACAGGCTTCGCGGGCGGGTGGACCCTTGAAGTTCGAGAACTCTTCTATCAGTTTCTACCCGGACTTCACGCAGGCGGTCCAGAAACAGAGACTCAGTTTTCTGGGGGTAAAAAGGAGACTACGAGATATGGGACTCAAATATGCCATGCTTTTCCAGGCCAAGCTGAGGATTGAATATAACGAACGGGTCCACTTCTTTGATCAGCCCGAGGTGGTAGCCGACTGGTTGGACACTCTGCCGGCCCGACAGGAACCACAGAGTCAGCCTGGCGGAGCAGAGGGAGGACTTGAGAGGCAGGAATGAGTGCCATTTTCCTGGTTTCTGGGGACATTGGAGGGGATGCTCACCCACGCCTACAAATGTCCACACAACACTGGGCCCAAATACCTCACCTCCCACAAACCCAAAAGAAACCTCAGATCAGCCAACCTCGCCCTCGCCAAAACCCCTAACATTCACAGAGCCAAAGGAGGAGGAAGATCCGCCTCCTACATCGCAGCCAAGACCTGGAACGAGCTCCAAATAGAAATCAGATGCATCCCCTCCCTGAACACCTTCAGGAAAGCTCTCAAGACCTGACTCTTCAGCTGAACAGCACTGCTGACTTCGCTTAGGAGTGCTTACATTAGTTTGTCCTTCCCGTGGTGAAGGACTTCCTTTATTATATCACGTCAAAACACCTCATGATCAGGATTTGACACTCTATAGCACCCATACACCCAGATACGCTTTCTAATTAAAAACATTTTTTGAAAAAGGAGTGCAACCGTTCCCAAACTCACATTGACAATTTTTTTGCTGATCCTACCGGTCTGCACCCATCAGAAAGATGTCATATGAAGACATAGCAAATATTACCAGAAATAAAGCCAACACGTTTGGCTTTTCATTGGAAGATACAAATCGCATCTCCTCACTAATCCAAGAACTAGTATGCGTTTCTTCAAGCACAGGATCAGTACAATCAAATATCAAGCAGTTATTGTTTACAGCCAAAAGAGAAATGAATCAGCGACTCCACGCCAGCACACTAATACGATATCACAAAGTCCAGAGGCTACCAAGGGGCTTACGAATACAGTAAAAACAGTACACGATTCACTGAAAGCTGGTATGGCATTTTAAATAAATGTTCATTTGTATTAATTCTTTTAATTGTGGAAGAATAGTCAAAAGCATTAGAAGAACTTGAGAAAGAAGTGACACAGTTGAAACAAGAATTAAGTAAAAAATTGTCCACTGAAGAATGGAATAAAACTCTTGAGGATCCCCCTCCTCAATAGAGAACTTCCAAAGCACCTTGATGTTCATCAGCAGCTGGAGGAGTGCGAACCAGCTCAAGCTCAATCCAGACAAGACTGAGCTGGTGCTCACTGGACCACTGAACAACCGCTGGAACCCCAGCTTCTGGCCATCCTCGCTGGGCATAGCTCCTTGCCCCGCGAGCTCGGTCAAGAGTCTCAGAGTTACTGAGGTTCCATGAGAATTGTAATGACGTTTTGGACTTGTTCGAATATGGACGAGTTTGGTATCTATAAACCGCAAATGACGAGTTTAGTGGGTGTACGCGTTTTCGCTACTCTACTTTGCAGCGTTCGTCTTATTCGTGGGTTTCTCCATCTGAACCCACGGGTTCCATTTTAGATACGGCATCCATTTTGTTTCTTGCCCTCACGTAGTCAGCGAACGGACAGTGTTCACTTCGTGACCCTGGGATTCCCAAGCTCTTGCGGAAGACGCATGTTCCTTTGAGTGTGTCTTTATGACTAGGGGGATGATACGGGAAAGGCAGATGGCTCCGCTCGAGGCTCATCTTGCTGTGCTGGTCTATTGTTTCAGCCTTGCATGCGCTAGGCTCGAATCCTTTGATCCTGTGATCACGCTTCCGATATTGCCCCCTACACTCTTTTCAATCTGTTGTCTGTTTTTGTCTCCCTTGCACCTGTTTCTGTCTCTTCTCTTAGCTTGTTTACGACTAGAGTGGAATGTGCTTAAAGGTGAGATAACGTGCTTTTACAGTTGGGAACCGGCGATGTTACTGTAATTATGTTCCGGGCTCTTGAAAACATGAATGCGACCCTTTTGAAGTTTACTGTGGGAACTGAGTTGTAACCTTTTGTTCACTATGTTGTGCAATGACGAAAAGGTGTATGAAAAGGAGCGATCCACGTTTGCAATTCGAAGCAGACTCTCAGAACCTACACGTGGTTGTACTTCTTGCAATCTCTGTATCCCTGCAGTAAATAAACGCTGATCTTTGACGCCGAAGTAAGTGTCCCGTGTCTCTGTGATTTGTACGCCGGAACAGGTAACCCACGAAGGTTTCAGGTGTTGTCCCCTGGCACCGCTGGGCCTTAGAATAGCCCAGTCCTTCAGTTGGCGCCCAACATGGGGCGACATCAGCGGTACCGATCCAAAGCCCGACGATCGTGAGGAACTTCCTGTGAAATCTCCGAGGGAAGGTGCACCCCGCTTCATCGATCCTGTTGTCGAAATAAGTGGTCCGAAGATTTTTCCCGCGAAGATTCCTGCCTCCTGACAGCTGCGACGGACTGATGCCCTTACTGTCGACCTGTTTTGGCGCCTGGCGTAGTCCTTTGTACGGCGAGACGATAGACGGGCCTTCCTGGTGACACCATTGTTCTCTCAGTTAAGTATTTGTGGGTCGCTCCCAGAAACCTTGGTTGTTGTTGTTGTTACTTGGTTGTTTGCCTGGTTCCATTGCATTTGTGGTTCTTAGTTGTTGGTTCTTAGTTGTTGGGTTTTTATTTGACGATTGCAATTGCCAAAAACCGAGGGTCTCGTATTTTTGCGAGGACATCGTAATTTGATAACCCTTAAAGTTTGTAAGCTCGGTTGGTGTGCACGATGCCTGGCCGTAGTACTTTGTTTGGTTTCCTTAAAGGTTGCGGTACGGATTCCCGGTTGGAGGACTCATGTCCGATACCTCCAGTTAGAACTCCGGTTTATGAGCTCTATAGTCGACACGGAGTGAGTCCAATTGCCTATAATGACTGTTGGATCCGCTATACGAAAAACGACGGTGTCCTTAGCTGGCCACCTCATGGTAGTTTCGAAACTGAGATTTTAGATAATCTCGAAGCAAAATTGTTTAAGAAGAAAGCTAGGCCGGCCATGTTTGATTCCTTTCGGTTATGGCGCAAAGAGGCCAAACAGAAAGAAATCAAGCAAATAAAGAAAAATAAGAGAGATGCTATCATTACAATGATGCAAAGTGCAGAACAATATTAGCGAGATAAAGACGAGAAGGAAAAGGAAGTTTTTACTAGATTGCATTGTATGGCGGTGGATAAATGTTATCCGGTTTTACCGTCTAGTTCTGATAAGACGGGAGAGGAATCGACAGAGGATCCTTTGTTATCCTATTTATTAAAATCGCCACCTCCTTATGTACAGGGTACTGCAGCCCCTGTTGTTCCTCCTGTCGCTCAACCTGTTGTTCCGGCGGCTGCTGGTCAGCCTGTCGTTGGTCCTGTTCCTCCGAATCCTCTTGTTCCTCAAGTTGTCCCTGCTCCCTTACCTGCCCTTCTTCCTACTGCCCCTTTGCCTATACCTTCTCAGTCTATTGCTCCTGCTACTTCTGCTATCTTGGCTACTCCTACTGCTCCTACGTTCAGTCCTCATGTTGTTGCTCCTGTACTTCTCTCCCCTTCTCCTTCTGTTCGTAGTTTATACCTAATACTGTTGCTAATCTCTATTCCCCGCTTTTCGGACCGATACTTGGGTCCGATGTTTCTGACGTCTCTCAAAGACGGAGTCAAATTCCTGGTGGACGGGAGAGTGAGACGTTAGTGACTATGGCGCGAAAATGGATTAGACATCCTGCTAAGTACACTCCGCCATAGTTTACGATACGTTCTCTCAGTTTAATGAGCCCACACAAAGATTCGTGTTCGAGGAAATGTGTAAATCCTTGAGAGAAGAGTGGGATAATGATGAGTTAGATAATGTACCGTCAGATATGACTGAACTTCAGAATCAGTTTTCGAATGGTATGATTGTAGGTGGTAATGTACGACGTGCATTAGAGCGTTTGTTAGCTTTTATATCTACAGTGCCTCCTCGAGTGTCGTTTGACAACGACTCTGATGATTGGAAAGCACAACCTGGTCAGTATCCTATGCGAGAAGTTCCCCCAGTGTGGATGCCAGGTGATGCTACTGCCAATCCTCCAATTTTGCCACACTTCCAGAGAGTTTGGATACACCTCCCATGGAAGTGATCGGAAGTCTTGCAGGTAAAACAATCTTTACCTGACCCCCGGAAAAATCTGGCAGGTTATTATAAAGAGTTATCCCAACTTGTGGAAGCTACTATTATGAACCTTGCCGATATTGACATGTTGTTCGGTAACGTGGTACCACAACCCATTTGGGCAAAAATTCATCAAGAAAATCACGCAGCCGAGTTAGGAGGTGATTGGGCTGCTCTTGTGGCGGCTGATGCACTACAAGTTGGTGTGGCTAAGCCTGAACAGTTAATCACGGCTCTGCCCCAAGGAATCATTACGCTCATGAAAACGCTTATGCCAGCAATGAGGGTGAATTGGGACAAATTGTCTGCATGCAAGCAAAAGAAAGACGAGAGTGTCCCTGACTTCTTTACTAGATTTGAGGAGGCATTCATCGATCATAGTGGTCAGGATATGAGCACTGAAGGAGGTCAGCGGTTGTTTGTCGATAAGTTTGTGTTAAATCTGTTGCCTGAGCTATGTAACAAATTAAAAAATTCAGAAAGTTCATGGGCTGTTTCGCCCACGGCTCAAATCTTAGCAACGGCTCAATACTATGAGAATAGGGAAAAAGAAGAAAATGATCGTGCAGACAAGAAAACGAAGGAGCTTAAAACTAAGGTCTTATTGCAGCAAGCATATCCTCCGCGCTCAAATCAAAATGACTTGCAACAGCAATATCGACCACAGGCGCAGTCTTCTAGGACGCAGTCGCGCTCTGACTCTTCTACACCCAGATCTATGCTTGGGTATAATCAATGTGCATATTGTAGGGGTGAGGGCCATTTAAAGTTTAATTGTCCTGTTTTACGTGACCGAAATAATGGTGTTTCGGCCCGAGGCGGTCGTAGTGGTCCTCAGCAGGCATCTCGAGGTAGAGGTCGTGGTACCTCTCAAAATCAGAATGAGCGTTCTACTTCTTCATCGGACTCGAACAATTGTTTTGATCAGCGCGATTCATCGTCCGGTAGATCTGCACAGTACCATGTGGATGACTATTACGTTGAGCATGACATTGATGCAGACGGTAATTACTAGGACAGCCGTAGATAAAGAGAGGGAGTGGTATCAGTTCCGGTTGATCAGAGAGGGCCTTATGTCGCAGTTGCCACATCGGGCGTGGTTCAGCCTTTTCTGTTGGACACTGGTGCAGCGAAAAGTTCCATCATGCATTCGAAACTCCCTGGCGCACCTTTGTCTGGCTTAACGAATGTTTCCGTTGGATTCTCTGGCCCCCCGGTTAGCAATCCAGTTTCTAGCCCTTTGGCCCTTACAATTGGGCCACGTGAGCTGGAGGCTCCTTTGATTTTGACTACTGGTTGTGGTGAGAATCTTTTGGGCCTGGATTTGTTGAAGCGGTTATATGCGACTCTGTATTGCTCTCCTACGGGAGTGGAGCTTACATTAGGTCAGAGAGTGATCTCTCCTATGTACTTGTCAACTGATAAGCTCCTACCGGAATTGAGTTCTCTTCCTGAGTCCTTGTGGGCAACAGGTCCCAATGATGTGGGCCTGCTGGATATATCACCTTATGTCGTGCAATTGAAATCGAATGTGCGATTACCACGTATTCCCCAGTATCGTATCTCTCTTGATGGTGAACGAGCGCTCTTAGCGATCATTTATGTCTTGATCAAGAAGGGTGTCATTGAAGAAACTCGGGGAAATGTGTGTAATAGTCCTGTGTTACCTATTTTGAAACGAACTGACCCATCCAAGCCTCCTGTGTACCGTTTTGTCATTGATTTGAGAGAAGTAAACAAAATTGTGATCCCACAGTTCCCCGTGGTGCCTGACATTACAGCTTTGTTGACCCTGATTCCAGCCTCTGCTTCTTGGTTCTCGGTGATCGATCTGAAGAATGCTTTCTTTAGCATTCCGATTGCTGAGGAAAGCAGAGATCTATTCGGCTTCTCATTAGGTGGTCGTAGCTTCAGGTTTAAATGCGCTCCTCAGGGCTACTGTGAGAGTCCATCGATCTACAGCCAAGCCCTTAAGAGTCAACTTGATGCGTTTGTGTTACCGGCTGGTGTGGCCTTGATTCAATACGTTGATGATCTGTTGGTGGCTGCTGACACCGAGCAGATTTGCAAAACTGCTACAGTATCGCTGTTACAGCATTTATGTGACTTACATCACAAGGTGTCACCTTCTAAGCTACAGTATTGTTGTCAAGAAGTAACCTATTTAGGTCACTTATTGTCAAAGGAGGGAAGAAGGTTGACCCCAGAAAGAATTGCAGCCATTGCTCGAATGACTGTGCCAACAACTCAGAGAGATGTACGTGCCTTTCTAGGTATTACGTCATACTGCAGACAATGGATTCCAAACTTTTCATTGTTAGCGAAGCCATTGTTAGCTCTTACGTGCAAGGATGTTCCGACTCCTTTGCCTTGGACTGAAGAGTGTCAGAAAAGTTTTTCTGAATTACGTGATGCGTTGTGTTCGGCTCCTGTGTTAGGTACTCCTGATTACAGTAAGCCGTTTACATTATACGTTCACGAGAGAGAAGGTTGTGCGTTGAGTGTTTTGACGCAACAATTTGGTGGTAAGCAGCGTCCATGTGCATATTTTTCCTCTACCTTAGACCCAGTAGCTAGAGCATTGCCGAGTTGTCTAAGAGCGACAGCGGCAGCTGCGGTGTCCATTCGACAATCCGCAGGTCTGGTCATGGATAATATGCTTACGGTGATGGTTCCGCATGCAGTTGATACTCTCTTGAATCGAACAAAAACTCAACACTTGACGAACGCAAGGTTGTCCGGTTATGAGTTGACGCTCTTGGCAAGTCATATACAGATCAAGCGTTGTAATGTGCTGAATCCAGCGGCATTGTTGCCGACTAATGTGGAATCAGATGATGTAGCACCACATGACTGTTATTTAAGAACTGAAGAAGAGACGAAAGGTCGTATTGACCTGAAAAACACTCCATTGGTAGATCCCGATGGTATTTTGTATGTTGATGGTTCATGCTTTAAGTTGCCGAATGGTGATGTGACGACTGCGTATGCTGTAGTGACGTTGAGTACGGTTGTGGAAACTGCAAGATTGAGTCAGAATTCAGCGCAAGCGGCAGTGTTGATTGCGTTAACGAGAGCGTGTGTTTTGTCTAAAGGGAAGCGAGTGAATGTGTTTACTGACAGTCAGTATGCATTTGGCGTAGCCCATAGTTTTGGTCGATTGTGGAGAGAAAGAGGATTTATGACATTGCATGGTACGAAGATCCAACACGGACAGCTTGTGAACGAGCTTTTGGATGCACTTACATTGCCTAAGCAGGTGTCAATCATTAAATGCAGCGAGCATCGAAAGGTTACGGATGATGTGGGTCGTGGTATCGCGTTTGCATACGAGATTGCTAAGGAAACGGCCAAAAATTTGATGACTCAAATGTATGTTACGAGTTCTGTGAGGTGGCCGTTGGAGACTGGTATGTGTGAGGACACTGTGGAGAGTGTTAAAGCGATTCAGAATGAGGCTACCGAGATTGAAAAGACTAAGTGGAAAGAAAGCACTGGAAAGTTAGACGCGCATGGATGTTGGGTTGATTTGTCGGAATATCAGAGGTGGATGTTACCGGATGCATATGTGCTTGCCGTTGTTACTATGGCCCACGGCTTGTCACATATTAGCGCGAAAGGTATATGTAAGTTGTTGTCTCCTGTATGGAAGAATGATGGGATTGCTAAGTGTGCTGAGAGAGTGGTTAAGAACTGTATGGTATGTTTGATGTATAATCCTGGTAAGGGCACCCCCACTCCACCTGGTCATTTTTCTCCTCCTACATGTCCCTTTGAAGGTATCCAATTGGACTTCATCCATATGGAGAGATGCAATAACCTGAAATATGTTTTGGTTGTGGTTTGCGCGTTCTCCAGATGGATCGAGGCCTATCCTCTTAAGGATAATACTGCCCTGTCTACAGCAAAAGTCCTACTGAAGGAATATTTTCCTCGGTATGGAACGCCACGGATCGTATGGTCGGATAACGGAAGTGAGTTTGTGGGAAGTGTGATGAAGAGTGTGTGTAAAGGCCTTGGAATACGTCAGAAATTCCATAGCGCTAATCATCCTCAATCAGCGGGTTTAGTGGAGGGGTACAATGGTACTCTGTAACTGAAACTTGCCAAAATTCAAGCCACGACTGGTCTGTCATGGCCTGATGCACAGCCTCTAGCTCTCTTACCGACCAGGGCGACTGTGCACTCTCGAGTAGGGCTTAGCCCATATGAGATTGTGTTCGGCCGTCCTGCAAACATTTGGGCAGTCCCGAGGCATAAACATTTTGACAGTCTTGAATATCCAATGTTGATTGACTATCTTTATGATCTGACTGCTAAATTGAGTTTGATTCATCAACAGGTTTTTGAAACTCTACCGGCACAAACAGAGGGTCCTGGACATCGGCTCCAACCTGGTGACTGGGTTGTCACCAGGAATTTTGGGAGAAAACGTAATCTCGAGCCAAGATTTGTGGGACCTTATCAAGTTTTGCTGGCAACAAGGACTGCAATTCGGTTGGAAGGCAGGAAGAACTGGGTGCATGCCACCCATACGAAGAAGGTTCTACTTCCTTTGCCAGCAGAGACCTGGGTAAAAATTGGAATTGCCCCAACGGAGACCGAGGCCCTTCAACGCTACATGCCGTTCAGTGATGCTCAACCTATTGAGGACAATTTAGTTCAGTCAGATACACTTGTTGAATCGTCTGGAACTGTACCTTTGTCTTCAGCATTGGAGAATTCAAGTTCTGAACTGTCATCTGAACTATCGAACACTGTTTTGCCATTTGAACAGTTATTTGAAGAACAAACTCGACTTGGAAAAAGTCGATATTTTCTTCGATCGCGTCACAAGGACTAATAAAACCTTTTTTTGTTTTTAACTTCATATTACCCCCTCACTGTTGCTACGAACATTGTGAACATTTGCATTTTTCATTGATTTTGAGTTTTTCAATTCTTGTTCTATACATCACATGTGTTCCTTTTCTGTACAGCTAGGAGACTTATATTAAAATTGAATGTTTATTTGATTAAAACCTATCATCCGGGTTGACCGTAGGGCCGTGCGGGTACCTCCTTCTGTTTAGCAGGTTTCTGACACTAGGTCGGTTACTTTTGTCGATTCCTGGGAACTCCTGGGAATTGATAATCGCTACTCAGAACGAAGTGCGTCAAGAATGTTACGGACGGTTTTTAGAGGATGGAGTTCTCTAAGCTGTCGGAAGTAGAGAGGATGTCAGCGCAAAGATCCAAACTGCATAAGGTTTTTCGAACAAAATGTTTTCTGTTTCAGGTATTCCTGCTGTTCCTGACTGTTTCTATGCTACTGGTGGGTGGAGTGTATTTTGGAATTCAGTCGTTATTGCCTTCCACTTCACCTACTTCTTCTTCTTCTCATGATCTGAATTCTGTTCCCACTGTTTCTCCACATTCCTTTCATCTTCTGCCCCAACATGAACAGGTTAGACGTGCGGAATTTATGAACAACTCCTTTGTCCAACTTCTTCATCAACATCAACTGGTGATGAACACTACCAACTGTTGGGTGTGCGGGTTAATGCCACATACCATGGATAAGGGTATTCCGTATTTGGTTCTTCCTTACAGCTCCCAGGGGTCAGCTCGAGCATTTCAAACCATGTTCCGTAGTGCACTAGATTCCTTCCCCCGCCGAGAGCCACGCTCCACAGACCTTGGTCCTGGCCCGTACCACAAGTCTTTGGCGATAGCGATTGCTGACTTGAATAGAGATATTTTTGATGCATCGCTTATTCCAGAGGAAGAGGTGCGAGCATACAAGGATCTGAGTGAGGCTGAGTATAGTATGTCAGTGGGTGATAGACAGCTTAAGAGCTCGTCTCCGATCTGGATCATACCCCACCTCGGTAATTTCTGCTTGAAAGGTCTTGGTTATAATCCGAGAGCTCAGCTTGGGAAGAGTGCTTGTACTGAGACGTACGTTTTACCGATGCTCTCTTCCCCTGTCCTCCTAACTGCCAAGGGTACCTACTTTGTATGTTATGATCGCGCTTATACGTGGTTGCCCCGTGATTTCTCGGGCACCTGTTATATCGCGAATCTTTTGCCACCGACTTTCGCAGTTGCCTCAGACTATCACAAGACCAGAGTTGTGAGAGGCGGTATTAGCAAAGAGGACACTGCCGGTCAAGAAGCAGGAGACTTCTTTAAGGGTTTCCTGCCGTTTTGGGGACCTATGATCAATAGTAGGAACCTGAGACAGTTGACTCGTGTGGTAGAATCGACTGCTAACATAACTGCAAGTGCTCTCGGTGATCTGACAGCAGAGCTTCAGGCGGATAGACTTATGACGTTGCAGAACCGTATGGTTCTAGACGTTGTACTCGCAGATAGAGGTGGTGTGTGCAAGGTGATCCATTCAAGCTGCTGTATTTTCATTCCTGATAACGCTCCAACTGTTTATTAAGCCATCTCGAAGTTGCACAAGATCTCCGAGTCCATACACGTGGACGAAGGTGATTGGACGCTTCTTGGATGGTTTTGGGGTCTGATGTCGACTTGGGGTTGGAAGATTCTGATGATTGTAGGGGTTGTTGTGACGTTTCTGTTCACGTGTTGTCTTTGCATGCAGTGTGGTCCTGCCTTATGTGGCCTCTGTGCTACAACGTGTATAAGAAGGCCATCTGTTACCAAAGAGACATTGATGGATAGAATAATGTTCCAGCAACAACTGAACGATCTGATGAATATCGAAATCGATTCTGATATCGACTAGTGCTTGCCTACATGAGGGCAAAAGGAGCGTCTGAGGTTCCGTGAGAATCGTAATGACGTTTTGGACTTGTTCGAATATGGACGAGTTTGGTATCTATGAACCGCAAAATGACGAGTTTAGTGGGCGTACGCGTTTTCGCTACTCTACTTTGCAGCGTTCGTCTTATTCGTGGGTTTCTCCATCTGAACCCACGGGTTCCATTTTAGATACGGCATCCATTTTGTTTCTTGCCCTCACGTAGTCAGCGAACGGACAGTGTTCGCTTCGTGACCCTGGGATTCCCAAGCTCTTGCGGAAGACGCATGTTCCTTTGAGTGTGTCTTTATGACTAGGGGGATGATACGGGAAAGGCAGAATGCTCAGCTCGAGGCTCATCTTGCTGTGCCGGTCTATTGTTTCAGCCTTGCATGCGCTAGGGTCGAATCCTTTGATCCTGTGATCACGCTTCCGATATTGCCCCCTACACTCTTTTCAATCTGTTGTCTGTTTTTGTCTCCCTTGCACCTGTTTCTGTCTCTTCTCTTAGCTTGTTTACGACTAGAGTGGAATGTGCTTAATGGTGAGATAACGTGCTTTTACAGTTGGGAACCGGCGATGTTACTGTGATTATGTTCCGGGCTCTTGAAAACATGAATGTGACCCTTTTGAAGTTTACTGTGGGAACTGAGTTGTAACCTTTCGCAGGCGGTCCAGAAACAGAGACTCAGTTTTCTGGGGGTAAAAAGGAGACTACGAGATATGGGACTCAAATATGCCATGCTTTTCCAGGCCAAGCTGAGGATTGAATATAACGAACGGGTCCACTTCTTTGATCAGCCCGAGGTGGTAGCCGACTGGTTGGACACTCTACCGGCCCAACAGGAACCAGAGAGTCAGCCTGGCGGAGCAGAGGGAGGACTTGAGAGGCAGGAATGAGTGCCATTTTCCTGGTTTCTGGGGACATTGGAGGGGATGCTCACCCACGCCTACAAATGTCCACACAACACTGGGCCCAAATACCTCACCCCCCACAAACCCAAAAGAAACCTCAGATCAGCCAACCTCGCCCTCGCCAAAACCCGTAACATTCACAGAGCCAAAGGAGGAGGAAGATCCTCCTCCTACATCGCAGCCAAGACCTGGAACGAGCTCCAAATAGAAATCAGACGCATCCCCTCCCTGAACACCTTCAGGAAAGCTCTCAAGACCTGACTCTTCAGCTGAACAGCACTGCTGACTTCACTTAGGAGTGCTTACATTAGTTTGTCCTTCCCGTGGTGAAGGACTTCCTTTATTAGATCACGTCAAAACACCTCATGATCAGGATTTGACACTCTATAGCACCCATACACCCAGATACGTTTTCTAATTAAAAACATTTTTTGAAAAAGGAGTGCAACCGTTCCCAAACTCACATTGACAATTTTTCTGCTGATCCTACCGGTCTGCACCCATCAGAAAGATGTCATATGAAGACATAGCAAATATTACCAGAAATAAAGCCAACACGTTTGGCTTTTCATTGGAAGATACAAATCGCATCTCCTCACTAATCCAAGAACTAGAATGCGTTTCTTCAAGCACAGGATCAGTACAATCAAATATCAAGCAGTTATTGTTTACAGCCAAAAGAGAAATGAATCAGCGACTCCACACCAGCACACTAATACGATATATCACAAAGTCCAGAGGCTACCAAGGGGCTTACGAATACAGTAAAAACAGTACACGATTCACTGAAAGCTGGTACGGCATTTTAAATAAATGTTCATTTGTATTAATTCTTTTAATTGTGGAAGAATAGTCAAAAGCATTAGAAGAACTTGAGAAAGAAGTGACACATTTGAAACAAGAATTAAGTTAAAAATTGTCCACTGAAGAATGGAATAAAACTCTTGAGGATCCCCCTCCTCAATAGAGAACTTCCAAAGCACCATGATGTTCATCAGCAGCTGGATGAGTGCGAACCAGCTCAAGCTCAATCCAGACAAGACTGAGCTGGTGCTCACTGGACCACTGAACAACCGCTGGAACCCCAGCTTCTGGCCATCCTCGCTGGGCATAGCTCCTTGCCCCGCGAGCTCGGCAAGAGTCTTGGAGTTACCATTAGTAAGGATCTGTCCCTGAAACCCCAAATTAAAACTGTGGTGTCAGCCTGCTTTTTCCATCTGCGCCGCATCAGGAAGATTAGCAGATTCCTTACTCGTGAGGCCTTGGCTCACATCGTGCTGTGCTTGGTGATGTCTCGCATTGATTATGCGAATTCCCTCTACATCGGGATTCCCCTTTATCAGACCCACCAACTCCAACTGGTGCAAAACCAGGCGGCCAGACTGATCTTTTGACAGCCTAAACATTGCTCTGTGAAACCTCTCTTGAAGAGTCTGCACTGGCTCCCAGTAATCCAGCACAGCCTCTTCAAGGTCGCCTGCCTTACTCATCTTGCCCTGGCCAACCAGGGTCCCTCCCTCATCGGCGTCCTTCTTCGCCGCTATACCCCCTGGCGACCACTTCGTTCAGCTGGCCTCAACCTCCTTGCCACCTCTAAGTTCAAGCGGAAAAGGATCGGGGGTTTGAGATTTGCCTCACAGGCCCCCCTCTTGTGGAATTCCTTTCCTCTTGTACTCCGTCACATTCCTTCTTACCAGGCATTCAGAAAAGCCCTGAAGACATGGTTGTTTGCACAAGCGTTTGATTAATCCTTCTTCTGCACTGCTCTCCGCTAATTCGTCCCTTAGCGCCAAGAAGCCGCTGGTGATCGTGCGCTTTAAAAATTTCTTATTCATTCATTCATTAATTCATTAATTCATTCATTCATTAACTCCCAGCTAGACAGAAACACTAAAGAGATACATTAAATAAAGCTCTGCAAATTCAAGCAGGATACAGTGGACTATAAACTAGTAGACAACAAAGACCGTTTGGTAACCAATCTACAGAGGGAAAAACGTTCTCATCAGATAAATCACAACCAAGGACACACCAAAGAGGACCGCCACCTAGAACCAACAATCTTGAGCAGGACAGCAGACCTTCTACTTCAAACACAGATAATACAGAAATGGTTCCTTTTTTAGGAAGAGGTTGGGACACACTGTTGAACCAGGAGGGCAAGGTTCAATGGAGAAAGACTACTTGTCAATAGCCAAATCCACCAGAAGCCAGAGATTTTAGTCATTAACATTTCGAAAACTGAATTATCAGCATTTCAAATTCAAACTTCACAAAAGGCATGTCCAACTTGGCTACCTATGAATCCAATGAATTGGAATCACATTTGTCTGTTCAAATTCATGAGAACTTTACGTCTTAAACCTTTTTTTCAGGAACAGAATTGAACCTAAACCGAGGGAAGACAAAGGGACCCTGTTGGATCTAAGACACAAAAGTACATTTGTGACACTGGTGAGTCATAACGTTTTGGACTCATTCGAGACTGTAGTACAGAGAGAGTTGCACAACATATTTAAAGTCAAAGAAAAGAGAAGAACCAACTTATCACAAAAAGAACCAACGCCATATCAAAACTAGCTGCTAATGATAGTATCACGTGTTGTAAGGCAGACAAAGGAGGAGCACTAGTTATTTTAGATACAGACTTTTACCTTGATAACGTATAAGCACACGTTACTGACAATACCATCCACATGGAACTAAATTCAAACCCGACCAAAGAATTCAGCAGAGTGCTGAATATCATAATTTATAGAACATTAACCATGGGAATCATCAATGAACGCGATAAAAATGTTCTAATCAAGGATAATTCCAGTACACCTTATCTATAAATGATTACAAAACTCCACAAAAGCTTGGACCCCCCCCCCGACCCATTATGAGTACCAGGAACTCAATACAAGAACTTATAGGTAAATACATCGATCTGCACTTACAACCCAGTGTCCAAAACATGTCAACATATCTGCAAGACACTACAGATTTTCTAGTTATAATCAACAACATCAAGATTGACGAGGACATCGAACCACAGTTGTGTACTATCGATGTGAAATCGTTATATACATCCATTCCACATGATTTGGGACTACAGGCGATGGAATCCTTCCTTATTGACAGTAAGAAAAATTCATTCATTTATTTATTTATTTTATAGTTTTATAGAGCCCGAACCAGACCCATGAGGGTATCAGAGCGCTTTACAGGATTAAGGGATAGTATGCAAGCTTTGGGACGGGGGATAAATTGGGAAAGGTAGGGGATACATTATACCAGAAAAACATGCTGCACGTTTAAAGTCCAGGCTACATGTGATATAAAAATTAAAACAAGTAGATACATTATACAAGAAGGCATGCAGTCTCAGCTCCTAGTGGGATGGCCAGGAGTGCAGACAAAGTATCATCCGTATAAGCCATGGATATTGCCGAGGTGGAGAGTTGGGTAAGTCAATGCGTTGATTGTAAAGTATTCGTTAGGCGAGGTATTTTCCCATTAAGAAGGTTTTGGTTTCCTTCTCAAAGTGTGCCAAGGACAGAAGTCTTCTAATGGCGTGTTGGAGAGAGTTCCAGATTCTTGGCACAGCCCCAGAAAAGGCTCGATTGTAGGTTTTGTTCTTCCGGAAGCGTGCTGGTTTCTCCGGATAACATGCATTTTTGTGCAAGAAATGGTGGGGAATTTGGAGAAAAGGGATTTTTGAGTAATGCAGGCCAGTTTAAATTGGATTCTGGCCTCTGGGGGAAGCCAGTGCAGCGCTTTGAGGTGGGGGGAAATGTGGTCAAAATGTCCTTGAGCCAGTTAGGAGTAAGTTATTTTTCCTGGCATAACAAATATTACACCCAACATTCGGGTATGTCTATGGGAAATTGAGCAGCTATCCAAGGCCGCTTTGTCAAGATTACCTGACTACCTACTATAGGTTCATAGATGACATATTTTTGATTTGGAAAGGAAGTGAAAGTGATTTACTCCAGGCCATCAGTGAGATCAACACCATTGATGAAATAATCCAATTCACATATACCATCGATAAGGAAAGAATTTCCCTTCTAGATGTTGACGTCATGCTACAGGACCACAAATCGTTTACGTCTGTGTTTACCAAGCCAACTGATCAGAATAATCGATTACACTTTTTCAGCTTCCAGCAAATGAGCTTGAAAAAACTTCTTCTTTGTTCACAATTGCTTAGGGCGAAACGCATTTCTTCATCTGATGAAATATACAATGAGAACAGTGAAAAAATGATATCCAAATTTAAACACAGAGCATACCCAGTGTCCATCTTACAGGAAGCAGAAGTCACAGCCAAACAGAAAGACAGGGCACAGTTACTTAAACCCAAACTTCGTACAGAAAAAAATGAGGAGAGAATGGTATTTGTGTCAAAATACTCAACTAGGAGCTTCAAAATCAAACAAGTCATTAGAAAATATTGGCCATTACTTCAGGCGGAAACCGTCTTCAAGGGCAAAATTCAACAATTCCCCATTTTCGCCTATCAGCGAACAAAAAATTTGCAATAGCTCTTGCAAAGTAACGCTAACATACCGGATCAAATCTACACAGGAACTATCCTGTGTAATAACTGTGGGATCTGTAACAACATCATAAGAGGAAACTACCCTGATGCACCCCACACAAGGCACCCCTATGAAACTGCAGGTGACAGCAACCTGTGACACCAGCAACTTTTTATACCTGCTAAAATGCTAGTGTGGGCTACCCTACGTGGGGAAGACTGAACGCAAAATTAAAACTCGCCTTATCGAACATAAAAGTAACATACGCATATAGAACTGAAGTCGACAGTTGTTACCCACTTTACAGACATGAACCCTTACATCAGTCAACTAAGATTCATGATTTTGAAACAAATACACATAAAGGAAGGGAGAGACAATAAGAAATGTATTTTACAACGTGAGCTGTATTGGATACACAGACTCAATTCGCTGCACCCAAAGGGATTAAATGAACGATTAGAATTGAGCTGCCATTTGTAAACAACCTGCATTGTACTGTGATATAACATTGAGTAGCACTTTTTGCCAGTATGTTGAATGTTTTACTCTTTTTGATTTTTATACTTTTAATTTTTTTAATTTTTATGAACATCCACATCTCTGTGTTTATATTGGTAATGTCGAGATTTTATTAGTTGTTGCGACAAATTGACAGTTAAGAGTTGCACTTTTGACCTGTATCACTGGCCGAGTACAGTGCATTAGTTAATCCACTATTTTTTCATCGTAAAATTTACAAGGGGACCTTACAGTCAATATACTTAGTAGTCTTTCTTCACTGTAACGTATTCACGGCGGCACTTCACTACCGATTCAACACCACATTCATTTTTAGTAATATCGAGATTTTATTATACATTCGTTGTGGCAAATTGACAGTTACTATTTGGACTTTTGAATCGCATTAGGCAGTAGACCTTTATTAACAGGCTGACTGGTCGAGTCCAGGGCATTAGTTCTTTTACTATTTCTTCACAAGGGGACCCTGTAGTCAATATACTTGATAGTCTTTCTTCACTGTCACATATTCACGGCGGTTCACTACCAGCCTAACACCACATTTAATTCACTGCGACCCTCACATTTGAACGCATCGAGGAAGCAGTTAACAGAGAGCGCTCACCGCGAGCTTTTGTAGGTATGACATGCTAGATAGATTCGTAAGAACACACTCGTTGATACACTCACCGAGGAACTTCACACTATTTGATTACAAGCACCCGTGTTCATTGAGCCACGCTCAACTCAGTGCAGTTTCGCTGAACTTTGGTGTTCACGATGGCTAATGCCAGCTTATAATCTTGGGTATAAGATTATGGTGATATAGGCTTCATCACATCTCGTATCATGCACACCGTTTTTGCATGGGTACAATTGATCGCACAACTTTTGTTTGGTACCGTGATTTTCGTTTGGCACCACAAGTTTTTCTTCCTTTTTTCTTCTTGCGGATCAATCACATCTTTCTTAACCTTTATGACAATCACATCGTTCACTGTTTAACTGACAATTGGTACCCTATTTACTTCTCTCATCGCAGCTTAAAGTCACACATTACCGTTGCATGTTCATTTATGTCACGCATTCTGTTCCACGATTATTTCGCGCATACCATTTTTTCTTTGTAGGGATTACCTCCTGGCGAAGGGCTAGGCCCAAAATGCATTGGGGTTTTTTGAAATTCCTGTAAAGCAAACAGCGGAAAATCATGGTTTATGATGCTTACTTGAAACGAAGAAATGATGATGAAAATTGATTGAAATTTTACTATTGGAATATTCTGCTGAATAAACCATCATTCAAAATGATAAATGGAAAGTTGACTTTGTAAAAGCAAACTTTTTGCTCAGTAGTGCTTACATGAGTTTGTCTTTCTCGTGGTGAAGGACTTTCTTTGTTATATCAAGTCAAAACACCTCATGATCAGGAGGTGACACTCTATAGCACCCATACACTCGGATACGCTTTCTAATTAACAATTTTTTTTTAAATAGGAGTGCGACCATTCCCAAACTCCTATTGACCTGGGTAGAGTACATATAGGGTCCCTCGACAGCCTTCACCTCCACCAGCGTTACAAAGAGGGGTGGGTTTATTCTGCAGTTTCCACTGTGTATGCAGTGGCACAAGTTCACCCAACAGGAAGTGAGGCAGATTTAACTGCAAACAGACACACGCTTCTGAGTACTCACTCTAACGAGCAGTATTTATTTTCTTTGCGTTTGAAGCCAGGCTGTTTTCAGGACTTCTGAAAAATGGCACAGTGAAGTATCTCTGAATGCTGTAGGACCTCTCAAGTTAAGAAGGCAAGATATGATGTGTGATGCGGGTTGCAGCAGGCGTAATGCAGATACTCAGGGATGCAGTAGACTTGATGATAAGGCAGACACTCAGGGTTGCAGCAGGCGTGATTCAGATTCTCGGAGTTGTAGCAGGTGTTATGATGAAGCAGACGCTTGGGTTGCTTGCCAGAGCTGTGGTGTGTCAGTGCTCACTGTTGTCAGCGAACAATGTTGATGGTCAAAGAGCATGGAGGACGGGCCCAGCCACGAAGTGCAGCAGTAGCGCGGTCCAAGAGGAAAGGACTCGGGCGACTTGGCTGGCTGCATTCGGGGTTGCTGCAGGTAATCAAGCGAAGCCTACACTAACTTATTCAGATGCATTTACCGTCTGAGTGGTGGCTGGGGAAGTCAGTATTATAATATGAATCTGACCTTCTAGAAACACTGAGTGCGCACCACTGAAGTCAATGGGGGCTGCGGCTAGCGCGGAGTGGTGCCAGGTACCTCAGCAGCCTGGCCACTCTTCTACAGTCCAGTGCAGCCAGGTGAGAATGCAGCCAGGCAAGTCGCTCGGGTCCTCTCCTCTTGGACTGTGCTGCTGCTGCACTTCGCAGCTGGGCCCGTCCTCCTTGCTCTTTGACCATCAATGGTGCTCACTCACAACAGTGAGCACTGACACACCATAGCTCTGGCAAGCATGTGTGGCATTTGCGGAGGACAGCTGGGGGTATCGCATCCACCAGAAGTGGGCCCCTGAGCCAGGAATGTGGTGCCAGCATGAGTGAATAAACTGAAAGGTGTGACTGGGAGGACAGTGACATTGACTATGCATTGTTTGGGTAAATGTCACTGAGCACAAGTTACATTACACAAGAAGATCAGGATTTATTTATTTTTAAGCCTTTTACCCCATTTTTAGTTTCTCTAAGTTGTAGTTTCTGTCTTTTTGGCCCTGTGTTTCTAATGGTCAGTGCCAATCCAACTATACCTTTATGCACCATTTATGTGTCCATACGTTTTGCTTTAAGTTCCCTGTGCCTTTCTACCCTGCGTTTGCATTAAGTTGTAGTAGAGTTTATTGTTATGCAAATGGTTGTAATTTATGATATTTATATATTTCCCTTGACTTCATTGCTTCATTTTGCTCCCAAGAAAGTGTCTCTCATATTCGTTGAAATGTCACTCATAATAACACTGAAATTATGAAAGTGCCACACATGGCGATATGAAACCTTGGCAGCTATGATACACTATATCGAGCATCTGTCCAGCCGTCACAACAGTCATTAGGATTGGATTGGATTGGATTGGATTTAGTTTTTGTATAGCGCGATAGCTACTTGCAGGCGTCCTAGCGCTTAAGAGCAACAGATGTGTGTGGCAGGGGCTGAGTTATCTGCTGAAGAGGAGGGTTTTTAGTTTTTTCTGGAAAGGCAGAATGTTGGGTTCTGATCGAAGGGAGATTGGAAGGGAGTTCCAGAGTTTTGCCACCTTTACTGAGAACATTCTGCCTCCGCTCCTCTCTCTTCTAATCCTAGGATGGATGGCTTGGAAGGTATGTGCCGACCTAAGCTGTCTGCTAGGATGATAGGGGGTGATCAGGGTGTGGTTCAGAGTTGCTCCTTTCCTCCAGTGGGCCCGGTGGGCAATGCACATGCTTTTGAAGTCGATTCTTTCCCTTACTGGCAACCAGTGGAGATCTTTTAGTTCGGTTTTCACAGATTGGCGGCGGGGGATGCATGTGTGGCGCAGTTTTGAATCACCTGGAGTTTTTTCAGAGTTAGTTCGGGTGCTCCTAGTCACAGGGCGTTCCCGAAGTCCAGCCGGGAGAGGATTAGGCCCTGGACCATGATCTGTCTTGCCTTGAATGGGAGGAGCGGAAGGATCTTCCGGATGAGCCTCAGAATGCCCATGCAGGTGGCAGGTAGTTTGACTTCCTGTTGACTAAATGTCAGTGTTTTGTCCATCCAAATTCCTAGGTTTTTAATAGTGTCCTTGGATGCGGGTGCGGGCCCTGTGCTGGTGGCCACATGGAGTCAATGGATTTCTGTGGGGGGTTACCCAGTACCATTAGCTCTGTCTTATCTCCGTTTAGTTTTAGATAAGACTGGGTCATCCAGGCGCATACTGCCTCCATACATCCCCTTAAATCACTTGATTGAGTGGAGGGGTGATTCAGAGTTACCACCAGCTGGGTGTCATCAGCGTAAGACACAATTTGGACACCGAAAGGGCTAACTATCTCGGCCAGGGGGCGCATGTATATGTTAAACAGTGTGGGGCTCAGGGAGGAGCCCTGAGGAACCCCACAACTGGGTGGTTTACTGGGCGAGGTGACATTCCCCTCGCAGACTCGGAACGAGCATTCTGATAGGAATGATTGGAGCCAGGCCGCTGCCTTATAGGTGATTCCTAGTTCCAAGATTCTGTGCAGCAAGATATCATGATTTACGGTGTGGAAGGCGGCACTGAGGTCCAATAAGATGATGGCCGCAGTGCCTCCCTGATCCACAATCATTCTGGCTTTTTCCGTCACAGCAAGGAGCGCGGTTTCTGTTCCGTGCATGGGGCGGAACCCAGTCTGTGATACATCCAGTAAGTTGTTCGCTTCTAGGAATTCTGTGAGGGAGGGGTTTACGTGTTTTTCCGCGATTTTGCTTATCCATGGCAACAAGGAGATCGGGCGGTAGTTCCCAGGGTTCTTTTGATCAAGATTAGCCTTTTTCAGAAGGGCCCTAACTGAAGCCTGCTTTCACCTGGGTGGTACGCTACCGGAGGAAAGGGAGTTGTTGATCAGGTCTAAGACGGTGGGCAAAATGATGGGAGTGATTGACCTGAGGGTCTGAGCTGGGGCTGGGTCACTGGGAGATCCAGATTTTATCTGGAGCATTATAGCTTCTAGGGTGGTGGGCTCCAGCGGTGGGAAGGTTTTCAGGGTGGCAGGAGGAGGCAGGCTTGTTTCCTGATGGCCTGTTTGGATGTAGGGGGATTGAGGGAAGGAAGAGTCGATCATGACTATTTTATTGTGGAAATATTCGGCCTGCTCATTGCAGCGAGTCTGAGCATTCAGAGGGTCTGGTAAGTTGTTTTTTGCAAGTTGGTATATCTCCCTAGGTTTAGAGTCTGCTTCGTTTATTTTGTTTTAAAAAAACAATGGCTTGGGGATTTTTAATGCTATTTTTGTAGTGTTTTAAAGTAGTCCGGTATGCATCTTTGCTAGCTTGTGAGTATTCAATGCGCCATTTTCTTTCTAGTTTTTTGCATTCTTTCTTCAGATTACGTAGGTCCTGGGAGTACCACGGTACATTTCTTGGTCTCTGTTTGGGTTTGATGTTTTTGATAGGAATAATGCAGTCTAAAGAGTTGGTGATCCATTTATTAAAATTGTCATTACTGACAACCGGGTCAGGGTTACCTTCTGGGATGGAGGCTTCCAAAGTGGATGCCCACTGGTTGGAATTAAGTTTGACCACTTACGGTCTCTCCTGGGTACAAGGGGTGGTGTGGGGCATGAGCCTGATGGTGACCGGATGAATGGGATCAGGGAGTGGTTGGACCATGGGAGAGGAATGGGTGAGCTAACTGTAAGGTGAGTACAGT
Organism: Lissotriton vulgaris; assembly: GCF_964263255.1. NCBI lineage: Eukaryota > Metazoa > Chordata > Amphibia > Caudata > Salamandridae > Lissotriton > Lissotriton vulgaris. The sequence continues at coordinate 123,642,011 of NC_141690.1, forward strand.
TGCTGAAGATTGGATCCAGGAGGTGTCCCCTAGAGTGGGTGGGTTCCAACACTCGTTGGGAGAGTTCTAGTGCCTCAAGACTGTGGGATAGTTCGATAGCTGCAGAATCCTGGGGGTCATCTAAATGGACATTGAGGTCACCCAACAGGGTGTAGTTTGGTAGGTTGCAGACTGTGCTGGCTATTGCGGGTGCTAGGTTGTTGATAAAGTTGCTAGGGGTGCCGGGAGGCCGGTAAACAAGAGTCCCTGAGAAGGTGCATGTGGGGGAGAAGTCTAGCGAAAAAGTGAGGTATTCGCAACTGGACAGGTTGGTAGGGGAGCTGCAGCAGATATATCGATTTTTATATATGACAGCTATGCCGCCGCCTTTTCCTGATGGGCGATCAGCCAGAAGAATTTGATATCCTGCGGGAAGTGGTTTAATGATATCGGGGTCGGAGTCTGTGTGTAGCCATGCTTCTGTAAGGAATAGGACGTCAGGTTCTTTATCAGAGAGCAGCAAGGAAATCTCCAGGGCGTGCTTAGGAAGGGATCTACAGTTCACGAGGAACATGTGATATGATGGGGGAAGTTTTGGTGTGCAGCTTTGGTAAGTGCAGTGTTGGCAGAGAAAGTGTTTTGTAATGGGGTCCCGGGATGCGAGACATTGGGCCTTGATAGGGCCTCGCATTTGGAGTAAGGTGCTGGGGCTATAGGTAATGGTATTTGTTTGACCAGCAGTCGTGGCCCCTGGTCCCGGCCCGTCGCGGACGGGCGCAGACGGGTTTGCCTTTGGCGCGCCTTCGGCGCCCTGCCAGCGCCGCCGCTGCGCCCGTCCGCTGCGCCTCCTGGCAAAGGGAACCATTATGTAGTGGCGAGGGCGTGAGGGTGGGAGGGGCCAAGCACTAGTCTGCTTGCTCCTGCTCCTCACCTAAGATGGCAGGTCCGGAAGTAGCAATGCGGCAGAATGAGCCGGGAGCTCTGTCAGGTCCCCATGGGGGGAACAGGATACGCTATGACACAGCGGCAGTTTGCAGCGTAAGTGCGGATTGTTTTTTAGTTTTTAAAATGTGCAGTTTTAAAATCAATTAAAATACTTCTATGTGCAGGTTAAAAACGAATGATAACTTTTTCAATCAAGCAACACGTTTTTACATCTAAAGTTCTGGCTTCCGCCTCAGGACTGTCAGCGATCACACCATACACACTCATAGTCAGTGGGGGTATGGGATCGGGCTTCTTATGTAGTGGCGAGGGCGTGAGGGAGGGAGAGGCCAAGCACTAGTCTGCTTGCTCCTGCTCCTCACCTAAGATGGCGGGTCTGGAAGTAGCAATGCGGCAGAATGAGCCGGGAGCTCTGTCAGGTCCTCAAGGGGGGAACAGGATCCGCTATGACACAGCAGCAGTTAGCAGCGTAAGTGCAGATTGTTTTTTAGTTTTTACAATGCAAAAAGATGTTCAGCAGAGGGTCAGTGTCACTTTTGAGGTGGGTGGGACATCAGTCTCCCTCTTTCGCAGCACCCGTTCTTCTCTCATCATTTCTCTGCTTCTTTCCGGCCCCTCTTGTTCCTTGTCTCCACTAAGTCTATTTCAGCACTGCCACATATCTGCTGTCCTCTAACCACCTTCATCTAATTTCTGTTGCCTCTTTGGGACCCCTGGCCTCTGTTCCTTTTCCCTTAGTCTCTCTAATGCGTTCTACCCTCTTCTAATCTCACTACCCACTGCTGTCTTTCCTCTCCCACCTGTCTCCCTTTTTCAGGGAATTGGCTCCTCTTTTTCTACGTTTTGCCATCACACTCTTCCTCCTCGATACTACTCTGTTACCTCCAGGGCTTTAGGCGGGCCGGCTCCTGCCGGTGCGCAGCAACAGCAGTTCTAAAAAGCAGGTGCTGAGACTGGTCTCTATCGGGCTCTCCATTTCTGCCCTCACCCTCAGGATGAAAAAAAAATATTAAAAGTAAGACAGGGAGGTCGAGCTCTATCCTACAAAGGCCCCATGCTATGGAACTCACTCCCCTTTATTCTGAGACAGGGCACAAACTTCCAGAGCTTTAAGAAATCCCTCAAAACCCATCTTTTCCCATCCATGTAATCACAGCACACCTCCCTGCGCAAGATTGGGTAACATAGCCTTGGCATAAGTGCGGAGATACCCTCTAGGGGGTCGAGTCCTGCGCTATACAAGAAAATAAATAAATAAAATAAACTCTGCAGCAGTGCCACCCTTCCCTGTCTTTGAGGTAACTTCGGAGACTCCTTATAGTTCTTGCAAACTCATTATTACACCACTGAAGCATTTTCATTATTGTATACAACAAACCCATAGTTAATGCTTATTTATCATACGCAACTAACACCCATTGGCAAAGCCAATAGTGCTGGCTTGTGGTAGGTTTAATGTTACTTGCTGTATTTATATCTGAATGCAATGACAGAAACAGCAAAATACAAGTCGGCCGCTCACTATGCTAAGCACAGATTTTTAGCTTAGGTGCTTTTAAGTTGGCCTACTTCTTATGTAGGAGTTGTATGCCTATGAGCACAGGAGCACATTGTGCATGAGTGTGAGCCGGGGTTTCATGTGTGATTTTTTACTTGACTAATAGTGTTTTAGAAAGGCTTCATCTTCAGACAAGTGCGGCTAGAACGGGTGATTCTTAGTACACACGAGGGATAAAATGAAGCTCCTTAGCAGGTACATGCTATGGCATGATTCTAGTGTCTTGATCAGTAAATCTCACAGGAATTTTAAAATTGCTTTTAAAGAATGCATGCATAGTGAGTTACCCGTGGCTGGCACCTTTTAGAAGCCACTGAAAGTTCGCAAATTCGAACCGCTCACGTTATCTGACAATTTGTGTGTTTTATGTATGACATTCTCATGCACTGTAATTCATTGTCATCAGTCTGCATGTATCCTGGCCCATAGAAGCGATGAGTGACATGTAGCAGGAGAGAAGCGCGTTGAGCAAGCAGAATGAAGTCACCTTGTCACTGACTATTGGCTGCAGTATTTACCATTGGCGGAGTGAGGCAGGATACTGGTAAACTTACGGTTCATTCAGTTAAGCACTGCCACCCACGTCCGGTGTGACCATCTGGTCCCATACATGGCATGTCACGCTGTTTGGCGCTTACTTTCCCTCCATGTTAAAGAACAGTATATGTTTCAGAGCCCACACTAATGTGCTGCATAGCTAAATACATATAAGATCCCAATGGCGAGACCGATTGGTATTGTAAATGCTTGTTTTATACTGTACACAATAGGCCATTCGACAAAAACAGCTAAAGCTGTCTGCAGGCAAGACCTAAAAATCAAGAAAGAATCAAGTTCGAGTCCGTCCAAGGTAAATTAATTAACCTCTTCAGTCCATCAGTATGTCATGATTCACTTAGTTAAATACAGCTAAGAGGTCAAATGCCAGCAGACCTGCTGGGTCACCCAGGTGCCTTTTATTCATGAGTCCATCAAGAAGACATCTAAACCCACTCCTGTGTTGTGCCTCGTAGAAACACAGCCTTTGAGTAGTCCAGAGCCCCTAAGCTATCCAGTTCAATGGATAACCACTTAGTCGAATAATGCACTATTGAAATAAAGTATGTTATATAAAATGTCTTCTTACAAAAAAAGTAAACATTCTGACTACGCAGGCAAGGTCGCATATTTATCTTCTCCAGTATTTTTTTTAATTAGTGAAGTGATGAGAAAAATAAATGTCTGGCGAAAATATTGTATGACTTTATTGCTTTATTTAATTGGCTTGGCAAATTGACAAATGTATTCCTAAGTAGTTCTGGAAAAAGGAAAGGTATGTGCTCACAGATGTTTATTAGTTTTGGATTATAAGTGCTGTTCTGCAACTTCTTTTCCTGAATTCTAAAACTTAGAAAATTGAGAAGAGTGGCGTGTAACTAAGGTCAAGCAGAAAGCCCATGACAAGAAAGAAGCCATTAAGTAATTACAGAATATACCCATAGTCGGAGCAGATATGCACACAGCAATATATAAATAAATAGTAAGAAAAATGCAAAGTTTTGAGCTAGGGCGTGATCAGAAAGTAAGTTTTGTTTTGTTCTTGTTTTTTAATTTCATTGCTGTGGCTACAAACATTAGGCCGGATTTGAGACCAATGAGACTGGGGTAGGTGAATATGAAAAAGTCTGAAAACACAAATACAGGTATCTGATTATAGATTTGAATTATACCATGGACTAATGGAATGTGCTTTCTGTTAGCAAGGAAACGCGTCTTGTGCTCAGTCAGTGCCGCTCTTGTGTAAGACATCAGCAAGACAGAAGCTGATGTTGAGGTGATGGGCAGTAGTGACAACAGATCCTAGCCACCAATGCCAATTATTGGTGAGCTAGAAATTATCTCGTTTACAACAGGCGCCATGTCTAGCTGTGGTCCGTCCATTGAAGGAGAACTTAGATGTTGCGAAAGGAACTCCTAAATGTTCTTGAAAAGAAGACAAACAGTGCAATAAACAGGAAATGCCAAATGATCCCATCTGCAGATAAGCGATGTAACTTAATTAATTTATAAATGCATCTCACAGAAATTGAAGAAATCTAAAGGACCTTACCTCTAGACTAGAGTCGAAATCCAGAGTACCTTACCACTAGACTGGACTCAAAATAAAGAGGACTATACTCCTAGACGGCACTCGAAATTCCGAGACTCTTACCCCTAAGCTGGACTCAAGATGCCCTACAAATGTTATATACAACTTATGCTTTCTCATTCGAGAACCCTGGCCAGCCACACTTCATTGCTCTCAACTTTACCCAGTTGGCTAAAACTATTGGATTAAGTCTCACTAACGTTTATAATGTTATTTATTGCTCATGTTGTCATAACTTATTAGCCATCTTTATATATGCATATGTTTGTAGCTAAGTTTGCGACATTGATACAAAGTGACATGCAAAACCTAAGAAGAACTAAATGCACAGGCCATTATTATTGCTTGTAGTTTAAATTAGTTCCCTCGGCTTACTTTGTGGCATTCTGTGTGACCCTCGTCCTACCTGTTGCTGTTTTCAGGGGCCCAGGACATCGCCCTCATTGTTGCTGCATCGTTTCCCACTCTGCTGGTCTGGTCGCGGGCGGACGGGGAGAAGGACTGCAACTCCCAGCAGCCTCCACTGGCGCCCACTGACGCCATCACATGAAAGCGCCAGGAGGAGCTTAAAAGCATCTTGAGCCTCCCCCAGCATGGGTTCCATCGGTTACTTTGTGGCATTCTGTGTGACCGTCGCCCTACCTGTTGCTGTTTTCAGGGGCCCAGGACATCGCCCTCATTTGTTGCTGCATCGTTTCCCACTCTGCTGGTCTGGTCGCGGGCGGACGGGGAGAAGGACTGCAACTCCCAGCAGCCTCCACTGGCGCCCACTGACGCCATCACATGAAAGCGCCAGGAGGAGCTTAAAAGCTTCTAGAGCCTCCCCCAGCATGGGTTCCCTCGGTTACTTTGTGGCATTCTGTGTGATCCTCGCCCTACCTGTTGCTGTTTTCAGGGGCCCAGGACATCGCCCTCACTTGCTGCAGCATTGTTTCCCGCCCTGCTGGTCTGGTCGCGGGCAGACAGGAAGAAGGACTGCAACTCCCAGCAGCCTCCACTGGCGCCCAATGAAGCCATCACATGAAAGCGCCAGGAGGCGCTTAAAAGCATCTAGAGCCTCCCGCACTGCGGGTTCCCTCGGCTTACTTTGTGGCATTCTGTGTGACCCTTGCCCTACTTGTTGCTGTTTTCAGGGGCCCAGGACATCGCCATCACTTGCAGCAGCATTGTTTCCCACCCTGCTGGTCTGGTCCCGGGCGGACGGGGAGAAGGACTGCAACTCCCAGCAGCCTCCACAAGCGCCCACTGACGCCATCACACGAAAGTGCCAGAAGGCGCTTAAAAGCATCTAGAGCCACCCCCAGCACGGGACGTGCCCGGGCGAAGGGCGGGCCCGTCCGTGCCCGTCGTAGCCAGGTGGAGGCAGGGCTGGACCACCTCTCTTTCATCTTTCTCTATCCATCCTGGAGGACTAGAGGACTTGGTCAGTGACGTTTATGTTTTACTGTCAGTGAATTTTTAATTACAATTTAAGCCCCAGATATCCCTGTTCTTAGTACAAGTTTGTAGGCCACAAGGGGGGGCCACATTAGCATTGTCTTAATATTCTTAAATTTTAGATTCATTGTATTGATGGCCACAAAGCGCAAGCTCACATGGCAGGAGGGGGGGGGGGGGCGTAGCCGGTATGCTGGACGCCTTCCTAACCAGGGCCGAATCGGTGCTTCAGCATGAAATCCAGCTTACCGAAAAGAGATTGTCTTTGGGGGCAAAAAAAACGGCTAAATCACCTGTGGCAGTTATACAAGTCTCAAGTGTTATAAGCATAGATCCCATTGAATCTCCTAATGCTAGCATGGTTGATACTGGACTACGGCAACGCCCTCTACGCCGGAACCACCGCGAAGCTCCAGAAGAGACTCCAGCGGATCCAGAACGCCTCAGCCAGACTCATCCTCGACATCCCAAGACACAGCCACATCTCCGGACATCTGAGAGACCTGCATTGGCTCCCCATCAACAAAAGAATCACCTTCCGTCTCCTCACCCACGCACACAAAGCCCTACACGATCAAGGCCCGAGCTACCTCAACAGTCGCGTCAACTTCTACACTCCCAAACGCCAGCTCCGATCAGCCAGTCACGCCCTCGCTGCCGTCCCCCGCATCCGAAGGACGACAACAGGAGGAAGGTCCTTCTCCTACCTGGCCGCCAAGACCTGGAACTCCCTCCCGACCGACCTGCGCCTGACCCAAGACCACCTCTCGTTCAGGAAGAAACTCAAGACCTGGCTCTTCGAGCAGTAGCAGCACAACCCCCCCCCCCCAAGCGCCTTGAGACCCTCCGGGTAAGTAGTGCGCTCTATAAATTTCTCTGATTGATTGATTGATTGATACGGAACCCATCTTCGATTTAAAGAGGGGAGAGATTGTTAATTCTATTCCTCTCGAATGCTCTAATTCTTTAAGACTGAGTGCTCAGGGTGCTACAGGGGGTTATTCCCTTTCGCTGAACTCTGATTTCCCTGTTGCCCAAGCTCTGCCCCAAGCCCAACCCCACTCCTCCATTATAGCCTGGACAGCCCAAGGCGACAGAGCTACGAGATCCAAAATGCCACCAAAGGATATTGAAGGGATGGCTAGGGTATGTTTAGAAGGGTTGGATCATGACACAGATCATAACATAGAGGTGGGACCTGTGGAACCGCCCACAAAGCGTACTAGGAGTAGTTTAGCGTTGAGGGGCAAAAACAAAGAAAAAGGAAAGAGTAAACAACCTAAAGGGAAGTTAACACCAAGAATTGAAAATGGCTTGTCCTCACTCATTAATGCTAATGTGAGCAAGCCGATGGAACCCTGAGATAATCCGGATTATTGGAAGCGAATGGAGACCCTAATCTCCACTCTCCTCGCACCTCTTTGGAATAAATTGGAATTAATTGAAGAAAAACTCGTACTGCTCTCGCAAAATGCTGAGGTGAGGCAAAATACTGATGTAGCGAGGATTGTAGGGGAAGGCCTGGAACAAGGGGTACCGGTATTGCCCAGGAGTAGTGGTTCCGTTAGGGATCAAAATCAGGTTACTAGCCATGGGGCAGCTAATAACCCTAATGAAGAAACGTGCATAGCAAGCACGCAACTCCAGCATGCAAGTCTAAATTCTGGGGGGTCTCTCCCCCAATCGAGCGCAGCACCTCAAGGCACATGGGGGGCAGGCAACCTTTCCTTGTTTGGGTGGCCAGAATTTCCTCACCCCGAAGGGGCCACCTAGGGCTTTAACCGTTGCTCTGGCAGGTTCTAGCGATGGACCGAGCACCACCAACAACGCGCCCACAAAGCCTGCGCGAGACATCTTAGATTTGCCGCCAGCGGCTTGCCCACTGGTCGTGGTCTTGGCTGGTGTTCTGCAGCTGAGACCCGATCAACCAGAATCCTGGACCCACTTAAGAAATAAAACCGTGGATTGGTTATCTAGATTTAAAGGGTTCAGGGTAGCCTTGAGAAACAATATTTTGATGGTGCGCAGAGTTGCATGGGTGGGGCGGTCACAAAAAAATATAGGGGGGGGATTGTGGGTTTGTAAATTTTTGAAGTCCCGTAGTTGTCCAAATGATCCTCAAAACTCATGATCACTACCCACTCTCTGCTACTTCTATTGTTGCCCTTCCTTTGGGATATTTTTATAGGCCCTCATTGAGTCCCCAGATGGAGCTCGCCCCTTGTATACCTGTCTTAAATAGATTTGAGGCCTTATCTAATTTAGATGAGCAAGGCTGACTATCAGCAAATCAATTAGTTTCAGTGGACCCAGTAGTTAAGGGGATACTGTAGAGGAAGACATCTTTCTTCCTGTAATTAACACACTACCTCCTATTATAATTCCTGTTGAAGAGCCTGGTTCCTTCACTCAGGGACCCACTGAATCTAATTCCACACTGAATTTATCTTGGGCTCCCGGATTAAAAATCCTATCATGGAACATAGCAGGTCTTCGATCCAAATGGGGGGACATTAACTGGGAACTTTTCCTTGCTAGTTATCACATTATTGCCCTGCAGGAAACGTGGGACTCAAAAGAACCCTGCTTCCTGGATGGGTTCTTGTCATTTTGTAATCATGCTGTCCCATCTACAATGAGGAGACCTAGTGGGGGAATGTTGTTGTTAATTAGCTTAAAATTACTGTATAGGGCAAAGTTAATTGATAAGTGCTCACCTTACATCTTAGCAGTTGAACTAACAGGGAAAAATGTACCTAACTTTTTAGTGGTCAATTTTTATAATTCCTTTACGAGAAGTGATGAGCTTGAGCACCTAAGACTTCTCGCTGCCTTTTTGGATGACCATGGGGCTAAGGTCGATACGTCCTACCATTTATTAATCCTTGGTGATTTTAACGTTCATGTTTGTCCTATTAATTGCATGTCAAGACTAGAAGAGGAGTATGGCCCGCAGGGGCTATCACACTTTGAACATACAAACTCTGGGTCCTTTCTAGAGAGCTTTTTATTGGTCCATAATCTTATCTGCCTCGTGCAGTTGGATACTTTATCTCCCATTTTCACTTATACGGGCCAAGGTGTCCCAAGTATCATTGATTACATTTTAGTCTCAGGACCACTGAAGGATTTACTAGGCACTTTTTGTGTAACACGTAGTTGCCTGAGTGACCATAACCCTTTGACTCTGGTTATTAACATCTCTGTCACCGAGAAGGTCAAACCCCTGGTTCATATAACTAACTCCAATTTTGTTCCAAAAGATCAAGTTTGCAGGCTAAAATGGGAGGTAATTACCCCAGAAAATTTTCTTGAAAACCTCCATAATGACTGTGTGGAGGAGTTTGAAATGTGTATGGACCAGGACTCTGACCCATTAACAACTTTAGGTGCATTTGACCGTATCACCAGGCAGGTAGTGGCAAATTTGACGGTCCCTTGTAAATGAAGGCTCAAGAAACATAAAAAATGGTTTGACCAAGCCTATGTTAGTGCGCACAGGGTGCTCTTGGAGGAGCTTAATGCGAATCCAAGGGACCCTGACAGAGTAAAGCAAACCAGGAGGGCTTATAAAACGGCAGTACAAAAAAGAAAATCACAGTTAAGAGAGATGGCATGGGACGAACTTAGCCAAGCGAGTGTGTTGGCTAATAGCACTAGATTTTCGACGGTGGTAAATAGCCCCATTTTTGATAAATCCACTAACTCTGTCACTGATTGACTTATGTCACCAGAGAGGTGGGCTCAGCATTTTGGGGGCGTATACAGTGACTCGAGACAGGGAAATATTGGTCGGCCAGGAGACACAGTCTGTGTTTCAAATGCCCTGTCTTTCACATTGGACGAAGTCACTGAGGCAGTCTTGTCAACATCAAGGGGGAAGGCACCAGGCCCTGATGGGGTGCCGGCTGACCTCTACAGGGCAGATCCTATTTTTGGGGCTAAAATCTTAACTTCTGTTTTTAATGCTGCAACCCGGGTTGGCTTTCCCCCGTCTTGGGCGAAGGCGGTAATCATCCCGATTTTTAAAAAGAGCTCAAGAGATGACCCGGCCTGTTATAGACTGATTTCACTCTTGGATTCTGCAGCCAAAATAATAGGGAAAGTTGTCCTTGCCCGCTTAACAGATTGGTTGGATAAAAATAGCATCATCTCCGACCTCCAATATGGATTTAGACAGGGAAAGGGTACAACGGGACAATGTCTCAATCTACATTTAGTAATAGGGAAGTACACGGTCGCAAAGCGCGGGGATCTCCATTTGGCTTTTATGGACCTAACCACAGCTTTCGACCTTGTAAATAGATCAAAACTCTGGGCGTCCCTTCATATCATTGATATTGAACCAGATTTGATCTCTTTTTTGGCAGCTGTTCATGAAAACACCAAAGCTGCTGTCTGCTATAACAAGAATGGCGGCTTAACTGAAGCATGGGCTGTCAAAAGAGGGGTGCGACAGGGGTGCATGTTATCTCCCCTGTTGTTTACACTTTATATCAATAAACTAGGGGACATCCTGTCTTCCTCTTGCAAAGATGTCCCAAAAGTTGGTTTAAAATTGATCCCTGCTTTACTCTATGCCGAAGATGTGGTTTTGGTGGCAAGGACGTCGCGAGGGCTGCAATCTCTTTTAGAATGTTTTATTGATTTTATGGACTCTCTAGATTTAATCACAAATCTTAAGAAGTCACACACAATGTCTATTGGTACGATTAGAGCAAGGAAGGCTAAATTTTATTGTAAGGGGATCGGACTCACAAATGTCCCCGCCTTCCCTTATTTAGGTGTTCTTTATGACGAAAGACGCTCGTAGTTTACGCAGCGTATCCACAAAAAGAACACCTTATCTAGAGCCTCTGAGGCTATCTTAGAGTTCTCTAGAAGAATTGGGTCCAAACCGCTCCTGGCCCTCATGAAGATCTATAATGCCAAGTGCATCCCTAAGGCAACTTATGGGAGTGATGTTTGGGGATATAATCAATCAATCAATCAATGACACTTATAAAGCGCGCTACATACCCGTAGGGTCTCAAGGCGCTGGGGGGGGGGGGGGGGGGGGGTGCCGCTACTGCTCGAACAGCCAGGTCTTCAGCTTCTTCCTGAAGGAGAGGTGGTCTTGGGTCAGGCGCAGGTCGGGAGGGAGGGAGTTCTAGGTCTTGGCGGCCAGGTAGGAGAAGGACCTTCCTCCTGTAGTCGCTCGTCGGATGCGGGGGACGGCGGCGAGGGCGTGGTTGGCTGATCGGAGGTGGCGTTTGGGAGCGTAGAAGTTGAGTCGGCTGTTGAGGTAGCTCGGGCCTTGGTCGTGTAGGGCATTGTGTGCGTGGGTGAGGAGGCGGAAGGTGATTCTTTTGTTGACGGGGAGCCAGTGAAGGTCTCTCAGATGTCCGGAGATGTGGCTGGTTCGTGGGATGTCGAGGATGAGTCTGGCTGAGGCGTTCTGGATCCGCTGGAGTCTCTTCTGGAGCTTGGCGGTGGTGCCGGCGTAGAGGGCGTTGCCGTAGTCCAGTCGGCTGGTGACGAGGGCCTGGGTGACGGTCTTCCTGGTCTCGGTGGGGATCCACCAGAAGATCTTCCGTAGCATGCGTAGGATGTTGAAGCACGCCGAGGAGACGTTGTTGACTTGCCTGCTCATGGAGAGAGAGGAGTCCAGGATGAAGCCCAGGTTGCGTGCGTGGTCTGTCGGTTTGGGTGCGGTGCCCAGGGCGGGAGGCCACCAGGAGTCGTCCCAGGCGGAGGGCGAGGAGCCCAGGATGAGGACCTCCGTCTTGTCCGAGTTCAGTTTCAGGCGGCTGGTCGTCATCCACTCGGCCACCTCTTTCATCCCTTCGTGCAGGTTGGCTCTGGCGGCGGCGGGGTCGTTGGTCAGGGAGAGGATCAGCTGGGTGTCGTCGGCGTAGGAGATTATGCTGAGGTTGTGTTTGCGTACGATGGCCGCGAGGGGGCTCATGTAGACGTTGAAGAGGGTGGGGCTCAGAGATGATCCTTGAGGGACGCCGCAGATGACTTCGGAGGCCTCTGACTTGAACGGTGGTAGGCGGACTCTCTGTGTTCTTCCGTCGAGGAAGGAGATGATCCATTCCAGCGCCTTGTCCTGGATTCCGATGTTGCTGAGGCGCCGTACTAGGGTGCGGTGGCAGACCGTGTCGAATGCCGCGGAGAGGTCTAGAAGGATGAGGGCCACTGTTTCTCCATTGTCCATCAGGGCTCGGATGTCATCGGTGGCGGCGATGAGGGCGGAGGTGGTCGTTTCCGGATGCCTTTCACCTAGCTGGTCGACTACCTGGTGGCCTGCCACGTTTGGAGCCCCCCCCTAAACCAGTTCTTAGTGTCAGAAATCTTGGTGTGACTTTTGATGATAACCTGAACTTTATGGCCCACGCAAACAAAATAGCAGGCAACGCCCATCACAAACTCAGGCTGATTAAGAAAATCATGCCGTTCCTACCAACTGTAGCAGGTAAAACACTGGTAAGCTCTCTAGTGTTGGCCTCCCTAGACTACTGCAATAGCCTATTTATTAACACCCAAGCCAGAGTGACAAACAAAATGCAGACGATCCAGAACGCTGCAGCCCGTCTCCTGTCTGGAACACCGAAGTTCATGCCAATCTCTGAGACCATAAGAAACCTCCACTGGCTCAAGATCCAGAACAGGATTAAATTCAAAACACTCTGCATAGTATATAAAGCACTGCACAACCATGGCCCGAATTTTCTTAAATCTCACCTTAGGTTCCACTCATCCACAAGATCGCTCCGATCCAACAATCAAAAACTTCTGTTGATACCACGTACCAAAACAGTCACTTGGGGCGATAGACACTTCTTGGTGGCTGCTCCCAGACTGTGGAACTCTCTGCCAGTTGCCATCAGAGAAAGCCGGTCCTTGATGCAATTTCGTAGAAAAATAAAGACCTGGCTGTTTGGTCAAGAATAGCAGCCGACTTAGTCTCTGGGAACTTCACATACAGTGTCTAGCGCTGAGACGCCTACGGGCATTTGTTCGCGCTGTATAAATTGCAAAAATAAATAAATAAATATAGGAACTGGGGAAATTCAGGCAGTCGAAAATAATTTCTTTTGTAGGCTGCTGTTGGTCCCGGCCTCTACCCAAATTTTCAATATTCATGAGGACCTTGGTGCTGGTTTTATCTCAGATCAGATTGCGGTTGCCCCTTTATTATGCTGGTTGAGAATTTGGGCACAGCCGCCCCCCAACCTCAACCAATTGATCATCCAAGATTGTGTTTCCTTGGATAAAGATCTCTACATACCTTGGGTCCATTATATTAAGACCCAAATGGAATCCCTCGGTTGTCCTGACTTATTCGTAAGCCCTAGAACGCTTGGTAAGTCAGCCATTAGAGGATTAAAGCAGCAGTTATTGGTTTGATCGATGTCTATAAGGGAGGAAAGGGAATTAGCCAAACCTACTGTTAGGAGTTTTGTCATGCTGAGTCTAGGTAGCCAGTTGCAACCATATTTAACATATATAAATAAACCATACCATTTATTTGCTTTAATCAGATTTAAGCATAATATGGTGCCCTGGCTTCCAGCCTTTCCAAAAGGGTTTTTTAAAGAAGGGATGTTGAAGCCATCACATGAAAGCGCCAGGAGGCGCTTAAAAGCATCTAGAGCCTCCCGCACTGCGGGTTCCCTCGGCTTACTTTGTGGCATTCTGTGTGACCCTTGCCCTACTTGTTGCTGTTTTCAGGGGCCCAGGACATCGCCATCACTTGCAGCAGCATTGTTTCCCACCCTGCTGGTCTGGTCCCGGGCGGACGGGGAGAAGGACTGCAACTCCCAGCAGCCTCCACAAGCGCCCACTGACGCCATCACACGAAAGTGCCAGAAGGCGCTTAAAAGCATCTAGAGCCACCCCCAGCACGGGACGTGCCCGGGCGAAGGGCGGGCCCGTCCGTGCCCGTCGTAGCCAGGTGGAGGCAGGGCTGGACCACCTCTCTTTCATCTTTCTCTATCCATCCTGGAGGACTAGAGGACTTGGTCAGTGACGTTTATGTTTTACTGTCAGTGAATTTTTAATTACAATTTAAGCCCCAGATATCCCTGTTCTTAGTACAAGTTTGTAGGCCACAAGGGGGGGCCACATTAGCATTGTCTTAATATTCTTAAATTTTAGATTCATTGTATTGATGGCCACAAAGCGCAAGCTCACATGGCAGGAGGGGGGGGGGGGGGCGTAGCCGGTATGCTGGACGCCTTCCTAACCAGGGCCGAATCGGTGCTTCAGCATGAAATCCAGCTTACCGAAAAGAGATTGTCTTTGGGGGCAAAAAAAACGGCTAAATCACCTGTGGCAGTTATACAAGTCTCAAGTGTTATAAGCATAGATCCCATTGAATCTCCTAATGCTAGCATGGTTGATACTGGACTACGGCAACGCCCTCTACGCCGGAACCACCGCGAAGCTCCAGAAGAGACTCCAGCGGATCCAGAACGCCTCAGCCAGACTCATCCTCGACATCCCAAGACACAGCCACATCTCCGGACATCTGAGAGACCTGCATTGGCTCCCCATCAACAAAAGAATCACCTTCCATCTCCTCACCCACGCACACAAAGCCCTACACGATCAAGGCCCGAGCTACCTCAACAGTCGCGTCAACTTCTACACTCCCAAACGCCAGCTCCGATCAGCCAGTCACGCCCTCGCTGCCGTCCCCCGCATCCGAAGGACGACAACAGGAGGAAGGTCCTTCTCCTACCTGGCCGCCAAGACCTGGAACTCCCTCCCGACCGACCTGCGCCTGACCCAAGACCACCTCTCCTTCAGGAAGAAACTCAAGACCTGGCTCTTCGAGCAGTAGCAGCACAACCCCCCCCCCCAAGCGCCTTGAGACCCTCCGGGTAAGTAGTGCGCTCTATAAATTTCTCTGATTGATTGATTGATTGATACGGAACCCATCTTCGATTTAAAGAGGGGAGAGATTGTTAATTCTATTCCTCTCGAATGCTCTAATTCTTTAAGACTGAGTGCTCAGGGTGCTACAGGGGGTTATTCCCTTTCGCTGAACTCTGATTTCCCTGTTGCCCAAGCTCTGCCCCAAGCCCAACCCCACTCCTCCATTATAGCCTGGACAGCCCAAGGCGACAGAGCTACGAGATCCAAAATGCCACCAAAGGATATTGAAGGGATGGCTAGGGTATGTTTAGAAGGGTTGGATCATGACACAGATCATAACATAGAGGTGGGACCTGTGGAACCGCCCACAAAGCGTACTAGGAGTAGTTTAGCGTTGAGGGGCAAAAACAAAGAAAAAGGAAAGAGTAAACAACCTAAAGGGAAGTTAACACCAAGAATTGAAAATGGCTTGTCCTCACTCATTAATGCTAATGTGAGCAAGCCGATGGAACCCTGAGATAATCCGGATTATTGGAAGCGAATGGAGACCCTAATCTCCACTCTCCTCGCACCTCTTTGGAATAAATTGGAATTAATTGAAGAAAAACTCGTACTGCTCTCGCAAAATGCTGAGGTGAGGCAAAATACTGATGTAGCGAGGATTGTAGGGGAAGGCCTGGAACAAGGGGTACCGGTATTGCCCAGGAGTAGTGGTTCCGTTAGGGATCAAAATCAGGTTACTAGCCATGGGGCAGCTAATAACCCTAATGAAGAAACGTGCATAGCAAGCACGCAACTCCAGCATGCAAGTCTAAATTCTGGGGGGTCTCTCCCCCAATCGAGCGCAGCACCTCAAGGCACATGGGGGGCAGGCAACCTTTCCTTGTTTGGGTGGCCAGAATTTCCTCACCCCGAAGGGGCCACCTAGGGCTTTAACCGTTGCTCTGGCAGGTTCTAGCGATGGACCGAGCACCACCAACAACGCGCCCACAAAGCCTGCGCGAGACATCTTAGATTTGCCGCCAGCGGCTTGCCCACTGGTCGTGGTCTTGGCTGGTGTTCTGCAGCTGAGACCCGATCAACCAGAATCCTGGACCCACTTAAGAAATAAAACCGTGGATTGGTTATCTAGATTTAAAGGGTTCAGGGTAGCCTTGAGAAACAATATTTTGATGGTGCGCAGAGTTGCATGGGTGGGGCGGTCACAAAAAAATATAGGGGGGGGATTGTGGGTTTGTAAATTTTTGAAGTCCCGTAGTTGTCCAAATGATCCTCAAAACTCATGATCACTACCCACTCTCTGCTACTTCTATTGTTGCCCTTCCTTTGGGATATTTTTATAGGCCCTCATTGAGTCCCCAGATGGAGCTCGCCCCTTGTATACCTGTCTTAAATAGATTTGAGGCCTTATCTAATTTAGATGAGCAAGGCTGACTATCAGCAAATCAATTAGTTTCAGTGGACCCAGTAGTTAAGGGGATACTGTAGAGGAAGACATCTTTCTTCCTGTAATTAACACACTACCTCCTATTATAATTCCTGTTGAAGAGCCTGGTTCCTTCACTCAGGGACCCACTGAATCTAATTCCACACTGAATTTATCTTGGGCTCCCGGATTAAAAATCCTATCATGGAACATAGCAGGTCTTCGATCCAAATGGGGGGACATTAACTGGGAACTTTTCCTTGCTAGTTATCACATTATTGCCCTGCAGGAAACGTGGGACTCAAAAGAACCCTGCTTCCTGGATGGGTTCTTGTCATTTTGTAATCATGCTGTCCCATCTACAATGAGGAGACCTAGCGGGGGAATGTTGTTGTTAATTAGCTTAAAATTACTGTATAGGGCAAAGTTAATTGATAAGTGCTCACCTTACATCTTAGCAGTTGAACTAACAGGGAAAAATGTACCTAACTTTTTAGTGGTCAATTTTTATAATTCCTTTACGAGAAGTGATGAGCTTGAGCACCTAAGACTTCTCGCTGCCTTTTTGGATGACCATGGGGCTAAGGTCGATACGTCCTACCATTTATTAATCCTTGGTGATTTTAACGTTCATGTTTGTCCTATTAATTGCATGTCAAGACTAGAAGAGGAGTATGGCCCGCAGGGGCTATCACACTTTGAACATACAAACTCTGGGTCCTTTCTAGAGAGCTTTTTATTGGTCCATAATCTTATCTGCCTCGTGCAGTTGGATACTTTATCTCCCATTTTCACTTATACGGGCCAAGGTGTCCCAAGTATCATTGATTACATTTTAGTCTCAGGACCACTGAAGGATTTACTAGGCACTTTTTGTGTAACACGTAGTTGCCTGAGTGACCATAACCCTTTGACTCTGGTTATTAACATCTCTGTCACCGAGAAGGTCAAACCCCTGGTTCATATAACTAACTCCAATTTTGTTCCAAAAGATCAAGTTTGCAGGCTAAAATGGGAGGTAATTACCCCAGAAAATTTTCTTGAAAACCTCCATAATGACTGTGTGGAGGAGTTTGAAATGTGTATGGACCAGGACTCTGACCCATTAACAACTTTAGGTGCATTTGACCGTATCACCAGGCAGGTAGTGGCAAATTTGACGGTCCCTTGTAAATGAAGGCTCAAGAAACATAAAAAATGGTTTGACCAAGCCTATGTTAGTGCGCACAGGGTGCTCTTGGAGGAGCTTAATGCGAATCCAAGGGACCCTGACAGAGTAAAGCAAACCAGGAGGGCTTATAAAACGGCAGTACAAAAAAGAAAATCACAGTTAAGAGAGATGGCATGGGACGAACTTAGCCAAGCGAGTGTGTTGGCTAATAGCACTAGATTTTCGACGGTGGTAAATAGCCCCATTTTTGATAAATCCACTAACTCTGTCACTGATTGACTTATGTCACCAGAGAGGTGGGCTCAGCATTTTGGGGGCGTATACAGTGACTCGAGACAGGGAAATATTGGTCGGCCAGGAGACACAGTCTGTGTTTCAAATGCCCTGTCTTTCACATTGGACGAAGTCACTGAGGCAGTCTTGTCAACATCAAGGGGGAAGGCACCAGGCCCTGATGGGGTGCCGGCTGACCTCTACAGGGCAGATCCTATTTTTGGGGCTAAAATCTTAACTTCTGTTTTTAATGCTGCAACCCGGGTTGGCTTTCCCCCGTCTTGGGCGAAGGCGGTAATCATCCCGATTTTTAAAAAGAGCTCAAGAGATGACCCGGCCTGTTATAGACTGATTTCACTCTTGGATTCTGCAGCCAAAATAATAGGGAAAGTTGTCCTTGCCCGCTTAACAGATTGGTTGGATAAAAATAGCATCATCTCCGACCTCCAATATGGATTTAGACAGGGAAAGGGTACAACGGGACAATGTCTCAATCTACATTTAGTAATAGGGAAGTACACGGTCGCAAAGCGCGGGGATCTCCATTTGGCTTTTATGGACCTAACCACAGCTTTCGACCTTGTAAATAGATCAAAACTCTGGGCGTCCCTTCATATCATTGATATTGAACCAGATTTGATCTCTTTTTTGGCAGCTGTTCATGAAAACACCAAAGCTGCTGTCTGCTATAACAAGAATGGCGGCTTAACTGAAGCATGGGCTGTCAAAAGAGGGGTGCGACAGGGGTGCATGTTATCTCCCCTGTTGTTTACACTTTATATCAATAAACTAGGGGACATCCTGTCTTCCTCTTGCAAAGATGTCCCAAAAGTTGGTTTAAAATTGATCCCTGCTTTACTCTATGCCGAAGATGTGGTTTTGGTGGCAAGGACGTCGCGAGGGCTGCAATCTCTTTTAGAATGTTTTATTGATTTTATGGACTCTCTAGATTTAATCACAAATCTTAAGAAGTCACACACAATGTCTATTGGTACGATTAGAGCAAGGAAGGCTAAATTTTATTGTAAGGGGATTGGACTCACAAATGTCCCCGCCTTCCCTTATTTAGGTGTTCTTTATGACGAAAGACGCTCGTAGTTTACGCAGCGTATCCACAAAAAGAACACCTTATCTAGAGCCTCTGAGGCTATCTTAGAGTTCTCTAGAAGAATTGGGTCCAAACCGCTCCTGGCCCTCATGAAGATCTATAATGCCAAGTGCATCCCTAAGGCAACTTATGGGAGTGATGTTTGGGGATATAATCAATCAATCAATCAATGACACTTATAAAGCGCGCTACATACCCGTAGGGTCTCAAGGCGCTGGGGGGGGGGGGGGGGGGGGGCGCTACTGCTCGAACAGCCAGGTCTTCAGCTTCTTCCTGAAGGAGAGGTGGTCTTGGGTCAGGCGCAGGTCGGGAGGGAGGGAGTTCCAGGTCTTGGCGGCCAGGTAGGAGAAGGACCTTCCTCCTGTAGTCGCTCGTCGGATGCGGGGGACGGCGGCGAGGGCGTGGTTGGCTGATCGGAGGTGGCGTTTGGGAGCGTAGAAGTTGAGTCGGCTGTTGAGGTAGCTCGGGCCTTGGTCGTGTAGGGCATTGTGTGCGTGGGTGAGGAGGCGGAAGGTGATTCTTTTGTTGACGGGGAGCCAGTGAAGGTCTCTCAGATGTCCGGAGATGTGGCTGGTTCGTGGGATGTCGAGGATGAGTCTGGCTGAGGCGTTCTGGATCCGCTGGAGTCTCTTCTGGAGCTTGGCGGTGGTGCCGGCGTAGAGGGCGTTGCCGTAGTCCAGTCGGCTGGTGACGAGGGCCTGGGTGACGGTCTTCCTGGTCTCGGTGGGGATCCACCAGAAGATCTTCCGTAGCATGCGTAGGATGTTGAAGCACGCCGAGGAGACGTTGTTGACTTGCCTGGTCATGGAGAGGGAGGAGTCCAGGATGAAGCCCAGGTTGCGTGCGTGGTCTGTCGGTTTGGGTGCGGTGCCCAGGGCGGGAGGCCACCAGGAGTCGTCCCAGGCGGAGGGCGAGGAGCCCAGGATGAGGACCTCCGTCTTGTCCGAGTTCAGTTTCAGGCGGCTGGTCGTCATCCACTCGGCCACCTCTTTCATCCCTTCGTGCAGGTTGGCTCTGGCGGCGGCGGGGTCGTTGGTCAGGGAGAGGATCAGCTGGGTGTCGTCGGCGTAGGAGATTATGCTGAGGTTGTGTTTGCGTACGATGGCCGCGAGGGGGCTCATGTAGACGTTGAAGAGGGTGGGGCTCAGAGATGATCCTTGAGGGACGCCGCAGATGACTTCGGAGGCCTCTGACTTGAACGGTGGTAGGCGGACTCTCTGTGTTCTTCCGTCGAGGAAGGAGATGATCCATTCCAGCGCCTTGTCCTGGATTCCGATGTTGCTGAGGCGCCGTACTAGGGTGCGGTGGCAGACCGTGTCGAATGCCGCGGAGAGGTCTAGAAGGATGAGGGCCACTGTTTCTCCATTGTCCATCAGGGCTCGGATGTCATCGGTGGCGGCGATGAGGGCGGAGGTGGTCGTTTCCGGATGCCTTTCACCTAGCTGGTCGACTACCTGGTGGCCTGCCACGTTTGGAGCCCCCCCCTAAACCAGTTCTTAGTGTCAGAAATCTTGGTGTGACTTTTGATGATAACCTGAACTTTATGGCCCACGCAAACAAAATAGCAGCCAACGCCCATCACAAACTCAGGCTGATTAAGAAAATCATGCCGTTCCTACCAACTGTAGCAGGTAAAACACTGGTAAGCTCTCTAGTGTTGGCCTCCCTAGACTACTGCAATAGCCTATTTATTAACACCCAAGCCAGAGTGACAAACAAAATGCAGACGATCCAGAACGCTGCAGCCCGTCTCCTGTCTGGAACACCGAAGTTCATGCCAATCTCTGAGACCATAAGAAACCTCCACTGGCTCAAGATCCAGAACAGGATTAAATTCAAAACACTCTGCATAGTATATAAAGCACTGCACAACCATGGCCCGAATTTTCTTAAATCTCACCTTAGGTTCCACTCATCCACAAGATCGCTCCGATCCAACAATCAAAAACTTCTGTTGATACCACGTACCAAAACAGTCACTTGGGGCGATAGACACTTCTTGGTGGCTGCTCCCAGACTGTGGAACTCTCTGCCAGTTGCCATCAGAGAAAGCCGGTCCTTGATGCAATTTCGTAGAAAAATAAAGACCTGGCTGTTTGGTCAAGAATAGCAGCCGACTTAGTCTCTGGGAACTTCACATACAGTGTCTAGCGCTGAGACGCCTACGGGCATTTGTTCGCGCTGTATAAATTGCAAAAATAAATAAATAAATATAGGAACTGGGGAAATTCAGGCAGTCGAAAATAATTTCTTTTGTAGGCTGCTGTTGGTCCCGGCCTCTACCCAAATTTTCAATATTCATGAGGACCTTGGTGCTGGTTTTATCTCAGATCAGATTGCGGTTGCCCCTTTATTATGCTGGTTGAGAATTTGGGCACAGCCGCCCCCCAACCTCAACCAATTGATCATCCAAGATTGTGTTTCCTTGGATAAAGATCTCTACATACCTTGGGTCCATTATATTAAGACCCAAATGGAATCCCTCGGTTGTCCTGACTTATTCGTAAGCCCTAGAACGCTTGGTAAGTCAGCCATTAGAGGATTAAAGCAGCAGTTATTGGTTTGATCGATGTCTATAAGGGAGGAAAGGGAATTAGCCAAACCTACTGTTAGGAGTTTTGTCATGCTGAGTCTAGGTAGCCAGTTGCAACCATATTTAACATATATAAATAAACCATACCATTTATTTGCTTTAATCAGATTTAAGCATAATATGGTGCCCTGGCTTCCAGCCTTTCCAAAAGGGTTTTTTAAAGAAGGGATGTTGGGTCCCTGCCCATGTGACAACTTCTCGGAACAGAACACCCTACACATGATATTTCTCTGCGAATGTTATGTCTCGTTACACATGAAATTTTTCATTCCACTCTTAAGAGGGCGTAATTTTGAGCAAGCTAGGCCAGCAGTGGCCTACTAGCAAATGTTGGCTTCTCCAGTAGTCTGTTTTGGGGTTGCAAGTTATATCATTGGAGCAATTAGGTGTAGGAACAGACTCATAGTACCATAGTGTGGACTTTGTCAATTTTTTATCTACTTTTCATAATATTGTTGTAAATAGTGTACATTTGATTAGGACAAGCTTTAAATATTATTTATTTAAATACCAAGGAACGTTTTGTTTGGTAGGAATGCCTAATTATTTGATGTCTCATGGTGAATCTGTCAAAGGGGCGTGAATTGGAATGAACTCCTGTACAAATGTAAAATGTTTTATTGTCTTATGCCATCTGATGTGCACTTTGATGGTTTTAAATTTTAACTGAATAAAGTAACTATTTAATTTGATTTGATTTTGTTTAAATTAGTGATTCACCACAACACTAAAAAACTATACCTGTAATAACATCAGCAGTTAAATTACAAGAGGATGTGTGTGTCCATCAAGGGACAGCTTAATCACTGTTATAGTCGACCAGAGTGTGAAGGAAAGGGTCAGGAAAAACAGCTTCTGGTTCAGGTAGACATTGATAAATTGTCTTTTCCAGTCATGCCAAAGAAACGTTTAAAATCCCCACTTAGCACCACATTAGGGCTTCTTTTGCATAATGGACGTGCAACTTCAAATATAGTCAATCATAGCCAATCATTCTACAAGAAGTCATATTACATAAAGTGCCATGAGGGCTTTAATATTACAGAAGGATCTGTAGTAGCTTGCATGTCTTCTTCCGTAATATAGATTGTTATGGTACACATGCAGCACTGGCACTCTCTACGTGTTTCCATGCAAATTGAAATACACTTTGTTTTTGAGCCTGTACCATATAATGGATGCAGGACCCCCTAGACATCCCCTGCAAGCAGGTGCAGTTACTGATCACTGTCTTTAGGATAGGAGTGAGTTTTCAGCTTCACTGGGGGAGCGCATCATCTGCCATGGTGCAAACTGTCCCTGTTTGCACATGGCAAATCAAGTTAAACATGCTCCACAGGTCAAACACGCTCCGTAGCAAAATGGATTATGCTAATTTAGTCAACCCAGATTTATTGCTTTTTGATCACCCGGTTTTTGGGCCATTACTTGCGGGTGAGTCACCATATCAGAGTCTCACCCATGGTCATGTCCAAATAATTGGACCAGGCGTGTTTACCACCCAGAGGCGTAGCTAGAGCTTGTGGCAATTGCAAAAAACACAGTTGATGGACAGAATGCAGAACAATGTCTTACAATCACCCCAGTACAAAGATCTGGGCCTAAATCCATCGTTTTTTGCACTCCACACCACCCTAGGTCAGACACTGGCTATATGCAAATCAGCCTTGACCATGTGCCTCATGGGAACAGTCCAGCCCGAACTACTAAGCCATGTCTTTCCTAGACCGGAATCAAGTATCCAAGGACCGGTTTCTGGCTATCAGCCTTCTTCAGCCTGGATAGCTTGACTCCAGTGATGTGGAGAGCCTGGGACTCACGTCTGAGCAAACCCTAGCCAGAAACCGGTCCTTGGATGCTTGATTCCGGTCTGGGAAAGACATGGCTTGGTAGTTCGGACTGGACTGTTCCCATGAGGCACAGGGTCAGAGCTGATTTGCATATAGCCAGTGTCTAACCCAGGGTGGTGTGGAGTGCAAAAAAACGATGGATTTAGGCCCAGATCCTTGTACTGGGGTGAATGTATGACATTGTTCTACATTCTGTCCATCAACTGTGTTTTTTGCTAGAGCTTGTGGAGCCTGGGGATATCCCTCAGATTGCCACCCCTTGGAGAGGGAGGCGGGGGGGTCGCTGGGGAAAAAGGACCATGAGCACTTGAAAGATGTGTGTAATTTCTGGTATTCATATGACTTTCTTTCATCTTTATTGAGTGATTTAAATCTTTGCCCGTGAGAAAGTGTGAATCCTAGATGTTGAAATGTCACTCATAATTACAATGAAATTCTGAAAGTACCGCACATAGCAATCTGAAACCTTGGCAACTATGGATGAGCCACAGACTCAGCCACCCACCCCTCTGAACCTGCTGATGCTCTCCCCTTACCTCACTCGCTCCAGCCAGGGTCTCTATGGCAGGCAGAGGTGGTTCGGTTCGAACTTCGTTCCCCTAATGACTTCTGCTGTACTGAGTCTGAAGTGCAGCAGCCAGACTCTCAGTCCAGAAAGCCAGGAAAACGACGCCTTAAGCTGCAAGCACCAGGCCAGAATTGACTCCTCATGAGAGCGTAGCGGTGAAGCGCGTAATGCGTCACTGCTAGGTTCTAATCGCAAGGGCTGGCTAAAATGTCACTACAGGGCCATCATTGGTAGCGCTCGCACGCCGCACACGCTACAACAAAATTGACGGCCCTGGAGGCTGGGACGGGAGGTCGAGGAATCCGAGGAGGCGAGGACACACAACACAAACGCAGGACTTAGTTTTTGGCAATTTAATTTGAAAGCACCGCCTGCAGACTGCAGTGCTTTCAATTAAATTGCCAAAAACTAAGCCCCGCATTTGTGTTGTGTGCAATCACTGTGCAGCAGTCAGGTCAGGTGCATGCACGCACGCTGCTCCTCACAGCACGACATTGCACTATTAAACTGCGCCACGGGTGACCGTGGCACTGGAGGCCCTTTGCGGCCACGGCCGCCTTGATCATTTATTCGGGGACACTGTGTTCATTCCCAAATAAATTAGAAAGGCCGCCGCGACCACAACGGGCCCCCAGTGCCGTGCGGCCGCCTCAGAAATAGTGCCACGTGGGGTGAACCGCCCCCCCGCTTAGCTACCCCACTGTTACCACCATTGTTTGCCTTTTAACATAATGCAGCTGCAGTGTACCTGCACTGTACCTAAGGGGCACTGAGCTTGTTACACATGAATATGTGTGCAAATGCGTGTTGTACGTGTGAGACTACAGTCATGCAAAGCCGGGCAATTGTGAAAAGCTAGCCTGATGCAGACGAGACCTTGCCAGGGTAGGGGCTGACCTCAGGTAGACCTTAAAATATTAGTGGACATTCATAGACAGGACCGTAGGGTGTAGTAGATTATCTGTAGTGTCCCAGTACCACATACCTATGTGAAATCTGCCTTAAAGTGCAGTTTCCCTCCACTTAGGCCTATACAGTCCAGCAAGATGTCAAACAGTGGCAAAACATGCACGCTAAGTCTGAAAAATGCGGGTACAAATAACATATGTGTTCATCTTATGGTTCTCCAGAGTTGTCATATTACTCTGTCTCAGATTTGTTTTTCTGGACCTTTGTCCCCCTGCTGGGCCACGTAAATTACTCTGCTCTCCCGCAAAGGGAACAAAGGCCTCCCCACAAATAAGGAGCAATTATCAGTGCTGAACCTAGCTCCATATAAGGAAGGACTGGGGAGACAAATCTGCATCTGATAATGAGCCCGGGACCACTGAACAAAGGAGGAATTGAGGGCCAACAAAGGAAGGGTTCCCTTTTGAGCTTTTGTGGGTAATTGGACTCAACATGTTAATAAGACCCCATGTCTAGGAACCTGCACACTGCCCCTGGTGGTGTGGACAGCCCTGAAACTGACTGACGTCAGCACGCAGGGGTGGTGCCTATATCGGCCCTGCACTTCATTTCTGGAGTGGAACAGCATTTGGGAACTGTCGCAAGGGCTTACCTGTCAGCACGTTGAGGTAGTGCTGAAACATCTGAATCCAATCTGCTGCCTGGGAAATATTCAAAGGTGAGGAATCCGCGGCAAAGTAGACTCTCTACCACTGAAGTTAGATAACGCGTTCTTCATGTCACTTTGAAAATCAATTATATTGCTTTGGATTCCCAATTGTAAAGACATCATATTCACAAAAACAATGGCCGAAAACATGTGGCCATCTACTTATTTGAAGGGAAAGGTGCTAGCAGCTGGGTGTCAACAAGATCTGAAAAGCTTTGAAGAAACCTTGCATTCCTTTAATGCTAATCAAAAGTCTGCTGCACATTAACTCAGGGAATAAGAAAGTATTAGGGTGTGTACGATTTTTTCTTTATGGGTTGAGTACAGACTCACAAAGCCCATTGAGCTAAAAGGGCTTTAACCCCTGCCCCCCGTCAGTTGCAGTGGGCTGGGCAGGGACCTCTGGGCTGGGGCTAACAGCTTGGCCAACTGGCTCAGTCAAGGTAAAGTGTTCTTCGGGCCTCTTAAACATGTTTACAGTGGGAAAGCTTCTAATTTTTTGTTTGCCTCTGTTAAGGTGCCCCTGCTGTTCGCTCTGCCCTGCCTAATCGTTTCTCTTTCAAGGAACATGTGTGCTTGACACAGGTGTGAACACTGCAGCAGGTGATGAAAGGTGCTGTTATCAGATCTCACCCCAACCCCAAATAGACAGCAGGGTTCCTCTGTTTCACTCCCAGAGCATCAAGAGGGAGGCAAGATTCCCCATCACAGGGCTAATAAAATACAAAGAAAGTTATGTGGTTTAAAAAAGGATTGAGATTAGAACAGTGCATGACACTTCTATTAGAAGCACATTGTTTTAGTTTTTAGTTGCGAGTTAATCACTCCTAAGTGCAGTAAGTGGAACAAAGACAGTATCCTGACCTAACGAGTTTGAAGCACTATATATATGCAAATCAAAACATTCACAAATATGCATCTGTAGTTAGCTAGGCATATCTAATTTCTACAGTGAACTAAACTCCCAGCTCCAAATCAGGCAGTAGGATCTCTACTGTTCATTCTACAAGTACTGATATTATGGGTAAGACTACGGACCATTTACGGTCCTGCAAAACTCTAAAATATCCTGTAGCAAATACTATGCAGAACACAAATGATATATTCATACAATTAAAGAAACTGATTTCAAGAAAGTGTAAGGCTGAATACTACAACACCTATGAATAAAAAATCTCAAAAGTACTAAGAGGAATCAGTTACATAGCTTTTAAAAATCGAAGTTCTCTGCAAATATCTTAACTCTTCCCGGATAATGGATAGAATGAGGTCATGAGTTTGGAATAATGGTGGACATTCAGAATTAGATAAAGGGTTCAATGTTTTTATTCAAAAGTACCTTAATTAATGCATTTCAAAATTTTTACAATATATATTTATCAAGTGTCGTAGTCTACAATGTTGTACCAATCACTATGGTCGAAAGCTTTACAATTAGTGACTTTCGGTGACTAACACTCAGATTACGATTGTACAAATCAATTCCAATATGTGTGCTAACCCCTGGTATACATCGGATTTATACGTTTTGCAGCAAGGAACAGAATCTCAAATTTTTTCCATAGGTAAACTTTCGCTGGGCGTCCTGTTAACATTACTCTGGGAAAATACTGATTTGGTGGAGAGCCCTAAAATCTGCATGTTATGCCGCATTGTTTTGGGCGAAACTCATAATCGGTGCTTTTCATTGCATGGGATAAATTCAGATTCCTGAGGTTTTAGATTTCGTCCAGTAGGATTAGGCATGTTCATCCAGGGTGTTCGTACTCAGAACGTAAGTAGAGTCTGAATGTCCATGCTGCCATGTTTATTTAGGAGAGGAAATACGCCTACAATAATGCATTTCCTGAATGGCAATGGCTTTTTGATGGTGTGTTCACTTCAATCGTGTTTAGTTGCCTGATATAAATGTGATGCAGTGCCAATATTGTAAGAATGCACATGTCTTCTGTAAATAGAAATTCACAGACCAACATCTATATTCTTTTGTGCAATTGTGCATTGATAGGCCCTAATATACTTTGGTTAATAAAATGCTCATTGCTTGTCATTAATCTACATTCTCTTTTCTCAATGTACATTCATTTGAGCAAATTATCATTTGATTCGACTGGGTTTGACCTGTGACAATTTGCATTGGGTTGTGTTTGCTTTATTTTATAGTGTTGTACCTTTGACAATGCTCTGGATCACTACTTAGTGGATGGGTAGCATGCAACTTCAATGGTTGTGCTTTGCTGCAAGAGTGAGGGTTTATAGAGTAACCTGTATGTTAAAAGTAATTGCTGTCACCGACGCCGAATGGTCAGCGCTTTGGAGGGATATGAACCAATTTAACCACTCGATCCACTTACGGGAGGCTCACTTAAAGACTCTCACGCAATGGTATATGGTTTCGACTCGGCTCCACCGTATCTATCCGGCTGCCTCGGATAAGTGCTGGAGGGGATGTGGACTTCTGGGGGACTTCCGCCACATTTGGTGGGACTGCCCGGTAATCAGGCCGTATTGGGATGAAATTCTTTCCCATATCAAGGATATCCTCCAATATCCTATTGAGGACTCTATGGCCTTTGTGCTGCTGGGTCTGCGGGACCCCGGTCTTGAACACCAGACGCGCGCGGACAAAAAGATTCTGTTGCTGCGCTTGGGGGCAGCCAAGCTCACGCTGGCGGCGGCTTGGAAACGGAAGGAGGCCCCAGCGATTTCCCTTTGGTACGCGAGACTCTGGAGGCTTTTGAGCCTGGAAAGAATGGCGGACATCTTCCTCGGTAACTACAAGAACTTAAAGCACGTGTGGGGCCCCTTGGTAACCTTCCTATCTACTGGCTTGCCTTCGGCTGTTTGCCCAGCATCATTGAGATCCTTACACCTCTTCCAAATTTAGTGTGCCTGCTGTATGAATGTGGTATGTCTGCGTCACCGTCATGGGGGAGGGGGGGGGCTGGGGAGTTGCATTTTCTCTTTCTTTCTCTGTGTTGCAACGAGGTGCCTATTTTCACCGGATGGTACAATTCCATGGTTTTGTATGGCCCGAAGACCTGTTTGATGGGACGTTTTGATTTCGCAAGACTCAGCTCCTATGTGGCTTTTTCTTATGGCTTTTTTTTTTGCAGGTACCTGGACTGATTGACTGAACTTTATCTATGCGATGTAGCGTCACCACCGTTTTCTTTTGCTTCTTTTCCCACTGTGTGGGAACATGTGCGGCACCTCGATGCGGCTTTCTTGTGTTTTTTCCTTTTTTGTTATATGCAAAATAAAAATTTTACAAAAAAAAAAAAGTACTTGCTGTCAGCCTATGTACTCATGGGCTTAATGGTGTCATGATGCAGCAGATATTGTATTGTATTGTAATTGCATTTATATAGCGCTTACTACCGCTGACGAGGCGTCAAAGCGCTTTTTCGGCGAGTAGCACGCTTCTCCGGGACCCATAGAGGGTTAGTGTTGAATTAGTTAAGTGAAACATGCAAGAACATTTTACGATGTGGATAGGTTAGTCAGTTATTTGGATTTGGAATGATAGCAGAAGGATAGAGGAGGAAAAAAGGTTTGTATTTATATAGCGCTTGGTACCCCTGATGGGGTGTTGAAGCACGCTACTCCGGAAGCCCATAAAGGATTAGTGGTGAATTAGTATGGTGAATTATGAAAGTAATTTCAGTGGTGGATATTGGTCAGTTTTTTGGAGTGAGAAGTATAGCGGATATAGCTGTGCTTACGTTTGGAGTGAAGCGAAGATGTGTGAGAAATGTAGACATGGACACTATACATACCACTGTTGTGCGTGTTTGCGGGTTTATAGTGTGACCGTTTCGATGTGAGGCATGTTAAGCAGTGGGTGGCCTTATCTACTTTCAGCAATATTACAGATACACTTAAGATTTATATGAAGCCAAGACGAGCGAGGTATGCTAGTAACTACCATCTGCATCTAGGTGACTGACTTAGCTCTTTTGAACTGTTAGGGTGTAGTACTGCTTAGCATTATGCATGTCACCAGTTACTTGATGGGCGCTACAAAGTGTTGTCTGCCAGAAGAGATAATCTTGTGGTCTGAGGATAGAGGTTGCTGGGGGACTTATTTCTGAGATAGTATTCCAGGTATTCAGTTTTGATGACAAAATGATGTGGAAGGGCCACACACAGGTTGGTAGAGTGTTCTCAGCAGCGGTGTACACTGTGTTATGGACTTCTTAGCGGGCCTGTTTCCAAGCTTTGAGTAAAGTACTGTGGTGCTGACAGAAATAGCACTACCTCTCTGTCGATAGGTAGAGTACCACACACATCAACCAGGTAACATGAGGGGAAACGGTGAAGTAGGAAGAGAGACACACGCATACATTGTATACTTCAACTTTCAGCAAGGAGATTGACAAGCTAGGTAGTGAATGTGATTCATTGTCATAGAGAAATATATATATATGTCTGATTTGCAGCAATAACAGATGAATAACCCAACCAAGTAGTGAATATAGGATCTTTCTTACGTAACTCCATGGCGGATGCATTATAATGTGCTCCACATCGACAATGATACAGGTGTGGAACCTGTGGTGCCTGGAGAGTCAAAGGCAGTGTTAAAAGTAAGGTAGCACAGGAAAAGTGCAATAGCAAGGACTTTGGCTAACTCTTCTAACATGAGTTAACAGAAAAATATCTGTAGGGAATGACAATCCTTTGCGTGGTGTACCCCAAGACCTTTACTCAGTGTTTTTGCTGACTGTTCAACTCTCTGCCATGCTAAACAATGGTAAAATGCATGTGCTTCACTTTTCAGCATGATGAAATTGGTATACTCTTAGCTAGAATTGTTAACAAGTCCTTACAATATGGTACACAGTGTACCGGGGACCAATAATTTAAATCTTATAAGTGTACTGCAGCATCTATTGTGTCATCAACTACAGTGACAGTATTTTTTAAAAATTCAAATCTTTTTTATTGAAGAAAAGAACATAAGAAAAACAGAAAGATAAAGACAAAAAGCATTGTACAAAAACTGCATACAATACGTACGGGTATGGCTGACACTGAAGTGGCTTGACAAATGAAGTATAAATTAACATTGTAAAGATGTACATTTATGACATTATACCTATATTGTACAGCCAAGGAATTGTTCTACAAACTGAGCCAAATATACACAAAATAAATAAAAAACAAAATACACAGATACTTAAAAGTTATTTACCAAATAGCACATACACTGGTACTTTACGTTAAGAAATCGAATATAGCCCATACTGAGATCTTGTCTGTGCCGCAATACTACAATGTGGGAGGAAGCAAGCCATCAATTATGTCTCTCAAAGCATATTCGGGTCCCATACATGCAAGTAAGAGAAACTAGTATTCCCTCTACGGAGGATCAAACGAAAAGGAGGAAGCATCCAGAGATTTCCAGAGTTTTTTAGTGGATGCACGCCAGGGGGAGGATTGCAGGGCATTATTGTCTACTCCTCTGATACAAGAGACCCACTCACGCCACATCTTAAAGGAGACTTCCTCAGCATTCTTCCACTTCACAGTATAACCTTACATGCTAAGGTGAAAAGCAGGTCTAGCAGTTGTCGATCATACTCATTAGTCACAGTTGAGTCTTAAGCACCTAAAATGACATAGATAAATTCTCTCTGCGGCTTGATTTAAAAAATATGTTCTATGCAGTTGAAAATGTTATTCCAATAGTTGTTTAGGGAAGGGCAATGAAAAAACATGTGTGATAGGTCACCTTCAGCCTGATTACAGTTCCAGCATTTTGGGGTATCTCTTAATTTAAGTTTAAACAGTTTTTGGGGTGTCCAGAACACCCTGTTAAGCAACATAAACTTTGTTTGTGCTAGGATTGGAGAAACTTTGTTCACAAGAGCTGTTGCATTAATTCTGTCCCAGTCAAGTTCAATTCCCGTATTGTTGGGCTCTTCCTCCCATTTTAGTTCATTACGTTTTTGTGCTTTCCTGGCTTTTGGGATAAGCAGTTTGTAGACTTTTGATACAAAATGACCTGTTGCTTGGAGACATGTTAGTTGTGGTTTAAGCCATGGTTTAAGGGGTTTAAGTGAACGTGAAGCCCGGACTGGTTTCAGTTTTAGGAAAGCGTAAAAGTCCATTGGCGTAAGGCAGTGCGCTGCCTGGATCGCCGAGTATGGGAGTGGTGAGCGTCCTTCATATAGATCAGACACCATATTTATGTCTTTCGGCGACCAGTGTTCCCAGTGAAGGTATTCCCCATTAATTTGAATAGCTGGGTTATGCCATAAGGCAATGAAGGTAGTGTTTTTTATCTTTGGATCAGATGAGTGTGTTTGATCTAGTCTTAGAAGAGCTCGCCTAGTGTTTAGCATGATGTATTTAGAATGAGGGAGATGCGCTAGATCTATGGTGAGCAGTGCATGAAGGGGGCATTGCCAACAATTGATTTCTCTATCTTTATCCATAGTGGGGATACCATGGGTCCTCGACAAACCAGGATGCTCCCTACTTGATAGTTTCTAAAATTGGGAAGCCCCAGGCCGCCTTTTTCCTTAGTTAGCTGTAGCTTTTTCATAGATACCCTGGGCTTCTTCCCCTGCCATAAAAATGTACCAAACAGTTTATCTACTTTGTGCAGGAAGTCATCCGTGAACGTCATCGGGAGCATGCTCGCCAAATAGTTTACCAAGGGTGTTACCATCATCTTCAGGGTCTCAGCTCTCCCCCACCACAATAGGAACTTAGTAGACCAACCATCTAGTAATTTTGTTATTTTCTTTAGGAGGCGCTCTTCATTGACTCGTAATGTCGTAATTAGGTCTTTATCGAAATCTAATCCTAGATAATTAAAGCAGTCCGGTTGCCAAGTTAAACCAGAATTCCCTAAAATCTCCTTATTGCCTATATTATTCAATAGTTTTACCTCAGTTTTATCTTTATTTAAGGAGTATCCAGAGACTTCCGAAAATTCCTCTATGGTATTCATAAGAGCTGGTATTGCTTCATCTGCTTTCTCAGACATAACTAGGATGTCATCTGCGTATGCTGTAAGCTTGATAACGCAGTAATTAAAGGCAAATCCAGGGATGCTATTGTTATTACGGATTTGGTACAGGAAGGGCTCTATGGCCAACAGGAAAAGCGAAGGGGACAGGGGGTATCCCTGTCTTGCTCCCTGTTGTAATTTGAAAGAAGAGGAGAAGGCGCCTCCCGCTCGAACTCTGGCCGAGGGACAGAAGTAAAGGGACATGACAGTGACAGTATTAATCATGTCTTCATGCCCACCAATTCTGCATGACCAAAACAGCTTTTAAGCTGTAATTTGACTTGTGAAAAGAAACCCTTTCGACAGCTCTATAGTTTTCTTTTAAATATGAATAAGTCACTCCTACGTTGGCCTTATTGCCCATAAGTCAAGGTGCAAAGGCTATTTTCACTGTAGCAAGTTTGGCTTTTCCATAAGAAAATACTGGGATGCAATATTAAATTTAATAAAGTTATCTCCGGCAAGTAAACAGATAGAAATCTTATTCTTTGACTCTTTGTAATATTTATTAAAAGCTCCAATTCACAAGTTCAGAGTGACCAAAGAGGAGCAGTTGCTCATTTTATTGGCTACACCTCTGAGGAGAGCACACAGGCTCCGCACAAGGGAAGCAGGGTTTCACCAACCTGGATTTAGACAGAGAGGAACATTGTCGGATTGTGGGTTGTAGGACACAAAGGAAATGCTGCAAAAGTGGGTAGGGTTATCCTCAAAACCTTTATCCTATTGTTTAGGGCGGGCTAGGAGTCACCCCTACCAACAGGCTAGTGCCAGACATAAATATGGCACCCTCAGTACTCTCCTCAAAACACTACTGGACATCTGGAAAATCAGAAGAGGAAAGAACCTGCTGTCTGAGAGCTGAGAAGAGCCCTAAAAGACTGGACCTGCCCTCTCTTTTGTAGCCAGGACAGAGAAGTGGACTTTAGCTGATCTCCTGTTCAGGATACAGGTACACAACAAACTACAATGTACAAGAGGTCTTTCCTGCAACTGCTCAGCTGAACAGTTTCAACTGGACCTGCCCTGGACCCTGCTGTTTGTTCCAGCTGGAGTGAGTCTTTACCCCCAAGTGCTGCTCCTGAGATCATGGAATCTTAGGTTGTGTCAAAGTGTACTCCTCCTAACATCCTAACAAACCTCGATCTTGGAATCTATTTGACTCCAAAGACCTCTGAAGGGCTGGGACAAACCTGCTGAGCCAATCAGACCCAGGTGTCCTGCCACTGGCCTGAAGATTTAGGTTTACCCCACTCAGACCATTTTCATAGCAGCCAATACGATTCAGTGCAACCTCACAGAGTAGGTATCTGTTTTTCATGGAGCCTTCTTTGGCTACACTGTACTGCCCTGTACCACTGGAGGAGTCCAAGCTTCAAAAGATAGACTGAACGTAAATATAGAAATCTTCACAGGGCCATAGTGCCAAAACTGTCCGTCTGGTGGGGATCGTTCTTTGGCAGGGAAATTCGAATTCCTCCCACTCAGAGCTTCCCCGCCAAAAGTTAACGCTTCACCAGGACCTCGCTCCAACAACTAGGTGACCTCATGGCTCCCTCGTCAGCCACAGCCTGCTTCTTTGACCTGCTGAAGAAATAGGGCTTCCATTTTAGAGCACTGTATGCTGCTATTTTTATTTAAGACTTTAAAAATTGACATCCCTTGTTTCCCTTATTAGATTTTTGTCATTTTGTTTTCATTATATTTCTTAAATTGTGCATTATTTTTCGAAATTTATTTTGGATTTTTCTTTACTTTTGACTTCATTACTGTTTTGGTACTGCAGAAATACCTTACACATTGGCCCTCATTATGATGTCGGTCGGAGTTCCCACTGACCAACACTGTTTCAAAGGTTGGCGGTTCCAAACACCTAATTGCAGTGTGACTGCACATAGTGGATTTGGAAACTTCCATTTCTCTCTGGGAACTTGTGGGGTGGGTGGAACCACCCGCAGCAGAAGCTGCCCTTGCGGAATAGAAGTTTATGAACAACCCTGCACCATGTGGCAGGCACCTCCGATGTTGAGAGGGGCACCAAAGGTGCCCCATGCTCAAATGCGGAGGCTGCGGTCGGAAGGAGGCCCTGCTAGGTGCCCCCAATGTCACTTTCTGACAGTCTTTCCATGTCAGAAGGGCTGACATGGAATGGCTGTTGGAAACCGACATTATATTCCCGATGGCGCAAACGCCATCGTTAAGGGATTAAGGCGAGGGCCCGACCGATGGATCTCCTCATAAAGCATTGATCAGTCCCTCTGGCTGCTGCCTCCGATCGCAAGCATAGTAATGCATTGGTTGGACCGCAGCAGTAGATGGCTGTCGGACAGCAACACACGAGCAGTCAGTTGCAGTCCGGCCTGCATCGTAATTAGGGCCAGGGTCTCTAAGCTAAGCCTCTCTGCTCTGTTCCATAGCTACCAGGGGCTTGAGCTCTAGTGTATTTAGTAAATTTAGTGGTTCACTATGACAAGTATTGTGATAAATATTTGTATTAAGTATATAAACCCCTAAACAAATAATCCAATTTCTTAAAAGAGGAAAACCAAGAAAAGTGGAGGGAACAGTAAAGGCGATGAACTGATTGGATTGGGAAGACATACAGCCAAATGGAGGCTTCTGCCCCAGAAGTGGTGGGCCCAACCTTTAAGTGGGTAAATATTTTTGTTTGTGTTCTAGTTTGCATTCCCAACTTCCACTACAATGTTTTTCACAACTTCAGCCTCTCTTAAAGCCTCTAATTATGGTACTTGCTGATGCATCTCAGAACCATATTCCGACCTATCTCTTACTTCCATTGTCTGCTTTTTCCACCTATGGTTATTATTATCCCTTCCTGTGATGTTAACCTGACCCTGATTCACATTCATGACACAGCCTCCCCGGATGTCGCCTTCCTAACAGAGACCTGGATTAACCCCTCCTCGGCACCCGACATTGCCAAAGTCATCCCAGATGGCTACAAGATCACCAGAAGGGACCACACCAACAGACCAGGAGGAGGAATCGCCATTGTCTACAGAAACACCCTCAGAGTCATGACCAGTACAGCAGACACCTCCAGCAACACCGAACACCTGCACTTCCAGATCCACACAGACCCCAACACCACCCTCAGAGGAATGCTCATCTACAGACCCCTGGACCCCGGCCACAATTCATCAACGCTATTGCCGACATTGTCAGCATGCATGCTCTTGCTTCCACAGACTACATCCTCCTTGGAGACCTGAATTTCTACCTCGAGAACGCTGATGATAGCAACTCCATCGCTTGCTCGATAACCTCCTCAACCTCGGACTCAAACAGTCCGTCACAACGCTTGACCCCATCCTCTACCCAAGCAACCAGGTCTTCTTCAGCCAAACCACCGAACTGCACTGGACCGACCATTGCTGCGTCCACTTCACCTTCAAGAAACCACCCTCGCACCACCACCCGGAACAGATTCCCTACCGCAGCTGGAACAAAGTCACCGAAGACCAGCTCATCACCACCCTTGCCTGAGACCAACCTACAGACACCACCAACCACCTACACAGCCACCAGCACCCTCAGGCAATAGATCGATGACTGCGCCAACACTATCACCCTGATCAAAAAACCCTCAAACATATGCACCGACAGAAAGGCCAGCTGGTTCACCAGGGACCTCCAGGAATCCAAGCAGTCCTGCCGAAGACTTGAGAAGAAGTGGTGCCACAAACTAAACCCGGACAACCACACTGCTCTAAAGAACACCAACTGCAAGCACCACCAACTCATCCGAGCCACCAAAAGGAACTCCTTTAAGGAACGCATCGACAACAACGCACACAACAGCAAAGAGCTCTTCAACATCCAACATCCAACTTCAGCTCCAGCTCCAACGACATCCCGCAGTCGCAAGACCTATGTGACTCCGTAGCTACCTTCTTTCACCGCAAGATTGCTGACATCCACAACAGCTTCTATGCACAGCCCCTCCCTACAGCCGCCGACACCGCAGACTCACCACCCCCCAGCCTCACCAACCAACTGCTCTCCTGGACCCACGTCAACAACAACGTTACCATCAAGACCATGAACACCATCCACTCCGGCTCACCATCCAACCCCTGCCCTTATCACATCTTCAACAAAGCAAACCGCATCATTGCACTCCAACTCCGGTAGATCATCAACAGCTCCTTTCCGGAAAGCTGGAAGTACGCCGAGATCAATGCCCTACTCAAAAAAAACGACAGCGGACCCAAAGGACCTTATGAATTTCCAGCCCATCTCCCTGCTTCCATTCCCGGCAAAAGTAATAGAAAAGATCTTCAACAAGCAACTGACTCCCTTCCTCAAGGAGAACAACATCCGAGACCCGTCCCAATCTGGATTCCGCAGCAATCACAGCACCAAAACTGCCCTCATCGTCGCCACAGATGACATCAGGACCCTACTGGACAGCGGAAAAACCACGGCCCTCATCCTCCTGGACCTCTCGGCCCCATTTGACACTGTCTGCCACTACACCCTACGCACACGCCTACACGATGCAGGAATATGCGACAAAGCTCTGGACTGGACCACCTCCTTCCTCACCGACAGAACCCAGAGGGTTTGCCTCCCCATTCCGTTCTGAAGCCACGAAGATCATCTGCGGCGTACCCTAAGGATCATCCCTCAGCCCGACCCTCTTTAACATCTAGATGGCACCAACATCATCCGCTCGCACAACCTCAACATCGTCTCCTACGCTGACTACACTCAGCTGATCCTTTCTCTCACCAAGAACCCCGCCACTGACAAAACCATCCTCCACGAAGGAATGAAGGCCGTCCCACACTTGATGCAGAACAGCCGCCTGAAACTCAACTCCGACAAGACAGAGGTCCTTATCCTGGGCTCCACCCCCTCCACCTGGGATGAGTCCTGGTAGCCAGCCGCCCTGGGAGCTTCTCCCACACCCACCAACCACGCACGCAACCTGGGGTATATCCTGGACTCATCACTCTCAATGACCCAGCAAGTCAATGAGGTCTCCTCCTCCTGCTTCAACACCCTCCGCATGCTCTGCAAGATCTACAGGTTGATCCCCACCGGAACCAGAAGGATGGTCACCCAGGCCCTCGTCAGCAGCAGACTGGACTACGCCAACGCTCTCAACGTAGCAACCACAGCCAAACTCCGGAAAAGACTCCAGCGCATACAGAATGCCTCCGCAAGCCTCATCCTCGACATCCCCTGCCACACACACATCACCGCCCACCTGAAGGATCTGCACTGACTCCCAGTCAACAAAAGGATCACCTTCAAGCTCCTCACCCATGCTCACTAAGCTCTCCACATCGCCGGACCAGCATACCTCAACAAACGGCTCATCTTCTAAACCCCGAATCGCCAGCTTCTTTCCGCCGACCTTGCCCTCGCCACTGTCCCACGCATCAACAGAACCTCTAACGGCAGCAGATCCTTCTCCTACCTCGCCGCCAAGATACGGAACACCCGACCCACACAGCTGCGCCAGACACAGGACCTGCTCACCTTCAGGAGACTCCTCAAAACCCGGCTGTTTGAGCAGTAGCTGCACCTTCCACCCCATCTCAGCGCCTGGAGACCCTCACGGGTGATTAGTGCGCTCTACAAATGACTGACTGCTTGATTGATTGATTGATTGATTGCTTTTCAAGTCATCATATAGAGTCCTGGTGGGGAAATAATTACTTCCATAGTGTGACCAGCTGAGTGCGTTTTGACGAGACAATTTCTAAGAAGTTGACATTCATCAGTTTGAGGGGGTGGTTTGTGTTT
Organism: Lissotriton vulgaris; assembly: GCF_964263255.1. Classification (NCBI taxonomy): domain Eukaryota; kingdom Metazoa; phylum Chordata; class Amphibia; order Caudata; family Salamandridae; genus Lissotriton; species Lissotriton vulgaris. Next base: position 123,680,332 of record NC_141690.1, read on the forward strand.
GGATGAGTTTTGATTTGTTAAACCACGTGCTCAAGGTTCCCAGTGGGATTTGGCAACATTTAGGAAAGCTGAGGAAAGGAGGAAGGAACTTTGTAGATAGAGTGAGTCTGCCCCAAGACATTGGTATTGGCTTATTGCAACAACGACAAGGTGATAGGTGGAATGCTTGAACTAATTTCAGCCACGTGCAAACACTCGGGCAGCATCCCAATTCATCATTTTTCGCTCACCATTCCACCTCAGTTTGGACCCAGCTATATGCAAATCAGCCTTAACCCTACTCCAGTTGGAACAGCCCAGCCCGAGCTGCAGGTCCTTTCTGAACCAAAAATCAAACAAACTAGCACCGGTTATGCCCTTATTTTGGGCTCATAAGCCACGTAAAGCTTGATTGCAGTGCAGCGACGGCTCGTGGAGGGAGTTACGGTGGGGCAGGAGGGTGGGGAGTGGGAGGGGCAGGGTGGAGGTTGCTAAAAACCGGCATATGGATAATTGCAGGTAAGTAAACAATTTAATTAATAAAACGAATTTCGTAGTGTGCCTTGCATCGCAAAATGCAATGCAGTGCGAGCTACGAAATTCGTTTTATTAATTAAATTGTTTACTTACCTGCAATTATCCATATGCCGGTTTTTAGCAACCTCCGCCCTGCCCCTCCCCCTCCCCGCCCTCCTGCCCCACCGTAACTCCCTCCACGAGCCGTCGCTGTTGCAGTGTCACAGTTAACATAGGACTGATGTCTGGGCATACCCATCTCACCTAAGGGGTCAATGGCAACAAAAACAAGATGATGGATGGAATGCTTGAATTAATCTCAGCCACTGGCAATCACTTTTGGCCCTCTGTGCGTCCTCATTATGGACCCAGTCATTTCGAAATCACCCTTGACCCTGTTCTAATCGGAACAGTCTAGCCCACTCCGCCAGTCTTGGCCCGTCCCTGAACTAGGTTTCAACCTTAACCCAGGACAGTGTTTTTGTCCTAGTCACAGCATGCAGCTGGCCATATGCATCATGTCAAAAGGCAGAGAGCAACTGAAAAATCATAAATGTAGAGGGCAGGACATATTGGGAGAAGAAAAAAAGGAGACTTTATGATGAAGGGGGATGGCAAAGAGATAGAGAATTAGAAATAACGGCAGTAATACTCATAATTGCTATGTTTAGCTGAAGAGGTATCAGGAGGAAAAGTGGGAGAGAGAGACTAGCTTATTTGAGGACAGAGGCGAATAGGGTTCGAATTTTCTTTATTTAAACATTTTATTTTTAGGAGGTGTCACAGCACAGTTTATTTAAATTACAATTGATTATAAATCAAACAATTCAAACCATTTACTTATTCAAATAATAATCTTAACATAATTATACTTAAAAAATTATTCATAGATAATAGAAGGAAAAAAAAGCTTTCTTATCTCTAGCACATCATATTAATTTTTCCAGATTTTTCCCAATTCCATCCACTAGAATTTTGGACCCATTCTTTTTGCATGCATGATTTCATGAGTGTGAACTTTTTACATCCTGAGAATCCAATGGAAGACTGAGGAAACTGTGTTTGATATCCATTTTGTCAAGACTAATGATCTTCCCACTAATATGGAAATAAATAAAAGTTGGTGCTGCCATCTTCGGCTAACTTCAGCAAAAATATTCTGCCAACATTTTTAAGACAAATGCATGTAAATATCATATGAAGCCAATCCTCATTATCATGATTGCACCAACATTCTGCCCTGGAATTATTTTTTAACATTTTAGCAGCTTCCAGCGGTGGGATGTAGCCATGCGCTATACCAAGAATCGATTTAATAATAATAATAAAAAGGCCAATTTTTCTTAAATTGGCGGCTCGTACTGCCTTGAGTCTTATTTACTTGTAAAACTACCATTGAGAGCTGTCTAATCTGCATCCTGTCGAAGATTCTATTAACTGAAGGAGATCTAAAATCAGCCCCTTACTGATTTTTGGGTGCAGCTGTCTGTACCAATCCCCCCTGCCCTGTATTTCAGAGATAAAGTAAGCTTTGCTAAGATTGTCTGTGAATTTATATATTTATGATTTGAACAAAACAAAAAAAAGGAAGCATTAATGTTATATTTCCAATTCATCAGCCTATGCCATTAGGAAAATTCTCCATTGGATAAAATTCTTGCCCCCTCCAGTATCCCGAACAAGACCAAGATTACAGGTATGATTGGACAGGAGTAGCCCCAATTGAAAACACTCCACTAGTTTCAGTTGGTAATGAAGCTGGGGTATTTCATATTCCTCCCAGATACTACTGAAGTGATCCATTAATGTTTTGGTGAGCCTTGGATCTAGAATTTCTTGGCAGATTTTTAAAAAAGGGGACAGCCCAATTTCAGATACCTTTGCCATATGTTCTGAATAGAAATTCCCTTCATTTGAGTTATTTTAAGAGGACCTAGTCAGCCAATCATGAAATTACTAATCCAAACTGGGTATGGGTTCCCAGGCAGTAAGGCCAAACCCTGCCTTAACTAGTATTCCAAAACTAAATGCCAATACTGCCACGTAATTTCACATCACTTATTTCATACCGTGCATATGAGCAAAACTGTATGCAAGAAGGAATTTTATCTCAGAGTTAATCAATTCAAATTAGCATTTTATTTACACTTTTCTTCTTTTATGTATTTTTCAAACCATTTTTTGTTTCAACAAGACTTTTTTGTAAAGCACATTACAAGAGAACAATACAAAAAATAAACATGTTGCTACTTACTTTTATACATCATTCATACAAAAGGACATTGCAATCATACTATAAGCACATTCACACCACTAACAATATTTTTTTATTTCTTTATTTCGGCTAGTTTTGACCATAAAGGACACATATACACATTAAAAAGCAAGAGATCATAGCAACATACATACAACAACATTTCAAGTCAGTAAATTTAAAATATGTTTAAAATATGTTGCAAAAATTAATTTTTACCACCTCAGTTTAAAACATATTTCATTATAGCTGTAAACTTTTGTAAACATATGCAGAGGTCCTGCTCAGAGTACCTGACCATTTTTCCTACGAGTAATGTAAACAGAGTAGAGGAACCTGCTTATACTAAATACAATGAACTGGGTTGTATTACTTTTTACGATCCTATAGGCTATAGAACAGGATCTGGTTCCTAGAAGGGTACACATGGGTTTTAACCATTTCTTTCGAGCCTTCATGTAGGCACTACATATAAACAGCATATGAACCTCATTCTCCATACAGGGGTTTAAACACATCGGGCAACACCCGCTTTTGACATTCAAATCTCCTAGTCTTTTCTGTGACCATCGTTCTGTATTATAGTTCAGCATAAGGATCCCATATCTGAACTTCAAATAAAGGGACTTTGCAATAGGTGGCTCTATTTCATCCAAAAATGATTCAAAGCGAAAATCATCCTTGAAGGATAGAAAGTCTTGAGTTGCGGACCCAACTCTACTTCCATGTACCAACTTGTCACTCATGTGAGACCAGGAGGCACGCTTAACTATTAATTTAGAAGAGGCCGGTAAATTATCAGGATTCTCCCACATTGAGTACAGGCCCAGGAGCGTAAACCATTTTTTGATATGTACAAGCCACTGGATGGAATTAAAAGAATCAAGGGTCAGCAGTTCTTGTAGACCATTTCTGTACTCTACCAGTTCTGGGGTGGTCCATAACCTAACCCAAAACATTAATGGTTTTAAAATGGCAAAATAGTCTGTTCTTTTAAAATTCAAATCAAGCTGGAGGGGTATTAAAGGTGTACTATTTGGGACCCTTACAATGGCTCGCATGAATTTGTTGTCCAAGCCCTGAAAGCTATCTCTTGCCCAAGGTCCCCATATCTCTGCTCCATACAACACAGCAGATTGGATTTTAAATTTAAAAAGTTCTAAAACAGGGGTTACACTCTTACTTGTACTAGCGTTCAATCTACATATGATTGGCTTAACGTTGTGGGCATATGATATCTTACTTTTCTCAATTTGGGCTTTCCAACTTAGTTTTGAATCAAGTGCAACACCCAAATAAGAAAAGTTTTCCACAGTTCCTAATTTCTGACTATTCAAGGTCAAAAACCCTCTGTCTGGTTTGCTGGGATTTAATGCCATACACTTCGTTTTATCTGCATTAATTTCCAAACCCTTTGTCATGCAGTATTGGCTAAAGGAGTTTAGGAGTGCCTGGAGTCCCTTCTTGGTCTGAGATATAAGAATAGTATCGTCCGCAAAGAGCAACGCAGGCACCCTTTCTCCATTGAGCTGCGGGGAATCATTAATACAACCATTCAAATATTCTGGGGCATCATTAACAAACAGAGAAAACAAGGTAGGGGCCAAGACGCACCCTTGGCGAACCCCACGTTCAATAGGGATGTTGCGCGTCAGCTCACCATTTGGACCCCACCTGATGTTTGCATAGTTTCCAGCATGCAGCTCAAATATTTGTGCCAAAAGGCACCCTGGTAGGCCTACTTCACTTAAGGTTTTCCAAAGTAAGCTGCGAGGGACAAGATCGAATGCAGCTCTCAGGTCAACGAAAGCTACATACAAATGACCTTTCCTAATATGCACGTACTTCCAGATCAAACAACAGAATCTAAATATTTGATCTATGGTGCTGGTCTTACTCCTAAACCCGGCTTGGAATTTGGAGATTATTTTAGATTCCTCCAGCCAGTCATTGATCCGAAATAATAAGTGTTTGGCATATAGTTTTTGCAGGGTGTCCATGAGACTAATTGGTCTATAGTTAGAGGGTATCAATCTATTCCCCTTTTTAAAGATCAACACAACTTCCGCTGCACGCCAACTATCTGGAAAACGACAATTTGTGGACAGAACATTGAACAAACGGTTCACATAAGGAGCCCATACCCCAATATCATGTTTATATAGGTCCCCTGGTATTTTATCAGGGCCTGGTGCTTTAGTGTTTTTTAATTCATTAATCGCCCTTATTGTTTCCTCCAGTGTAAAGTCAAGGGGTTCAATAGGAGGAGGAGACCATGGAATCCTGTTGTTATCACCATCATATTGTTTGTAAAGGGATGTAAAATGGGTCACCCATGTCATTTCGTCCAAAAACATATCTTTCACAGCTCTGCCTGCGTGCCCCTCATTTGCCACCAGCCTCCAAAAGCCAACGTTGTCATTAATTTTTGCAGCGGCTAGCATTTCAGCCCAAATCGACTCCTCCCATAATTTTTATTTACACTTTTCTTCTTTTATGTATTTTTCAAACCATTTTTTGTTTCAACAAGACTTTTTTGTGAAGCACATTACAAGAGAACAATACAAAAAATAAACATGTCGCTACTTACTTTTATACATCATTCATACAAAAAGACATTGCAATCATACTATAAGCACATTCACACCCCTAACAATATAAAAGGGCATACATTTTTCATACAATCATAGATGATGAATTCATGAGGCACATCTTTTCCCATTTAGAGAGGTAAGAAGCAGAGAAGTGGGCATTGAACCTAAGGTGGCTCACGTAGAAATAGATCATACATTAATACAGGTTCCCCCCTTTTGTCATTCACAGCCCTTGGTCCTGACGAGAACTCCAAAACCAAGGAGTTTGAAACGCGTAGACCCCTCTATATCACGTTTCTTACATGGAAACCATAAGAGAACTGAACAAATCTTTTGACCACAGAGATTTATATCTAAAAACATAGATCTATGGTTTCCTACTTATGAACTGTATACAAATTGTATGAAAAATGTATGCCCTTTTATATTGTTAGTGGTGTGAATGTGCTTATAGTATGATTGCAATGTCTTTTTGTATGAATGATGTATAAAAGTAAGTAGCGACATGTTTATTTTTTGTATTGTTCTCTTGTAATGTGCTTCACAAAAAAGTCTTGTTGAAACAAAAAATGGTTTGAAAAATACATAAAAGAAGAAAAGTGTAAATAAAATGCAAATTTGAATTGATTAAGTCTGAGATAAAATTCCTTCTTGCATACAGTTTTGCTCATATGCACGGTATGAAATAAGTGATGTGAAATTACGTGGCAGTATTGGCATTTAGTTTTGGAATACTAATCATGAAATTACACCTGGTAATAGTTTTTATGTATTATAGACCGCCAATCCTCCTTCTTCAGAATCCAAGAGCATCGCCTATATTTTAAGCCTGGATTTCTCACCCCGCCAAACAAACTTTCTGATTTCATTGGTTACTGACTCAAAAAGGACAGAGGGATTTTTATCATAATGATTCTGACTGAAAAAGTAATAACACAATAATGCACATTTTAACTATAGCAACCCGATCCATGATAGATATAAGAAGATTTTGCCAATAATTTATTAAGTTACAGATCTTATTCAATAAATGCCTTAACATTTAGCACTAATAGATTGTCTAGCTTTGAGGTCACATAGATTCCTAAATACCTTATCGATGAAGTTGAGGAGTATTGGGCCTGCATTAATTCTGGCAGTACTTCTGAAGAGCAGTTGTGAAGTATAGCATCTGATTTCCCATTAATTATCTTATAGCCCCCTTTTTCTGTTTATTCTCTAATTTTAGAAAAGGAACATGCTATATTAGCGTTCTCTGCTGCTATATAAAGAGCTATATTGTCAGTGAATGGTATCAATTTCCCTGCCCCTACCACGTGAGATTGAATATTGTGGTCTTGTTGTATAGCGCAAGCCAGGTGCTCGATATAGAGGAAATAGAATGGGGAGAAATGGGAGCCTTGATGCATCCCACAACTATTAGTAACCCTCCCTGACAGTTTCCCATTTATAATTATAGGTGCCTTAGTGTTAAGGTAAAGGTTTTTTAATACCAGTACAAACTTGGAAGGGAAGGCACATTTTGTTAAGACTATGAAAAGTGTTAAGACTATGAAAACGACATTCCACTCCAGCATTATAATAACTGCATTAGTTCTTTGTACAGTGAAATAATCAGTCAGAGAGTCAGATAGTAGGTAATAGTTGCCATGATTCTGCCTAACAGAAAGCCATTTTGATCATTGTGGATGACCCAGGGAACTACAACTGCAAGATGATTCGCTAACATTTTCGTGAAAAGCTTATAGTCACATTTAAGTACGCTAATTAGATGATAACCGTTCATATCTTTTTCTGCCTTGCCCTTCTTCAAAAAGCTGATGGCTTACAATTCTTTAAAAGAGCCGGGAATTTCAAACCTCACCAAAATTCTGTTGAATAGTCTGATTAAAAAATATATTCAGTTGTGATGCAAAAAGCTTGCACACTTCAGCAGGAATCTCATTGGTGCCACAGGCTTTTGAGGTGGGGGAAGAGTTGCCTGCCTGAGCTACTTCTTGTAAAGTGATTGGACTAATCATAGCTTCCCACTGATCTAGAGTTATTTAGGGAATATTGGGCTCTTCTAACCAGCTTTTGACCATCTCTAGCAACGTATTATGAGGGTCAGAATACAGATTTGTATAATATTTAACAACAGTGTCTATTATATCTTGTGGCTGAATCACAAGTCTGTTTGAGTGAGTGAGAATCCTGAATCTGTTTAACAGCGTAGGCATTGGATCTGCGCTTAACTGACCAAGCCAAATGTTTGCCTTTGTGTTCGCTTTCTTCATATTTCTTTTACATTATTGTATTGCGATTTAGAATCTCCCAGGAAATGAAATATTCATGGAGATTATATTTTGCCTGAGGCATTCCACGCTTAGCTTACCTCATGGGGAACCAGTAGCGGCACGTGGAGGGAGGTCTGTGGGGCGGACGGCGGGGCAAGGGAGGGGCAGGGTGGGGGGGTAGAAAACACCAGAATATGGGTGATTAGAGGTAAGTAAACAATTAAATAAATAAAACTAATTTTGTTGCATGCCCTGCATCGCAAAATGCGTTGCAGCGCGCGCTACCAAATTTGTTTTATTTATTTAATTGTTTATCCACCTCCAATCATCCATATTCCGGTGTTTACTACCCCCCACCCTAACCCCCCCCCCCCCCACACCATTCCGCCCCATAGACCTCCCTCCAAGGGCCGCCACTTTGGGGAACATTATATAAACCACTGCTGCCCGGTTTAAGGCTAGTTGAAGTTGCTGGTATTTACTTTTCTCAATCTGCCTTAGCTCTGCCCCATAGGCTATAACTTCTCGCTTTAAAAAAGCCTTCAAGGCACCCCAAACTGAGAACTCTGTGGCCATGTCAATATTGCGTTCTAGAAAGGCCTCCAGGGCCTGGGGCATTTGGTTACCCACTGATTGTTTGCTAGTAGGGATTTATCAAACACCAATCTAGAGTTCCCGTTGCCTTGATCTGCTAGATGTAGACTTGCAGTAATTACTGAATGATCTAAGAATGCATGTATTATCATTTCTGTGTGAGCTCTTTGAAAAAAATTGAAATCAAAAAGATATCAATAAGTGAAAATTAATGAAATCTATTTGAGTGGCTGGTGTAGAATCTCTCCTTGGGATGGTCACTCCACCTAGGAATCACCAAAACAAAGTCTTGCATTATGGTGCTCGGAGCTTAATCAATTTTGACTTGTTCTGCAGTTTATTAATGCAAGAAGAATCCAGGGCTGTATTTGAGAGAATATTATAGCCACTATCAATCACAAGGGGACCAGACTACTCTTTGCAAAACTGTATAGGGATTCAGGGGTCTGAGAGGAATCCATAAAAGGGCCATAAAAAATTCAAAGTTAAACATCTGGCTAAAAATCCTCATTTGCACCCAGATCCACCTTTCAATCAGAACCCGATGGACCTTGAGAACCTCGCATTGCAATTCACTAATGACAAGTATAGTCACTCCCTTAATTGCTTCTTTAGAAGAAGCATAGAACCCATGTTGAATAAAGCCAGGAACTTTCCATGGGGGACTCCACTCTTTAAATGTGTCTCCTGAAATAGAATTATGTTTGCCTGTAGTGATTTAAACCAGCCAGCATTGCTCAAGATGTCAATCCTTTTTTAAAGCCATTCACATTACATGAGTATTCTCAGCTGTCTATGAACCATGATATATCATTAGTGTGTTCAGCCTACCCCCCCACAAATCCCCACACTCCTCACCACATTCCCTTCCCCACTCCTTCTCTCCTTTCACCCCCTCCCCTCGATGCAGATTGCCACCGAGAGCCTCACCCACCCTAAGCTCTAAAACTGAGGCTGCCTTTGTCCTGCTCCCTCCCCTTCGATCGGTGCCTTAAAATGGCACCTGGGAATCATCTTCCAGGGCGAGCTGCTGCTTAATAATGGACCAATCATTGACATAGGGTTCCTCAATCTTTTCTCACATGAGTCTCTTGCAAACAAACATTCAGTACGAGTCAAGGCTCATAGCCCCCTTTCACTTTGATTGCTCCTTTCTATCCTGCTGCTGTAAGAGTTCATTAGCTTGTTCCATCAACACCAATACATGAAAAGGACCTTTCAATAAAACCTTCAATTTAGCCTATTGCATCAGAACTGCTTGGATGCCTTATTTCCTAAAGAGTTCAATCATTGATTTAAATTCTCACAGGTGGCTAGCTGCCACCACAGACATATCTGAAAAGATATTTAAGAGACCCTTGTCCACAGTCTGGAATCAATTCAATGTTATAGCCGCCAATCATATTCTCTCTTTTATTTGAATGTCCCTGAAATTAACTAGAAATGTCCCATGCAAAAAACAGGAGAAGAATCGCCGTGACATCAGGAGTCACCCCTAGTGCAGGAAGAAGCTGAGCCAGAAGCCCTCCCTGGTCCGAGTGCTGAGGAACAGAGAAATGAAGAAACAACGCGGGAGCCCACACCAGCCGCAGTTAAGAAGCAGTAAGAGGCCCCGACCACCTAACAGCAAGTGGTACACCTGTCTGTGCGCTTGAACATCGTGCGCATAATTGAAAGAGGTGCACCCGACTGTGCTCGTGCCCCAGCCGTCCGCCGCATCACGAAAGACTGCAGCAATGCGCGTAGATTCAAGGAAATATCGCACAAATACAGCAGCCTTTTTGGGGTCAGGCGGGAGCAGCGAATCAGAGTCCAGAAAGGCCCGGCGGCCATTTTGAGGCCATTTTGAATACTGCCAAGACTGGATCACATATTTGCAGCCCGGGACTCTTCACAAACACTAAAAACAGACAATGGTCCTCCATTCTCAGGGGAGTAGTTTCGAAAATTCATGGACTACCTAGGCATTCATCACAGGAAGATAACACCTCTGTGGCCACAAGCAAATGGCATGGTGGAGATGTTCATGGGGAACATAAAGAAGGCTGTCCAAAGAGCAAAGCTGGCGCAGATATCAATAGGACAAGCACTTTGTCAATTACTAAGAGATTATCAAAACACCCTCTCAGCTCCCCGGGATGATGCCCTGCTGTGAGAAGTTGGCCTGATATGTAGTGTTTCCAATTCTGGAACCACTGGGTATCAGTCCAAACAAACCCCAAAGATGTCTGGTTGTAAGTCAACCTTGTTAGACAAGCTATCCTAGTGGTAGCATGGACTAAGCAGCCTTAAAGGCTTAACTTAAGAGGTCGTGTTAAGCGAGCTGTTTTACCACATGCAATCCTGTAATCAAATGAAAGGACACCACACAAGTATATATTATAAAAATATATGTATTTATTTCTAAATTACTCCCCAGTACTCTTTATGAGGAAAGGGGCACAAGCGTTAAATCAAAAGCACAGTAAAACATATAAAGTTGCACAATTATGGATGAGGGCGGGTGGCCACTCAGACCATATACTAAAAAAATGGTATAAGGAACACTTATCGAACAGTGGTTAGGCCTAGGGCCTAGAGATTCGCTGGGAGCAGTCAGGACTAGCAATGCTGAAGTCGGGAGTAGCCCACAGGAGACGGGTGCAGCACGGAAAGTGCGGCGCGCACCAATGCAATGTCAATGGTGCGTAAAAGTTAGATAAAGTGAATTAAAAGATACTTCCGCTGAACCTAGAGGAACAAAACTTTAGACACAGACCCTAGAGGTGTGTACCAGTGTGGGAACACCGGCGTTGCAAAGTTACCTCACCCACAGGCCGTGGGTGCACAGGGTCGAAGTGGCGTCGGGTCTTGACACGCAGGCTCTTGGTGCTTGGAGCTGTTGCAGCTGCAGGCGATGTGAAGCAGAAGTGTCCGGTGCGATCCAAGGGTGGATCGAAGTAGAAAAGTACCTGAAAGCAGAGGGACAGAGTCTGGGTCACTCAGCAGTGACCAGGGTGGAACCAGGACGGAACCAGGCAATGTCGGGCGCAATCAGGTGGTTGTCGATAGGCTTCTCTCCGCTGTCACGTGGGCTCTGGGGCATCTGCGACGTCCAGGAGCTGGTCACGATCTGTCCCACGTAGGCTCTCGCCGTCAGCACCGTCGGCTTCAAGATTGCAGCAAACAGCACTTGGCAAAAGCAATCCACGCGGAACCGGGAGATTGCTTATCACTCGAACCAGGAGGGTCAGAGTGGGGGCTCCTTTTCACAGGAGCTGGTGCAGATCTGGAGCAACCAGAAAAGCAAGTCGTATTTCAAGTTTCGTCGGCACAGGGGCCACAAGCCAGCTGGCAAGTGACCGGGCCAACGCGTCAAGCCAAAACAAGCAGAAGGGCCCCACGCAGCACTCGTCAAGTGTGGAGGGGTGAGCTTGGGTGCAAGTGTAGCTCGGGTGGGGGCTTCTCAAACCCCGGTGCACAGCTTCGAGGATCACTCGTGGGCTGCACGGTCAGCGTCTCGTGGCCTTTTCAAGATGGCGTGCCCCACGCTTCCGGTCGCCTTCACTGGTCTCAGCTCTGCAGGGACTGTGGATCGGGCAGGTAGAAGGCAGGCAAGCTTGATCTCGTCGATCTCTGTCGCTCGAGTTCCGGCGGGAACTGCAACAAAGCAAGGGTCGAGGGCTGGATGGTGCCTGTTTGCACAGGGTGGTCACTCCTTGACCACAAGGGAGATTCTTCAGTCTTCTAACGTCGTGTAGAAAGTCGAAGGGTCCAGAATTCGTTTCTTATGTTTCTTCAGGATGATCTGAGTTGCATTGGCACTGCTCCCCCTCTTATTCGAATCTGGGGGGTTGGACATCCTGCTAGGTCCCCTCCTATGGGTGGGACCCAGGAAGGGGGTGGTTACACCCCTCTCCTTTGATCCTGGCCACGCTGGGACAGGGGCTGGGAGGCCCCAGAACCGGTTTGGCCGGATTATGCAAAGGGCAGCCTTGTGCTCTCCAGGCAGTGTCTGGTTTCTTTGAAACCTCCCTACTCCAATCCACTATCTCCTGTCTGGGGTGGTTTGACATCGCCCTGTGACAGGAAACTCTTTGTCCAGGCCTCCTCTGCCGAGTTTCGGTCAGCAGCAGGAGGCCAGACCCGTGTCTGTGGCAGGGGCATCCATTTTGTGGATCTGAGGCTCATTTTAAATCAACCGCGTTTCAGTAAAGTAACATGTCTTCTCCCTCTAGAAGGGTGGAATGCTACCCCCGTCGCCAGAACTGGCGAGGGGGTAGTATTCCAATTCGTATGACACCTTACACGACATGTTTTGATAAAGCCAAACCAAAGTTGCTATATAACCGCGAGGATTATAAGGCGCTTAAGAGTATATGGTATGGCATTATCCCGGATCAGCTTAGGGAGTTGTTCCCGACAGCTGCAGACAGGCTCAGCTCATGCCAGAGCTCCATCTCACATAAAACCACGCACTCTGCCTCCAGGATTGATGAGGCCTTCCATAGGAGTGGCTTACAGGCTATATATGTGTCCAGATATAGGTTTAGATATTGGTATACTACATCTAAGCAAGGGGTGATTACACCCACTTGCCCCAGCTGAGTGATCAGCCAGTTGTGTCAATTTAAGAACCAGCCAGAGGTGGCAAAAGCTATGCTTCAGCCCCTGGTAGGCCTTGGTGGCACCTATGCCCTGAGCACCTATAGTGCATGGTACAGGGGCTGACAAGGAGTCCATTTCCAATTGTGGTATGTACCTATAGCACATGTATTATAAATTTAGAGAGAGAACAGCAGGCTGGGGGTCTGATTAGCAGGCCCACAGCCTCAGTAAGTCGAAAACCAGTGAAGCAAAAAGCAAAAATTGGGGTGACCATAGGATAGCAGACCCTACTCTCCTACACAACCCCCCCCCCCCCAAACGCAGGGACATTAAACTTAACCTTGACCAGATAAGTCTTCATGTTCTAAGTGGAAGTACCTGGAGAGACCATCTGCATTACCATGGTCAGTCCCTGGGCGGTGCTCCACTGTAAAGTCCATCCCCTGTAGGGAAATGGACCACCTGAGCAGTTTGGGATTTTCACCCTTCATCTGATTTAGCCACAAGAGGGGCTTATGGTCTGTCTGAATTAGGAAGTGAGTACCAAACAAATATGGCCTCAACTTCTTCAGGGCCCAAACCACAGCAAAGGCCTCCCTCTCAATAGCTGACCAACGTTTCTCCCTGGGGGTCAGCCTTCTGCTAATAAAAGCAATGGGCTGGTCTTGGCCATCTTGATTAAGTTGTGAAAGCACAGCTCCCACCCCCAACTCAGAAGCATCTGTCTGTACAATGAACTGTTTGGAGTAGTCAGGACTCTTCAGGATAGGTGCAGAGCACATGGCCTTCTTCATGTCATCAAATGCCTTTTGACAGCTAACTGTCCACTGAACCTTTTTGGGCATCTTCTTGGATGTCAAGTCATTCAATGGTGTCACAATGGACCCATAGTTCTTTACAAATTTTCTGTAATACCCAGTCAGGCCCAAGAAGGCTCTGACTTGTGTCTGGGTAGTTGGAGGAGCCCAGTCCTGTATGGTCTGGATCTTGCTCTCCAGTGGTTGAACTTGACCCCCACCTACTAGGTGGCCCAAGTACACAACCTTGCTCTGCCCTATCTGGCACTTAGTAGCCTTGATAGTCAGGCCTGCCTTTTGCAGGGCCTCCAGAACCTTCTTCAGGTGGATCAGGTGATCCTCCCAGGTGGAGCTAAAGACAGCAATATCATCTAGATATGCTGCACAAAAGTCATCCAACCCAGCAAGGACTTGATTCACTAACCTTTGGAAGGTGGCAGGTGCATTCTTCAAACCAAAGGGCATTACCACAAACTGATAATGTCCACTAGGGGTAGAGAATGCTGTTTTGGCTTTTGACTCTTCAGCTAGTCTGATTTGCCAGTAGCCAGCTGTCAAATCAAATGTGCTCAGAAACTTGGCAGAAGCCAATTTATCAATGAGCTCATCTGCTCTTGGAATGGGATGAGCATCTGTCCTAGTGACAGCATTGAGACCTCTGTAGTCCACACAAAACCTCATTTCTCTCTTCCCATCTTTGGTATGAGGTTTTGGCACAAGGACCACTGGGCTAGCCCATGGGCTCTCTGATGGCTCAATCACTCCAAGCTCCAACATCTTTTGCACCTCAGCCTTTATACAATCCCTGACATGGTCAGGTTGCCTGTAGATCTTATTCTTCACAGGCAGATTGTCACCAGTGTCCACCTCATGGGTGCACCAGTTAGTCTGGCTGGGTGTGAGTGAAAACAAATGTCTGTGGGCCTGCAACACCTGTCTGCAGTCCACCTGTTGCTGCTCAGTGAGGCTGCCTGCCAAGGCTACTCCATCAACTGAACCATCATCAGGGTTCTGGGAAAGCAGGTCTGGGAGAGGGTCACTCTCTTCCTCCTGTTCCCCATCTGTGGCCATGAGGAGACTCATGTCCTCCCTGTCAACAAATGCTTTCAAACGGTTTACATGGAGCACCCTGTGGGGGCTCCTAGGGGTACCAAAGTCAACCAAGTAGGTGACTTCTCCCTTCTTTTCAATGATAGGGTAGGGTCCAGTCCATTGGTCCTGGAGAGCTGCTGGCCCCACTGGGTCCAACACCCACACCTTCTGCCCTGGCTGGTACTCAACCAGAACAGCCTTTTGGTCATGCCAAGCTTTCTGTAATTCTTGACTTGCCTCAAGGTTTTTGGATGCTCTCTCCATGTATTCAGCCATCCTGGAGCGGAGACCAAGTACATAGTCCACAATGTCTAGTTTAGGCTTTTTGAGAGGTAACTCCCATCCTTCCTTCACAAAACTCAATGGACCCCTTACAGGGTGGCCAAACAAAAGTTCAAAAGGGCTGTAGCCAACCCCCTTCTGTGGGACCTCTCTGTAAGCAAAGAGCAAACAGGGTAAAAGGATGTCCCATTTCCGCCTAAGCTTCTCTGGTAAACCTTTTATCATTCCCTTTAGGGTCTTGTTGAACCTTTCAACAAGCCCATTGCACTGTGGATGGTAGGGTGTGGTAAACTTATAGTTTACTCCACACTCTTTCCACATTGCTTTCAAGTATCCAGACATAACGTTGGTACCTCTGTCTGAAAGAACCTCCTTTGGAAAGCCCACTCTTGAGAAAACTGCAATGAGGGCTTTTGCCACCACTGGAGCTGTGGTGGTCCTCAGGGGAATTGCCTCTGGGTACCTGGTGGCATGATCCACTACCACCAGTATAAATCTGTGCCCAGATGCTGTTGGAGGATCCATGGGACCCACAATGTCTATTCCAACTCTTTCAAAGGGTACCCCCACCACAGGTAGTGGTATCAGGGGGGCCTTTGTTGTGCCACCTGACTTACCACTGGCTTGGCAAGTGACACAGGAGCGACAAAACTCCTTGACATTTTCTGACATGTGAGGCCAGTGAAAGTGTGGAACAAGCCTGTCCCAAGTCTTATTCTGGCCTAAGTGTCCTGCAAGGGGAATATCATGGGCCAAGGTAAGAAGGAAGCCCCTAAACTTCAAAGGTATAACCAACCTCCTGGTTGTGCCAGGCTTGGGGTCTCTAGCCTCTGAATAAAGGAGTCCTTCATCCCAATACACTTTATGGGTACCTTGAGCATTCCCTGCAGCCTCAGCAGCAGCTTGCTGTCTGAGGGGTTCAAGTGAAGGGCAATCTAATTGGGCCTGCCCCAGGTCTGCCCTTGAGGGTCCCCCTGTCCCCAGGAACTCAACCTGATCAGGTTCAAGCTCCTCTGAGACAGTCTCCTCTTGGACTGCAGAATCAGTTTCCTGTGAAACTTGATCCTCAACCTGGGGCAAGTGGGAAGGCACAGCCTTAACCCTCTTGCTCCTTCTCTTGGGTTGTGGTTGGTCTATTGTTTCAAGATCCACCACTGGTTCAGGAAGGCACTTCTTAGCCTGAGACCTTGTCACTGCAAGGACATGAGCTGAAATCCCTAGCATTTCTGCATGAGTCCTGTACTCCACTTCTGACCAAACTGAGCTTTCAAGATCATTGCCTAACAGACAGTCTACTGGGAGGTCTGCACTCACAACAACTTTCTTTAGGCCATCTACCCCTCCCCAGGAGAAGTTCACAACAGCCACACTATGGGAAGTAGTGGAGTTGCTTGCATTGGTCACTAGGTAACTTTCACCTAGTACAATCTGTCCAGGGTCCACAAAGTCAGGTGTCACCATTGTGACACTGGCACAAGTGTCCCTGTAGGCCTGAGCCAGTTTTCATTGATTAAGGGAGTCTGCCTATATTTGCCCAGGTTACTGGGGCTTACTGCAGTGGGCAAAGATAAGTCCACATCATATAGGAGAACTGCCTGTGTGGGGATTCTGACTAGGCCAGATTCCACCTCAGTACCCAGGGTCAATCCTACTAAACCCTTTGGCTGTGTACCACCACTGTTAACTGTACTAGGGGGTGCAGGTGCTTTAGGAGCTGCAGTGGTGGGGACTGGATTTTTCTTAGTGCATTCACTGCCCCAGTGTGAAACTGATTTGCAGGTATTACACCAAGGTTTCTTTGGGCCATCATTCTTCTTTTTCTTGTTTCCATTTTGGGAACCCCCCTCCTTATTGCTAGTTTGGGGGCCTGAAGACTTCTGGTCCTTTTCTTTATCTTTCTGATTCCCACCCTTCTGGTCTGTTTTCTTCTGGTCACCTTGGTTCTGGTTTTTCTGCTTAATCCTTGTTCTGACCCATTTTTCTGCCTTCTTTCCCAATTCTTGGGGAGAGGTCAAATCAGAGTCAACAAGGTATTGATGCAACAGCTGGTTCTGACAGTTATTAAGGATCTGCTCTCTCATCATAAGATTGTACAATCCTGTATAGTCTGAAACCTTACTTCCCTGCAGCCAACCCTCCAGAGCCTTAGTGGCACAATCTACAAAATCAGTCCAGTCCTGAGTCTGTGCTTTTTGGGTGTCTCTGAACAACAACCTGTATTGCTCAGTGGTTAGGCCAAACCCTTCAATAAGAGCACTCTTCAGAACAGAGTAGTTTTTGGCATCCTCAGGTCTAACAGTGAGGAGCCCGTCCCTCCCTTTCTCAGAAAAGGAGTACCATAAAATTGCTGCCCACTGATCCTCAGGGACCTGCTGTACCATGCAGGCCCTCTCAAGAGCAGTCATCCATTTGTGGATATCATCCCCTTCCTTGTAGGGGGGCACAGTTTTTGTCAGGTTTCTATTGTCATAGGCCCTGTCTTTTTCTTTAGGAACTTTGCTGCCACCAGTGGCATCTAAGCCACACAATTTTCTTTCTCTTGCTAAAGCAAGTTTAGCTTGAGCCAAGGCTACCTCTTCCATTTCTATTTGGAGTTGGACAGCCCTCATCCTGGCCCTATGCTCTTTTCTCTGGGAGGGAGTCATCCCTCTTTGAGATTCTCTTGAGGCACTAGAAAGATGAGAGTCCCTTGATTGAGATCTCACCCTCCTGTTACCTGGGAGAATTTGGTTATGAGATCTGGAGTGGTGCTGGCCCTCTCCATTCTCATGTAGGTCCAAGTTGGCCTGGTTAAGCCTGGCAACCTGTACCTGGTTTCCCCTCTGATCCTGATCTTCAGGCTCTTCTAAATCAGAGCCTTCCTCTTCCTCTTCCTCCTCCTCTTCTTCATCTTCTGGAAGATTCTCATTCTCAGGGGAGTGTATCCCTTCACCTGATTCTAAGGGAGCCTGACTCACCTTATCTAGGTCATCCTTTTCTAGGAGAGCTACTAGGGAAGGAATGGTAGGGCCTCTGCCCTTTTTTAGCCCCCTGGCTGTGCACAAGGCACTCAGGTCTTTGTGGCTAAGGTTGTCATATCTGGATGTTGTCCCTATAGGATCAACTATTACAGGAGCAGAGCCTGAGGCTCTACCTGTATCAGACATGACTGCTAGTGAGGTGTAAGTGATGCACTTACCTACACTGAGTGTTTTCCTACTGTACCTTGCTAGTGAGTTGTAGTCAGGGTGTGCTAATCCCTTTAATCTACAACTACTAAGTTCAGTAGAACTTAATATGCTAAGCTTTTGATTTATATGTACCTAAGGTACTTGATGTGATCTTTCAATTTGATAAAGATTGCAATGGTAAAACAAACAGCAAGCTCAAATCCGCACCGCTGCACACCAATGTGAGAAGTTGGCCTGATATGTAGTGTTTCCAATTCTGGAACCACTGGGTATCAGTCCAAACAAACCCCAAAGATGTCTGGTTGTAAGTCAACCTTGTTAGACAAGCTATCCTAGTGGTAGCATGGACTAAGCAGCCTTAAAGGCTTAACTTAAGAGGTCGTGTTAAGCGAGCTGTTTTACCACATACAATCCTGTAATCAAGGACACCACACAAGTATATATTATAAAAATATATGTATTTATTTCTAAATTACTCCCCAGTACTCTTTATGAGGAAAGGGGCACAAGCGTTAAATCAAAAGCACAGTAAAACATATAAAGTTGCACAATTATGGATGAGGGCGGGTGGCCACTCAGACCATATACTAAAAAAATGGTATAAGGAACACTTATCGAACAGTGGTTAGGCCTAGGGCCTAGAGATTCGCTGGGAGCAGTCAGGACTAGCAATGCTGAAGTCGGGAGTAGCCCACAGGAGACGGGTGCAGCACCGAAAGTGCGGCGCGCACCAATGCAATGTCAATGGTGCGTAAAAGTTAGATAAAGTGAATTAAAAGATACTTCCGCTGAACCTAGAGGAACAAAACTTTAGACACAGACCCTAGAGGTGTGTACCAGTGTGGGAACACCGGCGTTGCAAAGTTACCTCACCCACAGGCCGTGGGTGCACAGGGTCGAAGTGGCGTCGGGTCTTGACACGCAGGCTCTTGGTGCTTGGAGCTGTTGCAGCTGCAGGCGATGTGAAGCAGAAGTGTCGGGTGCGATCCAAGGGTGGATCGAAGTAGAAAAGTACCTGAAAGCAGAGGGGACAGAGTCTGGGTCACTCAGCAGTGACCAGGGTGGAACCAGGACGGAACCAGGCAATGTCGGGCGCAATCAGGTGGTTGTCGATAGGCTTCTCTCCGCTGTCACGTGGGCTCTGGGGCATCTGCGACGTCCAGGAGCAGGTCACGATTTGTCCCACGTAGGCTCTCGCCATCAGCACCGTCGGCTTCAAGATTGCAGCAAACAGCACTTGGCAAAAGCAATCCACGCGGAACCGGGAGATTGCTTATCACTCAAACCAGGAGGGTCAGAGTGGGGGCTCCTTTTCACAGGAGCTGGTGCAGATCTGGAGCAACCAGAAAAGCAAGTCGTATTTCAAGTTTCGTCGGCACAGGGGCCACAAGCCAGCTGGCAAGTGACCGGGCCAACGCGTCGAGCCAAAACAAGCAGAAGGGCCCCACGCAGCACTCGTCGAGTGTGGAGGGGTGAGCTTGGGTGCAAGTGTAGCTCGGGGTGGTGGCTTCTCAAACCCCGGTGCACAGCTTCGAGGATCACTCGTGGGCTGCACGGTCAGCGCCTCGTGGCCTTTTCAAGATGGCGTGCCCCACGCTTCCGGTCGCCTCCACTGGTCTCAGCTCTGCAGGGACTGTGGATCGGGCAGGTAGAAGGCAGGCAAGCTTGATCTCGTCGATCTCTGTCGCTCGAGTTCCGGCGGGAACTGCAACAAAGCAAGGGTCGAGGGCTGGATGGTGCCTGTTTGCACAGGGTGGTCACTCCTTGACCACAAGGGAGATTCTTCAGTCTTCTAACGTCGTGTAGAAAGTCGAAGGGTCCAGAATTCGTTTCTTATGTTTCTTCAGGATGATCTGAGTTGCATTGGCACTGCTCCCCTTCTTATTCGAATCTGGGGGGTTGGACATCCTGCTAGGTCCCCTCCTATGGGTGGGACCCAGGAAGGGGGTGGTTACACCCCTCTCCTTTGATCCTGGCCACACTGGGACAGGGGCTGGGAGGCTCCAGAACCGGTTTGGCCGAATTATGCAAGGGGCAGCCTTGTGCTCCCCAGGCAGTGTCTGGTTTCTTTGAAACCTCCCTACTCCAATCCACTATCTCCTGTCTGGGGTGGTTTGACACCGCCCTGTGACAGGAAACTCTTTGTCCAGGCCTCCTCTGCCGAGTTTCGGTCAGCAGCAGGAGGCCAGACCCGTGTCTGTGGCAGGGGCATCCATTTTGTGGATCTGAGGCTCATTTTAAATCAACCGCGTTTCAGTAAAGTAACATGTCTTCTCCCTCTAGAAGGGTGGAATGCTACCCCCGTCGCCAGAACTGGCGAGGGGGTAGTATTCCAATTTGTATGACACCTTACACGACATGTTTTGATAAAGCCAAACCAAAGTTGCTATATAACCGCGAGGATTATAAGGCGCTTAAGAGTATATGGTATGGCATTATCCCGGATCAGCTTAGGGAGTTGTTCCCGACAGCTGCAGACAGGCTCAGCTCATGCCAGAGCTCCATCTCACATAAAACCACGCACTCTGCCTCCAGGATTGATGAGGCCTTCCATAGGAGTGGCTTACAGGCTATATATGTGTCCAGATATAGGTTTAGATATAGGTATACTACATCTAAGCAAGGGGTGATTACACCCACTTGCCCCAGCTGAGTGATCAGCCAGTTGTGTCAATTTAAGAACCAGCCAGGGGTGGCAAAAGCTATGCTTCAGCCCCTGGTAGGCCTTGGTGGCACCTATGCCCTGAGCACCTATAGTGCATGGTACAGGGGCTGACAAGGAGTCCATTTCCAATTGTGGTATGTACCTATAGCACATGTGTTATACATTTAGAGAGAGAACAGCAGGCTGGGGGTCTGATTAGCAGGCCCACAGCCTCAGTAAGTCGAAAACCAGTGAAGCAAAAAGCAAAAATTGGGGTGACCATAGGATAGCAGACCCTACTCTCCTACACCTGCTGAACAACTGCTGGGCAGAACAAGCAGGACGAGGCTACCACAACTAGAAGCAATGGGGCCTCCAGAGCACAGCAGCATTGCTGTCAGAGACCACGAGGCCAAAGAGAAAATAAAAGCGTGTGATGTAGCCAGGCGACATACCTCTCCATCGCAGCCGAAGCAAGGGGACTCAGTGGTGGTGCATCAGCGGCAACTGAGAAATCAGACAGTCCGCTCTCAAAGGAACCGTTAACAGTGACACATGTCAAGGGGCCTATGATAACGGCGGTAGCAGGCCACTACCTAATAACAAGGAACAGCTCTCATTTCAAGTGACTAAAGATCACGGATGAAGATAGAGGCAGTAAAAACACAGACACAGATGAGAGACAGGAAGAGGAATCACAGAAAGACCAAGAAGAGGGAGCAAAAGACCAAAAAGACTGATTGAAGAAATGTAATGATAGGGACAACAAAATCTCTCTCTCTCTCTCTCTCTCTCTCTCCCTCTCCCTCTCTCACCAATATCTTTTGTCATTTTCTTGCAACAAAAGAAGAGATGTTGTGACCTGGGTGAGGGGGCACTAGGACCCTGTACCCGACTGGTGGGGATGGGACAGGAACCAGACACCACTTTCAGTCAGGGGAGTGGGGAGGGTATTCAGAAACAACGAGGGCAGGAAGACGGAGGCACATGTGGGCAGTAGCAGCTATAGCAAAGATAAGTAATAAAGCATGTACAGAAACTGACCTGACTGGCGTTTTTCCTGGGGCGGACAACACAACACACTCCCTGATGGAGATAGTGCTTTAGCGCATCCCCATGGAAAGTGAGATTTACTTTCAAGAAGGAGCAAGGCTCCCTTTGCGCCTGCGCACTAGCGCAAAATAAGGTTATGAAACGACTTCAAGGAGCTATTGACTTGTCCAGGAAGTTAAAAAAGCCATGCAGTTCAAGGTTTTTGCTGTTAAAGTGCCATTCCGAGTTAATCCTGAGCTGCTCCAATGATACCTTTCCAATTCTCATAAGCAATATGCATTTCCTAATATAATATTCTTGACCTGCTTGAGACCCCTTTTAACTTCAGATAAGAAGGCAATAACATGCAGACGTATGTGTATATGATGCAATCTCCAAACGTGAGAAGTTCATGCTAAGTACAAGGGTATATTATCGCCTGTTTAACTACCGGTACAGCTTGGCTTGGGAGGAAGTATGAACTCGATTCTCCTTTGAGACCCACACAAGGCGGTGTGGTGCTGAATGGATTCTATGAATGAAGGTCAAGGCTCAAAGACTGGGAGAGACTCTTTGCATACTAGCTGGAAGACTGCAAGGGAGCTCTTCTAAAAGCGTTAACATTGAAGCTTGCACACTACAAATGGGTTTCCTGTTTAGTATCTGATTGGAATCGTCAAGGCCTGGTTTTTCCCCTGCGTGCATTAAATTAATGGGCGAGAACACATTTTAAGATGATCTAAATGGAAGCTAAAAACCTCGAACATATAAACATATGGGAAAAACAAATGCTTTACTGGTAAAAAGCTAGTGAATTGGATTAATTGAACAAAACAGATATCTCCATTTACTCAGCACATGTTGCAGAGGTCTACTTTATTAAATAATAAACCCACAAAGTATGGGAAATATAGCAAATAATGTATGTATTTAAAAGAAAAGTAGCAGTCCTAGAATATGAAGGAATAATATAAATGGGTTATTTGTTTTTTAAGTTTACTAGGTAGTTGTTTTATTAGCTAGAAAGCTATGTTATGTCTAGGCTATTGATGAAAAAACGCGAAAGATGATTGTGAAATGCTTGGAAAAGTCTCAGCTGCTGAAATCCTTTAGGGTCACATTGCAGCGGGCTGTTCTTTGACATTCCCACGGCTGTGCCTATGAAATAGGCACTGCAATGGGAACATGAAAATCAGTACCTGCACGGTATGGACTGCTG
Organism: Lissotriton vulgaris; assembly: GCF_964263255.1. Taxonomy (NCBI): domain Eukaryota; kingdom Metazoa; phylum Chordata; class Amphibia; order Caudata; family Salamandridae; genus Lissotriton; species Lissotriton vulgaris. The sequence continues at coordinate 123,703,368 of NC_141690.1, forward strand.
CAGTCCATGCCGTGCAGGAACTGGGGTGTATGCACACAGGGGGCGCACCTTGTGCCCCCTGCATGCACCGCATGTCACAGAGGTACAAGGTGGCCATACAGGGCCCCCTGTTTCCTCAACGCTAAAATGTTCATGGCGGACACACCTCCATGTAAATTGTAGCAGTGAGTATTATCTGTCTCTTGGAGGTATAAGGAAATGATTCTGTTTTTAAAGACCTAGCTATCACTTCAAGTCAGCTCCTGTCTATGGAGCTATGAATTGCATTGGAAGTGCCCAGATAAATTAAGCAATTATAAATAGATAAAATAACGTCGAACCACAGTAATCCCCATGCTTAGCTTTAAAGTCCATATGATCAAGAAAGTCTCTCATATTGGATTTGGGACATAGCCTGCTACAAGATGTCCTGTTTATTTATGTCATGTTTATTTATGTTTACTCATATCATTTTTATGCATAATAATAGAATAGACTGAATTCTAAGTCAGAAGTTATGTAAAGAATTATTTTTATTAAATCAAAAAGAAGCTTCAGAATTAAGCAGTTCAAGGATATACAGATAAAGCAGTCGCCTGGCATGGCCATATCGTGCCTTATGAAGCACATTATGCACATATGCTCTAGACAAGCCGCCCGACGCCCATTGAAGTACGTCTCTAGACCCTCGCAAAATCTAAGTCAGAATGACCCTAAAATGTCCAAATCATCTTAGCTTTACCTGATGCAATTTCTGTATTGAGAATACAAAATGCAGAAATAAATCACCCTCCAATGGCATCAAAGTGATATTATCAAACAAGGTGTTTCTAGTTTATGATGACTTGGAATTACGTTCTGGCAAGGAATGCAAGCCACCATGGATTACCATCAGCTTTATTCATGAAGCAAAATTGCGAGCGCAATAGCTGCGAAAAAGCTATTGCGAGCGCAATTGACAAAATCTGTATTCTTGAAGAAAACAGCGAAATCGCAAACACTGAATAGCGAAATCGCAAAAACATTTGCAGAATCCCGGCAGTAGACCATTAGCGATTCGGAAATTGCGAGAAACCACGGATTCTGCGAATAAAATTGTGAAATCGCAATACAATCGTAATCGCTATTCAGGAAAAATCGCAAATTGCAAAAAACCCGTAAATTGCTGATTGCGAGGCGCAATTTAAGGACAACCCAAAGCAGGTGGTAACCATCAAAGCCATTGTAAAAAAAAAAATTGAAAATCCGTTGCCCAATCAGTAACAGGTGCAGGCCTGACCAAACACAGGAGTCTCACAATGCCAGGACTCTACATGGTGGTCAGGCGGCGAAGGCTATAGCGAGCAGCACGGAGGAGACGCAGAATACAGGAGAGGATATTCCATCAGCGGGTCACCCTGCTGGGCCAAACCAAAGAGCAAATATAGGCAAAGTACCGCCTGAATGGGCCAATGATCATCAAGCTAATTCAGGACCTTGACCCCCTGACGCAGCACCCAACAAGGCAGACCAATGCCGTGCCCACACATGTCCAGGTATTGTGCAGCCTGCACCTTCTGGCCTCCGGGAGCTTCCAGGGGATAGTTGCGGCTGCTGGGGGGATATCCCAGCCCACCATGTCCCGCTGCCTAAGGAGTTTCCTAGACGCAATGCTGACCCAGCTACACCACCACATCAAATTTCCCACCAGCCAACAGGACTTGGATGAGACCAAGCATCAATTCTACAATGTTGCGCATTTCCCACATGTGATAGGATGCATTGACTGTACCCACATCCACATCTGCCCACCAGCTGCAACAGAGTACATGTATCGCAATCGCAAGTCCTACCACTCCCTCAACATCCAGATGGTGTGCAATGCTAAGACATACATCACGGACATAGTGGCACAGTACCCGGGGAGTACACATGACTCCTTCATATTCCGGCACTGCGGCCTCCACACACGACTGGCCAGGGGAGACTTTGGTGAAGGGCACCTACTTGGTAAGTACACTTGGCCGACAATGTTACACTGCGATGAAGTAGCTGCGCTGCACAGGCACTCACCCTCTGCTCCTCTTATTCAGGTGACAGTGGCTACGCCCTCCGTGAATACCTCCTCACCACATACCTCAACCCTTCTACACCACAGAAACAGCGCTACAATGTAGCACACATACGCACAAGGAATTGCATTGAGAGGACATTTGGGCTACTGAAGCGCAGATTCCGCATACTGCCCAAGACTGGTGGGGCCATGTACTACAGTCCTGCTGTGTGCTGCCGCATTGTGGCTGTGTGTGCAATACTACACAACATTGGTACCAAGCACCGGATACCTGTAGAGATCTCTGGCAGTGAGTCGGAAGGGGATGACCGGCCACCTGCACATGTGCGTCATGCACGCGGGGAGAATCCAGCTGAAGGACACAGACGCCGCGACCACATCACAATGAACAGTTTCTAGTGCACCCTCACCCAACAATTCACAATTGCATGCCAATGGAAATAATGACAGGAGGCCGATGTACGATGCTAGAATAAATATTATTGTTGAAGGCACAACAATAATGTCATTTTGCTAATTCTTTACAAGTGAGCAGTATTGCGCCATACTGCTCCAAACCATACACAGGACATGCGTCTATCATCAGCATGTCCCTGCCAATGGACAGTTAAGTCAAGTGCGCCTCCGGCGCGCGGCACCCAATCGCCTCTCTGGCTCATCCTCAGGGACGGCACGTGACCCTGCAGTGGGCCTGGTGCTGCGGCGTAGCACACTGACCTGTGAGGCAGACAGGCTGCTGACACTGGAGGTCCCCTCACTGGTGTCGTCCCCACCAACATTGGCTGGGCCAGTAGGATGTAGTGCCAGTACGGCACTGGTGACCTTCTCCAAGACTCGCGCCACATCCTTGCAGCATTGCACCATCTGCTGCTGCATAGCCAGGGACCGACGTGAGAGCTGGGAGGTGGCATTCCTAATGACATAGTTTGAGCGTGTGTACGCAGATAGCCGCGTAAGTAGCTGGCGGTGGCGGCGGCGGGCGGTGTTGCGCTGCAAAATGATGGCCGCAGTGTTAGCCTCCATGGCAGTTGTCATCCGCTCTATCCTGTCCGATACATTTGCTACATTGCGCCCAATGTTGTGGAGCTGGAGTTGGATTGCCCCTTGCCGTCGTGCCTGCAATTGATGGATGCGCAGCATCCGGCGCTCTCTGCTGAGCCCTGGCACGCGCACAGCCATCCCCCTCCTGCCGCTGCGTGCTGTGCTCTGCTGGCGATCCCTGCCATGCCTGCTGTGCTGGCTGGCCACAGTGGGTGTGCGCACTGTCACCGCACTAGCAGCACCAGATGTCGAGGGTCCCGCTGGTGGTGGTGTTGCGGTTTACAATGGTGCAGCCCCTGATGGTGCTGGCGCAGATGGTGGTGCTCTGGCAGCAGGGATTGGTGCAGCGCCTGATGGTGCTGGAGCAGATGGTGGTGCTCTGGCAGCTGGGATTGGTGTAGCCTGATGGTGCAGGATGTGTGGCTGTTGGCACCTCCTCTGCATCCTCTGAGCAGCCTGCCGCTGTCGCTGCTGTTGTTGTCAGCGCCACCTGTGAGGGAATGTGGACGTAGATTAATTGCATGTATCTGTCACACGTGCAGTTGCTACATGCATGCTGGCTGACATTCCCTGACTGTCTGTGGCATTGCGTACTTTGGGACATGTCTGTCTGCATTGGGGTTTTTGTACATTGTGGGCAGACTACATGTCCCACAATGCTTTTGGGCATGACCTAATATGCATGGTTTGCATGACTTGGGTTGATTATGGGAGGCTATAGGGTCATGGCCATTGTTAGGGAACAGGGTCGCAGTCGCATGCCACTTACCTTGGCTGTCTTGGGTGGGTCAGGATGAGTCCAGAGTGTTGACCTCTGTACACGCCTCTCACTCAAGTGTGTCCTCCACAAGGTCCTCCAAGGGGGTGTTGGGAGGGACTGTCGGATCTCCACCTCCAGCAGCCATGCTCTCGCCCAGCCTCTCTGCCACCCTTTCCTTGGCACGACCTTGGAGGTCGTACCACCTCTTTTTTAGCTCCTCGATCGACCTGTGTGTCACGTCCACAGCGTTGATTTTTGCGCTGATCCCCAGCCACAGTCGGCGTTTCTCCGCCTCAGGCACCCTCCTGGAGTCCTTTCCAAATAGTTTTGGGTGTTTTTCAACCACTCCATCTATCAGGTGCTCAATCAATCAATCAATCAAAGACATTTATAGAGCGCACTACCTACCCGTAGGGTCTCAAGGCGCTGGGGGGAGGGGGGTGCCGTTACTGCTCGAACAGCCAGGTCTTCAGCTTCTTCCTGAAGGAGAGGTGGTCTTGGGTCAGGCGCAGAAACACCAATGACGACGGGGGCAGGTCGCGGACCACGCTGCCAGGAGGCAGGGGGCGTGGCCACGCGTCGGAGCTCGGCTAGCGAGGCAGCAGGCAGGGAACACGCACACAGCAGCTGGTGGCCGTGCGGCGCGGGGGTGTCCTAGAGCTAGGTCAACTCCTGCTCAGAAAATTTGAGCTTCCGCTTGCGCCCGGTGTCACTGGGCCTTGGTGCTGCATCCTCTGCCATTGCTGCTGTCACAAAAGTGAAGGATTTGAAAGTTTGGAGGTGTTCTGGAAGGAGCTCTGTGAGATGCAGCCTCGAGATCTGCCTCACTGTTCTGAATGGGGGTGGGAACTGCCTGCTTCCTGGTTGTGATGTCATCACTGTGCTCGAAATGCGACTTCCCGTTTTTGCGATCTCGTTAATTGCGAGATCGCATTTAGCGATCTCGCAAATTGCGATATCGCAATTCCTACAAGGATTTTGACAGAAATAGCGATTTTTCTGCGATTTTTAAAAATCGCTAACGCTTTTTGTGGCCGCGTGCGAATCACTTTATTTTCTCGCTGATTTTGATGAATGCCGGTCTGCGAATTCTAAATTGCGATTCGCTGTCAATCGCAATTTAGAATTCGCAGAATTCGGTTTTCATGATTCAGGCTGCATATCCCTAGTAATGGGATATTAATTTTTAGATCTAAATTTCAATCGAAAGAATTAGTTAAACATTTTTCTAATTACTTTTGAGAATCTCTTAAGAGACGTTACAGCGCTATGAAATTTAAATGGCTTACATTATGTATGGATCCTAAAATTATCTGTAATAACTCTTTTACAAAACCTAGACTGTTTTTTTGCTTGTGTGTCTGAGGATAATTACTACTAAACCAGTTCGTTTTTAGATCCCATACTGTTTTTGGTTATCTAGTCTTTAATGAAGGATACTTGACTGATATTTGTACAGTTAAACAGCTTGTTGTTAGTACAAAGATCATTCAAATACAATTGATTTATAGTACGGTGTTTAGATACTGTAAATCTATAGTTTCATAATGAAGATTTTTTTAAGTTTAAAAAAACGAGAGGACAAAAATGGTCCTGTCCTTTCAGTAACTGCAGGATGTAGTAAAGATTTTATGTTAATAAACTAACAAACTAAATCATCAAAGTCTCCGGTTCTGTATGTTCCTATGCAGCTCAATAGAAATTAATGTATTGATCAAGGAAGGGTGATAGGCTAGGTCTGCAGTTACAACAATAAAGAGAGTTAGCTAGAGGACCTCCCATTAGGCCAAGAATCATTATCCATTCCATATTGTGCAGTGCATATGCTAGTTAAGCTATATTTGTTTCCAGAGTCCTTCCAGCTGATTTAAAGGTATGAATAATTGTTCATGGTACTATTCTCACTTAATGTAAATATTTTTCTGGTTAGTTGCCTCCGAAATAAGGCTTAGTTTCCTCAATTCAGGTTGAACAGTGTGCATCCTACAAAGATTGTGTAGAATGACCTACTCAAGTTCAACTTCAATGAAACACCTTACAGCATCATTCTTTTGGCACAATACAAACATAAATCATTATATGGTGTCGTGCAGAAACACTGTATACAATAAAAAAACAACATTAAGTTAACAATAAATAGATAATATTACTGAAGGAAAATGAGGGAGTCTGGCGAATTAAAGTATTTGATGCACTTACAGCTTCAGATTTAGGCAAAATGTCTACACTTCTAAATAGCTCCAAATTGGCCAAGGTACGTTCCTTGCCAACACCACCTTTGACAACTGAGAGCAACTTTTGTGTTGTTGATTACATGAGAAGCCCTCCTCTACTTCATTGGACAGCTCATTTGGCTGGGGGAGGGCAGAAGGGCTTTGTCCACGGTCCCTATAACATATTTCTTATAGGTATTGTATTGTATTGTATTGTATTGTATTGTGATTGCATTTATATAGCGCTTACTACCCCTGACGAGGCGTCAAAGCGTTTTTTCGGCGGGTAGCACGTTACTCCGGGACCCATAGAGGATTAGTGTTGAATTAGTATAGTGAAACATGCAAGTACATTTTAAGTGATGGATAGATTAGTCAGTTATTTGGATTTGGAATGATAGCAGAAGGGTAGAGGAGGAAAAAGATTTGTATTTATATAGCGCTTGTTGACGCATGCTATTCAGGAAGCCTACAAAGGATTAGTGGTGAATTAATATGGTGAAATATGAAGTAATTTTAGTGGTGGATATTAGTCAGTTACTTGGAGTGAGAAGGATAGCGGAGGGATAAAAGGGGAAGAAAGATTTGCATTCATATAGCACTTGTTACCCCTGATGGTTGTTGAATCGCTTTTCTGGCGAGTAGCGCCCCACTCCGGAACCCATAAAGGATTACTGTTGAAAATTAGCATAGTAAAAAAATATGAAGTAATTTGAGTAGTGAATATTAAGTATGGGCAATATTTGCGGATTCGCCGTACTCAAGTTTGCGTGAAATACGTACTCGCGCTCTGCACAATCTGCAAATTTGTGAGAATTTGCAGATTTTTTATTTTTGCATGTTCGCTGGTTTTTTTTTCAGCGCAGCTACCGCGAAGTTAACCATGCGGTCATACATGGGCGTGGCCATCTTGTTTTCAGTGTTCGCGTTGCGTATTTCCGTTTCCGGGCGCAAGTTGCAAGCTCACGTTGGGAAATATCGCGCAAACGTACCCACGTGGTCACTATGGGCACGGCCATCTTGTTTTTCATTCATTGCTATGGTTCTGGGCATGCTTTTTGTATCCTGCTTTAATCTTTGCAATCCTTTGTTTCTTTGAACTTTTTTAAAATCTTTTTTATTCATTATCTATCTCTCTATTTTTCTACATCTATATTTTGTGTTTTTTCAACTTTTTGTTACTTTAATAACTACTTTTTTGTTTAGCTCTCTTTTCTTTTATTTCCCTATTCTTTCCTTCTCTTTTACCCAGGACCATGGCAAAGGGAGCCAGCAAGTCCAAGGGTAAAACTCCTGCACCCCGTAGCCAGCTACCTTGCGGGAGGTTAAGGGGGAATCAGTAAGTCTCAGGGAGATCTTCAGTGTGGTGGAGGTGGCCGTACTGGTGTTCTTTGTACAGCTCCACTTCCCCAAGACCGTTGCAGCAGGCGGCAGGCCCGGTACCGGGTACGGGCTCTGGGAGTGTCGCCAGCTATGGGTGAAGGTGTGCCGGGCCATGTCTCGGGAGTCTGGGGTCCGGCGCACCTACAACCAGGCGTTGCACCGGTGGTCCGACAAGACCTGCTCGACCTGCTTGGTGTCGAGATCCCTGGGCTTGGTGAGTACTAGTAGCTATTTAATCAGTACTTTGTTTTCTCCTGCTCTGTGTTATAATATTGCAAATATTTCTTTTTACCGAAGAGGAAGAAGGCTGCTGATTACATTGCAGGTAAATTATGTTTCAAAAGATGACTAATTATGTAGGAGTGTACTTTACAGAACTGCGTAATGCTGGACACTAGAGATTACATTGCACCACCTGCAATCACAGGTTCTTTGATTGCAGGTGCTCGCCTGCTCACTGGCAGTGCTACTATGCTTACTTTGTTTCAATTTTGTGCTCATTGGGCCTGGGTGACTGATTATTTATGAGTGTACTTTACAGAACTGAGTAATGCTAGACACAGAGATTAAATTGCAGGTAAATTATGTTTTAACAGGTTCTGTGATTGCAGGTGCTCGCCTGCTCACTGGCGGTGCTACTATGCTTACTTGTTTTCAAATTTGTGCTCATTTGGCCTGGGTGACTGATTATGTATGAGTGTACTTTACAGAACTGCGTAATGCTAGACACTAGAGATTACATTGCAGGTAAATTATGTTTCAAAAGCTTCTGTGATTGCAGGTGCTAGCCTGCTCACTGGCGGTGCTACTATGCTTACTTGTTTTCAATTTTGTGCACATTTGGCCCGAGTGATTATGTATGAGTGTACTTTACTGAACTGCGTAATGCTAGACACTAGAGACTCAAGTCCAGTCCTTCCTTGTACTCCTGCCCCTAAGGAGAGATAGTGGTGGTGGATTGATAGTTTGAGTATATTATGACTGGTTATTTAGTAGGAAACTTTTTAGTGTCTGCAATCATGGCGGACTATGTCTGTCACTTCGCGTGCTTCGAAGTGTTGCCTGCCAGTCCTAGTAGAACCTTTCTGTAGTTGGTTTAGGGATTTACATAACTTTCCAAATAGATGGTCCGTGAATCCAGCAATACTAATATCCTAGTAGACCACAGCAGAAAGGTCAATAAATTTAGAGCAATTGTTGTCTACTTCCCCGAAATAATTTGTTATTGTTTTTTTGAAATGTTTGATTTGGTTGACAACAATCATCCATGTTTGTGTCTTTCTTTCATTTACATCAGATGCCCCAGGGGCAAGAGGACAAAGGTGGAGGTAGCGGTGCCGGCGGAGCAGGAAGGCCGGGATAGGTCCACCGAGGGCTCCTCTGCTAGCCCCAGTAAGTTTTCCTGTTAGTATTAATAATTATACTTCCTTATCTTTTACAGCACCTATTTATTCCAAACGTTCCTCATAATTCAATTTTTTCCTAAATCGTCTTTTATCTTCTTGTAGACTGTTTCTAAATTCTTATCCTGCCTCTACTATGACTCTCTGTGGTACTACTAGATTATTATTAGTCTGTCTGTGTAGCTAGCTAAGCTTGCACAGTTGGCAAAAGGTGTTAAATAAAACTCCTATTCTATTCAGCAAAAGCTCTAGGTACTGAGTGCAGTCCTCTGGGTTGTCCATACTGTCTATTGAAGTCTTCTAGATATTTATGCTTTGACAATTCGCAATAATAAAATGTCAAGGGCCACCAATAATAAGATACTAGTTTACTTTTTGATTGGATAGGAGGACTACTACTCTTCCCGGGACTATTCAGCACATACAGAACTATGGAAAAGAAATAGGGCATTGGTTATAAATTATAACAGGCGCAGTTAAACTTTCCACATACCTCAGTCATAACAGAAGTTGAACCCCCAATCTCCTTACTGACTAGCTAGTGTGTCAGAGTCATTATTTAGCTCCCGAATGCAGCGATGATCCCCAATGATTATACAACCCAGAACATAAGACTATAGTATGGAGTCAGAGTCCGACCTCTCAGAGTCACGGACTCATGCTTGCAAATTGCAAACCCTTTCGCTCACTCACTCATGACAAAAAACCACAGTCTATGTAAGTTTTAAAGCTTTATCAAAAGTAAAACATCTAGCTCTGTGTGTACTCTGTAAAAATTTACATTGTGCATAGATAAACGGTAAACGACTGAAAAGTGGCTGATGTCACACATTAATTGTGGGAGAGCCCTCACCTGGTTGGAACTTAAAGTCTTAGTGGGGATGAATCGTTGGCGACTGAAGACTAACATATGATGATGATCTTGCTCTTGTTGGTAGAAGGGAAGCTTCTGTCTGTTATGAGAAAAGCGGTGCGTGTCAAAAAGCAAGCCTTCATCAGTTGTGTCAAAAAGTGTAGCATCACATGTTATGGCTAAGCATAAATAAAAATGAAACAAAGTGAGAGGTACCCCTTAAAAAATTCAAGGGAAGTAGGGTTAAACAACCAATACTGAGAAGAAGTTCCCTTGAATGAGATATTCAATAAAACAACTTAATTAGCAAACCAATTAGGACAATAAGGTTAAGAAAATTGTACACAATTTATTAATATTACAAAATATATTAAAAAACACAAGTGGGCAAGAGCGCCACTGTACACAAATAAAAACAAATAAATTGGAGGAAAAATTGTTAAAACGGTTTTTTGACATACATGAAGATCAAAATCGACCAGCAATATTGATACAAGGAAAGGGGAACAGACAACAGTACGACATCCAATTGTTACAGTACTAGGTGTACATTCAAACTCAATGTGATACCCATGTGCTGTGCACAGTTTTTATATTGTATCAACACAGGTATCCAAGTCTAGGAATTGTACTTGAAAATGCGTCAAGTACAATTCCTAGACTCGGATACCTGTGTTGATACAATATAAAAACTGTGCACAGCACATGGGTATCACATTGAGTTTGAATGTACACCTAGTACTGTAACAATTGGATGTCGTACTGTTGTCTGTTCCCCTTTCCTTGTATCAATATTGCTGGTCGATTTTGATCTCCATGTATGTCAAAAAACCGTTTTAACAATTTTTCCTCCAATTTATTTGTTTTTATGTGTGTACAGTGGCGCTCTTGCCCACTTGTGTTTTTTAATATATTTTGTAATATTAATAAATTGTGTACAATTTTCTTAACCTTATTGTCCTAATTGGTTTGCTAATTAAGTTGTTTTATTGAATATCTCATTCAAGGGAACTTCTTCTCAGTATAAGAATAAATAAAAAACACCCTTCCCTGAAGAAAGGGACATTTTTAGTTTAGACTAGAGAGTCAAAAATTATTAAATTTGTTTATGTAGTACTAGTAACTTTTTTCATTCCTAGACAAAATAGGGAGTGGTGTATATGGCATCTAAAAATATTAAATGTATTTTCTAGGCGTAACACCATCGGCACAGCCAACCACCAGTGCAGGGTCCAGCGTGGAGGTGGGCACTCCAGGGGCGGATGCAGTGCCACAGCCAGCAGGAACTACTTTAGGGGATGCCACGGCAGTGGCGGGCAATGGTAAGCTATTATATTCCTTACTTATTGAGATTGCAGAGTGGGCTCTCTGCAGGGCTGTATATGTTGTACAGTACAAGTACACTTTACTGTTGACAAGACTTACAAATTTAGAACTAAGTTTTTGTCAACCAGTTAGAAGACAGTCACCCTTGACTTCTCATTAGCAATAGTGCCAGGAGTTGATGAGTAATCAATGGCCTCCTCTAAATTTGACTTTAACTCAGCTGTGAAAGTTTTAGCGAGAAGCAAAGTCAGATCAGAGATGAACTTGATGGATGGGATGAACGAAAAGGGAAAGAAGGGTGTAAGGAAGGACGAGCGAGTGAAAATTATTGACTGGCAAAGAATGTTACTTATTTTTGAATGCTGCCCGAGGTGGCTGGTAATCTGATGCATGGCCGGTTGAAGGCTGAAGCAAGAATGGGTGGGAGGAGAAAGAAAAGACGACTGCCTGGGTGGATGAAACAGAAACTGTATGCATGCTCAATATATCCTTTGGTTCAAATTCAAATGCAAGTCAAGCACGGATGCATGGCTGGCGGTTTACAAAATAAAATAAAAAGGTTGTTTTCGGTGAGAAAAAGTAAGGTTTGTCCAGTTGAGAGACAGACATTAAGAAGAATGATTGACATTTACTTTGAATGGATGGATGCCTGGATGGTATCTTCCTCACAGTTAGCATAGGTGTATGTAGACAGAGTAGACGGTCACCGGATGAAGAGTGTTACTTTGAAGAGCATGTAACACCGCACGTCCGTGCCAGAGTAGCAAAGCCGAGGAAAGTAGAAGTTGTAATTTTTCAGAATACTACCATGACTTGTAACAGTAGTTTGCAAGCAGAGCATATATCCGGCGATTACTGTGACCACTCACTCACTACCTCTGTTAATAATTTTTTTACAACTCTGTCATTCATGTGTGGCCTATCGGTGTTCACATAATCAAAAACAAAGCACCTAAATGTCATCCCATATGTGAGCAAATATCATGTGAAGGGATAGATGATCATATTATTTATCTTCTTCATTTTCCTTTTGTAGGAGTCAGGGGCACGGCAGGGTGAAAGTTAAATTAATTAAGCAGTAGCCCTTGTAACAGAGTATGGCCAGTGTCACCCGTAATAGAAAAGCAAGAGCTTCACCACCTGCATGTACTGGACTGGTAACAGTAACGCAAGTCTGTGTCATCATGGCTTGCGTCTGTTTTTCTCGTGTGCAAGTTGACTGCGCTGGCATTATGCCGGCTTCCACAAGTATATGTACCAATTTCGCTAAACAAGAGAGAAGAAGAAGACTGGTGTACTGTCTGAGTCTAATGTAGTGAGTCCATATAGTGCTAGTAGATTTCCTGAAACTCCCACTAATGTTGGAGCAGAGGCCGACGAAGTGGGAGGTTAGATAGATACATGCCACAAATGTTATGTACTGTGCTTGCAACTTGCTAGTGCTACTGTGACACAACTTTCTGCTGAATTATTTTGTGTTAATCTTAAAGAGCATTGGTTACGGTATGTTTTTTGTTTCTTCATATATAGATACTCCTTCCAAACTAACAAGGAAGGAGTTTGCTAGACGGGCCCGGCAACGGAAGCTGGAGGCAATTGTCGCTGAATATCGGCGGCTGGTGGCCCAGGAGGAGGACACGCAGTCGCAGTCAACAACATCCACGACAGCTGCATCCTCCTCCGCAATATTTTATTCAGTTATTTGGGTAATATATTAGTATACTTTAATATGGAATTTGAGAAGTGAACGTGTTAGTCTGTTAATTTCGAATGAAAAGGATAGTGGAAGGATAAAAGAGTGAAAGATTTTTTGGGGGATTTTTCTTTTTCTAGGTCTTAGCAATAGGAGGAAGCTTTTGGATTAATAAGAAGGAGTTTTGGGGGGGAGGACTTCTAGTTGATGTATTCATCAGTTTTGGTATCCAGACAATTATTAGGTGTTGAGATATAATCAGGCCATGGGTAACTCTGACTTGGAGTTAGATCAGCCTTTTGGTTTTTTAGCGTGTTCACAAATTCTCTTGAACGTTTGCCAATATTGGCAATAATTATGCTTCTCTTGCAGTTAGTAAATTCTCCAGTCTTCTTAAAGTTAATTTCTGGCATCTCATGCATGTAATTTAATAAAGGACTTATTTTTTCTGCGCTTGTACAACCTTTTATATTCGACTGGGCTCATTTGATTTGTAAATTGGAAGTTTTTGTATTTGATGGATTTACTGATCAACTTGCGATCATTTTACACTTGGAGACTGGTTGCCTATTGGACTGCTTATGCCTGAAGGTATCTCAAGTTCAACAGTTTTTTTCTAAAAAATTTTTTGGGTTGGATGCATTAACTACACAGTTGAAGGACAAGCACTATCCGATTCAAAATGGCCTTTTAGCCACCTTGACCTTGAATTCCAGGAATCCTTTTAGTTTTTCCTGTGTTGATATGTTTGTATTGCCTGGATAGATGTGCTACTGGTATTCCTATAATGTTGGATTTGCTTTTATTGGTTCCTATAATGCTGGGTTAATGATCTATTGCATGGATCATTCTCAACACTTGGTAGCCTGATTAATACATTTGTGTTAAAATTATTATTTGCTTGCAGTGTCAGAGTCTTCATACCACTGGTTACTAAAGGTAACAGAAGAGCAACCACAAGTTTTCAACTTGGCTTGTGGTTAGGTAGAAGTTTATTTCTCATGCTACATGTTGATAAAAGTTGAATAGGGGGTTGTGATATCTATTGGTTGAATGCATAATTACTTTGCTAAAGCATATCTTGCAAAATTTGAAAGCCAGCCCTATGAAGGGCTCTATCTAGCCCTCCTACAGCCAAGATCCACAGTGGACTGCATAATTTCTCTCTGCATGAATGCTTCAATTCTTGTGAGAATTTACAAGTTTATTAACAAGTGTTTACTGCTTAAGGTTGCATCACTGGTATTTAAGACATTTTCCTTGTGGATAATGTCCAGAACAGCTTTGGTCTTTGCTGCTCTCACAGCATTTCAAACGTCCATGGTTTATTATAGGGAACGTTTTAAAGAATTAACATACTTGTGTAATTGATACTTAAAAGTGTTTTTTGGATGAATGCACACACTTTGAGATGAGTAATCCGCTTCATGGTGAGTGATTCACACCTGTAGGAAAATGTCTCTTTGAATACTCATTCTAATTTTTGGGGACTGGTGCTGGTATTGTTTTACTCTGTGCACAGGGATTCCTCTAACCAGGCCCCTGTGAATGTGGTCCGACCCCTAAAACGTGTTGAAATTGATTATACCCCTAATGGCATATTTAACTTGCTTATAAGTCTCTAGTATATGGTACACGTATACCGAGGGCCTGTAAGATAAATGTCACATTACTAATTAAAAGTAACTAGGGTCACTGGACTTATGCAATTCTGTAGCCACAGCATTTTCTGTATAATTATAGATTTACCACTACATTTCAGTAGGGAAAATAGTCCTCCAATAGTACTACTTCTTATCCTCATATATGCTATTCATGAATCCCAGAACTTCAGCCATATCACCAAAAGGAACAACCTTTCCACAAAAGATACTGCTGGCACTCCATCAACACACAAGGTCTCTGCAATGCAGGGACTGCTTCTGTGATGTGAATAAGAGGGCAAATACATGTACCTGAGCAATTATCGAGCACACATTTGGCAGTTCCAAGTCACATGTCTTAATTACATGGGAAAGGGATCTCTAGTACTCCCCAGAAATTGTGTGCACGATTATTGTAGCGTGTTGCATACATCAGAACATTGCCATGTCATGTACACATAACCACTGAGCCACGAAATCATCCAGGTACCTGGTGTGGAACAAAGAGCAGAGATCAGGTTCTGAAGCTGTGTACCACTAGTGATCTCATTTTCACCAGAGTTGCTATTGTGGTTGCTCTTACCACAGTAGTTGGGCAGCATTGAGTCAATTATGAATGGTGGACTTTAAAATCATAAGCGTATATTATCTTGAGACAACTCTATAAACAAGGCAATATCATTGTAATGCTTCTGATGTAACACATAACTTTCTCAGTCACAAACTGCAAATTATGAATAGAAACATTCACGGTATATACATCTGATAGAATAATATCAAGTGCACCCCAGATTTCTCTGCCTCCGCTATATATGTGAAGATTTCTGCTTACCATACAAACACAAAATGACCTTGAGGAACAGGAAGTTGGCAATTCCTGAGCCATCCATTCACCACAATAAATTCCTCCTCCGTCGTGGTTCTCTTTTTGTAGAATTTTCCGCCAAAATAGCTGAGGATCATGGGCAGAGGACTCCTAACGTTTCTGATGCAGAAGTAAACTTAATTTTCAATAAGGTCCCCCAACATTAGCCTCAATTTTATGTGGGTCTTGACAGCATACTAAGGGAAAGCAACATGGGCCCAGATATGCAAGGAAATTGCCATGCACAGCAATGCACTGGGCTGGGAGGATCTCCCCAGCCACATATGGGGCATCCCAGACTGGCACTGCAAAAGAAATGCTCAGTTGGAGGCACATGAGGAGTCGAAAGTCAGATTTGTTTTTACAAATTAAAGTGGATATACGTTTTGAAATTGTTGTTCACTCATGTATATGGTTTAGTTTGTTTTGTTTACATTAATATTGGCTTTAACTTTTAAAATGTTTTATTTTTAAATGTTTTGTGAAATTAATGTATTTTGTGTTTATTCTTTAAAGGGTGTGTTAATGATGTTAAATTAGTAAGTGATAACCAATGGTCTACTTTTATAATTGAAAACAATGTTTTAGGAAATTGTTATTTTGATTGAGGGAGGTGAAGACCCTTCTCATGCAACAACGACACTTCCATTTTAGGGGAACCACAAAAGTCACTAAATTAACTTGTGCTGAACCCCCTTGTAGTTCTGCACAAAGGTAGTCAGGCTTAAATTAGAGCCACTTTAATAAGCATTTATGCAGCACACAAACAGTAATAAAGTGAAAACACATCATAAGAAAAATCATACACCAATCTAGAAACATAGAGAACATTTTATTAACTAAAACGACACCCAAATAAAATACATCCAATCAAAAGAGCCAAAGTTATGAATTTTGGAGGTTTTTATTGAAAAATAACACTTAAAAAAATCAAAGAACCAACCTTGGATTCTGGTCATGTAAGACAGGGGCAAAGTCAAATTTTAAGGCTGACTGCGATGGAGCACTGTCTGTATATACAAGGTAGATTGGGCCAGGTTTTGTCTTACATTTGGATTTAGAAGAAGAGTTCCGAAGTAGGTAATGTTCAGTGGGGCAAGGCATATGCGGGTGTCTGAGGACGAGGCATCATCATCAGAGAGTTCCTGGACAGAGTTGTGGTGAAGATTTCTATGTTCTGGATTTTTTTCCAGTGTCAAATATTTCCAGTGTGAAGAAGCTGCAGGCTGTAGCTGACCAAGGTCTCCACAAGGTTGGATACCTTTGTGAAAGGTTACATTGAAAAGGAATAGTTGCTGATGAGAAGAAAGTAGTTGGAGCTACTGCGGAGTGAGGTTGACCGACAAGGCACCTTGGGTGGATCAGCAAGCAGATAGGTCCAGGTCACATGTCGGTTCTCAGTCCACTTTAAGCGGGATATTTTTCAAAGTCCCAACTTTTAGGGTTAACCTTCAACACCACCTCCAAGGGTGCAAAAGCTGGGGGCCACCACGTGGCGGGAGTGGGAGCGGGGTCAGGACTCACAGAAGCAGAAACCATGTGTATGGTTCAAGGTCTCAAGCTTATTATGTCCCTGTAGTTCACATAGGAGTCCAGACCAATAGCCCTTGGAGTCACTCTTGTAGTCCTGGGTTCAAGCAGCAAGGCAGACCTGATGGAAACATCTAGGTTACCCCCACATCTGGTTCTGGGGACTTCCTCCTTTCCCCTGCCAAGGCTACAAGTAGTCTAGGATGACAAAAGGCTGTGTCAAGTTCCTTCATGAGTGCACTGGCAGCAGTCCTTTGAAATGTAAGTGGGGCAGGGAGCAGCTAGGTCCCTCCCATCCAGGCAACACCTAGTCCCCCCTTTGTCTCACCATCTGGAAGGAATATACAAAGGTCAACTGGCAAGCTAATCACAGTCATGTGACCCAGGAGAACACAGACTGCTGGCACCAACCAGTTAGGACAAAAAAATCCCAATCTTCTAAAAGGGCCATTTTTAGAATTGTTAATGAAAATACGACTTTGCCATTGAAGAGGAGTTTAAAATGCAATTCATTCGAGACCAAACATGACATTTCTACTTGTTTCCAATCAAAAGGTAGCACTTGTTAAATGTATTAAGGTAACCCAATGTTGTCCACTTTGAGAGGTAGGACTCACAGTAGTGAAAAACAAATGTAGGAGTTTTTCACTACAGTGCATGTAAAACATTAAAACACGCCCTGCATTTTTAATACAATGCACCCTGCCCTATGGGTTTGTTTAGGACCTACGTTAGGCGCTGCATATGTTTTGAAAAGAAAGGTTTAGGCCTGACAAAAGATATATTTTACCAGGTTGAATTGGAAGTTTCAAAACTACACTATAGGCTGTTATGGAAGACCTAAAACATACTTAACAGGGCTACTGTATGTGGGTGGCACAGTCAGTCTTCCAGGACCACCACTGACTGGTTTGGGTGGGCACTCAGTTGGTGTACTGCTCCTATGACATTTATTGTTCTCCTTGTTCTTATTATGTTCTCTTGTTTTGGTTGCACCGGTTCCCACCCTTGCTACCTGCGAGGCAATGCCCTCATTTACACCAGTAATTCTACCTCTATTATTGTTGGCCCGTCACTATCTTGACCATCCACTTCAGAATGATATCCATTAAAATACTAACTTGGAATGTCTGCGGTATCCATACCCCTGAACGCCGCTATACCATATACTCTCATCCTTAGGCACCACTCTGTCCAAATCGAGTAGCTCCAGGAGTCCCATCTAACTCACAAAGAAGCAGGTAAATTACAATGGCGCTGGAGTGGGCAACTCTACACCACTGACTTTTCCTCCTATGCTTGTGGCACATTGCTCTGGGTTAAGACGGGAGTTCCATTTATTGTCTGACGAGGTGGTCACAGAGCGGAGGGCAGGTATGTCCTTGTTAAGGGTACACTGGATGGCCATCACATCCTGTTGGGCAGCATATACGCTCCCAACACTGATCAGGTGACATTCTTGCATTTCACTCTCTCGGGCTATATCGCGCTCGAATGGAGTCCTGTGGCTGCTTGAGGGTGACTTCAATGTGTACTTGATATTAATTTAGACCGATCATTCCCCCACTGCCAACTCACATACCTGGGTGCTTCATAATTGGATGCAAAACTGTGATCCTTCTGAAATTTGGTGAGAGCGAAATATGACTGCAAGACACTCAGAGCTCCCTGACACTCCCTCGGAGGCAGGATTCATTTACACGCCTATTTTTAAAAAATTGGATTTTACACTGATCATTTTATTGTTCGAGACTGTGTGAATTTATTATTAAAATTGTTGGCTTACTCTTGCACCGCTATAATTCCAGGACTGCCATATATTAGATTTCAGGGCCGACTTGCATTCTAAGGGCCGACTTAGGGCCCCGGTCGACTCACGCTGTCCTCCCGGGCGCAAGCTTTTCAGGCGCCATCTTGGGGGTAGTTGGAGGCTCAGCGCTCTAGTGCTCGGGCGATTCTCGGACCCGGCACTTCACTTATGGCAGCCAATTCCCGTCCGCGCAGCGGGCGGGCGCAGCGGGCGCGCCAGAGGCAAGCCCGTCTGGGCCCGTCCGGCCAGTACGGACCTAGGGCCAAAACCTCTGCCCGATTGTACCCTACTGGCCACAGGTACATTGATTCCCTCATCCTATTCTAGGAACGAGTTGTTGTCATTCCGTCCTGTTACCAATCAACACTGCCGGTACACAGTTAGACCGTAGGCACCATATAGACGGTGTGCTCACTGCCCCAAGCTTGGTAATGGTGCCAAAAAGGGAGAGCTTACGTCCTCTTCCCTGTCCTTTGCCCTATTGAACTGCCGATCTCTGGTTAAGCATTCGGATGAAGTCAATCTAATGATCCAGGATCATAAAATTGATGTGCTGTTTCTTACAGAGACATGGCTCTCTGACAGCTCTGAGTTCGATATAGTTAATTCTATGCCCAAGGGCTACGCGATACAGTGCCTGCATAGGCCTCGTGGCATAGGTGGAGGACTAGCTATAATTTATAAGGAGACACTAGCCTGCAGGATAGAAAATGGCAAGATCTTTGATGCAGAGAGCATTAGGTTTTCCATCCAACTCTCCCCTAATTACTCGTTGTCAGGGCTGTTGATCTATCGACCTCCAGGTGGGGTCAAGCAGTTCATTAGTTCCCTGCTGGAGGCAGCACTTACACTGGCAGCCTCAGCCCCCAACTTCCTTCTTTTAGGAGATCTGAATCTCCACTTGGAGGACCGGGGAGATAAGGTGGCTGTTGATTTGCTGGCTGACCTTGAGCATGTAATCTGATCCTGCATAATAATGAACCCACGCATTTGAAGGGCCATCTATTGGACCCTTTATTTTCCAATGTTTCACTCCTGAAGGCCTCACCGCCATGTCCCCTCCCCTGGTCAGACCATTTTCTTATTCCCTTTAATTTGACAATTATGACGGATTCTAGATCTGAATGTAAAGGCTCTAGTCGATCTTCTCATAGACCTTGGCCTAAACTGTCCTTTGACGATCTAACCACTGCCCTTGAACAATCTATTCCTGCCCCGATCTTGAACCCCCTTGAAGCAGATTGCAGTTTCCATAATTGGTTACTAAAAGCACTGGATTTGGTGCTTCCTAAGTAGTGTAATACCAAGAAAAGTAATGGGTTTAAAAACCCCTGGTACACAACTGGACTGCGCAACCTTAGAAAAGTCTGCAAACGTCTGGAACGCGCTTGGCGGAAAGACTGGTCTACTAATAGTAAAGTTCCCTATCAGGAAGCCATGAGGGCATATAAGCTAGCCTGCAACCTCACGAAAGCGACCTTTTATGAAGAGAGAATCAGGACTGCTTCCAACTCCTCAAGAGAAACTTTTATTATAGTTAAGGAACTCCTGAATACCCCCTCTCCTTCACTGCCACAAGCTACGAGCAGAGCTCGATGCAACGAGCTTGCACATTTCTTTGATAACAAGGTCAGGAAAATTCTACAAAGTATTCCTCTTAGTACTCCTCCCTCTGAGTCCTCCACGCAGGTCGTGAGTGGTATGAGCCCTTTGTGGGAAGTTATCACTCCCATAACTGAGGAAGACTTCCGCAAAGAATTAGCTAATCTTAAAAGTGGTTCCCCCTCTGACCCTATGCCCATCCATATTCTTAAGAGGATTGCACAGACCATCTCCTCCCGGGCCACGGATCTCCTGAACGCCTCCTTCGGCGGTGGGGAAGTTCCCCCTAGCTGGAAGAAGGCGATGGTTAAGGCTCTCCCTAAAAAGCCGGGACTTGACCCTGACGACCTGGCGAACTTCCGCCCATTTCTTTGTTGCCTGGCCTGGGCAAAATTGCAGAAAAGGTTGTCAACCGCCAGCTGTCCAAATTCCTAGAAGGTCACAACCTGCTCAAGCACTCGCAAACAGGCTTTCGCCCTGGGCAGGGTACTGACTCTGCCCTGATTGCAGTAGTGGAGGAAGCCAGACGCATTCTTGACGCAGGAGGTTCCGCAGCTGTGGTCCTCCTAGACCTCAGCGCGGCTTTTGATACCGTCAATCACGGTATCCTTATTCAGCGCCTTACTAGGGTGGGAATATCTGGTCAGGCTCTAAGCTGGATTACTTCTTTTCTGAACGATCGGTCCTACCAGGTCTGCGATGGCACCAACCTGTCTGAGTCGATCCCCCTCCAGTGTGGAGTCCCGCAGGGCTCCTCGTTGAGCCCTACGCTTTTTAATATCTATATGGCCCCACTGGAGGATGTGGTTTCACCCTTCGGGGTGAAAATAGTGACCTACGCGGATGACACCCAGCTTGTCGTTTCGCTATCCCATCATGAAAATGCGGCAGAAAGATTCGGGTGCTGTCTGACAGGTATCATGGCTTGGATGACAGAATCTCGGCTAAAACTCAATGGTTCCAAAACGGAACTTATGATGCTGGGCAACCTTTCCACCTCCCTTCCCAAAACCATGTGGCCCCCCTGTCTGGGTGAGGCGCCCCAACCCAAGAATGAGATTAAGAGCTTGGGAGTATGGTTAGAGCCCGACCTGACGTTCAGAGTACATACGAAGAAAGTGGCAGGGATCTGCTACGGTTTGTTACGCTCGGTCCGAAAGGTGTTGCCTCTTCTCCACTTTAGTTCAAGGAAACTCCTGATTCAGGGGGTAATACTGTCAAGGCTGGACTACAGTAACGCCTTGCTGCTCGGTGCCCCTGAATCAGCCATCAACACCCTCCAGCGAGTACAAAATGCGGCGGCCAGGGTTTTGACAGGCACTGAAAAAAGAACTTCGGCCAAGCCTGCTCTTAGAGCTCTCCATTGGCTCCCCATCCGGGAGAGAGTCAAATTTAAGGCCCTTTCCATCGCCTTTAAGTCTCTCCAGGGAATGGGCCCCCCAATCCTCAGGGATCTTATATGCCCCTACAAGTCCTCGCGTCCCCTCCGCTCTGATGGGAGCAACTTACTGACTATCCCCAGAGTAAAGAGAGCTCGCTCAGGAGGCAGGAGGTTCTCTGTGAACGTAGCCAAGATCTGGAATGATCTTCCTGCTGCTCTCCGTCTGGAACCCTGTCTCCAGAGGTTTCGGAAATCTTTAAAGACATTCCTTTTTCCACGAGGAATATGAGTCCGCTGTCTGAGGATCTTGGAAGCTAGCTGTGTGTATCAGCGCTGGGACGCTCTTGGGCAGCCATGCGCTTAAGAAATCTAATTTCATTTCATTTCATTCATTTCATTTAATTATTCTTTCTACTCTGCACCCCATTCCTTGCATGTAAGAATAGCCTAAGCTAATGGGCACACTAGGACTCATCTGCTGTGTTAATCGCATTGATTATCTGGGCTGCACACACTTGACCATAACCCCAATACGTTCGGCATGCATGGTAATTGGGTACCCCTTCTACCCCCACAAGACGCTTTCAATCAGCAACACTGGAGTTACCCCCATTCATGAAAAAATTATGTGCCATTACAGCTCCCTTTATCAGTCATTGTCAGTGACTGCCTCAGAAGATGTTCTCTCTTTTCTGACTTCTGTGCCACTCCCCAGCATCACACATCAACAGAGGGTGGAATTAGAGGACTCCATTATGCACTTTGAAAGTCGGGAGCTGACACCAACGTTGGCTACAGGCAGGACCCCGGGTCCTGATGGATTGCCTGCCTAGTTTTACAAGTCCGTTGCCACGCAGCTAGTGCCCCACATGCAATCGCTATATGAGGAAGCTCTATAAACCTCCTGCCTACCAGCCTCTCTCCAGGAGGCACTTCTCATCTCCCTACCAAAGCCGGGTAAAGAGCCCGAGGCCATGGGTTCACAAAGCCTATTAGCATTACTGAACACAGACTATAAAATGTTGTCAAAAATACTATGGAACTGCCTAGGACCATTGGTCCCGAGGATGGTACACCCGGACCAAAACGGGTTTGTTCTGCCCTTCGCAACCTTGCTTAACTTATGGTGGTGTTTCAATATTATGTACTGTTAGATTTGGGGGTCTCTAGTTGGCAGATGTAGGTGACTTTGACCAAACAGGGACCCTTGCGTCTAGTCAGGGTAAAGGGCTACTGTTGTATTCTTGTTTGAAGATATTTCACTTTTAAATTATAATTCCATTCTGGTACATATTTCCCTTTTAAATAGAATGTCTATTCTTAGCTGCTCATGCACACTGTGTGATGGATTCCATTTAGAATTGTTATGATCTGAAATGTATTGGCTTTGACTGGCAACTTGGAGAGTGGAAGTACTGTGCTGCAGTTCAATAAACCTTGAACTTTACTTGGAAACTTTGAAGATTGGATATTGATTTATTTTTTTTGCTAAAAACGTTTTTATTAACTTTTCTGCCAAAGGACTGAAGGATTTAAAACTTTATTCTGCTGGAAACAATATTTACACCTGTACCGACTGGTTGTACAACGTTGTTTTGGTAACCTTTTTTCATTGGGAGACTCCACCTTTAAGGACGCTGTGTTTCGCTGTGTTTTGCTGAAATTACGAGATTTATAGGTTATTGCTTAAAGGATTCAAGATTTTTAATCAAATAAGCAAATGTTGACCCTCAAACGTTGTTTCAACGGATGACACGCGACGAACAAAACCTTCCCGTGCAGCTTTTTCCATACCCCGAGTTGAAGCGTGCGGTTACCATGGTTTCAGCTGCCAATGGTGATGCTACACGCATTGAACGTGAGGTCACGTAACGTAATGGCGGCCATATTTGTTTACAATCGGCATTAAGTTTCAACTCTGCTGATGTGCTTCGGATGCATGTTTAATTGAAGGTACTTTTACTCCTTTTGCACGAACTATATTCAACAAAATAAGTATCTCTGCACAAAGATTTTTACAACGATTTTATTTTAACAACATTTCCACATCGCATGCATTATTTCTGGAACACTTCAAGTCGGTGTGCATTATTTCTGGAACATCAGTGTCGGTGTGCTGAAATCTACAATTTTTATGTGGAATATACCATCGCTGATGTACACAGCTTGTGTACTCAAGGATTGAATTTCGAACTTTTATTTATTTACTTTGTATTTAGGTTTATTTCTGCTCTGTTAATTTCATTTTGCTTTATTTTGTTCTGTAGTTGGTTGTACATTTTACACCATGCAGTTTGATCCTCCTTCAAAATTCTTGCAATGTAAGGGTGATCCTCCCATCCCATGGAACAGATGGAAGGAGGAATTTTTAACTTATTTAAAGGCTATTGATGGGGAAAGGATGGGAAATGAAAGAAAAAAAAATATTTTTCTTCATTGTTTGGGATCCGAAGGGCAAGCTATTTTTAGAAATCTACCACCTGTGTCTGGTGACTCTGGTGTGTTTGATGAAGCGATGCTTCGCGTAGAAACGCGTTTCAAACCCACATCTAGTATTGCTCTGAATCGTTACAAATTTTATACGAGAGCGCAAAAAGAAAATGAATCTTTTGATGATTTTTTAACGGGTTTGAGAGCTTTGGTTGTTTCATGTAATTTTGGTGCAATGACAGACGAAATGATTAGAGACCAGATAATAGTTAATGTGAAAAGCAAGAAAACACAAGAACAGTTGTGGATGAAAACTATCGAAGAAACAAGCGCTAGAGGTGGGAAGAATGATAAACTTAGTGAGGAAATATGTGCGATGAACAAGGTTACAAAAGGTTTTCAAAACTATAGGAATACATTGCGTAACCGCATTGTATGTTTTAGTGTGGGAGTTACAATCATGTAGCTTCCATCAAGTTTTGTCCTGCTTTGGGAAAAGAGTGCAACAAATGTGGTAGAGTTGGTCATTTTTCCAACTAATGTAGAGAAGACAAAAAGAAATTTGGGGACAAAAGTAATTATTTTTAAAAAAAGAGATCTCGTGGGTAAGAGATGACACAGACTTTGGTTCAAGTTTACCTAGATGTGAGCATGTCGTGTCTGATGAATCCATTAAAGAAAGAGGAAGGATTGTGTCATTAGTGAATTTAAGTTTGCTTGAGGAGGATGTTTTAGACTCTCCTAAATGTGTAGTTAGATTTATGGATGTTGAACTAGAGTTAATGGCTGATTCTGGGTCTCCTTGGACCATCATAACGGAAGAGTATTTTGATGAAATGTATGAATCTAAAATTGCTAAGAGTGATTTGTGCCCTCCTGATATAATGGCAAAAGGGTTCAATGGTTCAAACATTGATTTCATTGGCTACATTGCTTCCACAATTTATTTTAAGGACCAATCTGCGTACATCAAACTATATGTTGTTGTAAAGGGTGTGAATGTTCTGGGATGGCGCGATCAATTCAAACTTAACATTACATTGAATCCACGCAGCAAGGATCCAGTCATGGTGTTACAAGATAGAGATATTTTAGGAAAAAGAGTTATGTTTGTAGAAGAGAGTAATGCTTGGAAGTCACTTTCATGTGAATTTCCTGGAGTTTTTTCAGATAAGTTAGGTAGACTAAGCGGTTTCACTCATGTCATCAAGCTCAAACAATGAGCTGAACCAGTTGTACAAAAGCTTAGAGCTGTACCACTAAATGTTAGAGAAGAGTTAAGTGATACACTTAATGATATGTTAAAAAATGATGTCATAGAGGAGATAGAATCGTCAGATTGGGTTTCGCCAGTAGTTTTGGCACGCAAACCTTATAAATCTTTGAGACTTTGCATAGATTTGAGAGCACTTAATGCAAACATAGTGGTAGATTGTCATCCTCTGCCGAATATCAACGAAGTGGTGAGCATGCTTGGTGGAGGTGTTGTTTTTTCCACTCTGGACTTGAGATATGCGTATCATCAAGTGGTGTTAGTAGAGGAATCACGTCATCTCACAGCATTCATTACACCTCAGGGGTTGTATCAGTTCAAATGGATGTCATTTGGTTTGGCATCGGCAGCCTCTGTTTTTCAGAGATCGATGTATCATATTTTTAAGGACATGAGTGACTACGTGAAGTGTTTTCAAGATGACATCCTGATATTTTCTAAGAGTGATGAAGCACATATGGAACATCTGAGAAATGTGATTCTTAGTTCCAAATGCATGCCCACTACTAGTGACTCATTAATTATTTTTCGATATAATGTACCCAGTAGGGATATTTTTGATTCATTACAATTTATATACATAGGACATTTCTCTGAAGTCATTCAGTTTCTGCTGCAACATCAGGGTGGTGTTCTGGGAATCTTCCAAAATCTTAATGCATTATCTGTGCACATCCCTTCCCTTTGACTCTAATTTGTATACCCCATTTAGCCATGTTACTATGCAACCTGCATGGCAAAGATTCTATTCCTTTGGAAAACAGTAGAGGTGTACATCTTTCCAAAGTCCAACTTTCAGATTTAATCTCCACTGTACGCATTCTAGCTGTGTGCAGGGCATACAACAAATGGACTCCACTCATAAAGCTTGAGCTAAAGCATAGCTGTTCTAACACTATCCACTTGTATGTCCTGTGCGTTGTACCAAATGCATACTCAACTTATAGTGCAACAAGAGTGCCTGGGATTTCTGACAGTGACTGCCAGTTAAAGACGTATGTTAGTCATCTTACATTTGGCATTGTTTCTGTGGCCGGCACAACACCGCATTCATCTTTGTGTATCAGTGCACTCACCACTCTTATAACTGTAATTTGGGTGAAATGGGTTACTGGTTGAGTTGGTGAAACCTTACTCAAGAGGCACCCACATTTCTTGTTAGGGTGAAACACAAGCCAACTCCAAATGAATATGTGCTGAACCCTCTGGTAACTTGGCACAGAAACAGTTAGGCTTACCTTAGAGGCGATGTGTAAAGAATTTATGCAGCACACAAACTGAAAACGCAACACAAGTAAAATCTCACAGCAATATAGAGAATGTAATAATTTATCTGACACCAAAACAACGAAAATCAAATCAGGAGAACAATTTTAATTATTTTAACTATTTAGGTAAAAATAGTGCTCAAAAGCACAAAGTTCCAACTGGAGTTATCTGGTCACTCTGGACCAGGACAAAGTCAAAAGTTCAGGCTGACTGCGATGGAGCATGGGCCAGGTACAGCAGGCAAGGTAGGCCTGCTGAACAAAGTAGCCTAAAACCCTAGTTGCAGAGCTTTGCAAGATCTCACGCTGAGGATACATCACACAACAGCTGTTCAAGTAGGATACGGACTGCGATGCAAGTTCCTGCGTCATGGATCCATCAAGCAGCTGCGACTCTGGGGAGCTAGAGGGCTATTATACAATGCAATGTACTGTGTCAAGGATGGATTGTGCAGTGGCAATTTCGAGCAGTTGTGGGGCTGTGATAGGAAATCCTGCATCAAGGAGGTGCTAGGCAGCAGTGCTTTCAAAGAGTTGCAGGGTCCTGAATCTGGGATGCGTTGCACAACAGGGCTTCCAATGCAGAGCTGTGAGAAGATGCATTGTGCTACATTGGTTCTGCACAAAAGACTGCAGCTAGGCTGGCAGAGCATCTTCAGGCGCACTTCAAAGGGTCAAGAACTGTGGTGGTACCACTTGGGCAATAGCATTCACAGCAGGCAGAGTCCAAGTGCAGTGTTCAAGGCGGTTGGAGCCTTTCCTGTCCCTAAGGTAGTGATCAGGAGGCCAGGCAACTAGACCTTGGAGACACTCTGGTGATCCTGAATTTAAGAGGTAGGTCAGGCAGTGTGGCAACAGGAAAGTAGACTAGCAGGGCAGTAGAGTGGTAGTCCTTCTTGCAGCAGAGCAGTACAGTACTGAAGAGCTGGGTCTAAGAGTCCACTATTTTTCCTTGGTGCCAATAGAAGAAGTATCTACAGGGTTCCATCCCAGAGGTGCTTGGAATTCCCTACTTCTCTGCCATGGCTCCAGCTTTTCTAGGAACACAAAATACTAGTGTGAAGTTTTTGCTAGTGTGCTGAGGCAGTCTTTGTGATGTGCAAGTGTTTTAGATGACAGGCCCACCCTTCCCATCAAGTCAGAGATGGCCCATCCTGCCAACACCTATTCCCCCTTTGGATCACTGTCTGGAAGCAATACAAAAAGACCAACTGCCAGTTACACCTAGGTTAAGGGACCCAGGATACAGCCTGCAGGCTCTAAATGATTGGGACAAGAAAAAGCCAATTTTCTGAAAGTGGCATTTTCAGAACTGTGACTTAAAATCCAGCTCTATCATTGAAGAGGGTTTTGAAGTACAATTCTCTAGAGACCAAAATCAAAATTGCTGTCTACTCCCAATTGAAAGCTATCATTTATTAAATGTAATAAAGTAACCCAATGTTATCCTGTGGAAGAAGCAGACCTTGCAGTAGTAAAAAACGAATTAAGGAGTTTTTGACTACCATGGCATGTTAAAGTTAAAAGTACATGTTCACATTTTTAAATGGACTGCACCCTGCCCTATGGGCTGTTTACGGACTTTCTTTAGGGGGACTTATCAGTATTAAAAAGAAAGGTTTAGGCCTGGCAAATGGTATATTTAGCAGACTGAGATATATTTAAAAGGCTATGTAAGTGGGCGGCACAATTAGTCCTGCAGGACCACTAGTAGCATTTAATTTACAGGACCTGGATACAGGTAGTGCAATCTTACCAGGGACATACAAGTAAATTGATTATGCCAATTGGGTAGGATCCGATGTTACCATGTTTAAAGGAGAGAGCACAGGCACTTTAGCACTCGTTAGCAGTGATAAAGTGTGCAAAGTCCTATGGCCAACAAACATGAAGTCAGCAAAAACAGGAGGATTTAAGACAAAAAGTTGGGGAAACAATGCCACAGATTTCAGGTTCAACACTTTATATCTGCATTTAACATCACAGTTGGTTAGTATGACAAGTTCTTTGTGAGGTCTCCACCTACTTTGGGAATTAAGAAATTAACCAGTACTCTATTGTGTGGAGTTGACTTGCAGACACCCTATCTTCATCATTCCTTCCATTAGTTTGTCTATCATGGTATTTGGTAATCGCCTGATACATTTCTCCTGGTAAGTGTCACTGCTTGGAGTCTTACCTTCTGACATATCTTTTAGTGCATCTATGATTTCTGATCTCCGGGTTAGTTAGGCTCCTCTAAGAAAATAGATTTTGCTTAGGTAACATATAGAGTTTTCTATAAGCTTCTGACAGCATGGTTATTGATCACTCTCTAACCAACTCCTCCCCCACCTCCATTGTTATCTTTAGTGCATTAGATCAGGATCTTTCTCTCTTTAACAACCACTCAAGAACACATCCTTATTTGTCCCTCTATTTGTAAAACCTCTGCCTGTATTTGGTTTTGCCATCTTTTTCTAGTTTTACCTAGTTCTCCTCTATTTCCTCTTCGGTTCAACTAAATATTCCATACTATGGAGGCACCACACCATTTAATGTTTGGTTTGGGATTTTTACTTTGAGTTCATTGTTTGACTTTACTTTACAACTATGTTTTAAACTATTTATGTCGGACAATTGTGAACTTTTATTATGATTCTGTCATCTCTATGTAGATAGACTTGACCCCTTATGTTGGTGGGTTGTTGTTTGAGTTTGGGGGAATGGATGACTTAGAGGTTGCTTTTCTATCTCACTTGGCTTAGCTGTATGCACTAGCCCTGAATATCGACACAGGCACCTGTGTTATATGGCTTGTACCATCAGTATGAACAAGATATATTGCCATGAATTATGACCAGGAACCAAACGAGACCAGAACCAAGCAAAACAGCCCTACGGGGCACAATATATCATCCTGAGAAGGATCCTGGCCTTTGGCCCCAATGTGATCTCAGTCCACGTTGAGCTCTGCTACCTGGCTGCTTTCATCCCCCACAGTGGGCCAAGTCCCAGGGGTTGCCGCAAGAAGGATTCCTTGTGTGAGCCCTGCTCAGACGGGGCATGTTTGGGGCCCCCTTCCCAGCTTTTACTGGTCCACGGGGCCCCAATCCCTAAGTCGGCTCATCAATCGGGGGGCCCAAAACCCCAACTCTGGGCGCTGACTGCCAGAACAAGCCAGTGATGTGCTGTTGCACTTCCCCGCATAATGAGCTAGAGGAGAATGGGCCCAGGACCCCATCCCTGGGCCCCCCAGTGATGGCATATGGTAGAGGGGAGTGTGGCCTTGCTCCCCCAGGCATTACTGGCCCACTCTGCTACCCTTGTGCACGGGTGACCGCCACATGCAACAGCGCATTGCATGCAGGAGAGTGCATGGCAGATGCATCCTGCCGGCTCCCGTGACAGCTCAAAGGAGTACTTTCCGCACAGGGAGCCAGTAAAGGAAGACAGGGTTGGGCTCCATGGGCTGCTCTTTAACAGTGGTGCAGTGGGGGTGTACGGATCAAAGGCAGCAGCTCTACCCTAGGCAGCAGGAAAGCTGCTCATCCAATATGGACATGCTCCAAGGCCCAGCCTAGATTTGTACATTTCTTCCTTTGTGGTGGCACCAGTACAACAGACAAACAAATGTATTGAGTTTTATTGGTTTAAAAACAGTACAATAAGACACATACCACACTGTGATATAGGAAACAGGGGGTCCATTCACGGCAACTCATCAGATACATAGTAAATATTTCATAAGCAATGTCACGTGCATTGGTGAGATGGCTAATCTAGTAAGGCGATCTGCCCAAGCCATTTTCCCAATACCTTGGCATGTTTCTGGGGACATCCTTGGGCTTCGTATTCCACCCGGTCCTGTTGTGCGCACCAATGCACCCCCGTCCTCTGTTTTGCCAGGGTGGGCGGCTTATCAGCCAAACAATGTAAGGCAATGTCATGCTTACCCACCAGTAGGGCCGTCCCCAGGAAGGACCGCTCCAGCCTTGTTGCTCCAATCCCCTCAAATACCCCAAGCAGAATCATTGTGGGTGACATGGGAATCTCCCATCCCAAGACCCCGGACAGCTCCTGGAGACCCTCCCTCCAGTCAGTAAGTATGACAGTACACGCCCAATTCATGTGATAAAAATCTGCAGAGTCAGTGTCACATCGTGGGTGTAGGAAAGTAGGCTCTGCTTCTTATAGTTACCCCCACTTTTTGCTTGATATTGCACTGTTTTTGACGAGTCTGACTCCGATCCTGCTGCTAATCAGAACCCCAGTCTATCTGCTTTCTCTTTTAAATTGTCATGTATGCATTTTGGTACACTCCTGATTAGATACTGGGGTACCCTTATAAGTCCCTGATATATGCTACCCATGTTCCCAGGGCATAGGCACCCCAGAGGCCTTCCATGGGCTGAAGCATGTATTTTGCCACCCATGAGAGGCAATGCAAAATGGAACTTCAGGTCTGCTACTGCAACCTGTGTAAGCTGGTGCTTGCACCACTTACTTTAGATATAGGTTTACTATATTTATTGGTCACCTCACTTAAAACGTATAAGTCACCCTATAGCAGGCCTTATCAATCCTGAAGGCAGGGTACCGGGTTTTAGGTGAGAGGGTGCCCCTGCATGAGCAGAACCTCTCTGCAGCCTTCAGAGACCATTCTCCCGGGTTGTCTGTGACTCAGCCGGAATATAGGTAGAGGTGCATTATAACCTCACGGTAAATGCTATCTCGAAAACAGCTGTATATAAACATATGGTGTTTGGAATCAGTCACCTTGGAATCAGACCTCCACACTGGTAACCGGTGCAAGAGGTGTGGTTCCACTCTTCTGAAGCGAGCTTCGTGGGGTCACTGATCTATCCTGTGCCAGCCTTCCCGACCAGCACAGCACAAAATGGATGCTGCCGACCAGAGACACATTTCTGCCCTCCTGCTGCAGAGCCAAGCTTGAGCAGAGGAAGGCAGCACTATAGGCATCCTGTCATAGGGAGGTGTGACCACCTCACAGACAGGATTTAGTGTATTGGTGCTGGGTGGGTGCACTCTGAGAGTGCCTGTAAGTCTGCACCGGGGGCACCTTTGGTGTCGCTGTTCATAGTCCAGCTCAAACCAGTTCTGGGAGCCATTGGCTCCTGCTCTGGCACGAAACTGGACAAAGGACATGGGAGTAACCTCCCCTCTGTCCTGCCCATCCCCTGAATTTGTCCAACCCTCTTCTGTGGGTACAAAATTGCTTACCTGGCTGTAAGACTTTAGATTTTACGTGGACAAGATTCTACAAGAAGAAACCACTGACATCCGACGGTCTAGAAACTCTGGACTTCGCTGGACTTTGACTGGGCGCAACTTCATCCCCCTCTCCATCCAAAGCGTCGTCTGTGCCCTTGCTCCATACAGGCCAAGTGCATTACCTATGGTGCACTAAGGACAACTTAAGAACCTCCCTTGGGGTGAAGGTGTCACTCCTCTGCATTTGCAGGCACCTCAATGCAACTGACCGGTCTGCTACTCCTGAGCTCCTGCAGACTCTGAAGATTTCAGCAACACAGGAGGAGGGCTACGAAGGTCCCTGAGGTTGATCTGCCCTCACATGAAAGTTTAAGGCCAGTATCCCTCGTGGGGACTGCATAACCCAAACCCCTGTGCACCACATTCATTTGCAGTTGCATATGCTTGTTGGCAAATCTCCAGCTTGTGCATTGGACTCCGTGTATTCCTAACCCTGAGCAGTATTTGCACTAAAGAACTCTGGCCTCCCCACACCGAGTGCTCCGTGGGCTGGTACTTTGCAATCTTGCTCGAGGTCTCCTTGCGACTCCTGGTCATTCGGCTGTGGGTCCTCCCGAGGGTAATCTTGATATCTGTTGGGCTTTCCTTGTTGCTCCAGATGTGCCCTGACTCCTCATTGCTTGGTGAGTCCCCTGGACCTTGCTGGTCCACACCGTAACCTGCTTGACCTTCCAGCATGGGTTGCTTTTGCCAAGGCTTGTTGGTGCTCCAACCAGACACTGACCCCTCAGCACTCGACATCCTTCATGAGACAGCTCGCACCTGGCTCCCGGTCATTGTCAACATCTCCTGGTCCTCGTGGCTGCAGAGTCAAGCATCCCTTCTTCGCACCTGAAGCACCCGACATCGGTGGGCATTCATCTACCGAGCCCCTTGTCGCTCTGAATTGACCCAGACTCTGTCAATTCTGCTTTCAGGTTCCTTCCTTCCAGAATCCAGGCTTGGATTCCACCAAACCCTTTTCACCATCACGGTAGCAGTACTTCTGCCCAGCCCTCCCTTGAGATGATGGAGGTTTCCGCACCAATCCAGACCTATGCAATCGGCTCCTCTGGGATACGTAACTCGGATACTACAGTATCCATGGGTGGTGTGGCTCGCTAAACTCTTTAGTTCCAAAGGGTTTGCTCAAAGTCCTCCTAGAAGGGTCCTTAAACTGTAAAACTTTAACCGCAACTTGGCCATAGAATTGAACAGAGTCCGCTGTCATGTTAGCGCACTGCACCTGTCCTCCGTGTGGTCCCTATCTACTCACCTTGGGTGGTACCTTTTGGTCCTAGCGATTCTACGTGCTCCAGACCGTCTCTTGACCCAAGTCATGGTTGGTATACCACTATTTTAGTATATGGTTTTGTCTCCCCCTGGAGCCCACTGTGTATTGTGCTATTACAACTGTTCAATCGATCTCATATTGTGTCCTTTGTGTTCTGTCCTCGTGTAGAGGATAATAGAGAGTGTTATATTAATAGATACATATTTTATATAACTACTGAGTGGTTCTCCTTTCATTAATTTCGATAAATTTAGGAGGTGATATTCTGGTAAAACAAGCTGCTTCACATTCCTTCAAGATTAAGCCTGAAGACTGCTCTCCACAGCTACCACGAGATAGATTTCTAGAGGTTATCTTTGACCTCATACATCATAAGGATCATTTGGACTGGTGCAAGGTGCCCACTTTTATTAGTGGACATCATATACCAGGCCAATTTCTCAGAGTGGGCAAGTGGAGTTGGGCCGTAAGCCAGCTCTATGCAGGCAGTGTGGAGATTGATTTGAATGTGGCACAGCTTGGCTGAGGTTTCTGTGGAGCCATGAGTGCGTCCCTCCCGACCTCATCCCCCATTGGTCCCACCCAGCAGTTCTTGAGGTAGTCTAGTGTCCCAGGAGCGTTAATAATGAGTGTACAATAGATCTGTGAAATCCCTCCTCTGCCCATGTGACCCATCAACAGTTTAACTTGCAATGGGCTGTATTCTGCCAGGGAATCCAATGGAAGGGAGTCAGTGGAGAGTTGAGATGGAGGTATTTGTAAAACTGTTAGTGTGCGAGGTTATATGCCTGTTGTAGTTCATGAAAGGACTGTATATGACTCCCTGACCAGATATACCCCAACCGTATGATTCCAGTACTGTCCCAGTAGTGTAAGCCATTCAGAGACGCCATTTCCTTTAACCAGGAGCTGTGCTAAAGTGGAGCTTGCTGAGTAAACCTGGTCTTCCAGCACACATGCCGCATAGCCGCTCTCCATACAAGGAATACTACCCGGGCCACCATAGGTAGTGAAAAGGGGATCGGCGCACCATGAAGAATATTCTGAAACTTGGAGAAGTCCAGCAGTGGGAGTTCTACTTTGTGGATGACGAGCAACTGGGCAGAGAGATAGTAAAGTTAGAGGTTGATCATATCCATGCCCTCATCATGCGGTTCTTGCTGGCAATGTACAAGGACGATACATGGTTGGGAGACTTTCCACAGGAATGCTGCTGCAGCACTGTCTAGGTCTTAGAACCAGGTTTGGGGCAACTGAAGGAGCAGGTTTTGAAAGGTGTATAGAAATCGTGGAAGAATCTTCATTTTATATAGGGCGATACGGCCTAAAGTGGTGTGGGGGGGGGGGTAGCACCACTTGGTTAGATCAGACTTGGCTGTCTGAACCAGACGCTGGAGGTTTCAGGGACCACATGAATTTGGGGAGTAGAGTGACCCATATGCCCAGGTACTTGAAGCTAAGTCTGTGCAGGGGGATCCCATCCCAAGACCCCGGACAGCTCCTGGAGACCCTCCCTCCAGTCAGTAAGTATGACAGTACACGCCCAATTCATGTGATAAAAATCTGCAGAGCCAGTGTCACATCGTGGGTGTAGGAAAGTAGGATCTAATTCTTATAGTTACCCCCACTTTTTGCTTGATATTGCACTGTTTTTGACGAGTCTGACTCCGATCCTGCTGCTAATCAGAACCCCAGTCTATCTGCTTTCTCTTTTAAATTGTCATGTATGCATTTTGGTACACTCCTGATTAGATACTGGGGTACCCTTATAAGTCCCTGATATATGCTACCCATGTTCCCAGGGCATAGGTACCCCAGAGGCCTTCCATGGGCTGAAGCATGTATTTTGCCACCCATGAGAGGCAATGCAAAATGGAACTTCAGGTCTGCTACTGCAACCTGTGTAAGCTGGTGCTTGCACCACTTACTTTAGATATAGGTTTACTATATTTATTGGTCACCTCACTTAAAACGTATAAGTCACCTTATAGCAGGCCTTATCAATCCTGAAGGCAGGGTACCGGGTTTTAGGTGAGAGGGTGCCCCTGCATGAGCAGAGCCTCTCTGCAGCCTTCAGAGACCATTCTCCCGGGTTGTCTGTGACTCAGCCGGAATATAGGTAGAGGTGCATTATACACTCACGGTAAATGCTATCTCGAAAACAGCTGTATATAAACATATGGTGTTTGGAATCAGTCACCTTGGAATCAGACCTCCACACTGGTAACCGGTGCGAGAGGTGTGGTTCCACTCTTCTGAAGCGAGCTTCGTGGGGTCACTGATCTATCCAGTGCCAGCCTTCCCGACCTGCACAGCACAAAATGGATGCTGCCGACCAGAGACACATTTCTGCCCTCCTGCTGCAGAGCCAAGCTTGAGCAGAGGAAGGCAGCACAATTGGCATCCTGTCATAGGGAGGTGTGACCACCTCACAGACAGGATTTAGTGTATTGGTGCTGGGTGGGTGCACTCTGAGAGTGCCTGTAAGTCTGCACCGGGGGCACCTTTGGTGTCGCTGTTCATAGTCCAGCTCAAACCAGTTCTGGGAGCCATTGGCTCCTGCTCTGGCACGAAACTGGACAAAGGACATGGGAGTAACCTCCCCTCTGTCCTGCCCATCCCCTGAATTTGTCCAACCCTCTTCTGTGGGTACAAAATTGCTTACCTGGCTGTAAGACTTTAGATTTTACGTGGACAAGATTCTACAAGAAGAAACCACTGACATCCGACGGTCTAGAAACTCTGGACTTCGCTGGACTTTGACTGGGCGCAACTTCATCCCCCTCTCCATCCAAAGCATCGTCTGTGCCCTTGCTCCATACAGGCCAAGTGCATTACCTATGGTGCACTAAGGACAACTTAAGAACCTCCCTTGGGGTGAAGGTGTCACTCCTCTGCATTTGCAGGCACCTCAATGCAACTGACCGGTCTGCTACTCCTGAGCTCCTGCAGACTCTGAAGATTTCAGCAACACAGGAGGAGGGCTACGAAGGTCCCTGAGGTTGATCTGCCCTCACATGAAAGTTTAAGGCCTGTATCCCTCGTGGGGACTGCATAACCCAAACCCCTGTGCACCACATTCATTTGCAGTTGCATATGCTTGTTGGCAAATCTCCAGCTTGTGCATTGGACTCCGTGTATTCCTAACCCTGAGCAGTATTTGCACTAAAGAACTCTGGCCTCCCCACACCGAGTGCTCCGTGGGCTGGTACTTTGCAATCTTGCTCGAGGTCTCCTTGCGACTCCTGGTCATTCGGCTGTGGGTCCTCCCGAGGGTAATCTTGATATGTGTTGGGCTTTCCTTGTTGCTCCAGATGTGCCCTGACTCCTCATTGCTTGGTGAGTCCCCTGGACCTTGCTGGTCCACACCGTAACCTGCTTGACCTTCCAGCATGGGTTGCTTTTGCCAAGGCTTGTTGGTGCTCCAACCAGACACTGACCCCTCAGCACTCGACATCCTTCATGAGACAGCTCGCACCTGGCTCCCGGTCATTGTCAACATCTCCTGGTCCTCGTGGCTGCAGAGTCAAGCATCCCTTCTTCGCACCTGAAGCACCCAACATCGGTGGGCATTCATCTACCGAGCCCCTTGTCGCTCTGAATTGACCCAGACTCTGTCAATTCTGCTTTCAGGTTCCTTCCTTCCAGAATCCAGGCTTGGATTCCACCAAACCCTGTTCACCATCACGGTAGCAGTACTTCTGCCCAGCCCTCCCTTGAGATGATGGAGGTTTCCGCACCAATCCAGACCTATGCAATCGGCTCCTCTGGGATACGTAAGTCGGATACTACTGTATCCATGGGTGGTGTGGCTCGCTAAACTTTTTAGTTCCAAAGGGTTTGCTCAAAGTCCTCCTAGAAGGGTCCTTAAACTGTAAAACTTTAACCGCAACTTGACCATAGAATTGAACAGAGTCCGCTGTCATGTTAGCGCACTGCACCTGTCCTCCGTGTGGTCCCTATCTACTCACCTTGGGTGGTACCTTTTGGTCCTAGCGATTCTACGTGCTCCAGACCGTCTCTTGACCCAAGTCATGGTTGGAATACCACTATTTTAGTATATGGTTTTGTCTCCCCCTGGAGCCCACTGTGTATTGTGCTATTACAACTGTTCAATCGATCTCATATTGTGTCCTTTGTGTTCTGTCCTCGTGTAGAGGATAATAGAGAGTGTTATATTAATAGATACATATTTTATATAACTACTGAGTGGTTCTCCTTTCATTAATTTCGATAAATTTAGGAGGTGATATTCTGGTAAAACAAGCTGCTTCACATTCCTTCAAGATTAAGCCTGAAGACTGCTCTCCACAGCTACCACGAGATAGATTTCTAAAGGTTATCTTTGACCTCATACATCATAAGGATCATTTGGACTGGTGCAAGGTGCCCACTTTTATTAGTGGACATCATATAAGTATGGGCGGAAAATCCGTTCCGCTCGCGGATTTTGCGAATTTTCGGTAAATTCGCAATCCGCGAGATTCGCGAATTTCCCGCAAAATCCGCAAATCCGCGAGCAGCGGATTTTATGGCTTGCTCGCACTGTTCGCGTGAGTTCGCGGCTTCCCAGTTCAACTTCGCGCCCCGCGAATAAGCGCTAAATTGCAGAAATACGATCTTAGCAAAACTGAAACTACTTACCAGGTTCAAAAGTTCAAGCTCATCTTTAGTAGCCATTTCCTGTAGTGCTTCCTGAGGGGCCCCTCCAGAGTTCAGTTGTCTACTTGCAACTATTATGTGACCCTGCTCTGACCCTCAGAATAGTTACACATATGCCACAAAGGTCCTGAATTACAGCTAAGGGAGACAAGCAGGAGCCAGGCTGGAAGTTCAAATCCAGTGACACATTAATCAGCCCCTAATTCATTATTGTCAGTTGGGGCAGGGCAGGTGTTGTAACTAATTTTGCAACAATGAAAGCACTTAGCAAGTGCAAAAGATCACTAATCAGGAAGCACTAAGGAAGCAGGTGCCAGCTAAAAAAATATTCTGTGACACATTAATCAGCCCCAAATTAATTCAGGTCACTTGAGGCAGGGAAGGTGTGCTTTGCTTTGCCACAATAATGTACACTGGATAACCAGAGGGTGCTGTGATGAAACAGAGGGTGGCATGGGTGGGCCAGAGGGTGGCATGAGTAGTCAGAGAGTGGCAGTGGTGACAGAGAGTGGCAGTGATGAAGAAGAGTGTCCCAAACAGGCTGGACACGTAGAAACATCAAGTTCGCAAAACTTGCGACCCGAAAGGTAAGTTCGCGTTTGCGAAATTGTACAAAACCCTCGCGAACTGGCAGAAACCCGCGCGAACACAAAAAAAAATAATAATCCGCAAATTTGCGAGAATTCGCGGATTTTGCGGATTGCGAGTTCGCAAATCCGCAAAATTCGCAAACGGGAGATTCGCAAAATTCGCCCATGCTTAACATCATATACCAGGCCAATTTCTCAGAGTGGGCAAGTGGAGTTGGGCCGTAAGCCAGCTCCATGCAGGCAGTGTGGAGATTGATTTGAATGTGGCACAGCTTGGCTGAGGTTTCTGTGGAGCCATGAGTGCGTCCCTCCCGACCTCATCCCCCATTGGTCCCACCCAGCAGTTCCTGAGGTAGTCTAGTGTCCCGGGAGCGTTAATAATGAGTGTACAATAGATCTGTGAAATCCCTCCTCTGCCCATGAGACCCATCAACAGTTTAACTTGCAATGGGCTGTATTCTGCCAGGGAATCCAATGGAAGGGAGTCAGTGGAGAGTTGAGTTGGAGGTATTTGTAAAACTGTTAGTGTGCGAGGTTATATGCCTGTTGTAGTTCATGAAAGGACTGTATATGACTCCCTGACCAGATATACCCCAACCGTATGATTCCAGTACTGTCCCAGTGGTGTAAGCCATTCAGAGACGCCATTTCCTTTAACCAGGTGCTGTGCTAAAGTGGAGTAAACCTGGTCTTCCAGCACACATGCCGCATAGCCGCTCTCCATACAAGGAATACTACCCGGGCCACCATAGGTAGTGAAAAGGGGATCGGCGCACCATGAAGAATATTCTGAAACTTGGAGAAGTCCAGCAGTGGGAGTTCTACTTTGTGGATGACGAGCAACTGGGCAGAGAGGTAGTAAAGTTAGAGGCTGATCATATCCATGCCCTCATCATGCGGTTCTTGCTGGCAATGTACGAGGACAATACATGGTTGGGAGACTTTCCACAGGAATGCTGCTGCAGCACTGTCTAGGTCTTAGAACCAGGTTTGGGGCAACTGAAGGAGCAGGTTTTGAAAGGTGTATAGAAATCGTGGAAGAATCTTCATTTTATATAGGGCGATACGGCCTAAAGTGGTGTGGGGGGAGGTAGCACCACTTGGTTAGATCAGACTTGGCTGTCTGAACCAGACGCTGGAGGTTTCAGGGACCACATGAATTTGGGGAGTAGAGTGACCCATATGCCCAGGTACTTGAAGCTAAGTCTGTGCAGGGGGATACTTTCCTGCCAGTCAAACCAATCCCTGGATGGTGTTAAGGGAACCAAGACAGAATTGGCTTGGTTCAGTTGCAAGCCGGATGCTTCCATGAACCGCCTGAGTAGTTCGAGGCATCGGGGTACTCTTACTGCCGGTTGGGCCCAGTACAGCAGGACGTCGTCCGCATACAGCGTAATGAGATCTTTGTGTCCTGTTCCCCACTTCCACCCAGTGAAAAGAGGGTCCTGGTGGAGAAGTGTGGCCAGTGGCTCTATCACCAGGGGAAGAGAAGGGGGGCCAGGGGTCAGCCCTGTCTGGTCCCCCTTTCAATAGGGCAGGTTGCCAAATGGGCTCTATTTACCCAAACCCGTGCTGCGGGGTTGGTATAGGGCTTTCACCATGCCCTGGAATTTGGGTGCGATACCGGCTCGAATTGGCACCAATTGTAGGGAGCCCAAATCCACCAAATCACAAGCATTTTCAAGTTTGATAAGGAGTAAGGCAATGTCGTAGGGCAGACAATGCTGTGCACCAGGGCCACGTGCAGTTGTCTGATGGAGTGCCTTGTGCTACAGAGTGGCATGAATCCACACTAGTCCGGGTGCACCAGCGTCTTGATAACGCACCGGATTTGGTTCACCAGAATCGCTGCAAAGATTTTAACTGCCTCATTGGGGAGTGACATTGGGCTGTAGTCCACACATGAAGTGGACGGTGGTTGTGTCTTTGGTATCACCACTATGGTTGCGGAGTCAACCTCAGCCAGGAAGACCACCAACTGCAGGGGCTCATGAAAACACTGCAATACTCCAAGTCTCTCTTGGAATGAACTATAATATTCCATCAGAAAGTTGTCGGGTTCCAGTGCCTTTCCGATTTCTCCTTCAGTGAGGGGTTTGTCTAGAGCACAGATGTCAAGGGGAGACAGGCTGGGAAGCGAGAGCGAACCAAGGAAGGCCTGGGTGGCCACCACATCCTTAGTAGCGGCTCTGGCATATAGGGTTTGGTAGTAGGAAGCAAAAGTCTGTTTTATCTCCAGTAGGGACGCTAAACTTGGCCAGGGACTTCAAGTACCTCCGCAACGATCCTGTTGGCTTGCGGGTGGGAGGCCAACCAGTAAAGTAATTTCCCATTTTTTTCCTGCCTCCATATATTCTGGCCTTTGTCACCAGCCATAAGTGTTTGACTGTCTCAAAAGAGTGTAGACAGGTATCTTCCCAGATGAGGACCTAGAGACGCGTGACATCCCCCTGTGGGCCGCTGTCAGTTGTTGTTCCAACCGGAGAGCTTGGGCCTGCAGCTGGGTGATCAGAGCTGACCGGTCATGTTCTTATTCTCTAATGCAGGGGTCTTCAAACTGTGGGGCGCGACCCCCAGGGGGGCCGTGGAGCAATGCAAAGGGGGTTGCGCATTGCCACTAACACTTCTGCTCAGGCCCAAGGGCTTCAACCACCCCTCTTCCCCCATCCTGTGTCTCATCCCGGGCTGCTTCAGTATAACTCAAGCTGCAGGGGCTTGAGGGGCAGCGTCTGGGGTCTTATCTCAGCACACCCATCAGAGTTTTTCACAGGTCTTTAAAGGCTATTTACATATTTACATGCGTTTGTAAACTGGTTACAGAGGCTTAACGTTTTCCCCTGATTCCAGTACCCCCTGGGATCCACTCTGCCTATTCCTTACATTTGTATTTTACATTTACTGTTTTAGTGTGAGAATGCATTTCATGAAAAGGAATATAAAGTAGGGTTGCCAAAAGTAAAATGCCTGTGTGTGTTCTTTGAAGAGCCTGCAGAGACCTCCTCTTGACAGAACCAAAATACCCATTGTTCATGACGAGCTGTACGAGGAGGCTACACCATGACGAGCCCAGCTCGTCATGAGCGTGGAAGGGGTTAATAAATAAAAAAGTATGTATTCATTCATTATGTGACTTTTCTGTCTTTGTTCTCTTTAGTTATCATTCATGGACCATTAAAAGTGTTTTCTATTTATATTTGCTAGTCGACGTATGAACATATAAGTGCTTAAAATACAGCTTTAGGTGACTGCTGATTTTTGTACCAACTGGGCCATCAAAATAATCTGCTGGCAACCCTAACCATAGGACTGGAAGTTTGTTGTAGCATCAGCACATTATTTATTTCCTCCAACCTCGATCCCCGATTAATGCCATCATAGCAATATTCAATTCAATTTTTGCTTTATTCGATTTTGGTTTAAAAATCATAAAAGCGTACGGTTAAAAACAGTCATAAAAACATACATGCAATAGCACAAAGTATCTACAAGTTAAAAACTTAGGCCCAGCCTGTCAGAATTATTTCCTTATTGATTACGTGATTTTCACAGGATTGGCATTCACAGTTCTATCATTACATCAGATTGTCCCTGACTAGAAGCAAATTAATAGAACTTTCCATGCTTATAGCTATTGTACATTGGTTCGAGTCGATTAGAAGCAGAAAAGCTACTACCATTCAATACACAGACGCTTCTACCCATCGAATAATTATACCCTGCCTTTGGTCTTGTTAGAGGGGTGTATGGCGCACTGGGGTAAAAGTCATGTAAATCCCAGGTGAATATAGGGCTGTCTCCTTCTTGGGGCTGCCAGGTTTGCAGGTACGGGACGATATGTCTGTTCCTGAATTTAACTAGCACTAGATCACCGGGAATGTCTTTTGGGAGAGAACCTAACTAGCCCACCCTTCTAACACTCACTATTCTTCCATTAAGGTTGGTTGGCAGGGGTCTATTTTTTGTTAACCAAAACATAACCTTGTTTAGTAGGTCTTCTTGTCTTTCAAGGCGAACTCCAGGTGATATAGTACATCTCCTTAATATTATTTTTCACTGTTTCACTTGATATTTAGCAGTAGCATAAGTCAGGGTCCTGAAGAAGCAGTAGGAGACCGCTAGGCTCCGATCTCACTGCAGAAACATGTCGATCCAACATCTACCTTAGTAGTCATATGTTTATACTACTATGCACTGTTTTTAACTTTGGGAGTGAATAGGTATCTATTAAAATTGCTCCATTCACCATTTTCACTACCCAATTTTAAGAGGTTTTCACACTATGCACTTATTATTTTACCACGTTTAGCACTGCTAGTCAGATTACCACTTGATGCCTTAATACTCCACACTCTCTCTGGGATATACTCATTAGATTAGGCTACAACCTGCCAAATCTACCATGGGTAAAACCACTTTCCTTCATGGTGAAGGATCCCAAATGATGCAGGGTGGTACAGGTCGGTAATCTGATGGGAACATTTTTCTCACCACGAAATACTCTAGGTTTGATTTCGCGGCTGTACCCTACAGACACACAGTCAGTTTTTCCGTTTCGACCCATTGCTATTTCTGTTGTTGGTAAATATAGTTGTTAGGGGTGATAGCAATGCATGGTCGTAAACATCCCCTAGGACCCCCCCCTTCTCCGTTTTTGTGCTTATCTTCTTGTCTTTCGACTTTTCCATATGTGAGTGCTGGTACTCCCGAAAGGACACACAAATGGGGTGGCCTCCGGTGGTAGGTGTATATAAGGTGCTTTATTAAGCTCTGCTCTAGGAGCAGTATACTGTGCTAATATGGGTTTAGAAGGGACCTTAGAAGCATTTGGAGCTGATTTGTTAAGGGCTAGTGGCTGAATTTGGACATTAATGTTTTGTGTGGTTAATGTAGGCACTTCGGAGGCAGCAGGTGGCTGAGAGCGGTTAGATGTTACAAAGTTTTTAGTGGGTGGCAAGTTGGCCTTGATCATTTCTTCTAATTGCGTCAGCCTATCCCCCAGAGTGTTTAATTTTTCCACCAACGGCGATGTGATAGATTTGACCAGTAGTTCAATCTGGGACAGTAAAGCCAACTGGGAGGAAGGTACTAGATGGTTTAATTCTTCTGCAGCCTCTGAGGTTGAGACGGAATTAGTGGTGGACAATGAGGGGCTTACGCACAGTTTTTGTAGCTTTGGGTGATTCCCATTGTGTTTATCCACGTCGTGCTTCCTTTAACGGATGAGACCTGAGGGAGTGCTATGCTTTGGATGGTAACTTTTTTAGGTGATGAGGGGGGTTCCAGCGGGCAGTCGTTAGGGGATGATGTACCGATGCTATTTGCAGGACAGGGTAGAGCACTATTGTGTTCGATTCTCGTTTCCACTGGAACATACCTAGTTTTACACAGAATATTTAGTTCCTCTTCCAATGAGAGGCTTTGCGCAATACTGGCTGTTAGTGAAGGAGAATCTTGGCTGAGTATGCTATCTACAGACTGGCGAGAATCATTTTCATCTGTTTCTCTAGGAATGAGCAGTATTATCCATTTGGGTGGTGGACTTGTGTCCCATGGCACGAACTCCTCTGAGGGATGGCTTTTCTGTTAACCCCCATACGAGTC
This sequence comes from Lissotriton vulgaris, assembly GCF_964263255.1. Classification (NCBI taxonomy): domain Eukaryota; kingdom Metazoa; phylum Chordata; class Amphibia; order Caudata; family Salamandridae; genus Lissotriton; species Lissotriton vulgaris. Next base: position 123,747,274 of record NC_141690.1, read on the forward strand.
ATAATGTGGCTTGGTTATGGCTTAGATGTATATGGGTAATACCAAGCAGCCACACGGTCAGGAAATTTTAAAGTACGGAAGTTAAAGTCCATTAATAAAGTCAAATGTTAGGTAGACAATGAAATATGGAGTCCAAGTCTCTTTACCTCCTCTTGTGAAAAAGCTAAGGGGGGTGGTCCGTCCCGTCCTCCTCAGGCCTCTAAGGGCCACAGAGGGTCCGCCCTTTGCCCGGGCTTCGCCGTCCCGCGAAGCGGACCTCTGCGCAGATTTAAAGCGCCTCCTGGCGCTGGCGTGTGGTCAGAGGAGTGCGCCGCCGCTGAGGCTTCCGGGAATTGTTGTCCCGGGGCGGCGGCGCTATGAGAATGCAGGAAATGACTCTTGGCCGGTGGCGGCGCCCGTGCCCCCCGGTGTGGCGTCAGGAAGGTGCCTTCTGTATTATCCCCCCATAATAGCAATAGTTTAACTTAGATCTTAAACCCTACGCCACCGTCAATAACATGCTGAGTTACTTCAAGTGTCTGGGAATGCACCTTGCATTCAGACAACTCACTCCTCATTCTCGCTCTTCACTTTCACGCTCACCCTGCGCTCATAGCAATCACAATGCACTCACACTGATCACCATGCACTCACACCATTCACCTGCTCACCCTGCACTCACAGTGATTATTCGGCACTCACAATGCACTTATGCTGTTCATCCTAGACCTCACCCTGCAGTCACACAAGCACACTACTCATTCTACACTCAAGTGACACTTCAATCACCTGTCCCCCTCACTGCCGAATATATAACTCACTCAAACAAGCCCAGCAGTAATCATACATTAATTCGTCCTTGTCTGAACTTGCATCCGCACCCAAATTCGTACGGCCACCGCACTCACCCTGCAGTCACTCCTCTCACCCTACTCTCACACTGTTGCATCGCTCAATGAGAAATGAGTGTGAGTAAACTATGAGTAGCACTATAAAAAAATTGAATGTTTCTCAGAAAGGCTATAGAGAGATGAGGTGCATTGTTGGTGAGTGGTAGTGAGGGAATTCATGGAGAAGAAGGAAACGGGGGTGGGGCACCATAAAAGACTTTTGCACCCTGTGCAACCAGTGTTAGGCCCAGCCCTGGCTAGGAGTCTTAGCCCCCCCCCCCCCCCCCCCCCCCCAGAAGTGCTGGTCTAGTGGCTTCCCTGCTTCTGCTGATTATTATTATTTACATTTGTAGTGCGCTACTCTTACCAAAAGATGTCCGGGGGCTAATAACCATTTGCTGCCTGAAGGCAAATGAAAAACACACAGAAGGAGAAGAAGAACCAGCCAAATGGGGTAACCTACAGACCATAGAGAAAGGTTTTTATATCTTCCTAAATGACAATAGATTCTTGGTGGAGCGAAGCAAAGGAGGGTGCAAGTCTCATAACTGTGCAGCCTGCACCAAAACAGCGAAACAGACAACTCATGCCTTCTTGAATTAGGGAACAATAAGCAGAGTGGCAAAGGCTGATAGGAGCATACAGGTCTGACCCGTATGTTTGGTGAGGAGAGATGAGATGATGAGCGAGGACAGCAAGGGAGTGAGAGAATTTGATTGAAGAGGTCAGGGATGAGGAGAAGAGAAGTGTGGTCACGCAAAAAGTGAGTGTGAGCCAAAGGTGAGGGCTTCTGTTAGAACAAAGGGGAGATGTGAAAGATGAATGGGGGGACTGGAGAGGTGTAAGATACAAATAGACAAAAAGTTGAATGGAGAGATGAGGTGAAGGAGAAGTGCTGAAGGGCACAGGAGGTGGCGGGCCAGAGAGACCATGAGATAAATGCGGGAAACTGTTAGAGATGAGGGCAGTGAAAAGACAGAATGGCAAGAGGTGATTGAAGGTGAAGTGAGAGGTTGAATGGGGAGAGTTCGCAAGTTGTAAAAAGGGGTGAAAGAAAATGGCCTGCAAATTGAGAGAGGGATCCGGGGTTGGGAGAGGAGAGAGGGATGGAAGGAACGGGTGAGAGGAAAGCGGCATGGGTAAATTGCTTAACTCTGCACAAGACCGCCAGGATTTTAAGGGACCCCTGCTGCTCCAGGCCAGGGCCAGATGAGCTTCTAATGTGGCAGCACGTATTCCTGCGGAGTGGAAGGCCCTTCAACAAGGTTGACTAGAAATCTTTCTGATGGTAATTGTTATATTATGGTTACAAACAGGTACTGATGGGGTGAAATCTTTTCTCAGTGTTACTGTGTGTAATAAATTAATTTCAAAATAATGAAGCAATGGTAATCCAAAATACGCGGCATCACATAACATCATTGGCATTTTCTTCCCACACAATTTAGTCAAGCCTGTCGCTTAATTTGGTCCTCAACTGCCTCATAATTCCAGTAGCTCTGCCTATAGGTTTAGAAATTTTTGTCAGTAGGGGGTCCTTACACCTCAAAATGTTGACAGGGGGGTCTCGGCATCCAAAAGTTTGAAGACCTCTGCTATAATGTATCATTTAGCGAAGCGGCATAGCGTCGCTTTACTGGCGGACCATAGCGTGCTTATCTTAGCCACGGAACCTTAATTGATCATAAAGACCAATTGGAGTTCGGACCGGAGGCTGCGTGTAAATTCTTTTTTCTGAAGGTACCAGGCATTCATTCGCCATACAGGTTGCAGGACCTCCATGGGGTGTACCAGGCCCATCAATATAGGGCAGTGATCTGAGATGCCTCAGGCCAGAATCTGGATCTGGACAAGCTTAAGGCAGTCGAGGGAGGGTAAAAAGATCAGGTCTATCGAGGATTGGGTGTGGTGAGTGGTGGAGGTATGTGTGAATTGCCATCGTCGAGGGTGCCAGCACCTCCAGGCATCAAAGAGCCCCCAGATCATTGCCCGGTCGACAAGACAGTTGCCCCTGATCGTACGAGAAGTCCTGGGGTGGGGGGGCGGAGCAATCTATTTCGGTAATGGGGAGGGCATTAAAGTCACCCTCTATTACCGTTAGGCCTTGTGGGGGACGGTTTGGAAGCTGAGAGAGGTCTTGAAGCCCAACTGCCAGGGATGCGGTTGGCATAGAGACTCAGATCAGTAGCACTGTTTGACCTTCTAATTGGCATTCCAGCGTAAGGCAACAACCCTGCTGGTCTCACGTGGTACGCATGACTACCAGTGGGAACGTTAGATGAAGCAAGATGGTGACCCCCCTTGCCCCACAAGAAAACCTAGCATAATATACCCTGTCCTAGCCCCTCCGAGCCAAGAAGGGCCAGATATCTCCTATGGTAAGGGTTTCCTGCAGCAGAAGAGCTTCCGGGCGTTGTTGGTGTGCAAAGGTGAGGACGGCCGAACTTTTCACTCTACCCAACAGCCTGTTAACATTCCATGGTATAACCTGAAAGGTCCTATGTGTGAGAGGGAAAGATTTGTGTGGTGGGCGTGAGGTAGTGTACACCTGTGGGGGCCCTCCCCAGGGTCCCAAGAGGCCCTATCAGGTGTGCCGGCAGCAAACAGGAAGTGAGATTTAATCAGGACTGCGCACTAGAGTATGGTATGTGTGTGGTTAAATGGAAGAGCAGCAAACAATGCTGAAGCCTAACCCCACCCCCCCAATGCCCACCCCTCCCCATACTTCTACCCCAAAGCATCAGTCGCCCTACCCAAAATGAACACTTTAGTATCCAATGTATTCAGCAACAATTGACTTGTCATAATAACTATGTGAGCAGCCCCGGTTTCCATGTGAAAACCCGCAAAGTTAAACCAAGGTGAGTCCAGGACCTGTAGGTAAAGGCTGACTGAGCCGCCAGGATCAATGCGGGCCATGGAGTCGACCTGCTTCCATGACCTGTGAGTGGCCAAGGCGATGAGAGCCCCCAGCCACAACCTTTGTTGGATTCCAGGTGGTGTTTCTGGCTGAGTCCCGGAGCCGCTCAGTGCAGACCCCAACCCCGGAGCTCTGGGTCTCAGACTGTCTGTATTTCCCCAGACTAGGGGGGAAAACTGATGCTCAGTCTAGGATGAGGGAAGGATCGGTTGGCAGTCATTCAAGGTTGGGGCTGTGGGACAGGTCCGATTCCGAGCAGGGGGCAGCTAGGGCCGGTTGTTGTGGAATCTATTCTTCTACAGTTTAGGTGCAGTATGTGGCTACAGTGCCCCAGATGCCTACCCCCTCGAGGGGGAGATGTGGCCGTCTCATGCAGGGGGCGCTCCTCTGTTAGCCATTGCCAGGCAGATTCAGGCATCACAAAGAAAAGGGATTTACTCATGTGGAAGACCAATAGGCACACTGTAAAAAGCATGCAGCATTGGATTTCAATCACCCTTAGTTTCTGCTGAACCTCAATGTATGAACAGTGCTGCTGCTGGACCTCACAGGTATAATCCGGAAAGACGAGAACTTTGGTGCCATCGAATTGGAGCTCTGCCTGCCTTCTGGATTCTTGCAGGATTTTGTCCCTGTCTCAGAAGTTCAGGATGCAAGCGATGATGGGGTGAGGTGGGGCCCTTGGTGGCAGCTTGATGATCAGGGCCCGGTGTGCTTTTTCAATGGTAAACCAGGAGGACAGTTGGTCAGCGGGCATCCATGATTTCACCCAGCTCTCTACTTGGTCCACCACCTGTCTGGGGACATCACCTTCTGCCTGCTCCATGACCTCTATGAGGTGATTATTGTGCGCCAAGAGTGGTTTTCAGCATCCTCTGCTCGCTTGTGGAGATCTGCTGTTCTTATAACGAGAGTGGAGACCTGTTTTTGGAGGGTGCAAATGTCATCTTCTGCAGACGAGATCTGGGTCTCAGCTTTGCTTAGCTTTGCTGTAGCATTAGTGAGATCCTGTTGCAGCAAGGCCACATCAATGCGCACGTCCCCTAACTTAATTTCCACTGCTGATTACTAGGTTTGAATGGCCTGAAATATAGTGGTGAGGTCTGTATGGGAGGGGCCCGGTCCAACTCCCTGGGAGGATCGGAAAAGTTTGGTGCGGGCCCTGCTGTATATTAGTCCATCTTTGTCTGCGTCTGTGTGGAGCTGGTGTGGGCTGGCCTGTCCTTGCCCATCATGACGCAGCTGGGGATGGTACGGGTCGGTAATCTGAGTTGACCCAGGTGAATCCAAGCTCTCCCAGCAGCTATGTTCCAAGAAATAGTGGTGGAAGGGGGGCAAGACCCAGGCGCACTCACGCCATCAGATTAGTCATCCGAGCACAATCGTGACTGTCTGGTCCCAGGGGTCCCCCAGTCCAGTGAGGAGACCCTACAGTCCAGGGTAGAGATTATGCGGCAGTGTCCCCCAAGGAAGCAGCAGAGGGCATGGTGTAGGAACCGGTTTCCCAGTCTGTCGTCCAGTAGCCATAGGGTGCTATGACCCAGCAGCCACCGTCCAGGGGGACCCAATGCGATGTTCAGGAGACTCCTACAGTAAGGCACATCAATGAGGCTCTGGGGCAGAACCACCTAAGGATGCCGAGATGAGGAGCAAGAGAGGGGGGTCTGTGGAGGAGGCTAACCCCCCAAGTCTCAGTGTCCCCCAGCCAGATCAAAATCACATGGCCTCAGTCTCCCCCCCTGGGTCCCCGGTACATACCTGAGGAGTCAGTGGCCACCCCCTGTTGTGAACAGGGCTCCAGGTTGGGGCACTGGTGTGCCAATCATTGTTTGAGTCCATGCTGCACTTCCATGGTATGTGGGAACAAAGCCAGGCTCCAGGGGCCCCTCACACCGCTGGACAGGTGGGCCCTGTGCGACTATGGTGCCGGATCACCCTCTCAGGTGGCAGAAGATAGGAGCTGTTTTATGCACAAGGCCCCAGGGGCCTCCAAACAGTTCCCACTTGGGCAGCAGAACTGGGAGGTCGGGGTCCCGCCTCTCATGACTAAGCTGTAGGTGGGCCGCTACCCCCGGACCCCGCAGCCCCACATTACCTCAACTACGGAGCCCCACTGGCCAACGTGTGTCTCCACTCCTCATGTGCCTCTGCTCCGGTTTCGCAGCCTGGGCCTCCAAGGTGGGGGGGGGGAGTGCACCTCCTCAGCCTGCCGCTGTCTATCAAAGAGGGCATTGCAACAGGGCCATTCCCAGATCAGTGCGACTATCACATGGCCGCTTAGTGCTCTGGAGAGGGAGCCCCCCGCGGGGTGGCAAATTTTTGAGGTGAAGGCCCCGGTTTGCCCAATGGCCACCTCTGGATTCCCGCTCAACTAGCCTTACAAACAAAATGATGAGGCCCAGGGATGATGAGTCAGGCTCCAGCTGCGATGTCCTCCGCACCTCACACAGCTCCCTCAGCGCCAGCTCAAGTCGCCTCACAGTCTCCAATGAGTGAGTGCCAGGCATCCCTCCGAAGACACTGCTCAGACAGAAGATGGACCTACAGTTCACACCCTCACCATCGCATTACCAGGAGACTACCATGGAGCGTTTCCGTCCCTGGCGCCACATCTCTCTGGCTCAGGTACGAAAAGGTTGAAGGAGCTTCACCAGACTTCGGGGGCTCACAGGCAGACATTGGGCCGCCTAAAAGTGTCACTTGGTCTGGATTATGTGCAGATCTCGAGGGTTGAGCTTGGCGCAATGCTAGGGTGCGTCTGCCATGTTGGCCTCCTGCTCCACGACCCCTCACCACCAACAAGATAAAAAAGTGTGGGGCTAGCACAGCCTTCCACCCAAAAGGATTTAGGAAGCCTCACCATAGGTCTGATGGTCCTGCAAAAGAATGACTAACTCAGGATTTTCTGTTGTTTTTAATCACTTCCCAGGCTGGAGCATGCACATCTTCAGCTGAGAGAGCTGCGCCCTCGATGGGTCAAGTCTATGGCTGCAATTATAGAGCCATGAAGGTGGTTAAAAGCAATGAACCTGTGGTGCAACATCCTCTAGGGATGAAATGTATGGCGAACACCTTCTAGAGGCAAAAGTCTATGATTGCAGATGTTGTGATCAGCAGTATTATGTTTTAATTGCGATTTGCATGTTTTAAGATACTAGTAGTAAACAAATCATTAAGACAGGCATATATTTTTTCCTGTCAATGGCTACTATGTGAAGATCTCCTCCCAGAATGGGTGAATATCATCCATGTGGAGATCACCGCCTAGGCATAGGTGAAAATGTCTATATGCTAATATCTCTGCCAGACGCTTCCCCTTGTAAATAAGCTGTGGAGTGTCATAGGGCATAATTTTACTATCTAAATATCTTTCCAAAGCTAACTGTGCAGGTCTTCTCTTTCGGTGAGATGCTCATTTTATAGGACAGCAATTGAGTCACCATACTCTTCCTGAGTCCCAACCAAGACCCAACAGAACCTCAGTACTCTTGACCATTTACTGTCAGGACTCTGGCGTCCAACATTAGTGCAGTGCTTGTCCCGTGTCTGTTGTGCTTGTGGGGGTTGTGTCTCTGAGCCCTGCTACCCTCGTTCCTACTGGGTCAGTGCAGACACTCCAGGACCCTTACCAGCAGCAGCTCATCTGCAATAGTGGAGAAGCGTTGCCCCACTGCCTCGCTCAGAGCCAGCAAGTGAAACCTAAAATGATGTTCTAGCATTGTTTTATTTTTCATTTGCTGGCTCTAGGGAGGGGCAGGCCCAGGACATGGGAGGGGAAGGAGGAGTGCTATGTGTACTCCATAAGTGTGCATATGTGTTTGGCCAGCCCTCTCAGGCCGGTCAAACACACGTGTATGTACTTGCACGTAATCCGGCAGTCAACTCTAAACGTGGCATAGTTAAAAGCTGTGTTCTAGCTAGAAACCACGCTTAGCTTAATGTGCTGTGTAGTAGTTCTGATTTTGTCGCTCAGTTGTTTCCTGGGTCTTGTATTTCACACTCACTCCTCGCATCCAGCTCCTTGGACCCCGCTTCCTCTACCTTTGTGTCCCTGCTCCCATTATCTTGTATCTTCTAGCCTAATTTAACCCTGTATTCATACCTACCTGGATCTTTACCTCTCATGGGCTCGCTGTCAGCCCAGCTCATTTTAGTAATCACACCTGGATTCTCCAGAACACCTGCAGCTCACCCCCAGATTCTACTGCATCTGCAAATACAACACAACCAATATAACGTCATGAAAACAGGTCAGTACACTGAGACTGTGTGTCGACCAATGACACTTTAATAACAGTCTCTACTCATTCTCAGAGACTGTGACCATTATGAGACATTGTTGACTCTGTTATGCACCCAGTTAGCAAAACTCTAGATATTGTCACATCTGGAAAGTGACTCTCTGAATCTCCATAATTATATTGTTAGAAATGGGGGTCTCTGGTTGGCAAACATAGGTACCTTTGTCCAAATAGGGACCCTTGCTTCTAGTTAGGGTAAGGGAGATACACTTCTAAAATAACACCTGCTCACCCCCTTGGTAGCTTCGCATGAGCAGACAGACTTATCTCAGAGGCAGTGTGTAAAGCACTACAAATAGACACCACACAGTTTAGAAAAATATGTAATCTTTATCTAAAGTAAAACATGACCAAACAACAAAAATCCACAATACAGTATTACAAATAAGGCTTTCAAATGGTAGAAATAGTTCAGTTCAATGCTCAAGTTGTAAATGCAAAAAAAAATTTTCAAAGTACCTTTGATGCTTCACGCAAAACAATCAAAATGGCCGCAGGGAAGGTGATCTGTCAGTTCCTTACACTCTGGGGAGTTGATGCGTTGATTCCTTCCTGCAGGGCAGGGGAGGTGATGCGTCGATTCCTTACTGAGTGGGGAGTTGGTGCAACTGTTTCTTACTGCCGCCCCCAACAATGCAACAGTCTTGGTGCCTCAAAGTGATGCGTTGATCCGGTACGATGCTTGGTTTCATGCAGCCGCACAGGAGGCTTGTGCTGGAATTGGTGCGGTGATCTCGGACTTCAGAGATCGTTACACCCGATGAGTCGTGCGGCGATTTCTCGAGCCGTGGCAGGTGCTGCAACGGTTTCTTTGGAGATACTCGGGAAACAGGTACGGATACGTCACGCTTCTTCGATGTTGCACTGATTTTCCAGCTCCTAGCAACAACCAGTGTCCAGAGGTCCTAAACAGCAGCAGGCACCTCTTTGCAGGTCGGAATTCCCAGCAAGGAAATCCAGGGGAGCTGGTGGTTAAATCTTTGTGTCCCTGAGACTTCAGAACAGGAGGCAAGCTCAGTTTTAAGCCCTTGGAGATCTTCCTCAAGATGACAAAGCAAACAGCAAAGTCCTTTTCTCCTTTCCTTGGCAGCAAGCAGCCACTGCAGGCCAAACCCAGACAGCAAACAGCACAGGGGCAATATTCCTCCTCAGCTTATCCCGCTCTTGTCCTTGGCAAAGGTTAGTCTTGATTCCCAGAAGTGTTCTAAAAGTCTGGGGTCTGGGCCCCACTTTTTATACTGAAGGCAGAGAGTGTCTGTACGCAGTCAAACCCAGTTCTGTACTCACTGGTGCAGCTTCCTGGAGGGGGTGGGGACAGCATTCTTGAAGGCAGAATAGGCCCATTCAGGTGAAAAGGAAATATCCCCCCTACTCTAAATGCAACCCAGGTCTATTAAGCCCAGCCCTGACTCATCAGACTTCTGGAGCCACAGCCCCTCTCCGGCCCCTGTCATCCAAAAGCCAAACATGCAATACAAAAACCTAGCAGAGGCACACTGGATGGTTAGGCAAGAAAATACTTTCTGAGAGTGGTATTTTCAAACACAGAATGTAAAAATCACCCTCACTAAAAGATGCATTTTAACATTCTGAGTTTCGGCATACTAAATTTTTTTTTCTACATTGTTCCCAGGGCCAGTTATGTGTATAAGATGTTATAAACAAACTCCCCATTATGGACTATAGGAACAGGTAGCGTTGCAATAGTGAAACATGAAATTGGCAGTAATTCACTATCAGGTCATGCCACACAACTCAGGGCATGTCCTACCTTTAACATACAATACGTGCAGGGGTACCTTGGACCTACCTTAGGGGAGACTAATATGTATAAAAGGGAAGGTTTAGGGACTGGCATGTGTGTGCACTTGCCAAGTCGACATGGCAGTCCCAGACTGCACACAGGCTCTGCAATGGCAAGCCAGAGTTACATTTTACAGGCTGCTTTTGTGGGTGGCACAATCAGTGTTGCAGCTCACTAGCAGCATTTGATTTACAGGCCCTGGGCACACACAGTGCACTGTACTAAGATCTGACAAGTAAATCAAATATGCCATTCGTGGAATCACTAATCCATAACAACAATTTATAAAGGGAGCACTTGCCCTTTGTCACTGAACAGCAGTGACAAAGTGCCCAAAGCATCTAGACCAGGAAAACGGAGTCCAACACACAGCAAATCACAGGAGGCAACAGCAAAAAATGGAAGGGAGACCCAAGTCAATAGTGCCAGGTCTAATGAATATGATTTACATCTTAATGGGTTGAAAACTTTTGTGGATATTTCATTTATAATTTTAGTGATTGATTGCTGGAGGGGGAGTCAGGATCAGAACATTTATGTATCGGTTTGTGTTTGCCAAACCCTAATTGTGGCTCTATATTTTATAGAAGAAAGCAAACACGGAGAGCTTGGGTCATCAAACTGAGAGACCTGATTGCTGTGGTGCTGATACAGGTATTTTGTCACCCCTTCCACTCCCACCTTCCTCAATTCCTACCCCCTTTTCTCCTTAGGCACAAGCCTCAGCACCTCTTTTTCTATCACATATTGGGGCTTGTTCCTAGGGTGTATTCGGAGGAATTTCTTAACTCCTGCAGATTCCGGGTTCCAGGTGAGTGGAGTCTTAATACTTACACACACCTTTTATGACCAGTACATGGAACATGCATTGCCTTAAGGACTCCTGGAATGTGCTGAACTATATTCTTTTAACTCATTTCAACTGTGCTGTATTTTTATTTTTTTCTGACAGAGGCTCTTTCACATCGTTCCAGATTTGAAGAAAAGTGGCTGCCAAGAGTGGTGTAATGTCTAATTTATTAAACTGGGCACATGTTTTCAAATATTTCTCTTCAGGAATTTACTCACATTTTTCATTTGTCACAAGACATCCTCAACTAAGCATGAGATGCTCTAATAAACAAAATAGAGGATAATAAGTTAAAACGTGGAGGTATGCACATCGCATGTAAATTCAGTTCAAATAATGCTAAGGACAACCCAATGGTCAAGGTTAATACGGGCAGTCATGCATATAAATGGCCCAAGTTTAGTTACCTTGAAAACACTAGGGGCATATTCACAAGGAGCTATGGTTGAATTAACGGCACTTTATCGCAGCCAAAGTCATGATAAATTTACCCCACCATTCACCAGCAGGTGCAAACAGCCCCCAGCACCAGATTGCTTGCGATAGCAGACGCAAAAAACACCGCCACAGAGGACCCCCCCAACTATCGCGAATGAGATGCAGAGTAGGCTTTTCCATGCAAAAAGCCACGACAACACCACACCTCAACATTTACAATGACCAGACAGATCGGTGATAAGAACACAAAACACACGTTAAGGCACGTTAGCAGCAGGAATAGTACACCTGCTCTGACCTGCTGTAAAGTCGGATGCAGCCTGCACCACAATAGAGAGCCCTGCCCATCGGAAGGGCAACAGATACCATTGAGCTGCTTATCATGCAGCACAAACACCCAAGAGGACGTAACACCCACCCAGCACACCCCCCCGGACCACCACAGAGGCAGCGCAGACAGAGACAGCGGCCCCCCAGGAAACACACCTCCCTCAAAGGCCTAACATCTGACAATGTCACTGTCCACTACAGGCTGAAAAGGACAACCCTTCTATGCATCCTGGTCGTCATCGCCTAACAGGCCAACTGTACCAACACAGTAGACAACCAACATCCCACCCCACACCGAGCTGCTGCCTGTGCACCACCTGTTGGCAACTGGCACACCCCAAACAACACCCGCCAGAGTCGAAGATGTCTCACAACCAGCCACATCAAAGACCCCCACACCTGTCCTGGACATCAACATCATCTTGGCACCCCAGTCCCCATACGGCCAACACAATGCGCAGGAACCGCTGGAGACCCAGCAAGGACCATATGCCATAGCCGGATGCACGCACATGTAGGGGGCCATCCACTGCAAACATGTCCCACCTGTGCCCCATGGTGACACAGCACACAATCAGTGCAACAGGAAGAACACGTCACACATCAATGTGCAGGCAACATCCGAACACCGTGGGACCTTCACCAATGTCACCTCCAAATGCACAGCCAGTGTGATGATCCCTTCACCCTCCGACAGTCAAACAGCAACCAGACATCCCAGGATGGCACCAAGGGAAATGCACAGCCCCTTGGCAACTTCCTATATAACATTCCACTAAATTCAACTCCACAACCATGCAATCCACAACTCTGGCAATGCACACGTCACAAGTCCACAACCAAGATGCACAACAACATGCCCACCCACCAGACACGATAGAACAACTCACAATGGTAACCTGGGCAAGCCGTGATCATGACCAATCTATGGTATGGCACCTCAGCCACACAATAAATTAATGTTTGGAGAGGAGGCAACCAGGCATATGTGAAGGATGCAGTAGAACCATAATTGGGAAAGTACACAATGCCAACAGTGGCAGCGAAGGGCTGAACAAACTGCAGTATGCAGAACACACCCATATCCACGGCGACATACACCCCTGGTGAAAGGAGTGTAGTGGACAGTGGACCCAGCCAGTGGGGGTCCTTGCTGAAATGTTTCCTATTACGCCCCACCTGTAAGGATGAGCAGAGTGGGATATGCTGACCTACTCCAGGCCTGTGTAGGGGTGTGAATAAAAAGCACATAGCCCTGGGTGTTGTCCTCTTCCGGAAAGCCCAACATCTCTGTCAGGGCCGCGCCTCCCACCCTGAAATGAGGCCAACGCAGTCCTTGTTAATGGGGTTGCCTCAGATCCTGTGCCCCTGCCATACCCCATCCCACTGGACCACAAACCTGTCAGGCCCGACCCTACGCAGCCAGGCCACACTAATCAGCATCCAACACCGGCGTGTGTCATGGAGGGCCCACCACGTGCCAGTGTAAGCTCCAAGCCAGAGGCCCGTGACCTGAATAGCCTTTCAGACCACTGCTGTCCCCCTGATGCTGGCCCACATTAATCCTTTCTCCTTTACATATTCTACTGGCGACCTCTGCGGCCCAGTGGGTTCCATATGTGAGACGTTGGCCTGGCTCCTGAATGGCAGTGACCCAAAATCCGGGGCAGCAGGCACAGCAGCAGACTCCCTTCAATCAGTGAGGCATAGTGACATATGTGCATCTTGCAACACATCCTGCCACAAACCCTGCCCAACGCCATTTTGCCAAAAACCCTGTCCAGGGCCATCCGGAGAGCCGTGTTGCCACAAACCCTGTCCAACGCCATCCGACGAGCTGTGCAGCCACAAACCCTGACCAACTCCATCCGGGGAGCCGTGCTTCCAAAAACCCTGTCCAACGCCATCCAGCGAGCCGTGGATGAGGGACCAGGACAACCCTGTGACCAGTAGGTCTCACATCCAGCCCCGTGTCGCGAATCACATCAGTGAACTCACAGAGAGGTGTAAGAGGAAGCTGCGGCTCAGTCCGGATGAAAGCTGTGTCACAGTCACGGAGGTGACCGAACATGTGGCGCCACTGAACCTGAACTACGCAGGCCGGTGGGGCCACCAAGCTATGCCGGCGACACTCGGTGGATGGCCCGTGCTGACTGCTGACTCCAGCCTACACTGCTCTTGGCCTAGGCTGCGTTCGAGTAGGTCACAGAATTGGAACTGAACATCAAGTATGCAAAGGCAGATTACATATCATTGCACGCAAGGAGAGGGGTAAGAGGTTGACGCCTTGCATCTTGGCAGAGAGAAAAGGATCATCGTTATGGAGGTGTTTGTAAACTATCGACAACTGCCCTGGTGTCACTCGCGCTGAACATCGCGATCCAACGATGTGGCTGTGGGCAAATGCTGACCGCTGCCTCTGGCCTACACTGCGGTCCAGTAGGTCACAGAGTCATTATTCAGCAATGGCGGAGTTCATATCAGTGTACCGTCATCATTGCAGACTGCATCCCCACTCAGCCCCGGTGCCACTAAGTATGTTCCCCGACATTCATTGACACTCACTGGTCGAACTTTGATGGTGGGATCCCTTATCCGGAGACATAGGTTGGCCCCTGAAGCATGGGCCTTGGGCTCATAAACACCATGACTCTGTGGCCTTGCGCTGTACGCTGTCCCTGGGCCCAAATGCTTCCCACCAGGGCTTACACACCAAAGCGAGTCCAGACCGGACTGTACGATGCATCACAGGCTGGAGGCGCACACCACTACCGCAAGGACCACCTCCAAACGCCATTTGCCAGAGTTGAAGCGGTAGTCCTGACAGTGTTCGTTGTCACTCAGGCCTGTCACGGATGCCATAATCATCCTGATTCCCTGCTCAGCACTCCAGGTGCCAGTGACTCAGTGCACCGCAGGCCATTGTCCATATCTGATTCTGTTTTGTGCTGTGGAGCGGTTGCTCAAGTATGTCACCTCAATAAGTGTGGGGGCCCTGAGACATTGATGGTGAAGATGATGCAGGTCTGACATTCCCCACTGCATCTGCATCAGGAATATATCGAAGGGACACAATCCAAGACTTTTTCTGCAAATGAGCGCGCTAATGTCTAGAGTCCACAGCCCAGTGCACTGTAACTCACGGACACTTCTGTTTGCATGTTAACTGTCCTCTGGACTTTATCCGGCTCCCCCCATGTTGCTCAGCAGTTGACTCTGTATTGCATGTGTTTACTGTTTGCGTTGCACTGGTGTCCAATGTCAAAGTGGTTGCCAACACCAGACATTCCGTGCTGGTTGGCTTACACTCACCCCACACACATCCAGCACTGATGTCACTGTACATGTGGTCCTGCCAATAAAGGAGCTGGGCGCATGTGCCCATAGCCAGTTCAACATGATCTCCACGTGTGTCCCTGTGGTCTTTTAGTATGCATGTGGGCCCTGGGCCCTACGACTTTACATTGTGCTGTGTATATCGGATGCAGACATGTCACCGGAGGCAGTGGTTTGGGGCTTGGACATGTTGCTTTGTCGTCATCCACTCCATTCGTGAGGGGAGTTGCCAGGGCTGTCGTACACACAGCCAACATGGGTGTGTGACTTCTAATTGCGTGCCCGGGGTGTGGTTCTGTGTTTTGCATGTGCATCTGAATGTCTCTATGGCAGCGTGGGTCTCCTTAGTGGGGTGTGAGTGGGCCTTGTAGGGTGATAGACCCCTATGTATGATCCTGGTTCGCATTCCATGGGTTCGGCCCCCACCCACACCTGTTGGGCCACCTCCTTCCGGTGTGCTGACACATGCCATTGGAGTGCCATGTGTGGGTGGGTGAAGTGTTGTGAGCCAGCTGTGCCTGCAGGTGATTCCTGCTGTGTGGTCTGTTGCAGGCACGGTGTTCTCCGCTTGGCTGTCCGGGTCAATACGGGGTGTTGCGTGGGATATGCATGAGCTGTTGCAGGGCATCGGTGTCGACGGTGTGGTGGCCCTCTCTGGCATCACAGAGGCTTTGTATTATGTGCTCTGCTGCAGGTGTGTTGTGCCCCTCTGCGATGTGAAGGGGAGGTGCGTGTTTCTTTTGTGTTAGAATATATGTTGGCGCATTGCATGCAGACTCTAAGACAGTGTACATTGTGACTGTTTGGGGGGTGCTGGATTCGTCTGCGGGTATGTGTACATTTGAACTACATGACAAATGTGAGGTTGTACGCATACATTACTATTTCATTGTTACTGGCTCTGTCAGCCGTAGTGAGTGTGTTTCTGTGCATGTGCGGAGCCAGTTGTGTCCTCTGTTCTGCAGTGTCGGCTATGCGCATAGTTCCACGTTGTCAGCAATGTGGGTGTGCTGTTTATGCTATGTGTGTGTGCTGCAGTGTGCCAAGGGGATCTGGGACATGATCCTGGGTGTTTGTGGGTGTGCAGTGTGCTACGCCTCGTTGTGCATGTGTGCCATTGTGCCCATCTCCCTCATCCCCCAGGCCCTGTTTGTTGCACTCCCTGTTGATATTGTGTCTGGTCCTCTCGAGCTGTATCTGATGACTGTGGGCTGGGTTTCCTCCAGCTCCTCCGGTGGCGCTGGACTGCCACCTCCTGTCGCCGTTGCTGCCTTCCTCTTTGCAGCAGGTTGGAGCATGGTTTAGGTTGTCACGTCATGAGGTCGCCTATTGGCCTCCTGGATTGGCCTCCTCGGCACTCTGACTGTATTCCAAGTGGTCTGCTTGTGGGTCAGTTGCTGGTAGTGTTCTGTCACCTCTGTGATGCTGGCCTTGTTTTCCTGTGGTCTGCACCACGTCTGCTTCCCCGAACCTGTTGTTCCTTGCTGGAGGTCTGTGGGGCTTGCGGGTTCGAGTAGGCCTCTGCTCTGGGTCAGGGTGCATCCATGTTGCAATGTGCTTTGGCTTCTTTCTGGTGTATTTTTCACAGGGTTTTTATGGTGCTTTGTCGTGCAGACTCGTGGGATTAGCAGGCCTCTGGCTGGTTTTCACTACTTTTTGTCCCGTGGTTGGGCTCATCGCATTTTTTTCTGCATACGAGTATCGCATTTTTGCGGCGTGGTGTTTATTTTCACACAGACAAGTTGAAAGTTGCGTTATGCTACTCTTGCGGTAGTTATCACACTTGTGAAAATACGCCTCTATGTCTTACTACAGGCATTTTCTGCGGCCAATTTGGAGTTCTCATGCATGGAATGGAATGTGAAGTACTGGTCTTTCCGGCCAGATAAAAAACACAACACATCATATTCTGTATTTTTGCTGCACAAATTCCTCCATGTAAGAAGGAACGTGCATGGCCAAACCCCCTGGACAAGGCAATTTGCGCTGACTTGTAATATGAAACATGCCAGATTGCAAATTTAGGACACCATTCAGAATGTCAGTCTTTGCTCTCTCTTCTTCCTTTGGCATGACAGACTCTGAGGTGTGCCTCAGGGCTCAGCGTTTACCCGTTATTCAGTTCTTGTCACCTTGTGATGGTGTTAGTATCAGGCAGAATATTTTATTGGCTTCTTTGATAATCAGGCACACAATCTGTCCTCAAAGTAAACAGTGAAATTGGCAGAGCGATAAACTTGCATTTCTTTACCTCACGCTATGATATGCTTGTATTTTTTCCAAACTATAGAACTACTTTGTGCACATTTTATTACCCAGGTGTTCTTAGTCAGACTGAAATACTTGTACTAAACCTTAACAACTCAGCAAAATAGAAATTGAGTTCTCCTTCTTGCCATATAAACAAATTACTCCAATTTAGTGAGCATCTGTGAAACATGAAATGAATCCCAAAAGCTTCACAGCTCTCTTGCGGCTTCATCACATTTGAATTACAAGGTCTTCCCCGACCTTCTGGGATAAATCTCAAGTCCCAAAGAAACCCATTATAGGTAGAAGTTTTTTTTAATTAATGTACTATTCGAAGAACGCTCCAATGAATCACGAAGTTAGCAGAAAATATATTTTATTCAAGCATGAGTGTTAATCTTTATCGCAGCTGCAAACATTTAAAACATTAGCTTTTTCCAAAGTTTCAAAATAGACATAACTTTAGATCAACCTGTACTTATAATGAGGTTTTTTCCATATCTTACTTTTCATCATATGGTGTACCCACACCTATGCATTGAGTAGATGTATTTTTTTTCAAATCACAAAGATGCCTTGGAGTACTTATAGGAAATGTGCCTGCCAAAGTTTTTCCAGTTGTACTACTGAAATCCTTTTGTGAATTCCACTGGCGAGTATATGAACATGGAAGCCCAAGTCACTAAAACAGTGGGAAATTGCTTTGCAATCATTAGATCGCTTCGGAAAATTCTTCCTCTTTTGCCATCTTAAGTGCGGGCCCTTGTTGTACAGAGTACAGTCTTGAGTAGACTGGACTACTGTAACGCCCTCTTGCTTGACTCTCCTAAGTCCCTGCTGGACAGATTGTTGAGAATCCAGTCTGCCGCAGCTAAACTTGCTCTGGGATGGCCGAGACGTTCCTCGTCCTCCAGGGCCCTTCCAGAACTCCACTGGCTCTCGGTGAAACAGAGAATTTAGTTTAAATCTCTCTGTCTTGTATTCAAAGCTTTGCACCTGATGGGCCCTAGTGCGCTACAGAGAAAGTTCGAGTGGTATGCCCCAGTTAGAAATCTTAGCTCTGCTTCAGCCAGATTGGTTAAGGTAGCTAGGTTTAGGAAAGCCAGAACCGGTGGCAAAACTTTCGCGGTTGCCGCGGCCGAACTATGGAATGGATTTCCACAGGAAGTAAGACACATTAGTGAGCTCTTACCCTTCAGGAAAAGGCTAAAAACTCTGTTATTCCCCAAAGTTTAGTTGATGTACTGCTCTCTACTAGTTGCAGACACCTTTTGTTGCCTGTTTTTCTACCGTGTACTTTGAGTCTCCCAGCTCCAGGATGCCCTAAGGTGACAGAGCACTTTACAAATGAAATGAATAAATAAATAAATGAATGTGTACATTTGATCAGGCCAGGATTTCCATTAAATGCACTTGATTTTTTCACCAGAGAAATGTTTTTCCCATGGAGAACCCCATAAACCTACATCTTCTCCTGCTTTGGAGATGTTTCCTGTCCATTATAACCCGAATACCATAATTACTTCTCTCCCAGGGCCTGATTCTGATGCGGGTTGGAAAGCTTCCCGACCGATTCGGTTTGGAAATGGCTTCCGACCCACTTGGATCGTAACAGTCCAACTGACGGAGTAGGATGCATCTGGATGCTTCCAGATAGGATTTGGTTGGACTCCCATTGACTTCAATGGGAGCATATGTTCCTAACCGCATCATAATTGGGCCCCGGGGTCAGGAAGACGCGTTCCCAATCTGATTTGGAAGGAGCAAATGCCATTAGGAGGCCTTCCTAACTGCATCAGAATCAGGCCCTAGGTGGGAATGTTTTCCTAACCGCATCAGAATCAGGCCCTTAGAGGGGAAGATCTGTGACTGTTTCCAGGGTGTGTTGGGCCGAGAGAACTTTTGTGAAGATCCACAAACTCACAAGTTTGCAAGTGCATTCAAACTTTTTTTTAAAAAACAGCCATGCTTGCCTGCCAGGAAAAATATTTATTTACACTACAATGTACATGTAAGTAAATATTTTTACGAGTACATTTTGTGAATAACAAACTTAGTTTACACTTGTGAAAAAAGTCAATTTGTACATGGAAGTCACGTTTAAAGAAACATATTGCTTTATCATTGAAGCACATGCTTTTTATGATATTCCTATTGTTCTGCCTTGAGCAGGGCAGCACATTCGACAATGCAACATTACTACTTTTAAATCCTTTCCCTAAATACTTGGAGAATGTTGAACTTTCCCTAAAATATTCCAAGAGTGGAGTTAAAATAGAAAGTTAGCCTTCTGGACTATTTGGGAAAGAGTTGCACTGGAGTTAGAACAGTAAATTTGACCTCCCGGTGCCCTCCATACCCACTGGTCCTCTAATGGTGCAACTCTTAAATTACACCAGTGGGTGTTTCCTGGGCATTTCATGGGAATGGTCATGAAAAAACTAACAAATATGATGAAAAGCCACTCAGTCTTAGGTTAGTATTAATGCATTTTGGTTACTTTTTGTAACATTATGGTTGCACATGGAAAATCCAGGGATAATTGTTATTGAATGCTTGAGAAAGTGCAGCAAGTTATATTAAAATCAGTGTATGAATGCAAGAAGTCTAAATATCAATTGATAAATATGTGGTTGAAAAACTAAAAGTTAAGGAAAGTCCATGACAATATTGCAATTTGCCTCCCCATCTATCTGCAGAGACAGGGTTAGGAAAACAGCTGAAGGTCATTTTTATTCGTGAATCCCTTTGTCTTTTCTTTGGTAATCTTAAAACTCATACGTGGTGCATTTATACATTGGAAAGTTGTATGAGCCAGCTGAATAGATCTGAATCACCTCTTTGAGCTGACATAACTGTTTCATGTTGTGATTGAAACCTAGCTCGTGAACCATGCCCATAGATTTTAATTTTTTTCGGTGAAGCTCTAATATTTTAAAAATAGCCAGAAATGGAAGCTGCTTCGTCAGAGCTAATGAAGAAAGCAGAACTTCGAAACATAGGTGATGAAAATATTGGCAATCTCATCCTCAAGAAAGACTGAGGGCACCAACTTAGGTCGACCCAAAAGCACATTTTTTGTCAAACAATTTTGTATGTGTCTTTTCATGGGATAGTAATGGCATAGGATTCACATTCCTTTCTTAGGAAATGTAATGAAATAAAGGACAGTCAGTACCCCTTACTTTGCTTCATTATAGGGGTCTCCTTCACCAGCTCCCTATTAATTTAAGGTGGGCTCACCCTGAGTTATTCATTGATTATCGTTTGAAATGATTTCTATCCAGAGGGTTAAACTGGTAAAAGTATATTAGGGAAAAATACTGCATCAAAATATACATGGAATTCTTGTACTATACAAAATAAAAAACAATAGGGATAACACACAGATCCAACTCATCCCCTCTTAAATGAGCCACCACAGGGACAGCGACTTGGACCTAACGCATGGCCACAGGGGAAGCAAACCTTAGCAGAGGTGAAATGCAGCCTGCTGAAATGGGGATCTGACAGGGCAGACCGTAAAGATTGAATGGAGCCCTGAAAAAGCCCTAGCCAGATAGTTCTAAGGGGAGGAACGTGTCCTTCTGTATAATGAAAAAAAATGGCAAAAAACTTGAATAACTGCTAAATTAGCGACAATTTATTAATGTTTAAAAACTTCCGAACATCACATAGCAAGGTCATCTTGCATTTCCACGGTGAATCCTGCAACACCTTGTAATAACTACTATAATAATGATGTCATTTCCAAATCAATTGGTATTCTGATTATCGGTGTGTAATTACATGTTATTTGACTTAACCACATTTTTCTAAGAAGTCTAGGTTTACTGTGCCAATGCCATGGTACAGCAGTACTCAGTTGTAAATTGGTTTCCGAAGGTGAATTAAAATCCCTTTAACCAAATTAGTGTCCCAATAATAAGTAGGCCAGTAATTGGCCCACTATCCCCATACCCCAGAACCATATACAAAACATGCATTGGCTATTCTGGGAGTGGGGGAGAAATAGGGCAGAATTCTGAGTTGGTACTTGAGAGTTCCCTTAGAAATGGGAAAGTACCAGGCTAATCTGTAATACTGCACATGTTTCCAAAAGTAATTCCCTATTTCCCAAGATATTTCACCCACGCTCCTCAGGCAATATGTATGGGTGAAACAATCCAGACAGACAGGACCTGATTTATAAAGGTAACTTACACTTTGGAGTATGTTTATACATTTGATTATTTACTAGTGTTCGATATTCACAAACTACGAGTTTAAGTTCCTATTAAAAAGCATCTTTAGTAGGTCCAGAACTACACATGGTCAATGACTGGCACTGTAACAACCTCCCATAGAAAATAATTGAGCCTGGGACTTTAAAAAAACCATACAAAATAATGTTAAATTATATTAAATTATGTAAAATTATGTAAAATTAAAGCATAAATAAACATTAAAGTCAAATAAAAAGCAATGGAGCATATTCACAAGGAGTTACCTCCGATTTATCTCCACCTTAACGCATCAAAAGTGGAGATAGAACTAACACCCCATTCACAAGCTGGTGCAAACAGCAAACATAATCAGAATTCCTGCAATAACAGCCCCAAAACCTAACACCACAGCAGACACCACCAACTAACCCTAACGAGATGCAGAGTAGGCGTTCCCGTGCAGAAACAGACGAAAAACAACTACACTACAAACTGACAGATCCCAAGTGAACCAAAACAGGCGATAAGCCGCTGTAGCCACATGCATTTAAAACCTGCCTCAAGCAGGTGTAAAGACAGACGACAACCTGCAGTAGGCAATGGAGCCCCGCACACAGCTATACCCAAAGAACAAATGAAGCCATGGAGCTACTCATCATGCATCTTGGAGCCCCAACAGGATCACAACACCCACCACCACCACACCCAGGACTGCCACAACCCCCAAGACCACCACAGAGGCAGTGCAGAGTAAGACAGTGGACCTACCGCAAATGCACCACTCTCAGAGACCTAACGCCCGAGGAAGTCATTGCCCACTACAGGCTCAAAAAGACAATCATCATCTGCATCATGACCCACATCGCCCACAGGTTGACGGCCTCAACACAGCAGAGAACCAACATCCCTTTGCAGACAAAGCTGCTGGCTGTGCTGTACCTTCCAGCCAACAACTTCCAGAATCGGAGGGGTCTCACAGCCAGCCCTATCGAAGTTCATCACACCTGTCCTGGGTGCCATCCTCCGCTTCATACCCTAGTACCTTCAGTTCTCCAAAACTACGCAGGAACAGCTGGAAACAAAGCAAGGCTTCTACGCCATAGCCGGATTCCCGGCTGTGTTGGGGGCAATCGACTGCACACATGTCCAAATGTGCCCCCTACGGATACTGCACACCACTACCGCAACAGAAAGCACATGCATTCCATCAATGTGCAGGCAATAGTGGACCACCGGGGACTGTACACTAATGTCGTAGCCAACTACTCAGGCAGTGTGCATGATTCCTTCATCTTTCGACAGTCCATCATCAACCATCGCTTCCAGGATGGTACATATGGAACGGGACTGCTCGTTGGTAAGTACCAAATTAACACACCCCACATCCCAAAGACTCCAAAGCAAAATGCAAAACTGTGGGGATGCACACATGACCAAACCACATTCAACATGTCAAACTACATGACCATCTATCAGACACGAACACAACACTCCATGGTCATCCTGGGCTACCCCTGCACCCAATACAGACATTTCATGGCATCACAGCCACATACCAGCTGAACTTGTGGAGATGCAGAATGCAGCCATGACACATTTGAGGCACTGCTCTGCCCACATGACCCTATGCCAATCTCCCGCAGGTCAGGGTCCCATGGCTGTGAGCCTGTGTCACCCACTGTGCATCCGGGGTCACTAGCCCTGTGCGACTTGTGTAATCCCCCTTGTAGTTCTGACATTGCATTTCTGAGTGCCTGATGACTGTTGGTGTAGTTACCAGCATCAGCTACTCCCTGCGGGCTGGCTTACACTCTCCCCACACACAGCCAGCGCAGATGTCACTGGATTGGTGGACCTGTCATCACATCCTGCCGAACCAAGTAGTGACTCTTTTCTCCCTGTCACAGGTGATCAAGGATATGCACTCTGCCCGTGGATGATGACAACCCTCTGAGACCCGGCCACACCCGCCCAGAGGCAGTAAAATGCGGCCCACATATGCGCCAAGGGCATCGTTGAATGCACATTTGGCGAGTGGAAGTCACGTTTCAGGTGCCTGGATGGCACAAGTGGGAAGCTCCTGTATAGACCGGACATCGTGTGCAAGCAGATCGTTGCATGTTGTGTGTTGCACAACATCTGTGTTAGCACCAGGGCCCAATGGATCCCAGTTCCAGAGGTACCGCCGTTGATGGTGATGATGGGGCAAGTGGCCCACATCCCACTGCAGCAGTGGCAGAAATGGCCCGTAGGAATACCATCATTGACACTTACTTCTCATGAGCATGTCACATTGTGACCGTCCATGGCAATCCTGCGACAGTAGATGTCCAAATGCACCTCTTGTGTGAATAAAACATATTTGCAGGTTACAGGTTGTATTTGTACATGTCATGTTACATTTCCCTGTGATTTCAGATGTGATTTTCCAGGTTGTGCACATTTACTGAACCAGTTGTGTCCTATGTTCAAATGTGGTGGGGGTGCTATTTGTACCAGGAGGTTGTCAATGTCGAGGTGCACTCCTGCTTATGTGCATATGCTGCACTGTGGGTGTGTCGCTCCTGCGGCTCGGATTTGTCTGCCACTGGACTCTTTTATGCGGTGTGCCTTTCGGTTCTGTTCTTCCACAGTGCTTGGATGTTGTGGTGTACATTTTGTCCTCTGCAGTTGGCCAGGGTGCATCCGTGGTAGTCCGCGGTTGATGTATTTTGTTCTGTGCCATTTTCCGTATGCTGTTCTTGTGCTTTTCCCCGCATTGCGCATGAGTATTGCTGCCCTTGCTCTGGTTGTTACTGTTTTGTTATCACGCTTTTGCCCATCGCAGGTTTTTTCGCGTTGGGGTTTATCTTTTTATCCCCGTCGAGGTGGTTGTGTCGCGGGCATTGCCCGCGGTTTCGTCAAACTATTGCATGCTACCGCTGTGTTGTGAATTCCACGTGGTCACGGAGTTGCTTTCCCGCAATGGGCTGCGATGTTGAAAGTTGCGTTACGCTACTCGCGGTAGTTATCACACGTTCTTGAGAACATACCCCAATATGTATTTAATTTTTAACTATCAGATACTTTATTACCAATTTTGAAATAAAAATATAATGTAACAATACACTTTAGTAAACAGTCTGTGTATATTGATATCCTTCCTATACATTTTTTGAATGTGTTTTTTGCCTTAATGTGTTTAATAGCAAACATAAATAAACTTTTATCTAGTAAAAATAATTCGAGTTAATTAACTTTACACATTACTTCTAATAACTTTTTATGCACATTAAAAATATTTTTTTCTTTAGGTGGGAATTTATTCTTTAATTTAAACATCAGAAAAATGTTTTTGATGTTATTTAATTAATTTCTCTTAATATGTTTTAATTCTAAATTAATGTATTAGTGCTGCAGTATTTTTTTTATTTAGTACTACATTTAAAGGAATATATTAAATGAATTTACATTACCATAAATGTTTTTTTAATATTTATTTCAACTTAAAAACATGTTTCAATTTGTCCTTACTTTTTCCATAGTGAAACTCTGCAGATCTCCACATGGTATAGTATGGGGAAAGTTCAGAGTATGAATTTGAATTTCAGGCCCAGGAAATTCACATAAATAACAATTAATAACAACATAATACTAAAAAAAAGCTAAATACATTTTAGATAGCGAATGAGTAAAAATTACTATTCCCACTCCAGAGAGTGCGACAGTAGGGAAAGTGTTGGATAGCGTAGCAGTAACAATTACTATTCCCACTCCAGAGAGTGCAACAGTAGGGAAAGTGTTGATAGCGTAGGGTTAAAAATTACTATTCCAACTCCAGAGAGTGCAACAGTAGGGAAAGTGTTGGATAGCGTAGGGGTAACTATTACTATTCCTACTCCAGAGAGTGCAACAGTAGGGAAAGTTTTGGATAGCGTAGGGGTAAAAATTACTATTCCAACTCCAGAGAGTGTAACAGTAGGGAAAGTGTTGGATAGCGTAGGGTTAACAATTACTATTCCAACTCCAGAGGGTGCAACAGTAAGGAAATTGTTGGATAGCGTAGGGGTAAATATTACAATTTCCACTCCAGAGAGCGCAACAGTAGGGAAAGTGTTGGATAGCGTAGGGGTACCAATTACTAT
Organism: Lissotriton vulgaris; assembly: GCF_964263255.1. NCBI lineage: Eukaryota > Metazoa > Chordata > Amphibia > Caudata > Salamandridae > Lissotriton > Lissotriton vulgaris. The sequence goes on from NC_141690.1 coordinate 123,772,701, forward strand.
TCCAACTCCAGAGAGTGCAACAGTAGGAAAAGTGTTGGATAGCGTAGAATTAAAAATTACTATTCCAACTCCAGGGAGTGCAACAGTAGGGAAAGTGTTGGATAGCGCAGGGGTAACAATTACTATTCCAACTCCAGAGAGTGCAACAGTAGGGAAAGTGTTGGATAGCGTAGGGGTAACAATTACTATTCCAACTCCAGAGAGTGCAACAGTAGGGAAAGTGTTGGATAGCGTAGGGTTAAAAATTACTATTCCAACTCCAGAGAGTGCAACAGTAGGGAAAGTGTTGGATAGCATAGGGGTAACAATTACTATTCCAACTCCAGAGAGTGCAACAGTAGGGAAAGTGTTGGATAGCGTAGGGGTAAAAATTACAATTTCCACTCCAGAGAGTGCAACAGTAGGGAAAGTGTTGGATAGCGTAGGGGTACCAATTACTATTCCAACTCCAGAGAGTGCAGAGATTACATCTATCAATTAATTAATTATTTAAAATTAATTACCAATTAATTAAATTTATTTAACAATTAATAAAAATAAATGTATGCTTCCTACTAATTAATAATTAATTCTACATAATTGAATTACTTCCCACCCTATTCCCCTATAAACCCATAACCCGCTACAGAACATATTTATCAATTAATTAAAAATAATTACCAAAATAATTAAATATAATTACCAATTAATTTTAATTAATGTATGATTCCTACTAATTAATAATTATTTAAACATTATTACATTACTTCCAACCCTATTCCCCTATAAACCCATAACCCGCTACAGAACATATTTAACAATTAATCAATTAATTAAAATTATTTACAAATAATTCTCAATTAATTAATTAATAATTCCTACTAATTAATAATTAATTTAACATAATTAAATTACTTCCCACCACATTCCCCTATAAACCCATAACCCGCTACAGAACATATTTATCAATTAATCAATTAATTATAATTAATTAAAAATGAATTCTCAATTAATTAATTAATAATTCCTACTAATTAATAATTAATTTAACATAATAAATTACTTCCCACCCTATTCCCCTATAAACCCACAACCCGCTACAGTACTAAAAGACAATATTTAATTAAATTACATTAAAAATAAATAATAAAACATAATAAATACTATATAATATACACAAAATGTATTTAAAAATCGATATTAGTAACATCGAAATTATTTATTTCGATATTATTAACATCGATATTTAAAACTTCGATATTACTAATATCATACTAATATCGATATTAAGACTGTCGATATTACTTACCTTCTATATTATGTCCCATCGATATTTAAACTTCGATATAATTGTATATCGAAATTTAAAACTCGATATTTTGTCTGTGTACCATTTAACTTACTTACAAGTCCATAGTAAAGTGGTATGCCAGATACCCAGGGCCAGCAAATTAAATGCAACTAATGGGCCTGCAGCAATTATTGTGTAACCCACTGAGTAGCCTTTAAAATGTATCTCAGGCCTGTCATTGTAGCCTGTTTGCAGTTTTAAACTGGCAATTCAACTGGGTAAAATAAACCTTTTCCAAGCTTAAAACCTCTGATAGATATACGTAATTCGTAGGATAGGCCCTACACAGCCTACAGGGCAGGGTGTGATGTATTTACAAATTGGGAAATGTACTTTTTAGTTTTACATGTGATGGTGTTAAGTGCCATATATTTGTGATGATATAGTATTTGAAAATAGTATTTCAAAATAGTGTGCAGAGGCAAATGCCACCATACGTAGGACCATATTTACGTCGAAGTCCCGCAGTGCAGTAAGTCACAAACAATCCCCTGAGGCTTTTTCCTCAATCTATGCAGCACACATAGAAAGAGGAAAAAAGGAGAAATAAATATATTTTTCCTTGTTAAACCGCACATGGGGA